>NC_141933.1:1200000-2400000 GCF_057802395.1 Ceratotherium simum simum | reverse complement strand
TTTCTTCTCCCAGGTCCGAGTCTCCGGCTCAGGAAAGGCTCTGCCGGGTCTTTCCGGGGTCAGTGCCCCTCCCGGAAGCAGCCACAGTGGACAGGGGTCTCCATCATCCCAGGATTGCCTCCCCCTGGGTCAGGGGATGTGGCACTGCCATGGACAGGCCCTCGGGAGCCAAAACCAGCAGTAGGGGAAGAATTCCCCAAAAGAGCCAGAAGAAGGGATGGGAACCAGTATGCCCACCGCCCAAGGTCTCCCCAGTGCCCAAGGCCTCCCCTTTGGGCAGTGAGGAGCTGGGCTCAGACACACCCCTCAGTGAGCCCCCTGGCCCAGAGGGAGCCCGCCAGGCCATGCACAGCTGCATGGAGTGACCCGTCCCTCCTCTGCCCAGGGCTTCCTGTGCTTTGCTCTGGTGTTCTGCGCCCTGGTGCAGGTGGCCTTCTGGAGACTCCGAAACCCCGCCCAGGTGAGCGCCCAGCCCCGTCCCCACCCCTCAGCAGAGCTACGGTTCCATGCTCCCTCCCGCCTGCCCGCCTCACTAGGGGAGAGACATGGCAGGTGCGGGGGAACACTGTGGGGACATCCTCTGCCTGGGGGTGGGGTGGGGGCACAGGGACCACAGGGCTGCTCCTTTCCTGGCCTGGGGGCAGCAGCTCCCCGAGGAAAGAGGGGAGGCAGGCACAGGCCTCAGACCCCTCTCACTAAGGCCCCTCAACCCCTCCCGCCCTGGGCCTGAATGTGACGCCCAGGGAGCTGGGGAAGGGGGCCGAGGAGCAGGAGGAGAGAGGGCCCCCCACTAGTGAGGGACTGATTAGCAGGGGTCCATGTTCCAGAAAATGCGCTAAGGGGTCTGCTGTCCTGATGGGGGCCGGAGGGGCAGGGAGAGACGCCTTGTGCGGGTGAGGGTTGGCTGCAGGACAAAGTGGACAGGGCGTCCAGGACTCATTCACAGGATGACAGTGGTCCTTCAGTCCTGGACACTGACCTGCCCGCAGCTTGGGGCAGCCCAGGTGACCCAGGTGGGAAGAGGTGGCAAGATTACCTGCTGGCTCCGTCTTCAATGTGGGCTCTTCCCCAGGGACTCCGTGGTGGTGGTGACCAGGGTGATGATGCCCAGGGTAATGTTGGGGTGGGTCCCCACAGGAGGTGGCTCGTTTGTTCCTCCCTCTGTCCATCCATCCACCATTCGGCTAGCCTTCTGCGGGTGCCTGCTGTTTCAGCAGGGCATCCCGGGAGGCTCGGGGCTGGGAGAGGGCTCCTGTCCTGTCTCTAAGGGAGGGAGGGGGGCCTCAGCTCCGGGATATTGGGGTCACATCGGCCGCAGCCCCCAGAGAACACACGTGAGCAGGGTCGAAGCCTGCAGGCCATGGGTCTATGAAGGGCACTGCCCGCAAGGAGCAGGGCAGGACCAGAGCTTGCGGGGAGGTGGCCCTCCAGAGATTCTGTCTGGACTCAGGGACGAAGCTGAGAGCCTCGTGGGAAATGGGGCTGGCAAGTGCATGTGTGGAGCCGACCTCTTCCCAGACCACGGCTGGGGGTCAAGGCCAGGCCACTCCATCCAGGCAGAGGAACTGGATGCCCAAGAGGCTCAGAGAGGGGGGCAGTGGGTCCTGAGGGGCTCACGTGTGGGGGCCAGCCCCCAGCCCCAGGCCAGTCTGGACCCTTTGTTCGGAGTAGAGCAGCCCAGGCTGGGGCTGGGGGTTGGCGGGGGCCAGGAGGGTTCACGGTTGGCAGAGGAGGGGACGATGGTGGCTATAGTCACCACTGCTAGCCAGCACCAACACCCTCCCTCAGCCCCTCTGCCCAGAGGGCACCCCCGCCTCACCACCAGGTTAGGCTTCTCTCCCTCGCTGAGCTGTGAGGCTACAGGGCAGTCCCCAAGCGGGTGGGGCGGCCGTGGACACACCACCAGGATGCAGGGTGCCCTTCCCAAAGGGGCTCTTGGCCCCCGGGGGAGCATGTCTGCTTCCCAGCGCTTGTCCCAGGCCTCAGGCCCACTCCCAGCCGCACCACCCAGCCCTGCAGTCCAGCTGCTGGCTGGCGGAGAGGCCACAGCTGGGAGAAGGGGCAAGGGGCAGGCCACCCCAGGTCCCTAGCAGTGACAAGACCCTGGCGGCCGAACTCGGGCCCAGCTTTCACCTATGACAGCCCAGCTCCAAGCGAGACCCCCAAGGCAGGGGCCAGCAGGGGGCGCTGCAGAGACGGACAGGAGAGCCCACTCCACAAGCCCTGTCTGTCCTGGCTTTCTGTGACCATGAGCAATCCCTTCTCCTCTTACTGGGCCTCAGTTTCTCCATATGCTCTATAAAGACCAGCCCAGGGAAACCAAGGCGGCTCTGGCTGGAGCGTATTGGGTTTCTGGGCAAAACCCCACGCAAGCAGCACATGACAAGAGATGATTTCTTGCCTGTGTATCAGGAGTCCCAGTGGCTTCAGCCTCCATGTTGCCTGGGCCCCCCAAGATGGTCATGTAAGGTGCAGAGGCTCGCAGAGAGCGGCTGAGTCAGGAGGCTGGGCCTGGTTCCCCCAGGCCAAGCTCATGCTGTGTGCTTTAAGGTGTGTGATCACCCCCTCTGGTCCCTGCCTTCCTTACCCCTAGTCTGTGGATGGAAGCCAGGCCCAAGGGGGTGGGGAGACACGAGGCAGAGCCAGGGCAGGAGGGGTCCAGCTCACCATCCAGGGCTCTTTGTCCTGAGTCAATTCTTCTTTTCCCTTCCCTGCCCAAGGGTCACCCCAAACCACCCACCACCACCCTAGCATCATTTGGGGTCACCCACCTGTGACGGGATCAGAAAAAGGACATTTCCTCTGGCTTTTGGATGGGGTCGGAGCCCCTGAAAGGCGGCTTCCACTCGGTGGGGCTGGCAGCAGTCTGGCCCAGGGAAAGCCAGGCTAGGCTGGCAATTCGGCCTCACATTACCCATCCGTTGGCCCATTTGAGGCCTGGGTCACAGCATGGGTGGTCCCAGTCAAGACAGCTGCCAGGGTGCCCTGGGGCCCCGTCCAGCTCTTCTGGGGGTATCTGCAGCCCATCCTCTCTTCTCTGACACTGTGTTTACAGCTCTGAGCCCAGGATCCAAGGTTCTGGAGGGGAGGGGCCGTGCAGGGGCCACAGGCCACCATCCAGCTGGGACTCCTGCTCTGGGAAAGCGTGGGGGCGAAAAGCCAGATGGCTCCCAGCTGGGCCTCTTCTCTGTCCCAACCCCAACCACATCCCCCACAGAAATCGTCCTGGTCTGGTCCTCACTCCAGCTGGCCCCTGGGGGTCAGTTCTCGGGGTCCTGCCTGACCCCAGGTGGGGGCTGGGGCTTCCTCCCAGGCCCGCAGTCAGGTGGGCTCCATCCACCCTCCTGTGTTGTCCGTGTGCGTGTCCAGGCCCACGTGGGCACGGGAGCGGCCTGCAGAAGGAGCTCTGGCTTCAAAGTAGGGTCAGCCTCTCAGCCCAGCACCCTTGGGTAATCAGCTAACTCTCCTGGGCCTCTTTCTTCATCTGTAAGAGGAGCATGGAGACCCCGCCGAGGGGGCTGCTCATGGCAGGAGGGAACCAGTGCGTGTGAAGGGCCTAGTGGGACCCAACACATCCTGAGCCCATCAGTCCTCCAGGGCGTGGGACTAGTGTGGAACCGTCCTGGGCTTGCACGAGGCGGTATTTGGTGCCAGGGCCAGGGCACCGAGCAGCAGGGGCAGGCCGAGCCGCCCAGCCTGTGCCCCCAACCCTGGAACCCAGGCCAAACAGGTCCCAGCCCCGGCGCCGTTGACACACAAGGCCCTGCTGCGGCCCAGTGAGCAGAGAAGGCCAAAGGGCCAAGCTGTTTGCTCCAGGGCGTCTGGAGCCTGGTGCCCAGCCAGGCCCGTTCACCCTGTATCCCCTCCTGCACCTCCCCCGAGGGAACCCCTAAGATAACCTGAAACACAAGGTCAAGACGGCTTGTCTGGGGGACCCCACAGATGGGAAGCTGAGGGTGGAGGAGGACAGGGACCGGCCACCTCTTCCGTGGCTCAGAAGCCAAGCCACAGACCCTGGTGGGGTGAGTGCCCCCCCTTACTGCCCTCGCCACTCACGGGATTTTCCAACAGCCGCTCCTCTGGGACGCTGGCTCCCTGGCAGGCGCCCAGAAGCTGGCAAGGCCGGCGATGTGGGGACGAGTGGCCGTGCGATGAATACAGAGCACAAGGGCTATTAATTACGCTCCCGCCGCAGCCTGAGAGCGACTCTGCACAACTCCCCCTGTCCCCAGAAGGGCCTGCACACGGAAATGAATTGCCTGCTCCACTTAATAATTCATGTGCGGATTAAGTACAGCAGTGCAAGGAGAGGCGTCAAAAGGCCCCTTGTCCTCACAGCTCCCCGCGGTCAGGGCCCCCCCTCCTGAGGCCACTCTCCTCCCTGATTGTCTGGCCACCGTGTGGGCTCAGGACAGACCCAGCCTCTGGCCCATGGGGCCAGTCTGCAGACCACCTGCAGCTCCCCAGAGGCCACCCTGGGAGCGTCCCCACCCGGGCAGGTTTAGCAGACTGCAGGAGTGGGGGCACAGCCCAGAGAGTCACCAAGCCCAGGCAGATGGTGGGAGGCGGGGGAGGGGGGGCGCCGGTTGTGGGGGGCTGGTGTGGTGGGGACTCCCCGGGCACCTGGTTCGTGTGGGTATCTGAGATGTGCTGTCTGGGGAGCGAGTGTTCAGCAGCCCAGAAACCCCAGTCCTGACAGGGCACCCCTGGAGCTCTGACGATGGGGCTTAAGGAATAAGGCACCCTGGCAGGGAGCACCCCAATGTCAGTGCCCGGTGGCATCTGAGACCCCCATTTTCTCTGGCTCCTCCAGCGCCCCCTGAACCCAGCAATGAGAGGTGGACGGTGGCACACCACCTAGACACCCAGGACTGCCGGGCAAGTCCAGCCTGGCCCCCACCACCAGGCCTGGGGGTCTCGGGCAGGGGACGTGGCTTTGCCGGGTCTGCTTCTTCATCTGAAGGAGGGGCTCATGGGGAGAGATGCCCGCCGCTCTGCCACCAGCAGGTGTTGTTTCTCCTGCCAATATTACAATAATGACAGCTTGCCGTGGAGGGACCCGGGTCCTCCCTCAGCCATAGTGGGGAGGGGAGGAGTTGAAATGGTCAAGGGATGGAACCAGGAGGGGTGGTCCAAGCTGGGCTCCTTGTCACAGCCATCTGCCCCCCGACCCCAGGCCAGCTCCACCAGGCCCCCAGCCCTCACCAGGACCTCCTCCCATGAAGACATAGTGGCCTGGCAGGTCTCTACCCCTATTTCACTTGAGGAAACTGAGGCAGAGAGAGGGCCCCTAGCCAGGCCCTCCAGCAGTGGTGGCTAGCCTGGCGCCTGCCCCTGGCCCAAGGCACTGCCTGCCTCCCAACGGTGGGGAGGAAGCCAGCTGGCTGAGTTGGGGATGACTTGCAAAGCAGTGTCTCCACGGGGAGGGTCATTCAGTGCCAGGAGCCATTTGGACACAAGTCCATCTGCTTCCTATTGGGGCGCAGGGGCTTTGGACAGGGCTGGCTGGGAATGCCCCCACTGCCCGCCAACAGCCTGCACCCAGGTCCTCCAAGCTGTTGACCCTCAGCCCTTTGAGGCCCCCCTGAGCACCTGTCAGCATGTCCCACATATCAGCATAGTATGGGAGTGGGAAGGGAGGGGAGGGAGAGCTCAGGGTCTCTGAGGAGGGAAAGGAGGCATCAGAGGGCAGGGGAGCTCAAAGAGGCCTTGCCTGTGCCAGTAGACCAGAGGCCCCAGAGCAGTCAGGGAAGCCTTCCTGGAAGAGGCAAGAATCCAGTTTGTCTTTGAAGGGATAACTTGGGAAGGGGAGGCCATTTCGGCTTCAGGGGGGGTGGCAGCATGAACAAAGGCACAGAAAGGGGTGCTGAGGAGGGCAGTGGCAACGAGGTCTGGGTGATGTGGGGGTGTGGAGGGAAGGCAGAGCCCAGCCAGGCCCCTGTTGCTACCCTCCTTCTCCGTTGTCTGCCCCCAAGGGGCCTTGTTCACTCAGAGCTGGCCCTGGATGCCCCCCACTTCCCTGGCCAAAATCCTTGCCTGGAGCCCAGCTGCCTGGGGGTTCTGGAACATACTTGGGTGGTTCTGGGGAAAGACTGGAGCATCACTGGGGAACTGAACTGGCATGACGCCTCTCCCAGCCTTCGCCCAGGCCCAGCTGTGGTCTTTCCCTGCCCCTCTGCCAGTTTCCAGATCAACAGGAGCAGGGAGGACACTTCCTTCGGCTGGACCCCCACATCCACAAGACCATAGCTGGGGTGGGCATCAGAGCTCAGGTCTCCGACTTATCCCACAGGACCCCTCGGGAGCAGGAATGTAACATTAATAGCCATTTTTGGGGGGAGGTTCCCACAATTGGAATCTGGGGAACTCCTGTGACTCACCCACCCAGGGGACTTAGGCTCTGCCCTCAGGGGGGTGGAGGAGGGCATTTGCACATCACCCAGCACACAGGGGCCAGGCGCTTCCTTCAGGCAGCTCTGTCAGAGGGAGGGAGCTTCCCACGATGTTCTGGGTGCAGGTGGAGGATGCCGTGCTGGACACCTACGATCTGGTGTATGACCATGCAGTGAAGAGCTCGTCCGGCGTCTGGCGGCAGGAGCTGGTGGCCATCCAGGACATGGTGAGTGTGATGGGGGAGGCCTCCCCCTCACTGGGCAGCTCTGAGCTGGTCAGCCTCCCTCTGTGGACTGAGAGCCAGAAAATGGGCGCAGGGCGGCCCTGCAGAGTCAGGCGGCCTGGGCCAGGGGCTGAGCAGGGGTCTTAGTATGTGGATGCCCCCGAGGTGGAGTGTCGGGGGGGCACAAGGAGCTCCTGCCCGCCTCCCTCTACCCTGGACAGGGCCGGCTACCAAAATTGCGGGGCCCAGAGCAAAATGAAGGGACCCTTGTCCAAAAATGACTCAAAATCACAAGACGGTGATGGCACAGCAGTAAGCAGGGCCCCTGTGACTGCAAGGGTCGCACCCATGAGGCTGGCCCTGGCCCTGGCAGGTGAGCAATCGGCCAGGCAGGCAGGCGGCTTTGGCGAGGACCTGTGGGTGAGGGTATCGCCCAGCGCCTGGTGCCCTCACAGAGGCAGCCACATCACCCTGAGCCCCAGTCCTGGCCTCCCGGGGGGCCCGAGCTTTGCTGGACCCTGCCTAGTCATTTGGCCTCTTTGTGCCTCAGTTTCCCCCTTTGTCTGACAGGGCCCCGGGGGCTCTGAGAGCAAACCGCCTCCTTCCCTTCTGTCCTTGCAGTTCCTGTGCTGTGGAAAGGGCTCTCCTTTCAGTCTCCTGGGGAGCTCGGAGGCTGACCTGTGTCGGGGAGCGGAGGCTGCGAGACAGGTGAGTGGGAGGGGCAGCCGCAACCAGGGGTTCAGCCCCAGACCAGGGATGTCTCCCACCCCTTGGCCTCCCCCAGACCCCGGGGACCTGCCCACTCAGGGCTCGGGGATTGGCGGCCACAGTGAGAGGGGCTGGGCTGGGCTGGGTGAGCCACAGGCCCGGGTCCTTCTCCAGGCTGGACGCGGGCCCCATTCTCCATTCACTTCCTCACTCCTTCACACTGCTCCCAGCCTGGGGGCTCCCCAAGGCCAGACGCAGTGCCAGGCACTGAGTTCCCACCCTCGGAAGCCTCCAGAAGCACAGGGGGTGGGTGGGAGATAAACGGGGATGAGCAATGCCAAGGGCCCAGAGAGCAGGGGTGGTCAGCTCTTCCCGCGGGGAGGCAGGCGTCCCGAGGGCCCCTGAAGGAGCCAGAAGGGCATTCCACAGAGGGAGCGTCACCCTGAGCCCAAGTCTGGCCTCCCCGGGCTTCAGTGACAGAGACAAGGCAGGGAAGCCCCTTCCTCCCTGAGGCCTGGAGAGGGCCGGGCCCCCTCCCTCCTGCTTCCCCCCTCCCCCACCCGTCTCCCCAGCTCCCCTCCCCCACTGTCCGGGAAACAAACCCACCCCTATCTCTGGGCAAGAGGCTCCTGGCTGCCCTCCAAGAAACAGACAGGAGGATGCAAATGGCCCTCAGCCCAGTGAGGGATGGAGCCAACTCAGCCCAGAGGGGCGGTGCTGGGGATGGGGAGGGCAAAGGAAGGCCCAGCATGCCTGGGAAGGGGGCTGTGAGTCGAGGAGGCCTGTTTATGCCACCCAGGGAGAAGCCTCAAGTCTCCCATCTGATCTGTAGAGTGAGGATGAGGGCCTGCTTCATGCACCCTCCGGAATGGCGGGAACATGGGGACCGACTGTAAAGGCCTCCTGGGTGGGGACACGGGGGCCAGCACAGGAGGGTGGGCGGTCTTTGGAGCCGCCTGGGGGATGGGATGGGAGGGGCAGGGATGGTGTCCTGGGTGGTGGTCTGCCCTCAGGCTGCCTTCCAAGAGGAAGTGTGACCACGTGGCTGGCAGCGGGGTGGGGAAGTAGGGGCTGATTATGGTCCATTTTCCCACGGGGCACCCAGGCCAGGCTGCAGGGGTGTGCCCAGGGCTCCTGGGGCCGTTTGGGGCTGTTTCCTAGCTGGGACAAGGCTGAGTGCCAGCTGCCCCAGGAGCCAGCGGTCCCAACCTCCAGGGCCGCCGAAGTTGGTCCCCATCTCGGTGAGAGCAGGGGCTGGACTCCAGCCAGGGTTAGAGGTCCAGTGGGGAGGCCGGAGGGCCGAGACTCTGTCAAGTGAACTTGTGGACAGATGGACAGACAGACGCCACTCCAGCCTCCTCTCTGTCCCCATCCTGGCCTTCAGAACCATACCCTGCAGGTCCTGCAGTGCTTCTTTCCCCCAGCGTGCCCCAAAATGCCAAGGTCCTTCCCCAAAACCAAATGCCACCATCTGGGTGGTTCAGAGAGGCACTGTCACCTCTCTTTTTCTGGAGAGAGAGGCTCTGGGGACGCCATGCCCTGGCGAGGCATTGGAAGCCCGGGATGGAGCCAGGACCCTGGGACAGCCCGGAACCCCGGCCCCTCCACTGCTGGTCCTCTGACATCCCCATTAACCAGCACCCTCTCCTCACCCAGGTGCTGGGCGCAGCTCTGGGCTGGGTGCTGGGGCCCCAGAGTGACTAAGACTCTGCCTGCCCGCAGAGCCAGACACTTGACCCGACACAGGCAGCTCAGAGACGCCCAGAGGAAGGCACCGCTGGGCCCCTCGGCAGCGTCCCCTCGGTCCCACAGGGGCCAGCTCCATCCTGCTTGTTTTTGCCTGTTTGCGGCGCCTCTCCCAGAGCTCTGGGTTGGTTGTCCCTGGGTTGTGCTGCACCCCGACTTCCCATTGCCCTAGCATTTGGCCTAGGCAGGTGCTGCAGCTCCATGCCTCGGCAGAGGCCCCTTGCCCTGGGCAGGGAGGGCGGTCAGGGTGATGCCATGTGCGTTGCCCTCTTTCCAGGACTGCCTGCAGGGCATCGGGCGCTTCCTGAGCACTCACCGAAACATCATCTTCACCCTGACCAGCATTGGCCTCGCCTCCATGGTACCCACTCGCCCTCCCTCATTGCCCCTTCCCCACCTCCTTGCCCCTTCACCTGCCTGTCCCCACCCCAGACGAAAGGGGTGGGCAGCCCCAAGCCAGAACTCTGGTCTTGGGAGCACCAGGGCTCCCCATGCCCAGGGAGCCAGGGAGGAGCAGGCCGCTGCCTCACGCCCTTCCCTAGAGCAGGGAACACTGCAGAGCCCATAACTTCCTGGGGAGGCCGTGAGCCCCGGCCGGCCCGGAGCTACTGGTGCAGGTGCAGACAGTGCCTCCCTCCCAGGTGTACGCGATGCTGCTCAGCTCCTTTCTCTGGTTCGCCATCCGCTCTGGCCGCAGCTTGGACCACAAAGGCAGATACACCCTGAACCCACGGTAGGCCCCCGCCCGCCCCTCTACCACCTCCCCGAGGGGGTCCCACAGCCCTGCAGATGGAGGGGGGCCGGCACTCAAGCTGACTCCCTGGCCAGAGAGCGGATGCCACTTCCCACTCCCGAGATGTCTTTGCCTCCGCCCAGCCTTATGGGACCCCTGGACCAAGGGCCGAGGCTGATACTCCAGGAGAGGCGCTTTGGGGGTGGCTGGTCACTGAGGGAGGGGGGCAGTTGGAAAGTTGCCAGGCCAGCATGCATTCCGTTCTACAGCCTGCACAGGGACCCCCTCTGCTCACCCCCAATCCCTGCCAAGGCCTGGCCTCACAAGTGCCATCTCCGCTAATGCCGAGAGACGGATGCTTCTGGGGCCCCCAAACTACAGCCCCAAGCCAGGACCTCTGATCTTGGGGAACCCCAGGGCTTCCCATGCACAGGGAGCAGGGAAGACCCAGACCCAGCAGCCAAGAGGCCCCTCCTGACCCTCGGCGCTTGCAGACGTTCCCACCTGCCATCTCCTCTACTCGCCCCACCCAGTCCTTCGGCCCTGGCCATCTGGACCCCTCCCTGCCCAGGCATCCTGCCAGCCCCTCCGCATTCTAGAACAGCCTCACTGTATCCTCTGCTTCTCAGAGCCCACGGCTGCCGGTCCCAGGGGCCCGGCTTCATCAGATGCTCCCGGTGGGGGCCTGCACTTCAACACCCGCCTGAAGCAGATGCTCTTGATGGCCATCTGGGCCCACACGGACCCTCAGACAGCCCCCGGCTGCTCCAGGACAACTGACACTGTTTCAGTTGCCGTCCTGTCACCCGTCTGCCCACAGAGATGAAGACACTCTGGCCTGGGCCCATGTGGTTCCTGTGAGGAGGATGTGAGCTGTTTCCTCCACACCGTGGTGGGATGGGGAAGGAGGAAAAGACCCGATAAGCAGGCCCTGTTTAAGCAGACGGAGGAATCAGGGGTCACTCACAGATGCCGTGGGACAGGCTGGGAAGTGAGTCAGAATAGAGAAGCCAGAGGGCAGGCCTGACTGGACTCTCTGCTTATGGTCTCACAAGGTCAGATGCAGGGTGGGCCAGGCTGGGCTCCCCCTGCAGCTTCTGGGAAGGATCCAATTCCAGGATCCGTCAGGCTGTCAGCAGAATTCACTTCCTCCGTCTCTAAGTCAGCAGTGGCTTGTCGAGTTCTTCTCTCTTGTGCTGGGAATTTCTTTGACTTCCCCTCTCCTCCAGGCTAGAGAAAGCGCTCTGCTTTCAAAGGCTCGTGTGGCTAGATGAGGTCCACCCAGGTGACTCCCCATCTTACGGGGAAATCCTGCCACATTCCCAGTGATCCTGTGTTCACAAGATCAAGGCACTAAGGCAGGACATTGGGGGGAGGGGCATGTTAGAAATTCTGCCTGCCACAGCCACTCCCACTGGACATCGAAACCACCTCTCCAATGAATTCTTTCTAACTGTCTCCGAGGGTTTGCATGCTTTGCTCAAAATCAAAAGTCCTGGGTGGAACAAACAAATTGAGCGGAGGCCAGGGCCCCAACAGAGCTGACAAAGGAGAAGGGAATGTCGGGGCCCTTTTATTTTCACAGAGGGAGGCCGGGCCTGCCCCTACCAAGACCAACAGAGGGGGTGTCCTCCAAAATAAGAAGACCCATTCTGTGATAGACAGCCAAAAAAGTCACAAAGTGACAAACCCACTACAAGCCAGCCCTGTGTTTTCAATCACACACAAACTTCTCCCCACACTCGTGCTTCCCAAAACCAGGATGTTCCCACCTAATATTGAGCAAATAGCACTCCTCCCACTGAAATCCTTGTCCCTAAAGGAAGATACCCCAGCGTCCCATGGCTCCTGCATTCGGGAACAATCCAGGGTCTCCGGTGACATGCGTTCCTCCTCTGGGTCTGTTCTTGTCATCTCACTATTCTACAACGTATGAAATAAATTTCAAACAAAGAACCAGCAATATGTCCTATGCACAACAATGGCAGCAAGAGAGAGGAAGGAAAAGGAGATTTAATAAAACTTTATATGACACAGCAAGAAAAGAAACTTTGCCGGAAGCTATAGACTGCTCTTTTCTGCAGCTGGCCACCAGGCCATGACTGTGGTCACAGCTGGCCTCCTCCACAACCATCCTGTCTGCGCCCAGGTGGCCCGAGGCTTTTCCTGGCAGGGTGACCCCACTCTTCATTTCGGAGGGAGCTGAGGGATGAAGATCTTCATTCTTCTGGCCATGGTCTTCCACCAACTGTCATCACCAGATGTGGCAGGATGAGGAAGACCTTAGGGACTCCTAACCTGCCCGACCCACTTTGAGTAGAGCACCCCATTTCCTCCTGAGAGGATCACCCCAGCCATCACCATGGTCCCCTTTATGGCCCTTAACCCAGTGGCAGAGGAGGCCCAAATGGGCCAGGTGGTGCCCACAGCTCCCAGCTCAAGGTCACCATTATTTTGTTCTCCGGGCAAAGAATTCCTTTGTTGGTTACTAAATTCTCCAAACCAGGAGAGTAAGGACCAGCGGGGCCAAGAGGTAAGCTTCTGTGAATGGCTCGTTGGCTCTAATCACAAGACGTGTGGCCCCACGCCCACCCCTGTGCGCCCTGATTTGGGGGAAATGGCCCCGCTGACTAGCTGCTGGTGCCATATCCTGTGGGACACCGCTACAGTCTCGCAGCGTTGTCCCCTAGCTGTGGTCCTAATGATGCCTAAGAAGGCCAGTCCACCACCCCACAGGGCTGCCTCCTTTTGAGTAACAGGATAGGTGGTAACCCTCGTGAATCCCACGGGCATCTCGGCCCGAAACGATGGGGAACCACACAGTAAATCAGGCTTTGTCTAAGAAAGTGCTGTGCTGGCACAAGTATGACAGGCAGGGAAGCAAACCCAATCCAGACTAAGGGTGCAGTGCGCTGGGAGAAATCCTACCCTCTCCGTGAAGGAAGGGGATGGCAGTGGTTAGTGCTGTGTGTCGGCGTGACTGGGGGTGTCTGGGAGCATGTTTCCGGGGGAGATGAGCATTTGAACTGGTGGATTCAGGAAAGCAGACGGCCCTCCCCAGTGTGAGTGGGCCTCATCCAGTCCCCTGAGGGCCCGAACGGAACAAAGGCAGAGGAAGGAGGAATTCACTCCTTTTCCTGCCTCACCCCTTGCGCTGCGACATGACGGCTCGTCTTCTCTGGCCCTCAGACTGCGATTTACGCCACCTGCTCCCCTGGTTCTCAGACCTTCGGACTGGGACTGAATCACACCACCGGCTCTCCTGGGTCTCCAGCCTGCAGACAGCAGATCGTGGGACTCCGCAGGCTCCATAATCACATGAGCCAATTCCTCATAACAAATCTCCTTTTATAGATAGATAGGTAGGTAGGTAAATGATAGATGATAGACAAACGGATGGATGGACAGATGGATGGATACGTATATAAATAGATATAGAGATATACATCCTACTGGTTCTGTTTCTCTGGAGAACACTGACTAACATGGGGTCCAAAGTCAATGAACTTGCAACCAGGCTCTGGGCCGGAGTGGTAACCGGTGAGCCTCGGCAGCTGGGCCCGCGGGCGGCTCCCCTTCCTACCCACCATGTCTGCGTTGCACAGGAGGCCACCGGGCAGCATGGGGACGGTCGGGCAAGAAGCTTCCTGTCTGCCACAGGGTTCTAAGAACCTTGCAAGAGTCCAGACACCCAATCTCACCAGGGTATGGGGAGCTGCCAGGCTTGGCCAGGTACATGACCCAGCAGACAAATGACTGCAGGATGGACAGTTCGGTCACCTTGATGCCCCATGGACAAGGGTCAGTCCCTACCTGGACCCGAGGGAAGCGGAATGCTGAGTCCCGAAGGCAGAAGAGGTCCTGGCCAGAGAGGGCATGGCCGTGCCCCATGCTCAGGGCTCCACCACGGCTTCCCAGGGATCCGTGGGCACCCAATCTGCCAAGACAGCCAGGACTGTGGGGTCCCCAGGTCACAACGACCAAGTGGTGTGGCCTGCCTGCAGCAAAGCCAGGACCGCCTGGTCACCTTCACTTGCTCTGCATCCGCTCACAGCTGGCATCCCCTTGGGCCACCTGGCTGTAGGTAGAAGCAGAGAGGCGGACACCAAATGTGGCCTATGCTTCCTCCAAAAAGTCTTGTGCCCTTATCCTTCACCACGGAGAGGACACGCCTGAGCGCACTGTACCCCAGAGGGAACCTCGCTGAGAGAGCACCAGCCTGTCTTTTCACAGGGTTCCCACACTGCTTCCCACTCTCCGCCACGCATCGTTTTTACCAGAGCAACCTCCCGCATCCTCCTCCCCAGATGCCATCAGCACAGTGTCCCGGGCATGGACGAGGGGGCAGGGTCCCTGCAGACTCACTTATGGCTGAGAGCCGGAGTGTTCATGTCCCCAGGGTTCACTGGCTGTGGAGCTGCTTGCCAGGTGTGATCGCCTGTATTGATTTGCTCCAATTAAGAATATCTGGAACTATGGCTGCTGTTATGTCTCTCTCACACACACACACACACACACACACACTCGATTTCCAGATCTCCCCTAACGGTGCACAGCTCACAGGCTGGAAAGTTGACACAGGGGAACAGCTAGAGGGGGGACTGCCGAATGGCTGCGTCCGTCCACGCTCACCCTTCCTGGAGAGCGCCACATTTTTTCAGATGCTTGTTTCAAACCATGCACACACCAGGCCAGCAGCGCATGGGTGTTCTGGCTGCTACGTGTCCTAGCCCACAGATTCAAAGTGTTTGTCAAGGGCCGGCCCCATGGCTTAGCGGTTAAGTGCACGCGCTCTGCTGCTGGCGGCCCAGCTTCGGATCCCGGCGCGCACCGACGCACCGCTTCTCCGGCCGTGCTGAGGCCGCGTCCCACATACAGCCACTAGAAGGATGTGTAGCTACGACATACAACTATCTACTGGGGCTTTGGGGGGCGGGGGGGGGGGAAGTGTTTGTCATTCTGGCAAGTGTTAAACGGCATGCCATTATGGCTTTAATTTCCATTTCCCGGATCGTAAACCAGGTTTTCACATGTTTATTGGCCATTTCTGTTTCCTACTCTGTGACGTGCCTGTTCACGTCTTTTGCCCATTTTTATATAGGATCCTATGCCTTGCTGACGTGTGGGGAAGTTTCTATGTATTACCTGGTAGAAATCACTTGTTGTTTATACGTATGGTGGATATTGTCTCCTAATTTGTGGCTTGACTTTCACTTTCTTTATAGTGATTTCTGGTGAACAAGTGTTCTTGGTTTGTTTTTTACCTTTTAATGAAAATTTTGATGCAGAAAAGAAGTAGAAAGAATAACACAATGAACATGCATATATCCACTATGATGGCTAATTTGATGTGTCATCTTGGCCAGGCGGTGGTGTCCAGCCATTTGGTCAAACACCAGTCTAGATGTTTCCATGAAGGTGTTTTGTAGATGTGATTAACACTGAAATCAGTGGACTTTGAGTAAAGCAGATCACCCTCTATTGTGTGGGTGGGCCTCATCCAATCAGTTGAAAGCCTTAAGAGCAAAGACTGAGGTTTCCTGGAGAAGAAGGAATTCAACCTCAAGACTGCAGCATAGAGACCCTGCCTGAGTTTCCTGTCTGCCAACCTGCCCTATGGATTTCAGATTTGCCAGCCCCCACAATTGCATGAGCTAATTCCTTAAAAATAATTCTCTCTGTCTATATATATATACACATATATATATTTACTTTAAGAAATATATATATATGTATATATGTAAGTTTCTTAAAGTAAATTACAGACATCATGACACTTCAGCCATAAATAGATAAATAGTTCAGCAGGTCCAGCATTCATCTCCAAAAATGGAAGATATTCTCCAACAAAACCACAACCCCATTATCACATCTAGCCAAGTTAACAATAATTCCCTAAGAGCATTGAAAACACAATCCATATTCATTTTTCCCCAGATCCCAATGGCTTCTGTTGCTGGTTCATTCAAGGCGATATGCAATCCAGGGAACATGGTGTCTGCTGGTCTCACATCAGTGAGGCTAAGTTTGATCACTGGGTGACACTGATATTTCCACTTCTTTGCAACTAGCAAACAATCTGTGGATGTCATGGTGACAGCCACTTCCGCAGCAAGCCCACATCCTCCTCCTGGTTGCAGTGTCTGTCAATAGTCCTTGCCTGAATCAATTATCTCACTAGGTGTTGCAAAGTGGCAAGTTTCTGACTGTGGTAGGCAGCATCTACAATAGCCCCAAAGACCCCTGCCTCCTGATCTTCAGGCTCGTGTGCAACCCTCTCCTCTAGAGTGTGGGCTGGATCTCATGATTCACTTCCAACAATTGAATAAGGTAAAAGTGATGGGGTGTCAGGTCTGAGATTAGGCTACAAAACGACCCAGATTCCACCTTCTCATCCTCTCTTGCTCACTCTGCTGGGAGCCAGCTGCCATATTGAGAGCTGCCCTATAGAGAGGCCCACTTGGCAAGGAACCGAGGGTGGCCTCCAGCCAACAGCCAGTGAGGAACTAAATTCTGCCCACAACCACTAAGTGAGCTTGGAAGTGGACCCTCCCCGGTCGTGCCTTCAGATGATACTGTAGCCCAGCCATCAAGGGAAGACTTGTGAGACACCATGTGATAGGTCCTGGGACTTATCCTTGTGAGAGACCCTGAGCCAGAGGACTCAGGACTAAGCCATGCACGGGCTCCTGACCTGCAGAAACTGTGAGATAATAAATGGTGGTTGTTTTAAACTACTAAGTTTTGGGCTAATTTGTTACCCAGCCATAGATAGCTAATACGCTGATTTTGCCATTCTTTCTGTGCTCCTTAGATGGCCCTTCTTTGGGAAGGCAAGCTTTCCCTTATCAACCAAGATTCCTTGGGAACTTCAGAGATTCTTAATTTTATTTCTTCTTGAGTCAGTTTTGTCCGTTTATAATTTTCTACCAGTGTTTTCATTACAACAAAGTTTTCAAATTTCATGGCCTGCAACTTTTTTTTTAGCACTCTATTTTGAAATAATTCTAGATTCACAGAGTGTTCCAAACAATTGTACACAGAGGTCCCATGCACCTTTCTCCCCTTCTCCAGAAAGCCTTACAGAAGAATCTGCTCTCTCAGCTTCCCCTCATGGCTCTGACAGATGGTAATAAAAACATAAAACTAATTAACAGGAAAATGGGGAAGGCACAGGGCAGAGTCACAGGGACTCATCCCAGCTGGGTGGAAATCTTTAGATGGTTATTAAGAAATTGGGTGGGAGCGAGGCCCGGTGACCTAGTGGTTAAGTTCAGCATGCTCTGCTTTGGCAGCCCTGGTTCGGTTCCTGGGCGTGGGCCTACACCACTCTGTGAGCAGCCATGCTGTATCGGCAGGCCACATACTAAAAAATAGAGGAACATTGGCACGGATGTTAGCTCAGGGCAAATCTTCCTCAGCAAAAAATAACAATAATAATTTTTTAAAAAAAAGAAGAAATTGGGTGAATAAAACGGACATTGCTGGGGGCTAAAAGAAGGTCTTAATACAGCACTGTCAAGGGTTGGTGGGCCAAAGGGACTCCCTGCTGGTCCCCCAACATGAAAGGGCCCCAAACAAGTCTGGTCTATTTACCCCAGTTTGGAGGAATGCAAAAAGCAGGGAGGGGGAGATTCCAATGAGAAATCAGACTCAGAATAGCCTGGGGCAATAATCAAGCAGCTTAATGACCATACAGATTGACAAAGGCCAGGGTCCCTTGGCTCAATCCCCTGCTGGGACGCAAAGCCTTTTGCTTAGAGCGGGTCAAACAGTCAGGAGGTAGAGAAGAGCCATTCCCAAGACTCCTTGAGACAGAGCCCCACATGCTGTGTTACCAAAACCTGTGGGTGAGGCCCTCACGCGGGCACTGTTAGATTGAGAGCCTACAGAGACGTGAGACAACAGGGTTATGAAAGTTGGAGTGTTTCTTTCTTTTTTTTTTTTTTTTGTGAGGAAGATCAGCCCTGAGCTAACATCCATGCCAATCCTCCTCTTTTTGCTGAGGAAGACTGGCCCTGGGCTAACATCCGTGCCCATCTTCCTCCACTTTACGTGGGACGCCGCCACAGCACGGCCTGACAAGCGGTACGTTGGTGCGCGGCTGGGATCCGAACCCGGGCCGCCAGCAGCTTAGCACACTCACTTAACCACTACTCCGTGGGGCCGGCCCCAGTTGGAGCGTTTCGACAGGCTTTATGTCAAGAGGCTGCATCTCCCTTACCTGAGTGTTTTATGGGAATGGATACTACGTCCTACTGGGGAACACTGCCCCGACCTAGTATTGCAAAACCTGGTACTGTATTGTGGCTGAGGGTGAAGAAGGAATAAATGGGTTATGTAACGAGGGAAATTCAGTGTGACGTTAACACCTCTAAAGAGGCTCAGAGCAAGAGATGTTACTGGCTCTTAGCCCCCTTGTACTAGACGCTTGAAAGGGAGAGACCATATCTTGCGAGACCACTCTTTGCTTTTGGAATCTGACCAGATCGAATGGAAGCCTGCAAACCTTAGCGGCCTCGCCCCAGGAGACGTGCTCACACAGTATCATGATGGACTGCACTAATTCTAGTAACGTGCCGGTAGCTTTTGACTTTTACAATTGTTTTGCTATAAGGGATCCGGTCAAAGACCAGAGGGCGGCCTGTGACATAATAAAAAAGTAAATATTTGGTCTTTGTTCTGGTTCCTGGGACACAGCTCCTAAAACCGTTGGCATCTCTGGAGTGATAAGGGGGTCTTCTGTAGGCTAATGAGGTGACTGGTGGCTGGGGCCCCTAGGTGGCTTCAGGATGGGGGCTGGTCTCCAGAAAGACCACGTGTGATCAGAGGGTTGGAACTTTCAGCTCCAACACTTGACCTCTGGGGAAGGGAGAGGGGCTGGAGATTGAGTTAATCACCAATGGCCAATGATTTAATCAATCCTGCCCATACGATGGAACCTCCATAAAAACCCTGAACGGGCAAGGTTCGTTGGTCAACACGGAGGTGCCCGGAGGTCGGCGCGCCCTGCCCCCACACCTTACCGTGTGCAGCTCTTCCGTCTGGCTGTTCCTGAGTTGTGGCCTTTATAATAAACCAGTCATAGTAAAGTGCTTTCCTGAGTTCTGTGAGAATTGCATTCTAGCAAATTATCAAACCTGAGGAGGGGTTCATGGGAGTTCCAATTCACAGCCGGTCAGTCAGAAGTACTGGTGGCCCTGGACTTGTGACTGGCGTCTGAAGTGGGGGCAGTCTTGTGGGGCTGAGCCCTTAACCTGTGGGGTCTGATACTAACTCCAGGTCGATGGTGTCAGAATTGACTTGAATGGCTGGCCCCCCAGCTGGTGTCCAGAGAATCAGAGAATTGGGCGCTGGTCTTGGAAAACACCGCCGAGGGACTATTATAAATACAGCTGCTGTGGACATCCGTGTCCAGGTTTTTGAGTGGACATACGTTTTCATTTCTTTTGGATAAATGCCTAAGAGTTCACTACTAGGGCAGGTGGTAGTGCGAGTTTAATTTTATAAGAAACCGCCAACCTAAGAAAACATTCTCTAGCATTTTAATCTCCTGCTGAATCTGTAGTGATGCCCCTTTTTACTTTCCTAACATGTTTTTCTTGGTTTTTGTTTTTTCCTGATCCAATCTGCCAGACTATTAATTTTATTCATCTCAGTTGGCCCCCTCTACAGTCCCCCCACTTCGTTCATTTCTGCCCTTTATTGTTTCCTTCCTTCCACATTATTTGGGTTGGTTTTGTTGTGCTTCTCGCTTCTACAGCTGGATGCTCGGCTGCATCACTTCCAGCCGTCCGTCTCACGTAAGCACCAAGACCACATTCCTCCCAAGCTCCATTTTGCTGCACCCCACGAGTTTTTAATGTAGCTTTTTCAATATCATTCACTTCTAGGTATTTTTAAATTTCCAAGACGATTTCTTCTTTAGCCCTTTAGTTGTTTAGAGTCATCGTCTTAAGTTGTCTTATTATCAACATCTGACCTGCTGTGGTTGGCAGGAGGGACAGGCCATGTGATGCTGAGTCTTCCACTGTCCCTGAGACTGTCTTGCAGCTAGGTGTGGAGGAACGGGGCTCCAGGGGCACCCTGCTGGAGGACGGCAGTGCCCAGGTCCCACGTCCACTGTCCTCAGAATGCCCCAGCGAGCCCGGCCTGGCTCTCCTCCATCCTTGGCCTGTCTTGACCTCGTGACATTGAGCGCCCCCTCCCCACTGGGGTCAGCCAGGGACACTCCCCCCAACAGCAGGTGCCATGAGAAGCAGCCCAGGCCCCTGGCCACGTTCCTGCCAGCTCTCCCTCATCTGGTCCCTCTGCTGCCCTTCCAACACCCTGGCTGGGGTGGTCATAGGCCTCCCAGGACCTCCTGGTGACTTCCCCCCGCCTCCCCAGAAGGGGTTCTTGCAAATTCTCCAGAAGCTGTGGCCAGACCTTACCCTGAGGCTCTGCTTGGCCTCTGTCCCCCAGGGAGACGTCGAGTGGCAGCCGGGCCTCTTCCTTCACAAGCTGGGGGTGTGCCGGCCACTCGGGTTTCCAGCTCTGAACAACAAACCCCTCGGGTCCCCTCGCGGATGGACATGCACTGTCCTGGCCGTGTCCCACTGCTTGACCTGGTGGGGGGGAGGCCCGCAGGTGTCTGTCTATCCTTGTTCCCTCACCTGCACGTTGATATACAATTCCGTATGCATGTAAACATCTCACAATGTCACAAACGTAGGAAATAACAGCAGAGGGCTGGCGATGCCCACCACCTGGTGGCCTGCGGTGCTCCAAGCTCCCTGTCTCCGTCTCTGGCTCCCGGGACAGGAGGGACTCTGCGGTCCCGGAGCAGCCTCTCCACTAGAGCGCTGGTCCACAACCCTGCGGGCGCTGACTCCCTCTGCACCCCAGGAGGCCCTGGTGCTGTCCCATCATGGGACACAGAGGAAACTGAGGCCCAGCAGTCAGGAAGAGGACCCCCTGGCCGCCTCTCCCTCCCCATCTACAGCACTCGCTCCCGAGCCAGAACGGGGCAGCAGGAGAAGGAAAGGAGGTGACGTCCACCGTGAGGGGCACAGCAGTCTGGTCCTGGCGGACAGCAAGAAGGGGCCTGGGCAATCTCTCAAATGTCCCCACTGAGGGCTCTCAGGTCCTGGCCCTGTGCCCACGGACAACAGCCCTCCTTCCTGCCTGCACGTAGCAGCAGACAGCCTTCTGGGCGTCTCTCCAGACGGATCTGGGTGACCCGTGAGAACAAACACTTCAGCTCTCAGACCAGACAGGGATTTCAAGTCCTCAGGCACATGGGAGGGCGAGGGGTGGGCAACGGTGGTTTCTGTTCCCCTGGCCCAAAGGACCAGAAAGCCCCAAACCTAGGGGACAAATGCAACAAAGGAGGCCCCCCAGGCCCCAGGCCTGGGTCACAGGCCCTGCCAGGCCTCGGGGGCAGAGGTCATGCACAAGCCGCTGCACACTAGGCCCCAGACATATAGATGGGCTCCTGTCCCCATCTGTCCAGCATGGCCAGTGGTGCCTGCCTCACCTTGGCCAGGAGCTGGGAGACCCCCAGGGAAAGAAAGCAAGCCCTTATCCTCCCCGTGTTGGTGGTCGGGCCCCTTGCCCCTGGACAGTTCCAGGCAGCTCTGGGAACGGCAAAGACTGGGATTGTCGGGGCCCCTCTGTCCGATGAGGACACATGTCCAGGAAGTCAAGGGACTTGGTTGGCAGGGTCCTAGGAGCCCCCCAGAGCTTGAGGGAGCTGTTCAGGCCCCTCCTGCCCCCAAAGCAAGTAGCCAGTCAGGGAGCCCCATGTCTCCCATCGGCAGCTCCAGGGCGCCCCCACCCAGGGCTAATTCACTTCCAGGCTGCAAGCATCCAAATTCGAAAATGCCAAAGGAGAGGCTGGAAGGGGCTCAGAAGTGCCGGGCGGGGCTGGGAGACTCCGGGAGGCAGCCAAGGCTCAGCTACTGTGCCGACCAGAAATAGAACCCGGTGTCTGCCAGCTGCCGCCTCTGTCCCAGCCTCAGTCCTGGAGCTGGAGGATCCAGCAAGGCTGCTGCTGGGGTCCCCCCCGTGGACCCTAGGGCTGCCCGGTGTCCGAGTGATGGCAGCCTCTGAGCTCCAGGAGGGGAGCCTCGCCCTCCCTGCCTGCCAAGCTCACTGTCAGGTCCTGCTCCTGCAGCCCAGCCTGGGGGGCCCCTCCACAGCCTCCTATATGGTGGATCCCCCGAACTCTCCCATTGTGGGGTGCCCCATGTTTCCCCGGGGTTAGGCCTGATCCCACACATGAGCTGCAGCCAGGGGTCCAGTACTAGAGGCCACAGAAAGTCCTTTACCCTGTTTACTCAGCCATGCCCTCATCTGCCCCATCATCAGACAAAAATGCACCGAGTCGTGCCCCAGGCTCTGGAGGGACAGCTCGGAGCCAGCAGCACAGCGGTGAGGGAGGAAGAACAGCTAATGGGCAATCACCACGCAGGGCAGCCAGCCCTAGAGAGGAGGGAAGATGGCAGCAGGCGGCGCCATTGTGGAGGAGGGCCTGGGGGCCCGGCCCAGCTGATGGGCAAGCTTCCAGCTGAGACCTGAAAGGCAAGGGGAATGAGGGGGCTGTGCACGCGCGTGTGCATGTGTGTTCATATGGATGTGTGCGCACGGACTGTGCATGTCTGTGTACATGTGTGTGCACACAAGTGTGTGTACATGGATGTGTGTGCACATGGGCATTGTGCATGTGTGTGTGTAAATGGGTGTCTGCACATGTGTGTTCATATGGGTGTGCATGCGTGTATGTGTGCATGTGTGTGCACATGGATGTGTGTGCACATGGATGTGTTCCATACGGGTCTGTGTACATGGGCATGTGTGTGTGCATGGGTATGTGCATGAGTGTGTGTCCGTGTACATGTATGTGTTGAGCAGGGGGGACATTCCAAGCAAAGGAAACCAAATGTCCAACTACTTGGAGATGAGGGGTCCACTGTGTCAGGAGCAACAAAGGCTGGGTGTGGCACGTCACTGTTGTCACAGGTTCAGGAATGTAGAGGGGAAGGTGGGAAGGATCAGGCTGGGGGAGCTGCAAGGCAGTGGCAGAAGGGAAAGGGGACCAGGCAATGCCGATGTGCATGGCCCCACCATCTCTTCCTGGGCACATGACCTCATCCTGGCCAGTGGCACATGGGCAAAAGTGACACACACCACTTCCAGGCCCAGCCCTTCCAAACCCCCTGCCCAGCCCCTACCCACTCTTCCCCTTGCACTGCCACACGAGGTCACATGTCCCCACCAGCGTAGCTCCCAATGGAGGAGGCTGCCCAGCCCACGTCGACTGTGCCACGAGGGGCTTAGCCCAGCAAAGTGACATTTCAGGGGTCACTCGATCTCCCTCCCCTCCCCCTCAGTGGTAGCTGCTGGGGCTCTCAGGCCTTGCTCACCCCAATTCAGACATTGTTCTGGGCCTTTGTCTCACAAACCTTTTAAAATCCCCACTCTGGAAGCAATTGGCTGTCCAACGCTGCAAAGTTCTGAACGTCTGGATCTGTCTCCATCGTCATTTTTGATTCCACCTGCAAACTGGGCATTTCTTCTCCAGCTCATCTCTCTCTGGTACTGTGGGACCTCACGAAGCCCCAGGCTTCCAACACGCACGACAGCCTTCTCTTTTCCAACTTCTGCCCTTGGCTGCTGACTCAGTCCATTCATAGTCCAACTGCCAAGTGACCACGAGTGTTTCTTACCAAATGTCCAGCCCCAGGATCGCATGGATCACCATCGTTCCAGCCTCTGCTATCAGCTGTCACTGCCAGCAACCTGCCTGCGAAGCCAATGCCACAGCATTTAGGTTTGGGGTTTATTTGTTACCACAACATAATCTGGTCTATCTGGACTCATATAGAAATAGGCTCTTTGAAGTGGGTTGCTACCATAACAAGAAATCTAAATTAACAAATACCACATCCACAAAATCTCCATGGCACGTGACAGTAAGCCGTGCATCTCATGTGACTGGGCTCGGCTCGACTGGTCACGGCTGGGCTCATTCCCGTGTCAGCGTGTTGGCTGCTGTCAGCAGATCCTGTCTCATCTTTGGAAGACTCAGCTCTGCTCCATGTGTCTCTCATCCTCCAACAGGCTGGCCTGGGCGTGTTGTCCTGACAAGAGCAAAGCAAGTCACATGACTGAGACCAGATTTGAGGGGCAAACTCCCCACCCCCAGTAGGAGGGTGCCACAAAATTACAGAGCAAAAGCCTGGACACGGGTAGTGGTAAGGCCTGGGGACACCAACATGATCTGTCAGCAGGGGATACATAACTCAACATTAAAGTCAAGGCTGCTGGACCAAGGGAAGGCATGTGCCAACCCAAAGCACTCATCACCTGGAGATTCTGGACCTGGAGATGGACACTGTGACCAGACAAGCTTTGAGAAGGCACAGAATGTGCTCCATGTGAGATAAGAAGAGTAAGTTGTCTGGTGAGCAGAGGGGTGCTGATGGAAGAGACAATACCACATGTCCACCACACCATGTCCTCTTCCTGGGCCAACAGAAAGATTGCAGTTCCCAGCCTTCCCCTGGTCAGTGTGGTCACACAGGGGTCACATGACTTAGTTCTGGCCAATGGGATGAGAGGGGAAGTGATGTAATCCACTTCCTGCATGGTCTTCCCCTTTTAATGTGACCTTGGAGGCCACATGTCCCCAAAGACAGTTGGAAGATATAGAAGAGCTACTCAACCCATGTTAGACCGCACCCAAGTGAAAAATATAAAACCTGAGATCTCAGGGTGTACGTGTTACCACAACATGGTCTAGTTTTGAAGTGTGGTGCCTGGACCAGCTGAGTCACCTGAATGCGGAAGAAATGCAAATTCTTAGGCCCCGCCCCAGACCTCCTGACTCAGAAGTGCTGGGGTGGGGCCATCGATTGTGTTCTAACAAGCCCTCTAGGGAGAATGATGTCCGTTCCGACAAATAAGGGGTTGAGTGAAATACACACAGGGCAAGCTGGAAGGATTGGAAGTGCTGGGAGGCTGGGATTTTCAACCTCAGAGGTAAGGCAGTCTCAGGGTCAACGAGATCCAAGAGGTGGCATGGGCTCCCTCACGGGTGTAGAGGTGAAGGTCGCTGGAGATGGGAGGTCAGGTGGTGTTGGGTGGGCTGTCCCACCTGGCATGGATACAGGGATTGGGCTGGAGAAGATGACCCTGAGCTAGCCTCGTCCAGCTCCTGCACACCCAGCTCCGGGGACGTAGATGCAGTCCCTTGGAACCAGCTCCCAGGCTGACGTCAGATTCTTGGAACAATTCCAAGGACACAGTGTGATAGTCGGGGTTCTCCCGAGAAACAGAACCAATGGGATGTGTATATACATAGAAAGAGATTTGTTATAAGGAATTGGCTCATGCGACTGTGGAGGCCAAGAAGTCCCAAGATCTGCAGTCTGCAAGCTGGAGACCCAGGGAAGCAGATGGTGTAGCTCCAGCCTGATTAGGAAGGGCTAAGACCCAGGAGAGCCGAAGGTATGAGTTTCAGTCCCAAAGCCCGCAGGCTCGAGACCCAAGAGGGGCTAACATTTCAGTCCTCTGAAGGCAGGATGAGTCCAACGTCCCGGCTCACAATCAGGCAGGAGGGGTTCCCTCTTACTCGGCCTTTTGTTCCATTCAGATCTTCAACGGGTTGGATGATGCCCACCCACATTAGGGAGGGCAATCTGCTTTCCTCAGTCCACCCATTCAAATGTTAATCTCCTCCAGAAACACCCTCCCAGACACACCCAGAATCATGTTTGACCAAAAGTCTGGGCCCCCCATGGCCCAGTCAGGTTGACACATAATGAACCCTCGCACATGGCTCCTGTCTTGCTGTGCTGTGGTGTTCCACTCCATCTGCACCTTCAGGACCAAAGTGCTCAGTTCCCAGGCTGCCACTGGTTCTGGGCTGGTTCAGAAATGATGAGGACTAGACCCAGAGGAAGCTGCAGGCCTTGCCGGGAGCTGGGAGAGTCCGTGGGAGTCGGGTCCTGAGCATGCTGCCTCGTAGGAAAGGGTGTAAAGTCGTGTGAGTGTGTCGATATTGGAGTGCCCTCCTGGGATAGAGGATTTAACTCCCTGCAAGTTTCCCGGAGGATGGCACTAAATCATCGCCAGATTGGCTCTTGGATGCTTGGGGACAAAAAGAGCTGCTCAGGCTACCGGAACAAAGTCCCACAGACGGGGTGGCTTAAATAACAGGAATTATTGGCTCCAGTCCTGGAGGCTGGACGTCCGAGATCCAGGTGTGGGCAGGGCTGGTTCCTCCTGAGGCCTCTCTCCTTGGTGTGTAGACGGCCATCTTCTCCCTGTGGCCTCACATGGTCATCCCTCTGTGTGTGTCTGTGTCCCGATCGCCTCTTCTCATAAGGACATTGGTCACACTGGATTAGGGCCCCCTAGTGACCTCACTCTACCTTAATCACCTCCCTAAAGGCCTGGGATGAGGAAACAGCCATGTGAGTCGCTGCCTAGGCCCTTCACAGCACCACAGCCCTGCTCACATGAGTCTGGATGTCCAGAGAGGCCCCAAGCTTGGGACACCCACCTCGAGTTCCCCTCTGCTTCTCCTGGGGCAGCTTTTAACGTGACCACTCAGAGTTGAGCCCGAGAACAGTGAGTGACCTTTGCCCCAACCACCTTACGGGTAACCGGGGCCTGCCAACCTGCTCTCCACCTCCTGCTGGCTCACGACCTGGGACAGAGGACCATTCCCCCACTCACTGCCCCCTCGCTTCTGGGATCTGTAGGTAATAAACCCCTTTGTGTGAACGTACTGAAACTGTGCCTTCAGTCAAAATGACCCTGGGGTTTTCACCTCCGTAGAGTTGGGGCTCGGACGCCGAGGGAGCTACCTGCCAACCCCGTGTGAGTGGCTCGTGCCCCCGCGTTCAGCAAGTCATCATCTGCATATTCTTAATTCACTACACCAGCTACGGGGCCCCCAACACAAGACCCTGTCTCTGAATACAGTCACATTGGGGGCTAGGGCTTCAACATACGAATTTTGGGGGGACAATTCAGTCCATAACACTAAAGGAGGTAAAAACGCCAGAACTCAGAAAAGTGGGAATGCCAGATTGGATATGACCTCGTAAGGCCCGTGCATTAGTTTCCCAACACTGCTGTAATGTACAAATCACCACAAACTTGGCCGCTTAGAACAACAGTTTTGTGGTTTCTCGCAGTCTGGAGGCCAGAAACCGAAACTGAAGTCAAGATGCCACGGGGCCATGTTTCCTCTGAAAATACTAAGGGAGGGTCCTTTTCTTGGTCTGTTCCAGCTTCCAGAACCACCTTCCTTGGCTCATGGCCCGTTCCTCCATCTTCAAAGCCAGCAGCATCACATCTTCCAATCTCTCTCTCTGCTTCCAACCTCACATTAGCTGCTTCTGCCAAATCTCCCTCTGCCTCCCTATGGGCCCTGGTGATGACACTGGGCCCACCTGGATAATCCAGGCTAAATCTCCCCATTTCAAAACTCTTAACTTAATCACATGTGCAGAGTCCCTTTTGGTGACACTTGCAGGTTCCAGGGACTAGGACCTGGATATCTCTGGGAGTCGTTATTTTAGCCGACCACAGCCAGAAAACCCATCAGCTGGTTGCGTTCCGTGGGAGGCCCTGAAGGACACCCCATTTACCAATTTAACAGGACCATGCTGGTGAAGGGGCACCAGCATCATCAGGAAGGTGAGTGCAGGCCAACCGCTGCAGGCCAGCTGATGGCAGGGATGCTCTTTCAGAACTGGACTACCAGAGCAACCAGGATGATGGGATCCGAAACAGCAGAGGCCAGGAGCAGCACCCACCACCAGAAGCAAGGGTGGTGCGTTATCAGAGGACCGGCAGGCTGGTCTCAGAGCCATGAGATGGTCAGTAAAAGATGGCATTCCCAGGCAAGACCAATGGGCAGCCAGCATGGACATTGCCCCATCCATATGACCAAAGGTAATCAAGGAGGCTGGCCCAGTGGCATAGTGGTGAAGTTCGCACAGTCTGCTTTGGCACCCTGGGGTCTGCAGGTTCAGATCCCGGGTGTGGACCTATACGCTGCTCATCAAGCCATGCTGTGGCAGCATCCTGCATACAAAATAGAGGAAGATTGGCCCAGATGTTAGCTCAGGGACAATCTTCCTCAGCAGAAAGAGGAAGATTGGCAACAGATGTTAGCTTAGAGCCAATCTTCCTCAGCAAAAAAAAAAAAAAAGAAAAGAAAAAGAAAAGATTAAAAACAAACAAAATTTAGGGGCCGGCCTGGTGGCGCAGCAGTTAAGTACACACACTCCACTTCAGCGGCCCAGGGTTCGCAGGTTCGGATCCCAGGCGCGCACTGACGTGCCACTTGTCCAGCCACGCTGTGGCAGTGTCCCATATAAAGTAGTGGAAGATGGGCACGGATGTGAGCCCAGGGCCAATCTTCCTCAGCAAAAAGAGGAGGACTGGCATCGGATGTTAGCTCAGGGCTGATCTTCCTTACAAAAAAAAAAAAAGTAATCAAGGATGGCTACTCAGAAAGCTGAGAACAACCACCCTATTACAGGCTGAATTGTGTCGCCTAAATTCATATGCTGAAGTCCTGCTCTCCAGCACCTCAGAATGTGACTGTATTTGGAGCTGGGGTCTTTACAGAGGTGCTTAAGTTAAAATGAAATCACTAGGGTGGGTCCTAATCCAGTGTGACTGGGGTCCTTATAAGAAGAGGAGATCAGGACACAGACACACACAGAGGGATGACCATGTGAGGACACAGGGAGAAGACGGCCATCTACACACCAAGGAGAGAGGCCTGGGGAGGGATCCAGCCCTGCTGACGCCTTAATTTTGGACTTCCAGCTTCCAGGACTGGGAGACAATTTCTCCAGTATAATCCACCCAATTATGTAGTTTTTGTCACAGTGACCCAAACTGACTGATACATGTCCCAATACACAGGCATGGTCCCCTGTCCAGCTTCTGGGCCTAAGACTGTTTTCAGACCCACAAACCATCGACTGAAGGAGCAGTCAGGTCCCCAGAGGAAGGACACCACGATGCCAGGGTGTGTGCATGTGGTAGATGCCCCCAGGCCTTCCCCACCCCAAAAGCCGTCATCACTACTGGAGACGTACTTCAGTAACCATATGCCGAGGAAAGGGGAACACCCAGATTCTTCAAGGCTGCTGAACCCAGGCACCAAGCTGACACCAACAGCCGGGGGTTGGGGCATCAGCGTGGCCCTGTCAGAGGAGGGCGTATGGAGGCCCTGGACGCTTGGTGGCTCACACCAAGCCTGGCCACTGGGTCCCTGGACCACTGCTTATTCCCCCAGACCCTGAATGTACACCCGGACAATCTCGGTGACTGGCAGAAACCCCCTGTAGGTTCTTGGTCCCGGGGGCAGGGGTAAAAACTATCATAGCGAAACCTCTGAAGCTTCCTCTGCACCATAGCCAAGACAGTAAAACAAAAATAACACACACGCGGGGGGAGGAGCGGAGACTGGCGCCACTCCTTAAGACCACCACCTCCCCCAGTTAGTTCACCAGCCCGGCCACTCAGACCGAGGGGAATCCCAGAGGATGCCAGCAGACTTCCGTGAACTTGAACTTGCCCAGATGTTTGGTCAAAAGTTATTCTGGGCGTGTGTCTGATTGAGATTAACATTTGAAAGGGTAGATGAGTAAAGATGGCCCTCTGTAGAGTGGGCGGGCCTCCTCTGTCTTGGAAGGCCTGAATAGAATTAAGGCGGGGGAGGGCAAATTTGCTCTTTCTGCCTAATGGCCTTTGAGCCAGGACGAGGGTCTTCTCCCGCCTTCAGACGTGGACTGGGCCTTACACCATCAGCTCTCCTGGTTCTCAGGCCTTCAGACTGCTGCTCTTGGGACTTCTTGGCCTCCGTTATCACATGAGCCAATTCCTTATAATAAATTCCTTCACGTAGATTTATCCTATTGGCTATGTTCCTCTGGAGAACCCTGACCAACACAAAACTCAACTGAGTAGCCACCCATTGCAGCTGCTGGGCCAGCTATGTCATCTTCGCTAGAGGAGAGTGACACGGCATCGGGTGCGTGGTACGTGGCCACCAATCTCGCAGATGAGTTCTATTCCACGCCCATTAAGAAGGAGCCCTGGACTTCTCTAGGGGCCATTATCCTGCCCCCCGTCCCTGGGGAGGAGGCACGTGAGTGAACCTATGGGACTGGCCGTGAGAGGTGACGATCTGGCTATCACCACGTGTTTGTCCACCACGACCAGCAGAACGGCCTCTGACCTTGGCCTCACAAACGCTGGCCCACTGGGCCCATGAATGGGGTAGTCTTGGGGACAGATGTGGAGGCTGTCCATGGGGCCAACAGCATGGCCTCACCCACCAAGGCTGGTCCAGCTACAGCTGCTGCTCAACGTCCAACCCGCTGGCCACAGGCTGCTGTTGAGTGCCTGCTATGGCACCACCGTGAGGAGGCCGTACAGCCCCCTAGAGGCAAGCTAGTTGCTTTGGGGACATCCCCCTGCAAGGAGCAGCCTTGCATCGTCAGTAGCACTGACACACACGCCAGGCTGGTGGTCCCTGACCACAGGATCTCAGCCCACCCCACTCAATGAGGACTTACAAAGCATTTGACCCACCAACCCAAGACCTGCACGGCGTCACCCTGGACCAAAAGACCCGCTTTACAACTCGGCAGGAGGTGTGGCAGTGGGCCTGTGGCCACACGATCCTAGCAGAGACCATACCATTCAGAGGTCGCCAGCCCCCGAGAGCACTGGAGCCACCTTTGGAAAGCTCAGCTGAGACCCCCGCTTGGCTGACACCATTCGAGAACAGGGCGTCACGTTGCAGGAGGCAGTGTTCACCCTAAACCAACAGACACCACCATCAAGTCTGGGAAGGAGGGACAGAGCAGCAGTGGCCTTGCTCACCATCACTCCTGATACTGAACCTCTTAATCTCAAGGTCGTGTGCCATGCACAGTGAGCCAATCCCTGAGCCATCAGTGCTTGGAGATGGAGAAATGTTTATTCAAACTGGCCAAAGCAAGAAGGCGGGAGGATAGGTTCTCTCAAATCCACCTTAACAAGAGAAGAGAGCAGGGGGTTTTACAGAGCTAAGGGGCTTGGCAGGAGGAGTTTCAGAGAAACAAAGGGGTAATCTGTGTTTCTTTCACTCCAGGTAAGCCCTTGGGCAATCTGACTTCTGGGCGTCTACGGCAGCTGGGGGCTGGTTATCTAGCAATTGTAACTTCCTTGAAGACATTCTTTTTCTTCTATAAAAGAAGTTCCTAGGGGGCTGGCCCTGTGGTGTAGTGCTTAAGTTTGCACACTCCTCTTCGGTGGCCTGGGTTTTGTAGTTTGGATTTTGGGTGTGGACCTACACACCACTTGTCAAGCCCTGCTGTGGTGGCGTCCCACATACAAAATAGAGGAAGATTGGCACAGATGTTAGCTCAGGGACAATCTTCTTCACCAAAAAAAAAGAAGCTCATAAATCCTTGTGACCCTTGAGTCACCCCTCAGGTTAAACAAGAAAACAGCAAATTGACAAGATTAACTTCTTTTCATAACAAGGTCAAAAGGTAATCTTACCGAATATTTACAGTAAGCCTCAGGTACCGGGCTTCACTCCCAGTGACCCACGTGGGACTTGCACTTGCTACCCCTCCGCGAGGCTGTGTGGGTCAGAGGAGGACCATTCCACCAGTGGACATGGCAGACTTCCCACTGACCTTTAGGCCACAGCTGCTGCCTTGTCACTTTGGGTTCTTTGACTCCAGAGACCCACAGGTAAGACAAGGAGTCCCCAGACTGGCAGGGGGACTGACTGTGACCATGAGGAAGGACTGCTGACACACAAAGGGGCCCAGGTGGCCCACCAGAGTCTCTTGGTATCTCCCTGCCTGTTTTCTTTTAGACAAGGAAGATTGGCCCGGCACTAACATCTGTTGCCAATCTTCCTCTTTTTTTCTTGTTTTTTTTTCCCTCCCCCAAGCCCCAGTGCATAGTTGTGTATCACAGTTGTAGAGTTGTAGTTCTTCTATCTGGGATGCTGCCTCAGCATGGCTTGATGAGCAGTGAGGAGGCCCATGCCCAGGATCTGAATTGGCGAACCGAAGGCCACCAAAGAGGAACAGGCGAACTCAACCGCTAGGCCACCAGGCCAGCCCCTCCCTGCCCGTTTTATTGGAGAGTGGACCAGTGCAGCAGCCATGGCCTGAGAAAGGAATGCTGGCCAGGAGCTCATGCCTGCAGTGGCCGACGCTCACAGGATGTCCCTCTCCTGGCCCAGAAATGCCGGGCCAAGGGGAGCTGCCCCACCTGAGGTTTCGCCCCCTCCCTGCCGGCAGCCTGCACCCAACAAATGGCCAGTGGAGGGAGCAAAAAGGCCAGTTCCTCTGCCTCAATTCAGGACAGCTCTCAGGGCCATCTCAGCTCCAAACATGCCCTGAGGCACTATGTGAGGCTTTCGTCGCCAGCCCATTGCAGCTCAACGCCTCCCTCCGCCGGTCCTGCTCCCTGGGCTCTCGTGCACTTGTTCCGAGTCCTCCCCACAAAACCTCTGGCCTGGACCTCTCTGTCTCAGAGTGTCTTTCTCAGGGAACCCCACCTCAGATATCTCCCGAACAATGAGTCCTAAGGACGTGTCCAGGCCTCTAGCTCGGCTGACATCTCCCCATCCCGGGACCTGAGCGTATCTCTCGTCCCACAGGCCTGGTGTTTCATGGTGTGCACTGGCACACCCACACTGGCTGTTAAAATACTAAACTACTGCCATACTGGTTCATAAGTGGCCCCTGCCTCGAGCCGCCAGGTGTCCACATGAGGCCACCCCAGCTCCTCTCCCAGGATCCAACCATGGCACCACAGAGGACTTCTGGAAGGACCCTCTGCACTGTGGCCAGGCCCTTCTGATGGGTCAACGCCACGCAGTGTCCCCTGTTAAACACTTCTAATCTCACCAGTGTGAGTCTACTCGGGCGGCCGTAACAAAGCACCACAGACAGGGTGTAGGCAACAGAATTTATTTCTCACAGTCCTGGAGGCTGGATGTCCAAGATAAGGTGTCGGCAGGGTGGGCTCTTCCTGGGGCTGTGATGGAGACTCTGGTCCAGGCAATCTTTGGGGTTCCCTGGCTTGTAGAGGCATCAACCCGACCTCTGCCTCCATCTTCATGTGACGTTCTCCTTGTGTCTCTGTCTAATCTCCCTCTGCCTTTCTCTTATTTTTTTTTTTTTTGTTTTTGTTTTTATTTTTGTGAGGAGATCAGCCCTGAGCTAACATCTGCCAATCCTCCTCTTTTTTTTTTTTCGGTGAGGAAGACTGGCCCTGGGCTAACATCTCTGCCCACCTTCCTCCACTTTATATGGGACGCTGCCACAGCATGGCTTGCCAAGCAGTGCATCGGTGTGCGCCTGGGATCCGAACCGGCGAACCCTGGGCCGCTGCAGCGGAGCGTGCATACTTAACCGCTTGCGCCACCGGGCCGGCCCCTGCCTTTCTCTTATAAGAACACTTGTCACTGGATTTAGGGTCCACTCTGAATGCAGGGTGACCTCATACTGACATCTATTACATCTGCAACGACCCTATTTCCAAATATGGTCACATTCTGAGGTAGTAGGGGTTAGGACTTCAACCTGTGAATTTTGGGGAGACACAGTTCAACCCATAACATCATCCCTCCCACCATGGAATCAGACCAGCAGGAGTGATCCAGGGAGTTTGGCTGGAGGGTGAAGTGGGCAGACACCCAAGGGCTTGAGTTGTTGGCTCTGGGAAGACCAGCAACGTGAAGAACTACAGGTGCTCCGTCAGCCATCCAGGTACAGGCCTCCCACCCACAGCCCCTGGCGGAGTGGGGCCAATGCCCTTCCTTATGCGTAGATGTCCATGTTCTGTCTCTCGTGACCTTGGACCCTGAGTCCCAGCAGAGGATCAGGGTCCAGCCAGCAGCCTGACACAGGCGAGGGTGAAAGCAATCATGACTGATGGCCTTTGGATGCCGTGTCTCTGGAATCTGAGCAGGAAGTGTGGGGAAAGTTCGACAGTTAGTAGCAAAAGAATCGGAGACACATTAAGGTGGGCACCACGCCCGCATGGACGCCTATGGCAGAGGGCTGTGCTTCCCCAGCAAGCGGGGGGAGGGCAGCCGCGTCCTGGGCTTCTTGTGTCCCAGGGAGGCTGGGCTGGGTGTTCCAGCATCCTGGGCACTGTGTGCTCCCTGCCCTGTGCCCGTGAGTGGAGGTCTGCCCCTGTAACCAGAAGTCCTCACCACTCCCTCACCACCAAGATCAGGTTCCCTGCTGGCATGCAGAAAACATTTCGGAGATATTAAACCAAAGAGGCAGGAGGAGTCAGGGCCCCCCAGGGGGCAGGGGTGCTTCCCGGGCATCGCAGGGGAGGAAGTAAACTCCACATAAGGCTCCATGTTGCCCCAGAGCCTGTGCAGGGCAGAGGGAGGGGCAAGGGCAAGCCTGCCTCCCCTGGGAGGGGACGCTGAGGGGCTGGCAGAGCCTGGGGTTGGGAGGGGCTTCATGACAGGGCGGCAGGAACCAAGGGGCTCTGGTCAGGACAGACAGGTGGGTGCCTGCAGAGACCTGCAGGTCCGTGGCTCTCCTCTGGCCCCATGGGTCCCTCTCCACCCCACACACACCTGCACACTTCACAGGACAAAGGGTGGGGGTAGAGGAAATGCCCGAGTCTGGAGTTAGAGACTGAGATAGAGAAGACCCCAGGGCCCAAAGGGGTTGGGACCCCTTCCCCACCACCCACACACCGGAGCTCTGGGCCAGCTGGGATCCCTGCTTTGCCTGCCCGGGGTACAAGCTCCAAGTCCCCAAGGGAAGGCTGGCTGGAGGCTGGCCCGGTGCCCTGGGCTCTGCTTGCACAGGGCCCACGGCTCCCCAGCACACTCCCAGCCAACAGGAGTGCGGGGGCTGCTCTTAAGAAGAGGCCGGGGCCCTGCTAAGCTCCTCGGCTCCACCCGTATAGCAGCACCCGGCCCCAGTGGGTGACAGGACCTGCCCCCAGGGAGTCCTAAAGGAGAGGGCTATGGGCCCGCTGCCCTGCAGCCAATCAAGCCAGACCCACGCGCCTGACAACGCCCAAGGTCAGCTGGGGGGCCTCCAGCGCAGACCCCACCCCTCCCGGAAGCCTGGCTCGCCCACCCCAGGACTCTGGGAAGGATGCAGGCCAGAGCCAGGACTCATCCTGGACCCTGTGCATGCTCTGCCCCCATCCCCCAGACCTGGCCTGGCCCGCTGGCCCATCCCCCTGTGCCCTGCAGGCAGGCCTGGCCACCTGAGCCTGATGTTTGAGGTCAAAGGTTGCTTGGCTGCACCCAGATTCAGGATTCAGCCCAGGTTCAGCGCCCTCAGGTTGGGCACTCAGCGAGAAATGCCCATGCTGGATCCCCCAAGTCTCCTGCCCCCCGCCCTTTGCCTCCGCTGGTGGGAGTTGGCGGAGAACGAGGCCTGAATGATGACGACACAGCAAGCCTTCCCAGAGCCCCCTGCATGCTTGGGGAGGGGGACAGCAGAGGGGAGGTGGAGCCTCGGCCTCCTCCCTGCTGAGGCCCCTTCCTACCCCCATACCACAGACTCAGCCCCTCTCCCCGGATTCCCCTCTCCACCCTCTCCTGCAGCAGCGCCCCCACCTCAGGAAATGGCCTCTCCGCCCCCACACAGCCGAGCCTGGGAGCCTCCCTCCACGCCCTCTTCCCCCGCACCCATCACCTGGGCTGTCCCCCAAATAGCCCTGTCGTCACGCTGTGGCTCCATCTGGCCTCTCTCTCACTCACCTGGTCCCCTGGACGACCGGCCCCTTCCCCCCCTTGAATCCATCTTCAAGGTCACCGCCAAAGGCGTCCAAATTCCTGGCGAGCATCACGCCCTCTGCAGAAGCCAGACCCGGAGCTGCACTGCCCACGGTCAAATCCCAGCTTCTTAGTGGGGCCTTCACGACCCCAGGGCCTGTCCCTGCACCCCTGCCCCTGCCCCCTCATCCGCCAAGGCTCTCCCACCTCCCACTCGCCGGTCTTGCTTTTAAATTTTCTCTCGCGATTATTTAGTACTCATTTGGAAACTGGAGCTGAGGTCTTCGGTGAAGTTGTGATGGTAGGCAGAATTGATCGCCATTCATATACCACCCCCCACCACCATGGTTCGGATACTGAGGACCCCCGCCCCTACTTCATAGCCTGCTGTCTCCATCAGCATGGAGCCTCGGGCTCATTGAGAGACCCATCAACTCTTCAAGGAGAAGCATTGACAGTTAAGCCCCCGACCCCTCCCCCTGCTCGGGACCCCTGTACCCTGGGCTTTCCCAGTCCCAATCCTGACTGTCCCAGCCTGGGCATTTCCCAAACAAGCTTCCCAGTTTTGAAAGACCCGCCTTCAACCAAACTCCCCATTCTCAGCAGACTCGACTTGGCCCCCGGCCGTATTGTGAATCCCTTCTTCTTCTGCGCACTGCCCACTTCTCCTTCAGGTCTCAGCCGGGCAGCCCCTTCCATGAGGACCTTCCGGGACCTCTGGGTCCTCCAGAGTCCAGGAGGTGCCCCTGGGACTGGAATAGCGCCTGGAGGCAGAGGGAGAGCCCCAAGGTCCCCTCCTCAGAGGGGATGCTGATGACAGGGGTGGGGTTGGGGGGACAGGCAGGGTTGGAGTCGGGTCAGAGCAGGTTGACAGTGGCCAAAAAGGCCTGGGTGGGCGGAGTAATTCTGAGAAGCAGGAGCTCCATCATCCATGCCGCCCCAACCCAGCCCCTCCAAACCCTGTGGTTGGAGTAAGGGGAGGTCAGAGGGACACTGGGGCCTCCCAAAGTCATTGCTCCAAAGGGCCAGGAGCCCCAGGGCATCTCAGCCAATTCAGGTCACAGCACGACAGACCCTCATCCACGTCGCCCGGCTAAGCCCTTCCTCAGGGAATGGGGTCCTAACCCACTGCTTTAGAGGAGACTGGAGGTGGCCCCCCAGCAGGTAGCAGCCCCCAGGTCTCTGCTATTCCCTGGGCCAGAAGTCCCCCCACCCCGCAAGTATCAGGCAAAGCCCTCAGAGGACCGTCCCTCCCAGCGTGCTCGGTCCCCATCTCCTCCTGGTCCCTCTCTAGCTCCTGTCACTAACCCAAGTTCTCTAATTTACAAAGTGGGAGCTCCGCAAGGTCAGGTCCCCCCCACTCCAGGCGAAGGCAGCGCTGGCAAAGGAGACCCCTGCTGGAGAAGCTGACTGAGCATCTACCCGGGCCCCAAACTGCACCCTGCAGCCTCCCTGGGTTAATTCACTCATGCCTCTCAATACTTGGACGCAGGTGCATTACTATCCCTGCCTTATACACGAGGAACAAGAGCCTGACATACGAACAGACAAGGACAGCCCATACGTGACAGCAGAATTCTGACCTACATAGGAAGTCCAGGAAGTCAAGTCACAACCTCTGCCATGGCCAAGACTGCCAGCTTCCCTATTTTTGCCCCCAACTCAGGACCACCCAGAGAAAGCCAAATATACCCCCCAAACCAATCACACGGGATGCCCCACTCCTGGTTGGCTGCCTCCAGCTCCCCCAGGCCCATCAGAACACACTTGAAACCTCCCCTTCTCTTTCAGCTTTATTGAGAGAGAATTCACATACCACAAAATTCACTCATTTACAGTGTACAGTTCATGGTTTTTGGCAGATTCACAGAGTTGTGCAACCATCACCACTACCCAATTTAACATTTCAACACCCCCCAAAGAGACCCTGTATATACCCATTAGCAGTCATGCCGCACTCCCACACCCCAGCCCCAGCAACCACGAATCTACTTTCTGTCTATGGATTTGCCTGTTCTGGACATCTCACATAATGGAATCCTACAATATGTGGCCTTTTGTGTCTGGCTTCTTTCACTCAGCACAATGTCCTCAAGGGTCAGCCCTACCGTAGCGTGTGTCAGCACTTCACTCCTTTCTATGGCTGAATCATATTCCATGGTGCGGCTACAGCACAGTTGGCTTATCCGTCATCTGCTGATGGAGACTGGGGTTGTTTCCGCTCTTGAGCTGCTGTGAACAACAACATTCATGTACATATTTTTGTATGGACGGACGTGTGTTTTCATTTCTCTTGGGAATATACTTAAGACGATTTACTGGGTCACGTGGTAACCTTATGTGTAGCATTTTGAGGAACTGCCAGACAGTTTTCCAAAACAGCTGCACCATTTTACATTCCCACCAGCAATGAATGAGGGCTCCGACTCCTCCAGGTCCACATCACTGTTGTTACAGTCTGCCTTTTTATGATAGCCGTCCTAGTGGGTGGGAGGTGCCATCTCATTGTGGTTCTGATTTGCATGTCCCTGACGGTTAGTGATGTTGAGCATCTCTCCATGTGCTTTTCGGCCACCTGTTTGTCTTTTTTGGAAAAATGTTTATCCAGATGCTTTGTCCATTTTTTAAGTTGGGTTGTCTGCTCTTTGGTTGTTGTGAAGAGTTCCCTACATGTCCTAGCTACTAGTCTCCTACCAGATACATGATTTGCAAATATTTTCTCCCATGGGTTGTCTTTCCACTTTCTTGATGATATCTTGTGTGTGTGTGTGTGTGTGTGTGAAGAAGATTAGCCCTGAGCTAACACTTGTTGCCAATCCTCCTCTTTTTTGCTGAGGAAGACTGGTCCTGGGCTAACATCCGTGCCCATCCTCCTCTACTTTATGTGGGACACCCGCCACAGCGTGGCTTGATAAGTGGTGCGTAGGTTCGTGCCAGGGATCCGAACCTGCGAACTTCAGGGCACCAGAAGGGGAGCGTGCAAACTCAACCACTACTCCACCAGGCCGGCCCCCTTGATGATATCTTTTGACACACAACAGTCTAAAATTTTGACCAAGTCCAACTTATCTATTTTTTCCTTGTTTTGCCTGTGGTTTTGGTGCCGTACAAGAAACTACTGTCTAACACGAGGTCACAAAGATTTACACTTGTGTTTTTCTCTAAGAGTTTTATAGTTTCAGCTCTTACTTTAGGTCTCTGATCCATTGTGAGTTAATTTTGAGTTAATTTTTGTGTATAGCATGAGGTAGCATGAGGCCCAACGGCATCCTTTTGCACATGGATACCCATTTGTCCTGGCACCATTTGTTGAAAAGACTGTTCTTTCCGGCGTTGAATGCTCTTGGCGCCCTTGTAGAAACCAACTGACCATGAATGTGAGGGTTTATTTCTGGAGTCTCAATTCTATTCCACTGATCTGTATGTCTGTTCTTATGTCAGTACCAGACTGTCTCGATCACTGTAGCTTTGCAGTAAATTTGAAACGGGAAGTGTGAGTCCAACAACTTTGTTCTTCGTTTTCAAGACTGTTTTGGCTTTTCGAGATCTCTTGCATTTCCACATGGATTTTAGGATGAGCTTGTAAGAAGCCAGCTGGGATTTTGATAGGGGTTGCTTTGAAGCTGTAGGTCAATTTGAGGCCTGTTGGCATCAGAACAATATTAAGCCTTCCGATCCATGAACATCGGATATCTTTCCATTTATTAGGTCTTCTTTAATGACTTTTGACAGTTCGGTAGTTTTCAGAGTGCAAGTCTTATGCTTCTCCTGCTAAATTTATTCCAAGCTATTTTGTTCTGTTTGCCACTATGACAAATGGGATTGTCGGGGCCGGCCCGTGGCGTAGTGGTTAAGTGCGTGCACTCCGCTGCTGGCGGCCCAGGTTCGGATCCTAGGCGCACACCGATGCACCTCTTGTCAAGCCATGCTGTGGCGGCGTCCCACACAAAGTGGAGGAAGATAGGCATGGATGTTAGCCCAGGGCCAGTCTTCCTCAGCAAAAAGAGGAGGATTGGCATGGATGTTAGCTCAGGGCTGATCTTCCTCACCAAAATAAAAAAAAAAATGGGATTGTCTTCTTAATTCCATTTTTGGATTGTTCATTGGTAGTGTATAGAAATAAAACTGATTTTTGTATATTGATCTTGTATCCTACCAATTGCTGTACACATTTGTTGGTTTTCATAGTTTTTTTTGCAGATTGATTTCTTAGAATTTTCTATACACAATATTATGTCATCTGCAAATAGAGATAGTTTACGCCTTCCTGTCCAATCTGGATGCTTTTTATTTCTTCTTCTTGCCTAACTGCCCTGGCCAGAACCTCCAGGACAATGCTGAATACAGGTAGGGAGAGCGGACATCCTTGTCTTGTCCCTAGTCTTCAGGGAAGGCTCAAGTCCTTCACCATTAGGTATGATGTTAGCTGGGGGGTTTGTAATGCTCCTTATCAGGTGAGGAAGTTCCACTCTATTCTGAGTGTTTCCATCATGAAAGAGTGTTGGGTTTTGTTAAATGCTTTTCCTGCATCTACTGAGATGATCACATGATTTCTGTCCTTTATTCTATTAATACGGTGTATTACATTGGTTGTTTTTTGGATATTAAACTCTTCCTTTTTTTTCTTTTTATTACTATATAGCTGTGCCCGTCCAGCTCTGCCTTCGAGTCTCTGCCAAATGCAGTGAGGGTGGCTGACTCCCGTGATATAGCCAGCTCTGCATAAATAGCCCCTGTCAGTTTCATCTGGGTGGTCCTCGTTTATTTCCACAGGAAATCAAGGCAGAGGGGCAGGAATCAAGACAGGACAGAGTGTGTGCCCCCATGAGAGCGGTGAGTCACCAGCCCTGGAGCTGTGCCTGGCGGACAAGCCTCTTGGTCACACAAGCTTAAAGGAGGCGGTGACCTCCTGCCTCCCAGGGCCAGGCCCTGCTCCATGGGCTTGCGAATATCCTCGAATTCCACCCACCCAAGAACACGAGGAGTGGCTCTACCACAGATGGGGAAACTGAGGAACCAGACCAAAGTCACACGGAGGGGCAGACTCCGAGCCAAAGCCGGCTGGGCAGCAAAGGCCTGCTCTTCCCGCCCTGCTGCTTGCTACCTGCCCCTCACACCATCAGCCCCACCCGCCCTCAGGTTGAAGTGCAGGGAGGGGTCTCCCATCTCAGGCACGCCCTCGCCCCTCTCTCCCTCATTCTCTGTGCAGCCCATCTGGGTGCTCATCCACGCATCCTGGGGCAGGGACGGAAGATCCACCGTCTGACTGGCTGACAACAGGAGCCTTTCCCAGGACACAACCCCAGTGCCCACCTGCCCCTGGATCACACTGGCACATGTCCTTTCATTGCTGCCTGTGACATTTAGTGTTGCGTCTCAACGTGACTGGCCACGGGGTGTCCAGATAAACATTATACCTGGGGGTGTCTGGGAGGGTGTTTCCAGGTGAGATGAGCATTTGAACTGGTGGACTCAGGAAAGCAGACGGCCCTCCCCAGTGTGGGTGGGCCTCGTCCAGTCCCCTGAGGGCCCAAATGGAACAAAGGCAGAGGAAGGAGGAATTCACTCTTTTTCCTGCCTCACCCCTTGCGCTGGGACATCTTAGCTCGTCTTTTCTGGCCCTCGGACTTCGATTTACACCATCTGCTCTCCTGGGTCTCAGACCTTCAGACTGGGACTGAATCACACCACCAGCTCTCCTGGGTCTCCAGCTTGCAGACAGCAGATCGTGGGACTCCGCAGGCTCCATAATCACATGAGCTAATGCCTCATAATAAATCTCCTTTATCTCTTCCTGGTTCTGTTTCTCTGGAGAGCCCTAATACACTGCCAGTGGGTCCCCTGTGGTCCTCACAAGGTCAAGTTAATGGGCCACTGGACAGGGCACTTCAGAAGTGGTCCCCTGGGAGGGCCCCCATGTGCCAGGCACCTGGAGGCAGCCCTGTACACCGTTGCAGCCCATTTCCCAGTGAGCCCCCAGGTGCCCGTGGGAGCCGGTTCCACTGGAGAGTGGAGGCATTCCCATTCAATCTGAAGCCAGGCCTGAGGGTCTCTTGCAGAAACCCTCCAGCTGCTCCCACTGCAGTCAGAATCAAATGCAGCCTCACTCTGGTCTTCACCTGTCCCCTGACCTCACCACCTGCCCCCAACCTCAGCATCTAGCCTCTTCTCCATCCCTATGCTCCCATCCCACTGGCTTCCTTTCTGTCCCTCCAACCTTGTCCCTCTCTGCCCTGAATGCTCTTCTCCAGGCCCTACAGGGCTGCCTCCTTCTCAATCTTCACAGCCTGGATCCATTGTTCACTCCTGCAAGCCCCCACACTGGAATAGTGCCCCCCATTCTGTGACTCTCTTTCAAGCATCCTGGGAATTCCCTCCCTTCCCAGTATTGACATGAGCATTGTGGGGTGACATCTGTCTTCGAGGGAAGGGGTCTTGGCTGCCCAGCTCCCCACAGCCAGCGCGTGCAATGGTGCCTGGCACACAGCTGCCACAACTAAATATCTGACGCCCGCCTGAAGAGGAGGAAGACAAGCCGGCGGGGCATGACCTGCTTTGGGGATGGTGGAGCAAGGACGCAGCGTGCATGGGTCTGCCCCCGCCCCTGCTCCCTGAGGGTGGGCTCAATGTCCTCCTCTGCCCCCTCCCCAGAGGGCCCAGGGAAGGCCTTTCTCTGAGGATACAGTTCACACTTTTGGCAGGAATGTCCTCATCACTGTGGGAAGCAGGGAGCTGATGGGAGAGCAGGGTGCCCAGGACATGTAGACATGGGTTCCTCACACCGGAGGCTTGCTCTGCCTCCTTTGCAACAAAACACATCCTGGCAGATGCCCAAGTGAAGACTTAAGTTATTTTTATTCTAGTGTCACTTCCACACGCACAAACATAACACTGGGTATCAACGTGTGCTTATGGCTCTCGTAAAACCGTGAAGCCAAAACAAATTTTAAAATTAACCACCAAGAAAACTACGAAACTAATAGAGTACAGATGAATACCATCGGGCTGCTGGCTAACATGGTAGCCACTGGCCGCCACGGCCACTCACGTTTAAACTACAACGAACGACGATGAAAAATTCAGTTCCTTGCTCGCGGCACTGGCCGTGTTTCAAGCAGTCAGTGGTCGTTTGTGCTACGGCTCCTGCAGACACACAATGTTTCCAGCTCTTCATCTTCACGTCACCTGGGGACAAAGCGCCCCTCACTTGATATGGCACCTCTCCACTTCCTCATTGCCCAGGCAGTGAGGGCAGGAGGCAGTGGGTGGGCCTCCCTGGGCTACTGGCACCATCAGGGTGTCCATGAAATACACAATATTTGGAGGTTCTCCTATAGGTGTCTTAGGCCTCCTGGACACTTAACACTGGTCTAGGGGACACCCTCTCAGTGACCTTTCCAAACACTGACTCCTCTAACAGCGGGCAGCAACTCCCCCTGTCCGCGGGACAAGGGCTTGGCTGCCTAGAATTTCGCTGTAGGATTTTCAGGCCAGGCCCCCTGACACTCAGGCTTCACCCAGGTCCTGTTCCCAGCGAGCAATGTAAACAAAGCTCGCGGCTATCTTTCACCAGCGCATCATCTCCTCCAGGGAGCCTCCTTGGATATCCAAGGAGCCTGAGGGAGGAGAGAAGGAGAGAGGGAGAAGGTCTTCCCTGGCCACCCCTGGCGGCAGGCCTTTCCTCAGGCGCAGCCCCTAGTAGGGGCTCGGGGCGCGCCAGCGGCTCTGGGACGCCTGCCGCGCGCCGAACAGAGCGTCCGAGCCCCGTGGTGCTTGCGGCACTGAGGTCCTCTTAGTGTGGGCACGACGGGGGAGGGGTTGCGGGCCGCCTCGGCGGAGGCCGGGCTGGGGACCAGGCTGCAGCCCCTGCGCGCCCGGCAGGCGGGGGGCGGGGCGGGGCGGGATGGGGCGGGGCCGGGAGGCGGAGCCTGCCGGGCGTGGGGGAGGGTGCGGCGCCCGATAAGTGGCGGAGCGGAGCGCGCGCCCGCCCAGAAAGCGAGCGCGCCCCGGCCAGGCCTCCTGCGCCCTGTGCCTCTCGTCTGCGCGCCTCTCGCGCCCCCGCTGTCGCCTTCAAGCCGACCCCTCGGCCCCCGGCCGCTGCTCGCCAGGCCCCGGCCCCGCCGCCCTTCGCCCAGGACCGGCCCGCGCCGCCATGGGGGTGGAGGGCTGCACCAAGTGCATCAAGTACCTGCTCTTCGTCTTCAATTTCGTCTTCTGGGTGAGCCCCGGCCGGGCAAGGGGGGCGGGGCGCGCGCCCCGAGCACCGCAGGCCGCGCGCCTCGCTAGGCCCCGCGGAGGGGGCGCAGCCGGGCCGCCAAGTTGCTGGGCCACCTGTGCGCGCCGGGCGCGGGGCGGGGAGTCCTGGGCCGGTAGGCTGCGACGTTAGGGGCCGTCTGGGGCCGCCGCGCCGCTTGACGGTGGGGCGGGGGGCTGCGAGCCGGGTTTCGGGGCCTCTGCGCGTCCGGGCCCAGAGCCCCGCGGCCGGGCCGGGGCGTTTGGGCGCCTCGGGTCTGTTACCGATTGGTGATAGTCGGGGTTGCGGTGGGTGCGGGCTCTGGGCCGCGTACCCCGCCGCCGCTCAGCCCACCTGGCGCTGTTCCTGGGACCACCCTGTTTTGCGAGGATGGAGAGGGGGCTCGAGGGCGGGGCTCCCGGCGCCCCGCCCCCATGAGCTCATCGAGGCCACCTCCCCTTGATGGTCGGCCGGCTGAGGAGGGGGGCGGGGGGGTTGCGCACACTCCGTCCGAATCTTGAGGAACGTCCACCCCACTCTTGGCCTAGCCCAGCTCACCCCCCAGTCTGCTGTCGCCATCCTGGGGATCGTCCTGGGGGTCCGGGCCCGGGGCGGAGCTCAGACAGAAAGCGCCCTGGGCCCTGATGGCCCGTGTGCTGGGGTGCTTGCACCATAGTGGCCCCGGTTTGTGTGGTCCGGTCCTCTTGCCCTCCTCACCCAGACTGAGATTCCATCCCAGCCTCGACCCCCGGAGCTTTGAGGGGAGTGGGGTCCGAGCCTGCGTTCTGAGCTGGCACAGGGCAGGGGGCTGTGAAGACCTGAGCGCCTCTGAACTCTGGGGGCCTGGGTCCGGGTGGGTGCCCAGATCCGGGCTTGGGCATCCACTTTGGAAAGAGGAGCGCCACAGGGTGGTCATCTCTGGGTGCGGCAGGGTCTCCCCGGGGTCCCCAGGCTGCTGGCCTGAGAGTTGCATCTTCCTGACCTTATTCTTAATCTCTGCCCAGTGACTGATGACGCTTTTGCTTTTGTTTCTGTTTGCTGTCGATGTTGGAATGGGGAATGGGGTGGAGATCTCTTTTTGGCTTGGTAGGCCCCTGGATGGGTGTCAGGAGCCCGCTCGATGGCCGTGCCCTGCCTCCTCTCAGTGCTCCCCTGGGCAGTGACCAGGACCCCCTGCCGGGCCCCCTCACTGCTGCTTTGCCACCCCAGGCTGCTCACCCCTTCCCACTGAGGACCAGGGTGATGCCTGGGGGGTGGCGTATTTTTCAAGTTGACGCAGGGAGGGTGAACTTTTTAAATGGCCCCTGGAGCCAGTGTGTAGGACTGGGGACATGTGCTTGCCATCTGGACGGCTGGTGATCTCAGGGCAGATCTCGGGGCAGTGAGGTATTTGGGGTGGGGAGGACAGAGACTGGACTAAACTCTAGCTGGGGGTGGAATGGGGTGTCACATCCTACCTGGGGTAGTGTCGGTGTGGATTTGGTGTTTGCCTCCTTTGGCCCAGGCAAGTGGGGAACAACGTCCAGACACCTCTCTGCTGGCCCCTGAGCCCATCCCCTACAAGCAAAGCCTGGATGTTGGGGCGAGGACCCCGGCGGGGAGGTGGAGGGGAGGCAGAGGAAGGGAACTTTTCCAGGAGTGGATTCTTGCCTGGGGCTAGATGTCAGTGCGGGTGGCAAGTCCCTCCCACCTGCCCAGCCTGGGAGGTCTCCAGGACGGGACCCCTGGAGCTCAGCCTGGGTGAATCTGATAGTTTCCCAGGCAGCTGGGATGGAGGCCTTGCATTCCGGCCCGCTTTCTATTGAGGCTTAAGGAAATGCTTCCAAGGCCTCTCCTCTCCCTTCCTGGGGCCTGCCCAGCTGAACATTGAGAACTGGAGCCATCTATAGTCACCATGGCCCCACCCACCCATGCTGGGCCACCCCCTGCAGTGGGGAGATGCTGGGCTGAGCCAGGCGGGGCTGCCGGGCACCACCGTGTCAGAGCTGCTCTCTGCCCCCTGGCATCTCTTGGCTGAGAGCATGGTGCAGGGGCGAGTTTGGCCGGGTGGAGTCCCCACCCCACTGCTCTACTGCTCTGGTGCTCTGGTCCTGGGCCTCAGCTCCCTCCCCTCTGAAGTGGGAGTCCTCAGACTCCTCTCTCCTGGGATTGTTGGTGGATCAGCTAATGGGAGTAGGGGCCACGCTCAGGAAATGGATGTTGGGCAAGGTGGCTGGCCGGGAAGACAGCCAAGGAGAGCCAAGCCTGTTGGTGTAGGCAGTGCCTCGGGGAAGGGGCTTTGGGTGCCTGGGAGGCTCCTGCAGGGCCCAGTGGCTGAGGGAGGGCTCCTGGTGCCTAGCCTGACTCCTCACCGTGCACCCCTGCCCCAGTGCAGTAAGGGGGTGCTGAGGGCGGGAGCCAGGAGGAGAGGTTGATAATAGGTATCTGGATAGGGGCACTTTTTCAAGTTCCGTTTTAGAGAGTAAAAAGGCTTCCCGCGTGGGAGGAGGCATCAGAGGCAGTCTGGCATGCTTCTGCAAAGAGGAACCCGGTCACCCTGCATGCCCACACACATACTTGTCCCCCACCCTCTGCACAGAGACCCCAGGGCCCCATGCAGTGTGCAGTCAGCCTGCCTGCCCACAGCCTGCTTTGGGGCTCCCTGGCTGGGCAGGCACCGGGCTGGGAGGTGGGGACAGGACAGGAGGACAAGAGCAGCCCCCCGGCCTGAGCGGGGGAGACAGTGCAGACGCTCCTTCCTGGAGATCCTACCCCTGGGGTGGGACCAGGAGATTCCTGGCGGCGGCAGTGGGCACTCAGATTCCTGCTCCTGGGGCAGATCAGGAAGAACAGAGGCTCACATCCCTGCTTACTCAACTGCAGCCGGTGACCTGGGCAGGCAGCTGACCTTGTGAGCCCCGCCTTCCTCATCTGTGGAATGGGTATGACAATAGCTCTCTCTTTGGGGGCTGGCCAGGGAGCCCTGGAGGTGCCACTGCCCCAGCGTCTCCCGCCTGGGACTGGGACGGGCTGCTCCACCAGCCTGATGCAGTCGGTGGCTGCCTTCCAGAGGCAGGGCGGCCAGACCCGGAATGGAACGGAGCTGATTAGAAGCCTTGCTAACTGGCATTTAATTCTCGCTTCCAGACAGCACAAGACTGTCTCTCACTTAGCGGTGCTGTCGCCTTCCTTCCGGGAGAGGGGGTGTGACCCAGGCGGGCTCTCGGTGGGGATGGGGATTTCCTGTGCCCAGTTCCAGCCAGGGCCAGGGGACTTCCCTTGGTCCTCCCCGGCATCTCGCTATGGAGCTTTGGGGAAAAGGCCGTTGGGCTCCTGGCTGAGAAGAGGAAGTCTGTGGTCTGTCCCTGGGATGCGCTGGCCCCAGTGAGGGTGGCGGGGAAGCGAGGGGCGCCGAGCCAGAGTGAGGGGCCGGGAGCCGGGGCACCTGGCCGGCTCTGCTCCCATGCTGACGTGGTGCCCTCCCTGTGGGCTGTTCACCCCCAGTCCCTATCTCATACTGCTTCAAAGTCTGGACAGAGATGGACCCCCCCCCCAAAAAATTGAAAAGAAACCACCCCATCCCCCTCCCAAATATGCTACCCCCATGCCTTCATTTCGGCGCCAAAATCCTGCGACAAGGAAGGACCTGGGTCATAAAATCAATACAGCTTAGAGTCCGGGCGCCCGAGGGAGGGGCAGATGGTCACCTTTGCACTGACCTGGCGTTCTGGAGAGGGCCCGAGGGTGGGGGTGGGGGTAGGGGAGAAGCCCAGGGCCCGGCCCCCCAGGACCCAGGCTGGCCACACAGCGACGGCTAGGTGATTTTCGGCCCTGGAGGTGGCACCTGCCCAGTGGCCAGGACTCCTCGGAGAACCAGGCTCGCCCAGAACTGGCCCTCAGCACCCTTCTCTTGAGTGGAGCAGAATGTGAATTGACCCAAGCACGGATGGCTTCCAAAAGCCTCTGGACTTCTGACTCTCCCCCTGCACCCCCACACACACTGTGTACTTTCAGTCCTGGCCTAAGCCCCTCCTCGATGGCAGAGCAGGTGCTAGTTCCTTCCAGGTGGACCCCCAGATGCGGGGGAGTCCCTGCGGGTGGGCAGGGGACCACTCTCAAACGGCTGGCCTGTCATCAACCGGCAGCTGGATCTCCCTTCCTAAGCCAGCTGCCAGTGCTGTGGCCGCAGGGGCACCTGAGACGGGGCAGCCGCCCTCTTCGGGTGTAAGGGCTGGCGAGGGCCGGGGCTCGAGGGATGGGAGGCACATTGGGCCTGGGGTTTGGTGGAGTCAGGCCCTGTAAGTGCCTCGGGTCGCTGGTGGGGGTGCTCTGGGCCGGGGGCCCAAGAGCCCAGGCGTGGGGATCTGAGCGTCATGAGGCCTGGGGAACAGGGAATCCCCTTGTCCTCTTCTCTGAAGCTATGGCCCTTCTTCTAACTTTGGAAAATTAGTGCTGCCCCCACCCCCAATTATTGAGGTAACGTGATCATCGTCGTGAAGGCAAAGGACAGGAAGGCAGGCTGGCCTGCCATGCAGAGCTGGCGGGTGACCCACCTGGTGTCCTGTGCCATCACACAGGAATCTTCTGTACCTACTGTCCCACACCCAGGTTGGCTGGGTCACAGCTCTCCCTCAGGGGATGTCTAACGGCGCCCGGGCACCTGTCTCACCTGTGCCGGCACCTGTGGGTGGGCGTTGAGGTTGGCTCCACACTGCAGCTGACAGCCAGCTCCCGGCGGTGAATGTGGGGACTCAGGCCAAGAACCCAGGGCTGCAAGGTGCCCGGGTGCGGCTTGGGGAGCAGGAGTGAGGACCCCAGGCTGCCCACCTTCCTGGGTCTCTAGTCCTGGGGGCTGTGAGGCCTGAGCCCCTCAGCTCGATGCCCTCGGTCTCGAGGGTTCAGGGGCTTCCCAGGGGCAGCGGGTTTGGGAACCACTGGCTGCAGTCTGGCCACGCCTGCCCAGGGCTCATGGGGAGCTCACCCCTGACACAGCTGCAGCTCTGCTTGGCCGATGGCCCGCGCTGCTCCCCACCGCAGCAGCTCGGCCCGCCCACCCTCTGCAAGGACAGTCTCTCCCTCTGTCCCCGAGATGATAACAGCTCCGGCTCACACGGAGCAGCACTCTCCTGTGCCAGGCAGGCCCCAGGCCGGAGCCGTCCCCTTTGCCTCCGGCTGGGGCTGAGCTATTATTGGACCCACTGAAGTGATAAGGAAACTGAGGTTCCCAAGGGACCACATGAGGGAGTAGTGGGGGCGGGTTGGAAACCAGATCCCGTTCTTTAACTGCTGTGGTTCATAGCCCGGCATGGCTCCAGGACCGTGGGCTCCCCCAGGGTGGTTGGCAGTGCCCGGGTAGAAGGTTCTGGCTCTTGGTGAGGCCATACTAGGCAGCGTCGCAGTGCTGTTGCTGGCCAGGGACACCCTGACCTGCCCTGGGACCCCTCCACCCATTCTCTGGTCTCATGACTGAGCCCACCCACCTCCCATCTCCTTCCACAGTGGGTGCCTGGCCCACCTAGATCCTCCTTGTCTAATGCACACGATCCTCTGCAGCCCCTCGCATGCCTTTCTCTGGCAGGTCACTGGGACGCCAGTCTCCACATGCCCCTCCCTGCAGGGGCCAAGGGGGCAGGGGGGCTTCCCAAGGGGGGGGGGCGCCCTTCCAGCCAGTGGGGTGGGTTTGGGGTGGGAGAGCAGGCCACTTCCTGGCTTCCCTGCCCAGGGGGTGGGTGGCAGGCTCAGGGACTTGCCCTAGAAGCGGCCTGGTCCTTGGGCCCCAGGCCCACTCCACTGCGCCCCAAGAGGTGGCAGGGTGTCCTCACCATGCATTGGCCTACACTCACCTCCTGGCAGGAAGTGGCTTCTGATCCCTCAGCCAGTGGGGCCCAGGAGACCCAGTGTCCTTGCCTCCCCCCACCTATCTTTAGAAGCCAGGCGGCTTCCTGAGGTTGAAGGGCCGAGAGTGGTTTCCGCTTCCTGGCTGACGGTGAGGGTCCCTGCTCTTCCCTCCACACTTCCTTCCTGCCTTGAACCCGGCGCCTGTGCTCCCAGAGGCCACAACAGGGTCTTAGGGTCAGCTGCCCACCCCCCGGGAAGGCCAGAGACAGGCCCTGTATCACCCAGGGAGGAGTCTGGCCCTGTCCCCTCATGGTGAATGGAAAGCGAGGGTCAGCCTGTAGGGACCCAGGTCCCCCGCCACTGTCAGAACCTTCCTCTCCCCTGCTGACCCTCCACATCCCATCCTAAAAGTGTCCTCACTCACCTCTTCCCTCTGACTTATCCCAGCTCCTCCAAGGGCATTTTCTGCCTTATTCCCTGTCCCTGGTCTCACTGCCCTCCTGGGGAGGGTCTCCAGGCCCCCAGGATCCCCGGGTTGCCAAGCCATGCAGGCACTTAACCAGCAAGTATGTGCACCCCTTGCTGTGGCAGCTTAGGGAGCAGAGCTGGCACCCAGCCGAGGCCCCTTGGCGTCCCCCACCTGGTGGCCCTCCCCAGTCACGGTGGAGCTGCCCTTGCTGAGAGCCTCTGGCTCTGAGCATTGGGGCCAAGGGTCTGGGCTGCAGACCAGCTGCTCCTTAAGGGAGCACGTTGAAGCTCTAGTCGTCCTAGCTGCCCGTGGGACCCGTGGGCAGGACTGGGGTGACCACTTGGGCCCGCTGGCTGGGGGTGAGGGAGGGATGGGGAGACGATTGCTGTCCCTTCCTGGGGAGGGGGTGGGGGCATGCGTGCTGGCGTGGGGGAGGGGCCTGGCAGAGGGCGGGGCAGCCGGCGCTGGCATGGGAGGCTGCTGCCCCAGGCCTGCCCGGGCAGTGCCCGTGCCTCTTGCTCCCTTTCAGCAGCAGCTTGGAAACGGCAGACAGGCTGGGCAGGAACCCAGCGCCCTTGGCAGCTCCCTTCTTCTTTTAGGTGACACTGTTGTTTGTTAATTCCCTGAAAGGAGGAAGAAAGAAACAGAAACAGAACTTTCCTAGGGTTACCAGCACCCTGTGCTGTGCCCTGGTGTGGTAGCTCCAGGAACCCCAGGAAGTTGGCCGGCTCTTCCCGGGAGCTGCCCCCCACCCCGACCCCGAGCAGGAGCATCTTGGGATGCAGGAGCAGGTGGCGGTGGCGCTTCCAGCAGGCGAGCGTGCAGGAGAGAGGTGTCTGTGGCCCTGTGGAGGGTTCTGTCAGGAGAGGGACTAATGAAGACAGGTCAGATTCTGCCGCTGATAAACCTGCCCTGGAACTCCTGCTGCAAATACTCATCGCCCTCGCCCTCGCCCTCTCTCTGTCTTCAGCGGCGTCATGCTAAGCACTCTACATATATTAGCTGACGTACCTTTATTTCCTGCTTTTACAACGGAGGATGTATTGGAGGCACAGAACCCCGAGGTGGCCCTGAGGTGGCCCAGCAGTCAGGGGCCCGGGGCCACCCTGGACTACCGTGCTCCAGCCTCCACCCAGTGCTAGAACGGCACGCTTCCCGTTCATGCTGGCCTGTTTTATAATGGACATACATACGTGTCCCCTGGCTACCCAGTCCTTTCTTGGATTGACCCTAAAACCTTGGCTCTGTGGATGGGACTTTGATGTTCCCAGCTGCTTGCTGCTGGCTGCTGGAAGCCTGGAGAGCCCCAAGTGTCCAGCTCCTTGCCTCAGTGCACGGTTGTCACCAAGACGGCAGCCTGGATCCTATGGGACACAGAAGAAACATTTACCCCAGGGGCCCTGCTGCTTAGAAGTTCAGTCGTCAGGGACCTGGGGGTAGGGGGTTTTTTAAACAGCTTTATTTGACAGTAAACTGCGCCTCTTTAAAATGGTGGACACATCTATCACACCCCCAAAAAGTGTCCTTGGGGCCTTGGGACCCTCCCCCTGCCCCTCCCCCATCCCAGGGCAACCACTGTCTGTTTTCTGTCACCGTACATAATTTGCATTTCTCACACTTTTATGTAAACGGAATCAGAAAGTGGTGGTTCTTTTTTCTTTTTTTTTCTCCTTTTTTTTTGAGGAAGATTAGCCCTGAGCTAACATCTGTTGCCAATCCTCTTCTTTTTGCTGAGGAAGACTGGCCCTGGGCTAACATCCATGCCCATCTTCCTCTACTTTATATGGGATGCCGCCACAGCATGGCCTAACAAGTGATGCGTCGGTGCGTGGCTGGGATCCAAACCTGCGAACCCCAGGCCACTGAAGCAGAGCACACGAACTTAACCACTATGCCACTGGGCCGGCCCCCTTCTTTTTTGTCTGGCACTCATCCTCTTCCTGAGGTCCACCCCGGGTGTTGTGAGTGGTTCACTCCTTTTGACCGCTGTATAGGATTCCGCTGTGCGGCTGGACCACAGCTGGTTCGTGGGCATCATCCTGCCCCAGTTAGAGGCCATCTAGTTGTGTCCAGTGCGGGGCTCTCATGGGGAAAGCTGCTGGGCACAGTGGGGGACGCGTCTGTGTGTGGACGTGTGCCTTCGCGTCCCCTGCGGAGGGACCTAGGGGAGAGCTGCGGCACAGAGCTGTGTGGATCTGACTTTCTGAGGAGCTGCCACACTTTCCTGAGCGGCTGTGCTGTTCCGCATCCCCACCAGCTGGGCGCGAGCCTCCCGGCTCCTCTCAGCCTCGTCACACGGGGTCCGGCGGTCTTGTTCATTTCAGCCGCCCTGGTGGGTCTGCAGGGGCATCTCCTCGTGGTTTCAGGTGCGTTTTCCTGTGACCGATGATGTTGGGCATCTTTTCCTGTACTTATTTGTCATCTGTGTCTTTTCTTTGATGAAGCGTCCAAATTTTTTGCTCATTTTTTAAAAATTGGGTTGTTTTCGTTGATTTTCAAAAGTTCTTTATAAATTTTGGATATAAGTCCGTTATCAGCTGTTTGCAAGTCCCAGTCAGTGGCTTGTCTTCTGAAGGGTAGGCTTCTTTCCACCTTGTGCTATTTCAGGGACCCCAGCCCTGCCCTCCTTTGGTCGGTTGTGGGGCCGGGGTGGGAGCCCTCCCTTCCCCTCAGACGCACCCCTCCTCTGCTCTTCCCCATGGCGGGTGGGGGGGACCCCAGTGCTGCCTTTGCCCCTCCTTTGTAGGTGACTTCACGTGAATAACCCCCCTCCGCCTCAGTTTGCTCATCTGGAAAATGGGATGGTTATTGCCTTCGTCCAGCCCCACACTGGCAGGTCTGCGCAGGGCCAGGAATGACCGAGGGAGGGCAAGGAGGGAGCACTTCAGCGCCAGACTCTCCCCTGCCCCGTAGGCAGGACCAGCTTCTCTGTGGACCCCTCGGGAGGGTGGGCTGAGGGCCAGGGGGGAGTCAGAGGCGCCGGCCCCGCTGCTTGCCCTGGAGTCTGAATGGAAGCCCTTTCCTTCCCAAAACAGCGAGAGCTGGTGACTTTGTCTGCGATCCCACCATTAGAGTTTGAGGGGTAGAAGAGCATTGTCTCCATTTCTCTTAGGACCGTGCACCTGAGATGGGCCTGTCCTCCCAGCTCCTGGGGTGAGGGGGCTACACAGGGAAGATGTGGGTGGTCTCAGCCCAGCCGAGGGGGCACGGGGCCGAGGAGCATTCGAGCCAGGTGCCACTCCATGCTCGGCTCCCCTCGAGTGATGGGGATACGGAGGCCGAGACAGGGCTTATGGCCAGGTCTCTACGACTACAGTTGGAGGCCCAGGACGGGGCTCTCCCAGCCCCTTCCCGCTGAGTCCTGGAACTTCTCACAAAGCAGTCTCTGGACTACAGTTTCAAAACAGAATAAGTGACGTTTTCAATCCAGAGTGACCACGGCAACCCTCAGCCTCGCCTCCCCTGGAGCCACAGATGGCAGCCAGCTAGGGAGGAGCCAAGGACTCTGGGGTGCCTGCCCTGCCCCCACTGTCCCCACCTCCCCCTGCTCATGTCCCGCGGGCCCTCCGGTGGGTGTCACAGGTGTGACAGGCACCAAAGAGCAGCGACAGGATGCTGGGAGGGCAGGGCCAAGCCCCATGGGAAGGAACTCAGGCAGCAGGTGCAGAGTGGGCCCCGAGGGTCCTACCATGTGCTTGCTCGAGGACAGGGAAGCCTTCAGAGCCTCCGTCCTGCCTGGGGTTGGGGAGTGGGCTCCCCCCAGCCTCCATCAGACGTTGAAACTTGGGGAGAAGGGGAGCTGAGAAACCCCATCCCCAGGCTGGTGGCGGACAGAGAGGTGCCAGCCTCCTGCTCTGGGGGAGGCGCCAATGGCATCCCCTTGGGGGTGGGAGCCCAGCTGCTGCCTGCCCTGCTGTCAGCCAAGCCCAGGGTAGAAGGCTCTTCCCGCCTCCCACCGGCCCTCTAGTGCCACCTGCCTGGGGAGTCCCCGGCACTGCTCAGGGCTTTCCTTGGGGCAGCCCATGGGGCCAGGGCCTCAAGTCTCACACCCTCGACTGAGCATGTCCCCCCCGAGCGTCGTCTCGGGGCCCCGCTCCTGGGCCAGGGCCGTGGGGCTAGGCACTGGGCTGGCCAGGTGGTTTTCTCGGGGTCCAATTCTCAGTTTCTCTTCCCCGTTGGACATGGAGCTGTGAGTCTGTGCTGGGTCAGTGACACAAGGTGCCCAGCGCTGCTGTGGGAAGGCCTTAGCTGCCAGCACGTGGACGGGAGAGAGGCGGAGGAGGGCAGGAGCTGGCTGGCTGCGCTTGTGGCTCTGGGAGCAGATTCCACTTCAGTGGGGTGTTCAGGGCTGGGGGAGCCCGGGGAGGAGGCCGGGGCGCAGAGGGCGGCCTGGGGAGGATGCCGGGGCGCTGAGGGTGGCGCGGGGAGGAGGCCGGGGCACTGAGGGAGGCCTGGGCACTTGCATGGGGTAGTCAGATGCTCAGGCCTAGGCCTGGCAAGGCCTGGTCTGGGCTCATCCTCTAGGGCAGACCCCACCCGCCACTGAGCCACATGCTGGCAGGAGGACGAGTCTCCCTCAGCCTCAGCCAGGAGCCCTGTCCCTCATGCCAGGCCCCCAGGCCCCGTACTTTCCTACAACTACTCAGGGCAGCCTCCCCTGCCCTGGCCTATCTGGAGAGCACAGCGAGCTTCCTTCCTCCAGCAGGTTCCCTTCCCAGGGCTGATGGCAGGTATTTATCCCACAAACCGCCTGGCCCCTCTCCCCTGTGGCTTCCTGGATGCCACCAGCCCCGGCTGCCTCCCCTTTTCAGTAATTCCCTCCACCAGCCCCACCAGGGACCCGGGGACATCAAATCCCCACTCCTCTCTTTGTCCTGGCAGCAAAGACGGGGAGTCCCAGTCCCCTCCACGGACTGTTGGGGCAGTACCCCGCCCTTGGAGGAGGGCCCAGCGTTCCGTGGGGTGCTCGGGGTCTAGTGTGGCGTCTGGCCAGATTTAGCAAATAAAAATGCAAGACATCAGTTACACTTGAGCGTCAGATAGACAAGGAACGCTTTTTCAGTGTAGGTTATGTCTCATGCAGCATCTGGGACACACTCATGCTAAAGAAGTATTCCATGTTCACCTGAAATGCAAATTTAACCGGTGTCCTGCATCTTGTCTGGCAGCCTGTTGTGGGGTCTCACTACAGTGGTGCTGGCCGGAGGGTCCAGGACCAGCTTCGTGGTCCCTGATGCCCAGGCCTTCCTGGGGCACCTCGGCAGACATGTGGAGCCAGCGAGCGGGCCAGAGCCCAGTGGTGCCCGTGAGCACCGCCCAAGAGGGGACCCCTCCCTGGATAAGTGGAGGGGAGGGTCCGGCACCCACCTCTCCCTGGGTGTTCCGTGTGGACGATTTGCACCCACTGCTGCACTGCTTTGGGCCACAAGTGACACCGCCCTGTTCTTTCCCCAGCTTGCTGGAGGTGTGATCCTGGGTGTGGCCCTGTGGCTCCGCCATGACCCACAGACCACCAACCTCCTCTATCTGGAGCTTGGAGACAGGCCTGCACCCAACACCTTCTATGTAGGTGAGTGCATGTGGGGTGGGCTCTAGGCTGGGGGCCAGCAGGGACAGCCCATTGAGGTGTGTGATCAAGGTATCTGATCCTGACCTGAGTGAGGCTGCAGAGAGGCGGTCAGGGAGGGCTTCCAGGAGGAGGCGGGGCCTGAGCCAGCTCAATGGGGCTTGCTGCATGCTGGGGCCAGAAGGAGACCAGCCGGGAAGGGCTCTTTGGGCAACAGGGTGAGAAGGAGCCAGAGAACGGGTGGGGCGAGGTCAGCCTGGGAGCCTTGAGGGCCTGGGTGAGGCGTTGTGGCCTGGATCCCTCTCCGGAGGTGGTCCCATGCCTGGCTGGGTTGGGGGTGCCTGGGGCAGGAGCCAGGTTCCCAGGAAAGCTGAAACTTTGAGGGGCATGTGGCTTGTTGGGACCCCACTAGATGAGCCAGGCCCAAAGGGCAGCAGCTGGGCAGGGGCAGGGAGCTGTGTCATGTGGTAGGGATTTCAGGAAAGGCTCCCTGGGAGGGGGTGGAGCTGGATGCCTGAGGCAGCTGCAGCCACAGGGGATGGAGACTCAGGCCCTCAGGAGTGGGGGGCAGGGGCCGGGGCCAGCGTGACTCAGGCCACCCCCACAACCACACCTTGCTGCCTTATTAGGCTGCGTCTGCCTCCCAGGCACTAGCTGTGGCTCCCCAGGGGCGTCTGTCAGGCTGGGGGGAGTGGGCCGCCGCCGCCCCCACCCCCAGGGGCAGAGGTCACAGAGGAGGAGGGCTGCCATGCTGTGCAGAGCAGCACCCCTCCTTCCATTTGGTCCCCAGCCAAGGGGAGGTGGGCGGGGCCTGGCCCTTGTGGAGCTCTGGCCTGTGTGTTGAGATGTTTCTGTCCCTTAAAGGAATGGCCCCTGGGCGGCCCCTCTCACCCCCACAGGCCAAGCAGCAGGGCAGGAAGCAGGTGTGCGCCTCCAGGGTTCAGGGCTCATAGCGGGGCAGCTGCCACCCCCTAGCCTGCTGCAAGTCCTTTGTACTGTGTGGAGCACGGGAGGGGTCTGGGTCCCTCCCAGCTGCCAGTCGGGACCCCCACACACTTGGGATACACATGGCCCTGCATCCTCGCCATCCTGCCCGGGCACCCCGGGGCCACACGGGGGCCTTTCCCAGCCTGTGGTCCCTCTGGGCCATAACGTGGAGAGGGCTGCGTTCCAGGGGGCATCAAAGGGGCGGTCCCTCTTCTCCCCGGAATTGGGAGCCTGTGGCTCTGGCAGTGGTTTCCAGGGCCCAGCAATCCTTGGGGAGCCCCTCTGGCTGCTGAGTCCCTGCCCATCCAGGACTGGCCTTCTGGAGCCTCTCGCTGGCCCTGATGCGGGCTAGGCCTGCCAGGGAGGTGGGAGAGGAGATGGGGCCCTGACAAGGGCTCTTTGTCTGGTGCCAGGAAGTGAGGGCGGGTTAGCCGGGCCCGCTCAGTACCCTGGGCAAGCTGCAGGGCCCGGGTGAGTCCCTGACCTCATTTGCCAGAGCCAGGCCCACGTGTACAGACAGCAGCCCGGCACTGGGGGAGATCTGGGCTGGGCCTGGGAGGGGCTGTGGGTCAGGCACCTGTTCCCTGATCTCCCAGCCCCTTGCAGGACGCTGCATAGCCCAGATCATCAAGACGCCTCTCCCCTGCACCCTGCACCATCTTGCTGAACCTCAGGGGAATAGAGGCCCGAGGGTCCCACTTCAGCTCGTGGATGGGAGTGTCAGGGCCTGAGGAGAGAGAGACAGACCCGGCTTGGGGGAACCCTCTGGGGGCGGCCGTGGCTGGAGGTTTCCTCTCAGCCAGGTCCCCTCAGTGCCGCCTGGAGGCTTTGTCTGGCCAGGAGGAGGCCCTGGGCCTTTTCTGAGCCCGTCGGCGGGTCCCGGCCCCCAGGCTCCTTCTCCCTGGGAGCCACCGTCCTGGCTCTGGAGAGGCTAGGGCTGCCCACAGTGTCTGCTGCTAGGACGAGGGGCATGGGAGGTCCCCGGAGAGACGCGGTCAGCGTTTCCCAAGGGGCACAGGGCCTTGTCTGGGTGGGCTATGGGCACCAAGAAGGGCAGCATGGCCGGGTCAGAGGCCTCTCGGCCCACAGTGCCCCCCACCCTTTGGTGGCCTTTCCTGCCTCCCCAGGAACGCGTGTGCAGCCCAGTGGGTGTTGGGCAGGTCAGGAGGGCAAACTGTCCCCTGTGTGCTGTCCTAGAGCCACCCCTGCCACCCTGCCGCCACACGCCCCATCCTTTCCACGGGGCCCAGCCGCCAGGGCACCTCGTCCAGCAGGCTCCAGCTCCCAGGGTCAGGGCCTCAGAAGCCGATTCGAGCCCACCCGTCCAGCCCGAGGAACCACCCAGCGCTGCCTAAGAGTGCGGACAGCTGAAGCGGGCGCAGCATGTGGCCAGCAGGGGATCCCTGCCACCAGATCCCGGGGCTGCCCTCCTCCGTCCCACCCCCAGGCCAACAGCTGGGCCCTCCACACCAAGACGGGGGTGATCCTTCTCGGCCCCCGCCCCCGAGTCCCAGAGGCTTGTGGGAACCAAAGTGGGTGCGGGTGGTGGGGTGGGTCACCCCGGGAGAGACGTTCCGAGTAAAACCCCGATCACTAGGTTCTCTGGGCACTAACCATGTACCATTCAGTGCTGCTCGACTTTGCCCGCCTCCCTCCCACGTTGTGGAAGAGGAACCAAGGCCTGGAGAGGCGCTCACGTGGCCCAGCCAGGCCGTGGTGCCCTCCCCAAGGCATTGGGCATCTGACCTCTTCCTGGCAGGGCGGCCCAAGGTGGGGTATCCGCACCTGTGAGACCCTTCAGAGTCGTGGCAGTGGAGGGGTCTTGGCCAGGGAGGAGGTCTAGGGTGGTGGGCTTTCGGGGATGCGGCCCCCAGGACATCAGGGCACCAGGATGTCCATTCCTCCTCTCTGGGATGTGGGGCACTGAGGGTGTCTGTCCATCCTCCCCCACAGGCATCTACATCCTCATCGCCGTGGGTGCTGTGATGATGTTCGTCGGGTTCCTGGGCTGCTACGGGGCCATCCAGGAGTCCCAGTGCCTGCTGGGGACGGTGAGGTCCTGGGCCGGGGGGGTGCTAAGTCCAGCTCGCCTAGCAGTGGGGGGGCTGCAGGGCTGATGCTGACGGCAGAACCCGGAGCTCCTGGGAGGCAGCACGTGGTCAGCCTAGACTGGCCTGCGATGTGGAGCTCGGGCGCCTCCCCTCGCCTGTCTGGCCCTGGAGGAGGGGTCACAGGCAGCCTGAGGACCTTCCCCAGAATGCCAGCTCCCTGGTTTCCCTGTTTGGGTCTTAAATTGCATCACGGTTGATTGCCCTTATGTCTAGTTCCTAAGTTCCAAAGTTGCTTTTTTTCTTTCTTTCTTTAAAGAAAAACCCACAGATATAATAGGAGCGAGTCCCAGTCTCATGGCCAATCTCAGGTGTCCCAGGGCATGTGGGAAGCTGAGGCCTGGCTGTGGTGTCCGCGGTCTAGCCGGTCCAGGAGGCATGGGCTGTGGGAGCCTGTGCCAGTGTCTCCAGTGGGGGAAACTGAGGCACACCACGACGACCCCCTTTCCATGGGGAGAGGAGAGGAAGAAATGGGGCAAGGAAAGGGGTACTAGCGGCCCAAGCCTCCTTGGGGGCTGTGCCACCCTGCATTTCCCAACCCACCCAGCCCCTACCCTTGTCCTCTTCCTCCAGCCGCCCCTGGTCCTGCGTGGACAATGAGAACACTGGCCTCCTGCTGCTGGGGCCAAATCTTAGGCTCCATACAGCTCTTCCCCGGTCAGGACGTGGGTGGGTGGGTACCGCCAACCACCCCACACACACCTGTTGCTCAGTCGGGCATGTGTCACCTGTGGAAGGCGAGCCCCAAGCTGCCACGCCAGTCGGGGCCTCAGGAAGCCCTGGCCGTGCCTGCTCTGACCCCCCTCTCTACCCTGACCCAGTTCTTCACCTGTCTGGTGATCCTGTTTGCCTGCGAAGTGGCTGCCGGCATCTGGGGCTTTGTCAACAAGGACCAGGTGAGCCTGAGTCCATAGGGGAGGGCCAGTCCCAGCCCGGAGGGGCGGGGCGGGGGGAGCACCTGCTGCTCAGGCTGTGGGAGACGGGTCGGGTTGCGGGGTGCTCTCTGGGACTGGCCTGGGAGGGAGACCACAGAGGGCTTTCTGGAGGAGGCGGCGTGGAGGCAGGGCTGCCCGACTCCCAGCTTCTGGGTTGCAGCTGGGCTGTCCTGGAAGTGATACCTTCTGGGAGAGTCAGGTGAACGCTGCCTCTGGGGATGGTCTCCGCTGTGCATGTGACCCCACCCCTCCCCCAGATCGCCAAGGACGTGAAGCAGTTCTACGACCAGGCCTTGCAGCAGGCTGTGACGCACAGCGACGCCAAGGCCAAGGCCAAGGCCAAGGCTGTGGTGAAGACCTTCCACGAGACGGTGCGGGAGATGGGGGGAGGCGGGGAAGGGGTCCAGGGGGACCAGGGGAGGCCAGGTGGATGAAGGTGTTTGTCCCCTCAGTTGAGGCCCAGCTAGGCCTCAGCCCAGACCTCCGGAGCAGGAGGGACACTTGAGACCTGGCAGCCCTCTCCTTGAGGGCCGTGGGGCCCTGTCTGCGAGCCCTGTGGGTCCCTGGTGGGAACGAGACAGTTCAGGCCAGCTGGGGTTCACGGGTCTCTGAGCAGCACAGCTGAGTGAGAGGCAGGGAAGGAGGGGGCGCCTGGGTTTGGTGCTCCCCCTGGAGGGGACTATCCCACCCCCACAGCACCATGTCAGGCCGGGGCAGCTGCTGGGGCCCCTGCAGCCTGTGGGATGCCTATCCTCGCGCATCTCCCCTCGGGTCATCTCCTCGCCCGCGCCCAGGACTGACTGTGGGCATGCTTGCTCTCTGCAGCTCAACTGCTGTGGCTCCAGCACGCCATTCGCGATGACCACCCCTGGGTTCAGCAATGACCTGTGTCCCTCGGGCGGCAAGGTTATACCCAACTTATTCAAGGTGTGGGTGGTGGATGGGACCTCCCAGGGGCTGGGTGGGGCTGGGCCTGCCTGCTCCCCCACTTCGCTGCCACCCTCCCCTCTCCGTGGGTCCTGGGTGGTGGGTGGGCCACGGCTACACAGCGGCACTGTGGCTAGAGTCAGGGCTGTTCTGCCTGTGGGGCTGGGCCAAGGCTGAGTTTGTACTGACGGCCCACAGTGGGGCGACTATACCCTGGGTTGCCGGTGGGGGAACTCTCCTCCTCCGCTAGCTCTACCCGTACCCGAGCAGGCATGGAGGGTGCCCTGACCGCTGGGTCAACGCCCGTCGATGCCCAGTGATCTCTGAGTGGAACAGGGAGCACACAGCCCGTCCCTCGGTTCCACGTTTGGTTTAAAACGGAGAGACTGGGTGTTGTTCACACCTCTTCTGAGGGGGCAGGGGCCGTGCCCCTCCGTGCTCTTTCTATAATGATCCGGCTGCTGCACTCCGGGGGTCCTGCGGACCAGTGCCCCTGACTGCCTGTGGCCATCCCCCACAGGAAGATTGCCACGAGAAGATCGATGAGCTCTTCTCGGGGAAGCTGTACCTCATCGGCATTGCCGCCATCGTAGTGGCAGTGATCATGGTGAGCGGGCAGGTGGGGCGTCTGCTCAGGGCCCCCCAGGGGTCTGTGGGTGCTGACCAGCTTGCCCGCCCCCTCCCCGCAGATCTTCGAGATGATCCTGAGCATGGTGCTCTGCTGTGGCATCCGGAACAGCTCCGTGTACTGAGGCTCCAGCCACTCGGGCCGCAGGCCAGGCCGGTGGGACCCCTGCGGCATCCCCAGGGCGACCCGGACACTTCTGCAGAGGGCCTCTCACCACCTGTGTATATAACTTTTCTGGTATTATTACTCTGCTGCACTTATTAGTCTTTTTACTTTTGAGGTTTTGTTTTGGTCCTGAAGTTCCCCATTACCTTCTGGGGTTGATGTCACCTGTAGGTGGTATGTGACTGGACCCTGGGGACTGCAGGGCAGGGGCCCCCTCTGCTCCTGGGGCCGCCTGGGGGCTCTGCCTGCTCAGCCAGCCCTCTCCAGGGGACCTCGCGGGCCTTCTGGCGGAGCTGCATCCTCCCACCCACCTGTCCCCATGGGCTGCAGGGCTCAGGCCGTTTTTAATCCATGTTCCTCTCCTGCCACCTGTCTCTAGAGCGGGGTCTACGAGCGGCCTTATGCCTTTAATGCACCTCTCCTTTCTAACACGTCATCTTCAACTGTAATTACATCTTGAGAGTCATTCAATAAAGAAGGAAAAACCAGGCATGCTAACAAAGTGTCCAGCCCCTTCCTGTGCCTGCATCGTCCAAGACCCAGGGGGTGGTCGGAGGGGAAGGGGAGCCTGGCACGCGTGGGGCTTAGCTCTGTGGACCTTGCTGGGCCCAGGGTGTGCTGCCAACTCTGTTGGTGGGTGAAAACAGACCCCCCCCCCAGGACAGCCCCCTTTCTTGGGCCCTGTGCCACCTGCAGCAGTCTCCAGCCAACCTCTCCCCTACTCCTGCTGCACCACTGCCCGGAAGGAGCAGGGGGGACAGGGCAGCCAGAGAATGCGGTGCAGCAGATGTTTGAGGTGGGGGGCCTGCAAGACTCTCCTGACGGAGGGCTCTGTGGAGGCTGGACGCCTGGCCCCGGCCCTGTCCCTCCCCGTCTAGGTGCCTCTAAATGTTCTATTGAGGAGCTGGGTGGCTCAGGGCTTAAGCTCCATCGTGCAGGCGCTGGATCAGAGGGCCTCTACGACTGCCTGCGGGAGCCCACCTGGCCCACCACGGTGGACTGAGGTCTAGCTGCCTCTTGGATCTGGCTGCTGCCCCGTCTGGAAGGCTGGGTGACATCACTGTGAGCTACAGGCAGGCACGGACCTGCGTGTGTGTTAAAATTGACCCCTTGAGGCCACAAAGGCCTGGCTGGGATTCATGTCGCGGGCACCCGGCCGCCTCCCTGGGGGCTGATTTTGGAAACGAACCCCAGCCCTGCGCTGGGGGGCGGGGGCGGGGGGGGGGAGGGTCTCAGCGGGCCTGCCGCTCTCACCATACCCCTCCACCGAGCTTGCCGGGTCGGGTCGGCCAGAAGGACGGGATAGTCGAGAAGCCCCCTTTTTACCCGGGATGTCCTGGCCAGGGCTTAGGTGTCTGTCACCTGTAAGCTGCGATGTGACACTACACAACTAGTGCGGGGGGGGAAATGGGGAGTCCCGAGGCTGCACAGGAACGGGCCCCGTTTCCTCTCCGGGTCCCTGGACTCCGGGGATGCAGCCCTGGGAGAGGCCGAGGTCCGGCCGTCCAGCAGGCGGGAGCCGAGGCGCCTGGACTCGGGCACGGCGCGGGCCAGTGGGGAAGGGGCGGGTGGCGGCCGCTGGGTCCGGGGACGAGGGACAAGCGCCTGTCCAGGAAGCCGGGGCCTGTCCTCCGCTCCCGGGCGGAAGAGACCAGCTGGACCATCAGCCATGGGCAAGCAGGCTAGCCCGACCATGACCCACTCGGCGGCCGCGACGAGCACTCTACCTGAGGCGCGGCCTGCTCCTAAGACCTACGACGAGCGCGATCAGCCGCTTCCGGCCAGGACCGGAAGTGCCCGGGAAAAACGCTGCGCGTGATGATGCACTTCCGGCCTGAGGGACTACTGTTCTCGGGCCTTCCGGCAGGTGGCGCTGAGGCCCAAGGAAACCGGCGCCAGCAGCTAGCCCTCGAGCATTCTGGGAGTCGCAGTCCCTCCTCCTCCCTTCCCTCCTCTCCCTAATCAATTCCGGCCTCTTGGGGAAGGAGTTCCGACATTTCCGGGGAGGGGAGGTCAGGGAGAGAAGGGAGGGCGCATGCGCAAGGACTACAAGTCCCGACAGGCCTCGGGAGTAGCGGCCCAGTGCCTTATGGGAGATGTAGTTCTTCAGGCGCGGAAGCCTTGGCGCTCGGCCGGCGGAGGACTCGGTTTCCCAGAGATCCGAGCGCGGCTCAGGATGGAGGCGGTGCAAGATGGAGATGGCCGGCGGGCCACCGTGAGCTGGTAGGTTTGTGGTGAGGTAGGACGGCGGCGCAGGCCGATTGGGTCTCTGGCAGGTCGCCGTCAGCAGGCTGCTGCCCCGAGCCCTGAGACCCCAACGTGCTCTTTGTTCCTCATGTCTCGCGGCCTGGCCGTCGGGCCCCCGTGCCTCGTGAGGCCCGGACACTTCCTCACCCAGCCCGACTTGGTCCCCAAGACCCAGGCCTCGGCACGAGAGCCTGCTGGGCGCGAGTGCAGGAAGTCACGGCTCTGCCTCCGACGGGGAGAGAACCGGCAAGGAGGCCAGTGGTCCCGCTCCCGGGGACCCCCGACCCCTCAGCCCGGACTCGGCTCTGCCTTCTCTGAGCTCCCGCAGTTCCCAGAGAGCTCCCAGAGACAGGCTCCCGTCTGCCCCGAGCGCCCCGCTGGTCAGGCGTCTTGTCGTAGGCGCGGCGGCGTCCCCGGCGGTGCAGGGGACGGGAGTGCGGATTTGGGGAGCCGGGGTCTGCTCGGAACTCCAGCCGTGCGTGCGACGTGCTGTGTGACGGGCAGATTATCTGTCCCCCCGGCCCTGCCTGCTCTGGAACCCCCCGGTGGGGTGTGCTCCTCTTCTCGTTCTCTCTTTTAGTCGTTCCCTCGTTTGGGAGTCATGCCGCAGAGGAATGGAGATCTCGCCCGTGTCTGACCTGGTGCGGGGCTCTCGGGGCCGCTCCTGCTCCGCCTGGCCAGGTCTTCGGTGGGAGCAGGAGCAATGGGTCACCCTGGGCTAGGGAGGCTTCTCCGGGGAAGGGGAGTTGGTGGACGGATGGATGAGGCTGGGCTGCCTCTGAACTTGGAAACAAAGCTGCGGGTGCCTGGTCACACTCGGACACTCGAGTGTCCGCAGCAGTTCTCTGCTCAGCTGGGGAAGGTGGGGGTGTGTAGCGAGTTAGAGGAGAAATGCTCTAGGGGCCGCGGGGGCTTGCCTCTGCCCAGCGAGGCTGCTCCAGGTGATCACTGACACCCAGTTCCCTGAGAGCTTTGACCCTCAGGTGCCCAGGACCTGGCTGCAGACCCCTCTGAGCTCTCAGAGCAACTCCAGCAATCAGGAGCAAACCTGCTCCCCACAGACGGGGCAAAGTGCTCCAGTCTTGGTGGAGTACTTCCTGGGTGCCTCGCGGTGTGCTGAGCAGTTTATGAACGACCCTCCTTGGTCAAGAGTGGTAGTGTCAAGCAGAGGCTGCTCTCATCTCGGGGTTCAAGCCCTGGCTGGCCGCCTGGTACTAGAATTCCCCGTGCCCCAGCAGGCCCCGAGTCGTCAAGTTAGGCTTAGCTTGAGAGAATTGAATGAGGTGACATGACAGAGGGCCTGCTCCTGGACCTGGCCTGTGTGGGGGCTCCGGAAACCCGGGTCCACTCCCGGGGTTGTGGCACCACTTCTGCACGCTCACTGTGGTCTGATGGCTGGCTTTCTTTCCCCAGTCTCAGCCGCCTACAGTTGAGCCACAGCTGAACAGAGCTGTGCCGGGGGACTTCTGGGACTGAGGCCACCACGCCTTTGCCGCCACGGACCTTTGCCAGCGCTCCTCCCACCAGCACTCCAGTGTCAGCACAGGCACCCAGAAGACAAGGGAGGTGAGGAGGGCTCTTGGGGAGTGGGGAGGGACTGTCCCTTCCTTTGTAGGACACAGTTCTTTCTGCTGATCCTGCTGCCTGCTGGGGGCAGTAGGTCTGCAGGAGGAGTTTGTTCTAAATGCATGCTGTTCTCAGAAACTGTGTGCTGGGCTGTTTTGGTCTAGGTGTGGCGTGGCCTTGGGACACATGGCTGAGGCAGAGGCAGGCGAGGCCTCTCTTGGCTTGGACGTCGAGCAGGGGACAGAGTATGACACCCTGCCTTCCGACACCGTCTCCCTTAGCGACTCAGACTCCGACGTCAGCCTACCGAGCGGTGCTGATGTGGAAGTTCTGTCCCCAGACGGGCTTCCTGGGGAGGCCCAGGGGGATTCAGACCCCGATGAGTCCCCCTCACCCCCCAGGGACTTCCCCACAGTTGAGGTGCAGCCGTTCCACCTGAGAGGCACGAGCACCACCTTCTCTCAGCGCAGCCACAACATCTTCGACTGCCTGGAGGGGGCAGCCAGGCGGGCTCTGCCCTCTGTGCCCCAAACTGGCATGGGTGACAATGGGGGCTTCAAGCGGCCCCGGCTGCCCTCAAGCCAGCCTCCAGCAGAGGGCCCAGGCAGGCCTGTCCCTGACTACGTGGCCCATCCCGAGCGTTGGACCAAGTACAGCCTGGAAGACGTGGCCGAGGCCAGCGAGCAGAGCAACCAGGCCGCCGCCATAGCCTTCCTGGGCTCCCAGAGCTTGGCTGCCCCCAGCAACTACGTGCCCTCCTTCAACCAGGATCCCTCCAGCTGCGGGGAGGGAAGAGTCATCTTCACCAAACCGGCCCGAGCTGGCGAGGCCAGACCTGAAAGGAAGAGGGTCCTGAGAAAGGCGGGAGAGCCGGGCAGGGGCGCCCCTGGGAACCCAGCAGTGGTGGGGGGTGAGGGTCCTGTGGAGCTGGCCCACCTGGCTGGGCCTGGGAGCCCGGAGGCTGAGGAGTGGAGCAGCCCCTGTGGGGTCCTGCAGGAGGTGGACACGCCAGAGGGGGCCGCCCACACCGGGTCAGCAGCAGGGTCCCCAGTGGTGGAGACTGTTGGCTTCCACGGCAGCAGGAAGCGGAGTAGAGACCACTTCCGGAACAAGGGCAGCAGCCCCGAGGCCTCGGGTGCTGAGGTCTGAGAGGAGAGACTGCCCAGCCAGCCTTCCCCAACCAGGCTGCCCGTGGGCTGGTGTCGGAGGGGCTGCCCGGGGCCACTGCCCACATAGGGTGGCTTTAGGGGCAGGTGCCGCGGGCCCCGTCCCCACTCGTTTGGGAAGGGAGCTGACGGGCTGCCTGCAGGTGGCGCCAGTGGCCCTGGCTGGGTCTTGGTGCTCTGGTCTCTTCTTAAGCAGAGACCTTGCTGAGCATGTGGGCCAGAGGACGGTGGAAGCCCTGGCCCATCCGGTGTCAGTGGGGGACAGTAAAGGTTTTGGGTATGTCTCAGGCTTCGTGTGTCTGTGTATACCCCCCCAGCTGCCAGGACTGGTGTGGCTGGGCCTTCTCTGTTCTCCAGTCCACCCAATCGCCCTGTTCCCACATTTGAGCCTCCCCTACGGTGTCAGGGGGCTCAGGTTTTAAATCGATGCTTGTGTTCATCGGCAGCAGATGTTCTTGAAGGGAGTGGGGTGACCCCTTCTCAGTCCAGAGCAAGAGGTGGAGACCCTGGGTTCTTCGGGGGAGTGGGCTTACAGCTGCAGCCTCTGCCCCCAGTGGGTCTGCACACCACAAGGCTGGGGGCAAGGGGGTTAATGAAATGGGTCCAAGGAGCCAGAGTGTGAGAGGGGGCGGGTGGGCGGGCGCCCTCCCCAGCCCTGGCCAAACTCGCCCCTCAGCTCTGCCCTCCCAGGCCGTGTGTGAAGATGACCAGTGTCCTGGGGCTGCGTCGCCAGGACTGCTGAGCTACTGCGTGCGGGGGGAAGAGGGTCCCCCGAGGGTGCCAGGGAAGGTGGACGGGAGTGGGCAGGGCTCTCCTGGGACTGGTGGCAGGGCTTGGGCGGCCAGGCCGCCGTGCTGCTGAGTTCCTGGGCCTGGCCCTGGCCCTGCCCTTGCTGCCCTCACTGTCTCTGTGCCAGGGCGCCAGGCCCCCAAGGGAAGGAGGGATCAATCTGGTTGGCCACTCGGCCTAGCTGGGGGCCGCCCAGGAGCCCAGACCCCAGCCCCTCGGGAAGGTAAGCCCTCTGTCCCCGTCCCATGTGCTTTGCTGACAGTGACCTGAATGCCTCCAGCCGTCCCCGGTGTCCACTGTGATCTGGGGCTGCAGCCCAAGGTGTGGGTGTGTTCTCTGGGCTCCCTTTAAGATAAAGCAGCTCTCGGGGGTGGAAGCAGGTCCTCTTGGGGCAGCATCCCCTGGCCACTGCCCAGGCTGGACCGAGTCCAGCACTCACTGTGCAAGCTCTTGGGTGTGCCAGAGTGCGAGCCGACACACACAGTGAACGTCAGCGCTGGGTCTTAAAGGACAGAAATTCTAACCGCTGTGGTTTCGGAAAAGATCAGTCTCTTAGCAGGCAGCACAGGTTGGGCAGGGGACAGTGTGGGCAGTTGCCCACCGGGCAGGAGGTGTCTCCAACAAGGTGCTCAGTGAGTGCTTGCTGTCCTGGCCCAGCTGTTTGGTTCCGGCTGGGAACCCGGGGGCTCTGCCTGTCGACGAGAGGGCTCATGATGCACCGCTGCAGTCCTAGGCCAGTGGGGGTCCCGGGAACGTGCCAGGTAGGGCAAGGAGTGGTTCCTTTTGAGAGCCACATCCCACTGGGAGACTCCAGCGGAGCTGGGGGAAGGTTGGCGCGTCCACAGGGCCCACGGTGACCAGCTCAGGTCCAGGCCCTTGCCTGCCCACGCTGGGGTCTGAGACTCTGGGAGGGATGGGCCCCTTGCGTGGACAGTCCAAGTGGTTCAGGTGTCTGAGGGTGGCTGGCCAGCCTCCGGTTGCTCCCTGCTGCCCGGGCCCCTTCCATGGTCAGCAGAGGGCTGCTGGTTCCCACTGCCGAAGTTCAGAGAGGCTGGTGGGGAAGGAAGGCCCTTTCTCAGCTGCTGGGCAGGCCCAGGGGAGGGAGAGGTGGCCCACTAAGAGGCAAGCATGGGGCATGGTGGCCCTCGGTGAGGAGGGCTGGGAAAGCAGCCCAGTAGGGCTGGCACCTGGCAGAGCTTCTGGAGCCAGAGTGGCCACGCCCTCACACCCTGGCTGAGTCAGTGGGCTTCATCAGAGACCTGGGCTAGTCCCCTCCCAGGCTGAGGGGGAAGCAGAGACCCAAGGGAAGACAGTGGACACAGCACAGGCCAACGGCCTTCCGCCTGCCTCCAGACCAGCCAGCTGGAGAGTTGCCCGCCCTCCCCAGACACGCACTTACTCCAGGAGGTGCTGCCCTGGGCCAGTGTGTTGGCCATGGACGACAGGAGCACTGTGCAGTAGTTGATCTGCAAGAGCAAGAGGGAGGCCCAGGGCCAAGCCCTGGAGCTCTGAGGACAGCAGGGCGCAGAGGCACCCTTGCCACCCGCCTCCCCTCCTGCCGGAGCCCTGCTCCCTGTGACCTTCCCTCTGGTGGCTGCAACTCGAAGGAGGGGGCGGGAGGGCCAGCGTGGCATATGGAGAGTGAACGGTGAGGAGTCTAAAAACGTAGGACCCTACAGGGAGGGCACCCAGTCTCTAGAACCTCCTGAGGAGGGTGCCCAGTGTCTCTAGAGTCGCCTGGAGAGGGTGCCCAGTGTCTCTAGAGTCGCCTGGAGGGGGTGCCCAGTGTCTCTAGAGTCGCCTGGAGGGGGTGCCCAGTGTCTAGAGTCGCATGGAGAGGGTGTCCATTGTCTCTAGAGTCGCATGAAGAGGGTGTCCAGTGTCTCTAGAGTTTCCTGGAGAGGTGTCCATCTCTAGAACCCCCTTGGGGAGGGTGCCCAGTGTGTCTACAGCCCCCTGGAGAGTGCCCAGTCTTTAGAACTTCCTGGGGAGGGTGCCCTGTATCTAGAACCCCCTCAGGGAGGGCGCAGGGACTCTCCAGTGACTTGGGGGTGGGGCAGGTACAAGTCCTAAACCGCCAGGGCGCCCCCCGCCTTGCCCTGACTGCTGAGCCCTAGCCTGGTGCAGCCCCTGAGTTTGGATGGTGGGTGCGGGACCGTGAGCGAGGGCCTGCTGCCTGCCTGCTGGGCCCGAGCAGCACAAACACTCAGTTTGCCCACCTACCTGCGATTCCAGACACTTGATCCGCTTCTCTTGCTCTCGCAGCCCCCCGAGGTACTTGGCAACGAAGTCCACCCTGTGGCGGAAGCAGGTGACAGCAGTCTCTGATGGCGACAGGGTGCTCCCAATTTGGGGAGCCTTCCCGTCCTCCCCCGTTCCCTGTCACCCAGGCCCTTGAGGTGGGTTTAGGGTCACTGAGCCTCTCTGGGTGCCTGAGTCTGGGGTGTTCTGGCCTCCTCACCCTAGGATTTGGGTACAGAGGGCTTCTGCACCCTCCCCATGTGTGATGGGGGCTGGGTCTCCTCCAGCAACAGGAGAGCAAAGGGCAGGACCATGCCCCCCACAGGCAGGCAAGAACCATGGGAAGATCTCAGAGCAGGGAGGATGCCACACATGTTGGCCCCTGTTCCCCAAATGCAGGGCAAGCAAGGCCTCAGCAGAGCCCTGTCCAGGGTCAGGAGGCCAAGTGCTGGACCTCAGACCTGGCCATGTCCCTGCACCCTTCAGCCTGTTTCCCCAGCTCAGGTCCTGTGACTGGCGTGAGAGGGACACACCCCAGCCTTAAGGCAGCCTGACACCAACAGTGATAATGGTAGGGGTCCCAGAGGAGATCTTAAACCCCCAGCCCCCGAGCCGGGGTCGGGCCTTCCAAGGCAGGCGCCTCACCCCCTCTGCTGGCCCCGCTCGGCACCCTGCGGGGTACTCAGCAGTCTGCCTCCAGGGAGGGGCCGTTTCTACATTCCGGGCAGCCCTGGGGGCCGGGGCAGAGGGCCCCCCATCCAGCCCCTGCGCACCTGTGGGCGGTTTTCCTCAGCACCTCCTGCTCGCTGTCCTTCCTCTGCTTCTCCAGCTTGCTCAGGAAGTTCTCCTTCTGAACAGCCTCCCAGGTGACCATCTTCTGGTCCAGGGCCTCTGGCAGGTCTCTCTCTGAAACGGCCGGGCAGCCTCAGGCTTAGCTAGAGCCAGCTGGGCCTCAGCTGGGGCGGGGAAGCCCGGGGCAAGCCCAGAGAGCCTTGTCCCACAGCCCTGCCGGTCACTGCAGATGCGGCCAGGGCATGAGGCGGAGGGGCAGAGATGGGCCCCGCTTCAGCGACCTCTAGGCTCAGCCCCATGCTAGCTGCTCTGGGGCTTGGACAGACTCAGGCCAAGGGTCCCCGGAGGCTGAGGAGGGGCCCAGGCCTCTCCCCGCCTGCCCACCAGGCCGCGTTGCCCCTCCCCCAGGCCCAGCCCCTGCTCCTCGCCCCTCAGCACAGTCAGGGCAGCCGGGCCACCGCGTCCAGCCCCATGGCCTCACCCAGGCGTGCCCTCTTCTGCTTATCCTTCTGGAAGGCCCTCTTGAGCACCAAGCTCAGGTGGCTGAGGAGGATAAAGGGCGGCGCCAGGGCAGGACGTTCATGGTACTCCACGATGAGATGGTAGCGCTGGAACTTCCAGAACATGTCGGCGTTGCCCTGCACGACCTGGAACGTGTAGCTGTGGGGACGGGTGTGGGTGGCGGTGGGCACACAGGGCTCACAGCTCCTCCCACGCCCTGTGTGCGGCCCAGAGCCGTTTCCGGAGCCCTGGGGAGACTTCAGAAACAGAGGCCCTGCCCCTTCTACTGTGATTGCCTCAAAACACTAATTTCTCTCTGTGGGGTGGGTCTAGAGTAGGGTTGGCTCATCCGGGGTCTTCCACTGCCCCCTTTGCTTTGCTGGACAAGTCCAGGCTTCTGGACACACCACCCAGGCCCCAGCTTTCAGACTCAGGAACCGCTCCCTGGGAGTGGGGCGTGGCCCCTGGGGCAGGGGACTTGGGAAAGCAAGGCCTCCCATTCTGCACCTGCCATGTACTCCTCCACCTCCTAGGTGCCCTGCCCTCCCTCTGCCTGCACTCCAGGCCCAGCCGGAAGTGGAGCCAGGGTTTGGGGTGACACTCCACATCCAGGCCTCTCCCATCACAGGCCCCAGCCCCAACTGTGGCCCTAGGTCTGGAGGGCCGGGCAGGCCTGGGCCAGAGCCAGCTGGGCCAGCTGGGACTGAGGAGGCTGGGAACTGGGGTCACCAGGGGCACCCACATGTGGACAGAGCAAAGGGGGCAGGGCAGGGCACCTGAACATGGCGATGAGCAGGTTCATGAGCAGTACATTGGTGACCAGCAGGAAAGTGACCAGCAGGAGGATGACCAGCCAGTTGGCATAGAGGTTGGGGCAGGAGGGCGAGTCCTCCAGCAGCAGCGGGTACACGGAACAGTTCACGCGGGCTTCTGAAACCAGGCGGGCACGGCAGGCGGGGTGAGGGCTGAGCGGGCTGCTGGGCCAGGGCACCCACCGGGGCAAACACCCTCAGGCCTCGAGAGCTTCGTCCTGGAGTCAAGGCAACTCAGGGACAGCGGGGACTAGTTAGGTGACCAACTATCCTGGTTTACCAGGGATTATCTGGGTGTTAGCACTGAAAGCCTCCATCATGGGACACCCCAGTCCCGGGCAAACCAGATGGCTGGTCAGCCTAGCAGCACTGGTCCCAGTTCCTCACCTCTGCCAGGCCGCAGTCACAGCCAGGGCCACAGGCTCTGGAGGCAGAGCCAAGGCCATTTGGGGGATGAAGGACAGAGGACCCTGGTTTCTGCTGGTTGCCGTGTGGATTACCCCCCACCAAAGGCTCTGCTCAAACCCAGTTTTGGGAGAGCTGGCCTAGGCAAGGGGAGATGGTGTCTTTCCTGCAGAACTTCTCACGGCCTTTATGACACTAATGCCTGTCACAGGGATCCTTGTTGGGGGACAAGACTGCACCACTTCCAAAGCCTATCAAGCCAGAACGCCCTCACAGCCTGCTGACTACTGCAGGCCCTGTGGACAGAACCCTCTCTGGCCCATTCCAGCCTGAAGAATATTCTCCGGGAGGTGGGAGTGAGCACACGGACCCGTGCCCTGGGCAGGGGTGCTCTGGGGGGCCAGCATTCCTGAGAGGCCCAAAGAACACAGCTCCAGGCCCTCACCAGCCAGCATCTCCCAGGCCCCTTCTCCCCCACAGGGCCAGCCCTGACCACAGGCCATGGGGAGGCAGGAGGAAGGAGCAGATGGAAGCTGGGGGAGTGCGCAGGCCCATGGTGGCCCTGGTGTTCTGGGCACCTCTTCAAGGAAGGGGCTTGTGGCCCCCCTTGCCGACCTCCACAGGCTGTGTGTGTCTGTGTGAGTGTATGCATACACGTGGGTGTGTGCACACACCAGCATGTTGGACTATGTTTCTGTGACTGCCCTCCCCAATCTTGGTTCAGTGACTGAGTCCAGGCTGCACTGGGAGTCTGTCTCTCTGTCTGCCCATGTGTACCTGTGTCCCCACCTCTGTGCTCACACGGGCTGGCAGGGCCTGTCTCCATGTCCCCCTCACTGGGGTGAGTCCCTGCCTCGATCCTCCTGAGTGAGTTACTGCAGTGGGGCTGTCCACGCGAGTTACTAGGTGTAGGGGGCTGCAGTTCCCTGCCCCTCCCGCATCCACCGCCCCTGCATACCCGGAGCTGGGTCATGACCCCACTCTGTCCCCCTGGCGCCCCAAGAGGTAGGCCGGGGCCAGGCCTGGAAAGCGCGTTTGTGAAGCTGTAAATCTGTCTGATAAAAGCAGCTTCATGATAATGAGACCCCGTCCTCCCCTGTGACTGCCAAGGCACCACCAGGCCGGGCTAGAAATTAAATTGTCCCCGGGGGCCTGGGGCCCAGAGAAGGAGCTCTGCCATCACGGCTCAGCCCGGGGCTGCCGCCTGGCCTGTGCAGATAGGGAGGGTAGAGCAGCTGCCCTGGGCCCCAGGACCCACAGGCTGGGGGTGCCTGAGCCCCAGTTTCCCTCTCAGCCTGGGCATACTTGAGTGAATTACTCGGCACCCCGAGCACGGTGGGCTCACAGTGAGAGACCTGAGTGGATGGGAGCCAAGGCCCCAGGAGGGGCAGGGACGTGCACAGGACGATCCAGGAGCCGGTCCAGGCCCAGCCCTGGTCACGGACTTTCTGCTAAGGATTCTGCCTGCCACGGCCGCAGTGGTACTTCAGGCTTAGACCGCCTCCGAGAAGTCTGCACTCCCTCTGCCCTCCCACCGGTTGCCCCACACCATACCCGTGTCCCCCCATGCCAGCGTGTGGCCGGGGCTGGCCGGGCTGGAGATCAGGGTCACAGTGACCTTCTCGCCGGCCATGGTGGCGCCCGCCTCACTCCCCTCCTCCTGAAGGGCAGTGCTGGGGGTCACAGCACCGTCCCCCAGCAGGGGCCATATGGTGAGGGTGGGAGGGCTGGAGGGCCGCAGGGTCTAGTTAACTAATGGCCTGGAAAACTAATGCCCGTGGATGAGCAAACACCGAGAATTCACAGAGGGGCCCAGGGGACTAAGAAAACAGCCCAAGGAAATGGGCGTCCGGAACACCCCAATTAGGAGGCAATTTCCATGACTGCGAGGCCCCTTTCCCATCCTGGCAGCCTGTTTGCTTCAATCACGCCCTCATCTCTCTGACAAATATTTACCGAGTGGCCTCGCCTCATTAACTGTAGTGGTCGGGTTCAGCCCGCAGTGACACGGTGTGCCCAGGATTGCCCCATGGGCCCCAGCAGCCCCAGTCTGACGCCAGCCGGAATGAATGACCCCTCCGCCCCTGCTTGGTGCCCCAGGAGTACTCCACGGGGCTGGTGCCCTCGGCCGCTCACGCTGGGCCCCTGCCTTGAGGAGGCTGGTCCCCTCTTCTCCCCACCCCCCTCACTGAATCCTGGCCATCCTGGGGCCTGCACAGGTGTCCAGACCCCCCACCCCAGGGTTCTCCTGCACCCATCACCACCCAGGCCCCCATGGCTGAGCAGCGCTGTCTCTTGCACTGTACCCACTTGTCGTGGGAAGTTCTCAGAGCCTCCACCAGCCCCCAGCCCAGTACAGGGGCCAGCTTGGAGACACCCATGCCCTCAGACAGGCCACACACACGCGACGGTAGGTAAGGTACACACTTTGGGGTGGATCCTCACAAGAAGCAAGGGTGCCACAGGAACAGCCTCGCGTCAGAGGGCCCTGTCCAGCAGGTGGGCCAGGGCTGGGTGCAGGGCTTCTGGTGGGTGGGTGGGTGACAGGGAGACCTGCTGCCCAGCAGGGCCAAGCAGGAGGACAGAGGCCCAGGGGTGTGAGGCCAGCCGGAGGGGCCCAGACCCCAGGTAATGGTCAGGGACCAACTGAGATGGCCCCCGCTCTGAGTCCACAGCAGCTATCCATCATTCCACCTAGCACAGACCACCCCAAAGCCAGGCTTGCCCCCAGCCTCCCCCAGCAGGAGGCCAGCCCTTGCCCTTGTGGCCTCCTCGTGTCTCAGTCTCCAGCCTGAGGTCGGGGGCCTGGCCCTGTACGGGTGTGCGGGGCCTGGGGGCTGGCCTCCAGGACTTCCCCACTCTTAGCTACCTCCAGGCCGGGGTCTCACGTGACCCCAAAAGGCCCCTCTCGAGGGCCACATGTCCAGGGTCTTACAAAAGGGACCTGTGTAAACTGGCCTCAGTTCGACTGCACCCTGGGTGGGGGGGCTCCTACTTCAAGCTGGACAGAGGAGCTGCCCTCGCCCCCCGCCTCAGGCTGTGTGCTGACCGTCAATCTCGTCCAGCGGGATCTGCCCGAAGATCTGCAGGTAGGGCCGGTAGAGCACGCGGCGGAAGATCCACTCCAGGCGGCTGTCATGGGGGTGCAGCAGCGCCTGCGTGGTCACGCCGTAGGCCACGAGCCACACGCTCAGGAAGAAGAGGAAGAAAAAGACGTCCTTCACCTCCGGGGGTGGGGGGTGGGGAGTGTTAGCAGCCCGCTGGCCCAGGGGGCGTTGTCCCACCCTCCCCGGGTAGGGCGGGCCCAGGTGGGGGCTCACCATCCGCCCCACGATGATGATCTTGGGGCCTAGCTGCTTGTGGATGGCGAAGATGTGGATAAGCCGGAGCGTGAACACCATGAAGTCCATGGCAAGGACCGTGCGGCCGGCCTCAAATACGGAGGGCAGCATCCTGGGGCAGGATGCGGGGCTGCATGGGCTGCTGGTGCCCAGAGAGGGGAAGGGACTTCCCCCAGGACACACAGCGCAGGTGCCAGAGACAAGCAGGATTGCTGAGGCCCTTAGTGGCTCCACCCTACGACCAGCCCACCTGAGGCTGCCCCTGCAAGGCGTCTGGGCCCCTCAGACCTGCAGGTGACACCAAGGACGAACAGAAAGATGGCCACCATGTCACACTTGTTCCAGTTGTCCTCCACGTAGAGTGTGAACTTCTTCACCAGGTGTGTGTCCTCGTCTGTGAAGAAGCCCTGGCGGAGAGGCCAGCAGTCCACTGACAGCTGCCCGGGCTCCCACCTTGCTGGAGACAGCACCGCCCAGACCAGGCTAGGGTCAGTGGGGATCGGGGCTCAGGCTGGGGCTGGGATCAGGGCTCATTGGTCTGGGCCCACCACTGACCTGCCGGATTTCCTCCAGCACCAGCGTAAAGACCCAGAAGTAGAGGGTGACCTCAGGCCCCGATGGCCCCTGGGGAGGTGGCCTGAAGTCCACCAGCAGGACATAGGTGAACAGGAAGAGGAACGCAAAGTACATGACCACATTCCCCAGGAACACGGTCACAGGCGCACCCCAGAACCTCCGCCAGCGCGTGAGCAGGAAGGCCGCACGCAGGCCTCTGTCGCCCCGAGTGCTCAGTGCCTCAGCCGGCTCCTCTGCCCTGCACCACAAAGGAGGCCACGGCTGGGTGAGCCGGGCGGCCAGGTGCCCGCGGGAGTCGGCTGCCTGCACCCGCCCGCCCTCCTCGGGGCCTTCACCAGCTGCGCGGCCTGCGGAGCAGGCTCTTCTCTGCGTCCAGGCTGTCCAGCTCCTGCAGGTCCTCTGAGCCCTTCCTCGGCGGGGCCTCCTCACTGCAAGCACAGGGGACCCTCAGGGCCCGTGGGGAGGGCCTGCTTGGCCCCGAGCACCCAGCCAGCGAAGGAAGTGCTGGGCACACTCAGAAGGACAGGAGCTGTGCGTAGTGGCCCCACACAGACGCTGGATGCGGGGTGACCTGGGGACGTGCCGCCACCAACACGCGCAAAGCCCAGGGCCACCCAGCGGCTCTGGTAAGCCAGCTGTGCCTGCCCCAACGGACCTGAAGGTGATGAGGTTGGTATAGACGAGGGCCGGGCAGAGGAAGGCGCCCAGCAGGCGTAGGATGGGTGTGTCCGAGGCCATGTCCCCCCACCAGATCTTGGTTAGGAAGGCCTGAAATAAAGGCACAGCTGCTGGCCTCCCGTCCCTACACCTTTGCCCAGGCTGTGCCCTGCACCAAGTATGCCCTTCAAGGCTCTGCTGAAGCATCACCCCTTCCAGCCCTGCCTCCTGGAGCCTCCATCCTGGTGAGGAAGAAACTTCAATGGCGGGAGGCTGGGCTCAGGGTCCAGGAGGCCGAGCTGAGGAAGTGGCGCTTCCCCTGAGACCCGAAGTGGAGAAAGGGCTGGCCGTGGGACAAGTGGGGAGAGTGGCTGGCGGAGGAGGAAACCCAGGCGGGCTCCTTCCAGGAATAGAATACTTCCCTCCTGTGCCCCCACCCCACATGGCTGGCCGGGACAGGAGGCGTGAAGAGGGGTGGCTGCAAGCCAGGGGGAGGGTAGGGTGGGGAGGGAGGTCAGCCAGGCCACCTCTTGTCTGCCCCCCTGCCTCTCCCCCCAGGAGCCCTCCCCGAGGCCAGCCGCTCACCTGCACTCCATCGTGGGCAAAGAAGGCCTTGGTGTCGGCCTCGGTGGCCAGATGCAGACAGGTGGTCCTGCTCCAGCAGCGGTTCCGGCGCACCAGCAGGGCGAAGGCGCGGTCCTCGCTGTTGCTGTAGCACTCAGAGAAGAGGCCTGGCCCGCGGCACCCGTGGCTGGTGTGGACGCTGACGCCTGGCGCCCGGCCTCCACCCTCCCTCCTCCTCTGCCCTGAGCCAGGCCCTGTAGGACGGGCCACTCTGCCCTGCGCCCACCTCCCAGGGGCTGGGAGGGGCCAGCCAGGCCTGTGTGCCAAGTGGATGCTGACCGTCCCCTCCTGGCCTGCCCAGGGCAACTGCCCTCCCCAGCCAGGACCATGGGAGCCTCCGTCACCCTGAGTGTCCCCACCCCGCTGCAGGGCCCAGGTGTGCCCAAGGCATGGGGCTGCGTTGTCATCACTGTGCACCCATCTGTTCCTCTGTTAGGGTGTTAGGGCCCGCCTCCCCACCCGGGAGGAGCCCACGGGCCCAGAGGGGTTACTGAGGTCACCCCACCCCCTGCGCCCCTCCCCCCAGCAGGTCAGCCTGACCGCCAGGCCGGTCACTCACCCAGGGCCAGCTGTTCATACTTGGCCTCGCGCATGGTGCGGCCCACCTCTGCCTTCGTCTCCAGATGGGACATCTCCTTGAGGATCTTGCAGGCGGCCAGAGCGGCTGCCACACCCTCCTGACCCTAGGAGACAGGTCTGAGGATGCTGGCCAGCCTCGTCCGCCCTCCCTGGGGGAGCCCCATGCTCAGTGGAGCACGGCCCATGGCTGCCACGGCCACCACTCACCATGGCCCAGAAGTAGGTGGCCATCTCGTGGCGGTTCTGCAGCACAGCCCACAGGAACAGGTCCCTCCAGGGGTTCTCACTCTTCTGGTTCAGGTCCAGCAGCCACTTCTGGCCCGCAGGCCGCCTGGCTGGCCCCCTCTCCTGGAGGACAGGGACCGTCAGCCTCCAGCCGCGCCCCCGCCCGGCCCCCCGCCGGCCCCACTCACTGCCTGGTAGAGCCCGCGGCAGGCGTCATGCAGGAAGTCCTTGAGCACGCGGGAGACCTCGTGCAGGGAGAAGGCAGGCGGCCCTGTGGGCGGCTCCCGGGCCTGCTGGGTGCCCAGGCCGGCCAGCGTCAGCCGGCCCTCCTCGTGCTTGCGCTGCAGCAGGTCGAAGAGCAGGCTCTTGGGGGGCACGGAGCGGTAGAGCTGCTGCAGCCGCCCGTACGTCAGGAAGTCGGCCACGTCGGCCCCGTTGTCCACGAAGAGACGCACAAACTCGGGCTTGTTGCTCACCAGTGCGTCCATCATCACCTCCTCCAGGTCACAGGACTGGGCGGCAGCAGGGACATGCCCGGGGCGGAGACAGGGAGAGTGAGTGGGCGCTGGTGGAGAAGGGGGACCCTCTGCCCAAGGCCAGGCCGGCCCAGGCTCTGCGCCCCTTGGCACAGACCCCCAGCTCCCAGGCACCCGGGCCTGTCCCTCTGGGCTGGTCAGAGCTCGGGGTTCCGGGCCACTGAGGGTGTCAGGAGTGCCTAGGGCTTCGGGGCAGGCCCACAACAACCGGTTGTTCAGCCCATCCTGCCTGGGGGCCTATGAGTGAGGCGTCAACCCAGGAGGTGGCCCCCTCGGCAACAGCTGGGCCAGAATGGGCCCAGCCAGTGGCCCTCAGGACACCACCTGTCCCCAGGCCCTCTACGTGGTCCCTGCCCTGTGTTGGCCAGACACGGGGCTCAGGATGCACCAGCGGGCAGGGCACCTTCCACTCCACGTCCCCATTGAAGATCTCGCTCTTGGCGATGTCCACGCGGTCCCAGGCCACAGCCAGCTTCAGCTCGTCCAGGTAGTCCTGCGCCTCCTGGCTGTGGCTCTTGCAGGCTGCAGGCAGAGGGGGTGAGGAGAACCCAGGGCCGACAGAGCTGGTGGGCACAGGGCCCCTCAAGGTGGGTCTTCTAGAAACACAGCAACTGGAACCTTGCCCTGGTTCAAGCCTTCTGGGTAACGGCAAGAGGCATAAGACTCCACGATACCCGCAGGAGCCAGTGCTGGGAGCCGCGGACACTGTGGCACGGGGGGAGCGGGAAGGGCGGGAGCAGGACAGCCTGTCTGGAGGGCCCCCCTCCCTCAAGGGCGTCCCGCCCCCTGCCCAGCACGGCCCCTCCCTGCCTGGGCCTGTGTCTGGCTGCCAGCGGCCAGCCCCTCGGTATAGGCTTGTCTCCAAACACAAGCACATCAAGTGACAGCCAAGAAGTGGAGACAAACTGAGTGTCCACCAACGGATGAACGGAGAAACAAAACGCGTCCTTCTGCACCGTAGACCAGTCAGCCTCACGGAGGAACGAAGCCCCAACACTCACTCCCGCATGGACAGCCTCAAAAACCTCACGCTCAGTGAGAGTAGCCAGACAGAAAGGCCGCGCAGGGCAGGATCTCCATTGACAGGAGAGGCCCCAAACCGGCAACCCATAGAGACAAAGACTGGTGGCTGCCAGGGGCTGGGGGAACTGGGGAGTGGCTAACAGGTGCCGGATTTCTTTTTGAGGTGATGGAAATTCTGGAATTAGATAGTAGTCATGCTTGCACGACCTTGTGAATATACTAAAAACCACTGAATTGAAAACTTGATTTTTTTTTTTGCTGGGGAAGATTCTCCTTGAGCTAACATCTGTTGTCAATCTTCCTCTTTTTTTTGATGTGAGCTCCTGCCACAGCATGGCCACTGACAGAGGAGCGGTGTGGTTCAAACCCAGGAACCAGACCCAGGCTGCCAGAGTGGCGCGTGCAGAACTTTAACCACTAGGCCACCGGGGCTGGCCCTAAATTGTTTTTTTAAGTGGTGGAAAATATATCTAACAGAAAACTTGCCAAGTACAGAATTTGTGTGTCATCCTTGCACAGAGGCCACAGTAATCTCCATATTGTTCCAGTGGTGTCATATGATCTGCTGCCTAGGCGAGCACAGAGCCGTACACACACGTGCACAACCCACAGACACATGTACACCCGCACACACTCACACACACACGGCAAAGTGACGCTGTCCCAGGTGTCCTGGCCACTGACATCCCACCTAGGTGGTGGCCCTGCCCCAGGGACAGGACCCTGGAGGTGGAGACCCAGGGTGGGACAGGGTATGGGAAGCAGCCCCGTGCCAGGCGCAGAGCCCTGGGCTGGGGGGTGGGCAGTGGTCGGCAATCCTGTCTCCACCCAGTACCCTCTGCGCCCAGTGCCCTCTCTGGGCCTCCCAGCGGGCACCCGGCCTGCCAGGCCCTCACCTTTCACCAGTGCCTTGAGGATGACAGTGTCCAGTTCCTCAGAGCCCTCCTGCTCGAAGTCATGCACGGTGAGCAGGTGTGGGTGGGAGGTGATGTTCTGCAGCTGGGGACACCAGGAGAGAGGCCCTGAAGTGGCCCCATGGGAAGGGGTCAGGGCAGTGGGCAGGCTGCGAGCCCAGTGTGGACAGAGGCACAGAGCTGAGCACACGATGTGTGAGGCCATGTTCCCTGGTGAGAATGCCAGCCCCTCGCCCTGTGTGCTGGGTGCAGCACCACCCACAGACCCGGGGGCTTGCCTCAAGGTTGCCCCCACTCCTGAGGGCCCGCCCGAAGCAGGAGTGCGTGGGCATGGGGGCTTTGCAGCAAGAGGGGCCGGGCCATCTGGGTGGGAAGGGGCCACAGAGACCACACAGCATTTGCCCAGGAGGAGGGGTACGGAGCAGGGAGGACAGGGTGACCTTCCTGACTCTGCAGTCTCTGGGCGGCTCATACCAGCTCAGTCCAGTGCACGATGTCCTCCCAGGAGAAGTGCTCGCTGGGGAACTTCTCCTTAAACTGCTTCTCAGCCACCTGGGGCACCAGGAGGTGGGGCTGGTTCATTAGGGTGGCGAGCACGTCGGCAATGCCCCCAGAGCCCGCCAGGATCAGCCACGGGGCAGCGTGGTCCACAGCCCTGGAAATCCTCTGTGGCGGGCAGGGAGGGACGAGTGGACCCCAAATCAGCTCCGGCACCATCCTGGGCCCGTGGGTTGGAGGTGCCCCTGTCTCCCCCAACTCCCTGTCCTGGGCTGGGGAGGGCCCTGCAGGAGCCCCAGCCAGCCCTCACCCCCTGCCCTACCTCCAGGGTGCTGGGGTCACCATTGACCAGCAGACAGAGGACTGGGATCTCGATGCTGCCGGTTCCTACGGACAGAGACCCAGTGAGGTCCTCCCAGTGCCCGGGGCAAGCGGGGAGCCTGGACCCTCCTCGTGGGGTGACCACTCAGGCCTCAAACCATCACCTGCCACGTTTTCTGGGCAAAGGCCAGCCAAGAGGCTTTTTCTGGTGAAGTATGGGCTCCAGGCTGCATCCCAGGGACTGTTCAGCACAAGCCCCATCACCCAGGAACAGGGATGCCCATCCCACACCCCACTGTCCAATACGGCCGCTTCGTGGCTACTGAAACATCGAGTAACGTGAGCGAAGTTGAACACAGTCCCCGGCCACACCAGCCATGTTCCAGGTGCCCACTCTTTGGTCCCACCACGGCAGAAAACTGACTGCGCCGCCAGACCATCTGAGGCCCAGCGAAGCAAACCAGAGGCGAAGAGGGGCGTTGGTGGGTTTCTTCCCCAAACATAAACCGGAAATGAGACTCCCCAATGCAAAGCCCCCAGAGAAGCCGAGACCCACCGGCTCTGCTGTGTGGGAGGAGCTTCAGCAAACTGCCTGGGGGCTCCGGACCCTGAGCAGGTGGGAATCGCCCAATCCCAGGCAGGGTCCCCTCTAACTCCCACAGGCGCCTCCTGGTAGAATCTTGAGGATACACCAGGGTGCTGGGCCAGCCAGGCTTCCGCAACCCCGAGCACCCCATTGCCCCTAAGTGGTTTAAACACGGCTTTGGTAGTGTTTTCATTTTTAAAGAGTGCTCAGTTGATAAACATCTCATATTGTTTATAAATATAAGCAATTATATATCGTGTGTATAAATATTAGTCACGCACTGGTGTTTCCCAGTAAATCCATCTTTCAAACCTTGCCCTGGCCACAGCGGCATCCATTCCTCGGGCAACACTGCCTCCTGGTGGCAGCATACCTCACAGCCAGTGGAGGGAAATAGGGCTCTTGAAACTTACAAATCTAATTTTTTCCCCAAAGCCCTGAGCCCACAGCCAGAGCCTCCCGCCAGGGGAGCCCCACTGGAAACGGACCTGCCACTACTCTGCCATCTGGCGGGAATGTCGCTGCCCAGCTGGGCTACTCCCCCTAGCTGTGCCCCCGCTGGTCGCTCCCCGTCCCAGGCCACCTTTTGGCCCAGGTCTCAACACTCAGGCATGCTCAGTGCCTTCTGCCTGGAATGCCCTTCCCTGCCCACCTGGTGGCCCTTGCAGCCCTGGCCACATGCTGTGCCGCCATGTCCCTTGGCGGCCTCCCTGGGCAGCGGGCGGTCCTCACCCCCGTAACCGGTCCTCTGCTCCGAAATGTGCTTCTCCAGCCTTAGCCGCAGCTCCATGGGCTCGTCCTCCTCCCCAGAGAGACCCGGCTCCACCAGGATGAAGTGGGAATGGTTGTTGTCCAGGGAGCAGAAGGGTCCCTGGCTGCTGCCGCTGTCGTCCATGGGGTAGTGGACGGGGCGGTCCTCCTGGGCCCCATGCACACTGTGAGGGCTGGGTAAAGCTTCTGCCCAGGCCCATTCCCACCCCCCAGGTGGATAAAGTGCTGGGCTGCTGGTGCCAGGGCCCAGAGGCAGGCATGGGCAGGGACCCAGGTTCTGCCCTAGGCAGAACCCAGGGCTCTGGGGAGCTCCCCTCATTCACCGGGGCCTGCCCTCCTGGGGCCCTGCCTGAGACAGACGCGGTTGGGAGTAGAGGCCACCCGCCTAGGGTCGCCGAGGCTTACGGGGCAGTGGCCAAGCCAGACCTGGGCCCCTTTGGACACCAGTCCTGTGCGGGGCCTTAGAGCCCCGGTCCCCATCCCAGGTGGGTGCTGGCTGGGAGCCTGGCAGCCCCGCCCACGCTATTCCCTAGGCAATGCTGCCACCTGCTGGTCGAGTGCTGGGCACACGGCACCTCGTCCTCCCTTGCCCTCCTCATCCTCATCCTCTCCCTCTTCTCTCCCCCTCCTCCCCTCCCCACTCCCCTTTGGCTGAGTCTTGTCCTCCAACAGCTTCACCTCTCTGTCTCAATCCTTCAGAGCACCTGCCTCACTCCCCCACTGAGGAAGCCCGTGTGCCCCTGAGGGCAGGGGCTGGTCTGTCCACTGCCGGCCCGGCACATGGAGGGACTCAGAAGACGTTTGCCAAATAACGAATGGTCAGCGGATGGCGGGATGTGGTCAGCCTTCGAGACTGCGTTGGTGGCCTCCGCAGTGTGCCTCCCTCCCCACCTGGGGTGAGTGATCCTCAGGGGCCGCAGTCCCTGACTGCCTCCCAGGCCCACCTTGCCCTGCGGCCAGGTGCTCCGAGCTGGACACTCACCTGGGCATCGTCCAGAAGCTGACGGTGCAGGACGTGGCCCAGCGAGGCCATGCCGATGGCCACCACACGGGCCTTGCTGGACGTGCTGGCCAGCGAGTGGTCGCGCACAGCCTGCCCAACGTACCGGGCGAAGCCCACACGGAGCGCGCTGGTCAGGATCCAGGCACCTGTAGGCATGGGGGGCTCACTGTGCACGGGGGCCCCCAGGTTCTCCCCGGCCTGCTGGTCTGCCCAGGCCCCAGGCCTGGTGGAGCCACAGCAACCCCTCCTGCCTGTACAGCGTCTGCTGGGACTCCCGGGTGCCGTCTGGGACAGAGCAGGCCGCGGCTCTGTCCAGTTGCCTGTGCTGGACCAGAGCGTGGGAAGGTTTTCCCAAATTGCAAAGCCCCAGCCCACATCTGGTTCGTAGATCTCTTTTCTTTGCTACAGTCGTTTCTGGGGTGAGGGAACGAGGATACCCCACATCCTTGTACTGGATTTTCTGCAGGCCCCGCTGGCCTGAAAATAAAGCCCAGTGATTTGGTTCTGACTCTAACGGCTGGCCGGCCAGATTGCCACCCCCCAGGGAGGCAGAGGGGGTGATGGGGACCCACCCTCGGGCAGCAGGGTGTAGGAACAGTTGCCACCCTCGGGGGCATCTTGCTGAGGCCTATGGGCCCTCGGAGTGAAGGGGCCAGGCCCCTGCCCACAGGGTGGGCCGACACGCTTCTGGGGGACCCTCGACCCCTCTGCCACATCCCCAGGAACTGCTCCTGCTACAGGCTGTGCAGAGGGAGGGTGGCTGTGGGGACCATCACTGAGGGATGGCCACGGGAGTCAGTGGGCTGGGGCGCTCCACGCTTGGGGGACCGGAGGTGGCCTGGGGCCTGGGGTCTCACCTGTGCTCTGAGCTGCCTTCACCAGCCCTTTGCGCAGCACGTCCCGCAGCCAGGACTTCACGGCAAAAGGCCGCTCCTCGCCCGCCAGGGACACCACAAGGTTGGGGGCTGGCAGGTGCCACTCGGCCAGCAGGAGGTCAAAGAGCATGGAGGGGGCCACGCCGCTTGGCACCTTCACGAACTGCAGGGCAAGGCAGCCAGCAGCCTCAGGGCTCAGGGCAGGGGTGCTGGGCATGCGGGAGTTGAGTATGAGGGGGTACTGGGTATGGGGGTGCTGGGTATGGCAAGTGCTGGTCATGGGGAATGCTGGTCATGGGTGGACTGGGCATGGGAGTGTTGGGCATGGGGGTACTGGGAATTGGGGTGCTGGTCCTGGGGTTGCTGTGCAAGGCGGGTACTGGTCATGGGGAGTGCTGGGCATGTGGTGCTGGGCATGGGTGCTGCTGGGCATGTGGGTGCTGGGCATGGGGGTGCTGGTTATGGGAGTGCTGGGCATGGGGGTGCTGTGCTTGCAGGGTACTGGGCATGGGGGTATTAGGCATGGGGTGCTGGGCTTGCGGGGTGCTGGGCAGGGGCTGCTGGCCATGGGGTGCTGGACACGGCCCCTGAGAGAGTGGCCCCAAGGGTGAGCAGGCACCGGGGTGCTCAGTGTTCACAGGAGGAAGTGGGGGCTCAGGGCTCCCAGTGAGCATGGAGGTTGGTGACCGGGGCGTGGAGGCCAAGCCTGGGCTTGGGGTTGGAGGGGGCATACCTTGCCTCGCTTCTTTCCAGAGCCTCCGAATTCGATCTCACCCCGGCACAGGCCTGGCCCCCACCCGTCTCCGGCATCCCTGGGTGTGTCGGGACAGGCGCCCCGGATGTCCTGCATGGGGACCTCTCTGCAGGGACAGAGCTGACCCCTGTGGGCAGGAGAAGCTAACCCTGCCTCCCTGCCTCACTTCCTCGAGGGAAGCCCCTCTCCCCAGCCTACGTGCTGGCAGAGATTTGGGGCCACCAAGAGGGCCTTTGTGCCCCAGTGCCCTTCCCACCCGCTGGCCCTGCCTAAAGTCCACTGGTACAGCTCCAGCTGCCCACGCCCACATTGCCCCCACCAAGCTCCTGCTTCAGTGGCCAGAGCTTCCCAGGCAGCCCGAGCCCCCTTCTCGAGTGGTGATGGGGGAGGCTTCCTGGCCCCTCTGCCTGGCTCCTGGTCCTGCTACTCACCCCACCCCGGGCGCCTCGGACCAGCCACTCCCGTCACCGCTTCTGCGGAGGCTTTGGTAGAAGGTGCCCTAGAAACCCCGAAAGACTCAGTGGAAGTCTCGTGCCCTTCCAGATATGAAGCTCACCTGCCCCACATCCCCGTCGGTCCCCAGGACATGGATGGGCACCCTGGGTGTGCCTGGGGGAAGAGGGGGCAGGCTGGTGAGAAGGTTGGGCCGGTGCATGCAGCTCAGGTGCAGGGGGGCTGAGGGGGCCCGGGGAAGACGGTGGAGAAGGGAGGGACCACCCTTCCTTGCCCAGGTGGGCCAGCCCTTGCCCACTGGCCCTGAGTTCTTCCCACCAAGTCCCCGCCTCTCCCCAGCCCGCTGCCAGGCTCAGTGCCTGGCACTGTGCCCACATCATCGCCTGCAGCCCAGCAGGTCGGGCACGTCAGCCCCACTCCACTCAGCAGGGACCCAAGGGCTGGGGGCCCAGGGCCGGCCTGTGCGACGAGGAGCTAGGTCCCACTAGCCTGCCTGGCCACAAGCACCCCCAGCGTCTCCTGACCACCACCCCAAGTCTCCCAGCCACCAGGCTCCAGCCATGGCCCATCACACCCACCACGGCCACCACAGCCCAGCCCAAGGCCTTCCTGGCTCTAAGGGTTTTCTCTGCAGACTCAGTGGAGGCAGTGGGCCTGCGGGAGGAGCAGAGGGCTCCCCAGAACCAGGGGTCACAGGGTTCTGGAAGACCCAAGACGTCCTGGCCCCTCGACGCCCACCCTGAGGTCTCTCCAGCCACTGGGGCGGGAAGCAGCCCTGGGCTCCACAGCCACCCCGTCCAGCCGGGGGTGTCAGCAGCCCCCTTCCAGCTGAGCTATTTTCCCACCTTCTCCACAGTCAGCCCCACCCGGTCCTCTACCCCGAGGCGGCGCCCTGGGCAGTGCCCGGCTTCAGCCAGGGCCCTTTGTGAGAGCAGAATGGATCCTTTTGTAAAACCCTCTCTGACGGTGGTTCTTAAGGCCAGCTCTTTGTTTCCTAGAGAGGGGCCACCTGTGTACACAGGAGGGGGCAGCAGGAGGTGGGCAGGACGCCCGCAGGCACGACAGGGACCTGTATCCTCACGGCCCTCCCCCTGCGGCCCCCAGGAAGATGTGCCCGAGTCCTGACTCCTCGCCCTGTGGACGGGGCCTTGTGGGGCAGAAGCTCTCTACAGAGGTGGTCAGGTTGAGGTGAGGTCATTAGGGTGGGCCCGAACCCAGTGACTGGTGTCCTTATAAGAAAAGGGACCCGTGTGAGCATGGAGGTGGAGGGGAACAACATGGCCACAGCCAGGAACGCCTGGACCCCCAGAAGCTGGAAGAGGCAGGAAGGACCCTCCGCTGGACTCTTCCGAGGGAGGCAGCCCTGCCGACGCCTTGATTTGGGAGCTCTGGCCTCCAGAACCCAGAGAAAATAAGTTCCTGTTGTTTTAAGATGCCCCATTTGTGGTCGTTTGTTACGGCCGCCCTGGGACACGCATTCAGTTCTTCACCCACAGGGCCGCAGAGCCGGACAGGCGAGCTGGGCTGGTTCCAGACCCCAGGCCAGGTCCAGCTCCCCCTGCCCACCGAGTCTAGGCAGGGTGGGTACCTCTGGTCTCGGGCCCAGCCCTGCGGGGGTTGGGATGCAAATCCTCCGGCTTCCCACTCCCAGGGCAGGAACTTGGCGCCACTGAGGGGCCGCAGAGAGGAGCATTTGAATATGTCCTTTCCAAGTGGACGATTACTGGTTTATAGTGTCAGAGGCTGGTGTCTGGCGACAGGCCTGGGTGTGTGGGGGGAAGGGGACAAGACATGGGCTGTGCGTGAGTGTCCTGGGGCAGCTGTAACAGAGTCCCACAGACTGGGTGACTCAGGACAACAGGAAGTGATTCTCTTAGTTCTGGAGGCCAGAAGTCCAAAATCAAGGTGGCGGCAGGGCTGTGCTCCCTCCAGAGGGTCTGGCGAGGGGCCTTCCTGGCCATGTCACTCCAACTCTTGTCTCTATCTTCACACGGCCTCTCCTCCGTGTCTCTCTGTCCAAATTTCCCTCCTCTATGGGGACAGCAGTCACCGGGTTAGGGCCCTCACTTCTTACTCCCCTATCACTACATCTCCACTAACTACATCTGCAAACACTCTGTTTTCCAAATGTCACATTCTGCGGTTCCGGGTGGATGTGAATTTTGGGGGACATTCTTCAATCCCAAAGCACAGGCTTCGAGGTGGGGAGTGTGTGCCAGGTCAGGAGGGTGTGGCAGAGCGGGCCTCAGGGCTGGCTGCTGTCTGGGAACAGCCCTCATCCCACCAGGGCCCTGTCGCTCCTGGCCGCCAGTAGGGTCATCCCTCGCTGTGTCCGGACACGTGCCCCGCCAGCAGGGAGCGCACAGCTGGATGTGCCCGCCGCCCCGGGTGTGGAGTTCGAGTTCGGGGGCCTGGACAACATGGATGTGCTCATACCCCATGAGTCTCAGGCTTGCTGGGCCAGCGAGGGGCAGCTGGTGGGGACGGCGGGGAGTGGCCCTGCTGCAGAGAGGGTCCTGTGGGGTTCCCAGGCCCTGGAAGTGCTCCCCCCACCTAGGGCCCGTGTTGCCTCTCTCCTCTCTGACGGGACAGGTGGTCCTGAGCAGGAGTGTGGAGGGTCCTCCCTACCTTCCCCGGGGCCACAACCACCACCCCTCATGCCACACCCCACTAGGCCTGGGCCGGGCCCTAAGCTTCTCCGCCCAGGGCTGAGGGGGCATTTGGGCACTGTGCCAGGCAGGCGCCAGGCAAATGGGGCCACCAAGTAGGAAGAGAATGCAAATGGGCAGGATTTGCATGAGCAGGTGTCGGGTCTTGAATGCCCCCTGGTTCCTGGAGGGGGAAGAGGAGGCGGGGCAGCCTGGGGGTCCTACGTGACCCACCTCCGGCTGGAATCCTATCCCACAACTCCCGAGAGGGCGAACTGAGGCAAAATCTCCAGCCCCAGCAGCGAAGGCACTGGGAGCTCCTGCTTGGGGGGCAGACGGCCACCCGCTGGTCGGAGGCCATCAGGGAAATGGCCCCAGGCCCCCAGGGTCCCAGCCCAGACCCTCCTCCGCTGTGTGACCTTGGACAAATCCCTTAGACTCTCTGGGCCTGTCTCCTCCTCCATGAGATTCAGGAAGACGGCAGTAACTAGGAGAAGCACAGACCAGCCCGGACCACGCCCAGCAGGCCAGCGGTCAGCGCTGCGGCCCCTCTGTCCCCAGTGAGGGCACGGGTCTCCCCGGGCCGGGCGTGGAGGGCGTGGATCGGGGAGGCGGCGGGGAGGGGGCACAGCCTGCCCTCCCGCCCCTCTCACTTCTCAGCCTCCCCACCCCAATAGGCGCCAGCTCTGAGCATCCCGGCTGCTCAGGCAGACGCTGTCCTAAGTCCAGGACCCACCCCTCCTGCCCAGCCCACCCCAAGCACTGGCTTTGGGCCTGGGGCCGAGGGGCAGCCCCTTCCCAAACGCCTGCCTCACCCACAGAGGGCCCCCCTCTTCAGTCCCCAGAAGGCGGCGGTCTCCCCAGGCTCCACACAAGACCCCGAGGCGAGACGCAGGGGTGTGGCCCGACCCCTCCTCTCCCATCCCACCTCCCCTTCCCGCCCAGAGGAGAGGGCACCCCACTCCTGCTCCCACCTGGGAGCAGGCGGGTTGGGGCACCTACCTGCCGGCTTTCTCCCCGGTGCCCTGACATGCGGCTGCCGGCCAAGGAGCAGGGTGGAGGCTACCCACCAGCCGGGGCACCTGCAAGCAGCTCGCCTGCTCCTCCTCCTCCCCCTCACCCCGCCCACCACGCCTGGCACCTGGGCAGCCAACACCGTGACCAACACAGAGTGCCACCTGATCTTGGCACGGCCGGGCCCACAGGCCTGCTCTGGCCAAAGCGACCCTGCGCAGAGGGCCAGCCTTCCCCCGGCAGTGATTGCCCAGTGGCCCCTCAGGCACGTCCAGTTGCCCCATGTCTCTGCGTGGGGGCGGTGCCGAGCCACCTTGCTTGCTGTCGTTCCCTCCATGGGCTATGCCTGGGGGTGGCCTGTGGCTGGGGGCTGAGTCCAGCCAGTATCACACCCGACCTGTCTCAGTTTCCCACTGAGCCTCAGTTTCTCTGTCCAACAAATGAGAGTGGCTGACGCCAGCGTGTGTGGCCCAGCTGTCCCACAGAGGACCCGTGGGCAGAGACCGCCCCCTCCCTCCTGGGGTCCTGCAAAGCCGAGAGGCATCGGCCCCCGGGATGGGCTGTCCTCCTGGACGTGGACACTGCATGAACACTGTCCCTTCATCCAGGGGCAGGACAGAGGGTAGGCGGGGAGAGTGCCCTCAGGAGTCCCACAGCCCTGGGCTCACATCCTGCTTACCCTTCAGGCTCCTTAACACTCTGGGCGTCAGTTTCTCTGAAAAATGGGATCCAAATAGCCCAGCTTCTGGGAGCTTGTGGGTAACACACGAGGAGAGCAGAGCCTGATGATAGTTCTGAGTCTCCAAAGAGACCCCCAGGACCCCCTCCCGGGGACCCTCATCCCCTGTGCTCCAGGAGAGATGGGGGATGGCGTCCAGTCTCTGTGCTCTGGGACCTCTAGCGGCCACTCCATTCTGGCCAGTTGGCCCCCAGAGGGCGCCCCAGGACCACAGGCAGACTTGGGGATGGCTGAGGTGGTCCGGGCATTGGAGGCCAGCTTTGCCCCTCGAAACGAGGGCTCCCCACACGGGCTGGGCACGTCCCACTGCTTCGCCTGGAACCCACCCAGGGAGGTGGGGTGTCTGAGACTAGGAAATACTGGGCTCCAGGTGAGTGGGGCTTCAGGGTAGGGACCCCCCAGGCCCCAAAGGGGGAGAGGCTAATCTTGGGGGCCCTGGGCAGGAGCATCAGACCCCAGGCCTGGCAAGGCGGGAAGTCCACTGGGCCACATACCCAGCTCAGAGAGCAGCCTGGGCTCACACGCACCCTGCTGGCCTGGGCCCAGTCCTGCTGTGGGTCCTGCCAGTGTCGGGGTATGGGGAAAGTGAAGGGGGCTCCCCAGCCCCTCTGAGCCTGTGGGGGCGGGGGGCACACAGTCCTTGCCCCCTCCCTTCCTCAATGTCAGTCTCACCTCTCTACCTTTGCCTCCAGGACGCTCTCCCCAGCTCCTCCCCTGCCTACAACCCTCTATGGCTCCCTATGACCCAACAATAAAACTCAGTCGCCCACCTCCCTCCCCAGCCATCTGGCCTCCTCTTTGCTCCCTTGTCCCCACCTCGGAGCCGTCCCTTCTGCTCCCCCGACCCCACCCCTGGCCACATCAGCGCAGGGGGCCTGCCCTCCATCTCTGTTTCCACATTATCTGGCGTTATTTTTCAGTGAACCTGACCCTCTGGAGCGACCTTTCATCAACTTGTTTATTATCTGTCTGCTTCCTGCTCGGGAAGCGTTCTCTGCTGCCCCCCCTGGGCCCAGACCCCAAGCTACTGGACGAATGAACGAATGAGTGAATGAAGGGGTGAGGGTGCGGGTGTGTGTCTATGGGTGAGCCACCGCGGGGCAGAGAGGGGGTGTCTTTGGGACCAATGGACTGCAGTGTCCAGGGAGGGCAGGGCAGGAGTGGCCGGGCTCAGGTCAGGCTGGGGGCACCCCTGCAGGGCATGGAGGTGCCCACGTGCCACCTGCGCCCCAACACCGTCTGAAGGGACATCCAAGCTGGGCTGCCCTCCTGCTTTATTTTTAGCTGCCTCCGTCCCCTTTGCTGCAGTTGGCCCCGGGGCCGTGCCACACGGGACAGGATTGAGCTCACGTGACACTTCCTTTGGGGGAGAGGCCACGCCCGGCAGAGCGTGCCCAGCCCCCACACCTCTGTCCCTGGGATGGCAGATCCGGCTCCGGAGCAGGCTGACCACAGGGATCCCCCTGTCTTCTGAGGCCGGGGAGTGGCGGGGAGGGGGCTGAGGGTGGGCTCTGACACACACGCCACCGCAGACGGGCAGCCCTCCCCGCTGCGTGCTGGGTGCCACCTGGGGTTTGATTTGCAGGAAGATTCGCAGCCCTCTGAGTCACCCCTGCTCCTTTGTCTCACAGGACCGAAGCCATGACCCAGAGCGGACCCGGCTGGCCCTGCGTCTCCCTGTCAGCGTGGGGGCCTCCTCTGACCCAGCGCCTCCCTCGAGTCCACGTGAGGTCCAGACTCAGGCCCTCCTGCCCCTCGTTGGGACGCTACCTCTGGCCCCTCCTGGTTAGAGAGTGCAGGGCAGGCTCTGCGGGACAGGACCACCGTCCACAGCCTCTGGGCTGACCGAGCTCCCCCGGTGGAGGCCGAGAGCCTGGGGGGCCACCCCGTTGCAGGGTCACCCACGCCAAGCAGCCCAGACTCGCACCCCCTGCGTGAAACAGACACGTCCTTGCTGACCCTGCACTCCAGGTCTTCCCGACCCCACCCACGGGACTCTGGGGACACGAGGGCGCCCAGGGTTCTGAAGCTGTGCCTCGTCCCCCTTGGCCATGGCAGCGTCCTCTCCCTAAAGTGACCACTAGGATCTTCTCAGCCCAGGGTCCCGCACCCAGCAGGTGGACCCTTGTCTGTGGCCTCTGCCCCCAGGACCAGGGACTGGGAAGGGAAGGAACAGAGGCGGCAGCAGGGCCTCTGGCCGCTGGCCCCAGGGGCAGCACCTCTCTTTCTGGGGCCAGGCCTTCCATCAACACTGAGAGGCACGTCCACCCCTGCCACAGATGCGGGGACAGAGGCCAGAGGGGGCTAAGGCAGGACTCAGGCGTGGCCCCTGGCCCAGGCTTATTCCCTCTGCCTCCCACCATCTTGCACCGGAGCTTTCTGGAGCCCCAGGAAGGAGACATCCCCCACCCCGCTCCTCCCGGAGGGGGCTTGGGGGTCAAATGCAGAATCACAAGTAGAGGAGAGCCTCCCTCCACAGCACGTGGGGGCAGCCCGTCCACTCCGGCCATTGAGAGCCGTGTTGGCTGTGGAGGGCTGGGCGGGCGGGCAGGCCCCAGGCCCGGGAGGGTGCCCCACGCACAAGCCTGTGTGCACCCCCCGAGAGCACCCATGTGAGGGGCAGGGCTACGGGTGCTCCTCCACGATGCCCTTCACCCCTGCGGGTTCAGGTCCCCATGTGAGGGAAGGACGGTGACCCCACCTCGGAGGGGCCTGTGGGCCAGGGCTCCTGATGAGCAGCCAAGGGAGGGACTGGGGTGTGAAATGTAAGTATGTGTGTGCGAGTGTGGGTGAGTGTATGCAATATGTGTGAGTGTACACAGTGTTTGCACAGTGTGAGTGTACACAGTGTGGATGTACACAGTGTGTGCACAGTGTGTGAGTGTACAGTGTGAGTGTACGCAGTGTGTGTGAGTGTACACAGTGTGTGTACACAATGTGTATGCATGTCTGTGTGTTTATGACGACACACCTTGTGTATGTACATAGTGTGTCTGTGTGTTTAGATGCACTGTGTGTGTGTGCGTGGACACACTGTATGTGTGCGTCTGTGTGGACACACTGTGTGTGTGTCTGTGTGTGTGTGTACGTATCATATGTGTCCTTGTGTGTGGACACACTATGTGTGTGTGTCTCTGTGTGGACGCACTATGTGTGTCCGTCTGTCTGGACACACTGTGTGTGTGCATCTGTATGTGGATGCACTGTGTGTGTCTGTCTGTGTGGACACACTATGTGTGCATGTCTCTGTGGGGATGCACTGTGTGTGTCCATCCGTGTGGACACACTATGTGTGTCCTATGTGTGTGTGTGTCTGTGTCTCTGTGTGTGTCTCTGTGTGGACGCACTACGTATGTGTGTCTGTCTGTGGACACACTATGTGTGTGTGTCTGTGTGGACACACTATGCGTATGTGTCTCTGTGTGGATGCACCGTGTGTGCCTGTCTGTGTGGACACACTATGTGTGTGTGGCTGTGTGTGGACGCACCGTGTGTGTCTGTGTGGACGCACTGTGTGTGTCCGTCTGTCTGGACACACTGTGTGTGTGCATCTGTATGTGGATGCACTGTGTGTGTCTGTCTGTGTGGACACACTATGTGTGCATGTCTCTGTGGGGATGCACTGTGTGTGTCCAGCCGTGTGGACACACTATGTGTGTCCTATGTGTGTGTGTGTGTGTGTGTGTCTCTATGTGTGTGTGTCTCTGTGTGGACGCACTACGTATGTGTGTCTGTCTGTGGACACACTATGTGTGTGTGTCTGTGTGGACACACTATGCGTATGTGTCTCTGTGTGGATGCACCGTGTGTGCCTGTCTGTGTGGACACACTATGTGTGTGTGGCTGTGTGTGGACGCACCGTGTGTGTCTGTGTGGACGCACTGTGTGTGTCTGTGTGGACGCACCGTATGTGTTTGTGTGGACACACTGTGTGTGTGTGTCTGTCTGTGTGGACGCACCCTGTGTGTCTGTCTGTGTGGACGCACTATATGTGTGTCTCTGTGTGGACTCACTGTGTGTGTCTGTCTGTGTGGACGCACTGTGTGTGTCCATAGGGTGGACTCACTGTGTGTGTGTCTCTGTGTGGACGCACTGTGTGTCCGTGTGTGTGGACACACTACGTGTGTGTCTGTGTGGACACGTGTATATGTCTGTGTGGACACACTGTGTGTGTCTGTGTGTGTGTATGGACACACCGTGTGTCCATGTGTGTGTGTCTGTGTGTGTGAACACACTATGTGTATGTGTGTCTGCGTGGACATGTGTATATGTCTGTGGGGACACAGTGTGTGTATGTGTGTGTGTGTGTGGACGCACTGTGTGTCCGTGTGTGTGGACACACTCTGTGTGTGTGTGTGTGGACACACTCTGTGTGTGTCTGTCTGTGTGGACACGTATATATGTCTGTGGGGACACACTGTGTGTCTCTGTGTGTGTGTGTGGATGCACTGTGTGTCCGTGTGTGTGGACACACTGTGTGTGTGTGTGTGGACACACTGTGTGTGTGTGTGGACACACTCTGTGTGTGTGTGTCTGCGTGGACACGTGTATATGTCTGTGGGGACACACTGTGTGTCAGTGTGTCTGCGTGGACACGTGTATATGTCTGTGGGGACACACTGTGTGTCTGTGTGTGTGTGTGGACGCACTGTGTGTCTGTGTGTGTGTGTGTGTGTGTGGAGACACTGTGTGTCCGTGTGTGTGGACACACTGTGTGTGTGTGTCTGTGTGGACACGTGTATATGTCTGTGGGGGCACACTGTGTGTCTGTGTGTGTGTGTGTGTGTGTGTGGAGACACTGTGTGTCCGTGTGTGTGGACACTTTGTGTGTGTGTCTGCGTGGACACGTGTATATGTCTGTGGGGACACACTGTGTGTCTGTGTGTGTGTGTGGACGCACTGTGTGTGTGTGTGTGTGTGTGTGGAGACACTGTGTGTCCGTGTGTGTGGACACACTGTGTGTGTGTGTCTGTGTGGACACGTGTATATGTCTGTGGGGACACACTGTGTGTCTGTGTGTGTGTGTGTGTGTGGAGACACTGTGTGTCCGTGTGTGTGGACACTGTGTGTGTGTGTCTGTGTGGACACGTGTATATGTCTATGGGGACACACTGTGTGTGTGTGTGTGTGTGTGTGTGTGTGTCTGCGTGGACACGTGTATATGTCTGTGGGGACACACTGTTTGTCTGTGTGTGTGTGTGGACACACCGTGTGTCCGTATGTGTGGACACACTGTGTGTGTGTGTCTGTGTGGATTCACAGGCTCTTGCCCTGCAGGTGCAGCTGGAGCGCCAGGGTGTGGGCATCAGGCCAGGGGGACCACAGCCCTGCCAGTCCTCGGCTGCCCCTCTGTCCCCTTCTTCTTGGCCCCGAGGAGGCTGAGAAACAGACTGCCCCTTCCCTGGGGTCTGCAGGAGAAAAGAAGTGTTTGAGGTTCGTTAAACTGCAGGCCTTTTGTGCCCCCCACTTGCCTCAGGCCCCGCTGTCCCTCCACTCACTCCTCCCCCACCATCCCATCCCCCATCAGCTCCTGCAGTCATTCAATACAGATTTATTGAGCACCTTCCTTGTGCCAACACCGTGCCAGGTGTCAGGCGAGAGGCAGACAATGAACAAAGAAATAAATAAGTAAGTAAAGGAAAGACACGATTAAAATGGCTGTGCAGAAAAATAAAGCAGAAGAGAACCAGTGGTTGGGGGATTTTATTTTCAAACGGACTGGTCAAGGAGTACCTCATTGGGAAGGTCACATCTGTGCAAATAACTGAAGGAAAGGCGGTCATCTGCCCGTCATCCATTCACCTACCCACCCCCATCCATCCACCCACACGTCCATACATCCATCTGTCCATCCATCCATCCATCCATCCATCTGTCCCTCTATCCGTCCCTCCATCCATCCGTCCATCCATCCGTCCCTCTATCCGTCCCTCCGTCCCTCCGTCCATGCATCCATCCATCTGTCCCTCTATCCGTCCCTCCGTCCCTCCGTCCATCCATCCATCCATCCGTCCCTCCATCCATCCATCCATCCCTCCATCCATCCATCCACCCATCCACCCACCCACCCATCCCTCCACCCGTCCCCCCACGCATGCATCCATTCTCTCCAGTCACCCACTCACCATTTGTTAACTTCTCCTGGGCACCTGGGCTCACACAGATGAGTCACTCAGTCTCAGCCCTCAGGGTGCCCACCCGCTGGAGCAGGGACAGCCCTTTCACAGGCTCTGGGTAGCCGTGGGGAGCGGGGTGGAGGCTGGGCGAAGCACTCGCACAGCATGTGCGGGTCTCATGTGGCTTCTCCCTCCGTCCGTGTGTCTCACAGACAAGATGACTGTCCCCCATGGGCAAGGCCTCTCCCTCCACTCCTCTGGCCTTCCTGACATCATAGCCAAACAAGGCTGGGAACTCAGTAGGCGCCAAATAAATACCAGCAGGCTGGCTGAGTCATGCCTACTTCCTCCTCCTCTGCTCACCCCCATTTTGCTGTTGGCTCTGTCACCCGTGCCTCCCTGCCAGCCTTCGGCCTGACCCACTCACCTGCCCCTCCAAGTCCATCTCGGCTCAGGCCCAGCCTGGGTGCTGGCTCCTCAATGGGCCACGGGGGCAGCTGCAGAGGGCCGGCCTGTTGGCTGAAGCGCCAGGCTGGCAGCACCGGCAAGGTCGACGAGGAACTTGGCCGGGAAACTGTCCACCACGGCCTCAAAGGACTAGGGACAGGCCACCCAGCCCAGGTCTCCCGCCCTCCATTCTCCAAGTGGCCAGGGATACCCACCACCTGACTCTCCAGCAAGGAAAGGCCCGAGAGCTTACCCGGCGCCCCAGAACGGGCACTGCCTGGGATCCTGGAATGTGCGGCAGCCTGTGGCTCCAGCAGGGGCAGCTGGGGAAAGTGGGGGGGGGGCAGTGGGCTGCTCTTTCGGGCGGCTGCCCCTCAAGGGCTGGGGAGGTCTCAGGTCTTGGTGATCAGACGTGGGGGCATGTCGGGCCCCGGCCCTCACTCCCCAGGCCACGCTGGGCAGACAGGTGCCCCGGAGGGCCCCAGCTGGCTTGGAGCGCCCTTGACTCCACGCGCTCAGGTCTCACATGAGAACCAAGGATGAGAGCGAGTGTCTAGGGGTGCACGTTAGGGGTGATTTCCCCAAAGAGGGCGCCAGACGGCGCGTGCTCACAGCAGCGGGTCCAGCAGTCTAAAAGAAATTCAAATCTTGATTTTGCACGTAGTCAGTGCAAATTCCCAGCAAAGATGTCACAAGGTGGCCCTGCTGGCTGGAAGCTGACCTAGAATTCCAAACCTGACTTTTCTGCCCAGAGCAACCGCTACTAAGGGCTCCTGTGAGGGAGACCTCCCCGGTTCTGGCTGCCCTGGGCCCTCATCGCTGGGACAGGAGTCTCGGGACTGGTCCCCAAGACCCCCACTTGGAAGGAGAGGGGAGGCTCAGTGGCCAGTGGGAGGGTCACTGGAGGGGACTCCCTTCACTGAAGCCAAACCCCCCTGCACAAAGCCAGTGCCAGCAGCCCCAAACTTTTGTCAATCTTTTGCCTGATTTGGAGAACTGGAATTGAGCCCCAGAGTGTCCGGAAGGGCTTTCTGTCAGCTGGGATGGGCCCTGAGAGCTCTCTGGAGCCCAGCTCGTGGGAGGCGGTGATGTCAGAAGACCTAACCTCAGACCAAGGAAAACAGGTGGGGGCTCCCCACCCGCTCACCAGGTGCCGGCAGGACTCTGGTCCTGGGCAGGGAGGGGTGAGTGTGGGTGTGTGATTCTGCGGGCAGGGCCCAGTCACCAAGTGACCTGCATGGGCCAGCCAGTTAGGGTGTAGGCATGGCCCTGTAGGGGGTGGCTCCCTGCCCCCCAACTCTGACTCTGCTGGTCTCTCTTCCAGCACTGCCCCCGCAGCCCGCCAGATCCCACTGCTCTAAGGCTGCCCTTCTTAGGAGTGGGGACGGGTCTCCCCAGTCCTTCTGTGGTCATCAAAGGGTTCATGTGCATATGCACGCACACACACTCATGCACACACACAGATGTGCAACACACGTGTGCCCATGAACACACCAGACGCTCGCACACTCTGTGCACTGTGCACACACCTACACACTTGCACCCCCAGGTGTGCACAGCGTACACACATGCCCTCAGTCTTCCCACCCACTCCCAGCATGGCGCCTCGGAAGTGCTGGGAGCAGGGAGTGCTCAGGCGGCGAATGGAGGGGACAGGGCGATGCCACAAGGATCTCCTGCCTTGCTGGTGCCTCTGCTGTGATGGCATGTCCAGATCCGACTGTCCTGCCTGGCTAGGAGACCAACAAAAGCAAGGCCCCTTGCTCACCGAGCCGGGCACACAGCTGGCGCCAGTTAACTCTGTGGAGTGACGGTCTGATGGCCCATAAGTGGGGGAGATGGAGTCACATCAGAGAGGAAGGACTCCCCTGGGCTTCTGTCCTGGAGCGGTGCCCAGACTCAGGGGACCTCAGCATTCCCTGCCTGGGAGGGAGGGGAGCTCACTATAATGCAGATTCCTGGACCCCCCCAGCCCCGCTGCACCTGGGTCTGCACAGGGAGACCACGTGCTTACAGAACCCCCCCGGCGACTCCGTGTCCACTAGCTGAGGCCCACTGCCTTGGTGGTGCCGTCCCAGCCTGCTGGCAATGGGCAGGGCTGCACTGGCAGGAGTCTTCGTGGGGGACAGGCATTTGGAGCCCAGGTGGGGCGAGGGCGGTGCATCCAGAGCCGCCTGCAGGCCAGGATGGAGAAAGGGGCAAAGCGGGGAGACAGGCAGTGCCAAGCCACGCTTCCCAGCACTGCTGTCACCTCCCTAAGGGACACGCACTAGCCAGAGCAACCACTTTGGAGAGACTCATTAGCTTGAGGAAGACGGGGGTGGTGGCACCCGCCCCACACCTTCTCCCTGCCCACCACTGCCCCTTAGCCATCCATCCATTCTGTACTGAGCACCTACTGCATGCAGATATCTCCCTGATCAGCTGAAGGGCCCTGGGAAGGGTCTCTGCGGACATGTCCCCCCAGACCCCCGCCAGCATGGCCCTCAGCCATCTGGCCCGCCCCCGGCCTCCTCAGTCATCTTCATCTCGGTCAGTGCTCCCCACTGACTCTAGCCCCAGGAAGGAAGGGCCTCGTGCACACGGTGTGAACAGAGCCTGGCGTGCAGCCGGTGCTCAGCGAGCACCTGGGGAGTGAACGGATGAACGACTGACTCAGAAGTGGAGCTGGAGGAGGACGCCAGCCAGGAAGCCTCCGGGGCGCACCCCGGCCTGCGGACTGGCCTCGCAGCAGCCACACACCCCTCCCTTCCCCAGCCTCGGGTCACCCATGTGTGCTTGATGACCTCTAGGCTCCTCCCACATTTGGCTTCTGACCCCATGCAAGGCACGTGGGGTGAGTATGGTGCACCGAGGGGTGTTGGCAAAGTGCCACTGAAGGGAGGTGAGTGCAGTGTTTCCAGAATGTTCTGAGGCCCAGAGATGGCCCGTGGGCCTGAGAGGCAGGGAGGGGCTGCCTCTCCATCCAAACATGGCCAGGTAGATCCATCAGCCTCTGCATCCAATACCCAGGACGTGACACTTGTACCCAGAGTGACCGAGGTGCCCTCAGGCAGATCCTGGGGAGGGGGCTGTGGCCAGGAGGGGCTGTCCTCAGTGGAGGCATCCTGGGAGCAGCTGGTGAGCTAATGGGCTGGGTCAGGCCTGCTACCCACCTCGGAGCAGGCCTGGCTTGTGCTTCCTGCTCCTGCGGCTGACCCTGCCCCCAGCCCCACCCCCAGCCCTCCACCCTGGGCCTTTCCTTACCCGACCCTTCTCAAGCCCAGCCCCACTTCACCGCACCTGCGCACCTGGCATCCCTCCCTCCTTCCAGCTCCCACCCCTCAGCGTGCCCAGGGGTTCCCAGTGCTCCCCCAGGGTCCTCCTCTGAGCTTGCAGGGAGCTCTCGGCCACCCTCTGTCTAGCCTTCCATGCTCCCCAGCGTCCCCATGCTGGTGGGCCCAGGACCCCCCAGAGCAGCTCCCTCATAGCTCAGGGCCCCCCGAGAGCCCCTCACTTGCTCCTCCGGCCAACCCTGGGCTAGCATGCAGCCCCCTCAAGAAGCCTCCCCAGGCTCTTGGGCAGCTACTTATTATAATATTTTAAATGTGGAAACACACAGGGCGCACAGCATCGTGACTGCGCTCACCGGGGCTCACCAACGACCAATTCAGAGGCGTTTGCTCTCATCTCTACCCGACTGGCGGCCCCTCCCCACTGATTATCTCGGAGCAATTTCCCAACATCACCTAATTCTCTCTGGAAACACCGCGGTCCATGCCACCAGTGCAGGCGGCTTCTTTTCACCCTGAGGTTCGGTTCTGACAGCGGAGGGAGGGTAAACCTTCAACTTTTTCCCTCTGTTAACGTTTTCAGAATAATGAGCCCTAGCAACCTACAAAGGGCCAATGAGGATGTTTTAGTATCATTATGACTTAACGGGTTTTTAAGATATTTGATATGTTTTCATCTATAATTCTTTGTGAGGCTCAAACTGTTCTGTTGTTGACTGGCCCTTCCTAAAACTCTTCAGTGGACAGAGCTAGAAAGTAATTTTAAGATAACATAGCTGAGGAGTCTCTGCTAATATTCCCGATTCAAATTGAAGGTTTGGTTCATACTTCGATTTTATATCTGTATCTCTTTTCTCTTATACCAAAAATTTTGGCTCCTAAGGAATTTAACATGATATAGATATTATGTATATATTATACACATATATAATTCCAAAGTAACAACACCAATATTATTACTAAGAATATGATTCTTTGGGTTCCTTTCGTCCTCAGAGTGTTAGAGATAACGTTGATGGCGGGCTATACTGTGAGGCTGTAGCTTAGCATGCTTCAGTGCCCTGGGCATGTTCTGGTTGTTTCCAGTCTTTTGCTCATACAAATCATGTTGCCACCAATAGCCGTGTGCAGATATCATTTTCCACTTTTTCCACATGTCTTTGGGTCAGTTCCTAGAAGTGGAACTAACTTGCTGGGGCAAAGGACACATGGGCTTTTGCTAAACCTCCAGGCCCCCTGCCCACCTGCTTCCCAGCTGCCCTGCCCATGGAGTGTGCAAATGTCTGGGTTTTTGCCAATCAGATAGGTGAGCAGTGGTATCAGAGTGTACTTTTAATTTGCATTTTTCTTGTTAGGGCGGCCGTTGAGCCTTTTTTCTTAAGTGCAAAGATCGCGAACCTCTTTTCTCGTGAAACATTCGTGTCTTTCGCTCCCTTTTCCACGGGTTGTTTCCGTCGTCTTCTCGGTTTTAGATGTTTTTACGTGTCGGTGCTACTGCCCCTCGGCCTGTGAGGTCAATTGCCAACAGCTGTGTCAGCTTGTCATTCGTCTCCACCATTGGAAATGTTTTCCCTACTTCCAGACTGTTGAGGAAGTCTGATAGCATCTGAACGGCTTCATTTCAACTTTTACATTTAAGCCTCTGATCCGTTCGAAATTTATTCTTATGTTGTGTGCCATGTGGATCCAACTTTATCTTTTTCCCTTCTCTATGGCTCTCCAGCTGTCCCAACACCGCCCATTAAAGTTCACCTTCCTCCTGCTGCTGGGATGCGGATGTGCAGACACTGCTCGCTCGTGCATGCGCTCATTCGGAAATACTGACTGCCTGCCTGCCGTGTGCCCTGGCCTGTCCCCCTGGTGCCCTGCAGAGGTGGACTCTCTGCCTGTTTGGGATCCTAAGTGATGCACTTCTGAGGAAGGTGCCCTGGCCTTAGTGGTGCCCAAGTCTCCACAGCTCCCGGCACAGGCTGAGACCCACTCCCCTCTTCTCTCTGCAAACACAAACTGTGCTGGCCGTGTGCAGGCAGTCTCCGAGGTGTGGGAAGGCAGGGGTCAAGGGCCGGAGCTGGACTCTGCCCACCGTCAAGAGCTAACTTTCTGCTGGGGGGTACATTGAGTAAATCAGCCCCGGGTGCTCAGGGAAGACCTGGGAAGTGTCTCTTAGTTATGGACCCCGACCTCTGCCTGGGGCAATGTCTCCAGAGAAGCCGGTTTTTTCTATTTGCCACCCTATCCTCCACCCTGGCGTCTGGTCAATGCACAGGGACCCAAATGCCAGTGCAGCACGGCTGGAGGCAGCGCAGGGGACCCGCACAAACCTGATCCCATGACCTACCTCTACACCCACCCTCACCCAGGGAAAGCCACAGGGCCGACTGGCAGCCCCGATCAGGTGGCAGGGATAGGACACCCAGTCTTCACACTCCTAGGGCTGCCCAAACGCCTCTCCCCCGACCTGCTCAGGCAGCCCCACTCACCATGCCTCGCGGTCAAACCCCATCCAGGCCCCAGCTGTGCCGCCCACAGCCCACAGCCTCCCCACATGCACAGTTCCCACTGGGCCGTCCCTGACTGTCGATGGCCCGGTCTTGCCTCCTGGGTCTGACGGCCCTAGTTGGCACCGACTCAACAACATTCTTCTCTGCCCACAGCGTGCGCCCCCGGGCACCCAGGGGACGTTCAGAGTGTTCGCGGGGCTAACACGCAGTCTTCCTGGCGCCGAGAGGGTCAGTCCGCGAGCCCCAGGGCGCCTCTCCTTCCCTATTTACTTTCCACCTCCTCTTCGAAGAGGCTCAAAGAGGGTAAAGCGGGCGCCTGAGCCCTACCCTGCCCTCCCGCCCGGACCACGCGATTCGCGGTCGCTGCACCTGCCAACCCCGAGCCTTCCTTCCCGGATCCGCTGCAGGCTCCGCGCCCGCAGAGCAGGTGGGCGTGGGGGGGCGAGCACGTGGGTGCAGGTGGGGATGAGCAGGCAAGCACCGAACCGGGCAGGCCCAGCAGGTGAATGCGAAAGGGACGGGACGAACAGGTGGGCACACACCCGATGGGACCAAGCAGGTGAGCGCGGACTGGGCGCCGCGTGCGCGCCGGTTGGTCAAGGGCGGGGCGTCCGGCCCGGGGCGGCGCACGCCATCCCCGGGGACTGGCCCGCGGCCACCGCCCCCTCCCGGCCCCGCCCCCTACCCCCGGGCGGGGCGGGCAGCGGCCCCCCGCGGCGGGGCTGGCAGCAGCGGCTGCCCGCACTGCGCCCCGGCGCCCGCCTTCTCTGCAGCTCCCGGTGCCGCCGCCCGGCCGGCCCCCGCGGGCCCTGCCTGGCCATGGCCGCGGCCTCCTCCCCGCCCAGGGCCGAGAGGAAGCGCTGGGGCTGGGGCCGCCTGCCGGGCGCCCGGCGGGGCAGCGCGGGCCTGGCCAAGAAGTGCCCGTTCTCGCTGGAGCTGGCCGAGGGCGGCCCGGCGGGAGGCGCGCTCTACGCGCCCATCGCGCCGCCCGGCGCCCCGGGGCCCGCGTCCCCCGCGTCCCCTGCCCCGCCCGCCGCGCCCCCCGCCGCCGCCGACCTTGGCCCGCGGCCGCCTGTGAGCCTCGACCCGCGCGTCTCCATCTACAGCGCGCGCCGCCCGCTGCTCGCGCGCACCCACATCCAGGGCCGCGTCTACAACTTCCTCGAGCGCCCCACGGGCTGGAAGTGCTTCGTCTACCACTTCGCCGTGTGAGTATCGCCGGCGGCCGACGCCCGGCACCGAGGGGCTTTCCGCGGGGCTGGGGAGGGGTGTTGGGGTAGCGCTGTGCCCGTGACACCTGCCGCCGCACGGACCATGGTCGGAGCTGCGACTGGGAGCAGCCGGGAGGGAAGGAAGAGGTTAATAGACAGAACAGAAACAACGTGGAGCCTGTCCCTTGAAGTTCAGGGCCGTGTGGGTCTGAGCCTGTGGGGGCGGGCAGTTCCCGGCTGGCCCTGCCTGGGCATGTGTGTGGGGGGAGCCAGCTGGGGAGGGGTGCCAGAGCCCAGAAGTTGGCTCCACTCCTCGCTGGAGGGAAGGTCCAGGTGTTAATCCTTCTGGGAAAGGACATGTGCGGGGGGGAGCTTGCTCTTGGGTGCAGGGGAGAGGATTCCCCAGGGTGGCCCTGTAGGGAAGACAGGAACCCCTAGAGGGGAGGGCCCTCTGCTCCTGCAGCAGCATCACAGACCCTCCCAGGTCAGGTCAGGCCTCTTGGCGGTGGTGTTCCCTGAGAGGTCAGCACGGAGGTGGGGAGTGCCCACTGCCCCAGTTGAGGAACCAAGCTCATGAAAACTTGGATTGAAGCGAGGAGCCTGGAGGGGGCACGCGGAGGGGAGGGGTTGGGCCACGTTGCCAGCTTCAATCAGAGGAAGCTGTGCACGGGGAGAAGGCAGGGCCCTCCAGGCAGCACCTGGCCCCTGCAGTTACCCAGGTGCTTCTAATTCATGGTGTGGCGCCTGCGTGAGGCAGGGCAGGGCAGGGCACTCCGTTTCAAAGGGACAGGGGCACGAGGAAGTTACCTCCTCGGGGCCGCCCTCCTTGCTGCCTGCTTGAGCCCTCCCTGCCTTCCATGGTCCTACTTCCTGGCTGCCCAGCCCACGGCCTCTCGGTATGGTGCCAGCCTCTATCCTGTGAGCCTTCACTCAGCCATCCCCACGCTGATTGCGGGGGCTCGTCCGGGGGCCACACGGGTGGCCTCCCTCTGGCTTCCTAATGGTGGTGCCCGGCGCTCATCCCTGCTGCCTTGGCTGGCCTCGGGCAGGGGAGACCTGGCAGAGGAGCGTCCAGGTCCCGTTTTCTCCCACTGGCAGCTGCCACCAGGGCCCCCAGGATGCAGCGGAAGCCAGGCTCCAACCAGCTTGGAGCATCATCTCGGGCAGGGGCGGCGGGGCGGGGCAGCCTCAGCTTCTCACCTTGCTCCGCTGTGAGTGCAGGTGGTATGGGGGTTGCTGCCCTCCCTGCTGAGGGGCAGGCAAGTCTGGGGGTCAATGTCCCTGAAAGCATGGGTGGACCACAATCTTCAAGCCTCTTCTCTACCCCAGCCTCCCAGAGTGTGAGAGGGCACGTGAGCTGTGACCGTGGCTGTGGGAGACGGGGGCCCTGCCCGCAGCTGCAGCAGCACTGGCTTGTCTTGGGGTTTGGGGGAATGTTCCTGTGCAGTGACCCCGAGGGATAACCCCCCGAGTCCCACACCAGCCATGTGAACACCCAGCCAACACCAGGCTGTGGCGCTGCTGTGCATGTGGGCTGCCCGCCTCCTAGCCCTCACCTGCTGGATCCCAGACTCCCTGAGATGTCCAGGGTGGGATGGACCACACAGCAGGGTCCTGGGGAAGACCCTGCCCAGCTGTTTCTCCATCCTGGGGCCCTGCACGCCAGCTCCAGGCAAAGGTGGGGAGGTGTGGGCAGAGGATTGCCAGGCGGTCTGCAGTGCCCCCCACCCCCGGAGGGCCGCCAGGGTGAGGGGCCTCCAGACACACCACTGGTTCGGGTCCGGGGTTTGCAGGCCGTGGGCACGCGTCGCCCTGTGGAGGAAGAGGGCTCGCCGCACCCCAGAGGAAGTCTCTGCTTACACTTGTGTTTTCTTCCTGATTCTGATTGTTTAGCCCTCGGAAGTTTGCTCAGCAGAGTCTGCCTTTGCCCAGCCTCCCCAGGAGCTGGTGGGGCAGGGGCGGCTTCCCCTCGGGGAGCTGGGAAAGGGATGCTCCTGAGAGTGGCTGTGTGACCTTGGGTCAGTCTTTTCCTGCTCTGGGCCCTGTCCTGCAAGAGGTGTGCTGTGGCCCTGGGGAGTGAACACCCGCCACATTCCCCCCGTGCTAGGTGGGGCTGGAGGGGGACCCTGGCCAGGCAGGGTGCGTGGCTTGTTTGGGGCCTGGGAAATTGCCCCCTCACCCCTACGTCTCCAGGAAACTCACAGAGCCCAGGTGCTCTCTGAATCAGCCAGTCTCTTGAGGGAACCTGGCCTTCGAGCTGGGACTGCAGCTTGTGGCCAGTGGCTGGAGCGTGGCCATGGCCCTGTGAGGGGGGGGTGCACAAGGCCCGCTCCAGCCCTGGTGTCGCTCTAAGGAGCGTCCGAGATAGTGGCAGAGAAAGAGCTGTGTCCTTGGTGACGTGGATTGTGAAACGTGCAGGATTATTGTTGCGACCCGGGCCTGGCTTGGTTTCCGGCCCGAGAAGGACGAGCCTGGCCTTGAAGGGCCCTGGGCGGGCTGGTGGGTGTGGGAGCTGCTGTCCTGGCGGGCCCTGCAGGGCTGGGCACACTCTCCCAGGCGCAGCTGGGGAAGCAAGCCAGGATATCCTGTCCCCCCCATCGGGGAACCCCTGCTCCGGCTGAGAGGAGAGCAGCCCTTCCTGTGCGCGCCTGGCCTGCCCTGTCTGCTGGGGTCAGGGAGCAGGATGCTGCCGCCCTGAGCACTGCCCCCCAGGCCTCTTCTGACCCCCTTCGTGTCCCCACCGTGCGTGGCTCCCACTCCAGCTGAGGGCACAGAGGAGTCCTGGCCTCCTGGCTGGTGGCCCTTGGCTGGGATCATCTGGGTAGGGAGCATCCCTGCCCTGGCCATGAGGCGGGGCCCCCCCTCTGGAGGGCAGGATGAAGGCTGCCCCCAGGGGACCACATCCCTCTCCTGAATAGCGAGGAGCTTCCAGGACAGGAGCCCCAGGAGCCCCTCCTCCCCTCTGCTCTCTCTTCCTCCCTTACCCCCCACCCCCCAGCTCTTGGGGGCTGCAGGATGACACGATACATGGAGATTCTTGTCTTTTCCCAGCTGCTCCTCACCACACCTACTCACGCAGCCGGGCCTCGGGTCTTGGCCACCACTGTGGCTGACTGACCCTGGGCGAGCGCCTCCCCTGTGCCTCAGTTTCTCCATGCAGGTGCACAGCACCCCACTCGGTCAGCAGCTACTCTGGTTGCCAAGCTGCTTAGAGATCCGGGTGCAGCTGAGTTTAGGGAGGGGCCTGGGAGTGAGTGGAGAGCCCCCCCCCGCCCCGGCTCACACACTTGGCTTCATGCCTCCTGTCCCCGCCCTCCCGCCACCCTGCCTTTCCCGGGTTCCCAAGAACTTTCCAGTGGCTTTGGCGGCATTTCACAGGGTGCATTAATCATTGATGGCGCTGGAAGCTGGCCCTGGCAGTTTGTTAGGCTGGCTGGCCCTCCTTTTCAAAAGAGGAGGCCAGTGTGTGGGCTGCGTCCCCCAACTCTGTGGCTCCCGGGGCCCGCCTGCCCCCAGGCTCGGGTGTTAGGGTCCTGAAGTGCCCAACAGGCAGTGATTCTGCAGACCCTGGAAGGGAAGCCAGCTAGGGAGGGTGGAGGGCGCGGTGGGCCGCATGGCGGTCTGCGTGGCGGGGTTGGGGTTTGGAGGAGGATGGGCTGTCCGGTCTCTTCCCCCCATCCCCTTTGAGACTCCTCCGCTCATTTGTCAGCCCCCAGTTCCTGATAAAACCGGGAATTCCTTCTGTTGCCTCTCCCTGTGTCACCTTCCGCAGGGCCTGGTCCCCTGGCTGTCTGGAGACACCTCACTGCTGCCCCAGACCCAGCCCGACATTTCTGGACCCGCTGCTGTCCCTGTGTCAAGCACCTCCTCATGGCCTGGCATTAGTTGTGGGACCACAGGCATCCCTTACTCGGGAGCCACCGGCTGGGGGGGGACCCAGGAGACCTCGAGGGCATGAGGGAGGTGGTGAGAGGAGAGGGGCTGGTCTGGGGCTGGAAGGAACCCCCCAGCGTGCACTGAGGTCTGGGCCCAGGAGGCCGCCTGGCTCGGGATGCAGGGCTGGGTGGGCGGTACAGGGGGTGGGGACACGGGGCAGGGACGACGCTTCGTGTCCGAGCTTTGCCCCTTGGCTGGGCCACCTTGCCAGGTCCCTGCGCTCTCCGAGTCTGCGTCTCCTCCTCTCTGCAGGCTCGGTGGCCGCTGGCATCTTCCGACAGGGCTGTTCAGGTGGGAGAGAACGTTCACCCGTGCCTGGCACTGAATTGGCGCTCCCCAAGAGCTCAGTGCCCATGGCCTTGGCCTGCACCCGGGGAGTGCCAAGGGCGCTGGAGGGACGGGGGGGCCCCTTTGCAGTCACGGTCCCCATGTGCTGGGACTTTCACATGCAGTGGTGTGTCTCAGGATTGGGGCTGGGGGAGGGGCTGGGGCACTCTGTCCTGGGGAGGGCGGGTGTGGCGTGTTTCAGGTGGCCACATGCCGACAGGACAACCTGCCTCTGGGCGGGAGGGGCCAAGACACGGATGCCGCCAGGCCCCGGCTGTTGAGGGGACAGCGGTACAGGCCGTTTTGTGTGACGGAGGTGTTGGAGTGTGGACTCATGGTGGGTTCACACAGGTCCTTCTGTTTGGGTCAGATTGTGCCCCTCAGAAAGATCTGTTGGAGTCCTGACTCCCAGTACCTGCAAATGTGACTGTGTTGGGAGATGGGCCCTTTAAAGAGGTGGTTAAGGTTAAATGAGGTCATTGGGGCGGTGACCGGTATCCTCATAAGAAGAGGAGATCAGGACACAGACACACTCAGAGGGATGACCATGTGAGGTCACAGGGAGGAGAGGGCCATCTACGCGCCTCGGAGAGAGATCTCAGGAGGAACCAGCCCTGCGACACCTGGATCTCGGACGTCCAGCCTCCAGGACTGGGAGACAGTTCAGGACCCCGGTCTGGGGGCTTTGTCTTGGCAGCCCCAGGACACTCACACACCCCTGCCTGGCGGAGCCGAGCTGCCTGAGGTCAGGGTGACCGCAGCCCGGGAGCTGGCGTGTCAGGCGTACAAATGCAGCGAGCCCTGCCATGTGCCGTCCCGGGAATGACGAGAGGCTCCCGACCCGAACCACACATGAACCACACGTGCTCCAGAGCTGGACACAGGTCACGGCAAGCCGAGCAGCAGCAGCAGGAGCAGCTGGGGTCCAGACTCCAGCAAGGCTGCTTCTGCAGGCGTCGCATGCCAGGAATCCTCCTACAGCAGAAGCCGGTTCCCCAGTTCACCCTCCCGGTGCGGGACGTCCTCGCCGGCAGGAGCAGGGTCTTCGCAGGCCAGCATGCCCTGGAGATGCTGCTGAAGGAGGGGTGGTCCGGCAGGTCCAGCAGCCCGGGGGTCCTCGTTTCTCAGCAGCTCCTGGGTGATGCTGCTCTGTGACCACACTCGGAGGGCAAGGTACCGATGCGTGGGTCTTGTGCTGCGTGCCTGCTCGGCCGCTCCTGATGGGGGTCTGGGTCAGGCCCTGCCTGCCCCCCTCGGCCCCCAGCTCTCTCGTCTGGGAAATGGTGCCAGGTGAGCTCTGCGGCCCTTCTCAGACTGACGATCTAAACCAGCTCTTGGCTCGTGTGACATCTCTCGCTGCAATTCAATACCCTGTCCACCAGTGAGACCGACGGGGCCGGGACAGTCTCGTGTCAGGCTCCCGTGAGGAGGGAGACAGTGTCCAGGGAGGCCCGTCTGTGAGGAGAATGTGCCGGGCCCAGGAGGAGCTGTGGCAGGGGGTCATGCTCAAGGTGAGACATGGGCGTGTGACCCGTGCTGGGAGACCACAGCATGTAGGCCCGGGGAGATACCACAGAGAAGCTTCTGGAAGCTCGTGTGTACTGGTGACTGGCCTCTGCTGCTAGAGGAGAGAGTGAAGAGATGAACCCCACCATCTAGCGCCTTTCAACTGAGACCCCACGGATTTGGTTACAGAGGGGAGGGCCAGGTGGTTCCTGCTTCCCTCTCCTCGAGAAAGCACCTTGGAGCAAGGGGCAGAGTGTGGAGGCGGCTGCAGGGCCCCTCGGGCACATCGGGTGAACCTCCGGGCGGCACCCCAGAGGGCAGAGAGGGCCACGAGCAGTCATTTCTCTCCCGAGGCCCCCCTGAGTGCTGTGAACAGCCCTAACTCTCAGGGCAGGGTTAGGTTACAAGGGTGGGGGTGTCCTCCGGCAGTGCCCCAGGATAGGAGCCCCGGGAGCTGTTTTCCGAATGTGTGGTGGCATTTGTCTTCTGCTGCCTGGCCTGGGTGGGCACTGGCTGGGGCAAGGGTGCTGGGGCAGAGGGGCAGCCTGGCTCTCTGCTGGAGGCCCTGCTGGAGGCTGGAGGGGGTGGGAGGCTGCTGTGTGCACTGGGAGCCTGGGGCTCAGGGAGGGAGGTCATGTGCCTGAGGCTGCCTGACCCTGAAACCAGCAGCTCCTTCTGACGGCCGGGGCTCCAATCCAAGGAGGCTCGATGAAGTTCATGTCCCACCCTCCCACCTTGGCCGGGAGGTCATGATGTTGACCCTTGGGTGGCTTGGCCATGTGAGGAGCAGAAGCCACTGCTTGTCATGGAAGGAGAGGAGAGAGAGCTCCTGGGCAGGAGGAAGCTGCCTCCTGAGAGTGGCACACAGATCCCAGGCAGCCCCAGCCTGGACACTCTGCTCTGGCTGTGGCTGATGAACTGGCCCTCTGCGTCCTGGGGCTGCCCACCCTGCGGGTGGGGTGACCAACATTTAGAGGCCTTTGATCTGGCTGCTTTAGGCCTCTGCCCTAAAGCCCTATTGCCCAGAACCATGAGCTGAGGCTCAGCTCGGAGGCCGCCTCCTCCAGGAAGCCTTCCCACGTTGCCACAGGCAGAGCCATGCCTTCTTTCTTTGCCACCCCCGGCCCTGGTGCTTGGGGCCCCCGTGGTGGCTCAGCCATCTGGGTGCTGTGCAGGGCGTTAGTTTGTGCTGGTCTCGGTGCTCCTGGGCATTAGAGGGTCCGAGTGAGTGGGCACTGGGAGCTGTCTCCATCCTTACCTGATATCCAGCAGGGATGCAGCAGGACTCACGAGGGGGTCACCTGGTGCTGGCCTCAGAAGCCCAGGCCCCTTCCTTGCCTTCTCCCCACTCCTGGCCCCCTCCAGCCTGGGCCGTGGCGGTCAGCCTGCTGCCCGGCAGCTCTGAGCCCCACAGACAGGCCGGACCTGATGGCATCCGCCGCCTGTGGGTATTTTTATCCAGTGGCATTCCTGAGCTCGGGAGAAGCATGTCTCGGAAAGTGGTGAGCAGAGGCCCCGGGACCCTCCTGTTTAAGAGAAGAGCCCTTTTCCCAGGAACTTCTCTGTCTTCACAACAGCCCCGGCTGGGGGTAGGGGGCAGATCCTCATTGCCCAGATGAAAAGCCTGAGGCCGGAGGGTGAGAGGGGGTTGGAGGGTGACAAGCCAGGGCCACGCAGCCCTTGACAGTGGGACCCAGGTGTCTGACGCCTCCTCAGCACTGTCCACTTGTGGACTGCTGCTTCCAGAAGGGCCTGGGCAAAGGGCAGTGTGTCTGAGGACATACCTGAGCCCCTGTGCGGAAGCATGGTCCCCGCTGAAGGTTGACGTGTGGCCCCAGTGCCACTGTTGCCGTGGAGGCCTCTGAGCACAGGGAGACCCAGCCGTGGTCCCAGGCTGCTCTGAGGGGATGTTGGCTCTGTCGATCAGAACAGGACTCTCTGAAGAGGCCCCCGATCTGCTCGCCCATCTGCTGTGCCTGGATTGGGGGCTCAGGCTGGGGCAGCTGACCCCAGGGCCTGCTCCTGCCCACTCGGGAACTCTGGGCCTGCTCTTTGCTCCTCTTTTCTGCTCAGTGACTTGCAGATGGGGAAACTGAGGCCCAGCTACTTGGCTCATGCAGCACCCGGAAAGCTGCTCCACTTTGGCCCAGAAGCTCTTATGATGCTCATGTTTTCAAGCAAGACGAAGCCTCCTTCCCAGTGTCGTGCCCGGTGTGCGCCCATGGGCACCCCCGCTGGCCCTCACCCCCAGTCGGCAGAGGCTCCCTCTGCCGCCTCCAGGAAGCACCCGACGGCCACCCCCTTCCGACCTCCCGGGACGCTTGCCTCGTGCCCGCCTCTCAGGGGGTGCCTTCCCGGCTGCCCCCACCCACAGGGTGCCGACTCATTGAGGAGCAGGGGCTGTGGGCTTCCTCTCTGTGTCTCCCAGAGGCGGGCCCCCTTCTCTGCTCCCTCTCCAGACCACACTCTCAGGCAGACTGAAGGGACGCTCAGGACAGCAGCTGCATCACGTCTTCCTGCTGTGTTAGCTGCTGAGCACCATGCGGAGATCTCCAGCGGGTCAGAAAACAGGAACCGAAGCCAGGCCAGCTGGACAGAGACCCCACCCCACCCCCCGACTCCCTGCAGCCCTGGAACACTTCTCCATACGGACACCGCCCCGGGAGCCCAGCCCAGCCCGGGTCGGGGGCTGCCTCCTCCAGCTCCGAGGAGCAAGCAGAGGACCCCTGACCCAGAGGGCCAGGCCCTTCCTTCCCAGAGGTGCCCCCCAGCTGGTGGAGGGGAGCAGCTGGGGATCCCCAGGGGAGCCTGGAGGAGCCTTGGGCGGTGCCTGAGCAGCCGCAGGAACCACATGCTCTGGACGTTGGATGTTGACGGGTCGTGGGCTTGGCTTTCTGTTTCCAGACGTCTCCAGCTGGTCTCTTGTAAAAGTCACATCTGAATTCTTGGCTGGGACGGCTCAAGGTATTATAAAACGTAAAGCTCGGTTAGTTAAAGCAGTGTGCTTCTGGCATATGGACAGGCAGGTGAGTAATGGAACAGAATAAAAAATCCGTGCATACACTCAATTACATATGGAAATTTAGCCAAAATGTAGGCAGCATCTCAAACCAGTGGGGAGAACATGTTGTGGTTTTTTTTTTTTTTTGATGATGAAGATTAGCCCTGAGCTGACATCCATTGCCAATCCTCTTCTTTTTCCTGAGAAAGATTGGCCCTGAGCTAACAGCCACGCCCATCTCCCTGTATTTTTTATATGTGGGACACTGCCACAGTATGGCTTGACAAGCTGCATAGGTCCACGCCCAGGATCTGAACGGGTGAACCCTGAGCCGCCGAAGCAGAGTACATGAACTTAACTGCTATGCCACCGGGCCGGCCCCTCTAACCCATGGGGTGAAATGGAGTTTTTAATGTGATGCTGGGGAAATGGGTAGCCAGGAGGAAGGAGGTCAGGCTGGACCCCCTCCTCACGCTGCACCCCAGGGTGAATTCCACATGGGTGGGAGAACCACTCAGGTGCCAGAATCACGCACAGGGCGGCCTCCACCAGCCGAGGCCGGGAGACTTCTCTGACTCTGACTCGGACTCCAGATGCGTTAAGGAAGAGATACGAACCTTTGTGTGGGAAAGAAACAGCCTTTGTGTGACACCACCACCTGAACGGTAAAAAGACAAACTGGGGGACGGTTGTGACACGTTGGAAAGGGTCAACATCTCTACTATAGACAGAGTTTCTGAAAATAGAGAAGAGAGAACCAACAGTCCCACAGAAGATGAGCAGAGACGTGGCCAGACAGTGAGCAGAACCGGTGGCCAGTCCTCCAACGTTCAAGAACGTGCTGACTCACTTGTGGTCAGAGAAATGCAAACTTCACCGAGATCCCGTCAGACCGGCGGAAATCTGAGGGCGTTTGCAAACGCCATGCTTGAGTGGTGGGTGAGGCTGTGGGGAAATGGCGCTCTTGTGTTGCCAGAAGGTCGGTGAAGTGGTGGCATCTGTGAGGAGGGGGCTTTGGCAAGATCTGGCACAATGATGCGTGCTTTTCCCCTCTGACCCAGCAGTCTTGCTTCCTGGAACCTGTCTTGAAGATCTTGGCAAAAAAACCAGGAACATACCTATGCACAAAGCTGTTCATTAAAGTGCTTTTTGTAATCAAGAAAGATGGGAAAAACTCAGGTGCCCACCCATGGGAGAGTGGTGGAAGCAGATGGAATATTATGCAGATGTGAAAAAGGCTGGTGTTGTCTCTATATGCTTTTATGGAATGAGTACCGGGATCTATTTCTAAGTGGAAAAAGAACAGTGGATAAAAATATAACGGGCTATTGCTCATCTAATAACGGGAGGGCTATAATATCTACACACTTGCTTTATGTCAAAAACCAAAAGCTGTGAAAGGATAAACCAAAACTTATAAAAAAATCACCTCCGGGGAGGGGGCGACATGATGGAACCCGAACGCCTCTGAATATGCTTTGTTTTATGTATTTGACTTTGGAACATGTAAATAGTTTCCATAATTTTAAATAAAAAAGCAACCCCTAATCATGGGTTAAGGCAGACAAGTAGTTCTGTTGGTGTCATTGGAGCAGAGCTCTTAGCACGGGAGAAAACAGCCGACGTAATGTTCATGATGATTTTATTTAAAAGATATTTCTCTGTTTACTGGCAGGGGCTGGAGAGAAGGCCCGAGCCCATAGCTAGGGGCACCCTAGCCTCCATTTCCCCTGACAGGGACCAGGGGTCCTGGAGAAATGGCCAAGTCCAGGTCTGGCGCAGGGACATGCCAGCTGAGCCTGGACCATCGTGTCATGCCAGGAAGCAGGAGCCTCATCACAGGCCACCAGGGCCACATCACAGGACGTGGGGACAACTTGAAGATGCGCCCACTGGCTGAAGATGCAACAGAGGAGAAGCAGGGCTGCAGTGGATTGGAACGTATCTCGGGGAGGTTAAATCCCAGAGTTCACTGATAATGTGGAGCAAGACCAGCTGTTGCCTTGGGGGCTACGAGGGAAACACCTCGTTATTTTGAACCCCCACAAATAAAGGGAAAGAACCCAACCCATGTGACTCTGGGAAACCAAATGGCAGGTGAGGTCATGACTCCTCAGGATCTGGCTGAGGCCGGAGGAGGTGACTGTGGGCTCAAGCATCCTTGGGGGCTCCTGGTGAGGTCTCGGAGTCGGCATTGACCGTCAGGGATGCAGGCACCGTGGGCCTCTGCCTGGGAGCCCGCTGGCCCACGAGGTTTTCTCGCCAGAATGGGTGGCTGGAGGCGAGTGAACACGACGGAGCCTCTGGGTCTGACTGCAAGCTCGACAGAAGCCCTGGGGACGGAGGGACGTGCTGGATCACACCACAGGGATGCCGCCCACCAGATCCACCAGAGGTGGGACCTCTGCAGGACAGAAGGCTTGATTTCTTCAACAAATAAATGACCAAGAGATTAAAAAAGAAAAAAAAAGGAGTGGGGGAGTGGGAACATTCCCGTGGAAAGAGTCTGTGGTCATTTAGGGACCCATGAGGATGTGACCTTGTTTAGGTCATGGTTAAACAAACTGAAAACATCTTGTTTGAAATCACCTGGTCCAGGGACCTGTGCCTTTTGTCTTTGTGTCGCTGGCCCTCTGCCACCACGCCAGGGCCTGTGCCGTGCCATCATCTCATCTTCGTGACCCTTCTGCCCGCAAGCTGGGCTGGGCCACGTCGGGAGGGTTTGGGGCTGTTGGGATCCTCTTGTGAGTGGCTCCCGCCCTTCCCTGGGACGGGGACTTGAGGAGCCCCAGGGGGCCCCAGAGCCCTGGGTTCACACCTGACTGACTGCGGCCCCTTAGCTGTAAGACGGGAGGGCCGGGCGTCCCTGGTGGGGGTGAGATACACAATGTGTCACAACGTTGGGAAGGTCCCAGATGGCACACGGTGACCTCCCTCTCTCCCGCCCTGTCTCTTGGACCCACATCTCCTCTTCTGGTGGCAGCCATTTTCTGATGAGAGTCCTCCCAGGACTCTGGCAGACACACGTGTGTTCTCTTTAGATGGATCACACCTGTTTCCACAGCGTTCATGACTTTTTTCTTCAGTGCGCCGTGGATTTTTTTCAGTGCTGAGTTCACTGTGGTTTACAGTTCAGGACGATGCGAGAGTCGTCTCAGCTCTGTGGTCCTGCGTCTGGAGCTCACGTTGCCTGTGACGATGGGGTGTGGTCTCGGTTACTGGGGAGCTGGCCTCTCGTGAGACGGGGCTGGAGGGCAAGGAGCACTGGTGTTTTTCTATACCTGGAATCCTATGTGGTTGCACAAAGCGTCTATATAGCTGTCAGTGTGCACAGAGGCTTGTGTTATACTGTTTTCAGTGTGAACATTCACAGATTGGTAAATGTGTGAAAAATTTGGGGTGGAATCACAAACAAGTGGCTAAAATGCTAGGACATCAGCCCCTCAGGATGGGCTGTGTCCTTTGTTGTGTGCAGGATCCTCGTGCCTACAACAACGCTCGGCACATGATGAACACACAGCACACGTCTGTCAAGTGTGTGACAGGCCAGCATTCTTTTTCATGGCTGCGTAGTATTCCCTTGTACCACAGTGTGTGTGACCAGTCCCTGTCGAAGGGTGTTTAGGTTCATTTCCAACCTTTCAGCTCTTCTAAGCACAACTGCACACAGCTCTCCAGATGCCATTCCTCGGACTGGAGCCACTGGGCTTGAGTGTGTGCATTTGTCATTTGGAGAGGTGTCACCAAATGACCTTCCACGGGACTATACTGAGTCCCGGAATGTTCTTTTAAAGGTGTAGGTTGGATCACATTCCTGACCAGCTCCCCAAAGCTGGCCCTGCTCTTAGAAGCAAGTTCCTGTGTTGCTGCCCGGTGCGTGGATCTGCCCCCACCCTGGTCCCTCCTCTGGTGCTTGTACGTGCTGGTCCCAGCCCCCTTTCTTTCTCGCCCCAGTGACTTTGCACTGCCTGTTCTCTCTGCCTGAGATGCTCTTCCTCTTGTTCTGTCCACGTCAGCTTCTCTCCTTCCAGATTTCAGGTCCAGTGTCACCTGCTCCGGAACCTTCCACCGCTCCCGTCTTTTGCCTTCTTTGCACCTATTGCAGTGCAGTGATCATGTTGGTAAAGGGCATTCGAGGGCTGCCTCCCCCACAGACAGGGAGCCTACGAGGACATGGGGAGTCCTGGGCCTGAGCTGGACCCTGCAGGCCTCTGATGGATGCTGTCGAGGGACGGAGGGAACAAGCGGTCATTTAGAAACCGGGCCAAGACCCTCTCTGGGAGCCCGTCCCCAGGGCGCTGACTTCCTTCCCTCCCTCCTGGTGGGAATTCTCCCCCGGTCATTGAGGCAGCTGGTGACTGGGAGCTGCAGGAGTCGTCGAGGACGCTTTTGTGTCTTGAGGGGAGTGTGGGGTGGGGGTCACTCCCTGTCCTCAGCTCCTTCCAGGAGGGCGGGCTACAGCATCCCACACAGTGACCCGTGGAGGGTGGCCTCAGGGACATGTGGATGACCACGTGTCGCCCCCCCTCGAGTCAGCACCCCCTAAGGCCACCTCAGTCCCCCTCCTGTCTCTAGTGGGCAAGCTGCTCTAAGGACGGCAGGGTCTTACTCTTTGCCCCAGTGGTGGCCCATTCGGGGTCTAGGACAGAATTGGAGTGCGTGGGTTCCCTTCTCCTTAAACTCACTCTGGGGCTGGTCAGAGGACTGGTTTAGCAGGAATTGATGAATTTGTTTTTTCCTCATGCATAGGCGCCTGCAGGCCAGAAGAGGTTCGTGGTTTGTTTAAAGCCACACAGCAGGTTCGGCAGTCTTTCAGACGAATCGAATTTAAGAAGGAACGTGAATGACAGCTGTACACAGCCATGTTTTTTTTCCAAGCCCACAAGCCCCGCCAACTGCTTATGTTGAAGCTCAGAGCTCCTCTAAAGCCTAGAAGGGTTGCAGATTACTGCCTATCTCAGCAAGGTCCCCAGCCTCATGTCTGATTTCCACCCTCTCAGGGTCCACGGATGGGCCCAGGTCCCCCGCAGAGCTGGTGGCAGAGCTGGGAGCAGGAGTCGGGGCCAGGGTGAGTCCCCCAGGTGGTCTGGCTCCCTGAGAGCAGGCTGGGCTTCACCGCTGGCCTGCGCTTCTCTGGTGGACAGATGCAGGGCCCGGCCTCCCTGGGCCTTTGCGGGGAGCGGCGCTCTGCAGTGGAGCGCGCTCATTGGAGGAGTGGGTCCCGGGACCCCGGGCAGTACAGAGGGCAGATGGTACCTGTCTGGAGAGTCTCAGCCCTGCGCCCCGGCTCCAGGGGCTCGGCTGGCCTCCCTTGTTTGCTCACCACCCGCTCTGCTTGCCGCGGCTCCAAGGCCAGCACCCCAGGCACGCCCCACGTTCTTGGAGGTGTCTCAGGTACTGGGGCCATCTGTCCATCCAGCTGTAGCTGGGCCTTGAGCCCGAAGTTTGGCTGACCCATTGCCCTGTGCCCTGTGCCTGCAGGGCGGGCGGAGCTGATGGGAGCTGCCCTGGTCCAGGTGGCCTGTGGTCAGGGCAGTACTGGGTGTTCCAGGACCTTCGGTGTGGGAAGGAGAGACAGGCACCCGGGACGGGGGACAGGACGGTCTGGCCTCTGCACACGGTGGGGGCACCTCTCTGGCCCCGTAGGCGACCTTCTTAACCCCTCAGAGGAACGCTTGCTCCCGGGCGTGGGGCGTACTGGTTTCTTGTTTGGGGTCCTCGTCATCCACCTGCAGGGAGCTCTCAGAGTCGGACTTGTCCACTGACTGTGGCACGGCCCTGAGGCCCTTCCTGGGGGGAGACGCACTGTTGGAGGGGGAACCCCACTGCCGGAGAAGGGCCCCGTTTGTCTGTGGTGCTGCTGCCAGCCGTGGGCTTCCTGCTGGGCTCAGGGGTGGCAGGGGCCTCCCCCAGCCATCTGCCCTCCTTGCCTCTGCGGGGACCAGGCCCCGGGTGCTGAGCTGTGAGCAGCTGGCAGGACTCGGGGCAGCCCAAGACGAGCATGGCCAAGGGCGCCTCATGGGCAAAGACACCATTGGGGGCTGGGCACGCCCAGTGTGCATCCTAGCCCCAAAGCGTGTGGCCCTGGGCGGTCACCTCGTTTTTCTGAGGCCGTCCCTGCACATGTAGGTGGGCCCGACACTGGAATTCTGTCTCAGGGTGTGGACGGATCAGGTGTGACCACTATCAGGGCTTTAGTCTCTGGTGCTGAGTTTCGACTCACCTCCTCCCTCTGACTGGTCTTGCACCTGCCCGGGAGGCTCCCAGCAAAGGCCTCAGTTTCCAGAATGTGCTGCCTCTGGCAGCACAGCGGGAACTGTGTGCAATATCAGCTCTGATTGGGGTGGCAGCCATCACAGCCCCACCCTGTCCCCATGAGACGCCTGCCTTCCTGAGCCGTGTGCCCTGGGGCTGCAGGAAGGGTCACAGGGCTGGTCCTCCTCTCAAGGTGCTTACACTCTGAGGGGTGGGTGGTCCTTGGTGATCCCACCCCCACCGAGAATCAAACAGCTCGGGGAGGCTGGGCCTGAGGGTGGGGGCATTGCTGGTGGAGAACAACAGATGCAGAGGCGGGAGGTGGGGAGGCATGGCCGTCTGGAGGAGCAGGAAGGAGACCCCCCTGCTGCCAAGTCGGGGGCAAATGGGGGGTGATTGGAACAGGCCGGGCTCAGCAGCGGCCACGTGGCCTGGCCAGGAGTCCAGGTCCTTCCGGGCACGCCATGCAGCCACGCAGGCTCTCAGAGGGCGAGGTCGCGGCCTGGCCTGAGCCTCTCGAGCTGCTGGGTGAGGGCGGGAGAGCAGCTGTGGCCTTTTGGAGACGTGGGGACAGGTGGGTTCCAGGAAGCCCCGGTTTGCGTGTGATCGGAGTGGGGGGTCCCCACACATCGCTCTGCTCCTGGCTTGTCCCTGAGCTGCCGTGTGCCCTCGGGTGACCAGCTGACCTCCTTATGTCCCCAGAGAGGCCCATCCCTACCTTGCTGGGCCAGGAGGAAATGGAAGACGGGGGAATGGGGGACTCTGAGAGGCCCCCGCAGCCTCTGGAGGCAGAGGCTGCTTTCTGCGCACCTCCCTCCCCCCGCCCAGTCTGCCCTCCGGGTCACGGGCTGCTCAAGGTCCCCATGTGCAGCTCCGAGGAGGCGTGGCACCTCCGGGGCAGCGCTGGAATGTTCTGGCTGCCCTTGGCACGGGGCGGGGGGGGGGGGGGGGGGGGGATGGGTGGGGCTGGGGGCTCTGCGGGCCCGGCTGGCCTCGTCCCCGGGGCAGGCCCCGCCTCCGCGCTCTTATCAAGGCCTCTCTGCTGGGCCGCCTGCCACCTCAAAGTCACGCCGCCCCGAGGGTGTCCGTGGGCCCTTCCAGCCTCTTCCGGGGCGGGGGTAGGGTGGTCATCGGGAGTGCTCCGGGTGCTGCATGCCGGCACGGCGGGGACACTCAGTCAGGGAGCTCCCGGGGTGTTGCGGCTGAGATCTGAACCCAGGTTTGGAGGACGCGGCTCTGAGCAGCAGCCTCCCCACTTCCTGAGACCCCAGAATGTTGCCTGGGAGGGGGTCAGCCCCGCGGCTGGTGACAGGGCCCTGGCTGCACCCAGCTGCTCCAGGGGTCCCTCCCCACGGGGCCACCTCCCCAAGGATTGCTCGGCAAACCCACCACAGGGCAGGCGGGAGCCAGCACCCAGAGGGCAACTTGTTCTGGGGGCTCTTGGTTGGGCGTTGGGTTTTGTTCATTAAAGTGGGCTCGGGACCACGGGCCCTGTCTCTACAGCAGGGCAGCGCTGTGGCCAGTGTGACACAGACAGGGTCTGGGCAGGCTGGTCAGGACGTGGGCTGGGCCTGACTGACGCGGGAAAGCAGCACTGATGGCTGCGATGGCCGGCCGTGCGCTCGTGGGGCTGAGACGCAGCTCGGGCCGGCCGGGGAGGGGTTCCTCGTGGTCACCCTGGGTGTGGGTTCTGAGTTGCAACTTGTAAACTTTTGCTTATCTGAATTTTCTGCTTTAAAAATATTGGTTGTTTAAAAATAATAAAACATTTTTGTTAAAATAAGTGACAAGAAGACCCCGAGAACGTCTTGGGCCCCTGGGGAGTTTTTTGCTCGTCCTTCCAGGGCTGAGAGTCCCACTGGGTTGAGTGTGGTATGGGGTCAGGAGGGTAACTTGGGGGCATGTGCCCGGCTGCCCCTGGGCACTGAGACCCGTGTGCTCCTGAGTCCTGTCCTTGGGGAGACGGGCTGGGAGTGGCGTGGGGCGGGCAGGGCCGCTGTGTGTGGGACCCCAGCCTCTGTCACGGGGTCAGGATCGCACGGCTTGTGTTGGGGGGCCCACTCAGCCCAGGTCTGGGGTGACCTGTGGGGGCTCCTCCAGGTTGGAGGACAGTCTGGCTGGTGTAGAGGCCACCACCCGGCTGAACCCTCGCAAGTGGGCTCGGGGATGGAGGGCAGCCCCCAGTCTGAGGGAGTCCTGCCCAGGGATGAAAGGAGCCGGCTCCGTGTGCGGGGGACAGGGAGGAAGTTCCCATGGAGGCCGCTCCCTTCAGAGGCCCCCTCCCGCGGAAGGAAGTGTGTCCCTGGGGACCTGACACCAGGCTCACAGCTGGTGCTGTGGCCTCACCTATGTGACCGGCCTGGTCGCCCGTCCAGGAGGGAGGCCCGGGGCGCTGGCGGCAGCCGGCAGCTCTCAGACAGAATGCCCTCTGTCCAGGGTCTCAGCTGGAGGGAATCCCGTCCCCCAGAGCCAAGGCAGCTTATCGAATACGGGGGAGCCCGAGGGGCAGACGCTGGCCCAGGCCACACGCTGGTAGGTGGCAGGGCTGGTGTTGGCCCCTGTCATGTGACTGTCTGCTACTTCTTGACCTGCTCTGAGCAGCACTCCTACGTTGGGCTGGCCTCTCGCTCTGGTCCTGCTCACATGGTGGGCCCTGGACAAGCAGCACTGGGGGGCCCTGGGCTGGGGGCCTGCTGGGTGTTGGGGTGGCAGCTCGAGGCTGCTGTGCCTGCTGTGGCCAGGGCAGGGGGCCCGGGGAAGGCGTCTCCCTGCCGCCTGGATATCCCCGGGTGGCTGGGCCCAAGCCAGGGATGCTCTCCGGCAAGTCCGCGGCCTGGCATTGGGGAGCTGGGCCCCCTGCCTAGGCGGGGCGGTGGGTCAGGGAGGACAGGGATGGTGGGCCGGGTCCTCCGCATCCGACCTCTGTGCTCCTCCGGGGGAACCTCCCTGTGGCGTCTGGGGTGGGGAGAAGGTCTTGGGGGTGGTGGCCTTGGGCTCTCCATGCCTCCTGGCAGACCCTGTGGGGTAGAGACCCACATGTACCCCGGACAGGCCTTCCCTGCGGCCCGACGTGTACTACATGGGCCAGACAGTGCCCTTTCAGGCCCCGGGCTGGGCAGAACCTTGGGGGAGGATGGCCTGGCCTGGCCGATCACCGGCAGTGCCTCCGGGGAGCCAGGAAAGGTCATCCTCAGCCTGGCAGGCTGCAGTGGGAGCTGAGCCTTACCGGGTGGTGCTGGATTGGGACGGTTCCTGGTGGCACCTGCCTGACTTGTAACCCGACCCCTCCTCCCTGGGAGCTCCCTCAGGGTTGCCTCCCCGGGGTGGGGGCGGTGTGCTCCGGGGCTGGGCATGAGGGCACTACTCCCTCCCGTCCTGGGCGGAGACCAGCTGTCCCCAGGCTGCCCCAGGTGACTCAGGAACAGATTTGACTCTTCCTGAGGCCTCTGCCCAGGACGTGTCGCCGACGAGGCTGGACGGTGACCTCCCTTGTTAAAGAGATGCAAACACACTGGGGACCTGCTGCCCCATCCTATAGTTGGGGAATCTGAGGTCTAGAGCAGAGCAGGGCCTCTAAAGGGGCAAGTGACACCTCGGAGTGCCTGCCTGGACCCTGGGTCCCCTCCTCATGACCCCTCCCCAGGCGTGGCCCTCCCTGCCCTGCAGTTCCCTGGTGCATCTCCCACTCTGCAGGAGGAGGAGTTGGGGCTCACAGAGCGAGAGTCATGGAGGAAACGGGGTGCTGGGGTCCTCCCTTCTGGTCCCAAGACCACCGTCCTCCGAGGGGCAAGGGCCTGGCTAGTTGGTATCACTGGCCTTGGTGGCTGCAGCCTCCCTGCTCCCCTCGCTGGTCCTGGAGCAGGAGTCAGGACAGCATCATCGACACCTGCCAGGCCTTGGGGGCTCCGGCCTGTGGCGTCAGCCTCGCCCAAGGGAACGGGGTCCCTGGGAGGACAGAAAGCCCTTTGGGGACCTTGCTGCCTTCAGGCCCCTGCCCATGGCCAGGCTGCAAGAATGCTGGCCAGCGTTGTCCAGGGGGCTCCTGCCAGGCGGGCAGAGGGAGAGAGCTTTCTGTCCTCGTGGGGAGGGCGCTCTGGCCTGGTGGTGGCTTAACCTCTAGAGGCCTCAGCCGTCCTGTCTGGAAACGGGGATCACGATGGTTGTTGGTTTATGGAGCAGGGTTCCTCCACCTCAGCACTTGTGATGTTTTGGTCAGGATCATTCTGTGGTGGGCGGCTGTCCTGTGCACTGTGGGGTGTCAGCAGCCTCAAGCCCCTGCCCCCGAGTCGTGACAACAGAAGCATCTCCAAACGTTGCCCGGGGCAGAGTGTGGGTTCAGACCCCTGCCTCTGGAGTGAGTGCGGGAGGATCGCTCATGAGCCCTCGAGACCACCTGGAAGCTCGGGGCTGGCCCGGGCTGTCACTGTGGACGGCCCCGCTCGGTGCTGCGGGTACCATCGATGGGGGAAGGCGATGATCTGATTGAAGGATGGCCCAGGCCACAGTCAGCCAGCTGGCCTGTTCCCCCAGCTCCCCGAGGCTCTCCGTGGCTCCCCGTGGTTCTCTGCTGTCCCCTGGCTTCCTTCTGCTCCCTGCCTTCCCATGGCCCCATGGGGTCAGTGCCATCCAGTGGGGGAGCAAACCCAGGAAAGGTCCTTGGTGCTGATGAAAGAAGAGCTCGGCCCCACGGGGACAGCTGATCACAGGCTGTGCGGTCCCAGCTCAGTGTCCAGCTTGGGATTCGGGGACATCCAGCTCAGACCCCTGGGACTTGATGGGGTGACACCTGTGGTTATGGGCCAGTCAGGATGGGGCTTGTGGATGCACGCTGAGGCCCACGAGTGAGCCAGCCCTGGGGAAGGATTGGGTGCTCCGTGCGTGCCTCGAGCCGGCAACGCCCGCCTGGGCCTTGGTCTGTCCGGCCCCGCCCGCCTGGGCCCCAGATCCCTCCCTTGCTCAGCCTTGGTGACTGGCCTGTGCCGTGGAGTCGCCCAGCAGGCAACCGTGGGCCCCATGGACCCGGCCCGCTGCCCTGTCCATCCTGCCCTGGCCCTTTACATTCGTGCCAGCCTGGACACCATGGCCTGCCTGTGCCTCTGCTGCCAGCCTGGCAGGTTGAGGCCACCTCCCAGGGCCCCCGGTCTGAGCGTCCACACCCACCTGCTCTGGGTGGGTTGGCGGTGGTGGGGCCAGGCCTCTGCTCTTCTCGCTATGCCTGCACTGCTCGTCGTGAGCACGCCCGCGCACCCGCCCACACCCTCCCAGGGCTGGGCCCCAGGGCGCGATGCTGAGCAAGACCAGATCGTGGCCCACGGCCTTCCCCAGCTTCGGGGGCCTTTGCGTGCAGCAGGGTGCCCAGGGGCGGCAGGAGCCTGAGGGAGGGGCTCCCAGAGGAGGCTGGAGGTGAGAGGCCAAGCCGTGGTAGAGAGCTGGGCAGTGCTGGGCAGCAGGCCTCGGGTTGTGGGCTACCCCGGGGGTGGGGGTGGGTGTGTCTGTGGGGGACACTGGGTTTATCCCCTGGGGCTCCTGGGGGTTGGGCTGAGCTGTGGATGCTCCTCTTGGTACCTCAGTGTCTGGTGGGAGCCCAGAAGAGGTCAGGGCTGGCTTTGACAGTGTCTGCTGCCCCCTCCCACCCCTCAGCCGCCCCCTCTTCCCTGGATCAGCAGGGATGGGGTGGGGGCACAGTCCCCTGGCCTGATGAGGCCCACACACGGGACATGGTGTGGCTGGGGAGGGGGAGGTCAGCTGAGGAGCCACAGGAAGGCAGATAGGCCTCAGGAAGTGGCCCTCGGACTCGGAGTGCCAGGGCCGTTGAGATTATTTCGGGGTGCAGCGAGGGAAGCAGCCTCAGGGCTGTGCTGGGACAGAGCAGGCGCCTGGTGCACGGTCACGTCCACGGGGGTGCCTAACCTTCCACGTGCCACAGACCCCTTCTCAGAGTGACTTTGTAGAGAGCAGCTTTGTTGAGCTAGAATCGACACTCAGTAAACTGCACACGTTTGAAGTGTACAGTTGGTTCAGTCTCAGGAACCCCCATCACCAGAGTGAACGCATCCATCACCCCAAAGGTGGCCTCGTGTCCCTTTGTAAGCCCTCCTCCCTGCCCCGCGTTCCCACCCCAGGCAACTACTGATCTGCTTTCTCTCTTTAGGTGGGCTTGCATTTTGTAGGATTTTCTGTAAGTGGAATCATGCAGGGAGTAGTCCTTTGGTCTGGCTTCTTGCACTCACGACCTCCTCCTGAGGTCCACCCAGGGTGTTGTGAGTGGTTCACTCCTTTTGACCGCTGTATAGGATTCCGCTGTGCGGCTGGACCACAGCTGGTTCGTGGGCATCATCCTGCCCCAGTTGGAGGCCATCTGGTTGTGTCCAGTGCGAGGCTCTCACGGGGAAAGCTGCTGGGCACAGTGGGGGACGCGTCTTCGTGTGGACGTGTGCCTTCGCGTCCCCTGCGGAGGGACCTAGGGCAGAGGTGCGGCACAGGGCCGTGTGGATCTGACTTTCTGAGCAGCTGCCACACTTTCCTGAGCGGCCACGCCGTTCCGCATCCCCACCAGCCAGGCGCCAGCCTCCCAGCTCCTCTCAGCCTCGTCACGCAGGGTCCGGCAGTCTTGTTCATTTCCGCTGCCCTGGTGGGTCTGCAGGGGCATCTCCTCATGGTTTCAGGTGCATTTCCCTATGACCGATGATGTTGGGCGTCTTTTCCTGTACTTATTTGCCATCCGTATCTCTTCTTTGTTGATGTGTCTGTTCAAATCTTTTGTCTGTTAGGAAAAACCGCATTGTCTGTCTTCTTGCTGATGAATTTCAGTTCCTTATCTTCTGGACGCGAGTCCTTTATCATCTACACGCTCTTCAAGTATTTTCTCCTGGTTTGTGGTGTCTTCTCATTCTCTTCTCTGTTCCTTCAGAGAGAAAAGTTCTTCAGTTTGATGAAGTCTGATTTATCATTTATTCTTTTATGGGTTGTGGTTTTGGTGCTATGTCAAGAAATCTTTGCCTAACTCGAGGCCCAAAGATTTTCCATGTTTTCTTCTAGAAGTTGAGTAGTTTTCAGTTTTTCGTTTAGGCCTAGGTCCATTTTGAGTTCCTTTCTGTGTCAGGTGTGAGCTGTGATGGAGGCTCCCTTTTGTATGGGATCCGGAGTGCCCAAGCGCAGGTTGCTGGAAGGTTTCTCCCTGCCTTCCAGGCATCCTCAGGGCTGGTTGCTGATTCTGGAGCATCTGACCTTAACAAGCTTCGACTCCACCTGTCCACCTGCTGGAGACCACAGGCGGGTCGTTGAAGTGTCGGCAGACCCAGCGGGACCCACAACCCCCATCTCACTGCACACGCCCTGAGTCCCCGGGTCTTGGGTGGCCCAGTGGACCCGATGGTTCTGGCCCTGGGTTTTGAGCATGGCAGTGTCTCGGCCCCCTGTGTGTGTACGTGTACACGAGTATGAGTGTGTGCTGGTGCGTGTGTGTCCCTTGCTCACACGGGGAGAGCAGGAAGGGACAGGAGAGCCCCTGAGGCCGGTCTGTGCACCTAGGGTGAGGTGCCTGCATGCAGAGAGCGAAGGTCGCGTGCCGGGGGTGGGGCTCGGGGTCGTGGCCCTGTACCTGAGGGAGCCAGGCAGGGTGGCTAGGAGGGGAGGGTGGCATGCTGAGAGTCTGGGTCCCCTGCAACGTGGGCATGTAGGTGGGGTGCTGCTCAGGGACTCCGGCTCTTGCCTGCCATGGGGACTTGGCCAGGTCCCCGCCCCTTACCACGCCCCCGTCCTCATGCGGATGGGCCAGGAGGGCTGCCCTGCCACCCCCACTTGTTTGAGGAGCGCACGCGATAGCGCTGTGGGCGCAGCCAGGTCCGTACCGTCCTCAGGTACAGGACACCCTGACCTTCCTGAGGCTCCATGGTGGGGCTCACAGCTCTGGGCCAAGACTCAACCCCGGGACATGCAGCTAGGCATGAAGAGAGGGGCTCTTGGGGAGGAGCTGGGCATGGGCTGGGGTGAGGCTGACACCTGAAGGCATCTGTGCCATTTGGGTGAAGAGCTTCCTGCGTGCTCCACCCCCCATTCTTGGCCCCTAGGGGGGAGCACCTTCCAGGTGGAGGGCGGCATAGGGTCCCACCCCTCAAACCCCCGACCACCCATTTTGCCCCCAGGAGGCTCCCACCCACAGGGTTGACTCACTGTGTGATCAAACCTCTAGAAGTTTCTGCTGTGGCTGAGGAGCGGCCGGCATAGGACGGGAGAGCAGGTGACGTGATGGGGGCCAGCTGGGGTGACTCTGATCTTTTTTTTTTTTTTTGTGAGGAAGATCAGCCCTGAGCTAACATCTGCCAATCCTCCTCTTTTTTTGCTGAGGAAGACTGCCCTGAGCTAACATCCGTGCCCGTCTTCCTCCACACTTTATATGGGACGCCGGCCACAGCATGGCTTGCCAAGCCATGTGTTGGTGCGCGCCCGGGATCCGAACCTGTGAACCCCGGGCTGCCACAGCGGAGTGCACGCACTTAACCACTTGCGCCACCAGGCCAACCCCGACTCTGATATTTTTGATGTCGTTTATTGCTTCCCCTGTATTGGTACAACAGTAAACCGACTAACTTGGAGGGAAATAGTGGCTTTGGTTCGATTGGGAGCCTGGGGGTGGGTGTCAGGGACTCAGAGGGGGTGGGCAGCCTCGAGGATTCCGCTCCGGGGGCTACAGTAGGGAAGGACCCCGGGGTGTGGGGGTGGGCATCATGCTGTAAGTCCTGCCCGGCCGGGAAATCTGGTCCTTGGAGATGGGGGCCGGGTGAGTGGCAAGGTTCCAGGCACTTCCCTGGGGAGCAGGGGCGGGGGGTGTCTGTGTGGGAGTCCCGAGAGGGCAGGGCCGTTCCCTGTCTGGGTCTGTCACTGCATCCCCAGCAGTGACACAGGGCTTGGCGTGGGACAGATAGTCGGTCATTACATGTGGCGGGAACGAGCAGGCGTGCGTGGCCTGGTGTGGTTCTGCTGGCCGTGTCGAGAGTCTGGGCAGGTCTGGAGCCTGCAGGGGCCCGAGGCCCTGACTGCTGGGGAGGCACCTCTCTGAGGAGGGAGGGCCAAAGGACCAACTTGCCCAAGATGACCGTGGCCCAGTAGGCACCACCTGGGCACTCAGTCCCGCTGTGCCCTCTGGCCACGGCAGATGGGGGTGGTGATGCTGGGGAGGGTGACGATGGGGGTGGTGACGATGGGGGTGGTGACGATGGGGGAGGGGCGACGATGGGGGTGACGATGGGGGGTGACGATGGAGGGGCGACGATGGGGGTGACGAGGGAGGGGCGACGATGGGGGGTGACGATGGGGGTGGGGCAATGATGGGGGTGACAACGCGGGGGTGACGATGGGAGGGGTGACGATGGGGGAGGGGTGACAATGGGGGAGGGGTGACAATGGGGGAGGGGCGACGATGGGGGGTGACAATGGGGGTGGTGATGCTGGGGAGCGGTGACGATGGGGAGGGCCTCAGCCTCACCCCACCGGAGGCCCGGGAAAAACCTCATTATCGTGGCTCCTGGAAGGGACGTCCTCCCTCATCAAACCCACCAGCAAAAGCCTGATGGCAGGAGCAGGGGAGGTGGGGCTGGTGGCCCGGGTGGCGCTGTTGCGGTAGCAGGCTGTGGCTGCCTCCAGTGCTCTTCACACGCGACGCTCAGCTCAGAGCGGCTCTTGGTCCCGCCTTCAGAACAGAGACTTGTTCTGGATGCCCTGCTAGGGCAGCTGGATGTCCAGAGGCCGGCAGACCCTGGGGAGGGGGTGGGAGTCGGTGTCTCAGGGATGCTGTATTTGGGACGTGGTTCCTCCTGTCTCTGCTCTGCTGTCCTCCAGTGTCCTGACCGTGACGAATAGTGCCTTCCATGGCCCCTGGGGCCACAGCTTCTTTGCTCACCTCCAGCAGGAGAGAGACAGGAAGGTTGGGTGGGGTCAGTCTGGGGCAGGTGCCCAGCCTGGGCAGCAGCTGCTGCGAGGAGACCTTTGCCTGGTGGGCCAGTGCCTGGGTGTGGTGGGCATCTGCACCCACCAATTGGGAGCCCCCTCCCAGCCATCCTGCCTGTGGGAAGCACCCCACTCTACAGCTGAGCACACTGGGTTTCTGCGGCCAGGTGACGGGTCCCAAAGTGGCTGGCAGGTAGTGGACGCCACCAGGTGTCGGGCCGTTTGCAGCTCACTGTCTGCTCCGCGGAGGTGTCCGCTGTGCCTGCAGGGAGGGGCCAGCTCCCGGGCCAGAGGGACTCAGCGTGGGTGGCCACACCTGCTGCTCTCCTAGCCTTCAGGGGTGGCGTCGTGCAGCCTGGGGGCTTCAGGGTAGATTTGAGGAAGGGGTGCTGACAGAGTGGGTGTTCATGGCTGGGATGGATTATTCTAGATCATGACAGTAGTGGTCAGCCTTACAGTGGGGGGCCCCTGGATGTGTGCTGGGCACCAGTCCGGGCACTTTATGTGGACTCACTCATCAAAACCTCTCCATAGCCCTACATTAGCCTCATTTACAGATGGGGAGACCGAGGCAGGGGGCCCTAGCTAGTGAGGGACAGAGCCAGATGGGAACCCAGGTATTCGGCTTCAGAGATTGCCTCTTTCTGTGTGTGTGTGTGTGTGTGTGTGTATGTGTATGTGTATGTGTGTGTGTACACATGCTTAAATATGCACTTTTTTATTGTGGTAAAATACACATGACAAAATTTACCATTTTAACCGTTTTAAAGTGTACGGTTTAGTGGTATTGGGTAAATTCACAAGGCTGTGCAGCCGTCACCTCTTCCTAATTCCTGACTGTGTTCATCACCCGAATGGGGAGCCCCTGCACCGTTAGCAGTGACTCCCACTCCCCTGCCCCCAGCCCCGGCCACCGCGTATCTGCTCTCTGTCTGTGGATTTGCCTGTTCTGGGTGTGGGATAGAAGTGGAATCATACAGGGTGTGGTCCTTCATGGCCAACTTCTCTCTCTCACCATAATGTCTGAAGCTTCGTCCATGTTGTAGGATGTGGCACTGTAGGAATGCACTGCTTTTTAAGCCAAACAATGTTCCGCTCTGTGGACAGACCACATTTGCGTGTCCCTTTGTCCGTCAGTGGACACGTGGGTCATCTCCACCTTTGGGTTGTGGTTGCGCTGCTGTGAACATGTGTGTACAAGTTTTTGTTTGAACACCTGTTTTTGATTCTTGAGAGTCTACGCCCCAGAGTGGGGTTGCCAGGTCATGTGACCACCGGTCAGCGCTGCCCGGGGCCTCCTACGCCCTGGCAGGGCCTCTCTGAGCAGTGCCTCCACCTGGGGGGTCGTCCCCAGCGAGTCTCAGTTTTGGATCGCGTCAGCTCCCCGCCCACCTGCCCCTCCCCGGCCCCCACACTCTGGCTCCCGGATGAAGTCCCTTGTGCTGCCCCCCCGCCACCCACTTCGACCCCATCGTGCTAGGTGCCCAGACTCTCCCGGGACGAAGTTCCTCCCTCCACCTGGAGTGCGCCCTATTCCTGTGGGATCAAACCCCGCTCCTATACCCCTGTTTGGAATGGCAGCGGAGTCTCAGCCCCCACTTTACACTGTGATGAGAAAGAGCGACATGGACAGTAGCCCCCAAGGCTGTAGTGAGGAACAGGGTGTCTTCCAGAACTGGACCCTGGGGAGGAGCTGTTCTCCTGAGGGATGTCGGGAGACCCTCCATCTTCCTCCCTCTCCCTTCCTCCCTGCCCCCAGCTCCTCCCTGCCCCTCCCCCTCCCTGCCCCCTCCCTGCCCCCTCCCCCTCCTTCCTCCCTCCCCCTTGCCTTCCTCCCATGGAGATGGGGCAGCAGCCACCCTGCTGCTGAGTCTCCGCTTCCCCAGCCTCTCCCTCCCACTGTGATGGCCTCGCCTTCCACGTTCCCTCTCTTTCTTGCCACCAAACTTAAAAATCCACCCCCTCCCACAGCCCTGCATCCTTCCTTCCCTCTCCTCCCAGCAGAGCTGGGTGCTCCTTGGAGCCCCCACACTGTGGAGGGCGCCCCATCCTTCCTGACTCACCTCCTGCTTTCTACTGGGTCTTTCTTAGCATCATTGCACACACTTCCCTCTGTCCCTCAGACAAGAACAAAACCAAAACCAGCCCACCCCTCACTTCTGTGCCCCACCCCACCCGGGCTGGCTTCTCTCTCCCTTCCTGGAGGGCCAGACTTCTCCGTGCATGTAAAGGTGGTGAGAGCCCCTTTACTAAAAGCCTGCGTCTTAGAGTTAACAACAAATAAACTCGACTACATGTTGCCTGTAAAATCACAAAATCAGGTATCGTTCCATGAAAATAAAAGGATGGCTGGAGGTTTTCAAGGGCACACACCAAGAGATAACAGAGGTTGTGGCCTTAATCTCAGACAAAGAATTAGGGCAAAGAGGGTAATTTTAAATGGCTAAAGATATAGTCAGCTCTGAAGCTGTAACTTTCATGAAGGGCAATAAAAGGAAAGTTATTTAAAATGCAAAGAGAAATAGCCAGAAACTTGAATTACCTCATCCAGTCTTTGATAGATCAAGAAAATGAAAAATAATTTGAATTGTTAATATAGTTAAATTGATAGATATACTGAACTCTGTACCCTATAAGTAAGGGATGTACCTTTTACAATATTCCTGGAATGGTCACCCAAGTTGACTTCATACTTGACTGCAAAAGCCTCAGTGCATTCTAAAATTAACAAAGTATGTTGGATTTCCCTGATTTCAACATAAGTTTAAAGCGAATTACAAGTTTAATTAATAACAAATTTAAAGAAGAAAAACCTACTTAGAAATAAAAACAGCAACAGTGCTATATCTGTGTAAGAGATATAAAAATTAAAGGGATGCCTGCATAGCTACACTCTGAGGCAAATTCATAGCTTAAGTGTATTTTCATTCTTAGAAGAAAAAAACTAGCATATGAGTTAAAAAGTTCACTATAAGGAAAGCAGAAATGAAGAAATAAGTATAGAAAAGAATATATTAAGAAACAGAAAAACTGAATTGATAACCCTTTTCAGGAACTGAGTCATGGTTCTTTGAGGAAAAAAGGCTCATCTTTCATAATTCCAATCAAGGAAAAACAGCAAGTATATAATTAAAAATTAAACATGAGAAGGCTCTTTAGCAACAGATTTAGAAAGGTTTAAATTTGACAGTGATTTGTAAAATTATATGCTAACAAATTTGAAAACCTTTGTGAAATAGTTGCTTATTTGGGAAAAGATTAAGATAAAGTTGAACTAATAAGAAGTAGAAAATGTCAGTACGTATGGGTTAAGTTGGAAACGTCATCCAGGTGTCTGCCACTCACTCTGAATGCCCCAGGAAGTAACGTGAGCAGAGGGACAACGTGTGACGAGGACGCTGAGCAAGGCGGTAACAGTGGAATCTAGATGCTGGTTATGGGGTGTTCGCCGCACACAGTTTTCATTCTGTATGTTTGAAAAATTCCAAATGTGGGATAAAAACAATGAGAGAGAAAATGCTTTTTAAAAAGTCGTTGACGAGTTTTCTCCCGGAAAGCCACTGGCTGGGTGACCCACCACACAGGTCCTTCCCCGTTCAGGTAAGACGCTCATGGCTATTGAGAACGCCAGCCCACGTGAGTGGCTCCATGGGCAAGCTGCCCACTTCAACTTGTATACAGCGCTGACATGAACGTCTAGCAAAGAGAAAACTACAGACCAACCACGTGTACAAGTAAAGATATGAAAATCCGAAATACAGTAAACTACATCCAAAAGCACATTAAAAATGACCACACACCCAAAATGATGAAAATGGATATAACTTATGAAATAAAAGAATCCATGCACCCGTACTGACATACCTAATTGTATATATGAGTAGATTAGTGGGAGGAAGGGATAGCTCTCCCCACGGCTATAACGGTGGAAGTCATCAGTGTATGGACCACGTGGGCAAAAGTTTCTCTGTACCTCTCATAGGGGAGTTACATAGTCTTAGAGCATCCCCCCACGTTACTGATTAATTACAAGGGGAAACTGTAACCTTCCAGGGACAAAACCTGCAGATGGCCGCCTTACCCAAGTGATCAAAGTTAACATCCCAGAAAGGGACAAACCAACTTCAAGAACCCCCGGGGACTTCCAGCCCCCGAATGGATGTCGTGTTAGCTGTATTCACGCCAATGACCCACAATCTGAATCTAATCGTGAAGAAACACTAGATAAAGCCTAGTTGAAGGACGTTCTACAAAGTCACTGGCGTGAACTCTTCAAAAATGTCAAGGTCAAAAAACGTAAAGACTGAAGAGCTGTTCAGATTAAAGGAGAACAAAGAAATACAACCGCTAAACGGACTGTGTGATTCTGGATGGAAGCCTGACGGGGAAAGGAGAGCTATAATGACCAGCGTTGGGGTGGTTGGCAGAATTGGGGTATATGCTGCAGATGAGGTGACTGTGTCATGTCAGTGTTAGGTTTCCTGACTCTGACAACTGTCCTGTGGTTGCGGAAGAGAATGTCCTTCTTCCTGAGACATACACGGGGAAGTATTTAGCAGAAAACAGGCGCGATGTCTCCAGCCTTCTCTTGGATGGTTCAGAAAAACCTAACGGAGAGGCGGGAGCATGGGGAGAGAGAGGATGATCAAGCAGGAAGTGGGGTAATGTGTGGACCGTTGGTGAATCTGGGCAAAGGGTGTTTGGGAGTTCCTTGTACTGTACTTGCAACTGGTCTGTAAGTTTGAAATTAAACTACACAAAGAGTTGCACAAAATGACCAGAACTGCTTTGGGTTATTCTTGTAACCACAGGAGTGGGTGGGTTTGCTCTTTGAAATGTACTGATATGATATATTGCATCACTGATGCTAATCAAAAGCACATGATTATTTCACTAGCTGCTGGAAAGGCTTCTGATTATCTCCTCACCAAACATAAGAACATGTTTTTAGAAGATAAGTTTTTCTGATTGTAAAACTGAGAAACGTTGAGCACAGACCATTTGGAAATTTTAAAGAAGAAAATTAACCTTATTCATTGAACCACAACCCAGAGACGCCTGCTGCAGATTCCCTTCTAGGTCCTTCTGTGTGCGTGTGCACGTGTGCCCACGTGTGTTTTTAGGGTGTGTGTGAACACACTTGGGGCAGTCAGTGGTGAGTAGCGTGGCCACAGCTAGATCGTCCCCCATGCTGTGTGGCTATGTTAACCTATTTGTGCCTCAGCTTCTCCATCTACGAAGTGAGAATAATCAGAGTCCTTGCCTTGAATGGCTGTTCGAAGATTAAATGAGCACACTTAAGTTAGTGCCACTCGGATGAAGCGCTCAGCACCACTGTTTTTCCATGTGTATTTGCACGGGTATATCTGCGTAAATATTTGGTAGGACTGAGATATGTTAAACCGCTCTTGGTATCTTTTTATGACTTGACACATGGTGAACACTTTCCACATCATCCATTCTTCTTCTTCGACGTGTGATTTTTATGGCCGCTTCGTGTTTCCGTTGTGTTATTGAACGTAACATATTTGACTGTCTCTCTACTGTTGACATGTGGCTTATTTCCTATTTTACTCTTATAAATAACATTGTGATGCAAATCCTTGTACATTCATTTTGCCCGGAACCCAGATTATTTCCTTGGGTCACATTTGCAGGAGAAGACTGACAGGATCAAAGAGTTCCCACGTTTTTATGGCTCTGACACCTTCAGCCAAATGCCTTCCAGGAAGCTTTTCCTAATTTAATCTCCCTCATGCTTTTTCACCCTCTCTAAAGCTGGGCATTATTGTAAAAACACTTGGCCATTTTGATGAGGCAAAAATAGCATCTCGTTGTTTGTAGTGAAGGGGATGCTTCCATAACTTTATCCGCCTCTTTGTATTTGAGCTGTTCGTGCACTCAGCTGCCTGCTGTGCACCTGTGATGCACGAGGCTGCCCTCTGCATTCTTGGGAAACCGTGAATTAATGAGACAGGGTCTCTGTCCTCCAGCAGGTTACATTCCAGAGAGTGGAGAGGGCCATGAACAAACGTGTCGTGTGTCAGGCAGTGGTAAGAGCCTGAAAAGGCATAAAGCAGGGAAGGGGGCAGAGACAGTGATGGAATACCCGTTTGTGGGGTGATCAGGGACAGCCTCTTGGACTGGGTGGTGTTTGAGCCGAGACCTGAAGGAAATGGGCTGCACTCACTTTTGAAGGAAGAGCGTCTGAGCAGAGGAGGCAGCATGTGCAAAGGCCCTCCGGTAGGGATGTGTTCGGCACGTGTGAGGAGTTGTGAGGGGCTGATGCTGGAGCAGAATGCCCTGGGGCAGGTGGCCGGGTCATGAGGGTAGACCTGGGCTGTGACTCTGCCAGCAAAAGGGGGCTCCAAGGGGCTTGAGTGAGGAGTAATGAGGTCTGTCCTCTCTTCTCTACTTTTTTTTTTAACTTTTTATTATGAAATAAATTTAGGCTTACAGAAAAGTTCCAAAACAGTACAGAGAGCCCCCATAGACTCCTCCCCCAGCTTCCCCTAAAGGTATAACATCTCACACAGCCAGATACATGTATCAAACCCAGGAAATTGACATTGGTATGCTACTCTAACTACAGACCTTATTCAAGTCCCACTGGTTTTCTCACTAATGTCCTTTTCTGTTCCCCCATCTGGATGTTGCCTTCAGTTGTCGTGTCTCCTTAGTCTCCTCCAGCTCCTTCCTTGTCTTCCACGACCTGGACATTTCTGACGAGTACTGGTCAGCTGTGTTCTAGAATGTTCTTCAATTTGGATGTGTCTGATATGTCTCACGATTAGGTCAAGACTATGCCCTTCTGATAAGAACACCAGGAACGATGTTGCTCCTGAGACGTGCCTCATCTCGAGGCACATGATGTGGAGATGTCTCATTACTGGCTGTTTTGACCTTGATCAGTTGGATCGAGGAGTGTCTTTCGGTTTTCTCCTGTGTAAAGGTACAGTTTTCTCCGTGGTCAGAATAAAGATCTTGAGGGAGGCGCTGACACAGTGCAGCTATCCCTTTCCTCCTCAAACTGCTGCCTGCTGATGTTAGCATCCATCGGCGGAAATCACCTGCAACAGCTCTTCCAGAGATGTTTGTCCAGTGGGGATTTTGTGTTCCCACTCTCCTTCTCCGTTTATTAATTGGCGTTCTTTTGTAGGAGGAGCTGTCCGTTTTCCTCCATTTATTTATTCAGTGGTTTATTTAGATCCGTGTGGTCTCGTGCATATTGATTTTATTTATGGGTTGTGATCCAGTTCTATCATTACTGATTTTTTTGCTCAAATTGTTCCAGCCTTGGCCATCAGGAGCTCTTTCCGGGTTGGCTTCTGTGCCCCATCTTTTTTGGAGCACTGTGTCACTTTCTGGCCCCCCAAGGTGCTCCAGGCTTCGCTTGCTTGTTTCTGAGTTGAGTTCTGAACTCAACCCCTTCTCCAACCAGCCCTGGTCCTTTTCTTGGCCAATGGTGTTTAGAAACCAAGACCTGGGCGCTAGCCATGCTCCTCGCTCCTACGCAGGCTGTCTCAGCGGACAAATCTAGGGAGAGATGTAACCAACCCGCACGTCTGTGTCTGTTTCTGGCCCTGTCTGCCTATGTGTGTGTATTAACAGAAGTCTGGGTTCCTACCAATACTCCAGTTCTGGGTCAGCCCCACGGGGCTCATTGTAGCTTCTCTGTGTCTGTTGTGACGTCCTCCTTGACTCACTCTGTTTAGTCGTTTGTTCAGCCCTCGTGTGTTGCTGACCCACGCTCCCGTGGGAGACGGACTCACCGACAGGAGCACAGTGTTCGTGCACAGTTCTTTTTGTCCTAGGCTTACAGTATTCTGTCCAAACGCCGCTTCTCACGGGTACTCAGGATATGTCTTTCCTCCACACTCCTTCCGTGTGGTTATGTCATTCGTGTAGAATACAGTGAAGTTCATTTATTAGGTTGGCATTCCGTGTTGAGTTTCCCACGTCCTGAGTGGTTTTATTGCTTGTTTATTTGGGGATATGGAAAGGGCACCTAACCACAGCTGTGGCTGTAGGCGTCGGAGCTGTACTAAAAGGTGTTCTCAGAAGATCCACTCCCTCCGCTTCCCCGCCGGCCCGTCCCCACTGCCCTCCCGTCACTCCTTGCCCACCCACCCCTGCAGATCACCCGTCCCTTTATAAAGTCTCTGGTTTACCCTTCCTGTGGTTCTCGTGCACAAATGAGCAAACGCACGTGTAGTTTCTTATGTCGCTTTCTTTCTTACATGAAGGGAAGCATGGTATAGATACTCTTTTGTAAAATTTTTAATCGTGGTAAAATATACATCACATAAAATTTACCATCTTAACCATTTTTAGGTGCACAGTTCAGTGGCGTGAAGCACATTCACATTGTTATGCAAGCATCACCACCATCTGTCTCCAGAACTTTCCACCTTCCCAAACTGAAACTCTGTCCCCATTAAACACTAACTACCCCTTCCCAGCCCCTGGCACTCACCATTTTGCTTTCTGTCTCTATGAAGTTGACAGCTCTAGGGACCTCCTATGAGTGGACTCATACAGGTAACTGGCTTGTTTCACTCAGCATAATGTCCTCAAGGTTCATCCTTGTTGTAGCATGTGCCAGAATTTCCTTCCTTCTTAAGGCTCAATAGTGCCCTGTTGTATGGATAGACCACATTTTGCTTACCCATTCATCCATCGATGGACCCTTGGGTTGCTTCCACTCTTGACTATTGTGAATAATGCTGCTGCAAACATGAACATACAAATATCGCTTCAAGACCCTGTTTTCAATTCTTTTGGATATGTAACCAGAAGTCTAATTGCTGGATCATGTGTTAATTCTATTTTTATTTTTTTGAGATACCGCCATACTGTTTCCCACAGCGGCTGCATCATTTTACATTCCCACCAACAGTGCACAGGTTTCAAGTTTCTCCACAATCTTATCAACACTTGTTTTTTATTTTCTTTTTGTGAGGAAGATCAGCCCTGGGCTAACATCCATTGCCAATCCTCCTCTTTTTGCTGAGGAAGATTGGCCCTGGGCTAACACCTGTGCCCATCTTCCTCTACTTTATATGGGACACCATCACAGCATGGCTTGACTAGCAGTGTGTCAGTCCGCGTCTGGGATCGGAAGCTGTGAACCCCAGGCCGCTGCAGCAGAGCGTGTGAACTTAACTGTTATGCCGCGGGGCTGGCCCCTCTGTTGTTTTTTGATAGTAGCCCTCCTGATGGGTGCAAAGCAGTATCTCATTGTGGTCTTGATTGCGTTTCCCTGATGATTAGTAATGTTGAGCATCTTTTCATGTACCTGTTGTCCATCTGTATGTCTTCTTTGGAGAAATGTCTATTCAGGTCCTCTGCCCATTTTTTAATCAGATTGTTTGTTTTTTCTGCTGTTGAGTTGTATGAGTTCCTTGTATACTTTAGATATTTACCCCCTATCGGATATGTGGTTTGCAAATATTTTCTTTCATTCTGTAGGTTGCCTTTTCATTTTGTTGGTGGTTTCCTTTGCTGTGCGGAGGCTTTTTAGCTTGATGCAGTCCCACTTGTTTGTTTTTGCTTTTGTTGCCTTTGCTTTTGGTGTCAAATCCAAAAAATCATGGCCTGGCCAAGACCAATGTCAAGGAACTTAACCACCTATGTTTTCTTCTAGGAGCTCTATAGTGTCAGGTCTTACCTTCAAGTCTTTAATCCATTTTGAGTTAATTTGTATGTGTGGTGTAAGATAGTGGTCCAGTTTCATTCGTTTGCACGTGTCTGTCCAGTTTCCCAACACCATTTATTGAAGAAGCTTTCCATTCTCCATTGTATGTTCTTGGCTCCTTTGTTGTAAATTTAATTGACCGTGTATGTGTGGGTTTATTTCTGTGCTCTCTGTTCTATTCCATTGATCTATGTGTCTGTTTTTATGCCAATAACATACTGTTTTGATTATGATAGCTTTGTAATATAGTTTGAAATCAGGAAGTGTGGTGCCTCTAGCTTTGTTCTGCTTTCTCAAGATTGTTTTGGCTATTCGGGGTCTTTTGTGGTTCCATACAAGTTTTAAGATTGTTTTTTCTATTTCTGTGAAAAATGCCATTGGAATTTTGATAAAGATGGCATTGAATGTGTACATTGCTTTGGATAGTATGGATATTGTAACAGTGTTAATTGTTGAGTGCTGTGAGTTGCTTGTATACTTTAGATATTAATCGCTTATTAGATATGCAGTTTGCATGAACACGGAATATATTCCCACTTATTTGTGTCATCTTTAATTTTTTTCATCAATTTCTTACAGTTTTCACTGTATGGATCTTTCACTTCCTTGGTTAAATTTATTCCTAAGTATTTTATTCTTTCATAAATGGGATTGTTTTCTTAACTTCTCTTTCTGATAGTTCGTTTTTGGTGTATAGAAATGCAACTGATTTTTTTATATTTATGTGAGTCTTCTCTCTTTTTTTCTTGGTAAGTCTAGCTAAAAGTTTGTCTATTTTGTTTATCTTTTCAAAAGACCAGCTCTTAGTTTCATTGATCTTTTGTATTATACTTTTAGTCTCTGTTTCATTTATTTCTACTCTGATCTTTACTTCCTTCCTTCTGCTAACTTTGGGCTTAGTTTGTTCTTTTTTTAGTTCCTTGATGTGTAAACATAGGTTGTTTACTTGAGATTTTTCTTTTTTCTTAATGTAGATGTTTGTCACTATCACTTCCATCTTAGAACTACTTTTGCTGCATCCCATAAATTTGGATATGTTGTGTTTTCATTTTCATTTGTCTCAAGATATTTTTTAATTTCTTTTTTGGTTTCTTCAGTGACCCATAGTTGTTCAGTTGCATGTTGTTTAATCTCCACATATTTGTAAATTTTCCAGTTTTCTTCTTGTAACTGATTTCTAGTTTCATACTATTGTGGTCAGAAAAGATGCTTGGTATTGTTTCAATCTTCTTAAATTTATTAAGCTTGTTTTTGGTGGCCTAATGTATGATCTATTCTGAAAAATGTTCCATGTGTACTCGAGAAGAATGTGTACTCTGCTGCTGTTGATGGAATGTTCTATGAGATGTCTGTTAGGTTCATCTGGTCTAATGTGTAGTTTAAGTCCAATGTTTCCTTATTGATTCTCCGTCTGGATGATCTATCCATTGTTGAAAGTGGGGTATTGCATTCCCTGCTGTTGTTGTATTGCTGTCTATTTCTCCCTTCAGATCTGTTAGTATTTGCTTAATATATAATAGCTTAGTTGCTATTAATATATATTTATATAATATATTAATAGATAATAGCTTAGGTGCTTAATATAATAGCTTAGGTGCTCCTATGTTGGGTGCATAAATATTTACCAGTGTTATATCCTCTTGAAGAATTGGCGCCTTACCATTATATAATGACCTTCTTTGTCTCTTGTTATAGTCTTTGGCTTAAGGTCTATTTTGTCTGATATAAGTATAGCTACCCCTGCTCTCTTTTGGTTTCCCTTTGCATGGAATATCTTTTTCCATCCCTTTACTTTGAGCCTATATGTGTCCTTGAAGCTGAAGTGAGTGTGTTGTAGGCAGCATATAATTGGGTCTTGCCGGTTTTTTAATTGGGTTGTTGTTGGGTTGTAGGAGTTCTTTATATATTCTGGATACATGGTTTGTAAATACTCTCTCCCATTCTGTGGGTTGCCTTTTCGCTTTGTTGATTGTGTTCTTTGCTGCCCAGAAATTTTTAATTTTCATGCAGTGCAATTGATCTATTTTTTCTTTTATTCCCTATACTTTTGGTGTCATATCCAAGAAATCATTGCCTAGTCCAATGCCGTGACAATTCTCCCCATCTTCTTCTAAGAGATTTACAGTTTTATGCATAGGTCTTTAATCCATTTTGAGTTAACTTTTGTATATGGTGTGAGGTAAGGGTCCAATTCATTCTTTCGCACATGGATATCCAGTTTTCCTTGCACCGTTTTTTGAAAAGATTATAGATGCTCTTTTGTATTTGCCTTTCTCAGTTAGCAGTATATCCTGGAAATCATTCCATATCACTGAGGTCTTCCACATCCTTTTTCATAGCTGCCTGGTGCTTCACCACGTGGATGCGCTATGGTTTATTTATGGGCATTTAGGTTGTTTCTGATATTTTGCAATTACAAACAATGTTGCAATGAAAATCTTGTGCATTTGTAGTTTTGTATTGTTGGAGGTGAGTCTTTCGGGTGGATTCCTAGAAATGGAAGTGCTGGGTTGAAGGATAGAAATGTCATTTTGTTAGGCATGACCAAATTTCCCTCCAGAGGGTGTGTGCCGTGCACAACCCCCCAGCGATGTATAAGTGTGTCAGTTTCTTTGCGGCTTCACCAACAGTGTGTTCTCACACTCTGGTTTTTTTGCCAGCCTGATAGCTTTGTTTTAATCTGCATTTCTAGAATTATAACTATGTGTTTGGACATTTTCCATATGTCTGAGGATTACCTGTGTGTATTTGTGCACTGTTTATGTCTTTTCCAAATTTTTCTATTGAATTTTTGGCCCCTGGTCCCTCAATTTTTAAGTCATTTATATTTGGGGAGTATTAGTCCTTCATCTGTGGTTTATGCTGTGAGTATTTTCTGCCAGTTGGTCATTTGTCTTTTGACTTTGTTTCTGGTGATTTTTGTTATGAAAGAAATTTCTATGTTTATGTAATCAAATTTATCAGCCTTTTCTTCTATTGCCTCTGGATTGTGAGTCATGACTGAGAGCCTTTCCCTACACAGAAGTGAAAGGGGAATTCACTGAGTTTTCTTCTAGAAGTTTGGGGCTTCATTTTTTACATTCTACTCCTCGTCCCTGTGGAGTTTACCCATGTGCGTGATCTAAGGTGGTCTCTTTCCTGATGGCTGCCCAGGACTCCTTCCTTACACATCCATCCCACTCACCAGCACCTTCGCCGGGTCTGCTGGGGACACAGGGCAGGGAGACCAGGAGGCTGGTGCTGGGAGGGGCTGTGGGATGGGGCTGGCTTGCTCTAGGGGGGCTGGAATGACATTGAGAAGTGAGGAGTCTACAGCCTTCACTGTAGGGCTGTAGGGCCCTCACTACAGCCCTGCAGCCAAGACAGCAGGGTTTGCAGGTAGAATGGATGCAGGGGCGGGGGAGGTGCAGGAAAGGAAGGAGGGAGCATGACCCTAAGGAGTGTGCCTCAGCACCTGGGGGAATGCAGTTTCCATTCTGAGATAGAGGTGGTGCTGGGGTCAGGCAGGGATATGTTGGAGGGGTTGCCAGGCAGCCAGGTGAGATGTTGTGAAGCCAGTGGGAGCTCCAGGGAGAGCCTGGGTTGGGGTCACGGGTATGGGTGTACACATGTGTCGGTGTATAGACGACACGAGAGCAGGGATGGACGGGGTCTCTCAGGAGCGAATGGGATGGAGAGGAGAAGAGGGCCGGGGCCAGATGACAACGTCGGGGGAGGCTGAGGGTGAGGAAGGCGGGGCCTGGGAGGGAGGCAGTCCTGGCACCGAGGCAATGGGGTGCAGGGGGAGCAAAGTGTTGGTGGTTCTAGAGGGTCTTAGACCTGGCCGCACCACTGAGAACCATCCTAATGCCACATCCTCACCAGAAGCACCAGGAGGGTTGTGGGTCCCCACGTGAGCACCCCACCCGGGTGTCGGGTGGGGGTAATAATACCCCCAGGGGTTGGTGATCTGGCCCGCCTCACAGCCAGGGCCCTGGGGACAGGCCTCAGGAGGCTGGGAGTTGACTTCTCAGAGCGTGAATGGTGTGTCACAGCCCTTCCGAGTTCTGCTCCCTCCCCTGATCCCTGGGGACACCTGGGAAACCTGTGCTGGCTGCAGTGACCACCTGGCTTCTGTGATGGAAACTCACCAGACGGATGGGAGGGATGGGCGGGGGCTGTACATTAAGCTTTTTAAGTTTTCTTCTGGGCTCACACGGGCTTTGAATGTGACCAACGCGGAAAGCCGAGGAAGGCACTCGTGTAGTCCGTGCTCTCTCCACACTAATGTGCCCCATGTACACTGGCGTGTGCCAGCGCTGCAAGCCCTGCCCTGCCCTAGCAGGCACGGAGGGGGTACACCTTCAGTCCCCAAATCAAATGAACCATAAAAGCAAAGCTATAGCTGAGGCGAGGTCCGCAGAGGGAGGTGCGCAGCACTGGGCAAGCGCATGCAGTGTGTGTGGGTGGGACTTGATTGAGCAATCCGGGAAGACTTCCAGAGGAGGTGTTGCTCAGGGTGAAATGGAAGTTTCCAAATCAGTGTACTGCCTACACCATATTGGGGAGCTTGGGGGACCCCTGGGGAAAGGGCTGCATTTGTGTGACGTGCAGTGCAGTGCACGGCACAGATTGCGCGTCCGCAGCTATCTAAGGGTTTTTATTGCTGTTTCATGAGACAGACTCTCAGTCTGTGAAATCATGTAATAATAATTCACGAGGGGGTCTCGGGCTGAGGGCATCCCGGGGCCTTCCTCTTGGTGTCAGTCATTGCTTCCCCTCCGTGTTCAAGTTCAGCATCTCTGCTCCCACCCCCGTGCCTGGCACACCCTGTGCCCCGTCCAAAGCCTGCAGGGGCTCTTTGCTCTGATGAATGACCGGCTTCCAGAAGGCTGGTCCGTGCAGTGTGGGGGCGCTCAGTGTCCTGAGGGGGAGTCTCCGTCGTGGGCAAAGGTGGGGGAAGGCAGGGTGGCCTGCGGGGCTGGGGGCTCTGGGCAGGCTGCTCAGAGGATGTGCCGACTATTCTGGGCGGCAGGCAGGAAGCGCGACTCGGGCCCAGGTCCGTGGGCGGTGACGGCGGCAGCGCAGGGCGTGCTCCCAGACGGCCGTGTGGAGGTGTGGGTCTGGTGTCGGTGTCTCCGGTCCCCATGTCCGGCTGTGCCCTGGGCTGGCTCTCCCTTTCCTCTCCTTTGCTCTGGGTCAGGCCTGGAGACAGTCCCTGGATTGACAAAGAAAACAGAGGCTCTCGGGGGAGGGGCCTTGGTGGCCACTGGCTTCGCCAAGGGGGCCACAGGTGTGGGCTGCCGAGATGGCACGGGGCAGCCCTGTTTGGGAGATGCTCGTGGAGGTGAGAGCGATGGCTGGGATGGACCCGCAGCGATGCTTCCTTTCTGTTTGGATACGTCTGGGTTTGGTTCCCTGGTGTTCAAAGGCTCCTCGAGCTTTTCTCCCGCCTCTGTGGTCGGTGTGCACCAAAGGGGAGCATCGCTGACGGCATCCCACCCTTCCTTCCACTTGGGGTCTCTGCGGCCCAGGCCAGGCGCTCCATTGGTAAACAGCAAACCCAGCCCAGAGCCTGTGCCCGCTGATGCTAGGAGGCCTGGTGCTCCTCGATGCCTCTCCTCTGCCTGCGGGGCGCTCCTGGAAATGGCCTTCCAGTGACCTCATCACTAGCAGCTTCCCAGTCCTTCACCCTCCTCTGGCCACCCTGGCCTCAAGCCTGCCAAACCCTGCCCCAGGGCCTTTGCACAGCAGTTTCCTCTGCCTGGAATATCCAGCCCCAGCCCCTTTCTAAACTCAGCTTATATGTCACCTCGTAGAGCAGCCTCCCAGCCCTGTCACTCCCTGTGACAGCCCCCTTTCTGTTTTCCCAGGGGTGGCTGTCCATTGTTATTTTGTGCATTGTTTTCTGGGTTATCATCTCTTTTCCCGTGCCTGCCTTGTCTATTGCTGCATCCCTGGAGCCTAGCATGGTGCCAGGCACACAGTAGGTGCTTTCCATTCTAGGGGTGGGGATGGGGGTGAGAGGGAGACCCTGCAGGCAGAGCAGGGAGTGTGCATTTTATTCTGAGCACCTGGGGTGCCACTGGAGGGTTCCTGGGGGATGCCAACTGGCAACGGTTCCTATTTCTAGAACCTCCCCTGGGGCCGGAGTGGCCCTACCAGGCCCAGGTGTCCCTCATGGTCAGCCTCGTGTGGGTGAGGACCTGGTTTAGCTGAGTCCTGGTCACTCCGAGGCCTGGGAATTCTCCCTCCGTGATCAGCGGCTGGTGGGTGGCAGGTGACAGAGGAGCATGTCTTTGTGCCCCTGCTTGGCCGGCTGTGCTGGGCAGAGGCACTGACCTGCCCCTCTGCAGCCAGACCTGGGCCGCCATCCGGCGTGACCGAGGATGCTGAGACTGAAATAAAAATGCTAATTGCGTCCGGCGTTGAGTAATCCCATGCCTCCCGGCTGTGAGAGGAACGCTGAGGCCCCAGGCCTCTCCTGCCACAAAATTAGCCACTTCCTCCCTCCAGGCCCGTGTCACTCCCAGTTTTGGTGAAGGCTGGGCCTGCTTCTCGACGGCGCCGTGTGGAAGTCCAGCCGGCAGAGCCCCGGCACCCTGGGAGCCCCGGCTCGGGCCGGGGGGGCTTGGTGGCACGGAGGCACCTCGACCCACCCTGGGGTCCACGGCCGCCAGGCCTGTTCCTCACGCGCGGGTAAGAGCCCCGCGTGGTGGTTTGCCCGCGGAGGGTGCGGAGCAGAGCGGGGCACGTCCAGGCCATGAGGAAGGCGCCCAGAGGAAGTGGGAGTGTTTGTCTCAGGCCAGCTGGAGAAAGAGGAAACGGGCCGTTTCCTGGAGGGGCAGACCCTGCAGAAGCCGAGGCTCGAGTGGGCAAGGTCCGCGTTTTGTCCCAGGATGACAATGGGCAGCACCAGCGTGAGGCTCCTGTCACGTGCCAGGTGCCTGTCCCTCAGTCACACTCTTATCCACACAAACCCTGGGCCCTCAGGCCCTGACCACTGGGCGGCCTGCGCTGTGGGCAGTTACGTCGGGAACGGCACGTGCTCAGCCCTCCTGTGGGGCTCGTCTCCCCTTGCGGTGCCCACACGCCCCCAGCAGTGCTGAGTACGGGACCCCTGCTGCCCACCACATCAGGGGGCAGCCGAAGGGGCTGGAGTGCTGGGGCTGCCTGGCTGTGCTTCCCCCATCCTCCCGCCTGTGCCCGAGGGCTGTCCTCCTGGCCTGGGCTGGGCAGGGCTGGGGCTTCCGTATCGGGGAGGCGGTTGGCTCAGGGCGGTGGCCGCCGGTCAGGGGACCCTGCAGTCCTTGGGGACTGACCATCCCTCCCACGCCCTGGCCTGGGGCGGAGATGCTGTGTGGGCAGGTGGTAGTGACAGCTGTAGGTGCAGCCTGGCTGGCCCCTCAGGGGGTTTTGGTAGCCTGGCACAGGGGGGTTGAGGGCTAGATTTGGGGGCCGGCAGCAGAGAAGTGGTGACCCCATAATGGGCAGCCAGGGAAATTGTGTCTGTTTGGCTCCCAACATCCCTGCCTCATCCCCTACAGGGAGATCCCTGTCTCCCCTTTGGTGGCTGTCATGGCCCTGGTGTCTAGCAGGGTGCACGGCCACCTAGAATGCTGGCGTGCCAGCCTTCCCTACAGCCAGACGTGGCTGTGACGTGGGGTCAGTGGGTGTGAGTGGAGGTGCCCCGTGGAGGCTTCTGCAGATGCTCCATCGTGAGACCTCATGCACAGCTCTGCCCGACTGGTCCCTCTCTTGTCTCCCGGAGCAGGGGTGCTGCCGCCTTGGGCCTGAGGCCAGGCTGCGCTGGGGTCCCTGGGGTGCACCACTGGAGGCCTGGGCCCGCTCTCTCCAGTCCAGCCTGTTCTTCCTTGGGACGCCCCGCGGACTGCAGCTCGAGGCACTGTCCCCAGCCCCGATCCCTAGACCTTCCCGTGGAAAGCGGACCTGACCGCAGAGGCGCCGGCGAAGGGCTCCATTCAGGAGGCTGGCCTGGGGCTGTGTGGGTTGGCATGGCCCGCTCCCTGCGGGCTGTGCCGTCATGGAGTTCTTGTTTTGTCAGCAGAGGGCTTTCCTGCTCTGTGGGTGGGGTGGGGACAGGTGCCCTGGCCCTGGGGAGGCCGCCAGCCCGCCCTTGGCCCCTGTGTCCCGGTGCGGGGGCCTCGGGAGGAGGAAGGTGTCTCGCTCCAGAGCCCACGCCCTGGCTTGCTCATTCTGAAGAGGGGGTCGCCCGGGAGAGAGACGTGAAGCCAGACCCATCTGCTCTGCCTGTGGGTCCTGAGAAGCCAGTGTCTCGTCCCAGGAATCTGGACTGTGGGACACAGGGACAGAGGGCAGCTCCTTCTTGGCACCCCAGGACAGGATGACTCCTGAGGGCACCACTCACCTGGGCCCTGCGCCAATGCTCAGGCTCTCCACGGTGTCAAGCCTGGCTGGTGGGGGGCCTGGCATGTGGACATGCTGCCTTCCCCCTCCCCCAGATGCTGACCCCCCGGGATTAGGGGTGCAGGGCTCTGGGAGGGGGAGCAGGGACCACGGGGGTCCTGCAGTGGGGGCCCTGCAGCCCCCACGGGGCCACACCTGCAGCATCCCTGGTGGTGGGCTTGTGGGTGTGAGCCGAGGCCAGCTGGAGTCCCGTGTCTGCTTGGTGGGCAGTGTTGGTGGGGGAGGGCAGGGCTGCAGCTGGCCATCTCTGGCCAGGAGGGGACATTTGCCTCTGTCCTGTCTCTGGCAGGTCTCAGTCCGGGGTGGGCTGGGCTCTGCCTCGGGTGGAAGACAACCAACGTGGGCCTCTGGCCACTCAGAAGGGGCCTCCGCCTCCGACCTTTGGGTCTGGGCTTGGGGGTCTGGGGCACTGGGAGGGCAGGGCAGGGGGGGAGTCTCGGCCTCTCTGCGTCCAGGCTGTGGTCTTGACCCCGAGAACAGGTTGTCCGGGGGACCCCTGAGGGGCTCTGCTGGAGCACTAGGGGGCTGGCTGGGGGGCTCAGTTTCCTCGTGTGTGGAAAGCAAGGTCTGGTGGGCTCCTCGCCCAAATCCCGTGCTGAGCGCTTTCACCCCAGGACAGAACTGAGGCTGGGTGGGCCCCGGCCAGCATGGGCACAGCCCTCGTCTCGACATGACCACCCACCCTGCGCTGGCTTTGCTCCCTCTTCGGGGGAATCGTAGGCTTTTAGAATTGGGCGAGACCAGAAAGAGCTGGACTTGAGTGGGATTCTTGGCATTTGTGAGCCTCAGTTTCCCCACCTGCGAAATGGGCGTCTTAATACCTAACTGGTCATATTCCTCAGGGTTCTCCAGAGAAACATCCAGTGTGTGTGTGCGTGCATGAGTGTGCTTAGAGGGAGAGAGAGATGGACGCATTTTAAGGGTTTGGCTCACACGATTGTGGGTCCTGTGAGTCTGAAGTCAACGGGGAGGCCGACAGGCTGGATGCTCGGGGCGGGGGGTTCTCTGTTGGTCTTGAGGAGCATTCCTTCCTTCTCCTTTGAGCACCCTCAGTCTTTGCTCTCGGGCCTTCGCCTGATGACAAGGCCCACCACGTCGTGGAGAGGGGTCTGCTCACATCTAAATACACCTTCACAGAAGTGTCTAGACTGGTGCTTGACCAAGCAGCTGGGCACCATGGCCTGGCCTGGCTGACCCTCTCGCCCATAGATGTGGGGAGCGGCCCCCATGGTGTGAGCCGCTTGCCCGGTGCTGGCACTGTCTCTCTGGTCTCAGTCTCCCGGTCCGGGGCGGGGAGGCCCCTGGGGTGGTGCCTGGCACCCATGGCTCCTTGTAGGGTCAGCTGCTGCCTCGGTACCACCTGGGAGGCTGGGGGAGGAGCAGCGGACACTCCTGGACACCGGCTGAGCTCCCTGACCTTGAGCCGCCAGCACTTCCAGGCCTGGCCCTCCTTGGGAGAGGGAGAAGTGAGGGGGTGGGTGGGCCTCCTTGTCCCCTGTCCCTACCATATTGCTGGCAGCCACCAAGGGCTGGGGGAGGGCTGACCCCCCTTCCCCTGCAGGCTCTCGCTGGTGGTGGTTTTTAACCTGATTGGAGAGCTGGGTAGCATCCTGCTGAGCCCTGTGGTCCCAGGGCTGCCACTGGCTCCACGGCCAGGCTGCCACTGGTGCTGGGGCCAGTGCCGGGAATGACTCAGGCCGATCTGACGGTGGTCACTGCTGTGGTGGCCCGACTGAGCGTGTGCAGGCTGTCTGGCACCCTTGGTGCCTTCCTGCTTCCCAGTGGGGAAACTGAGGTTCAGGGAAGTCACACAGCAGCTCAGTTTCAGGGACCCCTCGTGCCCCCCAGAGTGGGGCTGAAGCCTGCACAGTGGGGTGGGAGGTTTCCTTCAGCTAGAGGCCAAACCACAGCAAGAAATACTTAGGCTAGACACGAGGAGGGACTTTCCCAGGCAGGGATGATCCCGAGAATCCATGCCCTCTCAGGACTGGTGGGGCTGTGTTGACCTGGCCGCAGGCAGGCCCAGGGTCACTCTCCTTCCTTCTTCCTCACCTTACTCCTTTCTCGGGCCCTGGGTGAGGGGTCCTGGGAGCCCTGCCTGTGGCCTTGAGTCTTCAAAGCCGCTCCATTTGAAGGAGGCAGGGACTCTGGCCCTGGGGTGAGGAAGCCCACCGGGCCCTACCCACCACCCACTCTGAGTCCTCGGCTCCAGGCCAGGCCACCTGTCGCACCTTCTCGCCCCAGAGGGGAGGCAGAGGAGGGCCCGTCTTGTCCCGCCCGGGTGAGGCCAACAAACCAAGGCTCTCCCCTGAGACACAGGCCGGTCCCGGTGCAGCGAGGGGCACAGGTGTATCCGCTGCCCGCCAGGAGGGCCCAGACAGGTTCTCTTCCGGGGAAGATGACGTGCGTCCTGCATCCCGGATAAGGCCTCTGTCCGGGGGTCACTTCAGTTCGTTCTCCCGGCACCTTCTAAATATACCCTGCGAGGGCTTCTTATCGCCGGCCGGCCTGGCCGCCAGGCTGCGTCGGCGGCCCCCGGGCCCTGGACGGGTGTGCACTCCGCCAGCGGCCCTGGGTCTCCCGGGAGAACCCTTCTCACACGGCCAGCACCGGCGCCTCTGCGTCCTGGGCGCTCCAGGCACCCGCCAAGTGCACGTAGTGTGGCTGCAGTGATGGCCGTGACCCCGAGGGCCAGGACATCTCACAGCCTCCTGGCTGAGCCTGCCTGGGGCCTGTCCTCGCACCACCGGGTCAGGCGCAGCCCCCAAGGGTGGGCGGTGGCAGGCCCGGAGGCCCCACCGCTCCTGGCTGAGCCCTGAGCTGCTGTTTTCCTAGAGGCGCTGGGTGGCGGGAGAAGGCCTGAGCTGGAGTCGGGTAGACCTGGAGTCCAGCTCTCTGCTGACCGTTTGGTGCTGTGTGACTCTGGGCAGGCCCTTGCCCTCTCTGAGCTTCCCTCTCTCTCCTGGGGTGAGAGACAGGCCTGCTTCTCGTGAGGATTGGAGTGGGCAGGAGAAGGTGGGCTTTTACACGGCTTCTTCCCACCCTCCTGCCACGCGGGGGGCCTCTGACCCGCTGAGAACTGGGGCTCCTTAGGGGGCCGCCATGGGGCCTGCAGGGAAAGAGGATGTGGGTCCAGCTCCCACAGGGCGGACGCTCCTGTTGTCTGATGGCCCATGGGAAAGGGGCTGCTTTGGGCAGCTGGACTGGGGCCCTCAGAGCCCTTGCCCAGCGCACCCTGCCCGCTCTGCTGCTGTCGTCATGCACACCTGGCAGTTGGGGTGGCCATGCCTGCTCCCAGCTCACGTCCGAGCCCAGCCTGGGAGGCTCCCTTCTGTCCTGACCATCAGCACTGTTGGCACACAGCCTGGGGGGGGGCGGTGTGGAGAGCTGCCTCAGTGCCCTGTCCTGGTCCATCCAAAGGCCCTACAGGGCCCTGGCTGAGCCCGTGGGGCTAGAGCGGGTAGGGGCAGGGTGAGGAGGGAAAGAATGGAGCACCAGGATCTCACTTCTTGATACACCTTGGTACACGCCTGCATGGAGGAGGCGGCACCAAGAATTCTGTTCACCGAGCCCCTGACTTCAACCTAAACCTTCAACACTCATGTACCAGGCCCAAGGCTGGGCCTTCAGAAGGGACACCGGCAGACAGGCCCCCGCCTGGGGAGCCCTTGCTCTACTGGGGAGGCAGCAGGTGGTCACTGGTTTGATGGGGCGTGGGCAGGGGCCACAGCTCAGCTGGGGCATTAGAAGGTTTCCCTGCAGGGAAGCCCAGGCCCATGAGGTGGGGGGAACACCTGGGAGGGCAGGTTTGGAGTGCAGACGTCATTTGGAGGGTCTTTAGTTGGGGAGGGCCTGTTGGGATGGCCCCGGCTGCCCAGTGGGTATTGAAGGACTGAGGCAGGGGGACTAGTGGGGGCATGCTGTAGATTCTGGTGCAGTCGTGGTGGCCTCCAGGTGGTGAGACCCCTGGGCGGTGGAGACCCAGCCTTTGGGGAGGTGCTGTGTGCACAGGTGCCCCGTGAGGGCCGGCCAGAGCACTGGGTGTGAGGGTCCTGTGTCTCCGGGTCCCCCAGCCCAGATCACTTTCAGAAAAAGTGTCAGCTGAAACCCCGCGAGGCTGAGGAAAGCCTCCATCTGGCGGCAGGGACGCAGGTTTTAATCTCCTAATAGCTCCTTGCCGGGCGGCCTGGAATCTGTTTAATGGAATCAGTGCACGTGGGGGCTTCGGGAGACAATGACCCAGGAACAGGACCCCCGCCGCGCCCAGCTGCCTGGTGTGTGGTCTCCAGGCTGTGGAGCGCGTTGCCCGAGTGAACCTTTAATGAAATGAGGCTCAGAGCCGCTGAACAAGGTTCGGAGCGTGTGGGGGCTCGGGGAGGGGCTGGACGAGAGGGGCGGCCCCGGAGCCCTGGTCCCAGGAGGCCCAGGAGGGTCTGTGAGTCGAGCCTCGACCCTGCCCAGTGTGTGGTGGTAACGGATGCTGGGGTGTAGCAGCAGGCAGAGGGGCAGTGGGAGACGGGCAGGGGGCTGTCAGGGTTGTTCGGTGAGTGACAGGGTCCTTAGGGGGCTGGGGTGGGAGGGAGTGGGCCGGGGTCGCCCCACACCCCCAGCTCCTTTCTCTCCCTGACATGATGTGGTTTGGACGGTGCAGTGCGCCACGTGGTGACCTCCCAGAGCCGTGTCCGCATCCTCACCCCTGGAACCTCTGAATGTGACTTTATTTGGAAAGAAGCTCTTTGCAGATGTAGTTAAGTAAGGAGAAGATGAAAAGGAGCCTCTGAATGTATTTTGAACTGTTTTAAAAATTGTGACACTGATATATATATATATATATATATATTTATATATATATATATATATATATATATATTTATATGTATTTTGTCATGAAGACTAGCCCTGAGCTAACATCTGATGCCAGTCCTCCTCTCTTTTTTGCTGAGGAAGACTGGCCCTGGGCTAACATCCACGCCCATCTTCCTCTACTTTATATGGGGCGCCGCCACAGCATGGCCTGAGAAGCGGTGCATCGGTGCGCGCCCGGGATCCGAACCGGCAAACCCCGGGCCACCGCAGTGGTGCTCGCACACTTAACCGCTTGTGCACCAGGCCGGCCCCTGATATATATTTTTACCTGATACCTAATGATGACTTTTAAAAATTCACTGAACATTCGCTAATAGTTATCATCGTAATTTGTTAGTTTATTAAATACTCTTTATATATCGTAGTAGGCTGAATAACGGTCCCCAAAGATATCGGGCTCCCTGGACCCCGTGAATGTGAACTTATAGAGAAAAAGAGTCTTTGCAAGTGTGGTTAAGGGAAGGATCTTGAGAGGAGATGACCCAGGGTACCTGGGCGGGCCCTAAATCCAGTGACAAGCATCCTCATACAAGACGCAGAAGCGGTTGGGAGACACAAAGGAGGAGTCCACGTGACATGGAGGCAGAGACTGGAGAGATGTGGCCACCAGCACAGGAATGCTTGGGGCCCCCAGAAGCTGGAAGAGGATCCGGTCCCGTCACCCCGACCCCTCCCTTCCCAGCATGCCCGCATGGTTCATGCTCATATGTGGCACGGTGCGGCATTCCTTCTTGGAGGCCCGTGGTCCCTGGCAGCAGGGCCCGTGCCCAAGGGGCGGCATGGTCTTTGCTTGCAGCTGAGGCTGGTTGGGGGCCCTGGGGTCGGCTGACTTGGGTTCACTATCCCTGTGGCCCTTGGCGTGTCCTTGCTGGCTCAGAGCGTTGGTGTCCCCATTGGTGGCTGGGCCTCTTGATCCACACTCCAGGGCCCTCTCAGGGCTGGGCGCTCTGGGCTGGAGGGCCAGCCCCCCAGTCTGGGACCCAGGACCCACTGTGCCTCGCCCTGGGCCCCCACTTCCTTGTGTGAGGTAAGGTGGTACCTTCCACACAGGGCAGAGAAGGGGGACCCGTGTGCAATGCCCAGCATGGCCCGGGGCCCAAGGTGTGAGCTGAGATGCATCCAGCCTAGCCCCACCCAGAGCAGTCTCGGCCACGGGCTGGGCCGGCATGTGGGGGCCTTGGCATCCCCCCACCCAGGGCCAGCCCTGGCACGACCTGAGGCCGCCCCCTCCAGGAGTCCGGCGTCCCATGGGTGCCCACATCCAGGGTGCGGAGCTCACCAGCCCGGGCTGGCGGGGCACGTGTCCTTCATTTGTTAGGGGCGTTTGGAACCTGCAGGGTGACTTTTGTACAAAGAGAAGCCCTCCTGTGTGGCTCGGTTTAGACGTCAGTGCCTAATCTGCTAAATTACACATTCCGGCCCTGCGCGGCCTTGGGCCCTCAGCGGCCTCACAAGCCCTTTGTCTGTTTGTCGGCGGTCCCGTGGTGGGGGGGGCAGGGGGTCTTTGAACTTGCGCCGCCTCCTTTACAGCCTCGATAACGCCATCTGCGTGCAGCACTGGTCTATACACATCTTTACTCCCTTTTCTTTTATTAAAAAAATGTTTTAATTGTGGCAAAATACACATAACATGAAATTTACCACCCTAACCATTTCTAAGTGAACAGCTCAGTTGCATTAAGCACGTTCACATTGTTGTGCAGCCATCACCACCATTCCTCTCCAGAACTTTCCAGCTTCCCAAACTGACACTCTGTCCCCCTTAAACACTGACTCCCAGCCCCTCCGCCGGCCCCAGCCCCCACCATCCTGCTGTCTGTCTCTGTGCATCTTCCTCCTCTGGGTCCTCATATGAGTGAAGTCACAGTTTTGTCCTTTCTCGTCTGGCTTCTTTCCACTCAGCATCATGTCCATGAGGTTCCTCCTTTTACACATGACATTTTCCCTGGACCGACAAAACTTTCAGAGTACTCAGGTAATTTTCATTGATTCGATAAGTTAAGTGTACGAATACGGCTCTCGGACGTTCTCGGAGATGCTCCGGGTGCCGCATCTGGGCCTCCTGGATCTGAGCTCACCCCCCACGTTAGCCTGATGGCCGAGTTCCTTCGTGCCAGAGTTCTGAGGGCGCCTTGAACAGTCCATGTTTTCTTTGCACATGGATTGTGTGTTTACTTTTTAAACTTCATTGGGAAACATCCCAGGGTTGGAAGATGCTTCCCCGTGGGCTGGAGATGCTGTCATGGTGGAGTCACGTCCCCCGCCCCTCCTGGGGGGACAGGCCTGGCTGACTCAGCCCGTTACAGGTGCCTGTGGGGGCCCGGAGCGTGGGAAGGGGGTTCTGTGGCCCCCGGAGCCCACCGCTGGCATTCTGCCTCTGCACCCGGAGCACCCTCTGCTCGGGTCCCGTCTACAGCCCTGGCAGGGCTCCCACATTCTTTCCTGTTCGCAGGGCACCTGGCTGCCACAGATACTGGCGTGATGTCCGATAACGTTCCGGGCGTCCCTCAGGGCTGGCACTTGCGATCGCAGCTCCTGAGGTGGACCAGCCCCAGGGGCACAAGCAGGGCATTGTCCCTTGGGGCATGGAGCTGCCCTCGCCTCTGGCAGCGGCTGCCTCCTGCAGACATGCACACGCTCTCCGGGGAAGTCTGGTCAGGCAGCCTTGGGGGCTGAGGTGGCCTCGGTGGGTGTCGGTGTCCTTTCTCCCACCACCCTCTTCTCCACCCGGCCCTGCTTCCCACGCCCTGGGGAGATTCCTTTTTCCTGGGCCTTCGTCTCCCAGCTCTTGGGGGTCTGTGGCTGCTGGATTTTGGAGGCTGCGGACGTAAGCTGGGATAGAATGGTGGCAGGAGGGGGCATCAGGCACCCCAGGCTGCGAGCCCCCAGGGGCAGGGACCCTGTCTCGGCGTCTCTCAGGCTCCCCGCCCACCCAGGACAGGAGGGAGCAGTCAGAAGCACACTCGGTTAAGTGATTCTTTCTGAAGCCAGCACAGTGTATTCCAGTGTTTGCAGAACTGTGTAGCCTTTGGAATGCAGCAAGGCTGAAAAGCCACAACAGGCAGATATAAATTAACACCACACCCCTCATCCTCAAGGGAAGACCTTCCTCAGCCAGCCTGGGGGGAGCTTCTTGGGTGGGACCCGTGGCCCAGAGCCTCCGCTGTGGTTCTGTCTGCGCCGGGGGGTCTCCCAGTGCACACCTCTGCCTGGGAGCTCGGGGTGAGGACACCCATCCTGATGTACCCTCTGTGGGGGACGGCCAAGGTCTGTCCAGAGGCGGGGCTTCTCTGGCCAGATCCTCCCCCCTGCCCACCCCGAGTTCACTGTGTGTCCCCAGCACAGCCCAGCACAGGGCATTGGGTAGAAGAGGCCTCTTGGTGGCCAGAGCCCAGGCCGTGTGGTCCAGGCGCTGCCGTGAATGCAGCCAATCTATGTTTCCAAGGCCTCGCTTGGGGCCCCGTGCTCTGACTCGACACACAGTTCTAACAGGCTCCAGCCACTGCTTTCTGTCCTGTAGCTGAGGTCACATACACAGCGACAGTAAGTGGATGCCTCCCTGACAGCAAAAGAACTGAAAACTGACCCTCAGCAGTCACGGGGTCTAAAGGGCACTGTGGTCTGTGGTCTTGCAGAAGAGACGCGCTGCCTCCGTGGGCCCAAAGCACAGCCGCGTGGCGGCCTGGCGGGAAGCAGGTGCCCGCCGTGATGCCCTGGAGAGTCAGTTCTCCTGACCGCCTCTGCATCGGGAGGCAGGAAACGTAGAGAACTTGGAACTTTTCCAGCACGTCCTGGCCGTGGAGGCCGGAGGCCGTGGGGTCCGGGCAGGCCTGGGGCCTCACTTTCCTCACATGTGAGACAGAAAGGCTTGGGGATGGTGGTGTGGGGCACCGGGCACACGACTCTGGTGTCGCCCTTTTTGTTGAAGTGGTGACCGTCGGTCAGCTGAATGGTGGCCCCAGAGATGTCCGTGGTCTGACCCCTGAACCCATGTGTGACCTTACACAGCAAAAGGGGCTTTGCAGGTGTGACTCAGTACAGGGTCTGGATATGGGAGAGCGTTCTGGATTAGCTGGGTGGGCCCTCAGGGAGGTCACGAATGTCCATAAGAGGGAGGTGGGGGTCAGAGCAGGGGAGTGTGACCTCAGAGGTTGGGGAGAGATGAGACCGTGCTGCACTGTCCTCCCTGCACCCCCCCGCAGCCCTGCGTCTCCCCTGGACGTGCATTCTTGTCACCTCCGTGGTTTCGTCACACGTGGCCTCAGCAGGCGTGGAGCCCCCGAGCCTCGGTTTCCCCATTCGTAGCACTTGTTGTGTGACACCAGCGCTGAGGTCTTGTGGGGGTTCGTGTTGCTATCTGTAAAGTGCCGGCTGGGCAGGGGACACGGTTGGTGGCAGTTGGTCCTGGGAGTGCTTCTGTAGCCTGACAGAGAGTGACTCCCAGGCCGTGGCGGGCGGCTTTTGCCCATCTTCTCAGGAGGGAAAGGGCCTGCAACGCTTGCCCAGGCCTCAGGGAAGTCGCAAGGCTGCTCCTGAATCCCTGCTCACTGCCATCCACAGCCCTGCGAGGACGTGTCTGTGGGCTCTGGCTTGTGTCGGTGGGGAAATTGAGGCAGAGGGACCTGCCGGGCCACGTGACCACAGAGGGGCAGTGGGTGGGCGGTGCCTCTGAGGCCCTGTCTGCACTCGGGATCTGGGGAGCGGGGCTGGCAGGCACCTGCTCTGGTCCCTCGCGGCCCAGCTGGCAGGAAGCCCTCGGGGAGCAGGAGTTGAGGGGCTCCAGGGCGAGGGCTGGGGCGATGTGGCGCCATGCAAGACCCCTGGCTGGCGCAGTGGAAGGGGAGCTCTGTGTGCTAGGGGCAGTCGGGCCCCAGATGTCGCTCACTCTCCTGACCCGTGTTTGCTCGAGTCCCCGTGAGATGGGAAGCTTCCTGAGGTGGGAGCCCCATGTCTTGTTCACCCCCCCAAAAGGCTCCCCTCGGGTCTCGGCCTCTGGAGGGCTGGGAAGGAAGATGACTGAAGAGGGTGGGCTGGGGCTGAGCTGGTGGGGGGAGATCCCGAGGGCTTCCTGGCCAGCACGGGGTGTGCATGTGGGGGTGGGGGAATGGATTGAGAGCCACCGGGGGGCAGCAGGGTCTCAGGGTAGCTAGAGGGCCTGGGCTCCCGGTGCTGGGCCGGAGTCTGTGTCGTGGGCCCAGGGAGCTTTCTCCACATCTGTGTCTCCCGGGGCCACACTGCAGCCACTCTGCTGTTCTGTCCCTGAGGACCCGCCAAGAGGGTGCCTGGAGACCCTGAAGCCCCCTGGAAGTCCCCTTAAGAGTCCCCTCTCCACCAGGCAGGAGGAGGGCTGGGGGCTTGGCTCCGTGACATCCGGGGATGGGGAGGGGCCCTGGAGGGTCGTCCCCCTTCAGGAAGCAGGGGCTCCTTATCTTGATGGTTTGGGAGTGATCAGAGCCGCCGTCTGTGGTGTTGGTGTGCAGACGGGCACTGGGGGGCTGTGCCTGGGAGTGGGCTCAGGGCGGGGCTGCCCGCCTTCCGTTTGCTGAGCTCCTGGGTGCCACCTCAGACAGCAGTCAGAGTGGCCCAGGCCCCAAGCCACCAGCCCCTCGGGGGACCATGGTGACACCCCATTAACAGGTGTGGGAGCTGGCCCTCCCTCCCTGGCAGGCTGGCTTCTGTGCTCTAACCACCAGGCGCCCTGCTCGGGGCCAGGAGCTCCTGTGACCATGTGTCCTCGACATCTCTGTGGAAGCACTGGTGAAAACAGACATGAGATACTGTTCGATATTGTGTGCTGAGCTGTAGGCGCCCACGAGGGCTCCCCACGCGAGGTGTGCCCCTCAGCAGTTCTCAGGACCTTCACCGAGTCGTGCAGCCATCACCACTTTCTGAGTTCAGAACATTTTCTTCACCCCAAAAGGAAACCCTGTACCCACTGGCTGTCGCTCCCCGGTCCCTCCGGTCCCTCCGGTCCCCGGTGACCACCAGTCCGCTTCCTGTCCCTGTGGGTTTCCCATTCTGGGCATTTCAGACAAATGGAATCACACGATACATGGTCTTTAGTGTCTGCAATCTTAGCGCGATGTTTGAGAGTCCGTCCCACTGTAGCGTGGTCAGAACCGCCTCCTTTTACGGCCCGTGCCAACACTGCCGGACAGATGGCCGCACCTCATACGTCTGCTCACCGGCTGCTGGACGCTCGGGTTTGGGTGGCACTTTGGGTTCCTATGTCTGGGGAGGGAAGGGGCTTGGTCCCGCTGGGCGAAGTGGGCTGGGGGTGGTGGCTGAGCCCCTCGGCTCCCTGGGCCTGAGCTTGCGTCTGTGGCAGGGGAGGGGTGGCAGGCTGGCCATGGGAGCTGACCACCAGAGCTGACCACTGTGTCGTCCTGTCTCGCAGCTTCCTCATCGTCCTGGCCTGCCTCATCTTCAGTGTGCTGTCTACCATCGAGCAGTATGTCACCCTGGCTACAGGGACCCTCTTCTGGATGGTACGTAGCAGTATGAGGGGCCAGACAGCTGTCACAGCCGCCCTGGATTGGGGGCTGTGGGTGGAGTGAGGGCCTCCTGGCCTCTCCCACTTGCACGATGACCCTGTACCAGAGCGCCCCTGCTGGCCCACAGCTACGGGCTTGCTCTGATGCTGGAGGGCTGGGTTGTGGGGACCCTCCCACCCTGGCTCCCACACTTGCCAGGATGTGACCATCAGGCTGGGAGGGCCTCGGAATGAGAGGCACCTGGGGCTGGTGGTCTGGGAGGGCTTCCTGGAGGAGGGGGTGGCTGGGCTGAGAAACAAGGGCAGGACGATGTAGGCACGCGGAGCTGGGACCGTGGTCAGCAGGGACCTGCCCAAGCCTGCACTGTGGCCCCAGTCTGGGTGACTCCTGACCGGGATTATGGCTGGTACTCGGACCCTGCAGCTGTCTCAGCCGCCACCCCCGCCTCTGCCCAGGGTGTCCCCCCACCAGCCAGCTGATGGCTCCTTCCACTGGCCTTCAAGGCTCTCAGCCCTGCTGCCTGTGTCTGCGGCCCCAGAGGAGGTGCTCCGGGGCAGCGTGAGGACAGAAGGAATTTCCAGCGCCAGGCCCTGGCCCCTCCCCCCAGCCTGTCTGAGCCCCCCCCCGCCCCGAGAGTGGAGTTTGAGGACTCCCCTCCTGGCAACCAGCCGTGAGCCCCCCGGGACAGGGCCTGGGGCGGGTCCCCCACAGCCTTGGGTCAGCGCGGCCCTGGCGAGGGCTGGGAGCCGGCAGCCGAGAAGGAATCAGCCTCGGTTTACGCTGGGCCGGGTGCTGGGCGCACGTGACCTTACGACAGCGGGGACCCCTCAAAGGGGACCTGGCTGTGAGGCTGCGGAGAAGGCGGCGTACAGGGCCTGGTCGTGGCCCGAGGAGGCAGCCTGAGTGCTGATGGCCGGTGGGCGTGGGGCCCGTGGAGGGCAGCGTCGCAGTCTTTCTGTCGCTGCGTTTCTGTCTCATCTACAACCTCCCCACCGCCTACACAAGCAGAGGGGTCGTGACTCCCCACCTGCAGCCACCTCCCAGCGTCACCAGGCTGGCCGCACATGGGTTCACGCTGGGCCTGGTGTGTCTTCCCGGGCAGGGGCCTGTTCTGCTGGGTCTCCTGGCCTTGTGACCTGACCCCTCGACAGCTCCCGTTTTATTTCTCTGCATTGACTTGATCTTTCCTTCATGCTTCTGGATTTCAGTTCACAGGCAAGTTCCCCCCCCTCGGATGTTACAGAGGAATCAATCCGGGATTTCTTCCAGCACCCATACGGGTTAATCTTGTGTTTTTAAATTGTTGAGGGCAGTTGGGAACGTGCTGGCGTGTGGCATGAGGCACAGATCTGCTCTCACTCCGTCCCCCTGTTCTCCAGTCCTCCCAAAGCCACTTCTTCAGAAGTCTCTTCCCCGCCCCGATTTGAGGGGCCATTTTTATCGTAAAGCAGAGGTCCAGATGTGAGTGGATCTGCTGTGGGATTTTCCAGTTCAGCTGCACTGCTCTCATCTCCCAGGGCCGTGCTGCTTTGATGATGCGTGTCCTAAATCTGTTTTATTGTGTGATTTAATATCTTCGCGGCCCTTTGTGTTCAGGGTTACCTGACAAGTCTCGTTTGTTTGTTCTTCCCGATGACCTTTACAATCAACTTGTCTGGCTCCCAGGAAAAGTCGGATGGTATTGGATGAATGAATCTGGCGAGACTGGCATCCCTCTGGCATGGGGTCTTCCTGCCTGCAATCGTGGTGTGTTGGTTTATCAGGACGGTGTTATGGTTTTGTAATGTAGCTTTAGACAGTTGTTGTTAAGTTTATTCCTAATAACAAGAGTTGTTCATTGCCGTCACAAACGGGGTCTTCTCTTCCATTGTTTTCTGGAGTTTTTTTTTGGTATACATGGACACCGTGGATTTCTGTCCCTAGGATAGCCTGTGACGTCACTACCTTCTGTCATTTGTTTGCCGTGGTCTTTCCTCTGGTCCTTTCGGGCTTTCTGGGTGTGGAACTCAGCCAACAGATGCGAACTGCTGGTCGGGCGGGGAGCGCTGGCCTCCGTCGGTCACTCTGGCTGTGACGGGCGGGCCGGCTCCCTGTGCTCCTCCTGAAGGCGCGTGACGGCCTCCGGTGGAGTGCCGTGTGTTTGTTCAGATTGGGAGGTGTCCTTCAAGGCCGCCATGAGGGCCCGGTTTTAACGTGACAGTGTTGACTCTCGTCAGGAGCCTTTCCTGCATCCGGGGGCGGGTCATGTCTGAGGATGCCCTGATGTTGATCCTCTCGCTTTCCCTGGTAACCCCCAGGGTCCCGGTGTATCCTTCTCACTGTCCTATCAGGTTACACTTTCTCGTAGAAGAGTAGGGACAGGATGAATGGCAAAAAGGAGGACAGCCACCATCCCAGCAAGAGGGACAGCTTTTAGGGTCATGGAGTACTCCTGCCTCCTCACCTCCCCTGGTCCTGGGAACCCGCAGAAGCCGCCGAGGGTCCATGCCGAGGCCTGGGGGCTGCAGCTCCCTGGGGAACGCTGGCCACTCCTGCATTTGGGCGGTATGTCGGCTGCCACCGGCCTGGCGAGAAATGTCCCCAAACCCCTGCTCTGGGTGGGCCCTGGGGCAGGCCTGATGGGTCCGTCTCCCCTGCAGGTGAGCGGTGGGCAGGAGCCACGCTTCTGTCTGTTGTGGGCTTCCCAGGTGCCCTCCCAGCCCTGCGCCTGCTTCCTAGGGTGGGGACTGTTCTTCCCGCCGGCTGGAGCGCAGAGGAGGGGCTGGATGGTGAGGAGAGTGGGGAGTGGGATGGGTGTCTCTGGTGCTTTGGGATTTCATGCGGTGATTCGAGCCCCAGCCTGGACCCCACAAAGCACATCTGCTCTGCGGGTTGCTCCTCAGGTCCTCTCCTCACGATAAGTGCCTGAGCTCCTTATCCAGCTGGAGACTGAGGCTTCAGGAGGCAGCAGCAGGAAGGGGCCAGGAAGACCCTGCCGAGCGGGACCCAGACTCTAAGACTGCCCTCCTACTGCATGTACATGCTGGTGGGCCCTGGGGCCACGGAGAGGACTGGGGCCCGGGACCAGGGTCTTGGTGGGCTTCACTCCCTCTATATGAGTTTGCTCAGGCTGCCGGAACAAAGTTCCACAGACGGGCAACTTAAACAACAGATGTTACTGTCTCCCAGTCCTGGAGGCTAGACAGCCGAGATCCAGGTGTGGGCAGGGCTGGTTCCTCCTGAGGCCTCTCTCCTTGGCGTGTAGACGGCCGTCTTCTCCCTGTGTCCTCACGTGGTCACCCCTCTGTGTGTGTCTGTGTACCTATCTCCTCTTCTCATAAGGACACCAGTCCTATTGGATTAAGGCCCCCTAATGACTTCTTTTTACCTTAGTACCCTCTTGAAAAGCCCTGTCTCTTTGTACAGTCACTTTCTGAGGTGCTGGGGGTTTGGGATCCAACACGTGAATATTGGGGGGGACACAGTTCAGCGCATAAGGCCCCCCGAGGGTCTTGGGTCAGTTCCTCCACTGCTAGGAGGTTCCCTCTTGGGTTTTCAGTGGCTCCAACAGCATCTGGTTCCCGGGTTGATGTGAAGAGCACCACGTGCCCCCTCCTGGGCCCTGTACCCAGGCAGCTGTCAGCACCAAGGGTCCTGAGTTCAGGTGGGAACTTACCATGTCCTTATGCAGCTCAGGCAGCGCCTCTGGGTGCAGCTGGGAGGGTGGGATGGAGAGTGGGTCAAACTCACATAGGCCCAGCCCGCAGGGACCCTCACGTACATGCCCTGTGCTCCTTCGTGTGTGAATCTCCGCCGGGAATCACCACTGATGTGCCCGTGGGATCCCAGGCCCTGCGCTGGGGGTGGGAACCAGACCAGTGGAGGGGCTATCCCTACGACAGCCCTGGGATGGGGGCTTCAGACCTGGTCTGGTCCGGCCTGCACTTTCCTCTCGGACTGGCCAGGAGTACTTCTCACGTTCAGACAGAGCTCGCTGTCGCAGGTTTCATGGTGCAGTGTGGCCCAGAGCTGGGGGAGGTGGCTGAAGGCCCGTGTCACATCCTTGCTGCCCCCCTGCCCACCACCCTTTCTCCTTGGCACCCCCTCCGCCTGCTGTCCTGACATCTCTGAGGTTTGCCTGCCCCCTGCTGGCCATTCTGTGAGCTGCGGGCACAGTTCCCCCAGCTGAGGCTCAGAGCTCAGTGTGTGCTGGGGAGGGGAGAGGTGGATGGTCCTGCACCCCTTTCCCTCTCCCTCTGGGACCCAGGATGGGTGTGCCAGTGAGAAGCTCCCCTGCCCTGAGCAGAGCCCAGTCCCACTGGGGTCCCATCTCCCTTTCCACCCCTTTGAGGGCAGAGACCCTGTGCCTCCTCCCTTGTCCCCCATTCTCTCACATCAGCCACCTCCCTGCCACCTCATGTCCCACCAGGTGCCCTCTCCACACAGCAGCCATTGGCTGGGAGGGCTTTCTAAAACGAAAATCTGATCATTCCAGAGGCTCCCCGTAGCATTTAGAATAAACTTGGCATCTCTCTTAGCCCCCAAAGTGCCACACATTCAGGGACCCCTACCCCCACACCTCCTTCCACCTCTCTTGCTCCCTCCACTCCAGCACACTATTTGCTGACCCTTGGACACTCCTGCTGCCTCAGGGCCTTTGCATGTGCTCTGTTCTTGGCCCAGCTGTTTCTCTGGCATGTTACAGGACCGGCTTCTTGTCCAGTTTCAGGCCTCGGCTTAGTCGTCACTGCCTTGGTGCACCCTCCTCGACCTGCCATTTGTGGGGTCCCTTTCCCTCCCTCCCATCGCACCCTACTCTTTTCTCAGCAGTCTGGGTGTGACGGGGGCACTGGGGGTGGGTTCCATCTCCTCGCTCCATTCCACACTCCCAGAGGGCGGGGGCCCAGAGGCTGCGCTCACCCCACATGCCCAGCAGAGTGTTTCTGGGGTTTGGACCTCCCTCCTATGAGCCCTTGTGCCCAGAGCTGCCCCCGTGGGACACCCCCAGTTGCTGTGTGGTCCTGGGCCTCATTTCCCCCACCTGTAAAATGGAGGGGTAGGCAGGACGGCCTCAGACTTACCTTTCTGATGGCCTTGCTGGGGTTTCCAAGGACTTTCCAAATCATTGGCCATGTAGAAACGGATCCTTCGAGATGGGTTTGAGCTGGCTGTGTCGGGCTGCCACTGGAGAGTCACGGCCACAGGGGGAAGGGGGCGTTGGGGTCACAGCAGGAATGAGGCAACCGTGGGGCCCAGCCTCCAGGGCAGGCGTGAATTATGTTCAGGGTAGGGCCCCTAAGGAGGTGCGAGGTGAGGAAGGACTGGGGTAGGATGTGTCTGCAGGGATGCTGAGGGCTTCCCAGAGGAGGGGACCCCCTGAAGTAGGAAGGGGAAGGGGAAGGAGGAGGGTGTGGGGGGTGGAGAGGACAGGCAGGGACCCCTCCCACAGCTCACAGCCTCCAGCGTGGGCTGGGTGAGCGCAGGCAGAAATCAGGGGCTTCCTGGGGGGGCTTCAGTCTGCAGGGGTGGGAGGGGTTGACCAGGCAGAGGGGCCCCGGGTGCGGGGGTGGGGAGTGGGCTTCAGAAGCGGAGGAGTTTGCAGCCCCTGGAGTCGGGCGGCCTGAAGCTGGGCCGCGGAACACCAGGTGGCGCTGTTGTCCGCCCCATGCGGTGCCGCTGGCCAGGGCCCAGAGCGCGGAGCGAGCGGGGAGCCAGACCACAGCCGAGCCCGGAGGGGCGAGGGTGGGCTCCGCGCGAGGGTTCGGAGAGCAGCACGATGTTTAAATGGTGGAAAAAAGTCATTCAAAGCTGTGTTTTCCCAGAGAGCCCATATTTCTTCATTTCTTTTCCTAGCTCGGCTTTTATGGTGCCAGAAAGCTGTTATCTCAGCTCGGTGTAAGGAAGCCCCAGGGCGGCCTCTGAGGGATTAAGCTTTCTGCTGAACCAGGGATATTTGGTGGGCCTGAAAAAGCCATTTTGGGAGGAATCTCATCTCGGCTGCGGGTCTGTCCCTGGACTGTTAAGGGGCGCTTCTGAGATCTGAGCCTTGTCTGTGGCTGCCCGGGGAAAAGGGCCACTTCTGGGGTTGCCAAGACAGCTCCTGACATGGTTCCTGAATTCAGAGCAAGCCCTGTGTGTGTGTGCGTGTGCTTGTGTGTCTGCTGGTGCACATTACCACACGCACGCGTGTGCAATTGCGTGTCCGCGTCCGTGTGTCTGTGTCCGGGCTTTGTGCCTGCGTTTCTGTGTGTGCGCGCACCCTGGGAGCGAGTTCTGGGTTGGGGTGGCTCCTCTGTGTCACCCCTGTCCTGCCGCTGTGGCAGAAATCCCCCCCTCCGCAGTAAGAGACCCTGCCCAGCCCAGGTGAGGGGCTGCCTTTTTCTCTAAAATCGAAGACTTCCCCCCCCCCCAATCCCACACAAAGAGAGAGGCACTTGCGGCACAGTACAGACGCAGGGTGTCCCGCACCTCTGGTGGCGAGCATACCAGGGAATTGTCCTGCCTGCCTGTGGTGAAAACCCCGGGAGCCGCGGCCCAGAGGCCTGGGGGATGAGGTCATCGCTGCGGCTTCCTCCCTCGCAGCCGAGGCTCCCTCAGCCCCACCGCCTGGCCCGGCTCTCCCGCCAGCTGCATCTCCCCCCAGCGCGGACGAGACCCTGCGGTTCTCTGGGCCTCAGTTTCCCAGCTGCACAAGGAGGCCCCACGGGGACTCTATGGGCCCCTGGAAGCCCTCGGTGGGTCCCTCGTTTCTGTGGGACAAGGTGCAGACTCTGTCCCTGGTCCCCTTGCCCAACTCACACTCAGCAGGGGCCCCTGCAGACCCACACGGTTCCGGTGTCTGCTCCCCATGTCCCTGAAACTCCAGTAGAGACGGCGGGTTCATGTCCGGGCTGGTGCTGCCACCATCCAGAGCCCGCCGTGTGCACGCCCTCTGCAATGTGCTTCTCTCAGGAGGGGCCCGAGCCTCACATGGGGCTGAGTGACTTAAGTCACTTCTGCCCGAGGTCAGGGCACCGGCAGGGGCCCAGGTTTTCCATTAACAAACCCCAAGGTCTTATTTTCTCCGTGGCCGACTCCTGCCTGGGCTGCTCGCCTCACTCAGGCCTCGCCTCTCTGCTTGGTGAACTCCTACATATCCAACAGAGGCCCGCTTCTGCAGAGTCGCTCATGGGATGCCTTCTTGCCCACCCAGTAGTGTCACCTGCCTCTGCCTCTGGACTGCAGGGTCCTCTGGGAAGACCTCATCTTCCTGCTGCAGAACCTTAAGCCCCTCTGCCTCTTTGTCCCCGGCATGTGGGAGCCGTGTGGTGAGGATTGCTTCCCACCGCCCGGGCCTTCTCTGATGTCCTGCCTCAGAATGTTGTCCGCCCCCCTGGTGGACTCCGGTTGGGGTGTTCTCTCCTATGTTTGTTCAGCCAGCAAATATTTATTAAGCACCTACCACGTGCCAGGGCCTGTGTGCAAATAGGTGTGTGCTCTCCAGGGCAGGACACAGGCTTCGTGTCTGCACCCCCAGGACCCTTACCGCAGGGCCCTGTGTAAGAGGGGCCCAGTGCCTGAGTGAGGGGAGGGTCTGACCCCCCATTCCTGGGAGCTGGAAGGCAGGGGTGCACGCTCCCTTCTGCGTGCACACCTGTGTGTGTGTGCACACACATGTTCTACTAGGCCACAGTTGGACTGTTGCCTGGCTCAGGCATCTGGGTTGTCCCTCTGCATGGCAGGGGATCTCGGCCGCCCCCCTGGGTAGCCGACTTTCCATGCAGACCAGAGCCTCTCTGGTTTCGGGGAGAAACACTAAAAGTTAAAGAAGCACCTGAAACAACCGTAGTGCGTGTTCCGGATGTTTCTGTGCTGGTGAATGGAGAAGGGCAGGATTTCTTTTCAAGTGGCTCTGGCAGGTAGGGGACAGGCGGTGCTGACTGAAGCTAGTGGGCTCCGGGTGCTGACTGCACAGCCTGATGGTGTGGAGTGGCCTGCGGCTCTGCTCGGCGGGACTTAGGGTAGCTCCGGCTGAGGCTGCGAGGGGGCATCTCTTGCTCATCCGCCCTGAGGCCCTGCTGGTGCTGACCCCAGGGAGACAGAGTGGAGGGATGCCGGCCTCCAGGACGGGGAAGGGGTGGAAGGTGGACGTGGGGGGCCACGGCTGCTGCTCGGGCAGGTGAGGAAGGGGCTGACCTGAACCGTGCGTGTCTGGTGGGGGCAGGCCACTGTGGGGCCATCCATGCTGAGCCGGGGGGTGGTGGAGGGAGACCCAGGCAGCCCCGCAGCTCCTCCTGGGTCTGGGTCCCTGCATGAGTTTGCGAACAGAGTCTTAGGGGCCACCAGGCAGAATTTGAAACCGCTGCCTCAAGGGGACTCAGCCATCTTGCCAGAGCCCCCGTGCAGGTGGGTGGGGACCTCTGCCCCTCCTTGGTGATTCTGTGGACGCCGGCCTGTGCCACTTCTAAAGCCCCCTAACCCGGGGGCCCCTGGCCCTGGGCTTCTGCTCAGTGCATTCCCTCCTCACTCCCTCTGATGCCCACAGGCCCTTCTGTCCACCCCCGGTCAACGTTCGTGTTTCATCGCTTCTCCCGGTGTTCGTGGCACGTTTCGGTGATGGTGTGTGGTTGTCAAAGGTTTCTGGCCTCCTAGATCGAGAGTAACTTCCGCCCTCTCTTCATGGTCTCCTTCCTGGGCTTCGAGGGGCGAACGTCATTGTCCCACTTTATGTAGGGGACCGTCCCCAGGCCCCCGAGGATGTCTGAGCCGGAAGAATCCAAGGGCTCACGGCTTGTGGGGCCCAGGGCGGCGGCTCAGGCCGTCCCCACCACGGGGGACATAGTTTACCCCCCCGGGTCCCCCCATCCTCGAGGAGGGGTGTTGCAGGGTTTGGGCTGGCTGAGTTCCTGGCCTGGAGGCAGCTGCTCCTGAGGGGGACAGCTGACATTCCTTCATGCGGGGTCTGCCCTCAGCCGAGAGCCGTGAAAACAGGAATCCTCAGCTGTAACCGGAACCTTCCATGGGTACGCCGGCCCTGTGTGTAGAGGGGTCCTACGGTGACTCGTTTCTGTGACAAAGACACCCTCTGTGAAGCCCACAGCGGGTCTCACGTTATCTGTTGCAGGCCAAATTGTCATATCCATCAAGTCTGTTCAGAACAGGGCACGGGGGGCTTGCGCAGGAGGTAGAGGAAAGTGTGCAAAATGCTGGAAACTTCCCTAATAAACACAGAACCCGATCCCGGGCCAGTGGTCTGGGAGGTCCGTACTCCCAGCAGCCGGGCATGTCTGTCCTCTGGGGCCTGTGCAGAGGGAAGAACAGGCCCCCCTGGGATGGAGGAACCTGGGGGCATGCTCAGCCGGCAGTGCTCCCCGCCCATGGAGGGGCACAAGGGGCCGTCCTCCTGCAGCCCCCGAGTCACCTGGGAAGCGGGACATCTGTTTCCCCCGCTTCTCCACCAGATCACCTCTCCAGATTCCCCAGGTGCCGCGGGGGCCGTTGGTTTCAGCCGTGTCTCCTGAAGGAAAAGGGAGGTGGCACTGGCTTGTGCCCGGAAGTGGGGCCTCTCGGGTCCCAGGGAGACTCCACGATGGTCAAGGGGAGGTCCTGGGGCCCTGAGACCAGCCAGGGCCGGGCCGGCCGGGCCCCACTGCCCCGCCCTAGGCTCCGTGAACCGCCAGAGGCCGAGCCTGACTGTTTGTTTCCATAGCATTTCCTGTTTTCAAACTATAAAGCCACATGATGCAAGGTGAACGCTGGATCTTGACTGCCGGGGGGCGGACGGGGGGCTTTGCCAGGAGTGCTGGGGAGATCCCCCTGGCCGGCACCCCTGTCTGCCCTGGGCTCTGCGGGCCGAGGCCCGTGTCTCTTCAACCCTCTTCCCAGAAGCCTGTTCCGCTTTGTCCACAGGCCCTGGAAGGAGCCGGGCAGAAACACGGGGCGGCCTCATCTCCCTTGGGGGCAGGAGGAACCCGGGGCCGGGATCGCTCAGGTGCAGGCTCAGCGGGCCCCATGGCCTCTCCTGGCACCTGAGGTGTGTGGTTTCCAGATTTTTCTCCCCGACACACCCAGGTGTCTGGCTGGTGTCACATTCGCCACCTCTGCCACTGCCCCCCCCCCCTTTCTTTCCTCTTTTCAGAACCATGATGAGTCAGCTCCAGGTTGGTAACTGGAGATGCAGCCGCCCGGGTCAGGGTGCAGGCGTGGTGGGCGTGAGGGGGCACCGCCGGCTCTGGTCCATGGGGGAGCTCAGCTCAGCCTCCGGTGTCAGCAGGAAGGGCCCTTCAAGGGCAGGCGCAGGACTCCCTCTGCCCTTCCAGAAGGTGACAACTGTACAAGGAAGGCGGGGGGCTCTTCCCACACACCCAGGCCACCCATCAGCCAGCCCCAGAGAAGAGTCCCCACGTGGCGCTTGGCTCTCTGCGGCTGTGGGTCTGACTAGCAGGCGCATGCCATGAGGGAGGTCTCCGCTTCCTGGCGCTCCCAGGCCCGGCTCCTGGGTTTTCTCGCCGCCCCGCCCACCAAAACAGGGCAGCACTCATTGTCAGCGTCTCCCTGAGGCCCAGGACAAAAGTCAGACGTTGTGGGGGGGGCCCACTGTGGGCCCCACGGGCTCCTGCGTTCTGGATGTAGTGGGATTAGAGTGTGCCGTCGGTGGGACAGGTGTTTCCTTTATGCCCGAGGGCTGGAAAGAAGCTCGTCATTAAGTGCCACATTCAGTGGGGTCTCCCGCGCGGGCTCGCTGGAGGGCCGGGTTTTGTTGGGGCCTCATTTTTACATCTGACCCCGGCCAGCTGGAGTGCCTTGTTTTAAGCACGGGGTAACAGCTGACATAACATAACGGGGCTCAGGCTGAACAGGCAGCCGTGTCGCCGGGCGGGGGCCTGGCACGGCACTCCACGTGGGGGCTCCTGGGGTGCTGCCCTGGGGAAGTCGTCAGGGATAATAGGATGAGCCTGGTGGGGCCTCGTGGCCGTGGGGCGCATCGCAGTGGGGTCCGCCAGCTGTCGCCGCCCGGATGAGTGGGCTGACCAAGTGGCTGGTTGCTGGGCGGGGGCTGGAGGCTGTGCAGGTGCCAGAATAATCGCCCCAGGATACTGCATTCAGATGGGTTATAATCACGTTCTCTGCCTCCCCAGGTCATGCAGAATGGAAACCAGAGGCCCCGGCTGTGCAGCCATTGAAGTGTGTCATTGTGTGGCTTCAGGGCAGAAAGAAGGGGTCTCAGTGCAGCCTTGTGGGGCCGAGGGGCCGCCAGGCCCGTGCAGCCAGGCCCCAACCCCCTGCCTCACTGAGCCGACCTCAGGGCTGGGGCGCGGCAGCTCCTTCCACTGCACTTTCAACCTCCCAGTTATGAGACTGGGTGATGGCTGGGTGTACTGGGTGGGGCGAACGGGGAAAAGGGGGCTGTGGGTGACCCCCAGGGAGATGCCCTTGACCTGGGCCAGCCCAGTGTGCCCGGAGTACTGTCCGTCAGCTCCTTCCAGGCCCCTGGGCGGGCCCCAGCGGGGCTCAAGAGAACTCGATGACACTCATAAACACAGAAGAGGCCCGAGAAGCCCTTCAAGCATCTTTAGGGTCATGGGAATTGGGGGCGGTGGTCCCCGCCCCAAATGAGCTGGCCTCTACTGCAGGTGCTGATCCTGCGGTCCTGCTGGTCACCTGGGGCCTGGGAAGGCGCGCTGCGGGCCTCGGCCTTCACAGCTTCACTTCCCCATGGGGGGCAGCTGCAAGCAGAGCCCCCCAGCCCGAGGCTCACGGTGACGGGCACCATATTTGCACTTTCAAGTGGACCTAGCCACCACTGGGCCAGAAGTACCCTGTGCTGAAAGCCAAGCTGGGGTGGCTGCACGCTGTTTTCCCAGCTTGGTCAAGGTCAAGGCAGCTGAAGGAGCAGGTTGGGGAAAGCGTGCCCGGTGCAGCCGGATGCCTCATTGAGAGGCGAGCGTGCAGAGGCACACACAGACACAGCACCCGCGGTTACACCAACACACCAGAGATACTCACAGGCACATACACGGGCACAGGCACACAGGGAGGCACACACGTGTGGACACACTCACGTGGCGTGCACATTCAGGCACATACACATGTCTGCATGCACACGTGCACACAAGCACGCTCAGCCCAGAGCTTCGGGCCGGCAGGAGCGAGACCCCCTTGGGGCCACGTTCCATTTGCACATTTAATCCAGAAACTGTCAGCACGGGAAGCCTGGACGAGAACAAAATGTCAAGTGTGTGCTGAGAGGCGCAGCCTGCCCCCTTTCCTGGCGGGCGATGATCTGGTCAGTTTCCGAGCACGATGAGCTGAGAATAATTTGTGCATTCAGAACAGGGTCCGGTGGGGAGACCTGGGGGAAGGGCGGGTGTCTTTATTTCATTTTCAGTTTCTCAAGCTGGGCCTGTGTCTCTTCTCCCCGACCGTTCGTGGAGCCGACTGGGGAGGGTGGTGATGGGTGTCGCTGTCCTTGGGGATGGGGACCGGGCTGGGGTCCGTTTGCTACTCTTTTCTCAGTGTTGCCGACTCCACGAGGTTCCGGGGCCCAGTGATTGCCGTGAAAGTCTGGCCTTGACCACAAACCCCCCATGATCACGCTGCTTTCAGGGTGCTGGTGAGCAAGACTTAGTCCCTGCTGTCCAGATCCTCTGAACTTTCCCCAAACACCCACCTTGTGCTCAGGGTCTCTGCTTCCATCTCAGGCTGGAGGTGATTTTCTCTGTAATGAAGACATCTGTTAGACCACTTAGTGGCTCTGGGACACTGGGAAAACACCCTCTCATCCTGGGGAGTTTGTAAGAATTTCTAGTTCCTCCCCAGTGTTCAGAGAGCCCGTCATAAGGTTCCATCGCTGATCCCCATGTAAACGGGCAGCCGAGGGGGCTCAGGGGGCCTCTGGACCCCTCTTGAGAAAGAGTGGCAGGGAGGCAGCAGGCCTGGGGCCTCCAGGGTTGCACCCCTTTCTGGTTTGGGGTAGGCCTGAGAGAGGGGCCGTGCTGGGCATGGCTCTCCAAGGCCCCGGAGCCTGGGTGTGCACTAGAGACTCAGGGAGGTGGTGGGGTCCGGACCTCCGAGGCTGCTGGTGGGCCCTCACACATTCCCGCCCCTCTCCGGGCTGTGAGATGGGGACATACAGTGTGGAGGTTCTCAGCCCAGAGCCGACAGCCTAAAGGGTCAAAGGGACAGTGGGGGACAGTGCCCCCTTCTTCCTGGCGAGTGTGGAGTGGCAGGGTCGGTGGTGCTGGAGAAGTGGATGGGAGGGCCGTCCGTACCCACCAGGGCACCTAATTGGGAGCCAGTGACCTCAATTAGATGATTGTTTGCAGCACCTGAGCGGAAATCCAAGGGGGAGAGACGGACGGACAGACAGACAGACAGACAGACAGACCCATGTTTGCCATGGCAGCACGTGTGCCTGGATCTACACAAGGCGCTGTAGCTCCCAGGATATTTCCTCTGCTCACTTAAACCCAAACCAGCTCTACGGAGGTATCGTTGACGGGCGATAGACCGCCGTATTTATAGCGCACGATCTGATAAACCTTGACACGTGTGGACGCCATGAGACCGTCACCACCATCAGGATAGCAAGCACATCCATCACCCCAGAGTGTCCTTGTGCCCTTGAGATCCTTCCTCCTGCCCTCCCCACTCAGGAGGTGCCCACTGGTCTCTTTCTGTTGGTATAGATTGGTTTGCGTTTTCTAGAATTTTCTACAGATGGACTCATCCACTGGTGCTCTTTCTGTCTGGCTCCTTTCGCTCAGCGTCGTTATTCTGAGGTTCATCTGGGCTGCTGCGTGTATCAGCAGTCCATGCTTTTCCATTCCTGAGTTGTGTTCCACTGTATGGGTGTCTCACAGTGGCTTTATCCGTTCTTGTGTTTATGGGCATTTGGGTCATTTCCAGTTCTGAGTGATTTGAAATACGTTTGTGTCCAAGTCTTTGGATGGAGTTGTGTTTCCTTTTTTCTTGGGCAAATACCTAGGACCACGATGGTTGGAGAATATGATAGGTGTTTGTTTAAGAAACTAACGAACTGTTTTCCAAAGTGACTGCACTGTTTTGCATTCCATCCTCACCAACACTTGGTACGGTTGGTCTTTTTCATTTCACCAATCTAATAAGTGGGTAGGGGTATCTCATTATGTTTTAATTTTCATTTCCTGATGACTAATGATGTTGAGGATCTTTTCACGTGCAGTTTAATTGGCTTCCTTGTAACTTCTCGGGTAAAGTCTTTTCAAATCTTTTGCTCATTTAACGATTGAGCTGTTTGTCTTCTTATTACTGGGTTGTGAACGTTCTTTGTATATTCTAGGTGCATGGATACATGTTTTACAAATATTTTCCCTAGTCTGTGGCTTTCCTTCTCATTTATTTAATAGTGTCTTTTAAAGACTAAAAGTTCTCAATTTTAATTGTCAAATTTATTTCTTTTTCCTTTTATATGCTTCTCGTGCTTTTTATGTTATCTTTAAGAAATCTTTACCAAACATGTAATTACTAAGACTTTCTTCTGGTAGTTTAGTTTTAGTGCTTACATTTAGGTCCATGAGTTAATTTTTGTATACTATGTAAATTTTGGGTTGAGGTTTATAATTTTTATATGAATGTCTAATTATTCCAGTGCCCTATGTTGAAAAGAGTATCTTTTACCCATCAAATCACCTTGACGGCTTTTTAGAAACTCGATCATAAAAATGTGGATGTATTTTTGGATGCTTTGTTCTGATGCACTGATCTGTTAGTATGGCTCATGCTAATACCACACTGCCTTGATCACTGTAGCTTTAGAAGTCTTGAAATAAGGTAAATCCTTCAACTTTGTTCTTCTCTTTCAAGTTGTTTTGATTATTCCAGATCCTTTCCATTTATATATACATTTTAGAAGCTGCTTGTCAGTTTTTACAAAGAAGCCTCGTGGGATTTTGTTTGGGACTGCATCAAACCCAGAGATCAACTCGGGGGGAGTCGATCTCTTACCAATATTGAATCTTCTGAGCCATGAACATTGTATATCTCTCCATTTATTTAGATCTTTAGTTTCTGTCAGAGGTGTTTTGTAGTTTTCAGTGTAGAGGTCTTACACATCTTTGGTCAGAAACCTAAGTATTTCGTATTTTTTATGCTATTGTCAATGGTATTTCTTCATTAATTTTGATTTCTGGTTGTTCATTGCTAGTATTTAAAACTTGGTTAATTTTGATATATTTATCTTATATCTTGAGACTTTTCTAATGCACTTCTTAGTTCTAGTAGCTTTTTTTGGTGATTCCATTGATTTTTTTTACATTGATCATGTCTGCAAATAAAAGCAGTTTTACCTCTTCCTTTCCAATCTGGATGCCTATTATTTTTTTCTTGCCTGATTGCACTGGCTTGCCTCGCCGGTACATGGTTTAACATCGACGGGAAGAGTGAACATCCTTGCCTTGTTCTCAATCTTAGGAGAAATACAGTTAGTCCTTCACCATCGAGTGTGATGGTGTGTGATGTCAGTAGGTTTCTGTAGATGTCCTTTATTAGGCTGAGGAACTTCCCTTCCAATACTAATGCTGAGAGGTTTTTTATTTTTTTTTATTTTTTTTTTTAACATGAATGGATGTTGAATTTTGTCAAATGCTTTTTCTATATCTCTTGAAATGATGATACCTTTTTTCTTCTTTAGTCTCCTAATATGGTGAATTATATTGATTGATGTTCAAATGTTAAACTAATCTTGCATTCCTGGGTAAACCCTACTTGGTCATGTTGTTTTACCTTTTTTGTATATTACTGGACTTAATTTGCTAAAATTTTGCTAAGAACTTTAGCATCTATGTTCACAAGGGATATTGTCTGTACTTTTCTTATGTTTTGGTTCTGGTCTCAGAGGAATGTTGGTGTGGCAGAGTGAGCTGGGTGGGGTTCTCGCTCCAGTTGGGAGAAGAGCTTGTGTAGACCCAATCTTATTTCTTCCCTACACGTGTGGTGGAGTTTATCGGTAAAACTCTCTAGGCCTGAACTTTCCTTTGTGAGAAGGAAATGTGTTAACCAGATTTTGAATGAATTTAATAGACATATTTAAGTTATCTGTTTCTTCTTGAGTGAGCTTTGGTATTTTGTGTGTTTGAAGAAATTTTTTCATTTTATCTAACGTGTTAAATTTATTAGCATGAGTTCATAACATTATTCTTTTAACATTTGTAGAATATGTAATAACGTCTCTTCTCTCATTCCTGATATTGGTAATTTGTGACTCTTTTCTTTTCTTTTTTTTTTTCTTTGCTGAGGAAGATTCACCCTGAGCTAACATCTGTGCCAATCTTCCTCTATTTTGTATATGGGTCACCACCACAGCATGGCTGATGAGTGGTGTAGATCTGTACCTAGGAACCAAACCCAGGCTGCCAAAGCAGAGTGTGCCAAATTTAACCACTAAGCCAGGGGGCTGGCCCTTTGTTTTTTAAATATATATATATGATCAATGTGGCTAGAGTTTTAGTGACTTGATTGATCTCAAAAAAATCAACTTTTGATTTTGGATTTCATTGAATTTATTTTCTTTTTTTGTTATTTCATTTCTGCTCTGATTTTTATTTCTTTTATTTTGCTTATTTAGTTTTAGTTTGCTCTCTTTTTTCTGGTTTATTAAGGTAGAAGCTTAGGTCGTTGACTGGAGACCCCTCTTCTCTTCTACTATAGGTGTTCGGTGGTATACCTTTCTCTCTAAAGACCGTGTTGGTTAGGCCTGCAGATTTTGGTGCTTTTCTTATTTTCGTTCCCTTCAAAATATTTTCTAATTTCCTTTTTGATGTCTTCTTTGATGCATGAGTTATTTAACAGTGTATTACTTACTTTCTAAACATTTGGGGATCTTCAAGATACCTTTCTGTTATTGATTTCTACTTTATTTCATTTGTGGTCATAAAAAATACTTAACATGATTTAAATCTTTTAAAATTTATTAGCACTTGTTTTATGGCCCAGCATATGGTTTCCCTTTGTAAATATTCTGTTGTCCACTTGAAAAGAGTGTGTATTCTGCTGTGGTTGGGAGGATTGTTCTGTAAATGCCAATTAGGTCACTGTGGTTGGCAGTCCTCGAGTGAGGTTGGTGTCCTCTTGTACCCTTACTGATTTTCTGTCTACTTGTTCTGTAGATTATTGAGAGAGGAGTATCAAAATCTCCAACTGTAATTGTGGATCTGTCTTTTTGTTCTTCCAGTTCTAGTAGTTTTTGCTCAATGTATTTTGAAGCTTTGTTATTGGGTGCGTTGGTATTTAGAATTGTTATGGTCTCTGGATGAATTGAGCCATTTATCATTATGAAATGACCTTGTTTATCCCTGATAAATTTCTTTGCTCTGAAATCTGCTTTGTCTGATATTAATATAGCCAGTCCAGGTTCTTTTCATTAGTGTTAGCGTAGTGTATCTTTTTCATTTGTTTTACTTTTAACCTATTTGTGTCTTTATATTTAAACCGTGTTTCTGTGTGGAGCGTATAGTTGAGTCTTATTTTGTGAGTCAAATTAAAATATTTTTCTCTTGAAGGATAACTTAAGCTCATTTGCATTTATTAACGTGACTGATGTTCTTGGTCTCAACTCTTTCATGGTCTTTTATAATTATGTGTCATTTGTCATCGTTGCTGTGAGAGTTTTCTCTACAGGATGTGTATTCTTTGCTCTTTAAAAATATGTTGGTATTCAGGAAGCCTTGTCCTTTCCTTCTAATAGTTACTTTCGTACTTACACCTTTTAAAATTTCTGTAATCCTTGTCTTCTCACTTGATCCTTCACTGTCTGGCTTGCTGGTTCACATTGATATCCTCTAACTCCCACCTGCTTCCTGTGGCACAAACAACAAGCTTATTCCATTTTCCTCTTTTATAAGTTTCAGGCTGCACAAACCCCAGATCAACAACTGAATACTCAGAGGGTGAGAAATAAGTGATGTGGGGTGGGGGTGGCATCCTCAGTAGAGGGGTCATAGGTGGCCACATTGAGCAGTTGACTGTGGGGCTCTGTGTGAAGGTGAAGGACTGAGTCATGCATACATTTCGGGGGCAGAGGGGACAGCACACATCAAGACCCTGAGCAAGCGTGTGCCTGGCGTTCGTGGAAGGAGTCGAGAGGAAACCAGAGAGCAGAGTGGGCAGGTGAGGTCAGGGCCTGGGGCAGGGCCTCAGGGCTGCTCTGGACGCTTGGCTTTTAGTCTGCGATGATGTGAGGGACTCAGGGCTAGCACCTCTCCTCTGACTGGTGGAGGACAGGCTGAGGAGGGCTGGGCAGTGGCAGCGAGGCACCTGCGGCTGTCAGCCTGATGGTGGAGGGTGGTGGCTCAGACCCAGATGTACCATGGACACCTGTTCCTATTTGCACACATCTTGCAAGCACAGAAACATGGGTAGGAAGCGTTTACACCCCCAAATAATGGTTCCTTCTGGGAAGGTGGGTCGGAGAAGGCTTTTACTGATTCTGATAGGTTTTATTTCTCCAAAACATCTGAACCAAGTACAACAAAATGGAGAAAAATAAAGCAGGGGATGGGGTTGGAACACATACTTTTTTGTCGTGTTATTTGCTGTATTCTTAGGTCTATTTAAAAGACTTCATATCGAACAAGCAGAAAAGTCTCTGTATAGCTGAGAATTTTCCATAGCAGTTCGTATGCCCTCTCTCAGCCTTGTGGGTGTGGTGGGTACCCTGACATCCTGCAGGGGTCACGGGGACACGTCTGCAAATGGCTAAATTCTGCTAAGACATTTCTGGAGTTTACGGATCCCTACAGGGAAAACGTTTCCGAGGAGGGGTTTGTTGATGTGTGGGGAGGAGAGGCGTGATGGCCCACTTCAAGGGGAGGGCGTCCTGCTGCAGCGCAGGTGGCTCGCCCCAGGGCGGCATGTGCTTGTCTGCGTGCACTTGCACACATGTGTCTGTATGCACATTCAGCGTGTGTTCTGCGTGCACATTCATGCGTGTGCGTGTCGTGGTCAGTCCCTAAGATGGCAGGCACAGGGACCTTCTGCCCCTCCTCTGCCCCTGGGCCGGGCCCAAGACAGCCCCAGGAGCAGGTGAAGCCTGAACTGGCTGGCAACTGCGGGGTCTCTCACCACCACCCCGTCCCATCACCCCCTCCCCGCCCACACCTCGCCCTCTTCCCCAAGTGCCCCAGTCTTTCACCGCTCACCGGTTTGCTCGGATGCTGGTGTGAGGCTCCCGGGTCCCGACCCATTTCCTGAGCCCTGGCACCCCGGGGCCAGGGGGCATCTCAGTGGCCAGTTCCAGGTGGTTCCCGAGGGGCTGCGAGAGGCTGTCCCCCACCTGGCAACACCGGGCCAGGTGCTGTGCCCTCGAGGAGGGCCCTCGGGTGCGGGGGACCCTGAGGGAGGCCGAGTGCCGCCCGGTGTCCTGGCCGTGGCTGGTCCCGTTTCTGGAGGGCTCTGGGCTGTCTGCTTTTCCAGGAACTGCTCCGGGGGGCCCATCGTCTGTCCACCCGGCTGCAAGGTTGGGTTCTCTTGCCCCCCAAGTGCCCAGGATGGGAAAAGGAGGCGGTCTGTGTGCTGTGGCCGCTCCTCCAGCAGGCAAGCTGCCCGGGCTCCCACGGGCTGCTCTGGGGATGCCTGGTGGGCAATAGACAGGAATGGCAGCACGCGGCCATCTCTGGGCAGCAGGGAGGCCCGTCCACAGGCCCGATTGGCCCTTCTGTGCGATGGAATCGGGGGGACTTGGCCCGCTGCGTACTGTGCCACCCAGCACAAGCCTCTGTCTCCACTCTACAGGGTGTCGGGGGGGGACCCTGGTGCCCCTTTGTGGTTGGGATTTGGAGGGCTCATCGTCCTCGGGCCGGGAGGGACAGACCGGAACTGAAATGCATGTGTCCCAGCGGTGGCACAGAATGGGGTTGGCAAGCATTTCTGTCAGGGGCCCGAGGGTGACTATCTCAGGCTCTCAGGCCACACACGGCCCCCAGCTCCACCAGTGTAGGGTGAGAGGGCATGGTGTGTGCCAACAAAACTTCATTTTTAAATTAGAATTTTAAAATGAATAGACTACTTTTTACAGCATTTTTAGGTTTGCAGAAAAACTGAGCGGAAAGTACAGAGTTCCCATATACTGCCTCTCCCATATAATGGGAGTCCCCCATTATTAACCTCTTGCATTCGTGCGGGCATTCATTATGATTGATGAACCAGTCTGATTCGTCACTATTCACTCAAGTCCACAGTTTGCAGCGGGGTCACTCTAGGGGTTGTACACTCGATGGGTTTTGGCAAATGTGTAATGGCGTGTACAGTGTCATACAGAGTAGTTCACCACCCTACAGATCCTCTGTGCTCCTCCCAGAGAAGGACCCTCTAGCCATCTCTCCTTTCCCCAGAGCACCCCCCCCCCACTCTCTTTACTGTCCCTAGAATTGGCAAAAGCAGGCAGCCACTGGCTTCAGCCACGGTGAAATGAGGCCCCTGGCTCAGACCTCGGTGTGGGGAGTGGCCTAGAGCCACACGTTCCCCCTGGGGTCTCCACACGCAGCTCAAGGGGCGCCAGGCCCTCCCATCGCGCCACCCCCATCGCAGGTTCTCGCCTGGCATGCAGGGGTGCCCTGGGCTGAGCAGGCCTGGGCTGCCAGCTGACTCCCCTGTGAGCCGTCTAGAAGTGGGGGCCCTGGGTCCAGGTCCCCCCCTCAGAGGCAGGGTGGGCCCTGACTGTGGTTCTGTGGCCTGAAGTTGTGACTTTTCTGGTTCTTTTTATTTTCCGTAAGTGTTCACGCTGCTTGACCATGAAATGGGCTGCGCTCTGAGCATCCCCGGAATGAGGGCATCCCGTTGAGTCCTCCTGGGCACAGGTCTGGGCTTGGCTGCGTAGGGGTCAGAGGTCCGGCTCTCTGACCTGGGGTCACCAGGCTTGAATGAGGACCTGGGCCTACACATGCCCCGTTGCTGTCTGGCGTGGGCTTCACTCTGTCCCCAGTCTGGGCTCTGCTGTCCCTCGTCCAGAGCGCACTGGTCGCTCCCCTCCCTCGGCCAGGCCGCACCGACACGCACCACATGGCGGCCGGGGCGGGCCTCTTCAAAAGGCGACTCAGATTCGGTCCCTGCCTTGTTTAGAACCCTCCAGAAGCTTCCCACGGCTGTGAAGCGACACCCACACCCCTCCCTGTGACCCACAAAACCCCTCAAGGCAGGGTCCCTGCTCGGCTCTGCCAGCCCCGCCTCCCGGACGCGGCCTCCCTGCTATCCAGCCTTCGCCGCGCGGCCCTCCTTTTCCTCCAGGCTGCAGCTGGAGTCTCCCGTCCCCAGGGAGGCCTGCCCTCCACCCTCGTCCTGTGGCCCTCGCTGACTCGCAGGCAGTTGGGTACCATCCAGAGAGGGGACCTTTTCGGTCATGGTGCTGGGGGTCTTTGCAGGAGAAGAACCTGTGATACCATGGTTGGATTCCTTCCACGTGGGGTACCCTCACTGTCACCCCACTGCCCCCTCGTCAGGCCGCTTTGGGGATTAAATGGTGTGGGCGGAAGGCAGAAGAAGCCAACAGACTCGGAAGGTCACAGAAGGCCCAGAACTCTGCAAATTCCCTTCTGAGCAGCTCCGAGTGTGCACGGGGGGTGGGGGGAGCTGGAAGGACGCCTGAAGTGAGCTGAGTGCCCGGCACTCAAGGGGCCGGGGACACACTTCCCGAGGTCAGAGTGCCAGGGGACACCCAAGCCAACACATGAGCCCAGGTCCCCCGGAGGCAGATGGGGCTTGGGCAGTGAGTCTGAGGGCTGGTGGAGATGGCTTTCTGGGTAGGGGACGGTCAGGAACTTCTGGAAGGAGCCTTGAAGGGGGAGCTGGGCCTTGAGGGCTCCCTTGGCTACAGGGTGGGCAGTGGGCATCACCAGGGTCAGCCAGAACCGGGCTGCAGATAGGGTTGGGGTCCCAGGTGTGAGGTGTAGACATTAGCTGGACTTCGGGCTTCCTCAGCACCTGTTTCCAGAGCGTCTCCTGTGTGCCCCGCGGTGTGACAGGGAGACCAACGGCGAGGTGGTCAACAAGCGTGCTGCCCTCAGTCCTGGGGGGCACACTGAGGAGGACGCCTGTGGGGACACCTCTCGTGGGGTTGGCAGGGGGACAGCAGCACAAGTCCCCAACAACAGGGAGCGTTTTAGACAGGAGGCAGGGGACTGCAGTCAGTGGAGAGAGGGAGGCCGTGCAGAGCTGGTGCCGAGCTCCCTGGTCCACTCTGGGCAGACGGGGCTGATTTCTGACTAGGGTTTTTTTTTTATATAAAATCTCCAAAAACCAGATCTTTGATTTAGCTTATCTTTCCTTTCAACATATTAACTTTTTTTAAAAAATGATCAATTTACTCATCCATCTTGTAGGTTGGTTTCATTATTTTCCTGATGTCTTCTTATTTTCAATTTAGATTTACGGAGGTCTAAATTTCGTTACAGTGAAATTTCTCCTCTTTAGGTGTACAGTACAGTGCAGTGAGTCCTGGCAAATGTTTGCAGTTGTGTAATCACCCCTGCAATCAAGATCTAGAACATTCCCATCACCCCCAGAAGGTCCTCAGTGCCCCTTGGCAGCTCAGCCTGCCCCCGCACCCCCAGCACCTGGTAATCACGGATGTTTCCTGTCCCCGTAGTTTTGCCTTTTCCAGAACGTCATTCGAAAGGCATCCTGCACTATGTAGCCTTTGTGTCTGGCTTCTTTCACTTAGCAGAATGCATTTGAGCTTCATCCATGTTGTGGCTTGCGTTCAGTACTTTGTTTCCTTTTAATTGGAAAGGATAAAATGTACCACAGTTTGTTTATCTATTCACAGGCTGATGGACATTTGAGCTGTTTCCAGTGTTCGGCTGTTATGATTAAAGCTGCCCTGATTATTGCATACAGGTTTTTGAGTAGTCATATGTCTTCATTTCTCTTGGGTAAGTCCCTAGGAGGGGGTGGCTGGATGATGTGGTCCATGCATGTTGACCTTTCTAAGAAACTGCAAACTGTTTTCCATGTTTCGCTCTGCTCGTCCCGTCTCTGTGGGACTGTTCCGCTCGTCCCGTCTCTGTGGGACTGTTGCAGTAGTGCTGCTTTCTCATCAGCACTTAATATTGCCTGATTGGTACATTTTAGCCATTCTAAAGGCGCGTGGTCGTATCTCACGGTAGTTTTAATTGCGTTTCCCTAGTGACTAATGATGTTGAGCATCTTTTCCTGTGCTGATTTGCCATTCATACATCTTTGACGAAGTGTCTGTTCACTTTTTTGCCCATCTTAATGATTGGGTCATTTTCTTATTACTGAGTTGTGAGAGTTGTTTATATGTTCTTGGTATAAGTCTAGATATTAGATTTCGATGATCAGATTTGTGTTTTGCAAATATTTTCTCCCAATCTATGGCTTCTCTTTGCTTTTTCTTCACAGTATCTTTCAAAAGAGCAGAAGTTTTCAATTTTGATGAAGTCCAATTTTTCAGGGTGTTTTTTTTTTTTTTCTGTAAGGTTCATGCTTTTTGTGTTCTGTCTAAGAAATATTTGCCTAATCCAGGGTTACAAAGATTTTCCTTCTATGTTTTCTGTAGAAATTTCGTAGTTTTACATTTTATATTTAGATCTGTGATCCATTTCAAGTTTAATTTTATATATGGTGACAGGTATGGATCGAGGTTAAATCTTTTTTGCATGTGGTTATCCAATTGTTCCAGCACCTTTTTTCCATCGAATTAGTTTGACACCTTTGATGAAAATCAGTTGACCATGTGCATGGGTCTGTTTCTAGACTTTGTAATCTGTTCTGCCACCACCACACTGTCTTGATTAATGTGGCTTTTATAGTAAGCCTTGAAATCAGGCTGTGTTAATCCCTCAATTTTGTTCATTTTCAAAAGTATGTTGGCAATCCTAGGTCCTTTGCATTTCCACGTAAATCTTAGAATCAGTTTGTTAATTTCCACCAAAAAATCCTGCCGGAATTTTGGTTAGCACTGCGGTGAATGGGTAGGTGAATTTAGGTATCATGCATGTCATACTAATACTGAATTTTTCTGGTCAGCAGACGCCATGTATCTCTGCACTTGTTCGGATATTTTTAAATCTCATTCAGCGGCGTTTTGTAGTTCTCCGTGCACATAATTTGTGAGATTTGTTACTAAGTATTTTGTGGTTTTGACGCTACTGAAATGGTATAGTTTTCTTATTTTCACTTTTGGATTATTTGTTGCTGGTATGTCGACCTTGTCTCCTGTGGCTCTGCTAACATTAGTTCTGGAAGCTTCTTTTTGGTAGATTCTTTGGGATTTTCTATGACGAAGATCATGTTGTCCCGAATACAGTCAGTTTTATTTTTTCCTTTTCAATCTCTGTGCTTTTGGTTTCTGGTTCTTGCCCGCCGTGCTGGCTGGGACCTCCACGCCAACGCTGAGCAGTGAGGAGCAAGCACTCGTCCTTGTCTCATTTCTGATCTCGGGGGAAGCATTTGGGGTCTCATCAATAAGTCTGATATTTTCTGAGTGCCCTTTATCGGGTGAGGTAGTTCCTGCTCCTCCTAGTTTGCTGGGAATAGAGTGTGTCGAGCGAGGCTGTGGGATTTTGTCAGATGCTTTGCTACCTCCATTTGAGATGGTTACGTGTGTTTTTCTTTCTTACTTTGTTATATGGTGAACTATACGCATTGATTTTCAAATAGTAAACCAACCCTGCATTCTTAATATAAAGCCGACTTGGTCGTGATGCATTTTTTAAAAAAGATATTGTTGGGTTTGATTTGCTAAAATTTTGTATAGAATTTTGGCATCTCTGTTCACAAGGGATGTTGTCTGTGGTTTGTCTGCTCACAGCATCTTTGCTTTTGGCCTTAGGTAGAATGCGCTGAGAAGTGTCCCTTCTTTATAGTTCAGAACGAGTTGGTGTAGAATTGCCGTATTTCTTCCTTCAGTATTTGATAGGATGATCTGTGAAGCCATCGAACCTGGAGTCTTCTCTGTGGGAAAGGTTTTCATTAGGAATTCAATTTCTTTCATAGCTCTAGGGCTAGTCAGGTTATCTTCCTTGTTAAGTAACTTGCGAGTCTGTGTCTTGGTGGAAGGTATTTGTTCCACGGCCCCAGCCCAGATGTGGAAACAAGACCATCCAGTGCTGGGATGTTGTTCCCGGATGGTTTAGGGGTTTGCAGCGTCTGCACTCAGCCGGCTGAATGCAGGGGACCCTCCTCAGAGGGGGACATGGGCTGGCGGCCTTTGGCCCCAGAACTGCTCAAGCCCCTCCCAGTCCCCCCTGCTGCTGGCCGTCCAGCTGGCACCCCCTCCACAGCGCTCTGGTGACAGGACATGGACAGGGCTTGGGGGAAGGCAGCCCCTTCTCTGAGGGATGAAATTCAAGTAGATGGCCCCCCAGTCCACGGCACGTCTGCTTTTGTCCCACACTTTTCCTCTGTAAACTTTAGCCCTAAGACAACATACATCCTTCTGAAGCTGTCCACATATTAGCTCTGAAAACAGCAAAATCCGCGCACAATTTCCCCTAAATCCCTTAAAACATTCCTGAAAGACAAAATGAAACTTGAAATTCACCGCCTGTCGTGAAGATCTCTAGATGTGCAGCATCGGAGCGAGGTGCCCGGCGGTGAGGACACAGAGAAGCGGGCCACACTCACACGCAGGCCCGCCTCCCCCACCTCCGAGCCCCGATCGCCAGGGTCCATCGGAGCCCTTCAGCCTCTGCTGAAGTGAACACCATTCCAGCCCACGGCGAGGCAGAGCCTTTCAGTGCATCAGCCAGATGATTAGAAGGGGTTTTCATCCCCGAGTCTCTTTGGTTTGGTAAACTTCTCGTTCTGGGTAAATTCTTAAATAAGACATTTTTTTAGAAGCTTGGGCTCTCAGCAGATAAAAATACCATCTCCCCCCTCCGCCCTTCTTTCCCCACCCCAGCCCGTGGCAATCATAAGGGTGGGACTTCCTTGGGGTTAACAGCCCTCAGCAGTGGGGTTCCTGGGCTGAAAATAAACCCCCTGTAATGGGCCTATAGACGGAAATAGACGGAGGATTTGCTTTAAATACGTGTAAAGCTGGCTGCCGGGCGGCTCCTGGTGTCTGCAGCGGGCACGGGCGGTCTCTGGGCCTCCCGCTCCTCCACTGCAAATTGCAGGGCAGCCAGCCTGGACCACTCCTGTGTGCGCGAGGCCCCAAGGCCACGCGGTGGGGCTCAGGGGGTGTCAGGACCTGCTTTCTGGAAAGCCGCCACCTGCCTTTTCGACTGTTCAGAGCCCTGGATGCCCCTCCCCCTCCTCCCACCTTCTCCCACCCCTGGGCCTTGGCTTCTGTTGGTTATCAGCCTGGAATCCCACCTCCAGAATTTTGAGTGCTGTCTTCAGAGCCCAGATTTTTCCATGGAGTGGGGGAGGGGCAGGCTGATGTTCCCCTGCAAAAAGAAAGGGGGGCCATGTCTCCCCAAGGCCTGTGGGACCCCTTCCCAGGAGGAGAAAGCTTCAAGGCCTGCAGCCTGTGGTCTGGACATCCCCAGGGACCCTTGTCCAGCCCTTGGCTGGAGCTTGGTGACAACCTGGGGCCCCTGGCACCAGTGCTGCCCCTTTGGGCCACAAGTCCGAGATGGAGGTGTAGGTAGGGTTGGTTCCTCTAGGGGCTGAGGGAACATCTGGTCCAGGCCTCTCCCCTAGCTCTGGGGTTCTCTGTTGATCACTGGCATTCCTGGGCTTGTGGAAGCACGACCCCGATGCCTCATCTTCACATGGTGTTCTCCCTGGGTGTGTGTCTGCTTCCAAATGTCCCCTGTTTATAAGGATGCCAGTCATATTGGATTAGGGGCCCACTGTAGTGACCTTATCTTAACTACTTACACCTGCAATGACCCTATTTCCAAATAAGGCCACATTCTGAGGTGCTGAGGGTCAGGACTTCAACATATGAATTTGGTGGTGGGGGGCATGGAGGACAACACCCATCAACCCTGAACAGTGCCCGAGGCATGGGAGTGAGGCGGACTTGTCAAGCAAGGGCTGTGGGGATCATTCTGATCTGCCCTGTTCTGTAGTGAGACGTGAGTGGCCCTTGGTGACTGTTGCCACCCGTTATACTCACGGCTCCCGGACCAGGCCCTGGGTTTGGCACTGTGCTCAGAGCCAGGGACTCAGCTGGAGCAAGACAGGAGAGGTCCCTGTGCTCAGGCCTTGCATTCCATTGGATGTGGCAACGGTGGTCCTGTGAGCTGGGAAATGAGGTAGCTTCCCACATGGATGAACACCACAAAGAAAAGAGAACTCGGTGGTGGAGAGAGCTGGTGGCCGGGGATGGACCAGCAGACCATTGTGAGGGTGGTGTTGGAGCTGGCACCGAGGGGGAAGAAGGGGGCTGAGGGGCAGGGGAGAACTGCACAAAGGAAGGCCCGAGGTAGGAAAGGGGTGGTCACTGGGGACAGAAAGGAGGCGATATGGACAGAGCGGCTGCTACGGCCCTGTCTGCTCTTTCCCTGAGGGCAGGACCTGTGACGCAGGGTCCTCAGGAGGAGGATGGCCTTGGGGGCAGGCTGGAGGTCCCAGTTCCTGGCAGGTGTGTGCTGAGTGGCACGCCCTTTGTCCCTGGCTCAAAGAGGTGGCCGTGGGCCTGCGTCCTGGCTGCTGTTGGTGGCAGACCTGGGAGTTAGTGCTAAGTGTGCACTCCACAGAGGAGGGCCTGGCACGCAGTAGGCCTGGCACACAGTAGGTGCAGCTACGTGGACAAAAGATTGGGCTCTGGTGTTCCCAGCGTTGGAAGCTGGCCCAGCAGTTTTAGGGGATGAGGGATCCCTGTGCTGGGACCAGGATGAATACATGAAGGAAGAAAGGATAGATATTTTTCCTTTTTTTAGTCTGCTTGGGAGAAAGACATTTCCAAATGCCTAAGTGCAGGCAAGCGAAGAGTTTTACCCCTTGAAATGTGGAAGCAAAATCAAATAACTCCGCCTTCTTCAGTTTCCAGAGTCTTTGAGATTCTGAAGCCTGGCAGATCCCTCAGCTCTCATAATTGTGACGTGCAATTACCAAAGTGTCTGTGGTTACAGGCAGCAGGGCAAGCAGAACCATCAGGGCATGCAAATATCCCCTAATGAAGTCATCGCTTGTCATCAGTCCTGTCCCAAAGACCCACCTGCTGCACCTGCTCCCTGCTCCGTCCCCTCCGGCTGTGTCTCACCATGGGATGCTAGTTGATTGCAAAGTGACGTTAGCATTCTTGCAAAAGGCGCAGGGTTTCAGGAAGTCTGTAAAAGCGATGTTGGAGATTGCTTTATTCACCCACAGAGCCATTGATGGGGATGAAAGGAGAGGGAGGAAATGAAGTCACACATAAATTCCTGTCTTGCTGGGGAGAAAACTGTAGGGGAAACTCTACAGTGACAACTGTTTTTAGATCAGAGCAGGTTTGAAGGAACTGAAGTTTAAAGATCTGAAGGATCACAGTGATGGAATGGAAGAGTACAGTGAAACTTCCAAATTCATGAATAAGAAAGGAATGGATAATATGTGAATCAACTTTGCTACTATAAGGAAAATAAAATAAACAACCAAGTAAAATAGCAAATACAAGGTAAGATGAAAAGAATCAAATCAAACCTATCCAATTTTACACTAAATGTGAATGGCCTGAATTCCTCTATTAAAAGGTAGAGGACTGTCAGAAGGGTTTTTATTTTTAACAAATACATTGTTCAGAGGAATTCAGTCAATCAAACTGATAATGGACAGTTGAAAAATAAAGGGATAGCCAAAGAATGCAAAGCAACTACAGACAAAAGGAAAAAGAAAAGCAGGACGGCCTTTTTCCTGTTGGCACTGAGAGAAGCCTGGACGAGTCACCATTTTTGGAGGAGCCATAATGTAAACTTTTATGTGTCAAACAACATAACAAAATACGTAAAGTGAAAGCTATTGGAAGTGAAGAAAAAAATGGGTGAAATATAATCATCTCGGGAGATCTTTATTCTCAGATTAGGATAATTCTAGCAGACACAAGCTAGATGAGGACATGGATAGTTACATGTTGCAATGGTGAGCAATGTCAGATTCTAACAGTAATCTGAAATAACTCTCTATTATCTACAGCCACGTAACAAGCATTCTCAAATCTGGTACCTCCAAACAACCATCACAAGGAGCTCACGGACTCGCAATGTGGGCGGGGCCCTGGAGGGGCGGTTCATCTCTGCCCTGCCTAGTGTCCGCTGGGGCTGAGGCTCCACTTCCAGCATGGTGGGCACATGTGGTAGTGAGGTCCTCTTCCCCAGGGTCTCTCCAGGACCACATGGCCGCCTCACATCTGGTTTCAGGAGACGGGCAGTGGACAGGCCTGGAGACTGGGCAGCATCATTTTGCTATTGTCTTTTGATCTAGCATCTCAGAACCCAGAATGTAGTAAGGGGAGTGGTAAAGAACCTCGGGACACGTTTTAAAACCAGCACTGTAACTGAGGATCTTAATAACAGAGATTTTTTATTTCCTGTGCCCATGCAACATTTATAAAACCAATCGTTTTATATGACTGTAAAAAAAAAAAAAACCCAACACACTTCAAAACATTGAGATGTAGCTAGCCATGATCAAAACCTCAAACAAGTGGAAATAAATAGTTACAAGGTTACAAAAAAAGGCTTAACTATATTAAGGAGCACTCTTCTAAATAACCATCAGGAAGAGATGACTGTGGGGTGTGCAGGCTACATAGCGAGTTATGAAAAGTAGACCCCTCTGCAGGGTGGGAAGGTGCTTTTTGGGCCTGCCCCCTACCCCCACCCTGACTGGACACTTGTAATTTTCCTACCATTGACCTTGTTGCTTGCTAGCAGCTTCCTTGTGTTTGCAAGTGTTGTCGCCCACATGGGCTGAAATTCACTTGTTAAAAAGGAATAATAAGATAAAATGTATACGTTATCTATTGCATAAACACACAGGCGTATATCTGTCAAATGCCTCCTGGGCACCCACCCTTTGCCAGCTGCTCTGGGGGTGTCTGGGGCCGTGTAGTCTTTGCCTCATCAGAATCTGCTGATAAGCCCCATCCTAGGAGGGAGCTGTCGGCCGTGGGCCCTCTCCCTGGCCGCATCTGCCTCCTCTGCCCCAGCCAGGTGTCGGTGGCTGCCAAGCCCCGTGTCCGCCTCCTGACCTTGGGAACACCCAGGTGGGGAGGAAGTGGGCAGCGCTCGGGCATCCCTGAGGCCCTGGCTCGCCGTCTGCTGCAGTAAGCTGGGTCCCAGGGCTGGAGGCACCTCATTAAACCCCGAATCTCGTGTAACTCTAGTCGGCCTTGGTACAGCACCAGCAGTCCATGTGAAATTAAAATCACCTAGGGGCCCCGCTCTCCTCCCCACCGTGGGTGGGCAGCCTTTATTCAGAGGCTGGGGCCAGAAGCCTGAGCGATCCTGGGAAGGATTCGGCCTTGATGATAATGGGCTGGAGAATGTGCTCGAGTGGTGGTGTGGTCCAAGTCTCTGGTCTTGGTCTCATCCCCTCCCCCCCAAAAAAACACATTCCCATGAGGCTCAGACCCATTTGCAGTGCTGGGGGGACAGGCGGGTGACAGGTGTTAAGAGTTGGCAGTTACTTGCAGAACTGCGGATGGGGGGCGGGGTGGGGGTGCTGGAGGCCTGAATGGAGCTGGAGAGGCTCCACAGAGCGGGGATGGCCTGAGCTTCCAGCTGCAGGAAGGGTTTGCTTGAGGGGCATCCTTATGTTTTTCTTGCTCCTTAAAAGGCCTTTGGTGCCTCCAGAGGAGTTTCCTGGGAAGCCGAGCTTAGAATAGGTGCCCTCTCTGCTAGTAGTCTGTCGAGTTGTAACAAAATGTTTGAACACAGCTCCCGTGAGGCTGGGGATGGCACAGGGGGCCCTACCCCAGCCAGGGAGTGGATGCAGGCCCATCAAAGAACAGGGAGTCCCTAGAGCCTCCCCGCACCCCAGGCACCCCCAGGCAGCTGCTTGAGTGTGGAACCCGGTTGGGGGAAATGGCCAGCCCCTGTGGTCTCAGCTTCTCAAGAGCCTCCCCAGACAGCCTGGACACCGGGCCTTGAGCCGCCTGTTGGGGTGTGTCTGAGTTGAGGGGCAGTGCTGCGGCCCCTCTCCAGGGCCCGGGGACCAGACAGCAGCTGGTGATCACTTGCAGGGCCTGGCTGCCGAGTGGATGGGAACGTCCGTCCCCATGGCGACAGAGCAAGCCTCATGGCCTCTCCTGCTCAGTCTGCAGAATGGCCGCCCCAGACAGCTGGTCAGTGGGGCTGGTTCTCGGGGGAAAGCGACCCAGTGCCTCCGGAGTTGCCCCGAAACCTGTGACTGCCTTTAACCAGTGGGGCAGGCACACAGAGCCGCTGGCCCATCCGGCTCTTACCTCCAGGCTTGCGTTTCTGTCTCCCTCAGGGTCTGACGACTCATGGGAATGCAGGGTGCCGGCCTGTTGGGGAGAGGCTGCAGGGTGGGGACCCCAAAGCGCCAGTGACTTCAGGCAGATGGACCCCAGACCCATGCAGGAAGTAGTGTCCAGCCTGGGGGCACTGTGGGTCTCCCTGGGCCCCCTCAGCCCCCTGGAATGCAGCACCCACCCTAGGGGCTGGGGCAAGGAGCAGGAGCGTCTTCCACCTGGAGTCTCCCATGTGGCCCTCTGAGCGCCAGCTGGCTGCCATGCCGGGGTGCAGTGCTGGGCTGGGCTTCTGAGGCGGAAAAGGCAGACCCTGGCCTTGGGGAGACAGCCAAGGAGCAGGGGCGGGGTCCCCTGAGCTGGGATGAGTCCCACTGCGTCTGCAGGAGGGAGGAGAGGCCAGGGAGACCCAGCTTGGGTCTAGCGTGGCGGTGTGTCATATGGGGTCAGGAAGGGTCTTCTGTGCTGCGGGCGGCGTGGGGGTTCTGAGACAGGTCTGGGCAGGGTGGGACCTGGGGCCCTGCGGGGGTGGGAGGGTGACGTTCAGGCCCCAGACTGGGTTGGGGGTCCCCACCCCTCTGCACAGCACCGTCCTCCAGGCCTCCCCCCTTTGCTGGGACTCCACCTGTCCCACCTTCCCCTAACCCCTCCCTGGGCCTTTCCGTGGGCCTGAGGGGGTTCTTCTCATTTCAGCCTCCCCATAGCCCTAGGAGGTGGGTGCTGCCAGCACCCCCATTGGACAGACGAGGATGCTGAGGTGCCGAAGGTTACATGACCGACCCTGGTCACTGCCCTGGGGCTTGGTGATCCTGCATCTCACCGTCCTATGGGAGCGTGGGGCTCTCGGGGGCCCAGCCTGCCCCTTTGTCCCAGCCCGGAGCTCCCCTCACACAGCAGGGCCACCCCTTGCCTGTACCCCAGTGCCTGACGCGGGGCCTGGGCTACAGGCCGCATGGAGCAGGGAGCAGGCCCTTTGAGGGTGGTGGGGCTGCACATTCAGGGGGGCTGTGGGGCCAAAGGGAAGCAGCTGAGCAAAGGGGCTCCCACAGCTGAGGTAGCATTGGACGGGGAGAGGCGGGCGGGGGTCAGCTCCCCTGCAGGTCCCAGGCAGACAGGACCCACCCCTGCCCAGGGCTCCCTGCCTCTATCCTCCTCCTGGCCCCTCTGCAGGGCTACTCCGTGGTGTCGGCCCCCAGGCTGGGGCAACTCCGCTGGGGTGCGCGCTGGCCTTATGCAGGACAGGCAACAAGCCTGCACTGAGGGCCCCAGCTGTGCCCAGCACATGTCACCAGGAGGCCCATGAGCCCTCACCATGGGCTTGCGGCTGGGAGCAGCTGGCCACAGGCAGGCCCCTGAACAAAGGGCGCTTTGAGCAGCCCACGCCTGCTTCATGCTCTCTGGCCAGCTGACCCTCCCGGGAATGCCCAGACCGGCTCCCGCTGCGGCTTATCGGGTCCCACGTGGAGGTGGACCGGCTGGCTCCAGCGCCCTCCGGCTGGGCTCTGTGCTGCGGGGACCATAGCCCCCGTGGGGACGCCTCCTGGCCCAGGGAATGGCGGGCCCACAGGTTTCCCAGGCTTATGGGAGGAGGGCAAGCCCCTCCGCCTGGCCGCCCGCACCCCTGGCCCTGATGGGTGGCCTGGTGTGGCCCCCACATCCACCCCTCCAGTTCTCCAGGCCCCCCTCTCCGCCTGCTGAAGTCCCACTCACCCCGGAAAGCAGGGACATCCTTCTTGCCCAGGAGGCCTTCGAGGGGACCAGGAGTTCCTACAAAGTATCCCCCAGGCCGTGTCCCTGAGTCGGCCATGTCCGGCGTCCACAGGGCCACCAGGGAGGCCACCATGCCTTTGTCCTTGACCCCAATTCCCGCCTCCAGTCAGCCCCTCCATCCCACAAACCTCAGTGCTTAATCCTCTGCAGTTAATCTTCCATCCTCTTTAGAACTAATTTTTTATTATAAAGATAATAGAGCAGTAACATCAGAGACCACTAGAATAATAACGATAAGGATCTATGAGACTACGTTTGTTGTTGAGCAAAAAAGAAAAAACCTCTTCTATCCGACGTCAGGCTGTGGGCACAGCTAATCTGAGCCGGTTTAACCTTCAGGCCATCCTCCTATCTGTCACATGGGAGCAATTCGCGCAGGGACGTTCCCAGCGCTTCTAAATCATGCGGTGCCGGCAGCGTGGGGCCTCGAAACACATTGGGCTTTAGACAGTCTCCCCAGGATGAGGATTCACTGGCTGATAAAAGCGCAGCAATAGATAAGACGGCCTCGTCGACCTTCATCCTTCCCCATGAGCAATCTTTCCACGGAGAGTTACGAAACGCTTGAGTAATCGCCGACCTTTCCCCCTGTGTGCGCTCGGGGCAGAGAAAATCCCCAGATAAGCACCTGCTTTTCCAAACCTTTATCTTGACTCTTGGGACTTGCAGATCTGCTGTCGCCCCACCGTTACCCCAAAACACCGAGAGCCCGCGTGGGGCGCCGTGCCTGTGGGACTGAGTGCCCTCGTTTGTCACTCTGAGCTTTCTCTTGGTCCAATTCGAGGGTCCTAGCGTCTGCCGAATGGCAGGCTTTCAGCATGGAGCGTGACAGTGCCATGGTGTCTCCGTGTCAGCATCCACAGCCTTCCGTGGAGGGGCCACTGAGCTCTGCGCAGTGCTCGTGCCCTCTGTCCACCTGGCCGTGGACCCAGATAGAAAGGGATTTAGAGCCTCGCCCTCGCCTTTACCCCTCAGCCCTGTGCGCCCCACTTCCCGACCGTCCCCCCCAGGAGAGCAGAGGCTGAGGCCCGTGGGCGTCCTGCAGCTGCTGCCTGTGCTCGGTTAGTTTGCTCAGTACTGAGCTGACAGTGGTCCGGGAGGATTAGGAACAAGAGGCTCAAGGCCGGCTGGGGGACTTTCCCGGCCACAGGCGGGCGGCCCAGAGACTCAGGCTGTGTTTCTGCCTGGTGGGCTGGCCCTGAAGGTCCAGGGCAGAGGCCTGAGAGCAGAGCCCCAGCGCTTCTGCCACATGCCCCCCAGCGCTTGTGTATATTGAGATAAAACACACGGAACACAAAATTCACCTTTTTCAAGTGGGCAATTCAGCGGCAATCAGTACATTCACATTGTTGTGCAGCCATCACCTCTGTCTGGTTCGAGAGCTTTTTCGTCACCCCAAAAGGAAATGTCATATCTGTTAGCAGTCACTCCCCATTCCTCCCTCAGCCCCTAAGCAGCCACTAATCCACTTTCTCTTTATTAAAATTGTGGTAAAATACACAAAATGTAAAATTTACCATCTTCACCATTTTTAGTTGTACAGTTTAGGGGCGTTAAGCACATTCACATTGTTGTGCAAGCATCACCACCATCCATTTCCGGAACTTTCCATCTTCCCAAACTGAAACTTTGTCTCCATTAAACACTAACTTCCACTCCCCCTCCTCCAACCCCTGGAAACCACCATTCTGCTTTCTGTCTCTATGAATTTGACTCCTCTAGGTCCTCATTATAAATGGAATCATACAATAATGATCCTTTTGTGTCTGGCTTCTTTCACTCAGCATAATGTCCTCGAGGTTCATCCGTGTTGTAGGTATCAGGATCCCTTTCTTTTGAAGCCTGCGTAGTATTCCACTGTATGGATAGACTGTGTTCATCTATTGATGGACACTTGGGTTGCTTACACCTCTTGGCTGTTGTGACTAAGGCTGCTGTGAACACGGGTGTGCACAAATCTTTGAGACCCTGCTCTCACTTCTTTTTTTGCTGCAGCATATGGCAATTCTATTTTTAATTTTTAGAGGAACCTCCATACTGTTTTCCACAGCGGCTGCACCATTTTTCCTTCCCAACAACAGTGCACAAGGGTCCAATTTCTCCTCATCCTCGCCAACATTTGTCATTTTTTTTATTGATAGGAACCATCCTGAGGGGTGTGAGGTGGTGTCTCTGGGGCTGATGTGCATTTCCCTCGTGACCAGTGATGAGCATCTTTTCATGTGCTTATTGACCATTTGTATATCTTCTTTGCCTATTCAAGTTCTTTACCCATTTTTTAATTGGGTTGTTTGTTAGGAACTTTGTTTTTAAAAATAATTCTAAATTATGCAAATAATACTGCTGAGAGCCACCCCCAGCAACCACCACTTGTAAGACACACAGGAAGAGCCCAGGATCAGCCTGGACTAAAACTTGTGGAAGGACTCGGGCCTTTGGGGTGGGAGGGGCTAGTTGGCTGCTTGGACCCTGGATGTCCCTGTCTCTCTGTGTCCGGCCAGCGTCTGGCAGGCACTAAATGCTCGTCCCCTAGTCTCAGTGCCCAGCCTGGCTCAGAGGCCCCTCGTCCACAAAGCTGACTGTAGCTGGGAGGCGACCTTGATTTGTCTGAGGGACAGTAGCCAGGGTGGAAGGGGTCCCTTTGTCCATGTGGTTTGACTGTGGTCTCAACGAGGTCCCTGATGACCCCTCTTCTTGTGTCTGCTGGGCAGAGCCCAGGGCCATGCACCGTCAGTGATCCAGCTTCCCAGCCTGCATCCTTGACCTGTGCACATACCAGAGCGGGGGTGCGGGCACCCCGTGCGGCTCGCCAAGAGGGCCCCCTGGGCTGGCTCTGTTATCACCGGGGGAGCCAAGGAGGGTCCTTGGCTTCCACAGGTTTGGTGGGGGGGTCCCCACAGAGGGGTTGGGGGTGCCTGAGCTGGACTGAGACGGGCTTGAGGACCTGGAGGGGGTAGAGAGAGGGGAGGAAACAGAAGGAGAGCATCCCAGATACACAGCACTGGGGGAGAGGGGGCGTGGAGCACTGGGATGCGGTGCCTTGGGCCAATGGGAAGCTCTCGAGGTGGGCTGGGATGAGCCCCCAGGAAGGGGCCTCAGACCCTGACCCTACTCTGTGGACAATGGGGAGCCACGGTGGTGGCTTGAGCAGGAGCATGGGGGAGGTGACAGATGTTGGCAGGCTCTGGGCAGAGGGCGGGGGGGTGGGGGTTGACGCCCCTTTAGTTCACCTTCGGGGCGTGCTTAGGGCCTGGTTTGCAAAGACAGATGAGCCTCGGGCCTGTCCCTGCCAGGGGCAGAAAGCCCAGGGCATGGAGGGTGGCCAGGGGGTCACTCTTCCTGGGTCTGGACCACTGAAGCTGGAGGCTGGTCTCTCTTAACCCGGAGCTAGGAGGAGGTAGCCTTGCCATTCCATGAGTCCACTTTGTACTGGGGATGTTGTCCCCTGAATCGGGGTAGCACCACCGGATAGCTTAGGCCCTATCCCCACTCCTCCCCCAACCGCCACAAATGGACGGTCAAGCCCAGTCAAAGCCCCCACAGCAGCCCCTGCCCGGGCGGCCAAGGCCCCTCTTGTGCAAGAACTCTGCTGGTCCAGAGCCTCAGGCCGGTCTGTCCAGCCCTCCTGGGGCCCAGGTCGGTGGACAGACGGCTCCAAGAGATGGAGACAGGCCCGGCTGGCCGGGAAATCTGCCCCCACAGTGCCTGGCCCACAGGGAGCCCCCGGGGGTCCCAGCAAGCGGCGCCCAGGCCTGAAGTCCCGGCCGTGGCCTTGACTCAAGTGCCATCCTGCCCAGCGCTCGAGGCTGACGGTGCAGAGATCATCTTATCTTTGAGCAACATTCGTTCCCACTGTCTTAGGCCCTGAGACCGTAAAAGGGCTTTTACTTGCCCTTCCCAGCATGCCTGCAGCGCCACGTTGATGAACTCAGCCCGGCCCGGGCCTGGGGCTCGCTTAGACACGGGGAGAGCCCCATGCAGCCAGCCGGGCCTCGCGCTGCATTCCAGAGGCAAACAGGATTTGGGGATTAGCATTGTTTTAAATTATTCCTACACTTCACCCCTCCAGAGAGGGAGTCCCGCGGTCTCAGACTGCCAGCGCCAGGAGGGCAGGGGTAGCTCTGAGCTCCCAGCCAGGGTCTCCCGAAGTGTGAGGCCAGGGTAATTTGGGGGGACACGCAGCCATCAACAGCAATCCCTACTAGTTATTTATTTTCAGGTCTGTTATAAGACACTTCTGACACTTCAAATCTGCTTAGGACACAGCTGAAGAAGGTATTCAATAAAAAAATGCATCCAAGTAAGAAAAACCCTAAGTGGTTGATAGCCCCATGGTGTGTGGGTCTTCAGAGCTGGGCTGGAGGCTCTGGGGCCTGCTCTTTGGGGGTTGCTATTCACCCCCTTTGGGGGCCACCAGTGGTCAGGTGACCCCTTCTCCGTGAAGACACCACCCATGTCTCAACTTCGGGGACCCGGATGTTGATGGCTCTGTGGCCCTTCTCATGATTGCGAAACGCTGGAAGCCAGACCCTCCCCCCCGCCCCCCCTTCTCCATTCACTGCTGGGACCTCCGTGCTTGTCTGCTCGTCACACCAACTGGGAACTGTCAGGGCCCGGTTCTTGGGACAGACGAACGAGACAAAGTCCTTGCTACCAGGGAGCTCTCAACCTTCTTGGTGATCTGTTCATTCATTCATTCATTCATTCAGTAGATCCATATCAAGTGCCAACCAGGGCAGGCACTGTTCTGAGGCTGGGGAAAGGGGGCTGGGAAGATTAATGTGGCCTCTGCCCTGGTGGGCTCAGCCAGCCCCCAGCCAAGGCCGCTGCACTTGGAGCTGAGGACAGAGGTAGGATAAGTACCACTGCCCCCCACGAGGCCACAGAGCCTGAGGTGTCCACGCCCCCTTGCTCTCCCGCCATCTCCCACGTGTTCCCAACCACACACACACCCCGCCGCCCGAAAGATTCCATGTTATGAACCGAGAACTTTTTTGTAAAAGGAAAAGCGTAAACTCTCCCACATTTTCTCCCGTTATCCCTGGAGCTTGCCCCAAACACAAGCTGGGTGGTGTAAGTATTATTTCATCCTAATTAATGACACTTGGGAGCCAGCGGGCAGTGTCCGGCCACCCCTTTGTGGTGGGCTCCCTGGAGGGCAGAGGTTGGGCGTGGGAGCAGGGCCTGCCACTGTCACCCAGTGGAAGCAGAAGTCCCCTGCCAGGACTGGGCTCCTGGGGGAGGACAGGGCAGGGAGCCAGCTGGAAGCAGGCCTGACTGACTTATGTCACTCAGTGTAACATCCTCCAGGTTCATGCATGGTGTAGCTTGTGTCAGCATTGCCTTCCTTTATAAGGCTGAGTAATATTCCACTGAATGGGTGGACCACATTCTGTTTTGGCTACTCAGAGTCCCTTGAGTTCCATATGAATTTAAGACGGCTTTTTTTCTTTTTCTGCAAAAAACGTTATCATGAGTTTAAGAGGGATTGCTTTGAATCTGTAGATCACTTTGGGTAGTATTGACATCTTAACAATATTAAGTCTTTTAATCCCTCAATATGGGATGTGTTTCCATTTATTTGTCGTCTTCATTTCTTTAAGCAGTATTTTTCCATTTTCATTGTACAAGTCTTTCACCTCCTTAGTTGATTTATAAGTATTTTATTCTTTTTGTTGCTAGTGTAAATAGAATTGTTTTTGTAATTTCCTTTTCAGATTGTTCATTGTTTATAGAAACAATGCAATTGATATAGAAATGCAACTTATTGTTAAGCATTGGCTTTGTATCCTGCTTTGCTGAATTCATTTATTAGGTCTAACAGTTTTTTTGTGTGGAATCTTTGTTTTCTACACATAGGATCGTATCTGTAAACAGAGATAATTTTACTTCTTCATTTCCAGTTTGGATGCCTTTTACTTCTCTTTCTTGCCTAATTGCTCTGGCTGGAACTTCCAATACTGTGTTGAATAGAAGTGGCGAAAGCCTTGTTCCTGATCTTACAGGAAAAACTTTCAGTCTTTCACCATCGATATGATGTTTGCTGGGTTTTTCATATACGGCTTTTATTATGTGGAGGTAGTTCCCTTCTATTCCTAATTTGTTTACTGTTGTTTTTTTATTTTATCGTGAAAGGGTATTGAATTTTGTCAAATGCTTTTTCTTCGTCGATTGCAATCATGTGGTTTTCTTCCTTCATTCTGTTAATGTGATGTATTATATTGATTGATTTTCGTATGTTGAACTGTCTTTGCATTCCCGGCATAAATCCCACTTGGTCATAGTGTATAATTTTTTAATATGCTGCTGAATTCAGTTTGCTAGTATTTTGTTGAGCATTTTTGTATCAGTGTCCATAAGGGATACTGGTCTGTAGTTCTCTTTTCTTGTAGTGTCTTTGTCTGGCTTTGGTATCAGGGTAATGCTGGCCTCCTAGAATGAGGTAGGAAGTGTTCCTTCCTTTTCGATTTTTTTGGAAAGGTTTGAGAATGATTGGTATTAGTTCTTCTTTAAATGTTTGATAGAATTCACCAGTGAGGCCATCAGATCTTGGGCTTTTCTTTGTTGGGAGATTTTTGATTACTGATTCTCTTTATTAGTTATAGGGCCATTCAGATTGCCTATTTCTTTATGATTTAGTCTTGGTAGGTTTTGTGTTTCTAAGGATTTGTCCGTTTCATCTAGGTTATCCAATTTGTTAACATACAGCACTTCCCTTTTGAATTTGATTTTTACGCTATCCATCCTCATTTGCCCATCCACCCATCCTTTTTTCCTTCCACCCACCTGTATGTCCACTATCCATCCATCCATTGTAACCCAGATGTTAGCTCTTGGCTCTCTGGCTTTCCCCCACCTCCCCAAAGTACCCTGACTGTAGACTGATCTGTGGAACAGTCTTTGCTGAAGGCCTGGACCATGGGAAGGGCCTCTCAAGGGGCATTGTTTCACAGGGGACATTGTACCTGCCTTTCCCTTTAGGAAAGTACCAATGACGCCCTCTGAGACCCCTCTTTCTCCTGTGACCCAGCTTCCCTGCCCCAGGGAACTCTTGCACCTGGGCCCCAGTGAAGGCTGCCAAATGGTGACTACTGTCCCTCTGGTGGCGTGGTGCCTGTGTGAGGTGAAAGAGGGATTGTCCCGTGAGGACATATGTTCTCCAACCCCCAAATTGGGATGTATGGGCTGAGTTCTGGGGACTCGGTGGTTTCAATGAGTACTGGCTGGAGAATGTAGGCCCCAGGACGTCGTGTTTCTTGGGGCCAGACGAGGGCACAAGACCCAGAGCCGCTCCTGAGCCCTGGTGTGGATCTCCCTTTGGGCCTGGTCTCCCCCTGCCCCTGAAGAGCAGCAGGCCTCACCGGTGTCCACCACTGGTGGACCTGGGCTTAGGTCGTTGGCTTCTCCAGGTGGGCGATGCAGTGGGCACCACCCACTTCTAGCAGACCAGGACCCAGGCCAGCTGCTCTTGGGGTGTCTCTCAGTAGAGGGTCCCATACTGGGGGCCTGCCCATTGGTGCAGCCCCATCTGAACAGGCGGCAGAGCCTGGCCTCATGGTGAGATCATGCCCCTCTGTCCCCGCAGGAGATCGTCCTGGTGGTGTTCTTTGGGACTGAGTACGCGGTCCGCCTCTGGTCCGCAGGCTGCCGCAGCAAGTACGTGGGCGTCTGGGGGCGGCTGCGCTTTGCCCGGAAGCCCATTTCCATCATTGGTGAGTCATGCCTGCCTCCACGGAAGCTTCACCCCAAGGTTTTCCGGCAAGGGCTGGCACCCTCCCCAGGAAGGGGGGATCTGTGGGGCAGAGCCCTATCATGAGCACCAGCAGGCAGAGTCCCCTGAGGACTCAGAGACCCTCAGGCTCCTCTGCCTGTGACGGAGTAGGACCCCAAGGCCAGCAGGCTGTCCTCCCAGGTCCCCCAGCACAGGAGCCAGCCTCAGCACTCAGGTCCCCTGTCCTCAGATGCTGCTCATGGGCAGGGGTCTTGGTTGTGCTCAGCACATGTGGGTGTCTGCTGCCCTCAGTAGCCTGCGAACCAGGGTTGGGGAGGTGGGGTCAGGTGGGCTCTGCACTTGCCCAAGATGGAGGGCCGAGTCTCCCCATCCAAGGTGTCTCTGTGTCCCCTTTGTTGGGCCCTGTCCCGCCCGACCACCAGGCTCCTTGCCCTGAGCCAGCTGCCCGGCTGGTGATGGTGGTGTCACGCTGTTCCCCCAGACCTCATTGTGGTTGTGGCTTCCATGGTCGTCCTCTGCGTGGGCTCCAAAGGGCAGGTATTTGCCACCTCGGCCATCAGGTACGGCTGGGCTGCAAGCTCTCCGGGCTGGGAGGGGGCGAGAGCTTTGGGGCCGTGTGCTGGGGCGGGGGGTGGGCTCAAGGCCCATGCTGAGTTAGGCTGCCCGGGTTCCAGACACCGCGTGAGCACTAATTCACTTCCAGGACTCAGTGTGCTCATCTGTAAACTGGGCTGATCCCGGGGCCTCCCCCAGAAGGCAGTCTGCCCCTAGCCCTGACCCTGTGCTTGAGAAAGAGGGTGTTGGGGGTTGCACGATGGTGAGTGGGTAGATTTGGAACCAGGCTTTGAGGGGTTGTGCCGGAGGGGGCTTCAGAGGCACTGAGTGGGGTGAGTCGGGGGTGGAGCAGGCCTGGGCAGGGGCACAGAAATTCTTTTTCGCAGGGGCATCCGCTTCCTCCAGATCCTGAGGATGCTGCATGTCGACCGCCAGGGAGGCACCTGGAGACTGCTGGGCTCCGTGGTCTTCATCCACCGTCAGGTGGGTGGTCTGGGTGGGGTGCAGAGGCCTGGAGTTGGGGGAGAGAGGGTACAGTGCGGGGTCTAAGCGAGCCCCAGTATGAGCCAGGTGGGCCGTTCTGCAACCAATGCAGAGTGCCAGCATCCCTGGCCGGTTGGGTTGATGACGTGCTCTTGTTCTTTGAAGCTGGGGACAAGAGACAGAAATGTAAGATGGAAAAAGGTCGAACAGGCTCAGAAATCTAGAACTGGGCAGAGCAAGAACAGTCCCGTGACAGTGAAGGTGGCCTGCCCACACCCCTCCGTGAGAGCCTAGCCGTCCCTATCACCGTGATTCTTCAGGAAAGAGAGCCGCGGTCAGTGGAGCCTGTGCAAGCCCAGATGGTCTGTCCAGGCGGTGGCTGGGGGCCCGCCTTGCTCCTGGAGGGCCAGACCCACCACCAGCCATTTACAAGGGTTGAGAAAAATAGGTTACTTTGAAGTCTGATGTCTGCATGTGAAACATGCTGGAATGTACATAGAACTTTCTGGTAAATGTTGGAACTTGCTGCCAGGCAGGCCCCTCGCTGCCTGTGATGTTGGCCAGGCGTATCCGCAGAGGCCCCTGAGGTGCCTGTGAGCGCCCGGCTGACTGGCGCCTTCTCTGCTTGCTCTGACTCCCAGGAGCTGATAACCACCTTGTACATCGGCTTCCTGGGCCTCATCTTCTCCTCGTACTTCGTGTACCTGGCCGAGAAAGATGCCGTGAATGAGTCGGGCCGCGTTGAGTTTGGCAGCTACGCGGACGCCTTGTGGTGGGGGGTGGTAAGTTGGGGTTTTGGGCAGGGCTGTTCTGTGTGGGGGCCGCGTGTCCACAGACCCTCTGGGACGGAGGAGGGGGCAGGACGTCGCCCTGTGGGCCGTGGGGCTCTGGTTTCTCAAGATTTCATGCCTCGATGGCGGGGACTCCTTGCCCGAATGCTCAGAACTCTTCCCACGGATCTGTGGTTGAAGCCAGCAGCGGGCCCAGCTTGGTGGATGGGTGGCCAGCGCAGGGCCCCACACTCAGACGGCCCCACACTCCGTGCTTAATGCCCCGCGGTCGCCTGTCTTGAGGGTCCTGACGTTCTGTCTCTGAGTTTATAAGGGAAATCCGAGACACCGGAGTGTGCGTGGGGTGCTTGGAGCCTCAGCTCACACTAGGTCCCCGCGCCGGGCCCCACCCCACCCAGGCCGAGTTCTCCACTGCCTCTCCCCCCGCCTCCACCCCTGCTCCGAGGCCCTGGCCACCCTTTGCCCCTGGGCATCATCGAGGGTGGGGTCAGGTGTGTGCCCTGCGTCTTTGAGGGCCTGTGCTGGCCCCATAAGTACCCCTGTGTCGAGGAGCGAGAGGTTACATAGCAAACAAAGAACTCATGACAAGTGGGTGGACCTCATCTCCTGCAAATTCAGTAGCTGGCCCTGGGCAGCGGGCATGCCCTGTGAAGCAGAGCTGTCCAGAAAAGTGTGGGTCCTGCCCCAGGGGCCCAGAGGCTCCCCTGGCTGTGCAGATGGGCTCTGTGTGTGAGCTGGGGCAGAGCCCAGCAGGTGTGCCCCTCCCCTCCTGCAGCACCCAGCACCCAGCTCCTGCTTGGAAGTGGCCAGGCCGCAGGCTGGGGTGGCTCTCCGCTGGCCCGCGCTGCCATTGTGCAGGAGAGGTGGACGGGAAGCAGATGATCCCACGGGCGGTGAAGACCACTTAGATGTGCCGGGGATGGTTCGGGGGCCCCAGCAGCTGCAGGACGTCTGATCCGCATGCTCCATGAGTGCTGCTCACGGTGGGAAGCCAGCCTCACTGGTGTGTGGGTCCAGGGAGCAAGTTCTCGGGGCACCAAACCCTCCACGCACACCTCGGACCTCGTGGGGAGGCAGGTCCCGGGCCCTTAACTGCAGGGTGGCCGGCAGCTTACCCACCCACAGGGATGGGAACTGGCCTGGGGAACAGCATGTGCAGGGCCCTGAGGCAGCCCGGGGTGGGCGCTCGCTGTAGGGGAATGCAGGGGTGCGGCCCATCTCTGGGCCGCAGCCAGGCCCTGGCACTCCCCGCCTTTCCTGTGGGGCACACACAGCACTACTTCCTTCAACATGCTCTCGGGGCGCAAGGAGCTAGTGCCCCAGTAGGGTCTAGAACTGAGCCTGGAGCGGTGGAGTGGGTGAGAGCAGGTGGGCGCCAGCCCTGGTTACGAGCTGCACAAGGCTGAGTGGGAGCCCCTTTGAGCTGGGGGCTGGGATGCTGACGTCCAGGCTTGCTCCGGCCAGGGAGGGGAGAGGGTCGCAGCCTGTATAAGGTGGAGCCGAGGTCTTGGGGGCAGCGCGGGTGTAAGGGGCACTGGGTGGGGACAACGGCTGTGCCAGGCCCCGGCTGTGTCTGTCCCCAGTGTTTCCTTCCAGAAAGGGCAGGCCTTGCTCTCTCCGGGGGCTCCCCACCCTCCTCCAGGAGGGAGGCCCATCCTAGCTTGTTTCGGCGGGGCGGGACGCCGCTCTGTGGCTCCCCAGCAGGCCTGTTCCCCTGCTGTTTCTGCATCCCCACCCCCGTGAGGCCAGGCTCGCAGCGGGGGCTCCTGATGTTCGTTGGCTGAGTCAGCGTGTTTTCTGGAAGCTTCCAACGTGCCAGGCTGCTCAGGGAAGGCAAAGACCCAGCTTCCGGGTTGGGGAAGGCCCTGGTTCCAGCCTCTGCCCGCCCGCCCTCCTGCGGGCTTGTGCCCCCGCAGGTCCAGGTGTGGCAGGCCCCAGCAGGTTTGGGTGGGCAGGCTCAGTCCCCGGCAGGGAGCTTGCCCGTGGGGGGTGGAGGGTGCCCATCCTAGTGACAGGCAGGGCCCATGTAGTGACAGGCTCCCCAGAGCCAGGAGGATTCCCGGAGACCATACGGTGCAGCAGGAAGTGCATGAGGATTGCCCGTGGCAGGGCTGATAAGCGGTGCTCGGCCTTGGCGCTGCCCTCCCTGTCCCCCGGCCGCTCCTGGGCTGTGGGCCGCGGGCTGCCCCCCTGCCCCCCGCCCGCCCGCACAGCGCGGCGCTCCCACTCCCACACCTGTGCAAACATCCGCCCGCCGGCCGGGAGAACGGCCCCTTTGTGCCCAGCTTGGCATGGGTGCCCTGGCCGCACCGTCAGCTGCAGCCCCAGCCTCGGCCACCATGGGCCTTGGCCCGGCCATTGTTCCCGCCGGGCCCCGCGCCCCTGGGCCGCCCTGGGCCCCCACCGCCGGGACTCTGGGGCAAACGGCTCCCATTCATAGCAGCGGCTGCCCCTGCAGCTGTCCGGGTGGGGGCGGCCCGAGGCTTGAGTTATGGGCTGTGTTCCTGGCGCGACTCGGACAAACAGAGCCCAAGAAAGGCAAGCTGGGGCGGCCCCGATCGGGGGCTTTGGGCCAGTTTGCCAGTTGCAACTGTGCCCCAGCAGTTGTTCTGTCTCCTCTGTCCCAGCTTCCTTCACCCCCATGGGAGCGAGCGCCAGCCTCCTGCCCTGCAGCACTGCCCATAGGTCCCCCCCAGGGCAGACAGAGGAGGGGGGTCTACTCAATGGGGGGTGCTGCCAGGGGTACCTCCCGGGGGTGAGGGGTGGAGGCCGGGCCTCATCTGATCTCCACGCTGGGTCCACCCTGTTTTGCCTGCACTCCGCACCCCCTCGCCCCACAGGCCTGGGCTGGGGGCTGGCCAGAAGCCAGCCCAGCTTCTCAGAGATGTGTGGGATCGACCCTAAAATAGAGCGTCTGGGCGGCTGGCGTGTGGGAAGTGCCGTGCACCCGGTTTCCTTTGGAGACCATGGGGAGTCCTGCGGGGGAGCCGCCACATGTAGGCGCTCTCGTGCCCCTTGGACTGTAGGTGCGACAGAGGTGGTCCTCACCTTCTAGGCTCAGCTGGTGGTGGTGTGTGAATGAGCGAATGAGTTGGTGTGCCTATAGAGCGGCTCTGTGCATGGCACCTGGGACAGCGGGTGTACGAGTCTCCTGGGGCTGCCACAATGAACTCCCACCCACTGGGGGGCTTAAAACAACAAAAATGGATTCTCTCCCAGTTCTGGAGGACACAGTCTGAAGTCAAGGTGTGGCAGGGCCACGTTCCCGCTGGAGGCTCTCGGGGAGGGGCCTTCCCGCCTCTTCCAGCCTCTGGGGGCTCCAGGCGCCCCTGGGTTTGTGGCTGCATCTCCTGTCTCATGAGGACATTTGTCACTGGATTTAGGACCCACCTGGATTACCCAGGATGATCTCAACTCGAGTTCCTTGACTTAATCACCTCAACAGAGGCCTTATTTCCAAATCAGCTCATATCTGAGGGTCCAGCTAGACATGAATTTCAGGGGGACACTATTCAGCCCAGGATAGTGAGTGTCCCAGGTGGACTTCATGAGAAGGTCCCTCCCCTCTCTGAGTGCCAGTTCCACACTGTCTAGCAAAGGTGCCAGCTCAGTGGCTGGTGTCCCCCACCCTGGGTGGGGACCCCCGATTCGGGTGTGAGAGCTCCCTGCTCCCCCAAGTGTGGTGCCCCACGCCTGGCTGCTGAGGTGTTTGGGGAGAATTTAAGACTTTTTTCTTTGCCCTTGGAACAAAATGCGTTTGTTTGTATTAAAGTTAGAGTGGAGGGAAAGGCAGTTTTGCACACACGGGCTCCTCTGTTTAGCGCCCGGGGGTCTCTCAAATCAGAAGGCTGCCTGGCTCTGTTTACCCCTGCGTCTAAATTTAGAATTAGAGGGAAAAGCCTGGACGCCCATCCCTGCATTTCAGCCACCATTTAAAATAGTCTGACTCCTGTTCACTCTCTCCTTAGCTGTTGGCTCCAGAAGGTTCCGGCTTCCCAGGCTGTACTGCATCCTGGCAGGACAAGGCCAGAGGGGTCTGGGAGCTGAGTGGGGGCCTGAGTGAGGAGAGGGCCTCCCAGACATTCCCGTGCTAGCCCTGTTGGCACCACCAAGTGGGTGGGGCCGGTGTCAGGACCCTGTCTGAAGCTGGGGAAACTGAGGTGGCATGGGCCTGGGGATGCTGAGCCAGCCCCCCAGCACGCAGATCCCACCCGTTCCAGGGCTCTTTCTCTGCCTGGAGCTCCACGCAAAGCCAGGGAGTGCTGCGCAGCCAAGAACAGAGGGTCTGCAGGAGCCCAGGCTGCTCCCCACCCCGGTGTGGTCCTCGCCTATAGGCTATAGTGTGTGGAGTGAGAACCGTGGGCTCTGGGAGCCCAGCCAGAGAAAGGCTTTTCAGCCGGGTTTTGCAGGATGAGTAGGAGTCCGCAAGGCAGGTCCATCTCTCTCTACTACTGCCCACTGGCGAACACCTGGGGAGATTGCCTACATGGACCTGGCAGGCCCAGTGAGGGTGGTGTACAGAATTGATTTCCTCCGGGGTGGGGTTCAGCTCATGTCAGCAAAGGTAAGAACTTTCCAGCTTCATCCTGAGGGCAAGAAACATGGTCAGCATCAGGAAACAGGGAAACCAGGAGCTCGGGGGTGGAGCCGGACGTGGTGCTGTATGCCAGCTCCACCACTGACCAGCTGTGTGGCCCTGGGCGGGTTACCCAACCTCTCTGGGCTCATCTGTAAAATGGGCGTGAGTACCCACTTCCGTGATTGTTGGAGAGTTGTCAGTGAGAACGCAGAAAGCTCTGGGCACCAGGCGCCCAGAGAGGACAGGGACACAGTGAAGGCTGTTGTAGATTTCAGGAGGCTGTTCCAGCCACGGTGTTCCTGGCATTCTCCAAAGCCAGACACCAGGCGATGGCCCTGCAGCAAGCTAATTCACACTCAAGTGTTTATGGCTGCTGTGATCCAATCACACTCCTTAGCTCTGCTGGTCTTGAGGGTCCTGCTCTGCCCCTGTCTGCCCTCCCTCCCTGCCACCTCCAGCACCTTCCTCGCAGAGCGGCCCCTCCTGGACCCCAGGGACCTCGTGTTTCTGATTCCCATTTCCAGGGCCTGGGCCAGGCTGCAGCAGGACAGGGGCTCATGAATGAATGACAGGGCCTCTGTCAGTGAGGCCGAGGTTGGGGGGGCAGACCATGGAGTCAGCTTCCTGGGGTGCAAAGTCAGCTGCACCATCAAACTGGCCCTGGGGCCAGAGCATGTGCTGTGCTGTGCCTCTGTTTCCCCATCTGTACAATGGGAGAGAAAACAGGGTCAACCTCTGAGGGCCGCTGTGGGGCTCACTGAGTAGGCCCTGATCCCTGGATCCCTGGCTATGATCCCTGGTGGCGACTGTTCCTGTTGCCATGAAGACTTTGCTTGGCCGATGCGGGCCTCTTGGCGATGCCAGCTCTTGCCACGAGGGTACATGTCTCGGCTTGCAGATCTGAGGTCAGGCACGTCGCTGCAACCCTGCTTGCTTGGGCCCCGGGGTACAGCAGGGGTCGGGCAGCCCTGGTCTTGTGCTCTTGGAGTCATGGTGGGGTCTGCACGCAGTGATTTGTGGGGTCCCTGGAGGACCCCCTCTGTCTGCTCTGGGAGTCAGAGAGGGCCTTCTGAGGAGGTGACATCTGAACTGAGCCCTCAAGGCAGAGTCACCTGGGCTTTCTGCACGTGGGGCCTTGAGCCTGGCCATGCTGTGGGGTAGACGTGGCCTGGCTGGTGCCCGGGCTGTCTGTAGCATCGTGTCAGCCTCTGTCTGGGACTCCTGGGGACTGCTCAGGAGGAGGGAAAGAGAGAGGTCCTGTCCCCCACCCGTTGGTGCTGCAATGGCGGCCCCCAGGCGCAGGCCCCTTCTCGCCCGTCCTCGTAGTCCGTATCCCCGTCTGGCGGGTGCTCGGGGCCCAGGAGCCACACGAGGCGAGGACGCGGACTCGGCCGGGCCTGAGCTCCACATCACCGTGAGTGAGAAGATAAACTCATGTGACGAGAACCCTGGGCCTGCACGGATCTGTGTTCATTTATTTACTTTTTCCTGCTGAAAGGAAGTGGGTTTATTTTGGGGTATGTGATTGCTTTTGTTTTACTCATAGTTTGCAAGCCTGGCTGGGCTGCTCCCTCCGCCCCCTCCCACCAGCCAGGCCGGGGTCTCTCGGGGCAGGCCTGCAACCGGCTGGGGCTGGGGGTCCCCTGGGAACAAGAGCCCAGGACCGCTGCTCCTGCCCTTCACCGCCGCGAGACAGTCCTGCCTCTCACCCAGCCTCCCCTTCTGTCCACGCTTCTCCTTCCCCAAGGCTGCCCTTTCCCTGGCTCTGTCCTTTCAGCGTCCTCTGGGCAGCAAGCTAATTCACACTCAAGTGTTTATGGCTGCCGTGGTCCAATCACACTCCTTAGCCCTGCTGGTCTTGAGGGTCCTGCTCTGCCCCTGTCTGCCCCCCACCCCCCACCTCCAGCACCTTCCTCACAGAGCGGCTCCCCCTGGACCCCAGGAACCCGAGGCTGGGTGAGGCCTGGACCCATGACGAGGCAGCAGCCTCTAGCCTCAGGTTTGTTCTGCAGCCCTCCTAGCGTCACGGCATGGAGCCTGGGTCGTGCAGGCATTGTTTGGTGCCAGCTCGGTCACTTACCAGTGGTGAGACCTCAGGCACAGTGACTGCTCCTCTCAGCCTCAGTTTCCCGCTGTGTAAGATGGTGCCTAACTCAGCATCACCTCAAATTTGCCAAACGGAGGTGCTGCCTGTGATGTGACCCCCTAAGTGTCCGCATTGGCATTATCCTCTTGCTCCTTGCCTCTGGACAGACGACCGTGACATCTCCAGATGGGCCGGGCCTGTGGAGGTGGCTGCAGGCTGACCGCCTCCCCAGTGGAGTCAGGGTTTCTGGGCTGGACCTCCCATCTCCCTTGGAGGCTGGTGTCCAGGAGGCTGCTTTAAAAAAGAGAAAATAAAATGATGCCCGTGCCAGCTTCTCAGGACAGAACGTGTGTGTAGGGGGGAACTAGAAGGTCCTCTCATGCCTCTTTTCCCTCAAAATGTAAGTGAAGGCACAGAGGAGAAACACAAATGATGGAGGACACGCCCCAGCGCCGGCTCCCCAGAGGATGAAGACATCTTGGGCCCCCCACCCACCCGTCTCTACGGTCCTGTCACGGGTGTGTCCTTGGGTTCACGTGAGCCAGCCGGTGTGTGCTGCAGTCTGGTGGGGGCCACCTGGGCTGCGGCTGCGGCGGCCGGGTTGTGTCTCCCGGAGTTTGTGGGCCCAGGGGACGTGCAGATCTGCATTCTGGATCACCCGCCATCGAGGGCAAGTTCCGAGCACAGAGGCTATAAAACGGCCCATTCCTGAGCTGCTTGTGTCTGTGAATTCAGGAAAAACAAACAGCTCTGCGGGGATGGGCCGTTTCCTCAAAGAGCTGAAAGGATGTCGTTAACTTGACAAAGAGGGTCTGTGACAGGGTCTGAGAGGGGAGGCCGAGGTCCCCAGCTCTGGGCTTGTGCCCTTCACGGTGGGGGGTGGGGGACACCTGGCTCCGGGCTCCCCCAGTTCTGCCCACCACCCACCCAGCAGGGAGTCCCAGCATCTTCTGGGCAGGCGCAGGCCCAGGCATGGCGCCAGGTGGAAGAGGACGAGGGGCCACCCTCCAGGGTTCTTGTCTGCTGGGGTAGATGGGCTCAGGCTCCACTCCATCCTGGGGCCCTTCCAGGCGAGCCCCTTCCCTCCCCCACCTATATCCGGTTCCTAGTCATCGCCGGGTTTTATTTTGCATTAATTTTGGTAATTTAGAAGGTTGCATTACATGTTATTTGTCTTGAGGCCTGAGTTTTGGGCGCCCCCTTAAACTTTACCCCAGGTGTAAGTGCCTCACACGCCTCCCTGGTTGCGCTGTCTCAGAGGCCACCCTGCCTCTCGCTCTCTGCGTGGTAGCCATTCTCAAACTCGTGGGTCTCAGGACCCCTTTACGCTCTTAGCAATTGTTGAAGACCCCAGAGAGCTTTTGTTTACATGGGTTATAACTATTGAAAGCACATTAGAAAATAAAACTGAGAAAGAAATTTTAAAAATGTTTCTATATTAATTCATTAAAATAATAATAGACCCATTATATGATTACATAAATAATTTTATGAAAAACAACTGTATTTTCCAAAAGAGGGCTGGGTGCAGTGTCTTGGAAGCCCACCCCACTTGTGGCCCCCATCTGCCTTTGCTGTGTGCGCCGGGCACTCTGCAGATGCTGCTGTGGCCCAGGCCTCACATGTAGGGTGCAGGCCCCCCACGGGCTGCAGACATGGGGGCTCCAGGCTCCCCAGACCCCCCTTATCTCCCAGCCAGCTGGCAGCCTTGCCCATGGCCCCTGGCTCCACCCTGCAGGTACCTGGGCCGTGTTCCAGGTGTGCATGGCGTGTCTGTGTGTGTGAGATGTTGAGCCTGAGTGTGCCCAGAGAGTGTCAGGCTCGACGAGGGTACCAGCTGCCTTCATGTGACCTTGTGCCGTGTGTGTGTGATGAATGCAATTGTGTGTACCACGTTCCTGCCTGAGCACATCAGGCTGTTGCCTGTCTTAGCGTGCGTGTGTGAGGCACGTTTGTGAGTGTGCACTCATGTGCACAGGCTCGGGTGGTCCGTTTAAAGTGCCCGGCAGTAGGAGGCTCAGTGCACTCGGCTTCTGTGTGTGGGACGTGTGTTTGAGGGACGCTGACGTGGCAGGGAAATGCTCCGTGTGTGCAGCTGTGGGAGATGGCTCTCCGAAGTGCCGGGATCATAAATAGACGCACGGTCCGGCAGGGCGGGCTCAGCAGTGGCTGGTCTGTAACGTCCTCAGTCACAGAAGCTGAACTAGGTGGCTGTACCTCCCACGAGTTGACTTGCTCTGTGGTGTAACTCAGTCTCCTGCATTACAGTACTTTCTGCCGCCCAGGCTCCTTCCTGCTCCTGTTTCCCGCTGGCTCTCGCCTCGGCTACAGCAATTCTGAGCGGTGGTGTGTGTCTGTCTCTGTCCACGTGCACACGTCTGCGTCCCTGCCCAGCTGTGGCCACTGGGCCTCTCCACTCTGTCCGTCCCTCCTCAGTGGCTGGTGGAGAGTTTGGGGGGCACGGAGTGAGCCAGTGGTCAGCACTGTAGAACTCACCGCTTTCTGTCTGGGCCTTGTCTTTAGTCAGTCTGTTAAATGGGCCTCCCCAGGCCCTGTCTTCACGTTCCCAACTCCCTGCACCAGCCTCATGGGGCAGGGGACGGAATGGAGGCTCCGTGTAAACCTTCCCAGGCCTGCCAGAGGTGATTTTTACTTGGCCTGGACTGGAGGCCTCAGAGAGGAGAAGCTGGGCTGGCAAGACCCTGGGGCAAGCAGGTGGCAGCCAAGCTGACTACTCACAGGTAGGGAGCCACAGGAACACTCTGGGCCACCATGCCTGCTGCCCTGGCATGTGGGTATGAGTGCGTGTGCCGACAGGACGAGCTGTGACTTGGGGGCACCCTAGGTCCCCTTGCCAGGCTCAGAGCTGGCTCCTTGGACACCCAGCAGGCAGCCCCACAGCCCAGACTCCGGGGCATGGGCAGGCATGGGCCCGGGCCAAGCGGCTGGCACGGTCGGGTGGGCTCTCGAGTCCCTGCAGAGTGTCATTGTCAGGCTCCCACCAGAGCCCCCAGAGAGCAAACCTCAGATGGCAGTAGGAGGCAAGCCTGGGGTGGGCATGGGGGTGGGGTAGGAGCAGCCCCTCACTCTCCTTGTCCCACCACACACCCCGGATGGACAGCCCCCCACTGAGAAAAAGGATTGAACTGCGTCTGGTTCTCTTGGAAAAAGGACAAATGAAACATCTGGTGCCTGGGGGGGCGTCAGGAAGTGGCGTGTCATTCCCATCCTAGCATTTTGTCAAGGACCAGCCTCGGTGGGAGTTTCCGGCCTTCTGGGGGCAGTGCGCAGCGATGTTGGTGGCCCGGGTGGCGGACCTCCTCAGGGATGGGGCAGGTGTGTGGAGCAGGTAGGCCACGCCTGGCTGGCGTGTCTGGCTGGCAGGCCCTGGCCTTCCATCGGCACTGAGCTCCTGTGCACACCCCGGTGGACTTGCTTCCTTTACAGTGTTAAGTTTGGGAGGCCCAAACCATCTGGCTGCTCTGGCACTGGTCCTTTGGCTGAGCCACATGGCCATCTTGGTGATGAGGTCTCTCCCTGGCCTCCATTCACAAGGTGGCAGGTCTTGGGTGGCAGTGGGTTCAGGCTGGACAGATGCTTGTCCTGATTTTCTGGGGCCTTGACTGCTGACTGCTGTCCCTCCTTGCAGGTCACTGTCACCACCATCGGCTATGGGGACAAGGTGCCCCAGACATGGGTCGGGAAGACTATTGCCTCCTGCTTCTCCGTCTTCGCTATCTCCTTCTTCGCGCTCCCGGCGGTAGGTGCTCCACGTTGGGGGGCGTCTCTGCCGCTCACCAGCCTCTTCCAGGCTTTGGGCCTGGCTGGGGGTCTCCCCGTGAGCAGATTCATCACAGGGGCGGCACATTCAGAGCCCAGCTCACCTGCTACAGGCCCCTGGAAGCCATCTGCCTTCCTGTTCCCCACCCCCAGTGGGGTCCTTTGTAGCGAGTGCAGGAGGTGGCCTAGGACGGTCTGATGGTGATCGCCAGGCCGTTAGTGGCAGACAGTGGGGTGCAGGCCGGCTTAGTCGGCCCCTGAGGGGAAGGGGTGAGGTGCCAGTGTGGCTGCTGTGTGACCACAGAGGTGGAGTCCGTGTGCCTGGGAGGGAGGGAGCAGTCCTGCACTGTGGCCTAGGAGGGGCTTCGATCCATGTCCTTTCCGGAAATCATAGACCGTGAGGGTTAAAATCTTCTAGTTCACTATGTGTGTAGGTAGGTGTGTGTGTTATGTGTGTATACGTGTGGTATATGCATGTGCATACTATGTGTGTGTGTGTTATAGACCACATGTGTATATGTGTACACATTGCATGTGCATGTGTGTTAGGATGTGTGTATGTGTTTATATGTGTATGTGTCACACAGGTATACTAGAGCATGCATTTGCTTATGTGTGTGTGTATAGATCATGTATGGGTACATGTGTTCTCTGTGTACAGTATAATACGTGTGGCATGTGAGTCTATGTGTATGTGCATGTGTTGTATGTATACAGTATATGTGTGTGGTGTATGTGTACACACGTCACATACCTGTAGTGTAGTATGTGTGTGTGTATGCACATGCATGTGCAAGTGTAGGACTTGATCACCTCTGTGGACAGGGAGCTCCCTCCCTGATGAGCTAGTCCTCTCCATCCCGTTGGCAACCCTGGGGTGGCAGCAGTAGTCCTCCTCAGATGGGGGTTACCCTCTGCCTGGGCAGGCTGGGCCAGAGGTGCCAGCCTCATTTGTGGGGCCTGCAGGGCTGAGCAGGCCTGGCCTCCCCAAGCTAGCGACCCCGTGTCCACCATGTCTCCCCAGCTCCCGCATCCTGCATGCTTGGGCCCATCTGGTGGCCACTGTGTGGACACAAGCCCTGGTTTCTGTCCCTTCCCAGGGGATCCTCGGCTCTGGGTTCGCCCTGAAGGTGCAGCAGAAGCAGAGGCAGAAGCACTTCAACCGGCAGATCCCGGCAGCAGCGTCGCTCATTCAGGTGAGGGCCCCCACCGAGGCAGCCTTGTCACTGCCCTCTCCTTGTCGTCATTGTGTCAGCCTCATGTCCATCTGCGTAAATACAAGCTAGCGTCCATTCTGGGAATTGGGAACCACTCTCAGCCCTGAGTTGACCGGCCTGTGAAGCTCCCGAGACCCTGTGGCTGTGGATCCCTCCAGAACGTGGAAGAACCACGTCTGCAGCACAGACGTGCTCGCCTGTCGTAACTTCTGCTCCTGGGAACCATCCAGTGATGCTGACAGGGTGGGCCCAGGAGTTGGGGGAGCTTGTCTCCCTCTACCGTGGCTCCCACAGAGGGTCACGTTCAGCAGGCTGAGCTGGGGGACAAGGAGGTGGCTTGGCCAGTCCTGGATTCGACATGGCCGGTTCTGTGGGCCCCTCACTTCTTGGCCACAGAGGCCGGCCTTGGTGTCACTCCTCTCCCTCCTCTTCTCCCTCTTTCTGCCACCCCTGCTCTGCATGCAGGCGAGTCTGGACGGGAGGAGTAAGGGGTCCCCAGGGGGCCATCCCCCACAGGGCTCAGGGCCCTGCCTGTGCAGCCTCCATGCCTTCTGGGCCACTCCCAGCACGCATGGAGCTCAGTGTTCCCGGGTGATGGGAGGTGAGGACCAGCGATCCAGCAGCGCAGGCCATGCACTGCATTCACAGTGCCAGCTTAGCTCTCAGAGGCCCAGCAGCTGCCCCACACAGGGCCTGTGGCTCAGAGTGCCAGGCCTTCAGTGGTGGGGAAGGGGCTGCGCCTGCCCTGAGGCCCCTCATTGCCTGGTATGGAACCAGGCAGGTCGGCTTCTCACTCCCCTCAGCCCAAAGTTGCTGTAAGGACACTGTCCCAGAGGCTCTGAGGCTGGGGGACCAGAGGCGGCAGATCCTGAGAGCAGTGGGGAGAGGAAGATTCTGGAGGTGGGCAAGGAGGCAGGTGGCCCCAAGCCCCCAGACACTTGGCTCTGGTCTGTGACCCCAGAACACACCAGAGAACCGGGCCACCCTTTTAATGCGAACAAAGACTTAGGGCCAAGACCCACTTGAAAATGATGTCCCTGAGAGTCTTGGTCACTGGCCTCTGTGGGGGCCGAGTGGTCCCAGGGCCTGCCTGAGTGGCCAGGAATGGGGGTCTGCAGCATGGGTTTCGTCATGTGTCGGGCTGTGGATGTGCGCCCCTCTCCCAGTGGGGCAGCTGCAGTACACGTGTGGACCCCTCTGCACACCCAGAGCTGAATGCCCCCCAAAGATAGTCTCGGGTCATGCCCTTGGGCCTCAGCCTCCTGACCACTATGCCTCGGGCAGGGCCCCAGTGAGGGGTAGGCAGCTATCCGTTATTCAGCCTAGGAGCCGGGGCTCAGCCAGGGTCTCCACCTCGCTCCTCTGAAGCCCTTCCGGAACCCACCGTCTGGGGCCTGGACATTATACCTGGACGGGAAGGAAATAAAAGTGGCCATAAAGCCGAGGGCAGCCTCAGGCCCAGTTTTATGACCCCACAGTTTCTCCTTTCGGGGAGACCATAAATCAGGCCCGTAAAACCAGCCCAGCCTGCCATGGGCAGCCGCCTGCAGGAGGGGAGCATGGATGGCTGTCCTGCGGAGCCCTGTGCTGCTCCCAGGAATCACACACCTCGAGAATGAGCATCCCTTAGAAGGCAGGTCTATTGGCGAGTTCAGGGGTGCAGACACGCCCACCACAGGAAGACTGGAGCTGGGGCCCAGGGAAGGGCACGTTCAATGAACCAAGGCAGGAAGCACGAGGCAGCTGGACGATGTTGTGTTTGGGGGCAGGACATGCGCAGGCTGCTTGGGACGGTGGGATCTGGCGGTGGCTTGTCGTGGATGTGGTGGCCGGGCCTGTGGCCTTTCCCTGATTGTCCTGGGTGGGTGTGAGGGCTGCGTGTGCCCCCCACCAGCCACCATGTCTGCCTGGGTTCCCATCACAGGGATCATGTCACTGCCCCCAGAAACCCTGCCAGCGTGCCAACACGGTCCCCACCTCCTCCCTCTCAGGCTCCCATGGCAAGCAGGCTGTGACAAGACCCCCAGGATGCGTCCTCATACAAGGCTCCTGGCACCCCCTTCTGTCCCACCCCTGCCCACCCAGACGTGGCACGGCCTCCCCTCAGGTCCCCTGCCAATGGCTTCTCCTCCTCCGGGTCATCCCCTGTGTGGTGGTTACCTCTTGAATGGAGGCTTAAGACCTTCACCCATGTGCCGTCTGGAGGCTCCCCCCAGCTGTAGGATGGCCCTGGGGCCCCTGGGCCCTGCACTGGTGTCTCTGCGAGGGGCTTTGCTTCCTAGCCACTCAGTCTCACCTCCCACCAGCTCCGGGGGCCCTGCTCCTCCACATTCTGCCTGGTGCCCCCCCTTCCCCCCAGGCTCCAGGTGACCTCTGTTCTGCAGCGCATCCTCACTGGATGGACTCCTACTGTCCGGTTCTGCGCCTGTCCCTGTACTAGCCGTGTATGCCCAGAGGAGAGGCAGCCGACTGGGCATCTCCAGGGCCTGATGTGGGGCTGGACTGCAGGAGGGACTGGTGGGTGGAGGTGGTGGCTGATGGATTGGGGTTCCCAGGGGAAGGCCTCTGCTGTCTGAGCTGCGAGTAACAGTCAGTGCATGAGGCCATGAGCTGCCTGACACAGGAAGGGGCTGAGCCAGGCTGTCTGGGGGGTGAAAAGGCTCTGGGAGGTGAGGGACCAGGCCCTGAGCCTGGCGGGAGGCAGGGCTGGCACACAGGATGCCCTGCTGTCCTGCCAGGAGGGGGGTGCACAGGGTAGGATAGGTGGGCTGCAGCTTCTGTATGAGGCCCCGTCGGGTGCTCGGTGGGTGACAGCCTCTCCCTTCTGCTGGTTTCAGACGGCGTGGAGGTGCTACGCGGCTGAGAACCCCGACTCCTCCACCTGGAAGATCTATGTGCGGAAGCCCTCCCGGAGCCATGTTCTGCTCTCCCCCAGCCCCAAGCCCAAGAAGTCTGTCATGGTAACCAGCCCCCACCTGCCACAAGAATGGGGGCCACTCGTTAGCGGGTGGGGAGATCATGGGGGCCACAGCTCCTGGCCAAGACTTGACTCTGGCATCTCAGCTCAGTGTAGCCCACATTGGATGTCAGCACCATTCTGGGCACTGGGGGTGTACACCCCATGCTGGGCCCCCACCACCCCAGTGTCCCCAGGCTCTGGGGCGTGTGAGACTGGCTGCTCTGAGGCCTGTAGGAGGTCCAGAGGAGGTGCCCCAGGAATGGGATGGGCTAGATTCCTGCCAGCTGCCGGAGAGAAGGCTCTTGAGAGGGCCTGGATGTCGGGCCGTCCGTGCTGGGTATGGCAGGCGGTGGGGGACAGAGGTAGCGTCCCGGCTGGAGGAAGAGGGTCTTGAGGGCACAGTGTGGGGGAGTTCAGGCAGGCTTTAGGCAAGAGTCTCGGGATTTGACTGGAGTAGCGAATGAAGGGTGAAGTCAGCCTGGCAGCTTCTCCCTCCTGGCCTCCCCGACAGCCTGCTTTCCCAGTTACCGGCTGCCTCTGGGGCTCTGCACCCACTGTTCCCTCTGCTGGAATATTCTCCCAGATTCCCACATGGCCTGCTCCCTCCCCTCCTCCAGGTCATCTCCTCAAAGAGGCCTTTGCTGGCCTTCAGTTAATCCCCCCCATCACACACTCGAACCCCCTGCTGGCCTTTGTCACCACCTGCCCTGCTGTGTTCTTGTATATTTATCTCTTTGCCAGTTTCCCACCACATGCCCCCCTCGGCCATGAGCTCCCAGCACAGCAACTGGGCTGAGCCCCACGGGAACCCCGGTAGCACCACGAGCCACTGCCCGTCCCGTCTGTGTGTGAGGGTGCTGGACCAGGGCCCCAGCCAGTGCTGCTATGGGTGTTCTGGGGCTGGCGGAGGGCCTGGCACAGGATGCCCAGGAACCGGCAATTTATTGTCTGGTTTTCTAGGTAAAGAAAAAAAAGTTCAAACTGGACAGGGACAATGGAGTGAGTCCCGGAGAGAAGACACTCGCCGTCCCTCACATCACATGTGACCTTGTCTCAGAGGAGCGGAGGCCAGACCATTTCTTGGTGGAGAGCTGTGACAATTCTGGTGAGAAGCCTTCACACAGGATGAGGGGTGTGGACAGGGCCTGGACCCTCAGCTCCAAGCCACTAGGGCTGGCCAGGGCCTTTGGGGTTTCAAGGATGCCCACCACTCCTCCTCCAGACCACTTGCTATGGTCTGATGGATGTCAGGTGTTCCAAGGCCTTGCATTGGCTCCTGCTGACCTAGTGTCTGCCTGTCCAAGTCCTACCACTCCTTCCACCCATGGCATGTCCCTCCAGGAGGCCTGACCCCACCCTGGAGGGTCCCCTCCTGTTCTGTTCTGGACTCTGGGCTGCTGGCAGCCAGGCCCTGCCTCAGTCATGCTGTGTGGCTGGTGCCCTGAGTCTGGTAGAGAGGAGGCAGACACACATGCTGACCCCCTATTCCCTGTGGAGTGGGGCAGGGGGTCCAGAGCCAGCACTGTGTGTGCCCACAGCTGTCCCCTTCCTTGACGCTCTGTGCCTTTGCTCTTCTGTTTTTTCTGTGTGCATCCCTCCCCTTTTGGATCTCTTCCCGGTAGCCACCAGAACGTTTCAGCACCCACCAGAACATTCCAGCTTATTGGTAGTTGTGAGGATAGTGTTACTGTCTTAAGCACGGCAGAGGGTGACAAGTTCATATTGTTCCTGACCCTTTGTGCTCATGGGCGTCTGGCGCCTGGCCCGCGAAGTGCTTGGTTTGTAGGCGGCTGACCCACGATATGTCCTCCTGCATCTGGTCACTGTCCCCTGGCAGAAGGGGGGAAAGTGTTCTGGAGCGGGGTCGCGGCCGCTCCCTGCTCCTTGGGGCTGTCAGTGGACATCTTCCTTGGGAGTTGGGTGGGCAGGACCGAGCCCAAGCACTCACCCTGCTGGGCGCTGGGCTACCCATGGCCTCATCACATAGCATTGGGTTTGGCTCTGGCCCGGCCACGTCACTGGTGAGCCCCTGAGACGTGCTCCCCGCCTGCCCACTGGCGTGGGCACAAAGGACAATTGTGCCAACAAATGCCCGGTGCCCCCGCAACTCCGGATTCAGGGCCAGACCATTGTCGCAATGCAAATGGGGGCTTTCTGCAAATGCTAATGGGCAGGTCGGAGTGGAGAGAAGCATCATTTGCTGTTTGCTGAATACGGAGCAGCCCCAAACGATGCCGTCCATTCAGCCTGTTTGGTGTTATTAAGTACTTAGTGATGTCTGCGGAATGTTAATGAGGTACAAGTGCAGGGAAAGTCAGGCGCCTTTTGTGGAATGCTCCCGCACGGAGGAGTTTTTTCTTTCCTGCCAACTCGATAAGTCAGCCCAGCCCAGAGCCACTGGATTTCTGGAGCCTGAGCTGTTGTCCTGGCCCCTGGGATTCAGAGTGGCCCCCGCCCCGTGGGTTACCTGATACTCCTGAGTCCTCCTCGCCCAGAGGCTCTCAAGAGCCCTGGTGTGGGGAGACAGGGTGCTAATCCCAGGGCAGATGCCATCACTGGGAAAGGACGGCAGCCCCGGTTCCCATGTGGTGGGGCGTGAGCAGCCATGCTGAATTCCACCGCCAGGCCAGACCCAGGCCTCGAACCTGAACCTCGCTGGGTGCACTTTCTGAGGGCGTGAATGGGGCCTATTAGGCAGAAGTCATCTCCATCCCAGTGCATAGTGCCTGTCCACAGTGCCTGCCTGCCTCCCATGGAAATACCTGCCTGCCCACAACAATGTATCCCATACACAACGCCCACTGCCCCCCTCTCCCCAGCCTCGGGGATTTCTCTCTGTGTCTCAGGCTTACAGTGTCTCTGGGCTTCTGTCTTGTGACCCTCAGGCGCAGTGTCCGAGGTAGAGCTGCCCACTCTCATTCACGGGTTCCAGAGCACGTGTTAGCCACTGTAATTCCTGGGTGGATCCCTGTCTTCAAGGAAAATGTCGTAACTGACAGCTAGAGGACTTGCTCATGGTAACGGATGGCATAGGCGGCAGGAGTCCCCGCCCCTCCACAGTTTCTATCCTCTTGCAAGTCCCGGTCCTTCAGTTGCTCACACTGTCCTGGCTCACCAGTGACTATTCATCAGGGTATGCTCTGTGCGGGCCTGGGTGAGGCCCCAAGGAGTGGCGGGGGCTCCTCACCATCCCAGGAGGAAGATGGGTGAGGCAGCAAGGGGGCAAGGAGTGTGGGCCTCTGAGGGATGTGCACCTGGCTCGGCCTGGTTAGGCCTGGGAAGGCTTCTTGGAGGAGGTGACATTAGGGCTGAGTAGAGCTGCTGGGGAGGGAGAGGAAGGGCGTGAGCAGCGGAGCGGCTTGGACAGAGGCGCAGAGGGGGACAGCTGCTCTCTGCACGTCTCTGCATAGTGGCCAGGCAGCCTCATCTGTAAAGTGGGGGCTGACCTGGCCTGCCTCACAGAGAGGCCCACATGGGCTCCTGGCACACATGTTGCTGTTTGGGTTACCCTGGCTCCTGACTGGAGGCCTCAGGCATGAGAGTGACCAGGAGCCCACAGGTGTTGGACGGGCCAGATCTCAGAAGTCTACAGACAGGAGTGTCCGTGGGCCAGCTACATGGCTCTCCTGGCAGAGGACAGACGGGGCAGCAGGCAGGACCCAGGTCAGGGACCACACACAGGACACAGTGGCAGGCCAATCCAGAGCCTGAAGTGATATTGTCACACTGGGACCGAGGAGAGGAAGAGGAACCAGAAACCTGTGGGAGATGGGATCTGGGGACTCGGAGACCCAGGTGCAACAATGGAGGGCAGAGTGGGGTTTGAGATGGTTAGGCCACTGGGTAAAGAGAGAGGCCATTTACTTTCATCACAAAACATTTCAGAGAAATAATGCAATTCAGAGAATGATGTGCTGAAAGCCCACGTGTCCCACGTGCTAGAGGAACATGCGTCCAACGCACAGAGGCCCGGTCTGCACTGGGGGTTTGTCGCTCCCACTCATATGTGCGAGCTCTTGTGACATGTTGTGAAACAGCCTCAATGCCCACTCGAGCCCTCACGAGCCCATTCCCTGAGTGCCTGCAGCAGCCTCCTGCAGCTTGCTCTGTGTGTTCAGCCCAACTCGCCCATCCTTGCCTTTTCGCTTTCTCCTTTCAAGGCTGTGCGTGCTGATTCTGCGGTTTTGGTAGCTCCCGCAGGATTCTCTCCTGAAGGCTCCACCAATTGCCGTCTGCAGTTGATCCATGGCCCCTGAACCTCACGGGGGCCCGGTGCACTCTAAACCCGTCACCCCTCCCATTTCACAGCCCGTTGCTGTCCTGTGTTTGAGTTTCACCTTTTTCAACAATCCTCTGAATTAGTCACTTCTTGTTATTGTTGTATACAGTTGAGACTTGCTTGTATTTACCAACAGATTTGCCAGTTTTCACAATTTGGATTTAATTTCCTTCTTCCTGAAGCCTTTGCTTCCTTCTGTGAAGGTCTGTTGATGGGCAACTCAGTATTTGTTTGTCTGAAATGTGTGGATTTTGCCTTTGCTCTTGGATGATGGTTTGGTTGGGGAAAAGGTTATAGGTTGAGATATGTATTTTCTCTGAACACTCGGGAGATATTCCACGGTCTCCTGGCTTCTGTGCATTGTCGAGCTAACTGACAGGTAGGTAGGTGATCCTTCCCCATCTGGTGACTCTGAACAGCTTCTCTTTGACTTTGGTATTCTATAGTTTCACGACAGTGAATCAAGGTGGTGGATTGTTTTTATTTATCTTGCCTGCAATTTGTTGTGATTCCAGAATCTGAGGGTTTGTGTCTTTCATCAAGTGTGGAAAATCAGCACCATCATGTCATAGAATATTAAAAATATTGCCTCCCCTAAGCACTCTAACCTCTCCTAGAAGCTTTGACTTGACCGTCTCGTGCTGCCCTCCTTGGCTGGCGCTAGTATTTTCCATCTCTGTCTCCCTGTGCTGCATCCTTGGTAACTTCTTTCTGCTTTACTAACTCTTCAGATGTGTCTAATCCACTGGTTACTCCATCCACTGAGATTTTAATTTCAGTTACCATGTATTTTTTTCATTTCTGTATGTACTTGTGTGGAGGGTTAATCTGCTTGATCTTAGCATCTTGTATCTTCCTCATATTTTACATTACAACTTTGAATTTTTAGGTCATTTGAACTACTTATTTCATTGTCTCTATTCTATAGCTTCATCATCTGCAGTTCTTGGTGAGTCTAACTCTGTTCACTGTGGCTTCTCCTGACTCTTGCTCATGGTGGCTTGTTTTCTTGTGGGTTTGTAAGCTCAGGTTGTGATGGAGGTTTTTATCTGTGGGGTTCCTGTGTGCCCTGATTGAGGGGACCAGGCTTCTCTGGAGAAGTTGCCCCTTTGCTTGTAGAGGGTGACCCAGTGAACCGATCTAGAGCATGTGTGGTGTTGGTTTATAGCTATAGATTTTCCGGACAACCATGTACTGTAAATACAAACCCAACTTCTTGTGAGAACGAGCCTAAGCCACATATATCAAAGGAAACTTTTTACTGATCTCCAAAACACTAGACTAAGACCAGTGAATTTCCTTTTTTTTTTCCCCATAGCCAATGCATGGGTTTGCTTTGTTTGATTTGGGGCTACTATTGGTTTAGCCTTTCTAGGGGCCCAGTTTTATATGGGGAGTCTCAGTTACGGATTCTTGCCTCGTGCTGGTTCCAGGCCCTGCCTCTTCTTCTTGGGGGCCAATAAAGTCCACACTGTGGTTCCTCGGGGGCCAAACTCCCAGGACCACCTGTACGTCAAAACCAGCGTGCAGTCTGCTTTGCTCCATTCTTGGCCCGTGGGGACTCCCTCCCTGCCAGGTGAGCTCAGTGGTGCCCACAGAAGGATGTTTGCTCCATCTCAGCAAGCCTGTTGGGGAACTTGTAGGGAGAGGCTTTTCGTGGCATCAGGTCTACTTATTGCCAGAAACAGAGTCCTCAGCTTAGTAGCAGGGAGAGCTGTCCCCAACAAGGGAAGCCATGAGCTCCCCATTGGCAGATGACGAGGCAGTGATACTCCAGGTTGGAACTTTCCTGGGGGTCCCTCGAACTACCTGGAGAATTGTACTTTTAACACAGACTCAGAGGCCTACCCTTCGAGATTTTGAGCCACGGTGCCTTTGGGGAGGCCCAGGGAATGTGTGTGTGTAACGAGACCCCCAGGTTACCCTGAAGCAGGTGGCCCATGGATTGGCATTGGGGACCTAGAGGGTCCAGCACCAGGTCACAGGGAAGCCAGAGCAGGGCTTCTGTGACTTCCAGGTCTGTGTCCCATCTCTGTCTCACCTAGGTCAAAGTTTGCTTGTTTAGGACAAGAGCAGGATCCCCAGTGCTCTCCTGGCATCTGCACCCCTGCTCTGGTCTCAGGGCATGACGTTATCCCGAGCTCTGGAGAGGACTTCTGATTATGACTTCTGGTGACCATCCTGGGTGCCACACATCAGTCATGCCAGCCTCAGAGTCCTAGGGAAGTCGCCCCCACAAGATCCTGCAGGCTGAGGGCCTGGGACTTCTTGTGTGGGTGTGGGGATATGATGGAGCAGGAGGACAGGCTGGACCGGGCTCATGGGCATTTCTAGAGCTTGTGGATCAGAACCTTCTTGTTGGCCCTCCCCCAAGCTGCTCACTCGTGCCCCCTCCATCCCGCCGCCATGGCTTTGGTTCTCTTCCGGGCCTTTGCTGACTTCACTGAGGAGGACATCACTGTATCCTCCTCACTGTCTCCCTCCTCCAGTCTGCTCTGTGTGGCCAGTGAACAGGTTAACAAACATGTTTACCTCAGAGGTCCAGGCAGGCTGTGGCTCTGCTCAAACCCTCCAGAATTCCCCATCCCTTCCAGGCCACTGTCCAGAAGCCTCCATGAGTCTTGTGACAACCCGGTCTTGCCTCATCTTTCCCTCTCTGCCCTACTAAGCATGCCCTGTCCCCGCCCACAGGCAGACTTTTCCACCTGGATACTTTTGCTGGAAGGACTTTCCGCCACTGCTCATCTCTTCATGACGAACATTTGTCCGCTCTTAAATTTCAAGAGACACTTTTTCTGATTAAGGAAGTGGTGGATGCTCCTTGTAGAGCACACGAAACATCCAGAAGAGAATGATGAAGAAAGAACAGTCACCTGTTGTCTTACTGCCCAGAGGGAGCACCTGTTAGGGTTTTGACATATGTCCCCCCTTAGTTTTAATGCATATATGCCCCCGGGTTGGTTCCACCTGGATCGTTCAGTGCTGTTCCTGCTTTTTCACTTGTTATGTGATTGTTATCACATATCATTTGAAGTTCTTTTTAAGTTGATTTTTATTGTGTCTAGTCTAATATTTATGCCAGTGACTTGGTATTCTTGACTTGCTGCATTAGGAAGAATCTGTGGACTAATTTGGAAACACAGTAGGGACATGTTTCTGATTTTGTTGGAATTGGAGTCAGCATTTTACTGTTTTGGTTGATATTGTTCCTGGGTTTTAAACTCTTCTGTCCAAGAGGAAATAAAATCTAAAATTAGAGAACATTTAGAAAAATAATAGCAGAAACACTCCATATCAGATCCTATAGTATATATTCAAAATATTTAAATGATTATTGATAATATAATTGGCAGATACAACATCAATACGCAAAAGTCAATTCTGTTTCTATATTCTAGCAGCAAATAATCTGAAATTGGAATTTTAAAAATACCACTTACAGTAGCATTAAAAATATGAGATACTTAGAGATTAATCTGACAAAAGACATGAGCTGTACCTTGGAAACTACAAAACATTGCTGAGAGAAATTAGAGAATATCTAAAAAATGGAGAGGTACAGCTTTGGGAATCACAAGACTCAATATTGATCTCTAAATTCAACGTAATATCAGTCAAGATCCCAGCAGGCATTTTGTAAAAATTAACGAGCTGATTCTGAAATTCGTGTGGAAATGCAAATAACCTAGAATACCAGACAACTGTGAAAATGAACAAAGTTGGAGGACTAACATTAGCAGTGCGGTGTTAGCATCAAGATAAGCAAATAGATCAACGGAACAGAACAGAGAATCCAGATAGACCCACACACTCATGGACAGCTGATTTTTGACCAAGGTGCAAAGAGAATTTGGTGGAGAAAGCATAGTCTTTTCAACAAACAGTGGTGGAACAATTGGATATCCGTGTGCCAAAAAATGAACTTGGATCTACATCTTGCATCATATATAAAAATTAACTCAAAATTTATGATAGACCTGAATTTAAAGCCTAAAACTTATAGAAGAAAACATAGGAGAAAATGTCTGTGACTTTGAATTCAAGATTTCTTAGACATGACACTAAAAGCATAGGCCATAAGAACAAATAGATTGGACTTATCAATGTTACAAACTTCTCTTTGAAAGACACGATTAAGAGAATGACAAGACAGGGGCCGGCACCGTGGCTTAGGGGTTAAGAACACACCCTCCGCTACTGGCGGCCCGGGTTCGGATCCCAGGCGCGCACCGACACACTGCTTCTCCAGCCATGCTGAGGCTGCGTCCCACATACAGCAACTAGAAGGATGTGCAACTATGACGTGCAACTATGACATACAACTATCTACTGGGGCTTTGGGGGAAAAAAAGGAGGAGGATTGGCAATAGATGTTAGCTCAGAGCCGGTCTTCCTCAGCAGAAAAAAAGAGGAGGATTAGCACGGATGTTAGCTCAGGGCTGATCTTCCTCACCAAAAAAAAAAAAAAAAAAAAGAGAATGACAAGACACACCAGAGACTGGGAGAAAATGTTTTCAAATCATACGTATGATAAAGGACTTGTACCCAGAATATATGAGGGACACTTATGACTGAATAAGAAGAAGACAAACAACAAATAAAAAATGGGCAAAAGCTTTGAACAGACACTTCATCAAAGAGGATATATGGATAAGCACATAAAAAGATGCTCAATATCATTAGTTATTAGAGAAATGCAAATTAAAACCACAATGAGATACTACTACACTATTATTATATTAGCTAAAATTAAGAAGATTAACCATACCAAGTGCTGGCAAGGATGTGGAGGAAATGGAACTGTCATACACCCCTGGTGTGAATGCAAAATGGTAAAACAGGCAGTTTCTTAAAAAGTATACACCTGCCGTATTACCCAGCCATTCTATTCCTAGGTATTTGTCCAGGAAAATTAAGAGCAGATACGCATACTGACACTTGTATATGGAATATTCATAGCAGTTTAATGAAAACTGGAAACAACCCAAATGCCCATCAACATTTGAATAAATTTTTGTAAAGTTGTAGTGTATCCATACAATGGAATACTACTCAAAAATAAAAAAGGAATAGCTATTAATACATACAACAGCCTGGATGAATCTCAAAATAATTAGGATGAGTGAAAGAAACCAGACAAAAAAAAAGAGTACATACTGTCTTATTCTATTTATATAAAACTCTAGAAAATGAGGACTAATCCAGAGTGACAAAAAGATCAGTGGTTACCATGGGATGGGGGAGCATGGGGACAGTTTTGGGAGGAGGAGGACAAAAGGGCACAAGAAACTTTTGAGGTGTTGGCTATGTTCATTATCTTAATTGTGGCGATGGTTTCATCATGTGTCTAAAGTTACCAAATTGTAGACTTTCAACAGGTGCAGTTTATTATATGTCAGTTACCCCTCGATGAAAAAAATATCTAAAATAAAAATATTTTGCATAGCAAAAAAAAATACCAGAACTAATTTTTAAAAATCATAACCTGGGGAAAATTGTTGCTACTCATATCATAGATATAGGGCTAATTTCATCAATATATTAAGAAGCTCTTGTAAAGCATAAAGACAAAAGGATAAAAGATATAAAAACAGTTCTCAGCAAAGGAAATGCCAATGATTTTTAAGAACAAAAAGATGCTGATAACCCTGATTATACCAGAAATGCAAGTTAAAGCAATGGGATTTTTTTATTTCTCTGATTATTAAATTTTAAAGAGTTTGATAATACTCTGGGTGAGAGTGTACAGGGAAACCCTCCACTTCAGTGATTGCTGTTGGAAGAATAAATTGATACAACCTCTACAGAGACAAATAAGACAATTTCAATGAAAACTAAAGAAGCATGTACCCTTCAACCCTTCCAGAAACTTATTCTACACTGACGCTGCACATTTGCATTATCCATTATCAGGATACTGATTTCTGCAATTGTTAAATAGCAAAAGATAGCAAACCACGGACATATCCATCAGTGGAGGTCTGCTTAAAGAAAGTATCGTATATCCATTCAACCAGCCATTAAAACTGTGAAACTGCCCTCTTGGTGCTGATGAAAGACATCCGTGATATCTGATCCTAGAAATAACAGTGTCTCAGGTTCAAAAGAGTGGGAAAGCTGCCATGATGTGCGTGCAAATACAACGTTTTACAAAAGGGAGATCTGTGTACCTTTTCCTGTGTCCTGGAACGGTTTGAAGAACATTGGATTTATCTTCTCTTTAAAAGTTAAATATTAGAACTAAGTGGTTAAACTATCTGGGTCTGGTACGTGTTTTAAAGAACTTTTAATCTCCTTTTAGTCTGTTTTATGGTAATTTGTTCTAAGTAAATTTACTGCCTCTTTGGGGGTAATTTATTCATTGCTATTTAATTCCTCAAGGGTTTCGTTTATGTTGCCACTTGGTCGAAACTAATTTTCTCCTTTAGTGGTTTTATGTCTTCCGTCTCTGCTTCTCTTTTTTTCTTGCCGAGCTTTTATAGTCTTTCTCTTTTTTTCTTAGGCTGATGAAAGATTTATCTGTTTCATTTTATTTATTATACTTTTATTATCTTTTCAGAAAACTACCTTTTTGCTATTTTTGTTTTCTATTTCACCAACGTAGGTTTTTATATCTATTAATTCCCTCTTCCTGGTTAACTTTATTCATTTTTTAAATTTAATTAAGAGTAAAACTTAATTCATTTATTTAAAGTCTTTCTTCTAAAAGACATTTTAAAGGTTATAAATTTTCCTCTGATTGTAGCGTTAGCTGTGACACATAGATATTACAATGAAATGTGTTCCTTTTCATTGCTTTCTGGATAGATTTTACTTTGTATTTTGATTTTCTCTTTAATCTAGAGTTCTTGTAAGAAATATTTTCTTCATTTTTAAACAGTACATTTTTTATCACTGTTATTTATTTCTAATTTAATAAGCTTACAGTAAGAGGATGTGGCCTGTGAAATCGCCACTTTTTTTTAAATGAAGATTTTCTTTGTGTCCAAGTATAAAAATGAAATCACAATTCAGCCTGTAACACAGGTATGAGGTGCATTTTAATTTCAATGTATGTTGCCGGGTTGCTTTTTCCCAGGGTGGTCCAACCTTGCTTTTCCACCTTTTCCTTCCCTTCCAGGAAGGCAGGGCTCCCTTCCTGGCATCCCCACCAGCCCTCATCAGCAGAGCAATTTTCCACTTTGTCAGGCAAGTGGGGCAGTATTTCTCCACTGCAGGACTATCGATATTTGGGGCCAGATCAGTCTTTGATGAGTGGGCTATTTTGTGCATTGTAGGATGTTTAGCAGCATCCTTGGCCTCTGCCAGGGAACCAGCAGCACCATCCCCTGGGTTATGACAATCAAAATGTCTCTAGATATTGCTAAATGTCCCCTGGGGGCAAAATCGCCCCTGGTTGAGAAGCACTGGGCTGAAGTGACAACTCAGAGTATTTTGGGTTTTTTAAAAAGCTGTTTATGTGGAAATAATTTTGAACTAAAGAAAAATTGCAAGAATGAGATACAAAACACCCATATACCCTTTACTAAGATTCAGTTCACTGATTAACATTCTGCCCCATTTATTTTATTGTTTGCACCCCTTTTCTATATGTATATTCATGTAACACTATTTTCTGAACCATTTGAAAGTAAATTGCATACTCTACAGCCTTGTGCCCCTAGACATTTTGCTGTGTATTTCCTAGAAATAAAAGTACCCCCTTTTAAAGCTATAGCACAGTTAACCTCTGCAATTAAACGTTGATCCAGTCCATTTACCTAATCTACCATCTGTATTCCAGTTTTGCCAGTTGACGTGGCAAAGTCCTCTGTAGCATTTTTTCCATCCAATGAGCATCCATTCCAGGGTCAGTATTGCCTTTCGTTGTCATGTCTCTTTAGCTTCCTTTAATCTGGAACATTGCCAATGTCTGTTGTTTATGACATTGACATTTTTGAAGGATACAGTCCCATCACTTCCTGGGGCGGGGGTGGGGGCAGTTTGCTGTTTCCTTGTGGTTAGATTCGAGTTGTGCATTCCCAGCTGGGACACTCCATAAGTGATGTGGTGGCCTTCTCGGGGTATCATGTCTCAAGGCACACAATGCCATCTGCCTCTAATTGGTGCTGTTGCTTTAATCACCTAGTGGAGGCACTGTCCTGTCATTCCACTGAGCAGTTACTTTGTTTTGCTTTGTAACCAATAAACAATCTGGGGGAGATAGTTTAAGGCCATGCAAATATCCTGCTCCTTATCAAAAAATGTCTCCCAGATTTAGAGGCTTTCTTGAACTAGACTTTATTACAGTGGTTGCAAAATGATGATTTTCCAACTCCAGACCCTCTCCACAAAAGTACTGAAAAAAATTACTGTCCAGCTAGAATGGTATTCCAAGAGAAAATATGTCAACATTCTACTGTGAGAGAGAGCCTCCTCTCTCTCCCATTCATTTATTTCTATTGATTTACTATCTATATGCATGGGCTTATGAATTTTTATTATAAGTTTTTACTGTCCTTAATTACTTTCATATTCAAATTGTCCCAGATCTGGCCAGCGAAAGCCCCTTTAAGCTGGCTTCTGTGTCCTTGTGACATGCTCACTTTTTTATTTTTTTTTTAAGTATTTCTTTATGTTCTAGAATAACAAGATTCAGGCTCTTTTTATACCCACTCTGCCCCAGCCCTAGAATCAACCGATTTTCTGAGCCCTGGTTCCTTTTAATGGTGAATGAAATTATTAGAAACCAAAATCTAGGCACTGGGTCTGCTTATTGCTACTAGGTATCTTTTCTTCTAGGCCCTTTCTATGTATGCAGCTAAGGAAATATATGCATATGTATGCACACGTAAATACACATTGTGCTTACATACATATACATGTACACACAGGCATGCATACACAGAAACATATACGCACTAGAAATCTTGAGTCCACACCACTGTCTCTAATTCTACTCCATCGGCACTGGGTTCTTGCTTACTTGTGAGCCCCTTTGTCCACAGTGAGATGCTAGGTTCCCAGCCACATCAGCGCACAGACTCACTGCTCTGTCTACAGTGCATCTGAAATACTTTTCTTAATTGCTTTGCCCTTATCACTACAAAATCAAACCTACTGAAAAGAGTCCAAGATTTGTTTGTAACGCTCTGCCTCACCCTACTCAAGACGAAGGGTATACAGTCAAATACTAGCGTCTCAAATTGCTTGGGTTAGTGATTTTCTCCTTCTCTCCCTTTCTCTCTCCTTGCAATGTGGTTATGTTACTCATTTGAAAATTAGTTGGGTACATTTCATTTTTTAATTTTTTTTTAAAACACCACTTTATTGAGGTATAATTTACATACCCTAAAATCCATCCATTTTCAGTGTAATTTTAGTAATTTACTAACTTGTGGCATCAACACCACAGTCTAGGTTTAGAACATCCCCTGCCCCACCATAGACCCATCATGCCATTTAGTTAATCCCTGTCCCCACTTCCAGCCCCCAGCAAGCGCTAATCTGCTTTCTAGTGGTCTCCGTAGGTTTGCCCACCCTGGGCAATTCATATAAATGGGATCACATAAAAGCTAATCTTTTCTCTCTGGCTTCATCAAGAATATTTTTTAGGTTCATCCAAATCGTAGCACATGAAAATATTTCATTCCTTTTCATTGCTAAAAAGTATTCCATTGTGTGGCTATAACACTTTGTTCATCCATTTACCAGTTGAGGGATATTTGCATTATTTCCACCTTTTGGCTATTATAAATAATGCGGCTGTGAATATTCATGTGCAAGATTTTGTGTGGACATATGCTTTCGTTTCTCTTGAATAGATACCTAAGGAGTGGAATTGCTGAGTCAAATGGTAACTCTATGTTTAACTTGTTGAGGAATCGCCACTGTTTTCCAAAATGAATGTGCCATTTTATATTCCCCCCAGCGATCTGTGAGGGTTCCTATTTCTCCATATCCTTACCAATATTTGTTATCATCTGTCTCCTTTGTTACTGCCATTCTAGTAGGGGCTTCGCCATACTGGTTTTGATTTGCATTACCCTAATGACTGATGATGCTGAGAATTTTTTATGTTCTTATTGGCCAATTATATATCTTCTTGATGCAATATTTATTCACATCTTTTGCCCATTTTTTAAGAATTAAACTTTGTGTTTTCAGACATTCACATGCAAGCATAAGAAATAATACCGAGAGATTCCATGCACCTTTGACATAGTTTCCACCTATGGTAACATCTTCTAAAACTATACAGTCTCACAACCAGGATGTTAACATCGAGACAGCCAAGATACAGAACATTTCCATCTCCACAAGGATCCCTGGTGTTGGCTCTTTTATAGCCACACCCACTTTCCTCCCACTCCATCCTTCCTTAATCCCTTGAAACCACTAATCTGTTCTCAAATTCTATAATTTTGTCATTTCAAGAATGTTATATAAATGGAATCACACAGCACATGACATTTGGGATTGGCTCTTTTGACTTAGCATAATTCTCTTAAGACTCATTTAAGTTGTTTTGGACATGAGTAGTTCATTCATTTTTATTGCTGTGTAGAATTCCATGATACTGATGTACCACAGTTTGTTTAGCCATTCACCCATTGAAGGAAATCTGGGTTCTTTCCAGTTTGGGGCTATTAAAGATTGTGGTAGGCTGGATAATGGCCCCGAAAGTATTCAGGCCCTAATTCCTAGAACCTGTGATTGTCACCTTATATGGCAAAGGAAACTCTGCAGATGTGCTTAAATTAAGGATCTTGAGATGGAGAGATGATCCGGGATTATCCAGGTGGGCCCAGTGTCATCAGAAGTGTCCTTATAAGAAGGAGGCAGAGGGAGATGTGACTGTAGAAGAGAAGGTGGTGTGACATTGGAAGCAGGGGGAGAAAATCTGATGTGAGTGAGGAATGGGTCGTGAGCTAAGGAATGCAGGTGGCCCTCAGAAGGAAAGGCAAGGAAACAGATGCTCCCCTACAGCCACCACAAGAAATCAGCCCTGCCAATGATTTTTAGTCCCATAAGATTCATTTTGGACTTCTGGCCTCCAGAACTATAAAAAAGCAAATTTGTGTTGTTTCAAGCCACTAAGTTTGTGGTAATTTGTAACAGCAGCATTAGGATACTAATACAGTCGTGCATCACTTCACTTCATGATGGGGATACATTCTGAGAAGTGCGTCATTAGGTGATTTCGTCATTGTGCGAACATCATAGACTGTACTTACACAAACCTATATGTTATAGCCGACTACGCACCTAGGCTCTATGGTACTAATCTTATGGGACCACTGTTGTATGTGCAGTCCCTTGTTGACTTAAACGTTATTTGGCGCATGACTGTATACAGATAGAGCTGGTATGAACATCAATGTACAGATTTTTGTGTGAACATAATTTTTCCTTTCTCTGGGATAAAAGCCCAAGAGTGTAATTGCTGAGTTGTATGGTAGTTGCATGTTTAGTTTTTTAAGAAACTGCAGAACTTTTCCCAAGTGGATGTACTATTTTATGTTCCCTCCAGCAATGTATAAGCGATCCAGTTTCTGTGTCCTTGCCAGCATCTGGTGTTGACACTATTTTTAATTTTACCTATTCTCATAGGTATGTAGCAATATCTCACTGTGGTTTTAATTTGCATTTTCCCAATAGCTAGTGATACTGAACATCGTTTCATGTGCTTATTTGCCATTTGTATATCCTATTTGGTGAAATGTTCACATCATTTGCCCATTTTCCAATTGGATTGTTTTTTAACTATTGAGTTTTGAGAAGTCTTTATATATTCTAGATACTAGTCCTAAGTCAGATATTTTGCAAATATTTCACCCACTCTGTAGCTTTCCTTTTCATCCTCTTAACATAAGGTTCCTTCACAGAGCAAATATTTTTAATTTTGGTGATATTCAATTTATCCTTTTTATGGATTGCACTTTTCATGTCAGGTCTGAGAATTCTTTGCCTAACCCTGGACCTGAATATTTTCTCATAGTTTTTTTGGTAACAGTTTTATTAAGATATAATTCATGTACCATACAATTCACCCATTTAAAGTGTATAATTCAATGGTTTTTAGTATATTCCCAAAGTTGTGCAACCATCACCACTATCAGTTTTAAAACAGTTTCATCATTCCAGTACCCTTTAAACATTACCTCCCAACCCCCCATTCCATCCCCTTAAGCCCTAGGCAACCACTTATCTACTTTCTGTCTCAATGGATTTGCCTATTCTGGACATTTCATAAAAATGAAATCATACAATATGTGGTCCTTACTGACTGGCTTCTTTCACTTAGCATAATGTTTACAAGATTCATCCACGTTGTAGTATGTAAAAGTACTTCATTTCTTTTTATAGCTGAATAATATTCCTTTGTATGGATATACCATGTTTTATTTATCCGTTCATCAGTTAATAGGCATTTAGGTTGCTTCTACCTCTTGACTATTATGAATGCTTCTATGAACATATGTATACAAGTTTTTGTGTGGACATAGGATTTTATTTCTCTTGCTTAAATATTTGGCAGAGGAAGAGTCAAATGGTAACATTATGTTTAATTTTTTGAGAAACTAACAAACTGTTTTCCAAAGTGAGTTTGCCATTTATATTCTCACCAGCAATGGATGTGCACTGTACAATTTCTCCATATCCTCAACAATACTTGTTATTATCTGTCTTTTAAAAATTATTATTATAGCCATCTTAGTGTGTGTGAAATGGAATCTCATTGTGGTTTTGATTTCCTATGACTAATGATGTTAAGCATCTTTCCATGTGCTTATTGACCATTTGTCTATCTTTTTTTAAGAAATGTCTATTCAAGTCCTTCATGCATTTTTAAAAATTGGGATATTTGTTTTTTTGTTTTTGAGTTGTAAGAGTTCTTCATATATTCTAGCCACAAGTCCTTTATCAGATATATCATTTGCAAATAGTTTCTCCCATCTGTGGTTTGTCTTTTTAACTCTCTTTACAATGTCCTTTGAAGCACAAAAGCTTTTACTTTTGATAAAGAACAATATATCTGTTTTTTCCTTTGTTGCTTGTGCTGTTGGTGTTATATCTTAGAAAGCATTGCCGAATCTAAGGTCATGAAGATTTATCCCTATGTTTTCTTCTATGAGCTTTATATAGCATTATCTGTTATATTTAGGTCTTTGATCCATTTTGAGTTAATTTTTGTATATGGTGTGAGGGAGTGGTGCAACTCTATTTTTTTGTGTTGTTCCAGCACCATTTGTTCAGAAAACTGTTCTTTTCCCATTGAATGTTCTTGGCATCCTTGTCAAAAATCAATTGACCGAAGATGTAAAGCTTTATTTTTTAGACTCTCCTCCTATTCCGTTGATCTATATGTCTTATCTTTTGCCAATACCACACTATCTTGAATACTGTTACTCTGTAGTAAGTTTTGAAATCGGGAAGTGTGAATCCTCCAACTTCATTCTTTTTCAAGATTGTTTTGACTATTCTGGATCATTTTTAATTTCCATATGAATTTTAGAATCAGCTTGTCAATTTCTATAGAGAAGCCAGCTGGGATTCTGATAAGGATTGTATTCAATCTCTAGATCAATTCGGGGAGTACTGCCATCTTAACAATATCACCTTCCAATCCATGAACATGGGATGTCTTTCATTTTTTTAGAGCTTTTCTTTCAATGTTTTGTGGTTTTCAGAGTATAAGTTTTGCATTTCTTTTGTTAGATTTATTCCTGAGTATTTTTTCTCTCTTTATTGTGGTACAGTAGATATAAAATTTACCACTTTAACCATTTTTAGACGTACATGTCTGTGGCATTAAGTACATTCACACTGTGGTGCTTTATTCTTTTTCGATGTTATGGTTAATGGAATTGTTAATTTCATTTTTTGATTGTTTATTGAAAGTGTGTAGAAATACAATTGATTTTTGCATACTGATCTTATATCCTGCAAACTTGTTGAACTCCTTTATTAGTTATTATAGTTTTTTTAGTGGATTCCCAAGATTTTCTATATATAAAATCATGTCATCTGTGAATAGAGATAGTTATACTTCTTTCTTTCCAAACTAGATGCCTTTTATTTCTTTTTCTTGCCTAATTGTCCTGGATAGACCCTCCAATACAATGTCAAATAGAAGTGGTGAGAGGAGACATCTTTGTCTTGTTCCTAATCTTAAGAGGAAATCATTCAGTCTTTGACCATTAAGTATGATGTTAGCTGTGGTTTTTTTTAATAGATGCTCTTTATCAGGCTGAGAAAGTTTCTTTCTATTCCTACTATATTGAATACTTTTTTTCATCATGGAATGGTGTTGGATTTTATCAAATGTGTTTTCTGTGTCTTTTCTTCTATTGATAATCTTATAGTTTTTGTCCTTTATTTCATTGATATGGTGCATCAGATGAATCGATTTTCAGATGTTAATGCAACCTTGCATTCCTGGAGTAAATTTCACTTGGTCATCATGTATAATCCTTTTTGTCTATTGCTGGATTTTATTTGCTAGTATTTTGTTGATCATTTTGCATTTATTTTCATAAGAGTTATTGGTCTGGGTTCTCTTCTTGTTATATCTTTGTCTGGTTTTAGTAGCAAGGTAATACTGGCCTCATAGAATGTGTTGGGAAGTGTTTCCTCCTCTTCTATTTATTTATTTTTTTTGGAAGAGATGTTAAAGAACTGGTATTAATTTTTTAAAATTTTGGTAGAATTCACCAATAAAACCATCTGGCCTGCTGGGCTTTTCTTTGTGGGTAGTGTTTTCATTACTAATTAAATCTCTTTATTTGTTATAGGTCTATTCAAATTTTCTACTTATTTCTGACTCAGTTTTAGTAGGTTTTGACTTTCTATAAATTTGTCCAATTTTTCTAAGATGTGTAATTTATTGGCATAAGATTGTTCATAGCATTCTTTATAATCCTTTTATTTCTATAAGGTCAGCTGTAACGTTCTCTCTCTCATTTCTAATTTTAGCAATTTGAATCCCCTCTCTCTCTCATCAATATAGCTAAAGGTTGGTCCAATTTGTTGATCTTTTCAAATAACCAACTTCTGCTTTTGTTGACTTTCTCTATTATTTTTCCACCCTCTACTTCCTTAATTTCCACTCTAGTCTTTAGTATTTCATTTCTTCTGCTTGTTTTAGGTTTAGTTGTTTCTTCCAGCCTCCTAAGGTGGAGAGTTAGGTTATTGATTTGAGGTTGATTTTCTTTTTTAATGTGGGCATTTGCAGCCATAAAATTCCCTTTTAGCACTGCTTTAACTGTATCCCATAAGTTCTGGTGTATTGTGCCTTCATTTTCATTCATCTCAAAGTATTTTCCAATTTTCCTTGTGAATTCTTCTTTGACTCATTGGTTATTTAAGAGTGTGTTGTTTAAATTCCACATATTTATATGTTCCCCAAACTTCTCTCTGTTATTGATTTCTACTTTCATTCCATTGTGCTCAGACAACATACTGAGAATTATAAGAATCCTTTAAAATTTTTGAGGTTGTTTTGTGATGTAGCGTATGGTCCATCTTGGAGAATGTTCCATGTGCACTTGAAAAGACTGTATATTCTATGATTGTTGCTTGCGGTGTTATATAAATATCTGTTGGGTCTAGTTGGTTGATAGTATTGTTCATATCTTCTGTTTGCTTACTGACCTGCCTATTTTATACATTATCGAAAATGAGGTATTAAAGTCTCCAACTATTGGCAACTACTGAATTGGCTATTTCTCTGTTCAGGTCTATGAGTTTGCTTCATGTGTTTTGGTGCTCTATTGTTAGATGCATAAATTTTTATAATTGTTATACCTTCTGATGAATTGACCTTTTATCATTATAAAATGTCCCTTGTTAATACTAGTAACATTTTTATTTAAAGTCTACTTTGTCTGATTTTAGCATAGCACTCCAAGTGTCTTATGGTTGCTGTTTGCATGATATATCTTTTTCCATCCTTTTACTTTCAGTCTGTTTGTATCTTTGAATCTAAAGTATGCTTCCTGTAGACAGCATATAGTTGAATCTTATTGTTTTATCCAGTCTGAAGCTCTGCCTTTTGATTGCTTAATCAATTCACATTTAGTGTTATGGATATAGTTGCATTTATGTTTGCAGTTTTACTTTTTGTTTTCTGTCTTGTGTATTTTTTGTTCCTCTATTTCTCCTTTACTGCTTTCTTTTGCATTTAGTGAAAATTTACTAATACAAATTTTAAGTTTCTTTAATCATTTTGACTATTTGAGTTATTTCCTTAGTGGTTGTTCTTATAGTTATTATATATATCTTTTTTTTTGTTTTTGTGAGAAAGACCAGCCCTGAGCTAACATCTGATGCCAATCCTCCTCTTTTTTTTTTTTTTTTGCTGAGGAAGACTGGCCCTGGGCTAACATCTATGCCCATCTTCCTCTACTTTATATGGGACGCCGCCACAGCATAGCTTAACAAGTGGTGTGTCAGTGCGCGCCTGGGATCCGAACCAGCGAACCCCGGGCTGCCGCAGCGGAGCGCACGCACTTAACCACTTGTGCTACCGGGCCATCCCCTATTATATACATCTTATCAGACTCTACTTCAGATTTATACTAACCTAATCCCAGTTAGATAAAGAAAAGTTACTCCTATATTGCTTTGTTCTGTTTTACCCATTTCTGTGGTATTATTGTTAAACATATTATATCTATGTATGTTATAAACCCAACAATACACTGTACAAAGTATTATATAACTTTATGTCTTTATAGAAAGGAAAGCAAAGATATATTTATAGTGTTGGTTTTATTAACCTCCTTAATTAACATTTTTGATCCTCTTCTTTGGTCCTTTGGATCCAAATTACCAACGGCTGGAATTTCCTTAGCTCAGTACAGCTTTGCAACAACCAACTTCCTTCGAGTTGGCATTGGCAAATATATTACATTTCTGTATGGTACAGACCTAACAATACAACTAAATATATGTTGTTTTATACAACTGCTTTCTAATTCAGTTAGAAGAAATGTGCATTTATATTGTCTTGTATAATTACATAAATACCTTTATGGATGCTTTTTGTTTTCTATGTGTGAATCACTTGCTTTCTGCCTGAAAAACTTCCTTCAGTAGTTCTTATACAGTGGACGTGCTAACAAGAAATTCTCTGTTTTTGTTTATCTGGGAATGTCTTTATTTTGCCTTCCTTTTGAAAAATAGTCTTTCTGAATGTAAGATTCTTCATTAATTTTTTCTTCGAACACTTGTTAATTTTGTTGGAGTTCTTTTTTTTCTCTTGCTGCTTTCAAGATTTTCTCCTTATCTTTGGCTTTCAGCATTTTACTATAATGTCCTCTTCAAATAGTGACAGTTTTATTTTTAATTTTCCAATATGTATGCCTTTCATTCACTTTTCTTATGTTATTGCAGTACCTGTAACTTCCAAGAGTATACTGAATAAGAATGATGAGTGAACATCATTGTCTTCTTCTCCATCTTAAGGGAAAATCATTCAGTCTTTTACTGAACGTAAAATATAAGTTAGGTATAGGTTTTCTTTGGTAGATGGTGTTTATCAAATTGAGGATGTTCCCTTTTATTTCTATTTTTTCTGAGAGTTTTTATTATGAAAAGATGTTGGATTTTGTCAAATGCATTTTGTGCATGAATTGATATGATCATTGATTTTTATTATTTACCTATTGATATGGTGCATTACATTGAATGATTTTGAATACTGAACCAATTTTGCATTCCTACAATAAATCCCACTGGTCCTGGTGTGTAATTCTTTCCATAAATTGCTGAATTCTATTTGATAATATTTTATTTTGGGGGTGTGGGTGCTAATATTATTTTCATTCCTTTGTTGGCAGCCTGTTTTCCCTACCTCTAAAAGCTGACATTTTAAAAAAATTAATGCTTAATGTTTTGAAATGTCAATGATCAGCCCAGAGTGGGGGATTTTATCCCCCATCTGTTTTGCCAGACAATTGGTGAGTGGGCCCTTTTAATCTGAAGACTCACATCCCTCTATTCTGAGAAATCAGTTTTATTTATTAAATTCCTCCTCTTTATTTTCTCTGTTCTCTTTCTAGAATTCCTATCAGTTGGATGTATCTCCTGGATGATTTCTTTGTCTTTGGTTTATTTATTTTTATTTTATTTTTTATCTTTTGACCCCCTTCGCCCATTTTTCCCACCCCCCATTTCTGACAACCACCAACCACCAATCTGTTCTCTGTATCTATGAGCTTGTTTTTTTTTTGTTTTGTCTTGTTTTTTAGATTCCACATATAAGAGATCACATGGTATTTGTCTTTCTCTGTAGGACTTATTTCACTTAGCATAATGCTCTCGAGGTCCATCCACGTTGTCACAAATGGCAAGATTTCATTCATTTTTATGGCTGAGTAATATTCCATTGTAAATATATACCACAATTTCTTTATCCATTCAGCCATTGATGGAGACTTAGGTTTTTTCCACATCTTGGCTATTATAAATAATGCTGCAGTGAACATGGCAATGCAGATATCTTTTTGAGTTAATGTTTTCATTTTCTTTGGATGAATACCCAGAAGTGGAATTGCTGGATCATATGGTAGTTCAATTTTTAATTTCTTGAGGAACTTCTCGACTGTTTTCCATAGTGGCTGTGCCAGTTTACATTCTCACCAACAGTGCACAAGCGTTCCTTTTCTACACATCTGTGCCAGCATTTATCTCTTGTCTTTTTGATGATAGCCATTCTAACAGGTGTGAGGTGATATCAGTGTGATTTTGATTTGCATTTCCCTCATGATTAGTGATGTTGAGCATCTTTTCATGTGCCTGTTGGCCATCTGTATGTCTTCTTTGGAAAAATGTCTATTCAGATCTCCTTCCCATTTCCAGTCAGATTGGTTTTTTGCTATTGAGTTGTATGAATTCTGTATATGTTTTGGATATTAGCCCCCTTTCAGATATATGATTTGCAAATACTTTCTCCCATTCATAGGCTGCCTTTTCATTTTGTTGATGGTTTCCTTTGCTGTGCAGAAGCTTTTTAGTTTGATGTAGTCTGGTGTGTAGTTTGTTTTGTTTGGTGTTTAGTTTGTTTAGTTTGGTATCAGATTAAAAAATCATTGCCAAGACTGATGTCAAAGAGCTTATCACCTATGTTTTTCTTTTAGGAGTTTTATGGTTTCAGCTCTTACATTCAAGTCTTTAGAGTTAATTTTTTATATGGTGTAAGATATGGTGGTCGAGTTTCATTCTTTTGCATGTGGCTGTCCAGTTTTACCAGCACCATTTATTGAAGAGACTGTCCTTTCCCCATTGTATGTTCTTGGCTCCTTTGTCATAAATTAATTGACCATATAAGTCTGAGTTCCTTGTTCTGTTCCACTGACCTACACGTCTGTCTTTATTGCCAATACTATACTGTTTTAATTACTATAGCTTTGTAATATAGTTTGAAATCAGGAAGCATGATGTCTCGCTAATATTTTAAAAGAATTTTTGCATCTATATTCATGAGGTGTATTGGTTTGTAGTTTTCTCTTTTTATACTGTCTTTTGTTTTGTTAATCAGGAGAATTTTACCTTCATAAAATGAATTGGAAAGTAGTCCCTCCTCTTCTGTTTTTTGGAAGAGATTATGTGGCCTTACCATTAATTCTCCTCTGAAAGTTTGAGAGAAATCTCCAGTGAAACCATTTAGACCTGGAGATTCCTTCTTGGGAATTTTTAAATTACAAATTTAATTTAATTACAAATTACAAATTTAATCTCTTTATTAGTTATAGGCTATAAAAATTACCTATTTCATTTTGGGTGCATTGCTGTAGTTTGTGGTTTTTGAGGAATTGGTCCATTTCATCCAAGTTGTCAAACTTGTGTGTAGAATTGTTTGAAGCATTCCCTTATTATCCTTTTGAAGTCTGCAGTGTTTTTGAGTAAGCAGTTTTGTATAATTCTCTTAGTAATTACCCTAGGTATTATAATATAAATATGTAATTTATCATAATCTACTGGTATCAGTGCTTCACTTCAAGTGAAATGTTGAAACCTCACTTCCATTTAGTTCCCTTTATCCTCACCACTTTTAAAATACAATTGTCTTTAAGTATTTCCTCCTCATCCGTTGAGCACCCCAATAGATAGTAAACTTTCTTTTGCTATTCTTCAAGCGTGGGTTTGCTAACAACAAATTCTGTTTCCCTTCATCTGAGAATATCTATTTCTCCTTCATTCCTGAAGTATATTTTTGCTGGTTATAGAATTCACAGTTGACAATTCTTTTCTTTAAGTATTTGAAAGATGTTATGCCACTTCTTTCTGGTTTCCATGGTTTTTGATGAGAAATCCACTGTCATTCAAATTAGTGTTCCTCTATAAGTAATGCATCATTTCTCTTCTTTCAATTTTTTTTTTTGTCTTTAGTTTTCAGAAATTTATAGGCTATCTCGATATAGATTTTTGGGGGGTTATTCTTTGTATTCTCACTTAGCTTCTTGAATCTGTATGATTGTATCTTTCACCATAATTGGGGAGTTTTCAGCCATTATTTTTTGAATACAATTTTTTTCTCACTCTCCTCTCCTTTGGGACTCCAGTGATACAAATGTTAGCTCTTTTGCTATTGTCAAACAGGTCCTGGAGACTCTCTTCACTGTTTATTTTCAGTCTATTTTCTGTTATTCAGATTGAGTCGATTCTGTTGATCTGTCCTCAAGTTCACTGATTTATCTTCTGTCATCCCCACTCTACAATTGAGTCCATCAGGTGAGTTTTTTTATTTTCAGTTATTGTATTTTTCAGTTCTACAATTTCTACTTTTTAATAACTTCTAATTCTTTGCTGAGATTTTGTATTTTTTCATTTGTCAAGAAAATTAGAATTGCTTGTTAAAGCATTTTTATGATGACTTCTTTAAAGTCCTTGTCAAATAATTCCAACATTTGATTTACTTTGGTTTTGTCATCTCTTGATTATCTTTTTTCATTTATATTGTGATTATCCTGATTCTTGGCATGACAAGTGATTTTCAATTATATGCTGGAAATTTTAGAGATTATATTATAAGGCTCTGGATCCTATTTAATATTTGGTTCTTTTTTTTTTAGCAGACAGTTCCCCTGGTGAGGTGTAGCTAGAGGGCCAGGTGAGCATGCATGGTCGTCTTCCCCCTGAGCCCCACTCCAGAAAACGTAGGGCACTACCTTACACTACTTCATTGTAGAAGGGTGAGTGGAAGTTCAGCTCCCCTTTTGGGCCCCTGATATCTTCCCAGTGAAAGTAGGGCACCAACTTGCACTGCCTTGTTGCTTCTGAGTGGGTGTAAGACCAGCTCCCCAGTGTAGCCCCCTGGAGAGTAGGTGCTCAGCTTCCCATTGGGTCCCCTGACACCAGCAGAGGAGAACACATTAAGCAGAGTGCCACATAACTTCATCTCCCACCACCACATTCAACAATAGTAGTTAGGTAATAGCTCAATACGCCACTCTTAATGATTGATAAGACATAAAATAAACAAGGATATAAAAGACTTGAATATTACTGTTATTTTACTGTTGAATTGTCTATTTCTCTCTTCAGTCTGTGAGGTTTTGTTTCATGTATTCTAGGACTCTGTTGTTAGCTGCATATAAAATTTTTATACTTTTTGCTTATAATTTTTATTTCTTCCTGATTAATTAACCCTTTTATTATTATTATAAATGTCCCTTGTTGTCTCCAGTAAAATAGTTTGTTTTAAAGTCTGCTTTGTCTGATATTTAGTATACCCTCTCCAGCTTTCTTGTGTGTAATGTTTCCATGTCATCTTTTTCCCTCTTTTTCCTTTGAACCCATTTGTGTCTTGGAATATATAATGTATCTATTGTAGGCAGTATATACTTGGTTCCTGTTCTAGGCAGTCTGGCAATCTCTGCTTCTTTATTGTGTTTAATTCACTTATAGTTAATAAAATTATTGATATAGTAGGATTTGCGTCTGCCATTTGCTATTCATTTTCTGTCTCATGTCTCTTTTGTTCTTCCTCCTTTACTGCCTTCTGTTTTGTTGTATAGATATGTTTTAGTGTGCCATTCTAATTCCTTTGTTAGTTTCTGTTTCCTATTTTTAAAGTCATTTTTCTTAGTAATATAATCTGAGAATTACAATAAGCATCTTCACTGAGAACAATCTGCTTCAGGTTAATACTAAATTATCTCTTCAAATATTTTTGTCTGCTCCTTTCTCTCCTCTCCTTCCAGGGACTCAAATTACACATAGGTTGTTACTCTTACGGTATCCAACAGGTCTCAGAGGCTTTGTTCCTTTTTCTTTTCTTGCTATTTTATGTTCTTCAGAATGAATCATCTTTATGGTTCTATCTTCAAGTTCATTGATTCCTTCTTTCTTCTGCCAGCTCAAATCTGCTGTTTAGCCCCTTTAGTTTTTCATCTAAGTTATTGTGCTTTTCAACTTCAGAATTTCTATTTGGTTTATTTTATAATTCCTATTTCTTCATTGATATTCTCCATTTGATGAGTCATTGTCATCATACTTTCCTTTCATTCTTTAAACATGGTTTCTTTTAGTGTTTTGAACATATTTATAATAGCTGCTTTTAAGTCTTGGCCTACTAAGGCTAACATTTGGGCCCCCTCAGAGATCATTTCTATTGATTGCTCTTTATTCCTGTTGAAGAGTTACACTCCGTGTTTCTCTATATGTCTCAAAATTTTTTGTTAAAAACTGATCATTTTGTATAATGTAGGAAGTCTGGATTCCGATTCTTCCCCCTAACCAGGGGTAATTGTTGTTGCTGGTTTTTTGTTGATTTGTTTATGCCTTGCCTGCACTGATTCTGCAGTTTGTGTCTCCTGCAGTGTATGGCCACTAATGTCTCTGCTCAGTTTTTTATTATTATTTTTGTTTCTAAGCCTGGCTTCCTTGGTGTCACTCTTGGATCAGGAGAGCCTAGCAGTCAGGCTGATTGGTCAGAAGTTTTGTTTAAACATCATGAGCCAATGAGGCTTCTACCATTTGCTGAGGTGATCTGTGTATGAGTTGAGACATTCATTCAAAGTTCAGCAGTTTACAAGTCTTTTCTGGCTTTTACTTTCTGCTTGCACAGGGTCTCACAGTCAGCTAAGGATAAGTAGATAACAAGTCCTCTCTGGTCTCTCTTGAGAGTATGTGCAGTCTTCCAGATCTCAAGAATCCCTTTAAAAATTTTTGCTGGTCTATTTCTTGCCTCAACCAGTATTGCAGCCTTGAGTAGCTGTGATGTTGGCCTTCCCCAATTATTTGCCACTAAGATCACTACTGTTTGACATAGTGCATAGGGTTTTCCACGGAGCTCCAAAACAGGTTAGCCCAATTTGTTGGCACTGAGACCGAAGGTCCTAAAGGCTTCTGTGCCACTGAGCTTAGGTGGGGGATGGGAGCAGTTAAATCTCCAAGTTAAATTGCCACAGACCCTGCTGTTCTCACCAAGGTTTTAGCAGTTTTTTCTTGAATAAACACTTTTCAGTTAGTTTTATGCCTTTGGTTAATTTCTGGGGCTCTAAATGGTTGTTTTTGACAGTTTTGTCTAGTTTTATCATTGCTTTTTAGGGAGCAGTTTTGCCAAGGTCCTCATTCCGCCATTTCAAAGGTGTCCTACATCTTGCTGATTTAATTTTACTTTTTGTATATGTATAACACTAATATACTTCCAAAGTCAAAATTATACAGAAAGGTCTACTGAAATATGCCTCCCTCCCATACCCCTTCCATCCTAATTCTGCCCGCCTCTCATAGGTAACCAACTGCAGTGTTTTCTGGTTTATTATTCGTGTGTGATTGTGTGTGTATCTTTATCAATCATATATGGTTATTTTCTCATTTCCCCTTGTTTGTTACAAAAATGTAGTATTTTCTGTATGCCCTTTTGTACTTTGCTTTTCTCACCTAGCAGTACCTCCTAGGAATCATTAAATATTCATTCATAAAGAGCTTTCTCATTCTTTATTACAGTTGCATGGTATTCCTTGGTGTGTATGTAGTAGTCTTCTCAACCAATCTGTTATGCTTATATGTGTAGGTAGTTTTTGGATGGTGGTTGTGCTCACCATTCTGTGGCCAGTGCTTCGGTTAGTTTCTAATATTCTGTAATTGCAAATAATACTGCACTGAATAATCTTATGTATATTTTTTCCATATTGTTGGAGGTGTATCCTCAAGGTAAATTCCTAGAAGTGGGATTGCTAGGTTTAAATATAAATACACATTTAGTTTTGTTAAATATTGGCAAATTCCTCTCCATTGGGATAGTGCCATTTTGCATTCACAGCAACAGTGTGAGACTCTTCCCACAGCCTCACCAAAGGAGTATGTTATTAAGATTTTGAATTTTGATCTGATAGATGAAAAATGGTATCTCAATTTAGCTTTAGCTTGAATTTATCTTTTTGAGTGAAATTGCAATCTTTTCATAAGGTTATGGGCCATTTTTATATATCATTTCCTGAAATGCCTGTTTATACTTTTGCCTATTTTTCTATAATTTTTTTGGTCCTTTACTCCCTCAATTTTTAAAAAGTTTTGTGTATACCATAGCCATTAGCCTTCTCTTGGTAATATGTGTTGCAAAGATATCCTTCCATTTTGTCATTTGTGTTTTGATTTTGCTTAAGGTATTTTTTTTTCTATGAAAGGTTTATTTTAATATATCTGTAGTAAAATTTACTGATCTTCTCCTATTACATCTAGATTTTTAGTCATAGTTAGGAAGCCTTTTTGCTATGCTTAGTTTATAGAGGAATTCACTCCTGTTTTCTTCTAATATTTGTGTAGTTATATCAAGGAAGTATCCATCCATTTGTATTTTCACAAGAGTTTTATTAGGAATAGTTGATGAATTCTTGGAGTTAACCACGTTTCTTCTTAAACCTATTAATATGGAGAAATATTTAGGATTTTTGCATCAGCATTCATAAATAATATTGGTCTTTTCTTTTTATGTTCTATTTTTTATCAGGTTTATATATCAATGTTACACTTGCTTATAAAAGTATTTGGAATGTTTCATTCATTTTCTGTGCCCTGAAACAATAAATGTAAAATTAGGACTCTCTGCTCTCTTTTTAGAAGATTTTGGTAGAATTACCCTGTGAAACCTACTGGATATAGTGCTTTCTTTTAGGATAGTTCCTTGTTAACATCTTCTATTTACTTTGTGGAAATTAGTGTCTCTAAGCTTTCTATTTCTACTGAGATCAGTTTTAGATAAACTGTATTTTGCAAAGAAAATATCTATTTCATCTGGCTTTTACAGATTTTTTGCATAGAAGTGTACTATTATGATTTTTAAAATTTCCTCCACAGCAATAGTTACTTTCTCTTGTCATTTCTTTTGTATATTTGTGTTTGTTCTTTTCTCCTTAATTAAATTAAATAGTAGTTTGTCTATTTTGGGTTTTTTTCCCCCAAATAACCAGGATTTTGATTTTATTAATTTGGCCTTCTATTTTACTTTTTTCTGCCTCATTAATTTCTGCTTTTATCTTTGTTATTTCCTTCCTTGTGCTTTCTTTTGATTTATTGTGCTTTTACTAGCTTTTTGAATTGGTAATTTGTGTATGTTTTTTATTGATGTATATATTTAGGCCTATAAATATGTGCTCAAGAAGGGATAATCTCTGTTGTCATGGTGCACTGTTCTATATATACAAAAGATCTACTTTATGGATTATGTTCTTCAAATCTTTTATATCCTTGCTTATTTTTTTTGTCCACTTGGTCTGTCATATGAAAGTGGAATGTTAAGACTCTCCTATTATTAATGTGGTTATATTCTTCCCTGCATATCCAGTCGTTTGTTTTATATAGGTGGTTGCTGTGGTATTCATTGCATAATTATTCATAATTGTTATAACTTCAATATGAAATGTGGCTTTTAGCATTATTAAGTATCCTTGTCTCATTTAATGCTTTTTTTTTTTAGCATTAACTATACTTTTTAAAATATCAGAATTGTAACCCCTGATTTCTTGGTGTTTACATTTATCTGGTAAATCTTTATCCATTCCTGTGTTTTTCAATCATTTCAATCACTGAATTTTAGATGTCTGAGTTTTTTTTTTCTTTTTTTACTGAAAAGTTGGATTTTGTTTTATGAGCCAATTTGAATATATTTTTAAGAGGCATGTTTTTTACTCACAGTTATTAATATGACTGATATGTTTGATCTCAGTTTCTTTACATTATCACATATTGCAATTATTGCCTATATTATGTCACACTGATTTTGTTGCTCTATTTGTGTGCTTTGCTTTTTTATAAATTATTTTGGTATTTAAGAATGTTTATATATTTCTTTTTACTAGTGGTTTCCTTTGAATTACTAATTTTGGTGTGGTTTAATCCCCCTTTGTCTTACTTAACCTTATACTAATTGGTGTGCCACTTTTAATTGTGTCAGTGGATACTATTTCTTATGTATGTAAGTCAGACTTTCTATATACTATAATATATACTTACTATATACTTTCTCATTCTCTCTTCCTTTTCCTCTCAGATTTGTATTCTTTCTATTTTGTCAGGACATGTTGTGTTCATACATTATTATTCAGCCATGATTCTATCCGGGTCTCCATCTAGTTCTATAATTAAATATACAAAATATTCACCATCAGTTCTTTTGCTCCAGTTTCCCAGTCTTCTCATAGTTGGATGAAGCTCATTCGCTAGTAACTTCCTCAGCAAGGGCTCATATATACCCTATTTTGTACATATGTAAAACTGTTTTTCTATCACCTTGATACATGAAGGTCAGCTTGACTGGATATAAAATCCTTGGTTTGTACTTCCTTAAGTTTCTTGAAAATTCTGCTCCACTGTTGTCTTGCTTTGTATATTATTTTTGATAAGTCTATTGCCAGGATAATTCTCTTGCCTTTGTAAGTTATTTCATCTTTTTGCTTGGAGGCCCTAAGGATTTCTTCTTTAAAGTCTAATAGTTTTACTAGGAAATATCTCAGAGTTGATTTTTCCAGATCAATTTCCTTGATACCATGTGGGTTCTTTCACTGTAAGAGTTAGAATTTATTGTATCTATATAAAATTATATATATATGGTTTTAAATATTATTTATATTGTACCATTTTTATTTTCTTCTTCAGAGACTTCAGTTATATGCAGGTTGGACCCCCCTTTGCCTAGCTTCCATTTCAACTATGGTCACTGACTCTCTTTATCTCTGTCTTTATCTCATTTTAATTATCTTAGCTGTTTTCATGCTTTTCTTCTATTTCTATCTTTAGTTCAGTTATATCTTGTAATTTCCTTTGTTTTTAATTTTTTTTGTTTGTTTCTGTTTTAAGTGTTTTTATTACTGATTCAAGATATGTTTTCATATCCCAAAGGTTGAGGATATTTAATTGAGTCTGGAATATTGTTTATAGTTTCCTTCAGCTTTATGGTTGGTTTTTGGAGAAGAATTTTCATATCAGAAAAGTTTTCATTCTCATTTTCTGATTTTTTTTTTCTTACACTAGTATCACATGGATGTAGTCTGCTTACTCATATTCTGTAGTTAGTGGTCAGAGTTCCTAGTTCAAGAATTCCCTCCTCTCTCAGGCTTGTCCTCTTTTAGGCAGTTTCTTTTCTAGATAATGCTGTTGTGGGAGTGTGTGAGAGAATTGGCATGTCTTGTTTTTCTTTAATTCCTGCAGGATTCTTTAATTTTCTCCTCTTATTTCCTTCTTTACCTTCACTACTATGCCACTTCTCTGTATATCTGAGCCTCCTCAAAAAGTGATTCTCTGAGGCTTCTACCCAGTCACTTCATGACCCTTCATTGTAGCTGGTGCTATGAACTGCCTATTTCTCATCTGTGTTCTCCATTTTGACACATAATGTTGGACTTTCTTTTTCTGGGAGTGATTCTGTCTGTGCTCCATTTAAGTTTCTATGTCCCTGCTTTTTTTTAATGAGGTGAAAGTCACATAACGTAAATTAATCATTTTAAAGTCAAACAATTCAGTGGCATTTAGTGCATTCACAATGTTGTGTTTGTTGCTTGCACATCTAACAATTTATTGCCAAATCCAAGGTCATAAAGATTTACTCCTATGTTTTCTTCTAAGAAATTTATGATTTTAGCTCTTGTATGTAGCTTGCTGGTACATTTTGAGATAATTTTTGTATATGGTGTGAGGTATGTGTCCAACTTCATTCTTTTTCCTGTGGCTATCCAGTTGTTCCAGCACCGTTTGTTGAGAGACTATTCTTTTCCCATTGAATGGTCTTGGCATCCTTGTTGGAAACCAACTGACCATAAATGTGAGGGTTTATTTCTAGGTTCTCTATTTAATTCCATTGGTCTATATGTCTGTCCTTATGCCAGTATCACATTGTTTTATTACTATAGCTCTGTGTAAGTTTTGAAATTGGGAAGTGTGAGTGTTTCAACTTTGTTCTTTTTCAGTATTGTTTTAGCTATTCGGGGCCCCTTGCAATTCCATAAACATTTTAGCATCAATTTTTCCATTTCTGCAAAAAAGACCATTAGAATTTTTGATAGGGATTGCATTCAATCTGTGGATCACTGGATAATATTGTCATCTTAACGATGTCAAGTCTTCCAATCCATAAACAAAGCATGTCGTCATATTTATTTAGGTTTTTAATTTCTATCAGCAGTGTTTTTTAGTATTTAGCATAGAAGTCTTTCACCTCCTTGGTTAAATTTATTCCTAGGTACTTTATTCTTCTTGATGCTATTGTAAGTGAAATTTTTAAAAATTTTCCTTCTCAAATTGTTCATTGCTGGTGTATACAAACACAAATTATTTTTGTGTGTTGACCATGCACCCTGCAACATTGTTGAACTTGTTTATTAGCTCTAGAAGATTTTTTGTCGCTTCTTTGGGATTTTCTATATGTAAGATCATGATATCTGTGAACAAAAATAGTTTTACTTCTTTTCCAATTTGGATGCTTTTTATTTATTTGCCTAATTGCTGTGGTTAAAACCTCCAGTACATTGTTGAAAAACAATGGTGAAAATGGACATCCTTGTCTTGTTCCTGGTTTTAGGGAAAAAGTTTTTAGTCTTTTCACTGTTGTGTATGATGTTAGCTATGGATTTTTCATAAATGCTCTTTATCACGTTGAAGAAGTTCCATGCTTTTCCTAATTTTGTGCGTATTTTTATCCTGGAAGATCGTTGGATTTTGTCGAATGCTTTTTCTGTGTCAATTGAGATAATTCTATTAATGTGATGTATTACATTGATTAATTTTTTTAATGTTGAACCATCCTTCCATTCCTGAGATAAACACCACTTGCTCATGGTGTATAATCCTTTTAATATGCTACTGGATTTGGTTTACTAGTATTTTCTTGAGGATTTTTGCATCTATAAGGGATATTGGTATCTAGCTTTCTTTTCATGTGATGTATTTGTCTGGCTTTCATATCAGAGTAATACTGACCTCATAGAATGTGTGACAAAGTGTTCCTTCCTCTTCTGTTTTTTTGTTAGACTTTGAGAAGGATTGGTGTTAATTCTTCTTTAAATGTTTGGTATAATTCACCAGTGAAGCCATCAGGTTCTGGACTTCTCTTCACTAGTTTTTTGATAACTGATTCAAACTTTTTACTTGTTATAAGTCTATTCAAAATTTCTATTTCTTCTTGAGTCAGTTTATGTAGTTCATGTGTTTCTAAGAATTTTTCCATTTCATCAAGGCTGTCTAATTTGTTGGAGTACAACTGTTCATAATATTCTCTTATAATTCTTTTTATTTCTGTAAGGTTAATTGTAATGTCCCCACTTTCACTTATGATGTTACTTATTTGCATCTTCTCCAGTTTTTTCTTAGTCCATCTAGCTAAAGGTTTGTGTTTTGTTGATCTTTTCAAAAATAGCCAATTTTTGGTTTAGTTGAGTCTCTCTATTATTTTTCTATTCTATTCATTTTTCCACGCTCATGTTTATTATTTCCTTCATTATGCTAACTTTGGGTTTAGTTCACTTTTCTTTTTATAGTTTCTTAAGCTATAAAGTTAGGTTATTGGAGAGCTTTCTTTTTTTTTTTTTTTTTGGTGAGGAAGATTCGTCCTGAGCTAACATCTGCTGCCAATCTTCCTCTTTTTGTATGTGAGCCACCACCACACCATGGCCACTGATAAGTGGGGTAGGTCTATGCCCAGGAACCAAACCTGGGCTGCTGAAGTGGAGTGCGCTGAACTTAACCACTAGGCCATTGGGGCTGGCCCGGACTTTCTTCTTTCTTTATGTAGAAATTTGTAGCTATAATTTTCTCTTTGAGCATTGCTTTCATTGCATCCCATAAGTTTTGGAAGGTTATGTTTTTATTTTCTTTCATCTCAAAGTATTTTCTAATTTCCCTTGTGATGACTTCTTTGACCCATTAGTTTTTAAAGAGAGTGCTGTTTAATTTCCACATATTTGTTAATTTTCTAGTTTTCCTTCTATTATTGATTTGTACCCTCATTCCATTTTGGTTGGAGAAGACAGTTTGTCTGATTTTAATTTTAAAAAATTTACTGAGACTGCTTTGTGGCCTAACATGTGATCTATCCTGGAGAAGAATGCATATTCAGCCATTGTTTGGTGGATTGTTCTATATGAGTTTGTCAGGTCTAGTTGGTTTATAGTGTTGTTCAAGTCTTCTGTTTCCTCATTTATCTTCTGTCTGGTTGTTCTATCCATTATTGAGTGTAGGGTATTAAAGTCTCCAATTATTACTGTAGAAATGTCTATTTCTGCCTCCAATTCTGTCAATGTTTCCCTCATATATTTTGGGGTTCTGTTGTTTGATGTATATACAGTCATGTGTTGCTTAACAGGAATACGTTCTGAGAAATGTGTTGTTGGGTAATTTCATTGTTGTGCAAACATCATAGAGTATACTTTCACAAACCTAGATGGTATAGCCTACTACACACCTAGGCTATGGGCCCACTATCATATATGGGGTCTGTTGTTGACCAAAACATCGTTATGTTGTGCATGACTGTATATTTATAATTGTTACATCATCTTGATGAATTGAGCCTTTTCTCAATATATAATGTCCTTCTTTGTCTTCTGTAACAATTTTTTACTTAAAGTGTATTTTTTTCTGATATTAGTATAGCAACCTAGCTCTCTGTTGGTTACTCTTCGTATAGAATATCATTTCCCATCCTTTCAACTTTCAATCTATTTGCATCTTTACATCTAAAATGAGTATCTTCCTGACAGCATAAGTTAGGTAATTTTTTTATCCATTCTGCCAATTTCTGTCTTTTGATTGAAGAATTTAATCCATTTACATTTAAAGTAATTACTGATAAGGAAGGACTTCTGCCATTTTGCTATTTTTTTTTCTGTATGTCTTATACCTTCTTTCCTCCTTTACTACCTTCTTTCGTGTTTAACCGATTTTTTTTTTTACTATAGGATACTGACTCTCTTCTCAATTCTTTTTGTGTATGTATTTTAGGTATTTTCTTAGTGGTTACCATGAGGATTACATTTAAAATCCTAAATTTGTAAAAATCTAGTTTGAGTTCATCCCAATTTGGCTTCAATAGTGTACAAAAGTCAATTCCTATACAGCTCCATCTCCAAGTTGTTATTGTTACAAATTATATCTTTATATATATATATTGTCCAATATATATATATTGTATTCCCAATAACATAGAAGTATAATTATTGTTTTATACATTTGTCTTTTAAGTCATATAGGAAATAAAGAGGAGTTACAAACTAAGAATACAGTAATACTGGCTTTTATACCTATATAGTTACTTTTTCTGGAATTTCTCCTTGATTTGTATGGCTTTGAGTTACTTTCTTGTGTCCTATCATTTCAGCCTGAAGGACTTTCTTTAGTGCTTTTTGTAGGGCAGGTCTACAGGCAACAAACTCCCTCAGCTTTTGTTTATCTGGGAATGTCTTAATTTCTCCTTCATTGTTGAAAGACAATTTTGCTAGATATAAAATTCTTGACTCACAAGTGTTTTTTTCTCTTTTAGCACTTTAAAAATTCAGTCCCACTTCCTTCTGGCCTCCATGCTTTCTCACGAGAAATCTGATGTTAATCTTAGTGAGTATCCCTGTATGTGATGAGTCACTTCTCTCACTCCTTTCATGATTCTGTCTTTGTCTTTCAACAATTTGATTTATGATATGTTTCTTGGAGTTCATTGAGCTTCTCGAAGATATAGATTCATGTCTTTCATCAAATTTGGGAAGTTGTTGGCTTTATTTCTTCAAATATTCTTCCTGCCCCCTTCTCTTTCATCTCTCCTTCTGGGATTCCCATTATGAATATGTTGTTATGCTTGATGGTATCCCACAGGTCCTTCAAGTTCTGTTCATTTTTCCTTCATCCTTTTTTTCTTTCTGCTCCTGAGACTGGATAATTTCAATTGATCTATCTTCAAGTTCACTGATTCTTCTGCCCACTCAAATATGCTAATAAAACCCTCTAGTGAGTTTTTCATTTCAGTCATTATACTTTTCAGTTCCAGAATGTCTAATTCTTTTTTATAATTTCTACCTCTTTCCTGATATTCTCTATGTGTTCATACATGGTCTCCTGGTTTCCTTTAGTTCTTTGTCTGTGATTTCTTTTAGTTCTTTGAGAATATTTAAGAAAGTTGATTTAACGTCTCTGTCTAGTAAGTTCAATGTCTGTGCTTCCTCTGGGACAGTTTCTGTTAATTTATTCTATGAATGCACCACACTTTCTTGTTTCTTTACATGTTTTGTAATTTTTTGCTGAAAACTGGATGTTTTGGATATTATATGTAGTAACCCTAGACATCTGATTCTTTTCCCTTCTTAGGATTTTCTTTCTGGATATGAGTTGTAGCTGTTTGTTTAGTGACTTCTAAGCTATTTTTGTGAAATCTGTATTCTTTGTCATGTGTGGTCTCTGAAGTTATTGTTCCTCTAGCTTGTGTTCAGCTAGTGTTTTGACAGAGATTTCCTTGAGTGCCAGGCGTCAGAAAAGGGGAGAGGGAGGAAAAAAGTAACAGAACTCTCCCAGTATTTGCAGGTTAGCTCATGATGGGGCAATCCTTCAAGATTTGGCCAGGCTGTCTACAACTCTGCCTAGCCTTCACTTCCTGTTTGAGGTGGGCAGAGAGATCAGCCAGAGGTGAAAGCTTAGTGTGTTCTCAGGACTTTTCTGAGCATGCATCCTGCCCTGGGCATGCTCTTGGCTTTCTCAATTCCTCAGTATATGCAGGTGCTTTTGAATGGCCTGATTTCCCAAAGAAGCTCTTTGCCCAGCTTTTCCTCCCAGACTTTCAATGCTCTATTGTATGCCTCAACTGTAACCTTTTCCCCAGGTGGCCATGATTTGTTTGACTCCCTTACAGTGTTTTCGAGGAATGTCCACCATTTTTCACTCTGAGTGAGTTCTCTGTTAGAGAAAACAAACAAAGGCAGTCACCATGTGTCAGTCCTTCAGGTAGCCCCCAGACGATACAGAACAGACACAATTCCTTGAAAATGAGATCTTCTCTGCTCCCTCCAGAGCCAAGGAGCGGGGTCCCACACTGGGAATGTGGGCTGCCATCTTCAAGACTGCCACTGAGCTGGGGAAGGGAGTGTTACAAGAAAATAAAAATGCCACAGAGCTCTCCTACTATTTTTAATTTGCCTGTTTCTTGGTTTGGTGTTCACTTGGTTGCTGTAAACCTTTGACTGCTTTCTGGAGTTCTGACAAAGTTGATTCTGGATTTGCTTCAAAAGTTTTGCTTGACTTTTCAATGTTTCTGAAGGAAAGAGTCCTCAGAGCTACCTACTCCTCCATTTTTGCTGAGGTCACTCACTTTCCTCACATTTTTTGACAGGGCATCTTAAACCTCATCTCCTGACTCTGCATTCTGAGCCCTGCAGTGGTAGGCAGGTGGCTAGAACACTGTTAGAATTTGGTTCATTTCTCCACTCACAGGTAATTTGAAGGCCACAGTATTGTTTCCTAGTGCTGCTGAAGGCATGGGTTGTGTATTGTTTTATTTGCATGTCTTGTTGGTTTTATGCTTTGGGGGAGCTAAGTAGGGAGATTTGAAACTAGAGGGGAAGGGGAGCAGCATGCCATTGTTCTCTAAACCTGGCTGAAAGTCTTTTAAAATGATGCCTTTTTCTTAGTGCCTCTGTCTAATCCATCAGCAGGTCTTGTCAACCTTCTGGACTTTGCCCCCTCCTTGCCTTCTCTCCAGCCACCACCCTAGTCAAAGCTGCTGCCACTTCTCTGCCTAGCTTGTTGCCCTTCCCTCTTCACTGATCTCTTTCCACTCCTGCCTCTTTTCCTCCATTCTTCACAAAGCAGCCCAAGGGAATTCTTTAAATATAAAGTGGACCTTGCTGCTCTCCTACTTCAAATGCTCCAGCAGCTTCCTGTCACACTGTCTTGGGTCAGTTTCACTGGATACAGAGCCCAATTCGGGAATCCTTGTGCAGGTCACTTATTGAGGAAGAACTCTATGGCGGGCAGCTGTGAAGCTGCATAGAGCAGTCCTGAGTTGTTCCACCAGCTGCTAAGGGAGCTAGGGTATTTATCTCTCATTGCTGAGGCTGCGCCTCAGGGGTTTCACTCTGTGTCACTTCTGGCCTGCCCTGTGTGCTGCTGAGCAGGCCCCTGTGGTCAGAGATAGTGCTCACAAAAGCATCTGGTAGGTTTGCATTAAGAGGCCTTTGGTGCGTATGGAACGTGAGCGCTGAGGGCACAGGGGTGGGGCCCTTGTGCTGCCCGTGTGTCCTTGAGAGCAGGGACAGTGTGTTCTTTACTTCTGTGTCCCCTGTGCCTGCCATACAGTAGGGCCTCTGAGGAGCTTTGCTGAGCAACCCAGGGTCTCAGTCTCTCCCACAGCCAGTTAACACATCCATGCTCCCCTCTGCTCTCTGGAACAGGCCATTTCCTAAGTAGCATCATCCTCCTTTCTCCATAGTTTCTCTGATTATCGGGAATTCCTCAAGTCCGAACAGTTTGACTCCTGGGCCCATTAAGAGGCCAGTAGCATTGGAACGGGGCCTACAGGGCCATGCCGGATAGATGCCACTATGTCTTTTCATGAAGTGGTGTTTGTGCAAACTGGGGGCGTCATAGCTGAGAGTTCCCCTCCAGGCCCTTTGCCCTCTCCTTGCCTCCCAGCACTCCTGCAGCCAGCAGGGACAGGGTGGGGGAGCCAGGCTGAGCTGATTATTTTTGACAACCAGTTGTTAACATAATTTTGATGTTAAGCCTCCCCCTAGCTCTGAGGTGGCTCTGACTGTGTCCAGGCTCTGGCTTGGGGAGACATGGGGAGCCTCTCGGCCCTGGATCTGGCCTGGCTGGGAGGCGGCCTGGGAAGGGACCTGTGTTTCTCAAGCCCGCGCCCTCGGGGCCTGGGGGTGGGGCCCAAGCAGATGTCTGGATTTGGTAGCCAGGGCCTGGAGCCGGATGCTGAGAACGAGGCCTGCAACTCATTTCCCCATTAAACATTCTGAGAACATCTGCACCGCTTTCCAAGGCTTCTCCCTCACTAATTGCTTTGATTATTGTGTGAAGTTAAGAACTGGCACATTTCCGCGATGTTGTGATGAAGGTGAAAAGATCGCTCTTAATTAGATTAAAAACATTTTTTTCTTCCTCTGTAATTTTGCCTTGAAAATCAAGGCCACTTTTTTGTTTTCTTCATCCAAAGACCTCCAGAAACTTTCCTCCCCACCTCTCCAGAGGTTTCTTGGGAATGTCCTGTGAGCTCAACTCTTGGAGAAGACAGTGCTTAACCCAGATTCCATTGTATATTAACGTTTCCTGGGGCTGCTCTTGCTGCCGGGAACTGTCCCCTGGAACTGTGTCTTGGGAGACCTGGACAGTGACTTCCTGGAGCATGGAGATCCCAGAGGGTCGCCCAACTTGTGTGGGTGGCTGTGTTGCTCCCTTTCCATTTCCTGCACTCGCTCAGGGCTGACCCTGTCCTGGCTGTCGCTGCTTGTCCTCCTCAGCGCCCCCGCTATTTGGACCCCACCCTTGGGCCCACAGAACCATTTCCGTTCCGTCTCAGATTTGTGTTTTCTGAACCCTGTAAGCCCCATTGAGAGGGGCGGCGCTTGGGGTGAGGGTCCTCTGTGCCCTTGGGTGTGTAAAGCCCAGTGTCCTCCCCAGGATTGGTCAGGATTCCCAAGGCCGCCTTTGACTCGGTCACATCACTGTTGCTTGTGCTTCTGTCAAGTCTGTTCTGCAGGCCATTGACTGGCTGTGAGATCCAGCCTGTTCCACCATTTGCTTCAAACATCCTCTTACCCCAAGGTGTGGAGAGGGGATTGGCATCACAGCAGTAGAAAGCCAGCCACCAGCTTTAGGGAGCCCCTTTCTGAGAGCTCCCTGGGCTGTTGCAGAGGTAATTCTTTCCCATCAGCTTCCGTCCTCTCTGCCCTGTGCTTCCCAAAGCACAGGGAGGGAAGTTTGAGTAGTTCAGCTCTTGTGTAACCTTGACTCCCCAGACCCATTCCCTCAGGCTCATGCCTCACCCCCAAGTTTGTCACACGCATTCCTGAAGACTCTCTTGGTAACAAATGATGGAACCCCAACTCAAACTAGCTGAAGCATAAAAGGAACTTTTTTTTTTAGTTCACACATCTGGACCCAGCTGTTTCAGACACAGCAGGGCCCTGGGGCTGGGATGATCTCGCTTGCTTGCTCTCACTCTCCCCCAACCCACCTTGTTCTCTCTTCTGCTCCCCCTCTCCCTCTCCCTGTTGGCCCCTGGGATGGCTGTGTCCTCAGGCAGCCACTTTACAATGGGGCAAGATGGCTGTCAGCTCTGCAAACTCAGCAGAAAGAGGCCTTCTCTCTCCCCATCATTCCTGCCAGAGCCTGGGGCCAGGCTCACATTGGCCCCAAGCAGGGTATAAGCCATCCTCAGACCTGCCTCTGAAGGCCAAGGCCTGAGCCACAGGCCCCCTCTGGGGATAGCCAGTGGGTACCTGAACCCTGCAGCCTGGGAGTGGGGAAGGAGGAGCCCTCTCAGGAAGATTCGAGAAGCTGTTCCCAGAAGCCAATCCTGGCTGCTGGACAGGCAAAAACAACAGGTGTCCACTCAAGCAAGGTATTTTCCTGAGCGGAACTGGGTGCCAGCTGTGACTATACATTTTCACTCCACTCCTCGCCCTGTTCCTGGCAGCTGTTGTGGGAATGGCTTTTACACTTTCTGTCCGTGTCTCTTACTTCTCGCCTCTGAGTAGACACAGGTGGTGGCGCGGCCGTGCTGGCTCAGGGACTATGAGCCGGGCATGGGCAGCTGGCACAGGCCTGGGGCTGAGGCTCAGCAATGTCACGCAGGGCCTGGCTGCAGCTGTCCGGATGCCCTGGGGAGCGGGTTCTCGTTCACAGTGCAGGATCTGCAGGGCTTTGGCAAATCTGCCAGGAGAGAGTGGATTTCTTAGCGGGGGCCAGGGAAGGGGCTTTGACTTGGGAAGGACAGGGGAAGATTCTGTTTATCCCTCAGGGAACGCGCCTGTGCCAGGCCCTGAAGAGACATGGGGAAGGTGGAAGGCGAGGTCCTTGTGCTAAGGAACCGGTGCAGACCTGTGGGCCAGACACACATAAGCCCTACGCCCATCCAGGGGAGGGGGCAGTCTCCAGAGCCTTGGAAAGCTTTGTGGAGGACTTGAGTTACACCTGGGAGATTAGACAGGATTTTAATCAGTTATGAGGGGGAGGGCCGGGTGAAGTTACCAGGGAGGGCCCAGAAACCGGAGAGACTCTCCCGAGGGCAAAGGGCAGAGGGCAGGCAGGGTGGGCTGGGGCCTTACAGCAAGTTTGACTTAGTACTGAAGTCCTGGCCTAGTCTTTGTGACACAGGGCATGATTCGTAGCCTTTCTGAAACTCAGTTTGCTCATGTAGAAATGGGAATCAAAGCTGCCACCCCATAGGGCTGCTGTGAAAATGAAAGGAGGTCACGGTTGAAGCAGAAAGTGAAGAAATGGGAATTCCCTTCCTGTTTCTTGGGGCAGCCAAGTGTGTCCTGGTATTGGGGATGAGCTGGCCTCGCTGTGAGAGAGAGGGACCAGAATGGGCAGGGGGCAGGGGCTGGATGAGGAACCAAAGGGAGACCAGGTGCTCCTGGGAACGGAAGGCCTTGGGGACATTTGTGGCAGGACAGGGCTCTGTGCAGCCATGTGGACTGCTGCAGGCTGGGTGGAGGGATGAAGGATCCTCTGACAGACTCTGGTAACTCCAGGACAATATGTGCAGGGCCATGGGGTGGAGGGCATAGCACAGATATGGGAGACTTCCACAAATGGTTTCCTGACTTGGAAAAGTATCATCCAAGATAGAAAACATGGATACGATAAAGGAAGAAAAGAAAATCACCCCCAGTCTCTTCACCTAAAGACAGACACAGTTAATATTTTGATCTATTTCCTTCTAGTCTTTTTTCTGTGTCCGTATCTTTTTAAAGAAAATTAAAATCACCCTATTGAGCAGGGCCGCTGGCTAGAAAGGAAGATGCTGTGCTGTTTGGTTCCTGTTCTCTGGAGAGAGGGTGAGACTTGGCAGACAGCATCACCAGCTGTGGTAGTCGCCACGCCAGAGGCTGCGTTCGCCATCCCAGACCTCCCATTTTCCTAGAAAACAAAATTGTTTTGTTCTGCCCTGAAAACTTAGGCCCAGATTCTGGCCTTGATAAGGCAAAGGCAGCCAAGGAATTAAAGCATCAAAAACTGGGACTGTCTTATGAAAGTGTGACTTCACTGTCGCCAGGATGTAGTGCTCTCTTTTTCCCAAGGTCTGACACACTGGATGGTTCACCTGGCATGGCTCTGTTGTCCTCCTTAGGGCCCGGTGTCCAGATGAGCTGCCCTGTCGAGTCCACCATGGGCTCAGCCTGCTCTGCAGCTGTGAGGCCAGGGCTGTTGGTTTTTTCACATCTTTGTGAAACACCAGCCTCAGGCTCCTTTGATGTCGGGGTGACAAGCTGGGTCTCTTGGGACACAGCACTTACCTCCAAGCCCTTGCCTGAAGAGGGCAGCTGTCGGCCAAGGATCTGAATCCTACCCCCCACTCCCTGCACCTTCCTGCAGGTCCCCAACCGGGCTGTGACTGCAGGTGGGTAAAGGGAGGGGCTTTGCAGCCCTGCTCACCGCCTGCCCAAGGTGGGGGAGGCAGACCCCACAGCCCCCGACACAGAAGCTGGGCAGAGCAGAGCCTTTCCTATTAATTTGGAAAAACAAACCTGTGGAACCCCTCTCTTTACCCCTTGCTGTGGGGCCCCATGTGCCGTTCCCAGGATTAAACCAAACAGCACACATTCTTCTCTGGCAGGTGCAGGCCCCACCCGCTCTGGGCAGCCAACCGATATGCACATTTTAATTTCCTAAAACACCAGGCTGAGCCTTTCACAGGGGTCAGGTGGCTCACCCTTGGCCCTCGGGCTTTGGAGATGGCACTTGTCATCTTGGGTGTTTGGAAGCAGCCCCTCTTTCCAGCCACCGCTCCACGATTCCTTCCTTCTGTATACAAGTGATGCAGACATAAAAATATGTACTTGTGTTCTTTTTCCTTTCCTTTTTTTTTTTTTTGCAAGAACATTTGAATCCTGGATGAAGTTTTAGCTGTCACTTGACAACTGTATAATATAACCCAGGGTACTTGAATCTCTGCCCCGAGTCTCTAAAATGGGGGCGGTAAATGCTCCCGCCAGGTCCCCCAGACCTGTGAGCTTTTGAATGTGCCTGCATTCTCCAAGGCTTACCGGCCACTTTCCTGCACTCTCTGAGAATATCACGGGCAGAGAGCCTTTCACTCAGAGCCCTTCTCCCGGGTGTGACTAAGTAATGTCTGTGCGGTTTCCTGCTGGAAGTCTGTCCCTCGCCCCCATGGGCTGTAAGCTCCCTGAGTTTATTTACATCTCTCTGATTGCTAGTCAGGCACAACACCTTTCCACATGTTCATTGGCCATTTGGATTCCTCTTTTGTGATGTGTTTCTTTGTCTGTTGTCAGTTTTTCACCAAGTTGTTTATGTTCTTCTTATTGATTTGTATGAGTTCTTTATATTTTGTGGATACTGCTCTTCTGTGGTTGTCTTTTCACTCTTTAAGGTGTCATTTGATGATTAGATCTGAATTTTAATGTAATCAAATTAATCAGTCTTTTCCTTTATGGTTATTGCTTAAGTTTTAGAAAATCCTTCCAAACCTTGAGGTGATATAGTCTTCTAGATTCAGACATAAAGGCTTTATAGTTTTGCTTTTCTTCATTAGTCTTCAGTTGCCTGGAATGCCAAGAATGAATTTTTGGTGTATGGTGTGAGGTAAGGGTCCAATGTAATGTTTTTCCCCTGTGGACAGAGGATGATCCTAAATATCCTCTTCCCACCATATGCAGGCCACCTCGGATACACAGCAAGCGTCCATATGTGTGTGGGCTATTTCTGGACACTCAACCCTGTTACTTTGGCAAGTGTGTCTCTGCATCAGCACCACACTGTCTTAACGACCACTGCCTCGTAAGAAGTACCGATGGCTGGGGGAGAGAGTTCTCCTACCTTGTTGTTCTTCAAGAATATTGTTGATTCTTGGCTTTCTGCACTTCCAGATCAATTTTAGAATCAACTTGCCCAAGGTTCCAATACACAAACCTTGGGATTTTTATTAATATTTGGGGAGAATCTTTTCACTATTGAGTCTTCTAGTCAATGGAACAAAAGCATATTTCTCCATTTATTTGTGTCTCTTGAATGTCTCTCATTAAGGTTTTATAATTTCTCCTTAGAGTTCTCGTATCTCCTTAGTTACATACTAAGCAGTTTTTTGTACTATTGTATACAGGTTTTTTTCACTTTTTATTTCAAAATAATTTTTTTGATTTACAGAAGAGGCAAAAATAGTACAGACTCCCCATATACCTTTCACCAGTTTCCCCTAATGTTAGCATCTTTAACTATGGTACAGTTATCAAAACAAAGAAATTAACATTGCAACAATAGTATTAGGTAAACTACAGTTTAGTTAATTTATCTGGATTTCCCCAGTTTAACTACTAATGTCCTTTTTCTCTTCCAGAATCCATCATTACATGTAGTCAGCAGGTCTCCTGTGATCTATGACAGCTTCTCAATCCTCCCTTGTTTTTCATGACTTTGACACTTTTGAGGAATACTAGTCAGGTGTCCCTTGGTTTGGGTTTGGGTTTGTCTGCTACTGACTCAGGATTAGACTGGGGTTATAACGTGTTTGGGGAGGAATGCCACAGAAGTGAGGTGCTTTTCTCACTGCATCGTATCAGGATACATGACATCAACATGGTTTGTCACTGATGATATTAACCTTGACCCACTTGGGTAAGGTGATGTCAGCCAGGTTCCTCCACCATCGAGTTACTATTTTTTCCTTTCCACAGTCTAGTCATGTTCAGAAGTGAGTCACTGAGTCCAGCCCACATTCAAGCGGAGGAGAGTTACGCTCTACCTCCTACAGGAGAGAGTATCAAAGAATTGTCACACATATGTTAAAACCACCACAGCAATGAATAAGTATTTGAGGGGAGATACTTTGAAGTTTTCTCTTAAAGTTTCACCTACTAATTTTAGCATTCATCCGTGGATCTTGCCTGCAGCAAATATCATTGTGGTCCTAATGGTGGTTTTCTATTTTCCTCATTCTTTCTACATTTATTGTTTGGAATTCTTCTGTAAGGAAGATTTGTCCTGCTTCTCCAATTATTTATTTGTTAATCTGAATCAGTATGGACTCAGGAATATTTCTTTTTTGAGCTATAATCCAATACTATTATTTATTTTGTAGCTTTGGCCATTGGATTGAGAGCTCTTTGGGTAAGTTCCTGTGTCCATTTGACATGCCCCCATCCTTCTCATTTATTTATTTTCGAGCATTTCCTTCCTCTCTAGCACTAGATAATACTTCAGGCTCATCTTGTATTTTCTCTGCGCTACCCCTAAAATCACCAATCAGCCAGAGTCCTGGTTCCTTTTACTGGAAAATGAATGGTATTTAGAATCCAGGATCTGGGCACTGGGTGTGCTCATTGCTCCAGGCCTGTCACTGCTATAGGGCCTCTCAGTGGACAGAGCTGGGAAATAATGTGTAGGTACATAACCTGAGTATACACACATATCTATATTTATTTTGGTGTCTATATTAAGCTAACTGTGAATTCATACTGATATTTCTGACCATAGAGTTCATTCACACCCCCTACTTGGTTTGTTACTTTTTTTCTGTAACAGTGAGAAACCTGGCTCCCATATCTATAATTTACTTACTTATTTGTTTAACCCAGGTGAACATGTAGTACCCCTATGAGAAACAAACTTACCAACTAGAATACTGTGTCTATGATAGTTTTTTGACTTTAGCCATACCATGTCCAGTCAAAAGATTGTTACCTGAGGCTTTGTAGGCCAGCTTCTTCCCCTCTCCTTTCAGTGCTACGTCATACATTCATAACACAGAATTCACTCGTCAGTTTACTCTCCACCCTAGGATCCTCCAACAGGCTAGTTGATTTCATTTTAGTTTGCACACAGTAAAATCTATTCTTGGAGATGTACAGTTCTATGGGTTTTGACAAATGCCTGGAGTCATGTATCTGCCATCACAGCATCATACAGAGAAGTTCCATACCCCTAGAAGTTCCCTCATATAACCCTTTTGAAGTCAAGTATTCCTCCTCCCCCAAACGCCAGCAGACATTGACCTGTTTTATGTCCCTATAGTTTTGCCTTTTCCAGAATGTCATATAATATGTAGCCTTTTACATCTGGCTTCTTTCACTGCTTAGCAAAATGCATCTGAGATTCATCCCTGTTGTTGCATGAATCATTAGTTCATTTCTTTTGATTGCTGGATGGTATTCCATTGTATGGATGTACCACAGTTTGTTTTGTTTATCAATTCACCTATTGAAGTACATCTTTGTTGTTTTCAGGGTTTGGCAATTTGAGTGAAGTTGCTATACACATTTATGTATAGGTTTTTGTGAACATAAATTTTCAATTCACTTGGGTAAATATCTGGGAGAGGGACCACTGGGTCACACGGTAAGTGTATGTTTAACTTGATAAGAAACTGCCAAACTCTTTTCCAACATGGCTGCACCATTTTGCCTTCCCATCAGCAAACATGTGAGAGTTCCAGTTGCTCTGCATCCTCGTGTTTCGTATTATCAGGCTTCAACTTTCTTTTTTTTTTTTTTTTTAATGTAAGGTGAGAAGTAAGGCTCTAACTTAATTCTTTTCCAAATATCCAAAATTGACACCACTTTTTAATTTTAGCCATTATAGTAAGGGTGTGTGGTAGCTCATTGTGGATTTAAATAGCATTTCCCGAATAACTAGTGATGTTGACTGAATTGAGCATCTTTTCTTGTGCTTATTTGTGATCTTTTTTATTTATTTATTATTTTTGGTGACGAAGATTGGCCCTGAGCTAACATCTGTTGCCAATCTTCCTCTTTTTGCTTGAGGAAGATTGGCCCTGAGCTAACATCTGTGTCAGTCTTCCTCTATTTTGTATATGGGATGCCACCACAGCATGGCTTGATAAGCGGTGTGTAGGTCTGTGCCCAGGATCCAAACCCACGGACCCAGGGCCGCTGAAGTGGAGAGTAAACCCAACCACTAAGCCACTGGGCCAGCCCCTGTAATCCATTTTTAAAATTGGGTTGTTAGCTTTCTTGTTGTCAAGTTGCAAAAGTTCTTTATATATTCTGGATACAAGTTCTTGATCAGAGAGGTGGTGTGTAAACATTTTCTCCAAGTCGGTGCCTTGTCTTTTCATTCCCTTAGCAGTGTCTTTTGCAGAGCAAATGCTTTTAATTTTGATAAAGTCCAATTTTTCAGGTGTTTTTTCCCTTCAAGATTGAGCTTTTTGGTGTTGTACATCAAAACTCATTGCCAAATCCAAGGTCCAGAGATTTTTCTCCTATGTTTTCTTCAAGAAATTTTATAGTTTATGTTTTACTTTACAATAACTTTTACGTTTTCATTTTCAGATTGTTGATGATCAATGTTAGGCATAAATGGTAAATGTATTAAAACTTAGACACACACACATACACACATTCACAAATTTATATTACAAATAAACTTAAGAGAGAGTTATATTACTTTGAGGTGGGAAAACCTTCCTTTTTCAAAATGCAAAAGATAGGTATATCAGTTTAAAAACAGAAAACAATTTCTATGATAGAAACGACCATATAATTAAGGTTAAAACAGCAAAGATAGACTGGGAAGGAGATCTGGGCCTCATATGACACAAGGTTACTATCTCTAATATATTAAAAAATTCCCACAAATTGACGAGCAAAAATGAGCAAATGATATGAACAGACAATTCCGTAGGAGGAAATCCAAACAGCCTCTGAGCCACAAAGGCATTCAGCTTAGAAGGAAAAACAGCATCCCAGTCTTCATCCATGCTTGGCAGGCCCTACAAAGGCTGCCAACAGCCGGTGCAGTCATGGATGTGGAAGCTGGCACATTCACACACTGCTTGTGGAGTCTGAACTGCTGCAACTTCTTGGGAAAACAATCCAGCAACACCTATTAAAATTACCAAGAAGCACTCTCTCACCTGCCCCAATATGTCAGGTTTTCATCAAGATGGGTGGTGCATCCTTGTCTTAAAGTAGTGACTTGAAGGTAATGGAGCCTGAATGTCCATCAAACATGGAATGGTTGAGTGAATTGTGGCAGATCTAAACCACGGACGTTTACACAACTACTAAAATAAGACTTAGATTCATGTCTACATACCTGTAGAAAAATGAGATGAGCATATTGCAGAGTGACAGGAACAAAGTGACAGGAACAGAGCCATCAAATGTGCATAAAAGCAAGTCCTACCTGGTGTCAGCTGCTATGATGAGCAGAGAGGGATGAGCTAGGAATCCAGGTGGCAGTTAATACTGGTGACCTTGGGGGAGGAAAGCCTTCATAAATCTTTGAGTTGTTTCACTTTTTACAAGTACTTAATTCTTTTACAATAAAAATTTTAAATGAAAAAAGTTCAGAGTGAAAAATCAGAGGACTAAAACATATTCTTAGTCAGCCCTGAGCACCAGTGTCAGATCGCTGAGGGTGGGCCCAGGAATCTGAATGTTACACCAGTTGTTGGGGTGGTTCCTGTGCCTCCCTTGGGGTATGGGTGATGGATGTGGCACTGTGGCCTAAGCGAGGGGCCACAATGGATGTCCTTCCCTCCTGGGCTTGTAACTCCTCGTAGGCAGGAGTCTTACCACCCTAGGTCTTCACTGGTGCGTCACAAGCCTCCCGTCTACATGAGCGTGACATTGTGGTGGTGGGAGTCAGTGTCTCTTACCAGACCTGTGCTTGTCAGCTGTTTCATGAATGTCAGGTGTGAACCTGGAGAAGCATGGACGCTTGAGTTCAGCATAAGCACAGTCCTTACTCAGAGGAGGCATCACTGGCCCTCAACTGCTCTTCAGCCATTGAGGCCTCAGGCAGGTGGGGGCCATCTTAACCTGCCCAGATCCTCGGTGCTGAGGCTTCATGCACCATCTCCACTCCTCACCTGGCCCTGCGAGTGGATATCTTGTCCATTTGTGGGAAGACTTGGTACACAGGTGTGTCCCACAGCCAGAGTGGCAGGTTGGCGTGGGCATCTGAGTCCAGCTCTAGCCAGCCCTGAGGCCCCTTTGCCATCAAGCCTTCCACGGAGGCCTAACGTGCTGCCCTATACCTTTCCCCGCAGTGAAGAAGAGCCCCATGCTGCTTGAAGTGAGCCCGGCCCCTTTCATGAGAACCAACAGCTTTGCTGAGGACCTGGACCTGGAAGGGGAGACGCTGCTGGCCCCCATCACCCACGTGTCACAGTGAGTGCCCGCTTGCCCGCAGATGATGGGCTGGAGGGGCGTAGGGCTCAAAGGGGCCTCCACGATGCTGGGGCTCAGGTCTACTCACCCAGCATTCACTGCCTGCCCTCAGCAACCTGGGGCTACCAGCCACCACAGGCTGGCCCCAGTGCCGGGGCACCAGGCAGGGAGGAGAGCAAGGGCATTTCCCGCTGAGTCTGAGAACATGATCCTCTTGTTTTGACTTATGGAAAACCAGACTGATCGTTTTCCACTTGTTTTCATGCTTCGAGCATCTGAGAAGATTGTTTTTCTCTCCCCTAGCCCCCTCCCCCACCCCCCAAAAAAGAGACGACTTTGTTTTTCAGCATTTCCCCGTGGAACCCTGGCCCAAGCCACGGGGCAGATGCCGAGTGCTGTCTGCCAGTTGCCGCTGCTGTCCTCAGGGGCTCCTTCAGGTGGAGGAAATGGCCGATTTTCCACGCCTTCCAGTTGGCCTTCCCCCGAGGCACAGCTGGCCTGGGATGTATGCCCGTCCTCCCCCGCCGTCACGGCATCGCTAGGCCAATCCCTGGGGCCCAGCCATGGTGTGATTCCCCAGTGACGTGTGACTCAGTGCTCCCTGCCGGGGCACCCAGCAATGACAGCCTGTGGTGGGGTCAGCGGGGCACTCGGGCCCATTTTGGCCGCCACCCCACTGGGGATTCCCCTGAGAAGTCTTTTTGTGTCTCGATGTGTAAGCGGCACTCGCAGCCCTTCCCAGAGGCACTTGCCGGCACTCTTTCCTTCTCTCTACAGGCAGTTCCCTAAAGGGTGTTGTGGCTCTCCAGACTTTCTAGGGCTCTCGAGGTCGTCCTGAACCGTGTGCGCCTATGTCACAGTGAAGCCCTAGGCCTGCTGCCTTTGCTGCCAGCCAGGTGCAGCCTTTGCTTCATAGGTGACTGAGAAAGTTGGGACCCGAATTACAGGGCCTCCTGGATGCTCATGTGACCAGAGGACTGGCAGAGTCGGGTAGCAGAATGAAAGAAGGATAGGGTTGTCTTGAGGTGGTACTATGACCAGACAGGACCCACTCGCCATCTTTCCAGGTCCCCCAGGCTCACAGGGAGGTTGGCAGCACCCTGTGGTTGGCAGAGTGTGCATAGGAAATGTTCACAGGCTTGGTGGGAGCCAGCCGGGTCACTGGGAAGCAGGGGTGACTTGTCCTCCCGGACCCAGCATGAGAGCGGGCTTCTGGGTCACCCTTGGGAATGGGAATCTGAACTCTGGGTCCATCCTGGAGATGACCTGCCAGGCTCACTTGGTAAACGGGCAAGGCCGGAGGTGTGAGCAGCAGCGGAGCCAGGCAGGCTGGGCAGGTACAGGTCAGTGCCTGAAGGCAGAACGCCAGCTTGCCATTTTGGCTGAGGACTGTACAGACCCCAGAGCCGTAAAAGTTGGAGTTTTGTGGCTGGTGTCGTGTGCAACACAGGTTGCAGCGCCTGCCCAGAGCAAGGGCCGTTGAGAGCCCACTGAGAACCACAACCCTCGTGTAGGTGGACACCACCCAGGCCTCAGCCTTGTCTTGTCTTCCTGGCCTCTTTCTTCCTGTCGCAGCTCATTTTCCTCTGTTCTCTCAGCTGTGGCCTGGCCCCCAGAATGTACACACAAGGAGTCGCACCCTGAGAGGACAGGGCTGTCACCCACCATCCAGCCAGCCGAGCAGTCAGGCCTCATCAGCTCCCTGGGCCCTGCAGGGCTCCTGCAAGGGAGGCCCAGGGTGAGGGTCGTGAAAACCTGGGGACGGAGGTGGCCCACAGCCAAGCCCACAGCTGCCTTGTGCAGACACGCCTTTTGAGGTGAGGGCTGTCCATGCAGGCACACACCAAGCTTCCTGGAGCCAGAGGCTGCCCACCTGCCCAGGGAGCCCCAGGAGGCAACCCAAGCCAGTATAGCTGCATTGTCAGGGGCGCTTGGCCATTTCTTGTCCTCCGTCCTTGGAGACAGAGGCTGTCAGACCTGAATCACCCTGAGCTCTGCCTGCTATGGGCCTGGTACATCACCATCCAGAGAGCCTGCTATGGGCCTTCTCGGGCTGGCACTCCCACAATGTGGCCGGTTGGTTGTACGAGGGGGGTGTCCTCTGTCACCTCCAGCGCTGGCTGAGCCTAGGTGAGGCCAAGACACCACTCTTCACCTGGCTGGGTCCCCACTCTAGAACCTGAGAAGGTCTTTCCCAGCACAGATCCTTCTAGAGGCAGTTGCTGGATGTGAGCCAGCTGGGAAGGTGGGAAGGAGCCCAGGCGTGGTGCATGGGTGAGAGGTCTTCGGTGGTCTTCGGAGAGGTCTTTCTGCTTCGCTGGAAGCAGGGATACCAAGGTTGCAGTTGAGGGGCCACCTCGAGGCATTGTGGTCTGGTCAGGGCAGAGTCAAGGCTGAGATGGCAGGGGATCTGTAAGCCTTTGTCCTCAGTAGTTGGGGTACTGTCCGTTGAGGAAGCCCTGGTAGGAAGAGTGGGATGTAGGCCAGTGAAAGAGGTGTTAGGTCCCCAGAACGTAGGCGTCCCCAGGGCTACAGGCCGAGCAGAGGCCCCACCACCATGGCTAGAGGAGGAGATGGCACCAGTGGGCACCGTGTTTACTCAGGGCTGCACCGACCTTCGGGGTGGGGAGCAGGATGGCCAGGCTTTTGTGCCTGCGCTGGAGCCGCATTCCTTCGCCTCCCGCACAGCCAACCTGGTGATTGATGCCCCTAATTAAACTCGGCTCCAGCTGCTCAGGGACGCGGCTCCTGTGGGCAGCCCAGCTCTGTGGAGCCCGAGAGGGGAAGAGAGGCGCACGCTCTGGTGTGTGTGCACGAGGGACAGGGATGTATGCGGGGGTCTCGCAGGGGGCAGAGTGGGTGGGAGGCAGTTACTGAAAAACAGATCCATTTTTCTTCAGCATTTTACTGATGTTAAATGTATTACCACGTTGGGCCAGTTCCAGAATTCAAATTAAAAGCATAAATAAAGACACATTTTGTTTCCATCTCAAGCTCTCCCCACCCGCAGGGCCCCAGGGAGGTGAGGTCACTGCAGCCTTGATTACGGGAAGGTCCCTGGGGCTGGGCGAAGCTCCTCTTTCCGGGGCCTGTTGGCCATCGGTGGAGCGAGGGGTGGGGGGGCCGGGGGTCTGTGAGCAAGCCTGGAAGCTGCCAGCAAGCAGGGGCCAGGGCACAGCAGGCTGGGGAGACAGAGTGGCTTCGGCCACCCCAGCCCTGTAGGCAAATCCCAGCATCCCCATGCAGCTTTGGGGCCCTCACACAGCTCTGGCACACGCAGCCTCACACACAGCTTTCAGGCAGATAGTCTTCCAGGTCCAACAGCGCCAGAAGGGAGCCCCTGTCTGCCTCAAGCTCCCTATACCCTCTCTCCCCTACCCAGAGCCTTGCTGCAGGGCTTCCAAGGGGCAAGTGTACAGTAGAGACGGGGCATCTAGGGCACAGTGTGGGGGGCTGGGGATCTCCCCTCCTCAGCTCCACCAGAGGAGGGGAGCCCTGCACCCCAGTAGGAGCTGGGATGAGTTCCAGGGCTCCTGCTCCACCTACTGTCTTCTGCCCACCGAAGGTCACTAGCAGGACAGTGGGAAGGGCGGGCCACCCACCCCGTGTGCATCCCTGTGCCTTGCACAGGTGTCCCCATCTGGAATGCCCCTGTCACTCACAGCCATTAGATTCCTACTCATCTTTCCAATGTCTGCTCAGTTACCCCTGCCTCAGAGGCCAGGATGCCTGCGGGCCAGGCAGCCGCGTCCTCCTCCAGCTCTGGAGGCCCTTGGTACCAGCTCCCTGAGCCCTCAATACGGGGCCTGGGACCCTTTTTGGGTCTCTGTCTCCCTGCCCAGCCCTCGGCTCCTGAGGAGCAGGGAGTGTGTGGCTCCTCTCAGCCTCTCCCTCCTCCCCAAAGCCCCAGGCTAAAATTAGCTCTAAGACTGCTGCTCCTGTCCCAAGGCAGACACCATCCCCCCCTCCACCCCCCAACCTCCGCCCCAGCCAAAGCCTGGCCAGCCCCACCTAAGGAGGAGATGAAGCAAGGGCCTTGACATGGGTGCTAACATGCAGGGCCTGGGATAGCAGGGTCAGAACTGGCCTCCATTCTCCATGAGGATCCGTGGTTCTGAGCTCGGGGCTGTGAGCAGGAGGGGCCTGGGTACTCTCCTCCCAGCAGCCTTGGGAGATTGCAGCCATTTCCGTGAAGTCCTCTCCCAAGCTGTAGAGTCAGCCAGGACTGGCCTAGTCTGCCCCATCAGTTGCACATGGATGTCCAAGACAGACCGTGCAAGAGGCCAGGCCCCTCATGAGCACAGACTGTGGTTTCCCTGGAGGGTCCCTCCAGAAGAGTTGGTCCCTGGCCTCCACAATCTCTTTTGTCATGACATCTTGGATGGGCGAGACTCAGCTCGTGTTTATTAGCCACTCCTCCTTCTGTTCTGCAGGAGGAGAATGTAGGGTGGCACCCTGTCCACTGACCTGGGCCTGGGGAGGGCCAGGGGCCTTCCAGGGATGGAAGGCATGGGGAGGCAGGGCTGAGGCTGGGGCACTGTGGGGCCCCCACCAGGTGACTGTGAGCACCTCCCCGGCGAGCATGTGCTTGCACGCCCCCTGTGACATGACAGCCTGTAGATCCTTGAGCAAAACCAGCCCTGTGTGCGTTAATTAGAATTTCCATGTCTTCAACTTTCTCCTGGACCCTGCAGAATCTCACGCCAAAACGTTCAAGCTTCTCTTTTCCAGTGAGGCCGCTGTGGCCTGGCTTTCATCCACATCACTACTAATGTCTCCTGAATTCTGCATTTGTCAGCGAGGCCAGGGCCAGCCCCATGCCTTCTGGAAATGGGGGCAAATGTCACAAGGCTCAGCCTCGCACTTGGCTCCGTGGACCAGGGGCTAGCTCTTTTGATGGATCCAGCTTTGCCAGGGACATTTCAGAGATACCCAGGGCCTACTGCGGCCTGCCCCCATGGACCCTGGAGGCACCAGGCACTGCACTTCTGCAAGCGCCTGAGCTCCTCACTTTGTTTCTCGCTCTGCAGACCTTGGTGGGAAAGGATGGAGAGGCCATTCTGGGGCCAGTGTCCAGGGGGACAAGGGAGGGGGCTTGCCAGGAACAGATGAGACCAGTTTGTCTTTCCAGACCGTTGTCCTGTCTTCTTCAGAGCTCCAGACCACCTCTGTCTGCACGAGGTGCCAAGGAAGCCCCATGGGAGCCCGCCCGGGAGGGCTGTGTGAAGCTGCATGAGTCACAGGCTCCCTGTCAGAGCCTCACAGTCCCGGCCAGGCTCAAACCCGTCTCTAAAATGCACGGGGGGATTAAATGTTCTCCTAATTAAATTAAAAGCGAGGCAGAGTGGCTCAGTGGGAAAGAGACGGGACTGGGAATCGGATGCCCTCAATCTGGCTCCCAGCCGACACCAGCCCAGCTGCAGACCAGCCCCTGAGGCCCCCTAACCTTGGGGAGCCTCACTTCCTCCATCTGAGCACGTGAGGAGGATGCAGCTAGCCTTGTAGGGCCACTGCTCCAGGGAGTGGGCCTGCTGTCTAGGTAGAAGGCCCAGAGGAAAACTGGCAGGCTTCTTACTTCCCCAGCAACCATCTCAGTAACCCCTGGCCCAGATGTTCTCGGGCCCCAGCTCAGCCCTCTCTGCTGCGCACATCCTCAGCAAGGCTGGCCTGGACCTGGCGACAGTGTTGGAGGATGTTAGGGAGAGGAGAACGTCCATACGCTAGAGGTGGCTGGAAGACAAAATGACTTCACAGAGTACACTGGTGTTGCTGTGGACACACTTCCAGCGGTTGGGGGGGGAGGGGGTCCCACACAGCTCCCATGTGTGTTCTGCCTAAACCTAGAATAGGAGACTGAGCCCCGAGGCAGCCTGGTCAGGAGGCCTGAAGCACATGTCCCCTGAGCAGGGGGCAGGGAGGGGCTGGGGGCCAGACCCAGCCCTTCTCCAGGCCCCGATTGTCCATCTCTCAAGTTTAGCTTAGAAAGGATTGTCCCTGTATGTAGAGCGTCCTGTTTTCCACTTTTCTGTTGAAGGATGAAATATATACAAACGAGTGCACAGGTCTCATGAGTATAGCTTGATGCATTTTCACCCCCTAGGACCCATGTAACCAGTACCCAGGTGAGGCAGCAGAACCTCCTAGGAAGCCCCTGTGCTCCCACTTTCTGTCATTGACACCTCAGGGTAACCACTGTCCTGGCTTCTAGCAGCAGGATTCTGCTTTGCCCGTTCTCGGACTTTCTATAGATGGATTCACACAGGGCACACACCCGTATGTCTGACTTCCTATGAGACTCGCGTGTGGCTGAAGAGAGCAGTGCTGCTCTCTCCCTGCTGGCTGGCACTCCGCCGTGTGAATGGCCTACACTTTGTTTTCGTTCTACTGTCGGTGGCCACTTGGACAGTTTCCAGTGTGAGGTTGTTATCGTTAGTGCTAAGAATATTCTGTACAGGCTTTTTGGTAAACGTACGGGCTGCATTTCTGGTGAGGATATGCCTAGGTGTGGAGCTGCCGGGTTGTGGGATGGGCATGTTTACTTTTAGTAAACACTGCCTAACAGTTTCCAAAGCAGGCATGCATGTTTTCACTCCCACCAGCAGCATCCGGGGTTCTGGCTGCTCCATGTCCTCATTGACACTTGGCATTTTCCATCGTTTCTTTTTAGTCACGCTGGTGGATGTCTAGTGGCATCAAATTGTGATTTTAATTTGCAGTAACCTGATAGCTAATGCAGTTGAGTCTCTCTCCAATGTTATTACTATTTAGTTGGATATTGTCCTTTGTAAAATGCCCACATCTTCTGCCCGTTTTATTTTAGGTTGTCTTTTCTTATTGACTGGTAGTTATTTCTTTCTATCTTTATATATCCTGGATATGAATCATTTGTCAGAAATACATATATATCAGTGGATTCCAGGTAAATGGCACCTCTCTCTGCAGAATGCCCTTTTTCTCTCCTGAGGGTGTCTTTTGATGAACAGAAGGCCTTAATTTTAACGGGATCCAGTTAATCCAACATTTCCTTTCTGTTTAGTGCTGTTTGTGTCCTAGTTAAGAAACTTTGAGTACTCCAAGGTCATAAAGATATTCTGTTTTTTCCTAAAGCTTTATTAGTTCACCTTTCACACACAGATCTGCAGTCCATCTGGAATCGATTTTTGTGTCCAATGTGAGGCCGAGGTCAAGGTACACTTTTTCCCCCACTTGGATATCCAGTTTGACTCAGCACCCTTTATGGAAAAGACCATCCTCTCTCCCCTGCCCTGCCACATCAACATCGTCAAAAACCAGCTCACTGTCTACATGTGGCTCTGTCTGTGGACCCTGTTCGCTTCTATTGGTCAGATGCTAGTTTTCTTTTTTGCCAGGACCATGGTTCGTTATCACTATAGTTTGATAACAGGTCACGACAGCTGGTCATGCAGGCTCCGGCCAGTTCTCCTGCCTCACGACTGGCTTGGCTGTCTTTGTGTGGTCCCTGTCTCTATCCACGTGCCAATTTCCACAGAACACCTCCTGGAGGTGCGGTGGCTCTCTAGTTGAGTATGGGGAGAGCAATATTGAGTCTTTGGAACTGTGGCCTTAATGCGTCCCTTGTTTATTAGGTATTGGTTCACTTCTCTTACCATGTCCTGTAGATTTCAGTGCAGTGGTCGTGCATATCTTGTCTGAGATCTATTCCTTGTCAGCTGATGTTTGTTATGTGTTCACCAAGCCCAGGAACACTCTCTGCCAGGGAACCCTTGCCAGCTTGGGTCATTTTGTCTTGCCCATGGGATGCTGGGGTAGTCACCTCCCTTCTCTGAGCCTCAGTGTCCTCTTGTAGACATTGGGGATGTGTCTTGTGGTGCTGGTGTGAAGCCTCGAGGAGATGGGGTCAGGCGTCCGACCGTGTACCTGATTCAGGAAAGTGCCTGATAAATGTTAGCCAGTGTAGAAAGTCACTTTGTAATGGGAAACCCCATGGGGACATCCCTTACTTGGCCCAAGAGCTTCTGAAACCGCTGGGTCACAAGCTTCCGTGAGTTTCAGACAGGTAAGCATGAGATCAGTGTCGATGAGCTTGATCACAGAGCTTCCTTTGGAAGGAGGGTCTATGAAACACTGAAACAGATAGAATCACAGCGTGTGACCATTAGGTGTTGTCCTTAACAAGATGTACTTAGAGGCCTGAGAGCCCCCAGCCTCAGGATGGGCTGGAGGTAGGGGAAATCTGGGGGAATCTGATGGAAATCCCCATCACTGGGGAAGGGACTCTTATGGAGAAGCAGAGAGAAACCTGGTACCCACACTAGGGTGGGGGTCAGAGGGCCATGCCCCACAGCAATCACAGTGCCCCGATGTGCTCCTGCCGTTTGTTCTCATCACAGTCAGCCCACCTGCTGAGGACAGCACCAGCCTCCCAGCAGAGTGAGGAGCAGGGCGGGCCATGTGTTCTGCCTTCTCTTGGCCCTGCACGTCGCAGGGAATGGAGACACCACAGTAGCTCTCAGTCTCTGGGCGACTCACAGGAGACAGCCCAAATGTGGCAGCAGTATTCACAGACTTGATGGCTTTCAGGTGCTTAGAAGAGGCTGAAGTTCCAGTAGCATCAACTGAGCCCCTACTGTATGTATGTCTTATGCTAGGCTTGGGAGGGATGCTGCTGTTGGCTGAGACACACAGCTTGCATGCTTGGTAGGGCTTGCAGAGAGTGCCCCCATTCACAGGAAGGGCCAGGACTTCCCAGTGTCACCTGTGAAGTAGTGCAGAGCCAGGGCTCATTCCCAGACATGCCGTCTCTAGGGGAGCCTGAGTCTGTGAGGTAGATGTCAGGCTGGCAGGCAGGGAGTGGAAAGGCAAGACGACAACAGAGGCAAAGGGCCTGGACTCTGGTTTGGGTCTGCGCTGCCTAAGGTGTTTCTATAGCCCATTGGGCAGAGGAAAATAATCCATGGAGAGACAGTCTGTGCACTGGTCAGGTGGCTCCTGGCAGCTGCCTTCTCCAGTGAGAATTCTGTGTTCAGTCTCTCCACACACCTCAGACCTGGCACTGCCATGCGAGGAGGGTGAGGGACCTCACAGGCCTGCAGGCCACTCAAAGGGCTCCTGGATCACTTGGGCAAGCCTGACCTGCCCTCCTGGATGCAGAGTGGCAGGCACAGTTTCATGGCTTCTTGTGGTGCCCCAGAGCCCCCCACTGGGGGTTTACTCTTTAGATTTGCGGGCCCTTTGGGGACAATGCAGGTGTCCTGAGCAGGGGCCACACCTTAGGTGCATGTCTTTGGAAGTGACTGGCTAGTGTGTAGAGGTCTGGCTGTAAGTCTGTCAGGTCTGGTTGACCCCACGGCAGGCCCAAGGCACTATCTTGGAAGGGACTCCTCGATGGGAAGAGAAGAAGGAAGAAGACAAAGAAAAGGTAGAGGCAGAGGGAGACAGGAGTCCAGGTCTGGCCTCAGAGTCTGGTGTCCTTAGCATCCCGGTCACTCCCACACCCTTAGCCATGACCCCACTGTTGCTTTGATCTTCTCAAAAAATAATATCGTCACGTGGGCAGCAGCCCCAGAGTCTCACTGTGAAGATGGCACTGGGAGTGTCCTGGAGAGGAGCAAGGATACTTGGGGTGCCTCTCCCAGGAGACCCTGGATGCCTGTGCAGAGGCTCTTACTTGTCAGTGGCACAGGAGTGACTTAGCAGGGGGTATACACAAAGCTCTAAGAAGGGACTTTTTTAGGGGTAATTCAAGTGATTTTCAAAAATAATTTTGACTCTACTTGATTTGTCCTCTAAGACCTTGGAACTGAACCATCACACAAGATCAGACTATACTGCACCCAAAGTATAATCCTTGCCACAACAGTGTCCTCTGGTGCCTTGCTAGGGAAACTGAGGCAGAGAGTGGGGTGACTTTGCAAGGCAGTTAGAGGGTATTTGGGAGGTGGGGTAGTCGGTAAGCCTGTTCAGAGAGCACGGAGCCACACATACACACACACTCAGGATCCTTCCCGACTGCCTCACTTGTGGTTATGGGCCTGAGCCTACTGCCCCCAGAGAGCCAGGCCCCTGGAGAGGAGGGAGCAGCACCAGGCAGCCAGATGCTGGGCCCCACTTAATTCCTCAGGCAGCTAGTCTCTCTATCTGGGGTATAAAGTGCAGGGTGAGGTCACTTTGGGATCTTTGGCGTAAAGTTCTTGAGCTCATTCTAGGCTTGTCCCTCTGGCCCAGCCCAGTCTGCACTGGGAACCAGTGTCCTCCACTCCCTGGCCCAGATTGGGCAGCCGTCCTCTGCCCCAAGGAGACCTTTCTTCTCCCACCTAATCACCCTTCTTGGGCCTTTTGGAGATGGGCTTGTTTTTCGATGTTTTCTTTAGGTTCCTGTCTGAATTTGTTAAATTGAATCTCTTCCAGTTTGAAACACTTGAAGGTTTCTTTTCTGCTTTTCTTTTTGAACTGCCCCATACAGCCCCCAGCCGGGTGTGTGGGATCCAGGTGGAAGCTGGTGGGGGCCTTGGCTGTAGGGCGAGGCCAGCAGCAGGAGCAGGGGGCCGGGGTCATGAGATAGGGGCGGCCATTGGGTGAGGCAATGCTCAGGAAAACTGGCTCCAGCTTGCTTAAGCTCGTGTGTGTGCGGGCGCGTGCATGTGTGTGCGCACACGTGCACAGTGGGGGACTGACCAGAGGGGCTCAAAGGGCCTCACTTGAGATGTTCTCCCCAGTGATCCCCACAGTCCATGGCAGTGCCTGGGAGCCTGCCTGTCTCTTGCACGAGGAAATGGACTTCATTAGACCACCCGGCCTGGGTTTGGGCTGGGAAAATATCCGTTGGTGTCAGGAGATGGATAGACTGGGAAATGGGAGCCCCAAGACCAGAGACAAGAGGACCTTACCCAGAGGACATGCTAGCTGCTGGCAGAGCCAGGGCCAGGCCCTTAGGCTCCTGACTGAATTGTGTGCTCTTTTGCTGTCTCAGTGGGCCCTGTCTCCTCTAGTAGGGCCAATGCTCCCTCCTACACCAGGCCCAGCCAGTCCCCTTTCATCAGGTCTGGGCCAAGTAACCCCAGTCCTGGTGGCTGGCTGGGGCACTTCCCTGAGCACCATGCCCCTGTCTAACTGCTAGGAGAGCAGCACAGGCCACTTCCTCGAGGCCTTGAGCCTGGCCACACCCTGTTCCTTATCTTGCTGCTTCTCCCACATGCAGGCCCTCCCCAGGGGCAGGGAATAATAGTGTCCCCCAGTTGAGTCCTTTGCAGGCAATGCCTAGAAGGAAAGGCTGATGGAGTTGAGGCATTGCATGAACACTGAAATGTGGTGTCTGGACTAGCCAGGAGGGACAGTGAAGTTGGCCTCTCCTCACAGCAAGACCTCAAGGTACTCGGTCAAGAGACCCCAGTGAACAATACCAGGACAGGGATGCCGCCAATCTCGACCCAAGCAGGAGGGTCAGAGTAGCCCTGAGCAGGGCAGAAGCCGAACTAGAGACTCCAGGCCCAGGCTGCAAAGCCACAGCCTTCTCCCTGGGCAGAAATGCAGGCCACCAGGAGCCACCGCTTTTATAAACAGTCTCGTGAGCAAATAAAGGGAACTGTCTGAGTGGAGTACAGCTTGGCTTTTGTTTAGCAGTGACTACTCTGCCTGGGCCCTGGGCCCCGGCGGATGCATCCTAGCTTGGTGCCAGGGCTCCCTGATCACTGAGCACCTGAAATGCCATAAATGCTCCTGCTCATCACAGTCCTCATTGACCTGATGCCCTGCAGAAGGAACACTCTCTCTGCCTGTCACTACCTGGCCACACAGGCACAAGGACCCAATGACTTGGGCCAAAGAGAAGCTAAGCATGACCAGCCTATCCACTGTGCGTGGCTGATCACGAACTTTTCTCATCTACCAGGATGGTGCTGGCCCCTCTGCCTGTAAATGTTTAACTCCCAAGGATGCAGATCTTGGCTAGGAAGGCCAAGACTTGGGGTGGAGGAGGTGGGAGGGTGGCAATCCTTCTTGCTGGTATGTGGGGACCTGTTGGTGGGGGAGGGTAGTGTCAGCCTTTGCAGCAGGCCCACCAGTGCTGCAGCAAGGAGAGTGAGGATTGGATATGAAGAGGGACTTCCTGTAGTGAGCTCAGCCCCAGGGTGTGCTGAACGGGGAGTATACTGTCTTCTCCCATGTAGGTGAGGGTAGGCCATGGGTAGGATGCCCAGGGGCCCTGAGGGCCCCTCAGTGGTTTCTGGCTGCTTTGGGCCTGGGGTGTGGCCCCCTCATTTGTACTTGCTGGCTGCCCCATGAGGGCCTGGCCTAGGTCTCCCCGCTGGTGGGGAGGGAGGTATGGAAGCTGGTTTCCTGGGGCCACCCAGTGTGGGCTCAGGAAGGGAAGGAATGTGACTGAGGCCGGGTGTGGCTGAGGAGAGCGCAGCCAGTTGTGGGTTTTTCTTGGGGCCCAGATAGACGTGAGCAGAGATGGAGGCCCCTCTCTCTCAGCCCTCACGACACACACTAGGACCTTTCTTCAGCATGCGGCTGTGGAGCTGGAGGCCAAGGACACCCTCTGGAAATCTGAATTCCATTCGCTCTTGGCAAAGAGCAGCTTCCTGCTTGAGGAAGGTGTGCGCGTGTGTGTGCGCGTGCACACATAGCCACGGGGGCTGGCAGACAGAGAGGCACGTGGGTGGAGGGGTGTTTGATGAGACGTGTAAGGTGACCCCAGTGTTTCCCGGCACTGGATGGCACTTGCAAAGCCCATCCGGAGGAGTTAAGACAAATACCTGGAGTGAATGAATCAGAAACGTGCGGGCTGTGTTGCCTTTGAAATAGGCTCTGGCTTAAAACAGTCCCGGCAAAACATGCCTTTGAATTTGAAAGCCAGAAGTTTTTGCAAAATAATTCAAAAAGTTTGTTGAACCTTAAACCTTTCCTGATGATTCCTTCCTTCTGAAGTTAACTCGTTAAAGTTGCTCCAATCCCAGCCTGGTGCCAGACCAGCTTCCTGGAAACCCTCGCCAACTGCTGGCCTTTGGAAAGGCTTGTCACCCTAATAGCTGTAAAAAAAAAAAAAAAAAAAAAAAAACGCTCACTGGGCACCTTGGCTGCAGGGTCTGAAAAGTCCTTTGTGTTAGCTCCAGCTGCAGAGTTTTTCCAGGCCTCGCTTCTGGGGCTGACTGGAGCTGTTTCTCTTCGTTTCCTCTTACAGTGGCGGGCGCTCGGCCGGCTTCTTCCCGCCCAGCTTCTCTGCCAGCGGCATGGCCAGGCCTCCTCATGCCCAGGTGGGGGACGGGGATGCCCAGGGCAGAGAGCCCCTGGAGAGGCTGGATGTGGCATGTCTTGAGTGGGTCACCATCCTCATCTTCCCCTCCGTTCCCCGCTCCATGGGGGTGGTGCTCCAGGAGGGAGAGATCAGGGTCCCCTCCTAGGTCAACATTGTGTTACTTCCCCAGAATACCCAGGCCCAGCCAGCTCCCAAGCGGTGCTGTTTCAGAAGTGAAGATAACTCACCCCTCCCAGGAGCAGAGCTTTGGCAATATAAAGCATGCATGTAAAATGGGCTCTAAGGTCAAGTTTACAAAAAGAGTTTAAAACGTGAATATGCGTTAGAAAATAGTTAAATTAATAGAGACATTAGGCAAATCAATTGAAAAATATATTAAGTGTTGTCATTGTTGCATTAATCAAAATCAAAGATTACCTGAAAATGGAAAAAAAAGTTACATAAAAACTTAAATATTTAATGAGACACAGCAGTCAGAACGTGCTGTACACATTCATTTCTTTAAATATCACTCATCTCAAAATTCTGTAATGACAAAACATATGTAACATTTCATTTCCTAGGAGAGCCTTGTTGATCTGCAGATGGGTGGAGGGCACCCCTTCTCATTGGGAGGAGGGGATCCCTGGGAGCCTGCCCAGAGCCTGCTCTCACTCCCGCTCTGCCTCTCCCTGTCAAAAACCTCTTTGTGCCGGAGCAGCCCCTGCTCCTCAGAGTGACATGAACCAGAGCCCACACCACCATGCGGCGGGAGCTGCCTCTCACCAGCAGCCCTAGCCCTGCAGCGGAGGGCCGCTCATTCACAGCCTGGCAGAACATCTGTATGCTCTGCAGCACACCGTTCTCTATGTGTTAAAATGTTGTACTAAAAAAATAATAATAAAGTAGGCTTTACACGCACATGGTAAAACAAATTCAGAGTACAAAAGGGAATATGGTGAATAATCAGACTATCCCCACCCCAATCCCTAATTTGGAAATCTCCTTCCTGAAAGGTTACCACTGTTAACTGTTGCCTATTGTATTTTCCAATGTTTTATATGAACAAATATGTCTGTGTGTATACTTATATATACTCCTTTTTACACAAGTGGTAACATATTGTATATATTTATCTGTAGTTTGCCTTTTGGGACTTAATATAAAGGTATGCCATACTTCTTTTTGAGCTGTCCAGACAATATTGATTTATTATAGGGCAGTACATCTAAGAGGCACTTTTATTTTACAGTGTTTTGTGCGCACACCCATATGGGTGTGTGCATGCATGAATAGGTGACAGCAAGGCACAGTGTAGCTGAAGTGCTGCTTTCTCGTGGTTGAGCTTACTGGATACTTGACAGAACATGGTCTCTGCTCTCAGCCCACTGGGCTGGGCTTTCCCCAAATGGGATGGTGCTCATGGTAGCTCTCGTCTTTCTGGCATTGGTTCCATTTCTGGTGAACATGGGGCACGAGGCCACCTGAAAGAGGCATGGAAGTGGTAAGAAGGCTAAGTAAGGAATGTCATGCTGGGTGTTAATCAGTGAGCTTTCCATCAGCCGATGCAGGGATGGGCAGTTCATTACGGCCTGATTAAGGTCCTGAGCATTCCAAGGGCAACACTGACTCGACTGCATCTGGCAGGAGGTGGCCAACAGTTACATGCACAGTGGCCCGGAGGCATGATGACCCGGGCAGGAAGCAACCCCAGGGCATTTGAAGAGAATGGAGCCCTGGCCAGTGTACTGTGCTGGGACCTGTCTCTCAGGCGTCATGCTGTAAGGAAACCTTTCAGCTTTCACTGAGTGAGCCCTCTCATTTCTTGGTAAGCACGCGGCCCCAATATACACTGTTCAAAGGAAGATGCCTATGTGTTCTGGAGATGGATCTATATTAAGACATCTAGTGCATCTCCTTTTTATTAACAGCTGCAGAGCATTCCATTGTGCCATAATGTACGGAACAAGTCCCCTATTGATGGATGTATAGGGCAGCTAAAGACAGCCATTAACCATTCAAATATTCACTAATGAACTGCCCATTTATGAAATTATCCCTCTGAAACATCCCTCCCCACTGAACACTATTGTTTCTCCCTACCCGTCTTATCCCTGCTCTATCTCTCTTGACTGAGTCTCTTTCTAGGCAGTCTCTTATCAAACAAGGACAATATAAAGTAAATCACTTATAAAGAAGAATTGAAAATCTTACCAAGATATGAGATTTCATGAAGTTAAGGGAAGTGAAATTGAAGAATCTCTCTAACAGAGATTAGAAGATTAGGCAGAGTTAAAGCAGTTAGCAATTGAAGAGAGAATCAGGGCTGATGCCTCGAGAAGCATTTCAATGGAGAGCAAATGACAAAATAAAGATTAAGGGTGGACCCTCGGCAAAGCCACGAAGCCCTAACCTTCTACAAAAATGATCTCTGTGAAAGTGCTGCCCAAGTCCATTAGGAAATAAAAGATGCCCTACTGTGCTACCATATCATGTTATACAAATGTGACACCAGAACCTCTCAATTCATTTTTTTCTTGAAAGAGTAGATATCTGCAGTTGTAACAACTTAGTATATATAGGACAATCTTATTTTCCTAACTATTCTTGTTATTTTTCAAGGTAACTTCCCAATCAAATCTGTTTTTCATGAAATTTTTGTCTCCATTTTAAGTGCATTCACTTCAAGAGGTCCATTTTTTCCCCATTTCCAGCAGGGTTAAAATATTTGTACATGTTTTAATAGATACTGCCAAATAAAGGCTGTGCTCATTTATCCTACTATGAAAATTACACAAACGTGCCCATTTCCCCACACCCTCACCAACAAGTGAGTAATCATGGTTTTTATCTTCAGTAATTTGATGGACAAGAAATGGTATACTGGAGTTTTAATTTACATTTCTTTTATTATAAATGAGGTTTTTATCTTTTCAAATAATTAAAAGCATTTGTTCTTTTTTGTGAACCATCTCTCCATACCCTTATTTTTTTAATACTTCTTCTTACTGATTTATAGGAACTCTATCATATGTGTTGAAAATATTTTATCTCAATTTTTCTTTGGTCTTTTAGCTTCTATATTTTTCTGCTGGAAGGATTTTTAAATTTTGACATAGTCAATTTTGGCAGTCTTTTGTGGTTTGGGGTTCTAGACTTAAATTTTGAAAACACTTCCTCATTCTGAGATTGTTTTAATAAATTCTCTCACGTTTTCTTCTGTCATTTTTATTTCATTTTTTACATGTAAGTAGTTATTTAATCTGGATTTTGGCATAAGGAGTCACCAAATCCAATTTGTTTTCTATATATCTAACTAGTTGTCCCCACACTATTTATTGAGTACATCATTTCTCTCCACTGATTTAAACTGCTACCTTTATCATATTTCAAACTCTCATTTAATGCGTCCATTTCAAGACTGTCTTCTGGATCGCCGATGGGCCTGGTGATAGGCCAGACTTGGTTATTTGACTTATGGACTTTACGACGTACTTATCAGTGTGGCAGGGCTTCCCTCATCTCTACTACTTAAGAGCCAGGAAGAGGAAGCTGCAGTTCACACAGTGCAGTCAACCAGGGAATCCATGGCATGGCCTCAGAACAAAACACTCTTCGGATGTAGGCACAGGATTAGCTCTTGAGTTGTACGGGAAGCCAGAGTGTTGGGGACTGAGTCCTCATCTCGGCAACTAATGTCAGGGAACAGGAGCACTTGATTCTTCCGGGGCTCGCTCAGAGTCCAGACAGGGGATGCATAGGGGCTGCGGGTCTGACCCAGGGGCCACTGCCTACGCATGTGCGATATCTCATACTTTCAGGGCATCTTCGGAAAACTGAATTCAGTAACTCAGTAGAGAAGAGAGTAAATAAGCCTAATTCAAGGAGAAACCTGCAATAAGAAACAAAATCTACAACATGTAGCCAGCCCCTCCCCTACACCAACCACCAAAAAGGGAGCAACAGATGATCAAGTGTTACACCTGGAATGCTATTAGAACCAGTGCAGGTGGAAATGGTTTCATGTCACGACTTGGACAGCAGTGACTCAGTTTCCTTGTCTAGTCTGGGTCACCTGTACCAATGCGGCTTTTCCAGCCTTGTCCATGTGAAGCCAGGCCGGAGGAATGCTGTCCCTGTCCCCCTGCTCAGTGCTCTCCTTTACTGACTTATAAACAAAAAGTGGAGAGTGACTGCAGATTCTGGAGCCACAGCCCAAACTCAAATTCTGACTGCACTGCTCCCACCTGCTAGACCTTGAGTGAGTCATTTAACCTCAGTTTCAGTTTCTCCATCTGTAAAATAGGGAAAAGAAGAAACAGTGCCTTCCACAGAGGGTTGCTGGGAGCATTAAATGAATTACTGATGAGAAGCACACAGAACAGTGCCAACATATGGTAAGGTTATACAGTGTTGGTTAAATGCACGTATATACCTCATGGTGAGTCATTCAGCTCATCTTTATCACAGGTACCTGACAAGGCCGATGGGGAGAGGAGTTTAAATGAGTAGAATCAGCTTCAGAAAAAAGTGCAGTGTACCCTCATAAGACTATTTAGGATAATGGGTAATCTTTAAAATCCGTTGCCTTTCTGGAGCACAGGGGGCCAGGCTGCCACCAAAGAACTCCAGATGCTTTTTCAGAATTTTACAAGACAAGCATACGTGCTCATTTTTTTCACATAAACTTTAGAATCCGCTTGCCTGATTAAGAAAAAATTTTTTGTGTGTGTTTGTGTAACCATCCATATTCTGTTGGTATTTTCTATTGAAGCTGCAATCAATTTAGATTAACTTAGAATTATCTTTTTTACAAAAATAGTCTTTCTAGCCACAAATAGGGGAGGTTTATCCATGTGTTCAAATCAGTTGTAATGTCCCTCAATATCTCAATACCCTTTGTTCGTATAGATTGTACATTTTTAAATGCATTACTGGGTAGGAGGACTATTGATTTTTTTAATTTGGGGAGCATGATTATTTTAATTAAACTTTTTATTTTGAGATAATTGTAGATTCACATGCAGTTGTAAGAAATAATAGATCCCATGTAGCCTTTACCCAGCTTCCCCCAACAGTAACATCTTGCAAACTGTAGGACAAGATCACGGCCAGGATACAGACACTGATACAGTGGGGCTTCTGTCACCCTAGGGGTCCCTCACGTCTCCCTTTTATAGGGACACTCTCACTTCCCACCCATTCTACCCCTGTCCTTAGCCTCTGGCAACCACTAATCTGTTCTGCATTTCTTTAATCTTCTCATTACAAGAATGCTCTGTAAGTGGAATCATACAGTATGGGACCTTTTGAAACCAGCTCTTTTCACTTGACACGATTCCCTGGAGATCCATCAGGTTGTCACATGCATCGCTGCATACTTGGTATGACCCTATTTAGGTCTGTATTTTTAAAGCTGATGGACCCTAGTCACTAATATTTTCTTTAGGATTTTTTGCAGTGACTATCATAGATGAAATAGATGTGTGTGCTTTTATTATGCTAGCCTTGTCAGATTTGGACATCAGTGGAATTTTTGCTCCATAAAGAGACTTTGGAAGATTTGTTAAGGATGTGATTATTTTAAAATAGATTGCTCAAAAAAACATGCTCCTGTGAAAAAGTTATTTTTGTGGTTTTTAATTTTTTTTAACCACTTTATTGAGATATGCTTGACATACAAAATCTGTCCCTAATTAACGTATACAACATGATGAGTTTGGCGATAAGTATAGACCCATGAGACCATCACAAACAATCTAGGACATAAACATATCCATCACCTCTAAAAGTTTTTTCCTACCCTCTTTATCATTTATATTTTTTATTATTATTTTATAAGAACACTTAACATAAGATCTACCCTCTTAGCAACTTTCGAAGTATACAATGAAGTATTGTTAACTACAGGCCCCGTGCGGGGACAGTAGCTCTCTAGGACTCATTCATCCTACAGAACTGAAACTCTGTGCCCTTTGACTAATTCCTCCCTGCTGCCCCCTCCCCCAGCCCCTGGCAACCACCATTCAACTCTCTGCTTCTATGAGTTTGACTCTTTTAGATTCCTCATATAAGTGGTATCACACAGTATTTGTCCTGTGTCTGGCTTATTTCACTGTCCTCCACATTCATCCATGTTGTCACAAATGGCAGGATTTCCTTCTTGTGAAAAAATTCTTGTACAACAATTCTATTTCAGAATGCCAACATAATTCAGAAAAAAGTCATTTTTACATCATGTATGTTTGCTGGAGAGTGGGATAGAAGGAAGCAACTTAGCTCCCTCTGGGATAGATGCAGGGGCTCAGGGAGCCCCCAGGAGGGGCTTGGGAGCATCCTGTGGGGTCTGGGAGGAGGGCATTCCTGCCTCAAATGCTCCCCCTAAAGACATCCTCACTTTCTCCGAGTATCTTCCTGTCTCCCCACCAGCCCACCTAGGTTTGTCTCTCTCTCTCCGAGATGACTCTGTGACCCCTAGTCATCATGAAGCTCCCTGCTCACCCCCATGTAGAGGACAGCTCTTGGGGCTGGAGTGATTGCAGACAAAGAATGGGGATCCCCATGAGACCTCTGGGGGGAGGTGTGGGATCAGTTGACCTTCATGGCCTCAGGCTTCCTTGATGGGAAATGGGGCTTAGTAAAGCCCTCTACTGGGTCCATGCTAGTCCAGCCCATGAAGCCTGGAAGGAACTTGCCTTTTACTTCTCTGGAGGTTTCTAGCTGTGCCCCCATCCCCTACATACACACACATACACACATATGCACCCGGAACTAAGAAGGACAAAGGGCAGCTCCCTAGAACTCCCATGGGCTTCCCCAGGGCTGGTGTGTGTGGGGTCCAGGCTCTGGAACTGAAGGGACCTACAAAATTCAATGTAGCGCCCTAAAGGCAGGTGGAAGAGAGGGTGCCCCTCACCCTGTATGTCCGTTCTTCCATGCAGGAGGTATAAGTGAGCATACCAGGCACTATGCAGGCCCCAGGGGACCAGGAAGAGCTGGGCAGGGGCAGTCCCTGAACTCTCAGAAGTTCTGGTCTCATCATCAATGCTCCCTGGGCATCTAGGTGTTCTGAAGGAGGGCTGGCACTCCTGTTTAGGTGAGCAGAAAACTCCCTAGCCCTGCACATACCTTGGACTAAACAATAATCTTAAAATAATAATAGTACTTGTACTTCCTCTTAGCCAGGCACTGTGCCAAGTGCTGTATAAACATCATCTCACTAATCCTCACATCATGGCAGCTTTTGATATAAGAATATTATTGCTCCTGTTTTAAATATAATCAACCTGAGACTTGAGAGGTTAAGTCTGGGGCCCAGGGTCACAAAGCTAGTAGGTCTGATGAAGTCACTGCGGGTCCTTGGATATTCTCTTGGTATCACTTTAAACAAGTCAAACTCTCTCCTCACCCTCTCCCCTTCCCCAGGCTGGGGCCAACTTTCCTGCAGGTCTTAGCTGAAATGTCCCCTCCTCAGAGCTGCATGTTTCTAAGCCTCCAACTGGGCCACAGAGAACCCTGTACCTCCCTTCCCATTCTTAGCGGACAACTGTGTGTTTATATTTGTGAAGGGTTTAGTGGCTGTCTCCTGCAATCACGCAAGGCCAGTGAAGGCAAGAGCAGGCCATTTTTGTTCAGTGTTGTTATCTTCAGTGCTTAATCTGTGTGGAGCCCATCATGGGTGCTCGGTGAATGTTTTGTGAATAACTAAGTGAATGAATAAGTGAGCCAGGATTTGTGCCCAGGCCAGTCAGGTGCAGGACCCCAGCTGTGGTCCATCCTCCCACGAGGGCCTGCTGGGACCCGCGCAGCCCATGGCAGGTCTCAGAGTGGCAGTGAGGCCTCAGAGCTCTCCTTGGAGCTCATTCACGCCAGTCCTCCTCCAGGGCTCATGTCCCCACTCTACAGGCCATGGCAGTTGGAGGCCAGAGTCTACCAAAGGTCTCTAATCACAAAGAACCTCTCCCCCTGGAGCCCACTCCCTTCTGTTGCCCTTCTAGAAATGCCGTGACTTGGATGATCCTCCAGGAGCCGCGTCTGTGGGGACCATTTCAGTTTTTGTAGATCAAGAAACCGAGGCTTAGGGGTGGCAGATGTTCCCAGATAGAAAACAGTGGCACCTGGGGAGGTGGTCGGGTCTGTGTGTGCCTGAGGCCAGGAGTCTCTCTGGCACTAGGCCATGTTCAGATGCCTTCCTTGCCTGGTCGCCCTAGTTCTTCCTCCCCAGAGAAGAATTCTGCTCCCACTTCTTAATGGCAAGTCTCCCATTAGCCTGAGAACCAGGGGCCTTTAAATCTTCCTGTTCCCAGAATAAATCGCACCAGCTCGGGAGGCATGGCGACGGGCCAGCACCTGACTAAAGACTCTGACTGAGGGCTCATGCGCTGTGGATGATGGAGCAGGAGGTGAGGGAAAGAGCAAGGGTCCTGGTCCTCCACACCCTGGCAGCCTGAGTATGGGCAACAGTGTTTTAGTTTCCAAGACCAGCCATGTCGAAGCCAGGTTTTCCGTGCCAAGCGCTAGGCCACTCTGCCTGTCACTACTGTCCTACAAAGGCTGGTCCTGGGGCTCTCGCTGGTCGAAAAGAGTAGGAATTGCATATGATTCCATCCAAGATGGTTTTCCTATTAAAACATGACTCGTTAAAACATAGGGCTTAGTTCATAGTAAACAATTCGAACTGTTGAGGAGAAGCAGTGATTTATAACACAGAGCAAGACTTAAAGGAGTAAAAGCCCCTTACATTGACTGAGACTCTGAACACTCCCTGAAATGCCAGCTCGGTTCAAACACTACTTGCTCCAACCTGCTCCTTCATCTCGGCTTCTGGGAGCCTCCCTCACTTTCCCATCTCAGTACTTGTAGTTTAGACGGCCCCAGGACCTGGCCTGGGCCTTGGGCCCTCCTTACTCCTTCCTGGCTTGAACTCCAGGTCGGCCCAGGTGACCTGGGACTCCAGGGCTGCTGTTCTCGCTCCATGCCCCAAAATCTCGGCCTCCACCTCGCACACCAGCCTTGTTAAATTCCTCTCCCTGGCCTCATACTCACTGCTGCCTCTCTCTTCCAAATCATAAACACAAAAGATGGCCAAAGGTAGGCTGTCCACGACGTTTTTCCTAGTCAGACAAAACCTGATGATAGTATTTTGCTGCTTTCCATTGAGAAGCATTTCCTTGGCAACCTGTCTCTCCTTAGTCAACACCAGCTAACTTCATCCATCCTCTTTATCAAGACATTGTTTAAACGAGCAAAGAACTCATTAACTGGTACAGTAACTTGGGAACCCTTTCACACTGGCTCTTGAGAGGACCTCTCCCGGAGAATGGGGCACACCATCGGGCCTAGGAAGAAAAGTGCTGGGGGGCTTGGTTGGGCTCTGCCAGGAGACAGGCAGCTGTCCGTTAACAACTGTGCCTGGTACCTTCTCTGATTGGATTAAATAACTGAACAAAAGGGGAATTGATGTGGCCAGAGTGACCTGCCCCATTTCTACCCCTGTGGTCTCTCTTCTGAGGTGGCCCAGGCATGTGTATGAGGGCCTGGAGCCTGCTGCCAGCACAAGACAAGCTCCAGGGAGCCATGTGGGCTCAGTCCCCACTGATCCTTCAGCTTCCCAGCAGCATTTTCTTTCATTTGAAAACATGCTCCTTTGGTAAACAGACTATGTTCTAGAACTTTCCAGCTGACCTCCCTTCTCTTCCTCTTTTTCCACTGTTAGGTGTTGGAAAAGCAATAGATTTGCTTTCTCAGTGTCCCTGAAGTGACTTTCCGGTAGAGAAGAATGTCCCTTGTCTATGGCACCAGAGTTGAGGCTAAACTTTCCTAGGAGAACAGCCTCACCGGCCTGGCTGGGAGCTGGTGGCCGACTGAGAACTTGCTTTGACTGAGGGACCTGGGAGGAGCCCCTCAGCTACACCTTCGCATCTAAAAAGAGTAAGGGAAGGTTCTGCCTCCTGCTGTCCCTTCACAGGCTGCTCCAGTCACAGGGAGGGGCTAGGGGTCTCCCCTACCAGGGCAAGCCCATGACCAGCCTCCTCTGGAGAGCACCCTGAGACATAGGTTAGGTTTTACAAAGATTTTCTCTATATTAGAAAGTAGGTTTGTGTTCCTAATCCACACAATACATTATTTTTGTACCAGATGACTGAATAAGAAGCAAAATGGCTTCCATTTTTAAAGTTATGCTGCTTTTCATTCACAACTTTCTCCCATCCCTGCCTCACGGGTACTCGTATTTCCTAGATTTAAAATTTGTGCCTCTTGGGACAACCTGTGGGAATTACAGATTATGGAGGGGGGTCCTATTGGCACAGAGGGTCTGACAGACGATCAGACAGGGAAGGGGCTGCCTGGAGAGGGTCCCCATCTAGATAGAATGCTCCCCTGTGTGGGGGCAGCTAGCATGGCTCCCACAGCACACCTTCAGTTCTCTTACCAATGCTTCCCAAACCCCCACAGCATACATGCTATAACACATCACACCCATAACCATGTGTCTCACACTTAAGGGGTCCAGCCATGTCACATGGGGGTCCACCCATATCACTGGTGCTGAACAGGTGTCAGAGGGTTTCCTTTCACATAGAACTGCACCCTGAACAGGAAGCCCTCAGGGTCCCCAGACGCCCCGTAATGCCTCCTGTCTGACGGGCCACACCAGTGGGTTGCTCACACCTAGGCATGGGACCCTGGCCCCACTGTTCAGTGGGAACACCCACACAGATTACTAGAGCTCACGGCTGTGAGGCAGGTCGGCGTCACCCCATGTGAAGTCTGGGGGACAAGCCCACATAGGCGCTAGAAGCCACAGGCCCCCACAGCCTCCCACTCAGGCACTGGAATTTCAGAGGCCCTAGGCAGGCTTTGGGCCTTCAAGTCTGGGGTCTGGGGCTTGTGGGGGCAGGCCCCTGCCCCCGGTGCTCTGACTCAGTCTGTCCAAAAGGTCCTGCACAGTCGGCCCTTCCCAGGAACAGGACTCCTGGGCAGAGTGGGCTGGGGTGGTTTCCCAGGCTGCCTCCTGACTCACCAGGGGCTTGGCCATCGCCTGGGCTAGGAGAGGGCATGTGTTCTCTGTGGACAGGCTGGCCTGAATCCTGGCCCACTCTACCATCAGCCTGCTGGGTGCCAGGGGCAAGGTCTGCACACTCGGGACGTCAGTCCACTCCCAGGAGAGTCAGGGTAGGGCTTGCTCTAGCCCCCTCTGGCTCCCACCCATCTATCTGGTTGGGGGAGCAGAGAAGGGTGCTGGGCCAGACCCAAGCAGGTCTGAGTTGACGGAAAAGTGTGGGCCTTTGCTTTGTCTTACCCCTTCACTTCTGGGGTTTTCTATGCCTTCCTGAGAACACAGCTGTGCCTGCCCATCCTGCCCACCCCCAACTGGCTCTAGCCTGGCTATGTGACCCTCAGGCCCTGTGATGCACAGAACAAATATCCCCACCCCAGTAAACACCACTGGCCTAGGAAGCAAGACCCCAGACCACACCACGCCACGCCTGGCCTGGCCAGGGAAGGAACACACTCACTCAGGCTTATCAGTGTGGTGTGGGCACCCCAACCCCTGACCAGGAGACCCAGACCCCTACGCCCAGAGCCCCTGCCTGCCAAGTTTCCATGATTGTTTTGAAACAATTTCCACTAACAGACACTCCCACCCGCCCCCAGTGTACAGTCTCATCTGCAGCCCTGGAACAACAACTCCCAGCCCTGGGCAGCTTGTTCCTGCAAGGACAGCTGCTGTAACCGGATCGGGAGCCCGGCTGCCAGCACTTTCCACATGAGCGTGTTTGCAGTTAGGCCAAGCTCTGGCCTGTACAGGGAGAGCATGGCTGCTGGACCAAACACGGGTCCCTGCCTGGATGGCAAATCTGTGTTGAAGGCTGGGATGTCCTACCCAGCCCTGTTTTCAGCCAGGGACCAGTGGCTTCCAACTATAAAACTACATCCCCTCTGGAGTAAGCACCCCTCTGCCCACCCCCACAGAACAATCAAAGGCACGCAGGTGCAGTTCTCTTTGGCCAGAGGGCCCTGGTATGCGTCAGCCCAGTGACCGGCCTAGAGGCCAACCTAGGTCCAGGAGGGCCTTCATGACCCAGGGCACACCTGATTCATCCTCCTGCTGAACAAAGGCAAGGACAGGGCCAGGCTGGACTTACTGAGGTGGGAGCAAGAGCTCAGGGCAAAGACCTGGCAGTCTCAGCTCTAGGAGGACAGGGCCCCAGGGAGTGACACAGATGCCCTAAGTGTGGCATATCAAGTAGCTCTTAGCCCAGAAACTACACTGGAGAGGTCTGAGACTGGGCCTGTACACCAAGCACAGGGGCTGTGAGAGTGCTGGATTCCCAGGTCTGATGGCCTTGGGTCGAGGGCTGGGGCAGCTTGGCCTGCCTACAGCTGCCCTCAGTGTTGCACTCCACAGAAGGCTCTCATAGGTGGATACACAACCGTGGGCCCAGCTGTCCATGCTGCATCTCTGCCTGCACTGGGGCTGCTGCAGCATATTCAGGAGAGCCATCCTGGGAACCTGGGACTTGGGACCGTTCATCTCCATGTGGCCCTCTCCCTGACACAACCTACTCAATGGCCCTGGCCCCCTTGTCACCTGTCAAGGAGGTGTGGCTGGCGGGGGAGGGGTAGGTTCCCTTCTCCATTCTTCTCAGACCCTCTACAAAAATCTGTGGCCTTCCCTCCCAGGCCAGGTCCCCAGAGCTCAGGGTACAGTATTTTGATGTACCTGGGCCAGGAGCCAGCAAGTCGTGGGGAGACTGAGGACGAGGCCTCCTGGTGTCCCTGGCCACACTCCCGAGCCACCCAGCCCCCTGCCCTGCCCCAGCGGGATCCAGCCCAAACCCTGGTTCCCAAGGAGCCTCAAAGGCCGGAGTTGGGGTGTCCTGCGGAAATCCTGGTGGGATGGAAAATCCCCAGCAGTTGGGCCCCAGGCTGAGCTATGACACTGCACTTCTCCTGCTGGCTGGGGGTCAGCCCGGCCCCACTGCTTCCTGCTTCCCTTTGATGTCTCCTGTGTGAGGGAGGAGTCAGCACCCCTCAGGGTATGGGCACACACACGCTCGCTGGGCTGCGACGAGGAGTCTGTGCTTCTGGGACCTGAGTATGCTGGGGTCAGGCAGGGGCCCAACAGGGTGGGGAGGAGGCTGGGTGGAAAAACCCCAGCCTCAGCAGAGAGGTCATGATGGAGGGCAAGGGATGGTCTGCTCTGAGCCCACTGAGGGTGCGTCCACTCAGGCAGGGCTCTCCAGCCTGGGCTGTCTGATCTGGGAGGGAGGCGCCATGATGAAGAAACTGATGCCTCTAGACAACCCAAGTGCGTCACTCACACAGCCTCCTGGGGGCCTTCATCGTGTGTCTGAGAAACTTCCCAAGAGGTTTCAATAGTAGCTGCCGTTTGCTGGCCCTCTGTGCAGGCACTGGACACCAGCCTGTGTGTGTGCCTTCACCAATTCACAGAAGGATGCCACACTTGGCTTCCAGCTCACCGATGAGCAAGCCGAGGCTCTAGGCAGCCAGGTGGAAGTCATATAGCTGGGTCTGGTGGCCCCAGTGCCACTGTTCCACACTGCTGACAAGGCAGGCGCTCTCCTGGACACTTGGCCTGAGTTGGCCCTTTAACCAGCCAGATAACCCTAGGAAGTACCTGCTGGTTTTAATTTTGGTTCACAGATGAGGAAAATGAAGCATAGAGAGATTAGGTGACCTGCCCGACAACACATACATCATCTGTGGTAGCGCTAGGATCCACGTTGGGTAGCCTGGACCTGCTGTTTGGCACCGCCGTGCTGTCCTGCCACACCACACCTACATATTCCGCCACCCACTAAAAGCCCACTGGGTACAGCCCCTAAGAGGGAAGGCCAAAGATCACACAGCAAGGTCGTGAGCTGAGCTGAGCTGAGGGATAGGGCTCTGCTCTCTGCCCCACCCCCACCTGTGGGGCTCTCTCTGGAAGAGCTCTGAGAAAATGGCAAGGGATGACCAGCAGAGCTGAGACTGCAGGGCCCAGGATGGGAACCCTGGAGGCCTGGGATGCAGGGGTACCTTCTGCAGGGTTTTGAGGGGCAGCTACCCCCTCCCCACCCATAGTGCTCATCTGCCTGGGAGTAGGGTGGTCTTGCCCCCACCTGCCTGCGCAGGAAGGCCTTTGAGACCCTGAGGAGAGAAGTTGGGAGATGCAGGTGGCTGGGGAGGCCGCCCACCCCTCCCCTTTTAACGTTCAAACAGCCCAGCCTGCTGACTTTGATGCAGGGGGTTAGGCAGAGCAGCTTTGAAGTCAGCCCTTGGGGGACGTTCCTATCAGCCTCTGCACAGATAATCTCCCACCCAGCCCTGGGACTCAATATCACTCTTGGGATGCCCCCTCTTAGAGCTTGAGGCCTTTTTTGGTGGCCTTGGGGAGGGGCATGAGGGAATGGAAAAAGCCCCCTCTGTGGGAAATGGGGAGGGTTGGGGAGGGGCAGCCCTGCCTGCCAGAACAGATGCCCCTAGAGACCCCTGCCCTCTGCTCTGCTTCCCCCCAGGCACTGGCGTTCCTCGGAGAACAAGGGGTGGAAGGTGTCTGGAGAACCCCCCTCCCTCCTCGGCCCAGAAGGCGCCTCGCCCCAGGCAGCCAGTGTGCCCCCTGCACATTCCACCTCATAGCCCCCAGTTTGCTCCTTTGCCTTGTCTGCCAGCCTGGGAGCTCACAGAGGGGCACCCCCATCTGATGGCCCCCATGTCCCAGCACTAGGCCTGCACAGGAGGAACAGAATGAATGATGAATTAGTGAATGAAATGGAAATCTGTTAGCAGGGGTATCTTCTGGATTCTCAAACATCCAGACATTTCTGGAACAAAACAAGCCAGCAAGTGGCCTGCAGCCCTGGCAGCAGGAGCAGAAGGGGGAACAGGGGGAGCAGCCTGCTGAGGAGGCCAGGGCCAGGTGAGTGGCTGCGGGGGCAGCTGCCCTTTGCACCTTGGCCAGGCACAGGCCCACTTGTCTACAGGAAGCTGGGGGGTGACATCTGGATTCCAAGCAGCCTATTCAGGAAAGGAACCAATGCCTTATTGGAGTGGTACTTGGCCCTCTCAGGTGCCCAGCCATGGCCTTGGGCATCCCTCAGGGCACCCACCCCTGCATGTGCAGGGAAGGCCTCTTGGACTCCCAGGCTGCCTTCCCCAATGACAATGACAGTGACAGGCCTCAGCTGTTTGGGAGACCTTTGCCCTTGCATGGGCTGAGAAGGCACGTGAGCCTCCTTGGGCTGGCTCTGCCTCTGCTCCCCTCTCCCGGCCTGGTTCTCTCAGCAGAGTTGAAGGATGACAGTGACTGTCTTCCAAGGTTAGGACAGAGGGCCCAATAAAGGCCCACAGCACTCCCTAGCTGTGCGAGGACAGGGAGGGCTGGTCTCCCCAGAGACCAGGCTAAATTCTGCTGTGTCAGTGCCCAGTGGCTTCAGTCAAGTCACTTCATGTGGCCAAGCTGCTCTTTACTGCATCTGCGTGTGCAGGCAGTGCCTCCCTCCCTAAAAGGCTATTATGAAGATTAAATAAAGTCAATTGTGATGAAGTTAAGGCACTGCACAGTTAAGGAGCACTATTGCTGCTAGTGTGACAGTCTTGCGTGTGACATGTGACTGTACTAAAAGGGCTGTCTCCCTCCCTGAGAAGGGGTCCCAGGGGCCAGTGGGGCACTGTGAGAGCAGAGGCCAGGACCTAGGACCTGGTGGGGTCTCGGCTTCCATCACAAAGAAGGTGCCACAGGGGCCAGGGGTTGGGCAAGAAGTGACATGAAAAGAGGACAGAACCCCAGGCCTTGTCAGGGAGCAAGGCACGAGCTGGGCGTGGGTGTGTGTTTTAGTGCATGAGTTAGTAGGTGTGCGTTAGGGCATGTGGGTGCAGGGGGCCAGCTGTTAGATTTTCTGAGTGGTTTTCATCCCATCCCAGTGGTTGAGGATGGGGTGTGTGCCCTAGAGCCCTCAGGTGGGTGCAGCCTGGCAAGGGGGGTCAGAGGGAGACCATGGACCTCAGGCTATGGGAGTGCTCTGCCCATTGCCCTGGCTCCCAGGCTGCTGCCTTCCCACTGCTGGGAGCTGGACTTTCAGGCACAGGAGTTTGAGCCACTACTCCCATCAGAGTTTCGCCTGGGTTTACATCCCAGCTCCTTTAAGCCAATCTCAAAGGTTCATTTGGGAGTCACAGCCATGTGTTAAAGTCCACCAGACTTGGATAGGGGGCAGAGACTTGGGGTGAACTCTTGGTTTAGGCATCAGAACAAGCTGGATGAGGGAGGAAATGGGGAGCCTTTGTTCTAGATGCACGTGGATTCCTGGCAACACCAGGAGTGGGGGCTGTGCAGAGTCCCTCTCAGGGCCTTCTGGGAGGGGCTTTCAGAACTCAGCTGCGTTTAAAAATTAGCAAGCGGAGGAGTTAGAGGCTCTGCGGTTAACCCCTTTTGAGCCTTTGAAGCCTGTTTGAACTGTTAATCAGGAAGGCTGAGCTGGAGGGCTGCAGCCGCCCCCCTGAACGCCCATCCTGAGCTGGGTCTCTGGCTCTGGGTATTGAAGCTGAGAAACTGCTGTCTGCGTGGGGTCTGCTGAAGTTCCCTGCCCCCTCCTCGACTGATGTTGACGGCCTCTTTGTTTTCTCATCTCAGCCTATTCAAGGCCGTTTTTCAGCTTGCTGGCTTTGCATTAAGATTGGAGGGATTTTCCACCCTTCCGAGGTTATGAAATAGCTCGGCAAGGACAAGGCCTCCCCGCGGGAGTCGACCCAGCTTCCTCCCGCACGTGCTGCAGGGAGAGCCTCTTTGCTGCCACAATTCCAAGGGCAAAATGAGACAGGAGAAAGAACCATTTGTGGAAGGGGCCTCTCCTCGTCTGTCCCAAGGAAAAGTGACCAGCAGAGAGCCATACTGGCTGGGGACACATCCCAACAGGGCCATTTTCAGCAGGTGGCTGTCCACTGCCAACAGTCAGAGGGCCAGGAACACTATTCCAGTCTGGCCTCTACAGGGGCCATGACCCTTAAGGCAGGTGACTTTCCCTCCTTCCTGGTCTCCTAGCTTTCCTGCCACCTCTCTGGCTTTGTCCTCGGTCTCCTTTGCAAGCTGTCCCTCCTGGCTTGGCTGTTAACACCAGAGCTCCTCAGGACTTGTCCAGGGCTGGTTTCTCTTCTCTCTCCAAACCTGTTTCCCAGAGCTGCTCCCCCAGTCCCTGCGGCTTCCGGCATCATCTGTGGGTCCCCGACTCCCAAATGTCTCTCCAGTCTGGGCCTCCACCTTCCAGACCCACATTTTGGTCACCTGCCCCACGGCTCCCTTCAATAGCTTCTGTCACTCCACACTCCATACCACCAAGCACACTTCTTCAACAACAAAGGTCCCTGCCACCCACCCTTGCAGCCATGCAAGCTGGAAACCACAGAATCATTCCCAACACTTCCCACTCCCAGCTGCCCACATCTGCCCCATCACCATGCCATGCTGACTTCACCCCTCACTATCTCTGGAAGTTTTCTGCCTCCCTCCATTCCCTTTGCCACTGCCATGGTAGGCCACCATCTCTGGGCATTGCCTCTATCCCCTTCCAGTCCATTCTCTACTCAGCAGAGGGAGATCCTTTCAGAATGGGGATCCAACTGGGTGACTCTCTCCGTGGGACCTTTCAGTGGCTCTCAGTGCTCTCAAGGCCAAAGTCCTCAGTGGCAGTGTGGCCTGTCTGGTCTGGCCTCTGCTTGCAGCTCTCTTCTTCCTCTTCACTCTCCCAGTTCACAGGCCTGGCCTCTTTTTTCTGCACCCCTCATCCTGCCTCCCACCACCTTCTCCAAAGGAGCTTCTAGAACCTCAAACTAATTCCTGGTTCAGACCCTGTTCCAGGTGGTTCCTGTTATGGACGTCCTCTGTGTGCCCGCTTGCAGAGCACTCTCCTTGGGGTGCAGTAAAACACACTCTAACACCTTGGGTAGTCTCTCTCCCCTTTGGACCACAAGTCCCACAAGGGCAGGGGCCACTTGGTTCATGACCCTGTCAAATCCCTTCTGCCTGGGCCACAACTGTCTAGTGCCTGGTGAGTTTTCAATAAAGATTTGTTCAATGACCAAATCTGTAAAATGGGGCAATGATCACTGCCCTGCCTCTCAGGCATAATTCACCGCCTGGAAAAGCGCTGTGTAGATGGCAGAACACAGCCTCCAAGTCAGCTTACCATGGTCTGTATCACTAGTGGGTATGCAGCGTGTGTGCGCTCGCTGCAATCTCCCAGAACCTCCGTAAGCATGCTGAATAAAGTAACAGGAGCTCCCCTGTGGAGGGAGGGGAGAGAAAAGATTCTACTCAATCACACTGGGAAATGGCTCTCCACTCTGTAAAAGTAATTTGCTCCAATGATTACTTCCTGTCACACCACTGGATGTTCCTCTCTTCTGCCCTCCTGGACACACAGTCAGGCAGATATGGTCTGGCTCTTATGCTCCAATCAGGACCTCTTCTGGGAGGATCACATGTCAACAGCCCAGGGTCACCTGTGTGGCCACTGGACTGAACTGCTCAGGCGCACACCTTTCACAACTCTCCTGAGCACCTAAGGACCTGGCTCTCTTCCCCGACCCACACCGCCACCTTGAAGCCCAGCCAGAACTTTGGTGGGGGCCCAGTTTGCCCAAACAGTAGCCTGAGTAGCTGGGCCTGGGCCCGAGCCTGCGACAGGCTTGTGTGCTGGGCACTGGCCCCCCGGGGAGTCCTCATTCTATGACGCTAATTGCTACAATTAGCCAGAGAAAGGCCTATTAGATCAGTTTCTTCTGGCACAGGCCAGGCTGCTAGGGAGGGTGAGCCTGAGCGCAAGCCTTTTCGGAGGAGCAAGGATTCTTCCATAAATGAGGCCACATTTAAATTGCAAACAAGGCCTCACCCAGTCCAAGAAAAGGCTCTCGGAGAAAGGCTTCAGTTCCACAGATGGAGGAGTTGGGGGAGTGGGTGCATGCTGGGCTTTCTGGACCTTCCTAGTTGATCTCATTAAGACCCTGGGTCATCCAGGCTCCTATCAGTGACCCAGTCCTGCTGGAGCCGGCCAGCGTGGAAGAACGTGGCAAAGGTTGAAGAGAGCACAGGGGAAGGAAGGGCAGTATTAGAACCCCTTCCTTCCCCCCAGCCGGACCTGCTCTGAGGCCCCCTCCGATATCTCCTCCTCCTAGAGTGTATTGCAAACCTTATGGATCTGCTGTCCACCTAGAGCCACTCCCTTATCAGTCTGCACTAACTGGAGGTGAGAGGGTCTGCCCGGCCTCTATCTAGGCCACCTCTAATTCAGACAAGCCATAGGTGCCCATGCCGGAAAAGGCTTAGGGACTGCAGCTGAAAGACTGTTCCAACTAAAGCCCTGGGTGGCAGCCCCCAGGCTGTGGGTCTTGAGACACCCACCAACCTTATTATACTGCTGGCAGGGGCAGGGGCTGCTCCAATTGGCCAGGCCTGGGTTGGGTCTCTGTCACTGAGAGGGTGAGGCTATAGGTGCTAGGTGTGGTAGGATGCAGGCCAGGGCTTGCTTCGTTTAAAGGGACAGAATAGAGACCATCCCAGACCCCAGAGCTGGTCTCAGGCAGTGGCCCTCATCTGGGATACTCACCAGGGGACATGTGGCAATGTCTGGAGACATTTTTGATTATCACAACTGTGATACTGGGTGCTACTGATATCTACTGGGTAGAGGCCAGGCAGGCTGTTAACCATCCTACAATGCAAAGGACAGCCCCAACAACAAAGAATGGTCTGGCCCCAAATGTCACCAGTACGGCAGTTGAGAACACATGATCTGAGGGGAGAGGATCCTGACATGCTGCTTATTTTCACACTGTGTTCTGAAAATGGATGTACACTTTCCTGGCCTGGCCATTCCTTCATTGAAAAAAATCAATGAAACCATTCAACAGACAGGCATGACATACCCGCTGTGTGCAGACCCTGTAGAGAAGACAGACACGCTCTCATGGGGCCTCCCTTCCGGTGGAGGAGAGAGGCAGGCAACAAGTAAGTAGATGCCAAAGGAACTAGAAAATACCATGGCATAGCCTGTGCTTTTAGAGGCTTGAAACATAGTGCTGACCTAGCAAGTGACTGAAGGGGCCGACTGAAATGGCAGGTCAGAGATCTCCCTGACCAGTAGCATTTCAGGTGAGACCTGAAGGATGAGAAGGAATTGTCATGGAAAGATCACAGGGAAGGGTGAGCCAAGCAGAAGTGGCTGGTGCAAAGGCCCTGAGGCACTTGGCTGATTTGAGAAACAGGCAGAAGGCTAGCGTGACAGGAGCTCTGTGAGGGAGAAGGACAGCATGGCAGATCTTGTAAAACCTGATGGCATTTGAGATTTATTTCCTAGAAATAGAAGCCACTGGAGGGTATGTGGCAGGGAGTGATGAGACATGCATTCATTTATTCATTCTTGCCCTTTGGGACTCTACTGCATAGCACATAGGGTTAATCACAGCCCTAAGTTCATGAAACACGGTCACTCTGTAAGGGTCACGGTGGGAGACATCACTCTGTTCCTCTCTGTGCTTTTCCATTTAATCCCCATTCTCCACCCCTGCTCCCCTCCCACCATAGACAGCTGCTCCAGTGTAATTTATTTATATCATTGTGTGCATGTGCCCTGGTAATGCATGGAGTATCTTCTAGCACGTCTGGGTGGTGTGTAATTTTAATTTTAATACACAGTCGTGTACTGAGGCCCTCATTCTGTTTGGCATTTGTGTCGCTCAGTGCCCTGTTTGCACATGTCTCCATTTTGTGAAGTGTACATCTAGTCCTTACTCCTAACCACAGTGCCAGGTTCCAACTCCCCACCCCCACAAGCAGGGCTGCACTAAGCGTGCACACACACAGCCCCTCGTTGTTCTGGTGAGAACTGCTCTAGCTGTTTACCCAGGAGGGAAACTGCTGGGTTGCAGGTATTAAATATTTTATTTGAGGAAGAAGTGTTGGATGGCTCTCCAGAATGCCTGTGCCTGTCTACATTCCCACCTGCGGCACACAGGGAGGCTTGTTTCCTGCGTTTCTGCCAACACTTGGCGTTATCCTACTTTCTAATTCTCGTATGAACCTTTCAGTTGCATTTCTCTGATTACTGACGAGCTTCAGCATCTTTTCATACATTTGGTAACTCTCCTCCAAACTGCCAGTTAACATCAATTGCCCACTTCTCTATTGGGTTTCCTCTCTTTTCCTCATCGATTTGTAGGACTTTTTAGTATATTTTAGCTTTTGTTCCCTTATTGGTTTTAGTTGTTTCAAATATCTTGTAATCCGTCATTTGTAAGCCGGGCAAAGTAACATGAATGAGAGTGAAAAAGGCAAGTCATGTCTTAGTGAAAATAGTTTTGACCTTTGCAACAATGGATTTATTTAACAGAAATAGTTAACTTGCATGTATTCAAGTTCATAAATTTTAGTCTTGAAGTTTGTGCTTTCTGGGTCCTGTTTAAGACCTCAAGGCCACCCTGGGCCATGAAATTATTCTTCATAGTTTTCTCCTACTAAACAAACATCAAGTTTAACTTTTACTTTTAAATCTTTAGTCCACTTGGAGCCTCCTTTTTCTAGGGGTCAGGTAGGAATCCACATTCATATTTCTCCTTTTGGGGCTAATTTTCCCAATATCATCTTCTAAGTAGTCCCCATAGACATGTGGTGCCACCTTTATCTCATGCCACCTTCCTCTAGACGCAGGGCTACCTCTGAAGTCTCTTCTGGGCCTCTGTCCCCCACAGTTCTCCAGGATCTTCTGGTACAAGGCCTTCTCTGTTCTCCTTTTTCAAAGTTCATTTGGTGTCTGTAGATCTTTTTCTTTCACATACATTTTAGAATATGTTTGTCAAGTTCCTCAAAAGCTCCAACTAGAAGTTCAAGTGGAGTTGTATTGAATTTACAGATTTGGAAAAACCTCACATCTTTCTAATGCTAAACTGCCCCATCCAAGAGAATAGAATGTCTCTCCATATCAAAAGATCTCCTTTTATATCCTTCAATAGAATTTTAAAAATTTCTCCATAAAAGTCTTCTTTGTTAATTCCTAGACCTGATATAAATTTTGCTTCTATTCTGATTGCTACTTTAACTTCTATTATACTTTTTAGTTACTCATTACTAGCATAAAGAAATACTTTTGGGGGGGTGTATACTGATCTTATACCCAAAAACTTTGTTGAAGTCTGTTTTTAGTTCTAAAAGTTTAACTTTTTTTTCAGGTAGCTTAGCAGTTTTCAAAGTGTGGTCCAAGGACCCCAGAGACCCTTTCACTCAAGGTCAAAACCATTTTCATAATAGACATTATTTGCTTTTTCTGCTTTCACTCTCACAAAGTTGAAGAGTTTTCCAGAGGCAGCATGACCCCACTGGAATATGTGCTTCTCTAGTCCTGTGTTTTAAACATTTCTCAGTTTTAACTTCTAAGAAGGTAACTATCAACAGATATACACTCACATTAACAAAAGTTCTTTGGGGACCTCCATAACTTTTAAGAGAAAATAGGGTCCTGAGACCAAAACGTTTGAGAACCCTGATGTAGACAAGCTTGTGATCGGCAGTTTCCTTTCTCTCTCCAGCTCTCATTTACATACCATTTCCTTTTCTTGTGTTAGAGGATGGCCAGGATCGCATCCTAGGCTTACTCCTCATCTTAAAGGGACGGATACACTTTGGTTTGTTTGCTGAAAAGAAAGTTTGGGTATACAACTTGTATCAAGTTAGGGAAGTCCCTTTCTAGTCCTGGCTGGCTAAGTGGTGTCCCCCCCTCCCTAAAATCATACATAGGCATTAAACTTTATCATATAATTTTCCTGCCTCTATTGAGAGAACCATATGGTTTTTCTCCTCTAGTCTCTTAATGTGGTGAATTACAGGGATAGAGTTTCTGATATTGGATCATCTTTGCATTCCTAGGAGAAATCCCACTTGTTTAAGAATTGTTAATATACTGTTGGATTCGGTTAGCTAACGCTGTACATGGGACTTCTGCATCTATGTTCTTAAGGGAAATAGCTCATAATTTTCTTACGCTCTCCTTATTTGAATTTGGACATGCTCTGATTCGCAATTTAAAAAGATCCCTCTAGCTGGAGCATAAATCCTGAATCAGGCCCACTCTTCTCTTCAGCATGTTTGGAAACATTAAAATAGAACCGTAATCAAGCAACCCAATCCTTAAATTTTTCTCCTAGTGAATATCTTGAAAACAGGTGCAGAAATGGATCATTTGAGACACCATAGAAATCTGGTTAATCTGCCTGCCTGCTTTCCTTCAAGGAGTATTGCCTGAGCGAGGCTGCCTATCAGGCTCTTACCCGGCACCGCAGAGAACCAAACAGACAAGTCCCTCCTGGGAGCTTTTGGTCCAGCAGTGGCTGGGAGCAAGGAAAGGGGCTGGTAAGTGTGCCTCAAATGTGGGCATGATGATTAGCAACATTTTTGACCTTTGTGATGCTCAGTCTAGAACAGAAGTGTTCTCTGTAGAGGACCAGCCTTCACTCACCATCTAGAAACCTCAACTGCGAATCCTGACTGATCCCCAACTCGGACCTTCAACCCAAGTCCCATCTCCAACTCGGAACCCCAACCGGGACCCTGACTCAGAACCACTAGGCCGGTCCACACAGTCTCCAGACGGCGACTCCGATCTCCAACTCAGAATTCGGATTCTAATCCAGACCCCAGACCCGGACTCCGACCCCCGACTCAGAACCAAGACTCGGGCTCAGATCCCGGACTCCGACCCCGGACTCGGATCCCCGACTCTGAATTCGATCTTAATTCGGACAGACCCTGACTCCGATCCCTAACTCAGAACCAGGCGGTGAACCCTGACCCGGACCTCCGACTCGGCACTTGGAAGCCCGACCCCCCATGAGGACCCCTGATCCTCCGATCCCAGACGCAGAACCACGAGGCGGACCCGCGGCCCAGACTCCGATCCCCGGCTCGATCCCCGACTCAAAACCAAGAGTCGGGCTCCGCCCGATCCCCTCCTCGGACCCCTGACCCTCCGATCCCGGGCGCAGAACCCCGAGGCGGACTCGGATCCCCGAGTGGAACTCCAGACGCCGACTCTGAACCACCCGGCGGACCCGCGACCCGAACTGCGATCCCCAGCGTGGAACCACGACGTGGACTCCCATCCCGGCCCCGGCCCTGGCCCTCGGCCCGGCTCTCCACGAGGCGCCGGGCGGAGCGCAATGGCCAGGCCGGGCCCCAGGGGGCCTGAGCCGCTGGCCGCGGTGGCCCCACCACCCGACCGCCCGAAGCGGAGCTCACCTCGGCGTGTTGGCGATCGCGCGTCTCGCGCTGCCCGGTCGGTCCGCGCCGGGAGTGCTGAGGGGCCGTGAGGGGCGCGTACTGAGACCTCTGCGCAGACCGGAGCGCCGGCCGAGGAGACCTCCGCGGTGACCGGAGCGCCGGCCGAGGAGAGCGCGGCGGTGACCGGAGCGCCGGCCGAGGAGATCTCCGCGGTGACCGGAGCGCCGGCCGAGGAGAGCGCGGCGGTGACCGGAGCGCCGGCCGAGGAGATCTCCGCGGTGACCGGAGCGCCGGCCGAGGAGAGCGCGGCGGTGACCGGAGCGCCGGCTGAGGAGATTTCCGCGGGGACCGGAGCGCCGGCCGAGGAGAGCGCGGCGGTGACCGGAGCGCCGGCCGAGGAGATCTCCGTGGTGACCGGAGCGCCGGCCGAGGAGAGCGCGGCGGTGACCGGAGCGCCGGCCGAGGAGATCTCCGTGGTGACCGGAGCGCCGGCCGAGGAGAGCGCGGCGGTGACCGGAGCGCCGGCCGAGGAGATCTCCGTGGTGACCGGAGCGCCGGCCGAGGAGACCTCCGCGGTGACCGGAGCGCCGGCGAGGAGAGCGCGGCGGTGACCGGAGCGCCGGCCGAGGAGATCTCCGTGGTGACCGGAGCGCCGGCCGAGGAGAGCGCGGCGGTGACCGGAGCGCCGGCCGAGGAGATCTCCGTGGTGACCGGAGCGCCGGCCGAGGAGATTTCCGTGGTGACCGGAGCGCCGGCCGAGGAGATCTCCGCGGTGAACCGAGCGCCGGCCGAGGAGAGCGCGGCGGTGACCGGAGCGCCGGCCGAGGAGAGCGCGGCGGTGACCGGAGCGCCGGCTGAGGAGATTTCCGCGGGGACCGGAGCGCCGGCTGAGGAGATTTCCGTGGTGACCGGAGCGCCGGCCGAGGAGACCTCCTCGGTGAACCGAGCGCCGGCCGAGATGATCTCCGTGGTGACCGGAGCGCCGGCCGAGATCTCCACGGTGACCAGAGCGCCGGCTGAGGGGAGCGCAACGGAGGTCAGGAACACTCAGAACCCTCTGGGCACGAGCGTGGCGCAGAGACCGTCTGCGGAGCTGCTGCGACCCCTTTTGAGGTGGCGGCCTCCCTGCTGCTGATTGGCCGGGCCCGCGAGGGCGGGCTTGCCGCGTGCGGCCGCGCGGATTGGCTGGGCGCGGAGGGTGGCGTGCCGCGCTCTGCCATTGGCTGAGAGGGGCCGGCGCCGATGCCCCCCGGGCTCGGATTGGCCGGCGAGTCTAGCACCACGTGCCGCGCCCCGCCCCTCCCGCGCGGGCCAGGAGGCGCGCCGCCCCCACCCGCGGTCCGAGCGTCCCCGTGGTCCCCGGGCGGGTCCGCGTCCGCGCTGAGGGGGCCGCCCTTCTGCTCGGCGAGACGCCCTGCGCCCCAGGGTGACCCTGCGGGCTGTTTGCCGCACGCGACCGGAGAGCCCTTTCCTCCCTGTCCGCGGCTGGACAGGCGCAGGGGTGGCGCTCCCACCTCCCTGCGGACTGTGCGCTGAGGGAGGGGCCGTGACCGCCCGGTCACCCCGCAGGGACCAGGGGATCAGCCTCCCGCCCGGACCGACAGCTCTGCGTGCGCCCGCCGCCTCCCCTCTCCCGCCCCGGTCCACACTGGCGTCGGCGCGGACGCGGTCAGGACGCTTGTCCTTGGGGGCTCTCGCCCCCCCGGGGTCTCAGCAGCAAGTCCGGGCAGCCTGGACCTAACGTTGCAAGACGGCTGTGGCCCGCGGACCTCTCGCGCGTTCTCGGAGGCGTCACCGGCCCGCCCAGGCCCGACCTCAGACACGGAGGAACGGGGCCGGAGCAGCAGGGCCAGCAGCCCTCCTGAAATGTGTGTCTGCGAGAAGACCAGAGTCTCTGCCGGGGGGGACGAGGCGGCGTGTCGTTCCTGGTTCAGCCTGAGGAGGAGGGAAAGTGGTGTCGTCTTGTCAGGCATCAACGGGGAGGCCAGGCGACCAGCCGGGGTTGGTGCGTTTGATCCAGAGGGTCCTCCTGCCCTCCCCACCTGGCGGGGTGTTGTTTGGCGTCGCCTGTCCTGGAGGCAGGTTGTAACCAGTATCATCACATGGTTCTGTGCTCAGGGGGGCGCCGCGTTCAGGGTTTAATACTCTGCTGTCATCTTAGAATTCTTAACAATTTCATTTATGAACTTGTGTTTTGTAAGTGAAGTTGAACAGGATAATGGCGGGTGCTCCAGGGGCTTGGAGCCTCTGCTGGCATGTGGTCCCACCACCTCCCTGCCTCCTGGGGACAGGTTCTCAGCGGCCCACTCTCCCGCCCCCTCTGCCTGGCGGGGGGTTCCTCTCCCCACTCCCACCAGGCGACCGCTGTGATCCTCTGGCCCAGAAGGGCAGAGAGGGACTGGAGTCCTGGCCCACGCTCTGCAACACCAGGACCCCTACCTAGAAGATGGAGATGACACTGCCAGCCTCGTGGAGCTGTTGAGACAAGAACAGGAAGATAGTGCTGGAACATGAGGTGGAATGCAGCCTCAGGCACCGCCCTGGTTTTTGCTGCTGTGAGCAAGTGGGAGCAGCTCAGACCACCGCCTTCTGTGGCCTCCCGCATCCCTCCCTGGATACCCTCCAGGCATGTCTTTTTCGCCTCCCCAGGGCCATCGGGAGTGGGAGCCACAGGTCATCAGAACGATTTCACAGATTTCAACAAAGCAAAAATCCCTGCCTCTGTGGGGTTTGCGTTCCTGTAGGAGAGACCGACAAGAAGTGTTCAAAGTGTTCTGGAAGTTCTTTGTCAGAACCTGTAGATGCCTAGGTTGCTTTTGTTAGCTGCACCCTATGGCTGTACCACGGCTGGCCCCTCTAGTCCTTACTCATGAACACCAGCTTTTCCCCAAACTTTTGATTTTGGTTTTGGTGTTGTTTTTAATCCAAGGATGTTGAGCGTGGGATAAAAAGCCATCTAAAGCAAGTCCACTTAAAATGGTGACTACCTTCTGAGGAAAGAGTGGCAAAGGGAGTCAATTGGGATTTCATCTTGAAAACTGATTTTTAAAATCATGAAAATTGAGTTGCATTGATCTTATACTTAACAAAATTTCGGTTCTAATTATGTACCTGGATGGAGGCACGTCTTTCAAGTGGCCGATTCGTTCGCGCATGTGTTCGTGTGCTGGCACTTGCTCCACCGAACCCTCTAACCTCAGAACTTGAGATCCTGGACACACTCAGGCTTTCCCCTAACAGACTCCCTCACAGTGAAACCGTGTGGGCACATCTTTGCAGCTTGTGTGACCATCTCCTTGGGGCCGTGCTTCGAGCCGGGCCAAGGAGCCTGCTGCTGTTGATTTTGACACAGTGGTCGAGAAGGATGGTTCCGAGTCACATGCAGGCTGAGTCCTCACCCCTCACGGCACATGGGGTGCCGTCAATCAGCTAGCACTGCCCGCCAGCCCGGCGCACCTGTTGTGTTCTGCCCCTCCTCTTCTCTAGTCCTTGGGGGAGACAGGAAAACGGTCCAAGACTGAACGGGGATTGTTGTCTCGTCGGGAGACAAGAGACACGTGGGAATTGGCTGGAGAAGCATGTGGGGCTGGGAGGACTCCAGGCCAGCCCAGGGCCAACTGGGGGCTGCCAGGAGGGCTGGGAGGGGGAGCCTGGAGCTGGCCTTGGGCACAACAGCAGAAATCGGGGAGGGGGTGCAGGCACGGCCAGTTCCTCTCTGGGTTTTGCTGGGGTCCCTCCCAAGCCCAGGCCAGCCTGGGGGTTCTCGGGTCCTGGAAGCCCTGGGATGTGGCGCCTGGCCCTTGTCACCTTCTTGGTCTTAGGACTGGGGGGCTGGTGTGGGGCACCTGGTGGCCTCTACCCTGGCTCCCCGTGTGACAGAGGGCATCTGGTTTATCTCATCTGTACGTGGTAGGGGCTGACCTAACGTTCCTTGTGCTCCCTCCAGCACTAATATTCGGGGTTCAAAAGGTTTCCTAGCAGGCCTCTGCACCCGAGTGCACGCACGCACACACGCACACACAGCTGAAGAGAATTAGGCTCAAAACGTCCACTCGGCTTTTCTCTTGATTCCAAGGTATTTAGAATGGGGGTGGGGGATTAGGGGAGGAAGTTGCTGAGCTAATTCTCCTGCGTTTGCCAGCACAGAAGTGCAGATGGGGCCCAGAGCCCCACCGTGTCCTGGGGGAAACACCAGCCCTCCTCCGCACGGGGCAAGGCAGGAGGAAAGGACGGGGTGGGAGCCCCTCTCCCGAGTGACGGGACGTGGCAGGTCCTGGCTGAGAGGTTCTCTGGGCTGCAGTTCACCCCCCACTGCTCCCCCACCCCCAGAGTCTAAGGGTGGAACCAGCTTTGGGCTCAGCCAGGTTCCCAGAGAGCTGCTTCCCTCCAAAGCCAAGAGGCCCAGGGCCACATGGCTGCCTCGGCTGCATCTTCCCAGGGAGGGCCCTTGCCCCATGCTGCTTTCTGAAGTGCACAGGAATGCAGAGGGGGATGAGGACCCCAGGGTACCCCTGCCTGACCAAGGCAGTTGCCAAGAAGCCCACTCTTCAGGTCAGCCCCTGCAGTCAACACCCCCGTCTCCATGTCCCCAGCACCCAGCGGCCACTCCGTCCTCAACAGCTTTTTGCACACACACTCACACATACCACTGTGGCTGTGCTGGGTGAGATCTCTGTGACCCTCAAGACCGTCTGTCCAGTGGCTGCTTGGCTGGTCTCAGGTCTCTGCTGACCCTGCTGCCCAAGTCCTCATTCCGAAATCCTCCTCCTGTGGGCTCCTCTACCTGCGTTCCACGTGGGCCTCCCCTCTGTCCCAATGGCTTCAGGTATGTTGACCTGTTGATGACTCCCCACTCTTGCTTGGCCCTTGACACGTGTGTACTTACCTTGTCTTATATTCATGTCTCCCTTGCGCCCGCAGGGGGCACGTCCCCTCCCGAAGCTGTTGTCCCCCAAATCTCCCTGCCTTGTGTTCCCCACTTCGGAGCTTGGCACCCCCAATGAGGATGGGTAGGCTCTGGGTCATTCTGGGCCTTGCAGACCATGGTAGGGATGAGGCACAGTGGGGCTTCTCTAGGAGGTTTAGGGGAGAGTGGTGGTGAGGATCAGGTCTCCATTCTAGAAAGATCACCCTGGCTGCTGAATGGAGAGAGAGCTAGAGAGGGCAGAGGAGGTGAGAGGGCACAGGAGGCCTGTGGGGAGACTCACCATCGCCCAGTGAGAGAGGCAGGAGGCTTGGAGGAAGGTGGTGGCCAAGGAGGTCTGAGAAATGGCCAGGCCAGGGCTCCTGTGGGAGGCAGCTTTGGTGGGACCCCATGGATGAGGGCAAGGAGGAGCTCTGGGTAGCCCCTAGGGTGGATTTGGAGGGAAGGTTAAAAGTCAGGCAGACAAGCCAAGTCTTCAGAAACCCATGTATGTGTGTCAGCCCCCACCCCTCCACCCAGCTGCGGTGATGGCTCCGTGGATCTGGAGCATTGTCACTCCACAAACCGGGCCTGTCTGTGGTTCCCTTCCCTGTCTTATCTGCCCAGAGCCTGCAGCAGGGCACAGGCTCAGGGTGACCAAGTGTGACAGACGTGCGTCCTGTGCCCCGCTGTGCTGGTCCCCATTCCAGGACAATGTTGGACCCCCACAGCACCCCTCTCCAAGAGCAACGTGGGAAGGGAGTTATGGGGGAATGCCATTAGACGACGATGCTGCGTTAGGTCGGTCCTAGCCTTTCATCACTGGCAGACTTGCTTTCCTATGTTTGGGGTCAGCGATAACGAGAGGCCAGACTGGTGGGGGTCTCGAGTGCTGGCGGTCCCGATGAGTGGCAGTGCGGGGTGTGGACCACTTCCCATCCAGAGGGCAGCTGTGCCGTGTGTGTGTATGTTTGGGCATTGCACAGTCAAGCCTTGATTAGCCAACCCCAGTTCTCCCAGAGCCCCCACTTCGATGCGGGTTAACTCAGCAGCTGTCTCCTGAGCACCTGCTTGGGGCCTGGTTAGGTGCCAGGCATGGCGGGTGGGAAAGAAAAATGACTGGACCCTGCCAGACCCGTCGCCTAAACAGCCTTCCCTACCACTACTTTCCAGAGGCAATTTCTTCCCACGATGCGTCCTGTCCCAAGGCATGTGTGCCCCCCCACTTCCTGCCCAGGTCCACCGTTTCCACAGCCATCACTCAGCCAGCCACAGTCTCCCGAGCCCTCCAGGTTGGGTGGGTCCAGGCCTTTGAGGACATTGGCATTACCAGGGCCAACCTGGAAAGTGTTTCCGATTATCTCTCAAGTTCCGGGAAAGGTGTTAACAGGAAGCCCATCCCTGTCGCTCTGGTGGTTATAGGTTGTTTTTAAACATTGAAGCGCCCTCAATTGATACTTGTGGTGTGGACAGATATTTGCAGAGAGCCCGTATGTTGCTTGGCTCTGTGCTTGTAGAGGGCAAGGCGACTGAAATGGCAGGCCTCTGGTGAGCAGTGGGTACAAAGTGATTGGTTGTGAGGAACCTCAGAGAACTGAATGAGAATGTTCTAATTGACCTGCGCTGGCTCAGAGGATGGATGTAATTTGGGGGAAAAAGACAGGACTGAAAGAAAGAGCAATCTGACTGGGCAGTCTGAGTACCATATGGCCATGTGGTTTTAAGGTCTGTCCCCGTGGTCTTTGAGACTCCTCCCTTCAAGAGGTGGAGTTTAATTCCCTCCCCTTGATTTCAGCCTAGACTTAGAGATTTGTTTCTGACAAGTAGAATATGCTGGAAGTGACAAAGTGTGACTTCTGAGACTAGATCATAAAAGGCACTGCAGCTTCCTCCTTGTTTGCTCTTGCTGGGGCCGCCAACTCTGGAAGAAGCCGACTGCCATGTTGTGAGGATGCTCAAGCAGCCCTGTGGTGAGGTCTAGTTGGTGAGGAACTGAGACCTCACTGTGAGGAACTGAGCCATCTTGGAAGTGGATCCTCCAGCCCCAGTCAAGCCATCAGATGACTGCAGTCCTGGCCAGCATGCTGACTTCAGCCTCACAAAAGACTCTGAGCCAGAACCACCCAGCTGCTCCTGGATTCCAGGCTCTCAGAAACCATGTGAAATAGTAAATGTTCATTGCTTTAAGCTGTGAAGTTGAAGGGTAGTTTGTTACTCGGCAATAGCTAGCTGATACAGCCACCCTTGCCAGGTTCAGTCTGACCCTTGACGGGGGCAGCAAAGAGCTCAGCCTGCCTGTCAGCTTTCTCCAATGGTTGATGGCATCTGGGGAACCGAGAGAAAGGGTACTGTGACCTGACAGCAGCATCTGCCCCTGGCATGCAAGTCACATCAGGCCAGAGGCTCTTAACCTGGGGGGCCCATGAGACCCACATGGCTGTGCAGGTCCTATTCCCAGAGATGAGTGATTTCAACTCAGTGGGTGGTCTGCAGGCAGCAGAGAGCTGTTGGGGTTTGAACCGGGGTGACTTTGTGACAATGTGCTTATGATTGGGAGAAGCTGACAGCTGGAGTGTAATCTGGCAACTACAACAGGTGACTTTTCTTCCCCAGAGAACATCCAAATCCAGTTCTTTAGGATATGGGTAGGACTAAGGGTAGGGCCTGCCTTTCTTGAGGCCGGTGGCCAGGGACCCACACCTTCCCAGGCAGCATCCAGGGTACCCGGGCATTGAGGGGGCCGGGTTGCTAGGGTGCCTTCTCATCGGTCTCTGAGTGGGTCCCCAGTGCTCTGTCCCCCAGCTCACCATGGAGGTAACCCCATGCTATAGTGGCGACTCTCTCATCCTCCTCCTTTCCCAGCGCCCTGCCCTAGGGAGGCTGGCAGTTGGACCTGTACATCGGTCCTTTTGCTTCCCAAGGGTGTAACTTCCTTTTCCTCAGTGGTGGCCTACGGCCTGTGGGCCCAAGGATGGACACTGAACTCCTTCATGCCTGCCCCACCCTGATGGTTCTCACATGACCAGGGCCCCAGAGAAGGGGCCTTGAAGCCAGCTCTGTCCCCAAGGTGTTTTCTATGCCCAGGAACATCGATGAGCCCTCACGTCAGTCAGCCACAGTGAAAAGGGAGCAGGCACATTGGGGTGATGGTACGATGCCCTTTGTGGGTGGGAAGTGGCACCAAAGCCCCCTCCCATTTTTCTGCCCTCCCTGCCCCTTTGGGAAAGGCCGGCGCTTTCCGGCGGGATTGTTTCTGCTCCGTAAGCATCCACTAAAACAAAAGGCAGAAGTGGTGTGTATTGGCAAGATTCCTTTAGGCCCCCGGAGGCCAATTATGTGCCTGCCTGGGCACAGACCCCACCTGGGGGCTGAGCCGCCACCTCACTGGGCAGCCCCTGCCTCCAAGGCCTCACGTATCAGCTGGTGTTCGGGGCTGTCCAACAGCACGTCCAACTCAAAGTCCCTGCGAGGCTGTCAGAGCAGCCTGGAAGTAGGAGAGCAATGAATGGGTGCGGCCGAGGCGCCTCCAAGGGGGGATGCTTGGTCTATTTGACCTAACCAACAGTTCCTAGATGTCACTGTATCAGGTCCAGTCCTAAGGGCTTTAAGACAGTAACTCATTTAATCCTATCACAGCCCACCATGGAGGTAGGGAAACGGAGGCACAGCAAGGTCAAGGGGCTGCCAGGCATCACACAGGTAGTGGATGCTGGAGCTGGGCTTTGCACCCAGGTGTCCTGGGACCAGGCTCTCTCTGTCTGTCTGTCCTTCCCTCCTTGCCCCATGGCCTCAGTGTGAGGGATGTGGCCCCTGCTTGCACAGCAGCCATGTGGCCCAGTCGGGCAGTCCCGTCGTGGACACGGCGCTTACTGGGCCTAAGGGTAGGGGTGCCTTCGCCCACATTTGGCCTTCTAGGCGCTGAACTCACGTGTGCTGCCCCTCTTCCTGGAGCTACCGTGTGTGCCAGCAGCTGTGCCCAGCGGGGGAGGTGGTGTGGGCAGCGGAGCCCCCAGAGGTACGAGGCTCCATAAAACTCCCACAACAGATGGCCAGATTGGGGACCCCGGGAACCCCTGCTCATTAATTGTGCCACCTGATGGTGACGTCATTTTTTACGTGGTTGAGAAGGCCTCGGAGACTCTGCTCAGTAGAGAGAGGACTCCCCTGGCCCAAACTCACTTCGGCAGCAGCCGCTTAACAGACTTGGACGCTCTTCTCTGCAGAATCCTTTCCTTTCTGGGGTCTGCAGCCCAAACACCGCCCGCTGGCACGGCTGAGCAGAACTAAGAGAGGTGATGAATCGGGGTCTCATTTGGGTGCTCAGTCCTGCTGGCATTTCTAGCTTGCTCCGTGCTCCTCTTCTTTCTTTTTAGCTTCCCTTTGGTGTACCCCGAATCCTCGAGGAGGGTGGGGTGGTGGAAAATGGAGTTGGCACAGGCAGAGGCGCATCCCCCCAAGGGGGTCGGTACGGAGGCCTCTGGGGTAGCACAGGGTGGGCAGTGGCCTGAAGCCTCGCCCCAGGGCTTGGGCCCTGGGCCCAGATCTAAATGCAAGCGGTGAAGGCTCCACGCAGCCTCAGCTCCGAGGAGGCAGGGGATCCAGTCTGAAACGCGGGGCTGGGTCTCCTTCACCCCCTTCCCTCCCCAGGCCCACGGCCAGGGCTGAAGGCGCCCCCACCGTGGGACATGTCGATGGCAGCGAACATTTTACAGATGTGACGTGCTCAGAGCCTGGCAACAGGGGCGGCTCAGCTGCTGGAGAGCATGGCTGGATCTACATCCACAGCAGAGCACCCGGTCACCTTTCTCTGCTTGGAGTGTAATCTTTTTTTGGAAGCCTTGCTGGAAAATCTGAATCTTGTGAGCCATCAGCTGTTTATAATCAGAGAAGCATATGTTTAAAAGAGCTGAGGGGCCTTATAAACTCCGTGTGCAAATTACCTTTGGGGCTGCCTGCTCCCCCGCCCCTCCCCACGGCTGCCATCGCTGGCGAGGGGCTCAGCGCACTGCACAGAATTAGCTGTAACCCCGTTGTGGCGTGGGGTCTGTTTAGCTTTAGTCACGTCAGCTTGGCCCTGGAGCGTGGGAGCCTCCATCTCTGCTGCACGGCTTCCAGGCCCCCCCACCCCCCCACCCCAGCTGCAGAGGACTTCTGGCTCTCTGTTCCTGGGCCTTCACCATGAGAAATATCCAACCTGGGAGCCGTACAGCAAGATGTGGGTAGGAGCTGGGCCCCCGGGGCCTCTGGGGGCTTCCTGGGCCCCCACATTCAGGGGCAGCCGGGAGGTGGAGGCCGCTCTCGGGGCCTGCTAGGGTGCTGTGGGGTTGTTTGCTTTGTGTTTTTTGGTTTTTATTTGTGCTTCTGTAACAGCTTTATGCAGACATCATTCATGTACCACACAATTCACCCATTTAAAGTGTATGATTCAGTGCTCTTTCGTATGTTCAGAGTTGTGCAGCCATCACCACTATCTAGTTCCAGTATGTTTTCAGCACCCCAGAAAGAAGCCCTGCCTCCTTCAGCCATCGCTCCCTACTCCCACTCCCCACTCCCCACTCCCATTCCCCACTCCCCACTCCCACTCCCCACTCCCACTCCCACTCCCACTCCCCACCCCCCCTCCCACTCCCCCACTCCCCACTCCCACTCCCACTCCCCACTCCCCACTCCCACTCCCACTCCCCCTCCCCCCACTCCCCAGTCCTACTCCCCACTCCCCACTCCTACTCCCCACTCCCCACTCCCCACTCCCACTCCCCACTCCCCACTCCCACTCCCCACTCCCCACTCCCGCTCCCACTCCCCACTCCCACTCCCCACTCCCACTCCCCGCTCCCCGCTCCCACTCCCCACTCCCCACTCCCACTCCCCACTCCCACTCCCACTCCCACTCCCAGCCTCAGGCAGCCACCCATCTACTTTCTGTCTGCATGGATTTGCCTATTCTGGACATTTCATATAAATGGAATCACACAATACGTGGTCTTTTGTGACTGGCTTCTTTCACTGAGCATCGTGTTTTCAAGGTTCATCCATGTTGTAGCCTGTGTCAGTGCTTCATTTCTTTTTGTGGCCAAATAATATTCCATTGTATGGATAGCCCACATTTTCTTTATCCATTCATCCATTGATGGACATTTGGGCTGTTTCCACTTTTTGGCTATTATGAGTAACGTTGCCGTGAACATTCAGTACGTGCTTCTTTATGGACATATATTTTCATTTATCTTAGGTATACACCAAAGGGTATAATTGCTAGGTCATACGGAAACTTGATGTTTAACCTGGTGAGGAACTACCAAACTGTTTTCCAAAGTGTCTGCACCATCCTACATTCCCACCAGCTCTGGTGAGGTACTGTGATTTATGAGGGGTCTGATTTCTCCACATCCTCGCCAACACTTGTTACTGTCTATCGTTTTCTTTTTAGCCATTGTAGTGGGTGTGAAATAATATCTCATTGTGGTTTTGTATTTCCCTGCTGGCTAATGATGTTGAACATCTTTTTATGTATTCATTGGCTATTTGTATATCTTCTTTTATGAAATGCCTATTTAGGTCCTTTGCCCAATTTTTTATTGGGTTATTTATCTTTTTATTGTTGAGTCATTAGAGTTCTTCGTATGTTCTAGATACAAGTCCCTTATCAGACAAATTTTCTCCCACTTTGTGGGTTGTCTTTTTACTTTCTTGTTGGTGTCCTTTGACTCACATAATTTTTAATTTTGATGAAGTCCAATTTATTTATTTTTTTCTTTTGTTACGTATGTTTTTAATCTTGTAACTAAATAACAATGTGCAAATCCAGGGTCACAAAGATTTACTCCTGCGTTTTCTTCTAAGACTTTTATAGTTTTAGCTTTTACATCTAGGTTTTTTATCTATTTTAGTTAATTTTTATATATGGTGTGAGGTAGGAGTCTAGCTTTATTCTTCACATATAGATCTTTAGTTGTCCCAGTACCATTTGTTGAAAAGCCTGTTCTTTCCCCATTGAATGGTCTTGGCACCAATGTCAAAATCAATTGACCATAAATGTGAGGGTTTATTTCTAGACTCTCAATTCTATTCCACTGATCTGTATGTCTCTCCTTATACCAGCCCCACACTGTCTTGATGACTGCAGCTTTGTAGTAAGTTGAAATCAGGAAATGTGAATCCAACAACTTTGTTCTTTTTCAAGATTGTTTTGGCTGTTCCGGGTCCCTTGAATTTCCATATGAATTTTAGGATCAGCTTGTTAATTTCTGCAAAGAAGCCAGCTGGGATTCTGGGAGAGATTGCATTAAATCTATAGATCAATTTAGGGGTATACTGGCACCTCAACAATGTTAAGTCTTCCAGTCCATGAACATGGGATGGCTTTCCACTTGTTTAGATCTTTCATTTCTTTCAGGAATGTCTTATAGTTTTCAGAGTATAACTTTTACACTTCTTTGTTGATCCTGTGGAGTTTTGTATAATAGTGACCGTCCCACCCACTGGTCCTGCCCAGCCTCCAGGCCCTAAGGCCCCTCGCTCTGGGCTCCACCGATGCTTCTTCGCAGTCTTGTCTTGTTGTAGTGCACAGACTATTGCCCCGGCCCAATCTTTGCACATCCTGCATCCCTGCCTGGGGCACACGCTCTCCTTCCCTCTCTGGGAGCTTCCTCATGTCCCGGCAGCTTCCCTGAGCTACCCTCACATCTCAGTGCTCTCAGGCCTCTTGTAGGGCCTCTTCACGTGCCTTGGTCATCCTCTGCCAAATGTGAGTGCCACACCCAGACTGCAGCTCTACCGTCTTGGCCCCTCTGCACCTCAAGACTGGGCACAGGATGTGGAAACCCCAGGAGGGTCTGCAGGAATAACTGAACTGTGTCCTGAGCTGGTAGTTTTACCCTGGGTCCCATGATTGGTAAATACTCCTTAAATACCAAGTGAGGCATCTTGGGGCCTCGCTGCCAGGGAAAAAGGACTTTGGCAGTTTACAAAAGGAGTTTGATTTTTCAAATTTCCTTTCAACTCAAGGGGCTCAAATCCAGTCTGCAGTCCTGGAGGGGAGGGTCCTGGCACTGCTTCTGAGGAGGGTACCTTTGAGGGGAGGCCGAGTCGGCCCATGGCGAGCCTGCCTGGAGCTGGTGGCAGGTGACAGGTGGCTGGGGCTGCTCACCTGCTCGCCTGTGTCTGTCCCCTTGGACAGGGCTGGGCTGAGCCGTTTGGACCAAATTGGATCACTGCCAGCTGGTGTGCCCCAGCTGCACTGGGTCTCTCTCCCCATCTGTAAAAGGGGGACACACTCCCTATATTCCCTGCCCCCCCAGAAAGCCAGGGAGGGGACCAAGTCCAAGGAGGTGATAGTTTACGAGTCCTTTGGGAAACTGGGGAGGGGCTTCGTGTGCATGTCTCATTTAAGTCATGAATATTGCTCACTCCCCTCATTTGTCCATGCACTGTGCACTTATTGAGCACTTTCTGTGTGCCCGGCTGGAAAGCCAGAGCGCTGGGCTCCTGTGCCTTTCTTTTCTGCTGATGACTTTCTCACAGCCTCCGGCATGGGGCAAGCACACGGCCTCCTGGAGACTCTTTGGCTGGACCCGGGGAGGAGGCTATGGGAGAAACAGAGGGATCCTGCCTCTCCCTCCCTGCGAGGCTGTGTCAGAGCAAGGTCAGCTCCCTGGAAGACCCCCAGTCGTAAATGGGGTAGGGGTGGGGAGTCCTGGTAGGGATGAGGAACCAGAGACCCCAGCTGTGCGGGCCCACCCCGGCACAGGGGCACCCAGGAGGCAGCAGGCAAAAGACTCCCCGTGCTATTAAGCACTCACGAAGCATTTGGTATTTGGGGATTTTACGTTAGGGAGGGATTAACGAGCCTCTGAAACGAGATCCCAGAGAGCAGCCAGGACCCGGCCTGAGATGTGGCTTCCGTGGATTGAGTGTGGGGAGCCCCTACTCCTCCAGGCGCCCCGGGCCAGCCGGACCTGCATTCCACTCCTCCTCCTGCCTTCTGGAAACATTCCCTGAATCACATTGTTCGCTGCGCTCCATCGGGCCTTCTGGGCTCTTCCTCTGCTGCTCGCCATAAAAACGCTCCAGTCATCTTTTCCGCTGTGGTTTTTATTGTTTTATTTTATTATTCCAGCTATATTAAGTTGGGAAGAACTACAGAAATGGTTTCTTCTCCCCCAGATTCCAGAACAAGTCGTAGCCATTGTAGATTTTGATTAATCACCACCCGCCACCCCCCCTCCTCCCATGTTTTACTTTCTCCAGCTTCGTTCTCCTCACTGTAAGTGGGGCTCTCAAGGACAGGCCGTTGTTGCTCCTGGAGCAGATCTCCGTTCCCCCCACTCCCACCCATGAGAGAAAAAAGTGAGCTCAGATCCTGGGTCAGCCCCGTTCCTGGAGGCCATGGCCACAGGCGCTGCTGGCCCCTGGCTGGGCTGGGCTGCAGTGGGAGCCAAGTGCAGGGTGAAGGCCTGGGGAGGAATCTGGGTTCTTTGGCTGCTGGTGAGATTATCCATTAAATCCATATTCCTCACTGTGGAGTTCACGTATTCAGAGAATATCCCGTACTCTGGCCGTCTTACATTACTGCAATATTGCTTCCAGATGGGCAAACACCCACTCGGAGCCGGCCCTGCAGATGCGACGGCCCAGCCTGCCGTTCACCACCACGTCTTTGTTCTCTGGGTCCCCCTCTGTCCCCGCTCACTCAGGGCTCCCATGCGTCTGCCCTCAAGAGTGTGGGGGCGCCAGGCCTGTGGCCCCCGGCCCCGAGGGAGTCTCTGCAGAGAGAACAACATGGTGCTGGAGCGTCTCCAGGCCTGAGCTGGGGGCTGAGGCCTCTTTCCTGTCATTGGGGCCTGTTAGGGGCGGGGCACGGTCCTGGTCCCACAGGCCTGGGGCTGGAGCAGTCCTGCTTGTCCACCCCCACCCCGGGGATAAGTCAGGTGGGAGCATTCTAGCATTCTGCACCTGACCAGTTGGCTTAGGCCTCATCTCCCTTGCAGCCCACTCCCCTCACACAGCCTGAGCCCCAAGGTCAGGCGGAAGGCCACCCCCACCCAGCTGGGAGGTCTGAATGAGCTTTGGGTAGGGTCAGGGCCCCGGACGGCCATTCTGTCGTCAGTGGGGACAAAGGCCCGCTCTCTGCTTCTCCCACTCAACCCTGTGTCTCCAGCCTGGGCACAGGGCTCTGACACTGTGTGCGCTTGGGATGGACAGAGGAGCTGGAGGTGGCGGCAAGTGTTAGGCAGACAGGTGGAAGTTGGAGGGTTAGCCAAGACTTCACAGAGATGGATTCTCAACAGAGGACGAGGCACATCAGGCGGAGGGCACAGCACGCGTAAAGGCGTGGAGGGTGAAGAGGCCAGCCGTAGCCAGCATGCCTGGGCACTGGATGACACGAGGATCTTGAGACTGGGCAGAGTCAGATGGCAGAGGGCCTCGAAGGCCAGCCAAGGAGTCCGGCCGTCATGGTTCCAATGGTGGCGTCCCTTCCTCGAGCAAGGAAGTGATGCAGACGGCTGTGCCTCTCCCAGAATCCAGATCTTGGGACCTGATTTCTGGTTCCCTCGCAACCCGTGTTCTTCAGCTTGTCTGCGTCTTGGCTGGACACTGGAGGACGCTGGCCGGGCAGGTGCTGTACACGCAGAGCCCTGAGTGTGGACCCTGAGGGCTCCCGCTGTTGGTACAGGTGAGGAGTAGAAGGGTGGGTTTGCCAGCAGTAATGATGCTGAGTGGCACTTGGCAAGAGGTGATGGCCAGCCCGCTGGGCCCAGCACTCATGCATATCCCGGGAAGTTCTCAGCAAGGGCATTCAATGGCACCAGCCCGATTTACAGACCAGGAGCCCCACGCAGAGACTTTCACCCACCCACCCCGAGCCCCACAGCTGGAAAGTGGTCAGCGGGGTTTGGTCCTGTGCCTCTCTCAGGGGTCTCTGCTCTCTGGAGAGCTCAGGGGAGTCCACAACTTAGAGGCCTTATCCTGGGGGAGCAAGAGAGAAGGGGAAGGGCAGGCTTTGCACGTTACCAAGGTGGGGATGGAGGGGAGACCAGGGAAGACGTGCCTGCAGCCACCTAGGCAGAAGATGCTGTGGCCAGGCCCAGGTAGGGCTTCTGGGATGGAAAGGAGGGAGGGTGAGGCGGGAGCCAGGCAAGAGCTCCAGGACCTGGTGCCTGCTGTGTTTGAGGGCCCCGGGAGAGGAGGGCAGCCAGGGGCCTCGGCTTCCCGCTGTAGGGTTGGATGGGGGCTACCGCACCCTGAGAATGACCCGGGGCCCTAGCCTGCCTCCTCCGTCCCATGCCTCCCGAGGTCTCTTGGAGGAGACTCCCATCCCTCCCTGGCCCCTGCCAGCCTTCAGAGCCCATGCCCCACCCAGGGCAGTCAGATCCAGGAAGACCTCTCTTGGGAGAGAGTGGGTGCTGGATCAGGAGGTAGGGGGAGCCCCCCGGGGCACCCCATATCATACTCTCTCCCTCAGGCCACATTCCAGCCGGCCCTGCCTGTGAGGGCTGACTGGTGGGGGCAGCCCCATGCTCCGCCAGAGCACCATGTTGACCTGGATGCCACCCAGCCTCCTGGGGTGGGGGAGCCACCACGTGGGCCCAAGTTCCGGTGATAGAGTGGGCAGGAGGCAGCCAGGTGGGAAACCCCACTGATGCAAACTGTGAAACCATCCCCCCCCCCGAGTCTCCACCAAACCCCTCTGGCCGGCCAACTGTGAGGGATGGTGAGGAGAAGCCACCCTCCACCCGGGGCACAGATTTCAGACTTGACTACCTGAGATAAAACAGGGCTTTCCTGACAACCTCAGGCCTGCAGCTTTGGATTAATTCCCTCCTGTAAAAGCAAATTTCAGAGGGTTTAAGCCACCTTTGGGCCGCGCCCTGCCTTTGACCTCTCTGCACTGGGACTGATGGGACAAGCTCATTGTCACAGCTCTGACCCCGCCCGGGAAGGTCAGTCCTCCTATTTCTCACCCACCTCGTTTGTCTTAGTTGCTAGGCCCACGTTAATTGCTATTTGTATCACTTACAATTTTTCACATTTGGGGTAGTTGTAAATAACCCCAAAGCAGTGTGCACCCTCTCGGGGCCAGGCTCAGGCGGTTCTCTTCCCAGGGAAAGAAGCCAGGAAATAAATGGGAAGCTGAGGGCCCCTTCAGCTTCTTCAGACGTGTCATGGCTCATCTGGGGTCCCCCCTGGGGGAGACGGTTTTGGGTGGTGGAGCTACATGGTTGGCCGGCAGGCGACAGTGGAAAAGGGCAGGCCGGTGGTCAGATACGTGGCCTCAGCAGTGCCACGCACATGGTAGCTATCTAGGAATCGCTGGGTGTCCCTCCTCCATCGACAGCCTTTTCTTTGGCCTCCGGGGTGGCCCCTGGTTTCCAGGTCACGTGGCTGCCCGCCCAGCGTCCAGGGTTTGCCTGCCAAGTAGCGTCAGCACAAACAGCCTCAGTTCTGTGGAGCCTGGTGGATTTCCACTCCCTGCCTCCCAGAACATCTTATCTTGAGGCCTTCCCAGCAATGGCCAGGCCCTGGCTGGCCCAAGGCGCAGGACTCCTGCTAAGAAGGGGAGCTGTGGAAGGCACAGGCAGTGTGGCGCTCCTGGACAGGGTGGGACCAGTGGCCCACATCGAATGGGGCAGGGCACTGGTGTTCTAGCTCCAAGCGATGTTTCTGTTGCCGCGTTTGGAGGGAGCCATGGGCAGCCAGGAGCCTGAGATAACTGGGTCATGAATAGTGAGCGATTTACAGAGATCACGCCCGGCCTAAGGCCGGGCACACAGTAGGAACTCAGCAGATAGCTACTGAATGAGTTCATGGGTCTTGATGTCAGGTTCGGAACAGTCAATGGGCCCTGGGCTGGTCGGGATGGCCAAAGTCCTGCTGAGTAACAAACAGCCCCGCAGGTTTCATCGGCTCTGGTGCTGCTCATCCAGCGTGGGCCAGCCCGGGGGTCTGTACAGGAACCCACACTGCTCTCGCCAGCAACCCTGGTCACTGTGCCAGTGGGAAAAGAGAGCCTGGAAGGATGAGGTGAGGAGATTGGGGTGTCTCCTCCACGTGGGAGAAAACATCACAGCTTGGGGATCAGGAAGCAGCACACACAGGTCTCCTCTGTCAGGCCCCTTGTCAGGACTTAGACCGGCTTTCTAGAAGGGCTGTGTCCTTGACCGTCAAGCTGATGCTGTGAAACTGTGGCTGGTTTCTAGGCCCCGTCTCCTTCGCAGGCAGCTGACCGTGGAGCGCCCTGAGTTCAGTCCACGTCCTCCTCCATCACCTACAGGGCACGTGTTCTGGGGCTTGATGTTTAGTTTTCCGAGGGTCAACTCAGGGAGCATAAGATTTTCCTTGCAGGGTTATGTATGAGCTTAAATGAGATTCATGAATATGAAGTGTGAGCACGGTTCCCAGCACGTAATAAATACACAGTCGTCTGGGGGTTATTTTATGATCGACATGCCAAGCCTGCTAGACCTTCCGTGGGGCCTTCCTGTACCCTGCAGGTCTGCAGACTCCAGCACCTGGGCCTGGAAGAGTTAATGATCAGCCAGAGCCCCTACCCTCCATGTGCAGAAAGAGTCCTGATAGCTGGTGAGGTGGAAACCAAGCTGCCCGGGGGGGTCTGGGAGGATGGACCGGGTTGGGAGGAGGAGGAGGTACCTGGGCAGATTGCCCCTCTCTTCCTTCTCACAGCCAGTGGTGCAAAGAGTTACGCCAGCCCCCGTGGGGGTGAGGTAGTGGGGCTATTCCCAGCATAGTGTCACTTGGACTCTGGGGCTAGGGTGGGTCCCCTCAGCAACACTTAAGGCTGTGGGGGGGGGGGCAGGAGTTGGAAGTCAGCTCATGGGTCACCCCAAAATGAGAGCATTAACCGCTGGACCCACGAGGCACATTTAATTGCAGCCTGCCCTTCCATTTGCAGTATACGCAATTTCTCCAAAAAGCTCAACGTTAGAAAGCCAGCAGAAAGGAGACTTTGAGGTGGCTGTGGGAGAGTGCTTCCCTCCCTCCCTCCTTCCTGACTTTCTGCCCTTCTTCCTGCCCTTCATCCAGAGCCATTAACTGGGCCTCCCCCGACCAGGCCCCACCGGGCCCCACCGGCCGTGAGGCCCCATAGGCCCCACCAGGCCCCAGGCTAGGAAGAACACCGGTGGTGGTGGGGCTCCAGGAAGTCACAGGCCCTGCCTCCTGCCCTCTGTCCCCCAGATTCAGGAACGTTCCTCAGGCCTCACTGACTGGCTGGTACTGACTGGCTTCTTATTTTGTTCTAAACATAAGCTCTTGAAGTGCAGAAGCAGAGGGACTCAGACTTGGGCATGGGAGAAGAGACAGGAAAACTGCTCTAAGGGGGAGGGAAGAGGAGGCACAGCTTGTGTGCAGCCTCACGGCCGGAGGACCCCTCCCCACGCTGCTCGCCCCAGGACCTCAAGGTCTGAGTACCCCAGTTTAGTAACTCAGCGTCAGGGTACTTCTAGGATCGGGGGAAAGGACTAAACTTGGCTCCAGAAGGCTGGGAAGGGTGTGCTGTAGAAGCACTTGTTTTGTTTTGTTGAAAGGGCATCGCCTCAGTGCCCCCGGCAGCTCCAAGTCTGTGGAGTTGATCCTTCTCAAGGTGAGCTCTGGGTTGACAGGCCGACATGCCTGGCCTGGTTTAAAACCCTTGAGGACTGCCCCAGCCCTCAGGGTGGAGCTTAGAACAGTGCTTCAGCCCTCGAGCCCCTCCAGACCACCACCTTCCTCTGAGTTGCCTTCACCTACCGACACCCTCACACCCCAGCCCTCGCGCTGGGCACCAGGTGCCGGAGCCCCAGCCCGGCTGGGCCTCCCTGCTGCCTGGCTAAGCCCCCTCCTCATCTCAGGTTCCACGTCATTCTCCTTTACTCACGGGAGCCTCCCCATTCCCGACACCCCCCCCCACGAGCTTTATGGGGTGCAGCTCCTAGGATGTGGCTAAGCAGAAAGAAGAAAGGCAGGGGTCGATCCGCTCCAGGAGTTGGCTTCCGGTGGCTGCGAGGTTGGCTGTTAGTTGCCGAGGAAAGCTAGGACATCCAGGCCACAGCTTCTTAGAGCACGTGCACAGCATGGGCTGTCCAGGACCCCTCACATGGCTTTGCGTAGGCTTGTGGCCCGGCCAGTGCCACTTGCATTTGTCGTGGGAAGGGCAGTTGCAGTTAGGACCACATTAAGGTGTTGCTGTCCATCCTGGTGTTGACCAAGCCCCAGCCCCCACGTAGGTGTTGTCTGCCCTGGCACCCCACCTTGAGTGCAGGCTGGGAGTAGGAGGCCCTGTGGCTGCCGAGCTCTGAAGCCCCCACTGGACCACCTCTGAGCCATGTGCTCTTGGATACAGAGCTGACCTCCCAAGCCTCGACTTCTGCGTTTGTCAAGTAGGGGTGATAAGCACACCCACACGTCTCAGTCGTGAGTGGGAGATTATGAATACACGTATTTAGCCATTGCAAGAGGTAATGGTGGTTAACGCCATTGTCACACGAGGCATACAGGTCCCTAGAGCGTGGAGAACGCAGACGGATATAAGAAGTTGGGAGAATTGTCTCTGCCTGAAAACCCTCATCGTTTTGTTACCCCTCAGCCACTCTGCTGCCTGCTGGGGAGCAAACCTTGTCTGGTGGCCCCAGGGCCTGAGGCCTGTTGGTAGCAACTACAACTAGGATGGCCAGGGGCAGAGGTTCAGGCCATACACTTTGTGGTTTCAGAGAAACAAACAGCCGCAATTTGGCCATGACCTCTAGGGGCATCCCAATTTTCCATAATCTTCAGTTATGGAAAGACGGGAATGAACACCGACCAAAAGCTCTTATCACAGATGTATGACCAGGTCACGCACATCACATGCCAGATACACTGGTGCCTGACCCCGCACACGCCCCGCAGAGGTGGATCCGCTGCATCACGGGTACAAATGTGCCGAACCTCACAATCTCCCAAAACTGGCTCGCCAACTCCCCCTTCCCCTCCGTGTTTGGGGCGGCTGACGGTGAGAGGCTCCTGCTGAGAGCAGTAGAGTTCAATCCCGACCTCACTGGAGGCCTGCAAGGAGACCCTCCAAGTACGTTAGACAGCACAGCAGGTCCCCAAATTGATCGCATAAGTGAAGTGTAAAGACTCAAGACAAAACGTCCCTGTCGTTTATTGTCTTTAGAAAGTATCGGCATATCTCGAAGGCTCGAGTGTGTCGGCAACTCTCCACGTCCGGCAGATTTGCACACGCAGGCATACACTCCCTGGCTCGGCTGCCTTCCGGGGCCAGGCTGAGGTCAGGCCTCCTTCAGGCCAAGCCCACGCTGGCCTTGTGCGGGGACAGCTGAAGGCCAGGAGGAGGCCCCTGGCCTTGGGAAAGCCTCCCAAAGCAGAGGCAGCCCCTGGAAGGTCACCTGGCTGCTCTCTGCAAGGGGAGTGGGACCGGGGCTGGCCAGCACCGGCAGTCCGAGTTAACCCCTGCCTGCCCAGAGCTCTGAGCTCCTGCTGGCGCCTTTTCTGAGCGTCCTATGTCGGAGACCTCTCCCTAGGTGCCAGGGGCCCAAGAGGGGCTTCTCGTCGGCTGCCAAAAATGGCAGCTGAAGCATAAGCAGCCGCAGCCACTTTCTCCCTTGGCAGGCCTGGCTTCCAGAACCCAGGGCCCCTTGCCTTCTGGGGAGAGCATCGTCTCTCTCTTGCAGCCTGTGGGGAGCATTTGGGGCAATTGCCCCTTGTTTTCCTCATTAAGTAGGGTTAGGTTGGGGAGCAGGCATTGCTGGGAGTTGGAGACAGACGTAGACCCCAGGGCCCCAGGGTTGGTACCGAGGAAGATGAGGCAGTTCTCCTGGCTCCTCTTCCACCCCACCCTCTCCAGCCTTCCAGGGACATGGCAGGCACAGCTTTCTGGCTCAGAGCCACAGACGGTCCCTGGCCCCTTCCAAGGCCAGGCACAGATGCAAGAAAGGAGTTCTGTCTTTTGAAGCTTGTAAAGAGTTAAAAAGGCAAGGAGGCAGCCAGTGGCGGGGCCCTGCTCCAGGTTATCCGTTCTGAATGTCAAGGGGACAAGCTGCGGGGCCAGACCAACTCCAGGGAGACAATGCGACAAGTTACAAAACATCCAGCAGCATCCACGACTAATTTCTTCCCCTGTTTGTCCTGCCGTGGAGGCTGAGTTAAAAGACAGTGCTTTGGGGGCTGAAAGGCTCCCCGCAGGGGTCTGCGTGCAAGGGGACCCCGAGCCTTCACAGCCTTTGTTCGGGGCCGCTAATAAGCCGACTCCCGCTGGGTGCTTTGAGGGCCCGAGATTCCCGTCCCGGCTCGGCGGCCCCGCCTCAGAGCGCTGGCGGATCTCTGTCTCCAGCCCGCCGGCCGAGGCTGTGCCCAGTGTCCTTCTAGGGTGTGAGTGGAATTAGCAGATTGCATCAAGAAATATTTCTAGGGATTTACATTCCGGCGGTCAAGAGTCTCCTCGAGGCTTTTCTCCTGCGTGAAGGGGTGGGAGGCGCCCCACAGAGTTGGCCTGGGATAGGCAGGGGCTGGCCTGGGGGGTCACCCGTCCTTGCCCCCAGGGGCCTTTATGAGGGCTCCACCACTCTGCAACTTGAGATGTGGCGACAATGTGAGGTGGTCCTTCTACTGGGCTAGTTGTTTCCCCGACAGCTCCTGGGGCGGCCGCCCCAGCCCGGTCTGCAGCAGCACTGACCAGACACTGGCCAAGGATCTGAGGAGGTCCCGACCTTGCCCGGAGTCATCCATCCATCCATCCCTCCGTCTGTCCCCCAGCCCCTTCTGAGAACTTTATCCCCTCCTCCAGCTCAGGGAGGGCCCATGGTGGGCTTGGGGTGGTCCGTAAGATGTGGCTACACTGCCCTGTACCCAGCACAGGCCCAGGGCCTCTGGGGACACCTTCACTATAAGCCCAAGAGGCCCAGTTCCATCCATGTCACTCCCAGGAGACGTGCATGGAGAGCTTCCTGTCCCACTTTTGGTGGCCACCGCAGCCTCCATGGAGTCTTGTGGCGAGGTGTCTTGCATGAAGGGCCACTGTGAACAGAGAACACACAGTCATCCTCTGGGGTCCTGCGCAGCACAGGTTGTGAGAAGCCCCACACGGACCTTGGAGCAGGGCTGGATCCTGAGGTCCCAGTGTGGGCTGGCCTGGGCAAGTCAGGGCGTGGGGATGGGGCAGTCACAAAGCTGACATGCCCTGCCCCTCAGAGCTCACAGGTGACAGGACATCACACCAGATTGACAGGGGAAGAGAAGCAGGCTGGGGGAGGGTAGAGAGGTGGCTAGGGGTGCTGGGCTAGACTGCTCAACCCCGGGGGTCAGCCTCTCCGTGGAGGTGACAGCTGGGCAGGACTGAGGGAGACTGGCCATCTCGGAGGCTGTGAGTGTGGGCTGTAGCAGTACCAGTGCCTGGGTTGGGCACAGGGCCCTGAGAGAGGGATGGAATGGGCTGAGAGGCTGAGTCTGGGTCCTGTGGGCTATGGGGACCCTGGAGTACTGTGACCAAGGGAGTGACCACAGGCAGACCCAGGCTCTGGGTGCACCACACCTCCTGTCATGCGAGGGGCGGGTGTGGCTGCTGACTGAGCATGGTGTCCATCCGTGGAGCTCCCGCTGACTGGACTCCCCACCGCCCCAGGTGAGGGCACAGTCAGTGCTGTCCCCATTTACTGCTGGGACAAGTGAGAGGTCACGGAGTCTTAGTAGCCTCTCAAGGGACACTGGGCATGCTTGCCTCTTAGTGGGGACACTAGAGGTGCGTCAGCCCACCCAGACCAGGCTCAATCCCAGCTCCGGCCATCGAGACCCCCAGCAAGTCCCTCCCTCCCTGAGCCTTGGGGTCCTCATCTGTCAAGTGGAATATGACAACACCCTCCTTGCTGAATTCGGGGGACAGGCATAGGTGTGACAAGGGGGCACTTTCTACATGCCTGGCACAGCTGGAGGCCCCATGAAGATGGCCCCAGTCCTGGTCCAGTTCACGGTTCTGTGTCTGATGTGGCAGTTGTGCCTGGAAGCAGAGACGTGTACTTAAAGACAATACTGGGCTCAGAGAGGCTGTGTGTCAGTTAGCTTTGCTGTGAAACAAGCCGTCCCCAGACCCAGCAGCTCCAAATAGCAAGTGTTTCTCGTTGCTCACACTTCTGTGGGTTGGCTGAGCGGGTTGACTTGTGTGAGTGGGGACTGGGTCTAGAATGGCCTCACTCATAGCTCAGGCCCTTAGCTGGTGGCTGGGGCCTCTCCTCCAACTGGCGAGATGGGGCTGGTTCACATGGTGGTGGCCACAGGGTTCTCGTGGCAACAGAGGACAGACCAGGGCACAAGTAATGCCAGCCTCCACTTGTACTCATGAGCCGGTGGACAGAATGAGTCACATGGCCAAACCCAGAATCAAGACGGTGAAGAGAGGGCTTCCTCCCCTGGGTGGGAAAAATGAAGTCACAGGACAGAGGAGCATGCGACACACACGGGAGGGGCTGGCACCTTCGTGATCTGCCACAGGTGTGAAAGAATTTACTCTTTTTACCAGGCGGAGCAGAAATTTAAACCCGGCTCTCTGTGTCTGCCGCAGAGCCCTGCCCTCCATCCACGCGCCAGCCCCCCACACCTCCACATACGGCCCCTGGGCAGGACCCGGGGGCCCCATCCTCCTGATAGAAAACCACATCTGGATCTGGACGCTCCAATAAAAGCATCGGGGAGCTACGGACAAGGAGTCCAGGAAGGAAAGACAGAAAGAAAAACACGCACACATGCAGGCTCAGATAATATACGGTCCTCCCGCCGGCTCAGTATCGCTTTACGGTGTCACCTTTCGGCATGTAGCCACTTATTCTGTCAGGGCGGAGAGCTCTCCCGCTCCACCAGGTGACAGCCCTAAATCCTCGGAAACGACAGCCGTCCTCCTGCCTGGATTGGGTTTCTGCAAAATGGAATGGGGCCCGCAGCCGGGGTCCCCATCCCTCCCACCCGTGAGCTGCCAGGCATGCATCGAGGGCTGGGAACTGGGCTGCAGTGTCTCCCTGGGAAGCTGATGCTGCCCTCGGATGGGGGAAGGCGGAGAATGAAGAACAGCAAAGAGGAGAGAGGTCAGGACACCCTGCAGGGCTGGAGCCTTGTCACCTAGGCAGGGGCCCTCAAGAGCCCCTCTCCACCTGAACACGGTACCCCCTTTTTAGTCCCTCAAGGAGAAGGGCGGGAGGAGTCTGAGGGTGCCCTGAGCATGGCTCCAGCTGAGCGCCAGCCTCATGCTTGGCCCCCTGCCTACATTCCCCCCCTCGTCACACCCCCTGAGATGATGCTGTGATTATCGTGGGCTCACAGATGAGGACGTGGGGACTTGCCCGAGGAGATAGGGGGGCCGGTAGAGCCAGGACTCAGAATAGGGATAGGGGTCACCTGCCCCCACGTGTAGCAGGGTCTCTAGGCTCAAGCTTTTGGCCTCAGCGCAGAGCTGGCTTCATCCTGCCCTGTTGTTTACCAGCTGTGCAATCTTGAATAAATTTAAAGGCCCAAGCCTCAGTGTTCTCAGCTATAAAGTGGGGACACAGTGGTCTCTCACAGGGAGTAGATGACTGATCCAGTAACCTGTACCAGGTGCCGAGGTCAGTGCCTGGCACAGCCAGTACTCAGAAAAGGACGGTCCATCAGGAACCATCCACTGGAATCCATTGTGTCACCAGGGTACCTGGCCAGCGAGCCCAACAGTCTAGCATATGATTTGCTGAAAACCGTCAGACGCGTCTCCTAAATGCGCACGTTTCTAGCCCTGTTCGCTGCCCTGTTTCAGCTCACAGGGCGTCAGGGCAGGGCGGGCACGAATTCATGAAATGGAGACAGGAGTGAAGTGTTTTGGGGTGAAGGCCGTCCATGGCGGAGAGGGGCGAGACTCGGAGAAGCTCTGAGTTGGTCTCCCCTTCCCAGACCCATGGCGGACTGGGGGACCATCAGCCGTGGGGGACACACTGCAGGGCCAGCCATGTGAGAAGTGCTTTGGCCACGTGGTGGTTTGACTGTCAGCACACACGCCGCCCTGCTCTCGGAGTGGGAGAGGCAGCTCGGCCCGTCTTCTACATCAGAAGAGCGGCTTTTATGGTAGAGACGCCCTGCCATTTGTGTCTGAAGTCCCTGATCTTCTGAGTCACTGACATAGAGCCAGCATGTTTACCTGTGGTTGAAGACACCCCTTAGCTTGAAGGTCGCCAAGTTCAAAGGGCGTGCCCTTAGAACCCCAGTCAGCTTGCCTTCACCTCTTCCTGGCCGCACACGCCACACAAGGCTGGGTGGCCCTGCCTGCCTTCAGTGCCCAGAGTCCCCAGCCCTGGGCTCCGATGCCCGATTTACACGCCAGCTGAGGGGGCCCTGGGAGGGCGGGGGTGTGCTAGGCTTGCTGAAACCCCTCAGCTCGTGCAAACATTGTCTCCCCCCTGCCTGAAGTGCAGGTCAGCCTCCCAGTTAATCATGCTGGGCCCCGAGAGCTCCCTGGGGCCCTGCAGGTCAAGGAGAGGCGGGAGGCCAACTCCCTGCTTCTCAGATTCTGCTGAACTCACTGAAACCCTGACCCTCGGGCTTCCCCGTTAATGCGTGATAAGGACGCGCCAAGAAAAACAGCAGGCGAAAGACCCCTGGTTTCTTCACGAATTCCAGAGAGCTTGGTTCATTCCGGCAGGGAAGGGGCCCGAGGCGGCCGAGCGTGCAGAGCCACCTCTGCGTGGGTGTGGGGCTGGGGACGGCCTAGAGGGAGCCGGCTAAGGAGGACCACCTGCCCGCTCCGGGGAGATTGCTTCCAGCTGGCTGGAGCAGCCAAGGCCGAGGGTGGGTCCCAGGCGGTGGCTCAGCCAGGGCTGCGCTCGCTCACGTGACGTGTGTGTGGACGTGGCTGGCTCAGGCGGGGGTGCGTGTGGAGGCTTGCCCACCCAGACTCCTGACCTGAGGACCCCAGGGTCCCTGGATAGATCCTGTGGAATCTGCCAGGTGCCCTCAAATAAAGGGCAGGGGTGCGTTTGAGCAAGGGACAGGGGTCTTCCTGGAGGCAAGCCCCAGGCTGACGATAGGTTTTCCAAGGGCCCAGACATAAGGCGGGAGACGATCACTACTCTCAGAGCTGGGGAAACTGAGGCCTGGGGCAGAGAAGTGTCCTGCTCCAGGTCCCAGCTCTTTCCACCCCCGCCCCACTGTGGCCCATGTGACAGGGTGGCGGCCAGGAGCCCAGAGGGGCTCTGGGTGGGACTGCGGTGACTAGCTGGTGGACTGAGGCCAGAGAGATGGGAAGGCCCATTTCCAGCAGGGAGGAACATTATTTGATATTTCTTCCCCAAATAACGTTATTTCTGTGTTGGCCTGAATAGGAGCTGACTCCACTACGGGAGAAGCAGGAATGTTAAAGCACGGGCGGGCGTGCCTGCCTTCCCCTGGAATCTGCCTCTCCCCCGACTCGGTGGGCGGCTGTGCCCAAGCTGGGCAGAGGGGTGCCTCCCCTTCCCCTGGCACCAGGGCCAGATCTGCCCTTCCAGAGGCTCAGGAAGAACACCTAGGTCCCTCTGCAGCAGCTCCCAACAGACATCCGTGCTCCTTACAGAGAGATGGAAGGCATTTACCCCCACGCACTGGGCTCCCCCAGCTCTGCCCCCCAGGTGAAGGGATGGCCCTGGGCGTGGAGGTCAGCAGGGTGCAGAGGACATTTGAGCCACTTGGTTAGGGACTCAAGCTCTGCACTCCCAGCTCCGCATCCCCAAGGGGGTCCTGACAAAACCCTGCATTGTCTTTAAAACACCCTGGCAGAAGAGCCTGTGCCTGCCTTCTGCTCTGTTGAGTTTGCTTCAACTTCTGCCGTTCAGTAACGTGTCTGCCCAAGTTGGAGCAAGACTATGTACGCTAGACTCCGGGAAGGACCGGCCCCCAGGACAGTGGGGTTCTAGAACAGCAGAGGCCTCAAAAGCTCAGCGTCTGCAGATGTGGGGGCGAGAAGGCATCTTGGGGGATGTGCAGGGCTCTGGGGGCAGACACACCGGATCCAAATGCTGGCTCGCCAAGACCTGGGGCAGCTCAGCCTCTCCGAGGTTCATTTCCTCCTCTGTAAAATGGAGATACTAAAGGGCCGCCGCGTTTGTGGGGCAGGACTGTAGGGAAAGCAGATGGCACCTTGGGATGATCCACGTGTGGGCGGGGTGTCTGGAACCCCTGGGGCTCCCATAGGGATCCAGGGCTAGTATCCTTGCAGTGGATCCTACCTGGACTCAGAGGATGGAGGGAAGAGAGAGGTACCGGAGCCCTGGAGAGGGAAGGTCATGTGAACAGTTCACCTTGAGGGGTGGAGCAGGGACCCAAGATGGGGGGTCACAGCCAGCCCCAGGCGGCTCCACAGCAGGGAGACCCAGACCCAAACTGGAAGCCCCAGGCCAGGATCCTGGCAAGTAACCTGCAGCGCCCAGCCTCCTGGGGCAGAGCAAGCTGGCGGAAAAGAGCTGTGTGGTCTGGGAGGGTGGCTGGACGGCGTCCAGGGTTCAAAGACAACATCAATGGGAAACGAGCCCGGCACATGCCTCATTCACACGACGAAGGGGCGGGGACGTGGGTGGCGCTCCTCCCTCTGTGGGTACTGCAGGGCTCTGCAGTGCAGGCAGAGGGCACCCCACGTTCCCCGGGACCCCTGCTGTAGTCATGCTGTTACGTTCCCATTGCTCGCGGCACAGAATCCAAACCGCTCACTCAGCGCCAGGCCCACGCGGCTGCTAGTTCCTGCTCACCTCCCGGCCTCCCCACGCCCCTCCACTGCGCCCAGGCGCTCCAGCCTTCTCCTGTCCCTCACCCTCTTCCAGCTCGTTCCTGCCCCAGGGCCTCTGCCTGTGTCCCCCTCCAGGTCTTACGATGGCCCTGCCCTTCCCCCATGCAGGTCTCACCTCTCTGGTCCCCTCTGCTCCTCCCTTCTGCTTGGACTCTGACTGTGACTCCTCACAGCCCTTCCTGTGCCCTACGGGCTGTGTTGTCTCCTCAACCCCAGAAAGAAGCACTCTGAGGCCAGGGCTTACCAGGATCCAGGCCACTTCCTCCTGGAGAGTCTAAAATCACCCTGAGGCAGCCCGTCGGCAGAGCCGGGCCTCGGGGAGGATGAGAGCGGGAGCAGGGGGTCCAGGTCCGAGCAGAGCCTGGCTCAGGGGAGACAGTCCGTCTGGTCCCAAGGGTTCGGACTGGGGAGGAGCATCCCGGGAGGGCCCTGCTGGGGCAGGTGACAGGCCTGCCGAGAGCTAGGGGCAGAGCATCCACCTACCCTTGGCAGCCCCTCACCACCCCAGAGGGCCGGCCTCTGTGGATGCTGTTGAACCGCCAGAAACTTAATCTATTATTACACAGAAACTTCTGTGAAGTCAGGGGTTTGAACTCCCCAGAAGTGTTTGCCTGATTTGGGGCCGATAGCGGGGTGATTAATGCCGGTGATAAGGTGTTGATTGGTCTTGGGAGCCGCTGCAGACACAGGGGCTGTTGTGAGCACCGGGCTGGCAACTGTGCTTGCCAGAACAATAGCCCATTTATCCACTGCCCCGCCTGCCACCCGCCGGCCTGGATGGGCACAAAGGGCACTCGGGCCAGGAACCCTGGAGCCCGGCTCTCCCTGGGGACAGGGCCCCGGGTGCCACGGGACAAGTGCTGTCCCAGACTGGATTCGGGTGGAGAAAGGTGCTGAGCCCACCCCTTGTGCTCCTTCTCCAGAGCTCCCCGGGGTGGAGTCACACTGGGGGTGACAAAAATCCCCATGCCTCAGTAGCCACACCTGTAAAATGGGATAGTGATGTCCCCACCCCGTGGGGCTGGTGGCAGATTAAATTAGATCAAATAGAAAAGTCCTTAGAGCATGCGTGTGTTTATGACAAACAAGAACACCTGCTCCGGGTGCGCGGGGGCAGCAGTGATGATTTAGATAAAAAATCGACACAAATTGACACAAAATCAACACAAAATTGTTACACATCAACACAAATGGATACAAAATTGACACAAATGGACATAAAATCGACACACACTGGAGGAGCTAACACTCCACAGGGGGAAGCATGGATGGGCACAAGATGCGTAAGGAAATGTGCCTAACTCATCATTACTTATTGATAAGTACTTGGGAGGAAAACGCAAGGCAGGCAGGGCTGGTACTGGGAAGGGGCCTGTCAGGGTAAGTCTTACAGGGAAGATGATTGGACCAAACCCTGGGGAAGGTGAGTTTCGTGGTATCAGGGTGGAGAATGCTCTGGACAAGGGCGCATGGGAGGAAGCCGATGTGCCAGGACCCTGGGAGTCACACGACAACACTGGCTTTCACACTGAGAGGGGTGTGACCCGGCCCAGATGGTAACAGGGTCACTCCAGCTGCAGAGCAAAAGATGGACAGTGGAGGGGCTGGGGCGGACCTGGGAGACCAGGGCCAAGGCAAGCGAGGAGGGAAATGTCGGATTCCAGGGCATTTGAAAGGGAAACTGTTCTAATTTCCTTTAGCTGCCGTAATAAATTCCCACAAACTTAGTAGCTTTAAACAAGACAAATTTATTATCTAATAGTTCTGGAGGTCAGAAGTCCAAAATGGGTCTCATTGGGCTAAAATCAGGGTGTGGGCAGGGCTGGCTCCTTCTGGAGTCTCCATTCCCGACCTTTCCCGGCTTCTGGAGGCGCCCAAATCCTTGGCTTGCAGCCCCTTCCCTGCAGCACTCCGACCTTTGCTTCTGTTGTTTCCTCCTCTCTGTCTCCTGCCTCCCTCTTTCCCTTATAAGGAGCATGGGTTGCACTGGCTGGGGCAGAACACACAGGGCCTGGGAGGCCCCAGGAGGGAGGTTGACTTTGTCCCCAGCAGCAAGTGCTGACATCAGGGTTGTGGGGCCACAGAGTCTCCCGGCTCCTGCCCCAGTCCCCAGTGGAGGCAGATTAGAGTGGGGGCTGCTGCTGGGGGTACAGCCAGGGTAGCTCAAACAGGCAGAGGTGGAGAGGGAAAGGGGACCAGGGCCAGGTTCCAGGGCTGTTTGGGGCCAGACCCAGAAGGCAGTGGATAGGAGCTAGGCTGGGCTCTTGGCTGGATGGACCAGAGGTTGTCCTGGCAGGACACACCGCAGGGACCAGAGCCCTGGCCCAGGCGCCTTGTGTCTCTGGGAGCTCAGCTTCGCTAACACGAAAGGGAAGAGGCCTTGTTGCCTTGTATTGTGAGCAAGCACCTGCCTCTAGCCTGACAGCTAACGCAGAACCTGCAGGTCCCGGGGCCTGCTGGGGAAGGAGCCGCCCCACCGTCCCTGGACTCCCCAAAGGGAACCTCGGCACGGGAGGGGGCCTCCCCAAGGGGCAGCCCACAGCTCCCCAGCTGGAGGGCTGCTGAACCCCCCAAGGCCTGAATCGGTCCTGCAGGGCATCACCCCACGCTCCCCATTGTTACGTGGAGAGAACAATACTGGAATGCCCGCGGCCCACGGTCGGAATGCCGGGCCCCTCGGGAATTCAGGCCCTGGTGAGTCTGGCACATTTCAGCCATGTGTCAGTGGGAGAGTCCCAGGACAGGGAGCCAAGGCTGCAGGCCACCCACCACCTGGCCACCTCAGCACTGGGCATGGGGAGCGAGGTCATCAAGCGAGGCTCTCCCCAGGCAGGACGTGCGGCTTCCCATGCTCACCCGGCCAGTGGACCTCCCTCCCTCATCTGGTGACCCCTTCTCATCTCCAGGCAAGCTCTTCTGGTTTTGCCTCATGTCCCCAATAAGACCTCACTGTGGCTCCGCACAGCCCATCTTCCTGGGGACCCTGCGGTCCTGGGGGTCAGGACCCTGGAACCACCTCCGCGGTGCACAGGGGAGGGGTGGAGGCCAGCCAGGGGAAGGAGTGTGCCAGGAGCAAGTCAGGGCAGGGCTGGTCCCAAGCCTGGGCACCTGACCCTCTCCCATCCAGCCACCCTGACAGTCAGCTGTCCAGGAGGCCTCCTGTGGAACCATCCCTTTGGAAGCTGCTAGAAGCTCTTCCCTTGGGCCCTCTTTGTCTGCCTCTCAGTACCAGGTCTTCTAGTTGAAAGACAGTTTTGGGGGGACTCACTTAGCCAAAGTAGGTCACTGGACCACAGCAGCCTCTCACGGACGTCACTACCAGGACTGCAGTTCAGCTGGATCCCTGGGCGCTAGAGCTGGGAGCTTAGCCACCAGCACCTTCCCTCAGGCGTCCCCTTCCTCAGCCATCCTGGTTGCCCTGGGTGTGTGTGTGTGGAGGTGAGCAGGCCCCCGTCCCTCCTCCAGGCCGTGGCTGAGGCACTATCCCCAGCACAGCCCCGTCTGTCCCTCAGAAGAGAAGACAAGACAGTGCCAGGGCCAAGAGGAGGCCAGATTGTGGGGGACTCAGGGACACCCCCTCTGAGTTCGGCCCGTCCTGGGCTCCGGTGCTCCCTCCTTGCCCATCAGGGGAGCAGAAGACTAGGCTTGGGCTCCGGATCTGCCTTTGAGGGTGTTGGGATGAGGGAGAGCTGGGAGCACCTGAGACAATGCTTCCGTCTGTGCTGGGCTCGCTCCGCGGGTGTTGACGAGTGCCTGCAGAGTGCCAGGCCTGTTCTAAAAGCCGGGCTGCAGTGTGAGCAAGTTGCCCCCCGACACCTCTCTGCCACTGGGGTGGGGGTGATGGCGAGGTCTTGCTTCAAGGGGGTGGCCCGCTGGCCTTCACACACTCCTGGGTCTCCCCACAGCCTTCACGCTGGCATCCCCTGATAGCCCAACACCACGGTCAGCACTACTCAATTCGACCAGTGAGCCAATCGCCTCGCAGTGAAGCCCCTGAGCCCAGAGGCGCCCCCTGCCCCAATCCCCGCTTCCTCCCTCTCGGGCGCTGGGGCCTAGGGGCCTGCTCTCCACTCACTTGCGATGCCTGCCCTGGCCAGGCGGTCAGCTCCTGGCTTCACTTTCCTCTTGCCCTTGCCAGGGCCGCCTCACAGACCTTGCCTGGCACCTTCTCTCCCTTTGCCAAGGCCCAGAGGTGATGTGGACAGACGAGCATTACAGCTGGGAGCAAGTGAAGGGCCTGAGGCACCGGTTGCTTCCGACGGGGCCCGAGGGGCGTCTGACCTTTCCGGCCATGGGGCAGCAGTTGCGTGAGCACGAACAATCGCCCCAGTGTGCAAGGCACAAGCGGCCTTTTCTTCCTCACCAGGCCAGCGCGCACAGCTCCCAGCCTGGCTTCCCTTGAACAAACATATTTATTGTGGCCGCCACCAAGGGCCTCGCCTCACAGCCGGAGCCCGGGGGCCTCTGTCCCACCCACCGGGGCCTGGGGAGGAGACCCCTGCCCTGCAGGCCCAGCCCCCCATCATGCCCGAGGCGGGGTGGCTCCAGGCCCCCCGGCTGGACGGCTGCTGGTGCTCCCGCTGGGAGCCCCTGACCACCCACAGGCAGCAAGCCAGCTGCTGAGCCACAGGCACGTGGCAGGAGGGACCTCGGAGACCGTCACACCTGAGCCAGTCCTCACCTCCTCGGCCTCAGTTTCCTCCTCCGTAAGATAGGAAGCATCACCCAACCCAGCCCTGCCCCACAGTCGGGGGCTGGAGATCACTCCCTTCCACTGAGCCCCCCTGCCCCGTCCCAGCCTCTGCTCCTCGGGCTGTTCTGGGGCTGCTTTTCCTCAATCCCACTATGTGTCAGGAGGCAGAGGGCTCCTGGGCCCCTGTGGCTTCTGGCCCCCTCCCCGGGGACATCCTGAATGGTGGGGTCAGCCCCACGTGGGGCTCTCGGCTGCAGTCAGTGTATGGGCTTTCCCTGGTACCCTCCCCACTGTGGCCTCCGATCCTCACTCTCGCATGGCCCCCCTATCTCCTTGCTCAGCCTCTTCCCCACCTGGCAGGCTGGTCTAGCCCCTCCCATATGCCCTCTCCTTATGTGCCAGTGGCAGTGAATGCCACCCCCAGTTCAGGGGACTCGTCCTGTTGTGGGCAGGCAGTTGGGACCCCAAAGGATAGAGCAGTACCCCCAAGCTTGTCAGCAGCACATCTGGAAAGGAGAGTTGGGGAGACCTTGAAGGGAGGGACCATTGGAGAAGGGACATTACTGGGCAGAGGCAGCCCTGTGCTGCCTTGTTCCTCTCTGCCCACCTACCCCCAGCCCTACCACTCTCTTTCCTATATCAGGGCCTTTGCACATGCTGTTCCTTCTGCCCTGCCCTGTGTGGTACTCCCAGCACACATGCATGTACACACTCATACCCTCTTCCTCCCTGGCTACATCCTGTTTAGTCTTCAGCCCTCAACTACCACTTCCCCTGTGAATCCTCCATGCACCAGCCCATGTTCTAAATCAGGACCCCTCGTGGTTCTTCACCCAACGTAGCCTTGCCTTATGGACGTCCTGGCCTCTGATCGCACATGTCGGTCGGGGGGGGGGAGGCGGTGCTTGTCTTACACTTGTCTCTCCCCGAGAGCTTGGACAGCGGGTCCAGCAGGGGAGGTCACTGCTCTGGCACCAGGGGCTGGGGATGTGTGCATTACAGGGTGCCTGATAGATGCTGGAAGAATGAATGAACGCACAAACCAATGACTGAATGAGAAATCACGTAGCCTGGAGGCAAGAGAGCTGGTGGGTTTCAGAATCTGAAAGAAGCTCAATCAGGCTGGAACTGGGGGCGCACCGTGGCATAGGGGTGGGGGCGGCCGAGAAGTGCCTGACAGCGCAGAGCTCGGAGGGCTGGGGAGCAATGGGTCAGGCGAGCGAGCCTTAAGGAGCCCCGCTGGCCACTGCAGACGAGGTGGAGGGTGGACCTGGAGTCCGAGGGTCCTCAGCAGGCTGTGCACTTGGTTGAGTGAAGGGAGAAGGGGCCAGGCGGGGGGTGTGCGTGAGGGAAGGGTTGGAGGCAGGCTTGGCAGTGGGCGTGATGGGGAGGTGGAGATATCAAGGCTGACGTCAGGCCGCTTGCCCAGTCCACTCGCTGGGTTGGGGGGACAGCAGTGCCACCTGCGAGGCAAAGACCTTGAGAGAAGGAGCAGACCTCAGAGTTGGGGGCTTCCTGAGGAGTCCAGCCAGGTCCCAGGCATTTTTGGCCAAGCATAAGGAGCTGGTGACTGTGGAAGCTACTCTGTAGACAGGGCGAGAACAGAACCTGGGTCCCAGAACCCCACTTCTCTGCCATGAACTGTGTGTTCTGGTCAAGCCACCTGCCTCTTCTAGCCTCAGTTTCCCCCACTGTGAAATAGAGAGTGTGCTCCCTGCCCAGGACTGCCCACGCTGTCCTGTGTGAACAGAGTCAGTGCTCGAGCTCCAGGAGGAGGGACCACTGAGCCGTGGGCAAGCTATGGCTTCCCCCGCCCTGGGCTGGGGCCACCGAAATGCAAAGTCCCCACGGAGGCCTCTGGGGCAGCAGTGAGGAGTGGTGTGGCCCAGGGGGGGTGGTCAGAGCCCCTCCCGCCTCATTCACTCCTCCCCCCACCCCAGACCCCCTGCCTCTTGGGCCAGGGGGGCCCAACACCACCTGTCCGCTGGGGTCATGGCTCCTCCCGTGTTCCAAGGCCCAGCCCTCCCGTCCCTCGAGATCTTCCGATTGGCAGGTGTGTGCATGTCGGGCGCCTCTCTGAGGTAGAGGATGTACCATTCAGCCAGAGCTGCTGGAACAAACACCGCAGCCCGGGCAGCTCAACCACGGATGTCTGCTGTCTCCAGTCCTGAGGCTGGACGGCCAAGATCCAGCTGTGGGCAGGGCTGGTTCCTCCTGAGGCCTCTCTCCTGGGCATGTGGACGGCTGTCTTCTCCCTGTGTCCTTACGTGGTCGTCCCTCTGTGCATGTCTGTGTCCTGATCTCCTCTTATAAGGACCCAGTCACACTGGATCAGGCCCACCCTAGTGACCTCATTTTACCTTAATTACCTCTTTAAAGGCCCCATCTCCAAACGCAGTCACACTCTGAGGCAGGATGGGGGTGGATGGGATGAGCCCACCCCATTTCTTCATATCTGGAGGAGGGGCAGAGGCAAGGAGGTGACCCCTGCCCCCAGGGTAAGAGGGCTTCTTGGGATATGGGTGCAGGAGGCCCTGTGAGCTGCCTTGAGGTGAGGCAGGGAGCGGGGTGGTCCTGTGGGTGCCTGAGGGGCCAAAGAGCACCTCACTGGCAGGGCCCAGCCCTCCCGCCTGTCCTCAGGGCTCCCCAGTCCCCCACATCTGAAGGAAATCTCTGGCCACCATCCTGGGGAGCACCAGGAAGGGGACCAGTCTAGACTCCAGTCTAGGGCTTGGGACTGAGGTGGGATTGAGGATGAGTGAGTCTGAGAGGTACCAGGGGCCTGGGAGTATCGGGGCCCATGAATATTGGGAACATGGACAGTATCTGGGCCCTTGAGTTTCAAAGTCCCCGAGCATCTGGAGCCTAGAGAGCCCAGATCCAGGGCCTGTGAGTACGAGGAGCCTGAGGAGCCTTAGGGGCCTGTGGAGGCCCTGGGGCCTGAGTGTGAGGAGCCTGGGGAGCTCCGAGGCTCAGGAGGTGGCTGCCATACTTGGAGAGCAGGGGCAGGGTAGGCTCCAGGGTGGGGGGCGCTGGGTGCCAGTTGCCTGGGGAGGAAGCCCTGGCTTGGATCCTGCAGGGGAGGGGTCAATGTGAAGTCCTCAACATGGTGGGCTTCTCAGGCTGTCCCTGGCCCCCCAGCTACACAGCCTGCAAACCCCGACCTATGCCCCTTCCAGGCGTCCCTCTGTGATCTCCCGCCAGTGCAAACGCGGGGGGCAGGACCTGCCGACTGACACAGGCGTGGCCAGGAGCGAAGGGCAGCTTCCCACTGCTTGTGCATCTGTCACCTGCGTGTGGCTGCCCTGGGGGGCTCCTGGGGCCAGCACTGTGTGCTCCAGGTGGGGTGGGGCCGTAAGATAGGAACTCAGCATAAGACACTCAAGGCTCAGGGATGCCACAGCGTGTGTTGGGAGCCAGGGACTAGCCCAGCTCAGCCTCAGGCCACCTCTGAGGTGCTGGCCGAGGGTGGGGAGGAAGCACTGTCCTGCCTGCTCTTACCAGGGCTTCCTGAGTCCCCTGGTAGATCGCCACACCCTGGGACGCCAGCACCCAGGAGGAGGAGCCGGGGGTACCACATGCCATTAGTAGGGTCCAGAAAGGATCCTGGCAGGAAGGCGTTTGGGCCAGGGCTTTCGGATTAGGCAGGAGCCCCCGGGAGCGGTGGGGCTGGAAGGGCGAGTCCAGTGGGGGCAGCAAAGGAGCAAAGGAAGGATCCTGCCTCTCAGGTCACCGGGAGGGGCGCAGGGTGTGAGTCAAGGTGGGGGTGAAGGGGAGTGGCTGGTCACCTGTGCTAGTCATTCCTGCCCTGTCACCGCTCTCCCGGGCATGTCCACCTTGCTGTAGGGCAGCAGGCCCAGGCCCACCAAGGTGGCCCCAGGGGCCTCTGGCTGCCTAAGACCTAGACGGAGTTAACTCCCAGCCTCGTGGGCTGGCAAACTCTGACTCATGGAGCAATAAAATTCTTGTGTTTTAAAAATCGGTATATTAGCTTAATTTTATAGATTTCAGAAGTGCTACTTGAAAATAAAAATCTCCTAATTATATTTATTATCCCAATGTGAATCCATTTGACTCCGTTCATGGCGAAGAAACTTTGTGTAGAATGCGGGAGCCATCATCTGGACTCAGCCCTTGTAGACCGTAAAACGCGGCTAGTGGATCCACACTGCGGGACTCGGGGTCACTGGGAAGTCTCTGTCACTCTGCATCAGAGGATGTCAGGGAGCCCCAGGATGTGGGGGAGCAAGGACTGTCTGAGCCCCATCGTAGGCCTTTATGGGTAGGGCCTGTCGTTGTGGTCGTGGGAGCTGCATGGAGGGTGGGCCCAGGGGAGGGACATTCCGGGGCAGAGAACGGATGCTGGCCCTCTCGAGGTCAGGGGAGAACCACGTCACCCTGCAATGGCAGGACAGAATGTCCTAGCCTGATCTTGACCCATGGCCTGCAGTCAGTACAGGAAATGTACCTCGAAATGAAGAAGGTGAACAAGGAAAGCTTCAGATAGTAGGGATGGAAAGAGATGCAAGGAAGAGGGGGCAGCAGGAGTGAGCCCCCCCAGGGGGAGGGGGAGGAGTGGGGCCTTCAAGGAGGGGGGCCCCCTCCTTGGCCCAGGGGGTGGGCAGCAGCATTGTCACGAGGCTAGGGTGATCAGGGAGGGCTCCCTGAGGAGGCGACGTTTGCACTGAGCGTGAAAAGAGAAATGAAAAGTCCCCTGCTCTAGGCTAAGGGCCAGAGTGAGGAAACACACTGGCCCTGCCACCTACACCCAGCGTGTCTGCCCTGGGCATTCCCTGGCCTCTGCTTACCTCCCCAGGGCGGGCAGAGACCCCGGCCCAGCTATAGGATGGGCCAGGGCCATGGATGTTCACCCCTCTGGCTGGACCTGAAGCTGAGCGTCCTTGAAGGCCAGAGGAGGCCAACCTATGTCCTCCCCATCCCAGTGGGGTCCCCGGGTCGCTGGGAGAATGTGGGGCTTAGCGTGGAAAGGGCTTGTGTGGCCTCTGGGTGTGGGGGGTGGGTTTGATTTTCCTGGGGGCCCCCAACCAGGCCAGGCTGTCCTCTCAGCAGACCACGTGCTGGGCACCAGCCGCAGAGACACTGGGGGGGATTGTCCCCCCCACCCCCGCCTCTGCACACCGGCCTTCCGCAGGAATTCGGAGCAGGCCGCTGAGTGGGCTGTAATCGGACGCCAGGCTGGGCCGCCCCTGTTGTTGCAGGTGCAGTGTGGGTGCCCTCAGCCAGGTGGGCGGGCACAGCGCTGGCTGTCACTCACCAGCCCGGGCGGGGCGGCTGGGGACCCCTGAGAGGAGCGGAGGCCGGGAGCAGCAGAGGATGGTCCGAGCCCTGCTGCTGCCCACCATGTGGACTTCAGTGAGGACATCCCTGCGGCCTCGATCTCCCTGTGAAGTGGGATGACACTGGCCCAGCCTCCTGGGGTGACAGTGAGGGGGGATGACAGGCTGGCGTCATGCATGCCTGGTGTGTAGGGACAGGCCACGGGTGGGGCAGGGCCCCTCCCCAGGCTGGATGGGCTGACCCAATGCCCATGGTGTGAGGTGCTGGGAGCCCATCCCACAGGTGTACCAGCCGAGGCTCCAGAAGGTGGGTGGCAAGTGCAAGGTCACCCAAGGTTACGTGGTAACACAAGGATTTAAACCCAGGCAATCTGGCTCCCAACAGGGGGCTATCTCTGCCCTATTGGTGGCTTAGGGCTATTTGGATTTCAAGGCCCCATCAAAATCCATTATCCACCCCTGCGCCACCCCCGAGAAGAAGTAGAATGGCACAAAGTGGCTAACTTCTTAATTGTGAGAAAAAAGGACATTTTAGAAGACAACTTTGCTCTAATTAAATACCACCATTCATTCTAGGAAGTCTGAGGACATTATCTCTGACCAGAGAAAAGAGTCCTAAGTTTTCTGGCAAGATCTTGCTCCTCCTAGGCCCACTGCCAGCCCAGCCCCTTGTGCCCCTTGAGAACAGCAAGTCCCACAGAGGTCTGGGGAGAGGATGCTCTGAGGACACTGGCTCCATTAGCATCGTGCCTTAGCTGGGTTGATGCTGACCCAGTTGACCGTGTCCAGGGGAACAGAGAGAGGAGGGCTGTTGGGAGCCCTCCTGGGGATGTGGCTTGGAGGAGGGTCCTGAGGGAGGCCAGCCTCTCTGGGCTGGGACCAGAGGCCTCCCTGAGGTGGGATCTGGCCACTGAGCCTGAGGGGCCTGGTATGCAGGCATGCACCAGGACCCCATGGGGACACCAGGCAGGCAGCACGAAGCCACCCAGGCATCCAGGGCCTGCCACTCTGTGCCCACTGATGCCTCGGTATAAGGAGCTGGGAGGGTGGCCAGGAGAAGTGCCCAGTGGGGCTGGCAGGACTCTGATTTGTTTTAAAACCAGGAGAAGCCCCAGGACTTGTTTCTGTCCCCTTCTGTGAGATGAGCTAGCCAGGGCCTCTTGGGAAGGGTGCCTGGGAGAGCCCCCAAGAATGGCAGGAAGGAGGTTGGGACATGGTGGAAGCATGCATCTGCCCATCGGCCTGGACGGGGGCGGGGGAACTTGAACAAATTCAATGAATCTTACTCTTTATTGTATGTGTTTTGACAATTATCGTCTACTTAGGGTCACTTATTCTGGCTTTCAAATATACTCAGATAAGGAAACAGAGTTTACTTAAGGGAAAAACATTAAGCAAACAATGGTACAGGTGTTCACAGATACAGAGTGAGTGACAGATGTGGCAAGGGACCCTGGTGTGGCCACGCCCAGGGGACAGCACGTGCCGACTTCGAAGTCCTCACAGCAGGCCCTGAACCTGGGTGGGCAGTACCCCGGGGACTGGACGCCACTCAGTGGGTGCCCATGTTAGTTTCCTGTGGCTGCTATGACAAATGACCAAAGTTTGGTGGCTTGAAACAACACAAACTTGTCATCTTATGGTCCTGGAGGTCAGAACAATCTCACTGGACTAAAATCAAGGTGTTGGCAGGCTGGGCTCCTTCTGGAGGCTCCAGGGAGAGTCTGTCCCTAGCCTCTCCCAGCTTCTGAAAACCACCTGCGTGCCCTGACTCGTGGCCCCTTCCTCCATTTTCAGGGTACCCTTGACCAGTGGAAACCTCCTCACATGGCATCTCTCTGACCTTCTGCACAGTCGCAGCTCCTTCTGTGATTCTGACCCTCCTGTCTCTCTCCCTATAAGGACCTTGTGATCGAGTTGGGCCTACTCGGATAATCCACAGTGAACTCCCATCTCAAGGTTACCTCGCAGCAACCTTCATTCCATCTGCAGCCTTTATGCCCCTTTGCTGCATAACTGAATATATTCCTGGGTTCCAGGGACCGGGACACGGACATCTTTGGGGGCCATTATTCTGCTCACCATGGTGCCCTCTATGGGGTCAGGTCCCCTGCATCGTCCAGCATCCCCTCAAGGGCCACCTCAGGCTGTACTGCCTCAGATGGGAATTGAAGGGTCCCTTGGGCAGCTGCAGACCAGGGAGTGGAAGGGTGGATTTCAGAGACAGGACAGGTCCCTGTGAACTGGGGGGAGTGTGGGGGTGGCCTGCCCTCTGCCAGGTCCTGGCACTCCCAACTTGCCCTCCTCTGGCCCCAGGCCTAACCACCATCTGGGTTTCTGTCCTCCTCCCTTTAGCCCCCTGTGTCACTGATGGAATGTTCCAGAACAGTCTGCCGACACTTACCTGCAGTTATCACGCTGTCACTGATTGGAGGCACCAGGCTGTAGAACATGCTGGGCTCCTCAAAGGGGCAGCTAGACAGCTGCGGCTGGGGGCCTCTTCCAGGGACCCTTGGCCCTTCTCAGAAGAGCCCATCCCTTCTCCCAGCTGAGCCCCTCTCTCTGGCTCCCCAGGCAGGGCCAGGGTGGGTCACTACCTGCAGGAACCCCGAGAGGACCCCAGCAATGACTCTCCTACCCCTGCCCCAGGGCCAACTGCTCCTGGACATTTTATCATCTCCCAGAACTCTTGGTCCTCGAGTTTGTCAGTCAGCACTGACCATTGCAAGACATTCTTCTGGGCGCTGTGACATCATCAGATTTTTCTACATTAAAAGGAGGAAAAATAACTTCTGAACACAAAACAGGTTTTCCTGCCCTGGCCTGCTCTTGAGGCTGGAGGAGGTTTTGCACAGAATGGCCGTCCCCTCTTTGCCCTCCCAGCAGCGGGTGGCTTGGACTCCAGGCTGTGCTGGCTGGAATCAACCCCCAGGAGATGGGTAGAATGGTCTGGGGCAGGGGCTGCCCGGTGCCTGGAGCTCAGATACCACGGGAGGTGGCCGGTGGCCTCGGGCTCTGGCGGTCCCAGCTGAGGAGCTGGGCCCGGCATGCCCATTTGCAGCCTGTCATGGTGCCTCCGGCCACCTGGCCCCTGCACCCCAGTGCTACAGCGGAGGGGCCTCTCTCCAGCAGGGCGTCTGCCCACCCAGCTGTGCTGCCTCACATGAAGGATTCGTTTGAATGCTGGTCCAGGGGGCCCAGGGCCCCCGCCGCCCTTTCTTAGAGCAGTTTGCACTTTGCAGCTGAATCAATGAGAGGCAAAAATGCCGTGGCGGCGAGTGTTTACTGATGTGGCTTTTTGGGGGCTGAGGATGCTCCGTGTTTGTCCAGGCTCTGTCCTGCCAGGTCCTCCAGGAGCTTTGCAAACAAAAGCGCCCGGAGCGAAGGAGGCCTCCCCTCCCCCAAGTGCTCTGAGTTCCCCCGCGGGCTGACAGTGGGGCTGGGGGCCAGCGGGGGCCTCCTGTGCATGGCTGCTGAGTAAATGCTGGCCAAGCAAAGCAAACCCACAGCCCGGGGGGCCCCGAGTGAGCGGGTGCAGGAAGCCCAGCGCTTCCCGGCCTCTGGGTTTGGGTGCAGAGGCAACACAGCGAGACTGGACAGCAGCCATGCGAAGGTCCACTGTTGCAGGCGGGCCGTTAGGAGTTCCAGGGCTGGTTTGTTCTTCCCTCTGACCCAGGAGAGAGCTCCTTGCTCAAACCCCAAGGAGGAGTTCTCGAATTTCAGCAAGTTCTTTGTTAAGACCGCTGACCCACACAGCCTTCGATAACATCGAAACAGAGGCAGGTCACTGTCAGGCAAACTTGAGCCAGGAGACCCCGGTAATGACGTTTGAGAGGGAAGGGGACATTCTTAACAGTCACTTGGGGACAACCCGTGTGACCCAGAGTGCCTGGGATGAGCAGGCACCCAAGCGATAGCCTGTACTTCCACTAAAACTGTCCCCTTGGGCCTCCCTCGCCGCGTGGAGACTGATTTTTGTCTCTGGGTGTCTCCCGGCCCCAGAATGATATGCTCCTCAAGCGAGGGACGCCTGTGGTTCCATACAGTGCCTTTCTTCACTGCTTTTGAAGCATTATTCAAGCCCCTTTTCCTCCAGGACCTGGCACAGGCTTCAGAGAAGGGCCTCCCACCCCCTCTCTCATGGGCTGACCTCAGGGTTGGAAATAACCATGGCCCTTGCCCAGCACTTGGGGCCCGAGATGTCAGAGCCCGGGGCTTGTTGTCATTCTGCCCCGACCTCCCTCCAACTCTCTTATCTTGGCTCCCAAAGAAGGAGTGTGAGCAGGGAGGGCCCCTCTCTGGCCCTGCCTGGGCTGTGTGCCCTGGAGGAGAACAGCCCTGCCCGGCCCTCTTTTGTCCAACTCCTTGAGTCTACGCAGCTGGGCCGCAGGGCTCTGCGTCTGCCAACAGTGCCCAAGAGGGACAGAGTTGGAGGGCTCCTAACTGACATCCCACTGCCCACCGTGTCCACCCAAAGGCCCTCTCCCTGATGCGTTCCAGGAAGTGCCTGGCACGCTCTGACCACAACTCAGATGCAAGGCTCATCTTCCTGGTGGCCTAGACACACACAATGTACACATGCGTGTACGCACACACTCGTACTGTCATGTTTACCATTCTAATAGGTTCTGTTCTGCTCTAAATAATTTTATTCTTATTTTATTGATTATTAAATAATAAATTCTTATTTATAATATAGAGAAAATGTATCATAAATAAAATATGTAATATAATAATATTATTATTATTATTTTAACTAGTTTTAAAAATTAGTATGGTCTGTGGTTTGGATGCCCTGCTCTAGCCCACCCGTCCCCCGTCAGAGCACCTGCTCCCCGGGACCCTGCTGGTTCAGCCAGGTGGGTGAGTGGTCGTAAATGGTTAAAGTTCGTGTACCCAGGTGAGTGTGCACAGACTTTCAGATTTCTGTGAAAACTTAATTGGCAACTTCGGGAAGATTCAGTTAAGGTGTGTTGGGGTCAAATAGCTAAAAAGCCCGGGAAAAGTGTTGCGAGGGATCCGACAAGATCTTCGTTCTCAGATTGCCCGTAAGCACCTGTAAGTTCTCTTTCTGCCTACAGGGTAAAAGCCAAGCGCCTCTAGGTGCTCTCAGGGTGTGGGGTGCAGACAGGGCCCGGGCCTGCGTTGCAGGGTCAGCCAGTAGATGCACGGCGCTACTTTTTAGGTTAAGACAACGTGGCGAAGGTGCCTGTGTCTCAGATTCGCAGTTTCCACTTTTTCACCCACCTGTCCAATGATCCACCACCTACTGCCCAAGCGCACGGCCTCATGGGCCGGTGCCCCCCGGCAATGGCGTCAGCTGGTGGTTCAGGCCACAGACCGCCTCAGGAAAGGAATGTTACACGCGCGGTCCTTCTGGTGGGGCAGGATGTTTCAGGGAGATTGCACAGGTGTCCTCACAGGACACCAGCCGCAGGCCTGTGCTGGTGGGCTTGCGGGTGTGGGGGTGCCGGCCTGAGGGCCTGCTCCTGCGTGTTCTCACCTGCCGGCATCCCCTGACCCCAGTCTGGGCTCCGAGCCCCAGTGCCTGCCCTCTGTGCGGCTTGGAACAGCAGCCGCCCTGTTGCTGGCCCCCACTGCACCTTCGCCGCCTCTTGGCCACAGTTGTTGGTTGAAAATCAACTGTTTAGTCCCTCCTCAACACACTCTCACTCCCCTAAACCGTGAGCCCTGGGGCCTGGGCCAGCAGGGGCTCCGGAAGTGTGGCTGGTGTTTGGTGGGAACTTCTGGGGCCTCGAGGGGCCACCGCCTTCCCCAGCCCTTCCCTGGCCTGCAGGGGAGCCTGTGACTGTTGGGTGTATCCATCTGCCTTGCCCTTGCCCCACTCACTGAAAGGCTTCTCTCTGGCGCCTGAGGTGGGGGGGGGGGGTTGGAGACTAGGACGGGAAGCTGGGGGACCCAAGATCCAGGTTCTTTGCTCGAGGAATTGTAGGGGAAGGATTCGTCACCCATGCATTTCCATGGCGCTTCATGCAACCAGTAAGGAGCCTTTCCAGGCTGCCACTGGGGACTCAGCCAAAAGCTGTGGCTTGCATGCTGCCTGTTTAGGACACCCTGGTCCACTCTGGTGTTTCCTCCAGAACAGGGGGCAACACCCCGTCGTGAACAGGAGTGTGGGACTCAGAAGAGAAAACGTTCTGGGCTGGGCAGGCACCAAATGCACTCATCAGCTGGCGGTTTCTTGGGGTATCTGAGTTCCGTTAGCTTCTTCTGGGCCTCTGGGAGCGGAGGATGCGTTTCTCACCCACTCCAGTCCCCGTGAGCATCTTACCTGTAGGGGTATGAGATACACCTGTTTCAGCGCCCTAACCTGAGGCCAGGCAAAGTTGAGACTGCTCTGAGGTCGCTCCTTGTCCCAGAGCTAGTGTGTACACATGTGTATGTGCTTCATTCAGTACCACTGTTGCCTGAGCCCCTATGTGCCACGCACCACCCTAGCCCCCAAAGATACAAAAGTGAACAAAAAAGACAAAACCCCCATCCACGGAACTTAGGATTTTGCAGGGAAGACGACAGAAACAAAGAACTTCCGTAAAGAGAAATGAGGTTCTGGCAGTCCGATGGCGGGAGAGAATGAGGCCTCAGAGAGGAAATGAACAGCCCAGCCAGGCAGAGTCCCCTCTTGAATGGAAATCATAACCTGTGACATACCAACTGCATCCACCTTGGACTTTATCAAGTGCCCTGTTAGGAGGTATTTTCCTGCAGTTTCTCCCATTAGCGTTATAATTCGCTTTTTGTCATTTAAGTCTTTAATCACTTCTGGGTACACCTTTGGGTGCTGAGTGAGATCCAGCTTCATTTTCCTCTGTGGAGTGACTGTTTTCCCACTCCACCCCCCAGTCTCTCCAGCCTGTCCCCTGTGGTTGGCGGTGTCATCTTAGTGGTCAGCTACGTTCCCAAGTGTATGAGGGGTGCGATCCGGCTCCTTCTCTGCACCAGTGGTCTGCCGTCTGGAGGACGTGCCAGTGCCCTGCACACTTGCTGCTCTGGTTTGCAAATAGGTGCTAATGCCAGCCCAGTGCCTAATCCCTCCTCCCCACCTTTAACCCCTTTTTACGTTTGACTTATCTCTTTGGAACGTTTATTCCTTCATGTCAGCTTCAGAGTGAGTTTATTGAGTTTCTGAAATTCAATGGGAAGTTTGCTTGGGATTGCATTGAATTTACAGATTAAATTTGGGAAAGATTGTAATCTGTATCTCATACCATCCCACCCAAGAACAAGGAACGTCTCTGCATCGACTCGGGTTATCTTCTTTGTCTTCCATGCGAGTCTGACAATGTTCCTGGAGGGCTCCTCCCATGGGGGTTTGCTTCAGTTTTTCCCAGATAACACATCCTCTCTAGTGCTGTGTGGGGGCTTATTTTTCCTACAACTTTATTGCTGAAGTAAAGAAATGCCATTGATTTGAGCAGGTTGATCATCTATCTGGCAACCGTGCTGGACTTTTTTTAATCAGTTCTAATAATTGATCTGTTGACTTTGCTGATTTTCTAAGTAGGTGATCTTATTAGCTGCAAATAATGACAGTTTTATCTTTTCTCTCCCAATCCTCACAGCAATTTCTTTCTTTTCTTTTGTATTAAGTGGGACCTCTAGGACTACCTTAGATAGTGTGGCGTCATGAGCATCTTTGTCTTATTCCATGGCTTAATGGAAATGCATTTAAAGTTTCTCCATTAATTGGATGGTTTGTTCTAGGTTTTTGGTCTATAAACTGCCAAGTTAAAGAAGTTCCTTTCTATTTCTATTCTTTAAAGATTTAATTTTTTACTATAAGAAGGTTTGAACCTTATCAAATGCTTTCTGTACTAACGAGGATGATCATGTAATTTTTCCTTGGGGGAAGAATCACATGATTGATTTCATGTGTTGAACCATCCTTGCATTCCTGGCATAAATCCTGATTTGTATTTCTTTTTTTAATACAGTGTTGGGTTTGGTTAGCTAATATTTTGTTTAAGACTTTTTGCATCTATATTCATAAGTGAAATGGGCCTATAGTTCTATTTTCTTATATTTTCCTTGCATGGATTCAGAGTCAAGTTTACTAGCCTGTTAAAAAGAACTGGAAAATGTTATTCTTTTTCCTTTTTCTGGAACAACTTGCAGAAGGTAGGGATCGCTATCTTAGGTGTTTTATAAAACTTTGGGAGAGGTCACCTACAAAGCCATTCAGGCATGAGTTTTTTGGGGACGACTCTGATTACTGATAATTTCGTAAATACACATTCAAGTCCTCTATTTCTTCTAGCACCGATTTTGACATTTTATCTAGTTCTAGAAATTTATCCATTTCCTCTGGGTTTTCAAGTTTATTAACTCATAGTCATCCATAATAATTTTATTTTTATTATTTTTGCAATTTCTGTTACATCTTTCATCTCTTTATTAATACATACATTGACATCTTTGGTCAATCTAAACACCTCCATCAAAGGTGTCTCTATTGCAACTTTTTTATAAAGCAATCTTGCAGTGGTCTGTCTACCTTATTAACCTTTGCCACAGGGTTGTAAACCATGACCCACAACCTATTTTTGTATGGCCCATGAGCTAAGAATGGTCTTTAAATTTTCAAATGATTGAAAATAAATCAAAAGAAGAATAACAGTTCTGATGCACAAAACTTACATAAAATCCAAATTTTAACATCCAGAAGGTAAGTTTTATTGGCACTCAGCCACTCTCATTCATTTGCTCACTGTCTACAGCTGCTTTCAAATTACAATGGCAGACCTGAGTGAGTGCACGCTCTGGTTCAAATTCCACATCCTGGCACTCAAGTGCCAATCTGGTCTAGCCTTGTCGTTGGCATTTCTCACCCCACCTAACCCGCCCCCCAACCTGTCACCTCCCAGTCCTCCCCACCTTGGACCATGCCCCACCTGGAGGGCATTCATTTGTGTGGCACCCAAACCTGACCCAGCTGACTTGATCAAGGTCCCAACCTCATTTGTCTCTGAGCTCGTTGCTCCCCATGCTCACATTCAGCACTCCCTAACTGAAGTTGACTTGGTGGTTCTCATCATCTCTCCAGGCGCTTAGTCCTCCAAGCCTTGCTGGGTCAGGGTGCCCCCTGAGCTCATGATGGTCCTGTGGTAGAAGCCAGGCCTGGGTGATGGTGCCCATCACACAGAGGGGGAGGTGGAGGCTGGGGGAGATTTTAAAACAGTTGTAGAATTACAGAATTATTTTGAAGGTCATACGGAGAGCTCCCATATACCCCCTCGCTCAGCGTCCCCTATTGTTAACATCTCACATTAGGACGGTACATTTGTCAGAAGTAACAAACCATCAGTGGTACACTATTGTTAACTAGAGTCCATATTTCATTCAGATTTCCTGTTTTTCCCTACTGTCCCAGGATCCCACGTGACAGTTAGTCGTCAGGTCTCCTTAGGCTCCTCTTGGCTGTGACAGTTTCTCAGACTTTCCTTGTTTTTGATGACCTTGGCAGTTTTGAGGAGGACTTGTCAGGTATTTTGTAGGATGTCCCTCTATTGGGATTTGTCTGCTGTTTTTCTCATGGTTGGACTGGGCTTGTGGGCTCTTGGGAGGAAGACCACAGAGGTGTAGTGCCCATCTCATCCGTCACATCAGGGGCACACGCTATCAACATGACCTATCACGTGAGGTTGACCTTGATCACCTGGCCCAGGCAGCATCTGTCAGGTTTCTCCACTGTCCAACAACTCCTCCTCCTTTCCATATTGTCTCCTTGGAGGCCCCAGGGTTTGTCTCTGGAGCCCTGGATCACCCAGTCGACTCTGTGAGCCCCAGGGTGGGCAGATTCAGGAAGGGACCCTCTGGAGAATAAGGTCTGACCTCCGCCCAGATCAGAGCTGTGCCCCTGGTTGTGGAGGCGGGAAGCTGGGCAGGCAGACAGAGTGTCAGGCCAGACGTGGGAATCCACACATGGCCCCTTCTCAAAGGGGGGTGCTGTCCCTGGGGCCCCTGCGGGGTCCTCGGGCCTCTTTCATTGGGCACATCCGAGCCTAGCCTGGCCCATGGTGGAAATGCAAATCTAATTAGTCTGGCATTGAGCCCGTCTTAAAAGTATTAACAGAGCCTTAAACTGTGCTGTTGGATGAGGATGAAGAAACGCCTTAGAAAGAAATTACCGGATGGTGACAAAGCCCCAATTTATTAGTCTTCTCCAATGGGGGCTGTGCAAAGGACGTTAATTACTTTAATGGGACTTATTCTGCTTCGTTGCCCAAAGTAATTGGTTTATTAACCTCTCCTTTCCTTTGGGGGAGGGAGAGGCAGAGGCTGGGTGGTGGCCTCGGGAGAGCCTTGCTCAGCACTCTGCCCCTCCACCTCGCATGCCCGGCCTGCAGCAGCCCGGCCCCCACCCCAGGCAGCCGGCGCCCTGTCCCTGCTGGCCTGGCCTGGAGCAGCCTGGCACCCGTTGGTTTGCTGGGCACTTGCTGTGTGTCAGGCGCTGGGAATGCAGCTGTGAGAAAAACAGGGCCCTCAGAGACAAGCTGTGGCCCCACGCGTGTGCCCCAGCTGAAGGGAACACGGCTCAGGGGAGGTGTGGGCACGGCAGGGTGGGCTTCCTACGGAAGGGCCTGAAGCCCGAGAGGGCAAGAGGGGCAGAAGGACGCCTGGAGAAGTGGGGGTGGGGGGCAGAGGGAGCAGAATATCCAGGGCCGGCTGGGGATCTGGAGGCCCAGGAACAGGGTGTGCAAGGCAGGCTGGGCTGGAGGCAGAGGAGGCAGCCGGGCCTGGGGAGCCGCCTTCCAGACTTCAGCAGATAGGAGTGATAACGTTTGCATTTCCAAACAATCCCTCCAGCTTGGATAAAGCCATGTCAGAAACAGAGCCTAGTCGGCAGCTTCCCCACCCCCACAGGAGGATTCTGCAGGAAGACGGCTCAGGCTGGGGGCTGAAAACATATCTGGTCCACAGTCTGCATTAACATACACACTTGGCCCTCGGGGCTGAGTGAGAGGCCAGCTCTTCCCTCCTGAACACCCAGTGTTGTCCTCAGCCCTGCCCACGGGAGGCCCAGCCTAGGCAGGAAAGACACCCCACCCGGACCCCCAGTTCCCCGAATAAGGTGGGGATGGGCAGAGTCTCCTTGTGTCCCCAGATCAGGGTAGAAGGAGAAGAAAGTGCCCCTACCCCACGGCTCACCCTGGCAGGGCCCAGGCAGCTGTTCCCCATGTGGATCCCAGGGATATACCTGCCTGGCTTATCCAGGGAGAGGGGTTGTGCGTGTGTTGGAGGAACATAGTAGGAGGGGAACAGAGCTGAAGGCAGTCATGGGGCTACATGGTTTTGGGCCCCCCCAGACACCTCCCCCAGGCGGGCCCTCAGTATCCTGGAGGGAATGCCCTGCACGACCCTCTCTCCAGTTGAGTTGGGGGCCAGGATAAGAGCTGGCCTGGGTCCCGGGTGGGACCAGCCTGACAATGAAAGCCAGGCAGGTGTCCGGGCCCAGCTCCGAGCTAGAGCTATGGGAGCCCCCAGGCACCCTGGAATGTGGGTCTCTGACCCCTCCTCCCCTAGCTGTAGCTGGGGAAACTGAGGCCCAGCGAGTGCAGATGAGGCCTCAGAGGCCGCCCAGGGCCCACTGAGGGCCCTGACTGCCCACACCAGGCCTGGCTCGGGCACAGCACACAGGGCCCGGCTGGCTCCTGCTGCTGTTTCTGAGTCATCAGGGGACCCAGGCTGTCCCTCCCTCTCTGGGCCTCAGGGTCATCTGTCACATGAAAGAAGGAGACATGGGAGGCCTTGCTCACCTGAGCTGTGAGCTGCAGGTTGTGATCTGAACAGGTGAGCGGTGCCCCGGTGGGCCAGGGTCCCCACCTCTTGTCTGGTGGCTGGGTGTGCGGGGGCACCCACCCGAGAGCACTCACCTCTCCTCTTTGCAGTCGTCACCTTGTCCTTGAGTTAAACTGTGGGGGGAGGCGCCAGCTCTCAGCCCTCTGTGCTGCCTGAGTCCGATATGAGCTATTTGTGAGGGGAGGGGTGGCAAGGCCTCCAGAGCAAGGGGAGGGGGTGCGGACCGTGCCGAGTAAGTCTCTGCTGCCACTCTTGGGGTCAAAAGCAGCCTGATGGCCCCTCAGTTGACGTGAGTGGGGTTCTGCGAGGAAGGAGGCTCAGTGCCTGCTGGATGTCACCAAGATCTCCAGCTCATCTCCTTCACCCCTGATTTGGGGGCCTGCTCCCCCAGCACCCCTGCAGGAAGGATGGGTGGATGCCACGATTTGTGGGGGCTGCTGGCTCTATAATGGCAAAACTGCCCCGAAACTCAGCCTGAAGCCCCAGGGGCTCCAGGTTCAAGAAAGGAGAGACCTAGAGAGTGAGGGCGAGCTTGAGCGGGCCCAACAGGGGACAGGCGAAGACAAGGATGGGAGGCACCTGGAGGCGGGGCCCCCAGAAATCAGCTCTGTGTCTTCCAGCCCGGGTCGGGGATGGAAGTCTGCAGGCGGGGCCCTGCCTCCCCGAGCTGTGTAAGCGGGGCCGGTTGCTCTCCTCCCGGGTCTCAGCTTCCTTATCTGTGCAGCGGGGATCACAGAGCAGTTAAAACATGTGTGTGAAGACACAGGCCCGGCTGGTTGTGCAAGTGGAATGAGAGGAGGGAACAGTGGTGAGGCCAGGCCCCCGCCCGAGGTCTGGTGGGTCCAGAGTCCAGGTCGGTGTGAGAGCAGCCAGAGGCAGGGTCTCTGGGGAAGTTGAGGCACGCCATGTGTTCTGGGGAAGATGGGGCTCTGGGCCCAGGAGCCATGGTCACAGGAGACCGGGGGGGCAGCCGTTGGGCTTGAGGGTGTCCTGGCAGGTTAGCGGTGGGGAACAGTGGGATACTCAACACAGGGTCCCAGATGCTGGTGCAGGAATCCCACCATCAGTGCCCCGTGAGAGCCCCCCATGAGCTTTATGTCACGGTGAGGAAGGGCATCAGTGCCTTTGTACGTCCCACACAACCTCAGGGGTGACTTGCCAGCTCTGTCCCTGAGAGCAGAAAGGAAGGGCCCCGGGGGCAGGGTGGGGCCCTCCACCCCTGCAGGGGTCTACTCAGCCCTCCTAAGGTGCCCCAGGGAGCCTGGCAGAATCCCTGGCTCCTGACCCCAGGGGTCACCCAGCCCCAAATCCCTGCTTCCTACTCAAGCCTGCGTGGAATTGCACTGGTTTTAATTCTAAGTCTTTCCCCCTCCTGCCCGAGTGGCAGCAGAGGTGCTGCCTGGGGACCTGGGTTGGTTGGTAATTCACAAGGCTTTTGGAAGGAAATGCTCACAAATTGCTTTTCTAGACGAAAATCAATAAGAAGCCCATGTGATTCTTCTTGGACATTAGGGGTTTTCGCTCTCTTGTTTTAATCAACAAGTTCCCAATAAGTCATTTCAGGGAGACCATTACTGATGGCTCATAATCTCCCGGGGCTCCGAGCGAAATGGGACCCCCTGGCTCTTTCGCTGAAAACACTTTTCTTGTTTTCTTTCTCTGGCGCACTGGAAGGAGGCCAACTCGCCAGTTCCATTAACTTAATGAGGGCTGACAGCCTGCAACAAACGTCCTCATAATCTCCCCAGGATTTAAACGGGGTCCTCCCCAGCCGCCTGCTCACACCCCAACCTCGCCAGCTCTTTCCCTCTGTCTGCTCGCCCAGCCCCTCCTGGGGACAAAGCTGGGACAAAGATGCATTTCTTTGCTGGCTCCTCAGCAGCTCTGCCCGGGCAGCCTCAGACTTGGGGGCCGTCCGCCCAATTTGGAGCACCCCGGCCTGGGAGCTCGAGGGCCACTCTCCCCACACCGCAGAGGGGCCAGAGCCCGGCCACGGTGATTCCTCAAGAGCTCGGAATCTGCAAAGCTCGAGCTGCACAGCTGTGGCAGCTCTCCTGGGCTCTGCGTCCGTCCGAGGCCACGTCCTCGTTATGAGGAAACCTCAGACCTCATCCGCACCATCCTTTGTGGGCTCTCTCGCTCCTGAGGCCTCCAAAGCTCAAGGAATTTGCTGGAACCAGCCGAGGCCCAGCTTGGGAATCAGTTTGGGGTTTTCTCACGGTCTTGTCCAAGGCCCTATCTCCGGCCACCCCCCACCCCCAGGTTCACAGGAGGAAATAGACACCGACACTTGGGAGACAACCCGGGTCAAGGGGCAGGGGTCTCCATGGGCAAAGGGAGGATTGAGCCAAATGTCCCAAGTGGGCAGCGGTTGCACATCCCACTCCCAAGAAACCCTATCCCTGATGTAAGGACTTGAGTCTCGCCTGTTGTCTTGGGGGCAGTGGGGGAGGGCCTGAGAACACAGGTTCCGGAACTGTCTTCCAGGGTCACAGCTGGGTCAGCCCCTTCCCGGCGTCCATCTGCCCTCGTTCTGCCCCTTGCACACCTCACAGGTCATTGCACTGAGAACGTGGCTCTTCTGGCAACCCTCAGCCGGGGTGACCAGCAGGTTTTAAGTAAAATCCGTCCCTGTGTGCTGTACCCTGCGTAGGTGAGCGGGAGCACGGATCTGGTGAGGTGGGCAAGAGAGAGGTCACACCCCCGGGGCCTGCCGCCTGCCCTGCAGACCAGAGCTCTCACAGTGCACGCAGCAGAGCCAGAGGAGGAAATGACCCTCGGGAGATTTCCCGCAAGGCCGGCGCAATCGCTGCTGGCTGCAGTTGCGGTCGTCGTCATTTCTGTAGTCATTTTTGAAGCTGCATGGTGATCTTTTCAGGTGGGGACTGTGGACAGTGCTGCCCACTTCCCTGGCCTCCGCCTCTCTGTCCCCTCCTGCCCTCACTCGGGCCACCAGCTACCCCGGCCTTCTTTCTCTTCCTTCTTCCCTCCCCAGGCCTCACACGTGCCATCCTCCTTGCTGACCGCCAACTCCCACCTCCTTCCCATCTCCACTTAACGTCTCTTCCCCGGGGAAGGCTTCCTGTTCCCCAAGATGGTGTCAGGCTCCTCAGACAGGCACTGTCCCCCATACCCTGTAGTCCTTTACAGTGCTCCCCAAAACTGTCATTAGGAGATTCTTAGTGGAAGGGATGGGTGAGTGTTCCCCTCGCCGGCCAGACCAGCAGCTCGCCCACCACTGTCTTCCCTGACCCTATCCAGGATTAGTGATTGGGGTGGTGTTTTCTGGAGCCTGGGCCACTCCTAACTGTCTTGGGGTCTCTGCATTTTCGCTTTTCCATCCCTATGGCTTGTCTGGCAAAGATGGCCTGGGGGCAGGGCTGTTCTGGGTCAGTTGTCCCTAGCGTGGACACTCTCTTGCCCAGCTGGTTTCAGCTCCGCAGGAAGTTGACTTGGGTTGACTTGAACTGTGCTGAATTGAATGCAGTTGAGTTGCCTGAGTTAAGTTTACTTAATTGAGGTCGTCTGTGCCAAGCTGAGTGCGTTAAATGGAGGTGCTACAAACCAAACTGAACTGAGTTGACTTGGTGAGTTGAATTGAGTTATTTTTGCTGAATCCTTTTTGGTAACCTGTCCCAAGGTCCTCTAAGAATTTCACTGCCAACCAGGGAGGTCTGGTCTGGCTGATCCAGGCTTGGGGACCAGCACGGGATTGCTCTGACTGATGGATCATTGCTATGAAAACAGCCTTACAAATCTTGTAAGAACCTCACGTGTTTAGTGTTCCATGTGTGTGACCACTTAGGGGGAAGGGAAGGTGCGCCGACTCAAGACCCGCCTAAAGTTCCCATTTTATTTTGTTTGGACCGGGTCGTGAAGGGCCAATGTCATCAGGCAGGCAACAGGGAGACTTGGCAGGATTTGAGGCGGGGGTGGGGTAGGTGGGGGCGGTGACCACAAGATCTGTGATTTGTCCCTTGGATTGGAAAGCCCCCTCTGGCAGCCACACTGTGGGGGTGGGTTGGAAGGGGGTAGTTAGGAGGCTTCCGTACCTGCCCAGGGAGGGAGGGGGGGCAGGAGAGAGGAAGGCCAACCACGTCGCACTCCTGAGGCAGGCTGCCCAGGGAGCTGAACCACCCTGAGGAAAGGGTCCTTCCCCAAAGAAGCACGTGCCCTGGGCAGAGCTGGGAGTGCCGGGGGCGTCCCAAAAACTGCTTTCCCCTCTCCGTCCCCTCCCCTTCCCAGCCTGCCCTGTCTCCCCAGAGAAGCATCTGGCACCCTCATGAGCCTTCCCCAGCAGCCCCTGAAATCAAGAGTGATCTGGGAGGATCAGCCACACCTTTAAATGTGCACACCTCAGTGGTTTTAGTGTATTCACTGAGTTGCGCAACCCTAACCACTACCTAATTTTAGAACATTTTCCGTTACCCCCAAAAGCAACCCTGCACTCATTAGCAGTCACTCCCCTTCCCCACTGCCCCCCCACCCCACCCCCCCAGCCCTAGGCGAACACTAATCTATTCTCCCTGTCTGTGGATTTGCCTCTTCAGATCATTTCACATAAATGGAATCCTACACTACGTGGCCTTCTGTGTCTGGCTTCTTGCACTGAGCATCATGTTTTCAAGTTTCCCCCGTGCTGTGGCGTGAATCAGTACTTTATTCCTTTTTATGACTGACTAACATTCTGTTGAATGGATGTGCCACATTTTGTGTCTCCGTTCGTCGGCTGATGAACGTTTGTGTTGTTTCTACCTTCAGACCATTGCAAACAAAGCTGCCGTGAGCAATCATATGCGAGTTCGTATGTGGACATAGGTGTTCACGTCTCCTGGGCACAGAACTAGAATTTCCAGTCGGTTGGAATGTGTGAGGGGGAAGGTCCCTACTGCCTTTGGTCCCCATTCCTGATTCGACTTGAGTTTCGAAGGGCCACCAGCCCAGCTCAGGCCAAGCCCTGTCTTGGGGCTTCCTCCACCCGTGGAGAGGGGAGGAGAGACTTCAAGACTTCCCACCCCGGCCCATGGGAGCTCTGGGGGCTCTCGGGCCAAGGGTCATCGTCTGCTCCAGCCTCCAAGCTCCGCCTGTGAGCCCACACCTGGACATGGGGAATGGCATGGGCCACACGGCCTCAGCCCTAGCGTTGACCGTGAATTACGAGTGGCAGTCATTTGATTATGGTCGGCATTCGCTGCTCCAGGGTGCCGTGACAGCAGGGAAGCCAGGCCGTGGAGGGAATGTGGCTGCCTGTGAATGGGGTGTGCGCTCTGGCCAGAAAAGGAGGTGAGGGAGGACTGCAGCCTGCTCAGGGGCCCCTTGGCATGGCAGGGGTTTGTGGACACGGAGGCCGTGGTGGGGGGCAAGCTACAGAGAGAGCAGCAGCCAGCCCCCATGTCTCCTGGACTGGGCCCTGTCCACCAGCAGTTCCGGCCTGGCCCGCCCCTGGAGGTAGCCATAGCTGGCGGGCTGTGGAGCCACTCTAGGCACAGCTCAGGGTCAGCAGAAGACAGGCACGGTGGCAGGGCTGCCCCTTGCTCCACCTGTCCTGGGAGTGCAGTGGCTTCTCAGGCCCAGGCATGACCAGGCCCAAGGGACTTCATAGCCCGTCCTGAGCTGCTTTTTCCAGAAGCTGGTGGGCTGTGAAGGCAGGTAGCCAGGTTTGAAAGATCAGGATTGCACAAACCTTGCCCTGCAGGGTGCTATTTCTGTCTGAAGAAGTCACCTGACTCGACCACAGACTCTTTCCCTTTCGCATACCCAGAGCTGGAGGCCAGAGCTGCCCAGGAGGATGGGTCAAGGGTGGTGGGGGGAAGACTGTGGGGCAGTGAGCCCTCAGGCAGCCCAGGCAGGCAGGATGTGGACACAGAGCCCAGCCTGGGCTGGGGGAGGCCTGGGCACCCGCCCACTCCACAGACGGGAACCCGAGCCAGGGCAGGAGTGTAACCTGGCTGTCACGTGGACAGAGCTCACACAGCAGTCCTGCCCTCAGTCAGCCGGAGGCTGGGGCACAAGGCTCCACTTCCCCGGGGCTGAGCAGGGGACACCTTGCCTTCCTGTCAGAGCCAACATGGGGCAGTGAACACACATCACCAGACAATTACTGATAAATGAGGCAGGTGGTCTTAGAGCTTGAACTGAGGGGTCCCCACCTCCCAGACCCCTTGGGACTCTGAAGGGAAGGTGACAGCAGCCTGCTGCCTCTGCACACCCTGCCTAAACCCCTTCCTTCAGAGAGTCCTACAAGAGAGAGTCCCCAAAGTCAGCCACTTTCAGGGGCAGGAGAGCGAGGGCTCTGGGAGAGCAGAAGGCTGGTTAATGGAGATGTTCCTGCAATCCTGGTGAGGCTTCCTGGGCGTGGGCCTTCAGGAACAAAGTTGGCACAGGGGCTGGTCCTCTGTGACTTCAGCTGGGCCTCAGGCACATCTCAGACAAGGGCAACGCTCTGCTCTATTTCAGTCATTTCTGCTCAATTATTACTTCCTCCCTTCTGCTTGCTTTGGATTTAATTTGCTCTTATTTTTCTGGTTTCTTAAGATAGAAACTTAGGTCATTGATTTGAGACCTTTCTTTTATTTTAATATAATTACTGAATGCTATAAATTTCCCTCTGAGCACTGCTTTGGCTGCATCTCTCAAATTTTGATATATTATGTTTTGATTTTTCATTCAGTTTAAGATGTTTGCATAAAATTGGAATGATCTGAAAAGTTTGTTAGAATTTGGGATAAAGACATCTGGGCCTGGTATTTTCTTGTGGAAAGATTTTTAACCACGACTTCGATACCTTCAATAGTTGTAGGCTTATTCAAAAATTTTATTCCATTTTGAGTCAGTTCTAGTGAGTTAGATTTTTTTTTCTAAGAATATGCCTATTTCTGCCTAGGTTTTCCAAAGTTTTTGGCATATAGTTGTTGAGAATATTCTTTTATCTTTTTAATCCCTATTTGTAGTATTTTCTTATATGATATTTTAATCTTTATTTTATCTTCTCTCTTCTCAATCAGTCTTGCCCGAGCTTTGTCTATTTTGTTTGTTTTTTAAAAGAATGAAATTTTTGCTTTATTTAGACATTTTAAAGACTTACATAAAGGGAAAGATACACCATATCATATCATATCATAGATAAGGCACTTAATATTATAAAGATGTCAATTCATTTTTTCCTGCTTGATTCACAGATTCAGTATCATGCCAATAAAAACTCCAACAGGTTTTTTTCATGAAACTTAATATGATGCTTCTAAAACTTCTGTGGATAATAAAGAGCCAAGAATAACCAAGACCTTCTTAAGAAGGTCAAGGAAAGGCCTTTCCTTCCAGATATCGGACTTGGTATGAGGCTAGAGCAATTAGGATGCTGTAGGGTGGCTGCAGGGATTGGCAATTAGCCCAGTGGAGTAGAACAGAAGGCCCGGAAAAGACCCGCACAAGTGTGAGACTTTGGTGTGAGACCAAGATGGTGTTGCAGACCACCGGAATAGGTGATTATCCACAAAAAAATACATATACAAAGATTGACTCCCGGTGGGCCTAGGAATTAAATTTCAAATACAAACCTAACAACTCTTAGAAAATATGGGTTAGTTGGTATCTTTCAAACCTGAGTGTAGGGAAATATTTCTTATACAAGACACAAAAGCATTGACTATGAAAGAAAAAATAGTGATAAATTTGTTTATATAAAATAATAACTCTTGTTCATCAAAAGGCACCCTAAAGAAAGAAAATTTGCAAACTGGGATTTGCGTTAGTTCTCTATCGTTGCTATGACAAATCACCTCAAACCTGGTGGCTTGAGACTACACACGTTTATTATCTTCCGTTTCTGTAGGTCAGAAGTCTGACACAGTCTGACTGGTCTGAAAGGTGTTGCAGGGCTGGCTCCTTCTGAAGGCCCAAGGAGGGAATCTTGCTTTGCCTTTTCCTGCATCCCTTGGCTTGTGGCCCCTTCCTCCATCTTTAAAGCCATCACATTGCCACTCTCTGGTCTTTTTTCCACAGTCATGGCTCTAACCGCAGCTGGGAAAGGATCTCCACTTTTAAGGACTCCAGCGTCTAGTTGGGCCCGTTGGGATAGTCCAGGATAATCTCCCCATCTCAGGGGGCATAACCTTAATCACATTGACAAAGCCCCTTTTGCTGTGTGAGGTCACATGTTCACAGGTTCTGGGGATTAGGACATCTTTGAGGGAGCCTTTTCCTGCCTACCACAGGAGTGGGTGTTCCCAATACATGAATTGACAAAGATATTGGTAGATGATAGCTAGATAGATAGCTAGCTAGATAGATATATAGACAGATAGATAGGGAGATAGATAGATAGGGAGATAGATCGATAGATAGATATAAATTATATAGACAATTTATCAATAAGTACACAAATAATAGAACAGAAAAATGGCCCAGATACGTCCTCAGCCTTTCGCAGCAGAGGAAGCACACGTGGCCAGTGGGTGTGAGAAGGCACCGTTTATACTCATTTCATTGGCAGAAATCATGAAGTCTGATCATTGGGGGGGCACACACGGATATGGGGCCCAGAGTCTCTCCTGCACTGCCAGTGGGAGTGCACAGTGGGGCCACCACTTTGAAGGACACTGCCGGATCACCTGCAAGGTTCAGATTCACATACCAATGACCCAGCAGTGGCGTTCCTGGGTGTACACCCAGGGAACACTCTCATCCATGCCCAATCTGAGAAGGTAGCCCGGAGTGCATGTCACAGCGCTCTTCACAAGCCAAAAGCCTGGCCACCACCCGTGCGCCCATTGCAGGAGGAGAGCGAATGAGCTTGGAATGTCTACACAAAGGGGCATTTTCCACCAATTAAAACAAATGAACCAGAGTAACACCCAACCAGGCAGGCAGGTCTTGGCATCATGATATCAAGGAAAAGCATGATACATTTTTATAGAGTTTAAATCACCAAAATAAAAAATACATGCCTTTTGGGGGATACATATAGATTCGATAAAATTATATAAATAGGAAAGCAAGCTGTGAGGAGCAGGGACTCGGATGGTCACCCGGCGGCAGGGAGGCTGGGTGGTCGAGTGTGGGCTACCAGGTCCAGCTTTTCTATTGAGCAGTGGGTTCCTGGGGGTTCTCTACCTTATTGAAAAACAATTACAACTAATTATACAAAAAGGTATCAAAAAATTCAGCACCACAACCAAGTGAGGTTTATTCCAGATAAACCAGGCTGGTTCAATATTCAAAAATCAATTAACGTAATCCATCACATCAACAGGCTAAAGAGGAAGAATCACACGGTCCTATCAGGTGATGCAGGAAAAGCATCGGACAAAAGCCAGCATCCATCCAGTCCTTCTCTTTGTAGGGGTCGGGGCTTCTCCTTTCTCAGGGCACTGAGAGCAGGGGATGTGCAGCTCCCTAGTCATGCCCAGATCTGCCAAAAGCACCTTGTTCTTTTGTCTTCCATGCAGGGAGTGGACAGTCACTGGGGTCTGGCCTGCCAGGCACCAGGGCCTTGGGTGAGCCCACAGGCGGCTCTGACCAGGGCAGGCCTGGCTGCTGGGTGAGCAGGAAGGCCACCTGGGGCTGGCTAGCCAGGACCCGCCAGCTTCACGTGCCCTCCCCCAGTGGCCTGCCCTCACTCAGGGAGCCAAGGAGGGCACCCAGGCACATTCTGGGAGCAGACTCGGGTAGGGGGTGCCTGTGCCTCCTGGAGGCCCGTGACAGGCCTGTGAGTGTGCGTGTGCCCACGTGTGTGTTTGTGCACCTGGGTGACCACGATGCCTTGAGACAAGCAAGAGCCAAGTCGTCTCCAGCATTTGTGGTGGTCCCTTCCCCTGCAGACCGCGGAGTCGTTTGCATCCAGCATGGAGGAAGGCAGGCAGGGCTGTCACCAGCACAGTGGCCAGCCCACACCAGGCCTGAGCAGAGCTTTCAGTCAGCCTGGCCTGGGCTGCCTGATTGCAAAGGCCACGATTCCGCTCTGCAGAGCTGGCAGGGATGAGGGCGGCGGCAGCTTCTGGAGGCCGCTGGAGCGGTCACTGGGTGTGGTCCTTGGTTTGAGCGAAGCTGCATCTGAGAAGCCCTGAGCATTCTCACTGGGCCTGGGGCCGCATCCAGGCCTCAGCCATGGCCCATAAGGGGCCCTTCATGGTGAGGCCAGTGGAACCCCCACCCCTTCGCCTGCTCCCACACCATCAGGCACATGAGGCCAGGGCAATAGCCCCTCCCATGGCTCAGGCCTGGGGTGGGGGCTTGGGAGCCTCCCCAAGCCTGCTTAGCCCCCACCTCCAAGCCTGTATGTGTGTCTGGGATTGTGTGAGTGTGTCTATGAGCGTGGGTGTGTGTACGAGTGTACTGGTGTGTGTGAGTGGGGAGTGCACATTGAGAGTTTGTATGTGCGAGCGTGTGTGTGTCCTGATGTGTGTGAGTTACGACCCTCCGCCCGTGTAGAAGTGTACTTTTAATACCTGGCACCTTGGCACTAGAATCTAAGCAGAAGCCAGAGCTGGCCCTGCATCCCCCTCTCCCTGTCCCCCTGCCCCTGGGCTCACTCCTGCTGTCCTGGGGGCACCTACGGTGCCTCGGGCAGAGACTGGGGCTACGAGCTGGGGAAGGCTGGGGTGTCGGGCCAGCCGTCTGTATCTGGGCCGAATCCTGCTCAGCAGACAAGCAGCCCAGCCTCTGGCCAGGACCGCACACGAGCCAATGTCACCTGTAGATCAGTGGCCACACTGTACCTGGGAGTAGCCGACTGCTGGCAGCACCTCCCTCTGGCCTCGCCCATCCCCACCCAGGCTGCCCACACTCTGGAAGGAGAGCCGCATGCCCGGGTCCTGAGGGTCCCACAGAGCTGCCCGCCCCCATCCTGTTTCTGCTGTGCTGTCAGCACCACCGAGGAGGAGACACGGCCCACTGACCTGGTGCCCTTGTTCTCTGGTCCCACATGCCCAGTCTGCCGCCTTCCCTCCATCTGCCGGCTGGGGAGCCTGGCTCCCTGCAGCCCTCTGGCCTGAACTTAGATGCTTTGGGTGGGCCTGAGCATGGCCCCTGCACTCTGTAGGGGTTGGAAGACATTAGAGGTGGAAGAGAAGGAGGGACGAAGGCCCCGCATGCGTCTCAGCCAGCCCCAGTCTTCACATAGGCCCTGAACTATTCCAGGAAAATGGCCCGTCCTTCTCCAGTGCCTCCAGGAAGGTTCATCAACCTCATCTGTGAGTCTCCCCAGCCTCCCTGTCGGAATGAGGCCTTCTAGTGCCCTGTATTGCCCTAGATATGAGAACTGGAGCCATCTGCGGGCCTGGCTGACAGCTAGGGGCTAGCTGGGCCTGGCAGCCGTGACTTCAGAGCCCCATAGCCCTCACCTGGGTATCCTCTCCTGCCTGTGGGCATGAGAACTGCCTGGACATTACTGGGGCTCCTTTCCCAGCTGGAGCCCGTGGTGGCACAAAGAGTCCTTCCTTAGTGACATGTGCCTTGGTCATCTCCAGGCATCCACCCCCCAGGCACTTACAGGACAGCCCAGGAGTCCAGGTGGCCAGGGTGGGGTTCTGCGTGTCTGGCAGGGTCCAGGAATGAGTGAGCACTGGGCAGAGGGCCACTGCTGGGCTCAGAGTGTGGGCAGACGGCCTTCGTTGAGTGCCCGGGCATGCAGGTCGGAGCAGAGGTGTGCACAGGTGTGTGGGGTAAGCACTGTGCACAGACAGCTCAGGTGTCACCAGGCCTGTGCTGCACGCAGAGGGCACCAGGCGCCCACGCGAGTGGATGTGCTGAGGCGTGCTGAGGAGCAGATGTGGGGAAACAGGCCTGAATCCCTTCAGCAGATGGGCCCCCACCATCCAGTGGCTTAGTGGGTCTTGTTCTTTCATACATTCCGTGTTCAAAAGTGGCCAACTCCGAGCTAAAGAGAAACCACCTTTCTCTGAGAATTTTAAAAGCTGCTCATCTTGAAAGCCTTTAAGAAAAAAACCAACTGTGGTATGATTTATTTATTGTAAAGTGCACAAATTTTAAATAAACAGATCAGCTTATTTTTACATATGTATATACTACATAAAAACAGCCAGATCAAGACATAGAACATTTCCATCACACCAGAAGTTTCCTCCCACCCTTCCCCGGGGAAGCCTGTCACCCCCCCAGAGGGAACCACTTCTCTGATTTCTGTTGCCATGGATCAGTTTTGCCTGTTCTTGAGCCTGCGTGGACTCATACATATGTGCACCTTTGTTGCTGGCTTCTTGCAGTCAACAGAACAATTTTGAGATTCATCCGTATCGTTGCACGGATCGTTAGTTTGTTCTTTCCCGTTGCTGTATAGTATTCTGTTGTGTGGATTTCAACAGCATGTTCTTTTACATTGCTGTATGATGTTCCATTGTAGGAATACACCATTCTCTGCTTATCCCTGCCCCTGTAGTTAGATGTGTGTCACTTTGAGTTTTGTTTCTTTTGAATAAAACTGCTATAGACACTCTGATAGATGTCTTTTGGTGGACACGTGTGTGAATTTCTCCAGCGTATGTATCTGGAAGTAGAAATGCTAGGTCATGATGTGAGCGCATGGCTACTGCCAAACAGCTTTCCAGAGTGGTTGAACCGACCTCCATTCCCACCAGTAGGGCAGGGGAGTCTGTCGCTCCACACTGTTGCCAACACTTAATGTTGTCAGTCTTTTTAATTTGGGCCATTTTGGTAAGTGTGTACAGGTCCCTCCTTTTGGTTTTAATCTGCATTTCTCTAGTGAGTAATGGTGTTGAGTACCATTTTCATGTGCTTATTTGGACATCCTTGTGAAGCGCCTGTTCATATCTTTTGTCTGGTTTTTAAAATCATTCATCCTTTCCTTATAGACATAGGAGTTCTTGATATATTCCAGATACAAATCCTTTACCAGAAAATATCCTTTCCCAGACTGTAGAGTGTCTATTCATTCTCTTAATGATGTCTTTTGTTGTATAGAAGTTCTTAATTTTAAGGAAGTCCAATTTGTCAAATATTTTCCTCTTATAGTTAGTACTGTTTGTGTTCTGTTAAATCTTGGCCTCTCCCAAGGTCATGAAGATATTCTGCTGTTCTCTTCTCCAGGTTTGATCATCTCTGCCTTCGTATTTGAGTTCTGAGATAACTTGAATTAATTTTGTGACTGATGTGTAGCAGGGATGATGGTTCATATTTTTTCATATGGATATCCAAATTGTTCCAGTACTGTTTATTGAAAAGAATGGCCTTCCCCCGCTTGATTGAAACAGCACCTTGGTGATAAACCAAGTGACCACATATGTGTTTTTATGCTTCCGGACGCTCTGTTCTGTCCCACTGATCTATCCGTCTATCTAATCTGATACTGCTGTGTTAACAGTGTTTCTGTATTAACTGTATCTGTACTGTCTTAACAATGTAACCTACTACTACACTTCTCTAATACACTGTATCCATCACTGCAGCTTTGCAATGCCTCTTGAACTCTGGTAGTGTAAGTCCTCCAACTTTTTGGTTCTTGAATATTGTCTTGTCTTTTCTTGGCCCTTTGCTTGTTCATAAATATTTTGAATCAGCTTGAAATTTTCCAAAAACAAAAATAAAACAGTAAAAGCACTCAGATACTGATTGGAATCACATTTAATCCAGACCTCAAAATTAGCGTCTTACAAATGCTGAGTCTTCCAATTCATGAACATCAATTAATTTAGGGCTCCTTTCATGTCTCTCACTAATGTTTAATACTTTTCTGTGTGAAGGTCTTGCTCATCTTCAGTAAGTTAATTTTGAGGTGTTTTGTGGTTTTTGATGCTGTTGTAATTGGTATCTTTTTGTATCATTTTCTAGTTGTTACTAGCATATAGAAATACAAGTGATTTTTGTATATCACCTTTAAAACCAGCATTCTTGCTAAAGGCATTTAGCAATAGAATAGTTTATCTGGAGGTTCTTAAGGATTTTTTTGTGTGTGTGAGGAAGATCATTCCTGAGCTAACATCTGATGCCAATCCTCCCCTTTTTTGCTGAGGAAGATTGGCCCTGGGCTAATATCCGTGCCCATCTTCCTCTACTTTTTATATGGGATGCTGCCACAGCGTGGCTTGACGAGCGGTGCATCGGTGCACGCCCGGGATCCGACCTGCAAACCCCAGGCCGTGCGTGCTTAACCGCTGCACCACTGGGCTGGCCCCCTTGTAAGGATGTTTTTTACATCTATGATTATGTCATTTGCAAATAATGACAGTTTTGCCTCTTCCTGTCCAATCCCTTTAACTTTTACTTCCTTTTTCTTACCGCAATGCACAGGCTGAGACTTTGGGGACAGTGTCAAATAGAGATGGTGACGGCGGACATCCTTGTCTGGCTCCCTGTCTAAGGAGGAAGGTGTATAATATTTCAAGTATGACGTTTGCTTGGAGTTTGGTTTCTGTTATTTTTATGTTTGTTTCCTGCATAATGGAGTTTCCTTCTATTCCTAGGTCTCTAAGAGTTGTGTTTTTAATTATGAATGGGTCTTGAGTTTTATCAAATGTTTTTCTGCATCTTTTGAGTTGATTATATGTTTTTTCTTTCTTTTTCTGTTGATGTGGTGAATTATGTTGATTGATTTTCAGATGTTAAACTAACCTTGCATAACTGGATTACACTACACTCGATCATATGTCTTTATATATGGCTTTGGGTTCAGTTTGTTGGTATTGTGGGTAGGATGTTTGCATCTATGTTCCTAAGAGAGATTGGCCTGTGAATTTTCTTTCTTGAAATAGGTTATGAAGGTTATGTTGACTCATAAAAAATCCTTTAAAAAGATTTGTATAAAGTCTATATTATTTCTTCCTTAAATGTTTAGAAGAATCTACTGGGGAAGTCATCTAGAGTTAAAGGGTTTTTGTGGGAAGAGTGTTAAAATTCCAAATTTAATTTATTTAATTAATTTTGGACAACTTGGATTTTTTTGTCTTCTTGTATCTGCTTTTATATATTATGTTTTTTTAAAGAATTGATCTATTTTATCTAAACTATCAAAATTACTTTTGTACATAGTATCCTCTGACTAGAATATTTAATGTCTCTACGTCTATAATGATGTTCAATTTCTAATTCCTGACATTGGTAATTTGTGTCCCTCCCCTCTAGTCAAGCTTGCTAAATGTTTACTTTTTTTTTTTTTTTTGGTGAGGAAGATTCACCCTGAGCCGACATCTGCTGCCAATCTTCCTCTTTTTGTATGTGAGCTGCTGCCACAGCATGGCCACTGACAGAGGAGTGGTATAGGTCCGCGCCCCGGAACTGGGCCCAGGCCGCCAAAGCAGAGCCCGCTGAACTTAACCACTAGGCCGCTGGGGCTGGCCCGAAAAAGTTTATCAATTTTGTTAGTCTCTTCAGAGAATCAAATTTTGGCTTTGTTGGTTTTCCTTAATGTAATGTTCAGTTTTTATTTCACTGAGTTGTACTTTTGTCATCTCTTTCCATCTACTATATTCGGGTTTAATCTGCTATTGCTTTAACTTGTTGAGACAGATTTTAGCCTCTCCTCTTCTCTAATATATACATTTAAGATCACAAATTTTGCTCTAAGTACTTGTTTCGTGGTACCTCAAGCACTTACTTAGCTGTAAGTTTTGATATGTGACATTTTTATTATTCAATTAAAATATTTTCCAATTCTTATTATATTTCTTCTTTGACTCTTGAGCTATTTAGATTAATTTCCAAAACATTTAGGGGTTTTCTAGTTATCTTTTTCTTATTGATTTCTTGCTTAATTTCACTGTGGTCAGAGAACATACGTGTATGATTTAATTTCTTTGAAATTTGTTGGAACTTGCTTTTAAAGCCCTGCCTATGGTCTTTTCTGGTAAATGTACCATGTGCACTTGGAAAGCTTATTCAGAGTTATTGATAGCAGTGTTCTATAAATGTTGATTAGGTCAAGTTGCAACTCATATTATTCAAATTTGTCTCTCTACTGATTTTTGACAGCTTTTCTATCGGTTACCCACAGAGGTATATTCAAATCTCCCACCATGATTGTGGATTTTCTCTTTTACCTTTTAGTTCTGCCAGTTTTTGCTTTTTATGTTTTAAGATTATATTTGTAGGTGCATACAGATTTGGAATTGATATCTTCCTACTAAATTTTGACCAGTTTTTAAATTATGAAATATCTTTCTTTATCTCTAGTAATACTTAAAGTCTACTCTGTCTGCTATTAGTTTACCTGTACTAGCTTTCTTTGGCTACATCATGATATATCCCTTAGTTACTGTCAACCTTTCTATATTGTTATATATATATATATTTGTGTGTGTGTGTGTGAGGAAGATCGGCCCTGAGCTAACATCTGCCAATCCTCCTCTTTTTGCTGAGGAAGACTGGCCCTGGGCTAAGATCCATGCCCATCTTCCTCCACTTTTTATGGGATGCCGCCACAGCATGGCTTGACAAGTGGTGCATCAACGTGCACCCAGGATCCGAACCGGCGAACGCCAGGCTGCCGCAGTGGAGTGCGTGCACTTAACTGCTTGCGCCACTGGGCCAGCCCCCCTATATTGTTATATTTTAAAGTAGATTTATAAGCAGCATCAAGCTGTTTTTTTAATCCTGTCTGACAATCTTGGTCTTTTAATTGGAATATTTAGTCCCTTTGCAGTGCATGCCATCTCCTTTCTTGCTTCTCTTGGATTAATCAAATATTGTTACTAATTAAATTTTATCCTGTGTTAGCATGTTATTTCTATTCTTTTATTATTCTGTCAGTGGTTGCCTAGCAATTACAGCACACGTCCTTAACTCCGTGTAGTCCACCTCAGATTAGCACCCTCACCGTTTCCCTGACAACACACGGTGCTTATAACTGTGCAACTCCATTGATGCCCTCCACCTTTTATGCTATTTTTATCATACGTTTTAGCTACAGGTATACCTAAAACCTCATGAAACATCATCAGTATCATTTCAGTCAATACTAGTTTCAACCTTTTCAAATATCTGTTCTTTTCTGGGTTCTTAATTCCTTCCTGTATCTCCCTGGGTCCTCCTAGGATCATTTCTCTCTGCCCCTGAGTTGTTCTTTCAAAGCAGATCTCCTGGCAGAGAATTCTCTTGGTTTTGGTTTCACTCTTTTTTTTTTTTTTTTTGCTGAGGAAGATTAGCCCTGAGCTAACATCTGTGCCAATCCTCCTCCACTTTATATGTGGGTCACTGCCACAGCATGGCTGATGAGTGGTGTAGGTCCACACCTGGGTTCTGAAGCTGTGAACCTGGGCAGCCAAAGTGGAGTGCACCGAACCCAACCACTACCCCATGGGTCCAGCCCCTCCTTTTTTTAAATTATGGTAAAATATACATAACATAACATGTACCACCTTAATCATTTTTAAGTATGTAGTTCAGTGGCATTAGGTACATTCACATTGTTGGGCAACCGTCACCTCCCTCCATCTCCAGACCTTTTTCATCTTCTCAAACTGAGACTCTGTCCCCATTAAACAATAGTGAGTCCCCATCCCCTGCCCCCAGCCCCTGGCACCCACCCTTCTACTCTCTGTCTCTCTGAATTTGATGACTCTGGTGCTTCATGTGAGTGGAATCATGCAGTATTTGTCCTTTTGTGTCTGGCTTATTTCACTTTCACCTCCATTTTTAAGGATGTATTTGATGAGTATAGAATGCTAAGTTGTTAGTAATTTTCCTTGAGATGATGTCATCTGGCTTTCATCCTTTCTGTTGATAAGCCAGCCATCAGGTTAATGTGACATCATCCCCTCCCTCCTTCACTGCTTCTGTGACATTCTCTGTGCCTTTGGTCTTCATCAGTGTTCTTCTGATGGGTCTGGTGTACCTTGTATCTCTCCAACATGGGTCCAAACAGCTGCTTGAGTCTGTGACCTGATGTCTTCCATCATTTTTGGAAAATTCTCAGCCTCTGAGTGTTGTTTTTAATCTCTATTTTGTTCTCTATTTTGTCTCCTCTCATTCTGAGATTTCACATGTATTAGAACTTTAACCATCTCGCGTCTTACATTTTTTTCTTTATGTTTAATTGTACTTTCTCTCCATACTCCAACTGGCTCTTTTTTCCCAGTTCACAAGTATTCTTTTCTTCTATGTCTCCTCTGCTATCAAATTCACCTATTGCATTCTTAATTTCCGTTATTGTCCTTTCTGTTCTAGAATTTCCATTTTATTATTTTTAACAGATTTTATTTCTCTAGTGAAATTCTCCATCTTTTCATCTGTTTCCTTGAACCTATTTAATATGGTTATGTTAAAGTCTTCACCTAAAAACTCAAAAGCAAACCACAATCATCTATCTGCTCAGGAATCTGTGGGTCAGCATTTGGGGCTGCTCCTCTGGGTGATCTCACTTGGGTTCATCCAAGTGGCAGCTTCATGGTGACTGGGTGGTCTCAGCCAGCTTCACATGTCTGGAGTTGTCTGGAGCTATCAGCCCCGGTGCCTCAGCTCTCCTCCATATGACTGTTCTAGCAGCCCGGCTCAGCCCGTGTCTACACGGCAGCAGCATTCTAAGAGGGTGAGAGTTGAAGCTACAAGGAAACTTGAAGCCACAGCTCGGAACATGCAGTCCACTTCCACCATGGTGGCAATAGACTCTACCTTTTGATGGGGGAATTGCAAAGGATTTGTACCCATCTGTATCCACCACAGTCTGCCCACCTGCTATTAATTTTCACATTCCCCTCAATGCAAAATTCACTCACCTCTCCAAGACACCTCAAAGTCTCATCCAATTAGAGACAGCATCATGCTCAAAGTTCAATATCTTATGATCTGCCTCTTTTTCCAGCCACTGTTCAATGCCTGGTCCCAAGCCCAGCACCATGTGTTTTAGGATTTTGATCTGACAGTACCCCACTGTTGACTCCTAATTTCTCTGTCTGTAATCTATTGCTGCATAGCAAACCACACCTAAATTTAGTGGCTCCACACCACAACTCATTTCCTTGCTCAGAATTCTGTGGGTCAGCAATTAGGTCTCAGCTCAGCAGGAAGGCTGTTGTGCTGGCTTTGTGTGGGGCAACTTGTGCAGCCACACTCACCTGGTGGCTGATCAGGGCTGGATGGTGGAAGATGGCCTCACTCACGTCTGCTGCCTGGTGCCGGCTGTTGGCTAGAATGCCTCCATTCTCCTCCATGTGGCCTCTCCAGCCGGCCAGCTCTGGCTGGTTCATGTGGCCACATTCCAAGAGCATATGAGTGACACACAATGTGACTTCCCCAGTATTCTTTTTGTCACAGGAAGTGTCAAGGTCAGCCCAAATTCAAGTAGTGGGAAAACAAACTATCTCTTGGTGGAGGAGCTATAAGCACTTAAGGCATTGAATCTACCACATCTGTAGGTCTGTTTCTATGGTCTATCTTTCCTCTTGGTTTTCAGTCTTTTGACTACATAAAAAAAAAAGTAGAGTCTCGACGATATTGTCTCCCTACTCTGGCATACAAAAGGTGCAGAGCAGAGCACCTTGCTCCAGGTGGGGGTTGAGATAATTTGAGGCCACAGAGGTCTCAACTGAAAGCTTGGGGTGTTTACTGGGGCCCCACCTCCTTGGTAGATTCTGAACCCCAATTGTCCTCTCCCCAGTGAGTCTGTGGAGTCCTCTGCTTAGATTCTAGCCCTCCTAGGGGCTACTTTTTGCTCACTCAGAATCTCACCCCGTGCCTGTACAGCTTAATGCACAAATGCTTCAAGGGAAAATTGCCTGAAGAAGAGCTCACTTCTCTCTGGTCCCCTGTTCACCAGGATGTTGTCCCCTCAAGTCCTCAATGGACATACAAATGTTCAAGGAGGGAGATCAGCTGCATGTGTGGGCTCCCCCGGTTTGCTCTCTTCTGAGCCCTTGGCCTTCAAATCTTCGTTGCTCCCCAAAGCCAGCACACAGCTGGGTGGGGGTGCTTCCTCTGGTTGTTATGGGTGCTCTTGGCAGAAAGTTTAGTCCGATGCGAGCTTTGTAGCCAAAAGCAAAAACCATGGTGTTTCCATCTGGATGTATTTCCTTCCAGTCTTATTTCTATGCACATATATTTCATCGATTGTGTTTCCTTTGTTGATGATGTTTCTAGAAGGATCTATGTCACTAGAAGGAACTTTAGAGGGGAGACAATGCAGTCCCCTTAACAGAGTGGCTCAGTCGTAACTGTCTCTAGCTAACTTGTCCTGCAGACCCTACATTTTCCAAGTGTGTGTCTGTGCATGGGGCCACAGAACATTCCAGCTGAAAGGGGCCTTAGGGGTCATCTGTTTGTATCCCCTCCCTATTATACTGAGGAGGACGCTGAAGGCTCAGGGATAGATAGAAGCTTCTGTGACTCTACCATGAGTTAGGGGAATAGCTATTGCAAACCCAGGACCCAGACTTCCATCCCACTTCTGAGTGACAAGCGAAATAAAGGCCCCTCTGGGAACACCCCGCCCATTAAAAGCCTTCTGCCCTGGCCTCTCCTCCTCCCTCTACCAGGACATGGCCTTGAAGGTCTCTGTCCCATGGGGTTGAAACTTTTCCTTGTTTCTGGAAGGGCCCAGCCCACGTGCAGCAGGGGGCACCTGGGGAGGCACCAGGCACAGGATGGCTGTCGCAGGGTGCCCACTCACGGCCTCCCCTCCGTTCTCCACTGCAGGTTGCGGGAGCACCATCGGGCCACCATCAAGGTCATCCGGCGCATGCAGTACTTTGTGGCCAAGAAGAAATTCCAGGTGAGTCCTGCGCTGAGCCCTCCTGCCCTTGGCCTGCTCCAGAAGCCCCTCTCCCGCCCGGGTGGAGGCGCGAGGTCTCCATCCCCTGCCACACAGGCAGGGCCATTGAAGATCTGACCCGTCACCTGGCAGACTCCCTGCAATGATTCCGTTATCCATCCCCCGGAGAGCAGGCCCCTACAGGGACCCTTCCCTGATGGGTCCTGGCCCTGAGGCCCAGCCCAGAGCCAAGGACACATCCAGCCTTCCTCTTCCTCTGCACCCCTCCCCTGATCAACAGCAGGTGATGTGGCAGTGACTCAGAGAGAGTGCAGAGCCTGCCCTGCGTCACTTGGGCGGGAAGTGGGGTCCCTCAGACCACAGAGCCCTGTCTCACGTGGCCTCAGTGCTCTTGTCACCCCTACCCCGACATCGTGTGAGTCAGGGGAACAGAGGGGAAACCTGGCCCTCCTCCGTGCCTGGGGGTGGCCCGCCTTGACAGGGAGAGGTAGGGGTACCTTGGCTAAGTGGACCTGGAGCCCATGGCTGCCATACCCGTCGGCACTGTTCCAGGGCTGGGTCTCCTACAGCAGCTGCTTGGAGCCCCCAAAGCCCAAGGCCCCAGAGAAGGCCAGTTGGTGGCAGGCTTGGCCCCCTTCCCTCTGCTGTGGGGACAGTCTGAGGGGGCGCTCCTGGAGTTGCCTTCGCTCTGAGAACACGTAGACTTAGGAAAGAGGAATTCTCTGGTGGGTGGTCATTCTTTCCAGAAGGCTTGGCCAGGTTCCCTTTAAAAAGTGAGCACCTGATGGAGTCAGGGCTGGGGGTCCCCGGGAGCTAGCAGCAGTGTCTAGATCCCCTAGGGCTCGTTTTACCACATGGGTGGGTTGGGGGCGACTTGTTCACACCCCTCAGAGTGGGGAATCAGTGCCCCTGCATCGTTCTCCAGGCCACACCTTCCATGCCAGGCTGCAGGATTGACCCGGGCTCATGTACACCCCCTTCAGCAGAGCCCCCACCCAGCCGTCCACGGGGCCAGACCCCCACCCCCAGCAGCCCTGGGCCAGTTCTTCCCCTGTCAGTAATGGGAACAAGAGCCTGAGGGGTCGGCACAGGACCACGTCCACACGTGTCTCACATGGGCCTCGCCCACGGCTGCCCTTGGGCAGCAGTCACCCTGACCCTGACCACCGCTGGTCCAGGCCCAGGAGCAGCCCCTGGGCGGCGGGGCGCCTCCCCAGCCGCCTGCCTCTCCTGCTACCAAGAGCAGCGTAGGGCCCCCTTGGCCGGGATGGCTTGCAGACACAGCCCCTCGGTGGCATTCTGCTGCCTGTCCGTCTGTCTGCCCGCACCCCGGGGGCAGGCCTTTCACCACCGACCTGGGGCAAATTATGCTAAGGCTCCCACCAGGGCCTGGGCCTTCCCATTGCCAAAACAAAAGAGCCTCGGTCAACGCCGTCCTCGGCCGGCACCGGGAGGTCTGCCCGGCACGTCCTGGGTGAGATGTGATGGCCCCAGATGGAGGGCGTCTGGATTCTCTGGCCTCTCCTTCCCAGAGGGCCCCGGTGGCGCTGGCGGTGCCCCGCAGAGGGGCAGTGGGTAGGGCGGGGAGCTGATGGGGCACTGGAGAGGAGGGACTGGAGTCAGGCAGGGAGAGGGCTGCAGGAATCCCTCTCAGAGGTCAGGTCTGGGCAGGACGGTCCCCCAAGGGCCGGGATGTGTGACCTTAACTGAGAGCAGCCTGGTGGTGACAGCTAAAGCCACATATGTCAACCTGCTGGAGCAGAGGAAGCAGTGGGGGCTCCTCCAGGACGGGGACAGTCCCCAGCCTGAGGAGCTGGGCCACAGAGGCTCCAGAGCAGGTCCCCTCAGGGCAGAGCTCGTAACCACTGCTTGAGTAGGGGTGGGGGGGGCCGTGCCAGGGTGGATGCCAGGCTTGCCTGGAGCTGCTTCCAAGGTCTGGGGGTCCCCAGCAGAGCAGGCGGAAACTTAGGGCTCCTGGCAGGCCTGGCTCAGGGGTGACACGCGCAGCTTCCAGCTCAGGACCACAGATTGTCCTTGGCAGGCGGGCGCCCACAGCGGCTGGAGCCGGCCTGAGCTCTGGTGAGCACCCGTCAGTGGAGTGCAGGCAAGAAAACAGGCTGCTGGCATCGGTGGGGGCCCTGCACTCCCTTCCAGGCTGAGGGTCCCCATTTCTGCCTCAGGACACAGGCCAGGGTCCTGCAAGTGTCCCTCAAGTCTGGAAAGCAGCCTGGACAACCCCCACCTCTCCTGCTCTCTGCCCTCTCCTGTGCACAGGACCCCCGGGGGCCCTTGAATAAACTGGATGGGGCCCTTCTGGAGGACAGAGGCTCTCGAGCAAAGCCAGGGTCTGATGCTGCCTCCCGCTTCACAGCTGGCCCTCATTGCTGGCGGCACATAGAGGGGTGGGGAGCAGGAGGCCTCCTAGGAGGAGGCACCCACCAAGTAGGGGCAGTGGAGGGAGCCCCTGGAGTGAGGAGCAATGTGGGGCTCCAGGGGCGGCCCCCACCCTGGGCCCAGCTGTCGTGGATGCCTTTGCTTCCCCCGCAGCGGCCTGTCTGTCTGTCTGCCTGCACCCCCACCCCCGTCTGGCCTCAGGGGCTGCGGACGTGGCGGGTGGCCCCCCTGCCGGCCCCGCGGGCCGATAAGTGCCCGGCTGGCCGCCCCTGTGTCTAGCCAGAGGAGCCAGAGCCTCTCAGCCCTTCAAGTTTGCCTTGAACTCCCATGTCCACCGTCCGTCAGTCTGGACAGCCCAGCATTATCTCGGCTCATCTCAGGCTCCTGCTGCTGCCGCCAGAGGAAATTAGCTCTAGAGAGAAAGCCAGGATGATCTCTCCAGCCAGCCCCAGGCGGCCACTCGACAGAGGCCCCCAGGAGCGCTGACCAGACCCCGGGGGAGCCATCAGCTCCAAGACAAGTCTCAGAGGCTTGGGACCCCGCTGGGCCACAGCGCCTGGGTGTCACCCCACCCCCACTCTTGCAGACGTGCACACACTCAGGCACACACACACTATCACCCTCACATGCCTACCCACAGTTGTGGCTCACACTCTCACACCTTCCCACGGTCACATTTGTATACGTTTGTGCATGCAGAGGATCCTAACACACTTAGGTGGACACAGTGGCCCATGACCTCCCAGGCTGTCTGGGAGACCAGCACAAGGACCCCACTCCACCCTAGGCCAGACCTCTGAACCCAGCCAGTTCTCCAGCCTGCCCCAGGCCTCACCAGCCTGCCTGGAGGTGCTACCTGCCTCACAAAGCCCTTTGGTCCACGGGAGGCTGACTGCCTCGACTTAGGGCTGCCTTTAGTGTGTGCTGAGGAACAGCTCAGACTCTGGCTCAGCCACAGCCACCAGCACAACCAGTTCTGGCTCTCCTGGCATGAGGCGGCTCAGAACTCCCTGACCTTCCTCACTCACCATCTTATTTTATCCTCACTCCCTCCCCGTCAGCCAGAGTGAGGCAGGGCTCAACATCCCCATGTTACAGAAGGGAGGAATAGGGCTCAGCATTCCCATCTTACAGAAGGGAGGAGCAGGGCTCAGTATCCTCATCTTACAGAAGAGGACAAGGTTCAGCATCCTCATTTTACAGAAGGGGGGAACAGGGCTCAGCATCCCCATATTACAGAAGGGAGGGACAAGGCTCAGCTTCCTCATTTTACAGAAGGGAGGAGCAGGGCTCAGCATCCCTGTCTTACAGAAGGGAAGGAAAAGGCTCAGCATCTCTATCTTACAAAAGGGAGGGACAAGGCTCAGCATCCCCATCTTACAGAAGGGAGGAGCAGGGATCAGCATCCCCATCTTATAGAAGGGAGGGACAAGGCTCAGCATCCCCATCTTATAGAAGGGAGGGACAAGGCTCAGCATCCCCATCTTATAGAAGGGAAGGGCAGGGCTCAGCATCCCCATCTTACAGAAGGGAAGAACAGGGCTCAACATCCTCATCTTGCAGAAGGGAGGGACAAGGCTCAACATCTCTATCTTACAGAAGGGAGGAGCAGGGCTCAGCATCCCCATCTTACAGAAGGGAGGAACAGGGCTCAGCATCCCCATCTTACAGAAGGGAGGAGCAGAGCTCAGCATCCTCATCTTACAGAAGGGAGGGACAAGGCTCAGCATCCTCATCTTACAGAAGGGAGGGACAAGGCTCAGCATCTCTATCTTACAGAAGAGGGGAGCAGGGCTTAGCATCCCTATCTTACAGAAGGGAGGGACAAGGCTCAGCATCCCCATCTTACAAAAGGGAACAGCAGGGTTCAGTATGCCCCATTTTACAGAAGTAAAAACTAAGACCTGGAGATATTATCACTGGCCTGAACCTAAGTGCCGATTTTGTGACCGCCATTAAGCTGAGTGTGTGGGGAGCCAGAGGGTCTGCCTAGACTCCCACTCCATGATACCATGACAGTCTAGGAATGTAGGCCACAAGGTGACATAGGTGGTCCTGGTGCCCAGCATGGCCCCCAGAAGCAGCAAGTTCTTCTGTTGGGGGCACAGTTGTGGTATGGGGAAGGCAGGCTACTTCCCAGCCCCTCCAAATCAAGATCCTGTATTTAGGGCCCAGAGAGGGGCTATGTGTTACCCATGAGGGCCCTGCCTGGTGGATCTTGTGGAGGGCAGGAACCCCCCAGACTTCTGGGGCCTAGCCCCTGGTAGGGAGGAGGTCTCTGCCCTGCCTTGGGATTCCTGGGGCCCGGGGCCATGTTGGGGAGTTACAAGAACTTTGCCAAGCTGCCAGTGTTGATGGCAGAGACCTGAGGCAGGACCCTGCCCTCGGGGGCATACAGTCTTTCTGGGGAGGCAAAGATGGCCGTGCCTTCAGACTAAGGTAGCCCCAGTCTCTGGGGTGGCACCCCAAGGAGAAGTAGGCCTCAGGTGGGCAGGAAGGACATATCCCCTGGGACCCCAGGGCTGAGACCCGGCCCTGACCCTCAATGGGTATCTGCCCCTTGTCCCACCTCGTCCTCTGACCTGGGCTGGCCCTACCTCCCCCCGACCCCCGGGCTGTCTGGCATGTGTCTCAGGCCCTTTGCACTCCCCAGCAAGAGGCAGTAACCCCCGCTCATCACTCATGTGGGCTCTTCAGTGCTGGTGAGGACGCTCCTGGGCCCCACCGGCCCTGTCTCTCTGAGGTCCCTACAAGAGTGGTGGTCTGTCTTCCCATGTGACTCCAGCCTGCTCGTGTGGGCGAGGAGCTTCCCGGGCCATCCAACCCCCACTCTGCCGACCTGCTGCCACCTGGGCAAGACCCTTGGCCTGCAGCTCCTGGGCACAAGGCCATAAATGCGGCTTGGGGTTTTGTGACGTCATGAGAAGCCTTGTTCTCTCTGTTGTGGTTTCTGGTGATTTCGCTTGAGCCCCGGATGCATTTAAGGGCTCAGAGCTGGCGCCAGGCCTGGGTGCCCGGGGTCGCCTACCCTGCCCGCCTGGCCCCAGGCCTGCTGCGGGAGCATCCCTCTTTCCCGGTAGCCCCAGCAGGAGGCCTGTCACCTGGGGCCACCTCGGCCCAGTACTGGGGACTGCCTGGGAAGTGTGCCTGGTGGGCCACCTTCCCACCCTGAGAACAGTGGGTGTGCATGCCAGTGAGCGTGTCAAGGGTCAGCTTGGGACCCAGGCAGGCCGTGGCTGCACAGAGCTGCGCCTTCCCGGCTGCCTCCCGGCGGCCGTGCTGCCCCTCCGGGCCCCTCAGCTGGGCCAACTCTTCCAAGGCTGTTTGAAAACAGGAACTGGTAGCCTGGACAGGGGGAGTGGCAAGAAGCTGAGGCCCAGAGAAGCTGAGCCACCAGCCCAGGGTCACCCAAACCTGGTGGCCAAGCATGGAGTCGCCAAGCATGGAGTGGCCAAGCCAGTGGGGTGAGCCCAGCTACTTCGTGTGTCCTGGGCCAGGCCTGCCCCATCGTGCCACTCGAGCGAGCTCCCCAAAAGACCCCCCAAGGCAGGCGCTGTCGCTGTCTGCGTTTCACTCAGAGCCAGCGGGCACAGGGAGGGGACTGACGCATGTCTCTCTGGCTGCAGCAAGCGCGGAAGCCCTACGACGTGCGGGACGTCATCGAGCAGTACTCCCAGGGCCACCTCAACCTCATGGTGCGCATCAAAGAGCTGCAGAGAAGGTGGGCCCGGGCAGGGGCCACCGGGGAGGGGCCGCAACCGCTGGCCATCTGAGAGGACAAGGAGGTCAGGTGGGGGGTGGCGGGCAGGTGGGAAGGACAACGTCGCCTCCCCTGCCCCCCAACTCCATATTGTCCCGCCTCTGAGAGCTGCGGGTCACTTCGCAGCCCTACCCACCCACCCGCCTCCTGCTGCACCAGCTCCGTGCAAGGGCCAGGCCCTGCCCCAGGAGACACCCACCACCAGGGGAGACCCTGCCTGGCACAAGGCCCCTCCCCACCATCAGCCTACCCCTGGGGTCTCCACCACTGGAGCTGAGGATCCTAACCATTGGGAGCCAACATGTCCTGGCTTCTGGCTTGAAGCCTGGGAAGCTTGTCCCCATGTAAGCAGCGTGGTTCTTGGGAGTCTGTGCAGGCCCAGACCAGCTGTACCTCTTCGGTGGGCTAGCCTGGGAACCTAGTTCCGGGTGTCACAGAGTGTGGCAGGGGAATGTGCCCATCCTGACCACGGCTGGGGGCTCAGGCTGCCCCCCCGTCACTGACCCACCAATGAGACGTGAAGTACACCCTGCTCAGCAACCTGGCCTCGCCCTGGAAGGGCCCACCCACAGGCCTGCTTCTCTGAGCGTGACCAAGGCGCCTGGCCTGGGGCATTCATGAAGTGGCCACAGGACACTGGGCGATCCTGGGCCCTCCGCCCTGCCCCGGGAGGAATTCTAAGGAGCAGCCCAACCACTGGCCCTCGTCTCTCAGCCCCCTGCCCAGCCCCCTCAGAAGCACGGGCCTGGGAGGCACCTGGCAGGTGTGTGGGTGGCAGTGGTGGGTGACCCCCAGAGGGGGTGGGCAGCTTGTCTTGCTGGGCGCATCAGCCCATCTGCCCGCCAACAGGCTGGGTGTCCATGTGGTGCCTGGGCCGAGCATAAGCTGGTCTCTGTCTCCCTCCCTCCCAGGCTGGACCAGTCCATCGGAAAGCCCTCCCTCTTCATCTCCGGCTCAGGTGGGTTTCCACGTCAAGGCATCCTGGGCATGGTGGCCCGTGTTGGACCTTTTTCCCGCCCTCCACCCACACCTGCCTCTCCCCACCATCAGAACAGCTGTTGGGGCCTCCAAAGTACCTGACATGCAGCAAAAGCCAGAGAGAAGGGGCAGGTAGACCCCACCCTAAGCAAGGTGGCTTAGAACATGTTTTACAAACGAATTTCAGCTTGTACAAGGACCCATGTGGATCCCTTTAAATGGCAGACTCTTCCGGGCCATTGAAGACCTGGGTATGGAGACATGACCGGATCCTGTGCAGGGAGGGACGGGGAGTGGCATTGGGGATGAGTCGCCAGCCCAGAGCTCGAGGGGCCATTGGTGGCAGCACAACAGGTGCATTCTCCAGCTCTGAGTCCTCATGTCCTCTGGACCAGGGCTGTGGGCGCACCAGGGGAGGACGGGGCCAGGCAGCTTCCTTGGGGTTGCCCTAGCCCAAGTTTAAGTGGGCACTGCAGCTCATGTGGGGGCCGGGATGGGGGGGCAGCTGGGGTAGCAGGCACTCCCGGGCCTGAGCGAGGCCACTGCCTCCCCGGAGGGCAGGATGTAGGATTTGTACCTCAGGCAGCCCCCCTGGGCAGGACGTGTCCCTGTCCTCCCCTGACGGGCTCTCCGAGGTTACGGAGCTAGGAAGGCTGGAGCCCTGCCAGTGCCCTGCCCACCCCACCATCTCCTGAAGTTCTCGCCACAGATGCACTTCTAAAAGATGTCCTCAGAGGTTCAGGCCTTCCAACCCTGCCCTGCCCTGCCCCTCCCCCCTGCCCACACGTGCATCCCTGATTTCTGTGCTTTGCCCCCAGAAAAGAGCAAGGACCGTGGCAGTAACAGCATCGGTGCCCGCCTGAATCGCGTGGAAGACAAGGTAGGCACCAGGGTCCCAGCCCATGTCGGCTGGGGGACAGTGTGGCATTGCTCCTGGTGGGCGTAGTCTTTGGGGCCAGTACAGCACCACCCACAGTGGCGTTTCATTCTCCTGGCTCTGTCCCACCATGTACTGGGAATTGGATGGTAACCTAGGCCACTGTGGGTCTCCCTCCTTCCCTCCGTCCTTCCCTCCTTCCTTCCCGCTCTCTTTCCTCCCTTCCTTCCCCAGTGCAGTGTTGCCCACATGATGCCAGGGTCTCCCTGAGACAGGGCTTGTGTCCGCTCTTCCCCACCCAGCTGAGTGTTGGTCCCATGGGAGGAGGACGGCCTGAGTCGAGGCCAGGCTGGTTTCTCGACCTCTGACAATTGGCGTATTTACTAGCAAGTGGCACCAAGTGCCCGCAGGCCCCTCCCTGGAGTAGCTGAGAACCTCCCAGAGCATGCCATGGTGGGCAGTGCCGTCCACAGTGCATGTGGCTCCTCGGCCCCCAGCCCATGTGCGCTTGGGGACTTCAGAGGCGCTGACAGTGGCACAGGGGTGTGTCAAGTAGCCAGGAGGGGCTGTGGCCTCCAGGACCCTCCGCTGTAGGGTCCTGACCACGCTGGGGGTGTGGAGTGTCTGCCAAGGCCCTGCTGGGCATCCACGTGGAATTCGGGGCCTGTGGTTCCTCTGCTGCCGTGATGCCCATGCTCCCTCTGCTGCGGGGCGCCGGTCCCTCAGCCCGTGCAGCCTTGGCCTCTGGGATGCCCCTGCTCCCCGCCAGGCTCTGTGCCCATTGCCCAGCCTCTCAGCGCGGGAACCTCTTCCCAGGGCATCCGGGGAGCCAGGGGAGGTTCTGGGGAGTGAGAGGGCCTTTCTCAGGCCCATGGCTGGCGCTGCCCTTTGAAGTCTCTGTGGTTTGGAGCTGGCTGTTATCTTGCCGCACAGCTCCTCCATCTACATGGACTTTATCTGAAAGTAGCTGGGAGGCTAAAAATAGAGAATTTCGGTCAGGCAGGGAGGGCGTCTGCTGCTCGGTTGCCCCGGCAACGCCTGGCTCTGGCCCACTTCCTTCTTGGCTGCAGCTGGGTAGACCGGGCAGGGGCACGGCTCCCCATTCCTGCCCAGCCACACCTGGGCCCTGGGGCCTGCAGCATCACCCCCTCCCTCCTCTACAGTCTGCTGCTAGCCTGGGCTGAAGGGGTCCAGGAAACTAGTAAGTGAGCTCAGGCAGGGGGAGGGAGGGTCGCTGTCCAGGTGCCCACTGGGGCCCTCACTTCAGGCCTGACCTGCTGGGACAGTGTGACACCAATACCCTGACCGTGCCGGAGGGCCTGGCCCACCTCGGCCAGCAAAGGCCTGAGCAGGGCTGATGCCTCGCCTTTTCTCAGGTAGATGGCCCCGCAGGACATGTCCCTGCCTGGCAGGATGGGAACTGAGACCAGCAGAGGTCAGCGCACCAGGCCGGTTAGGATCAGAGGCTCGGGGGCCCTGGACTCTGCCGCTTTGGTGAACAAGATGTGTCCTTGGCTTTTGCTCTTTCTCGCCTGTGAGACCAGGGACTCAGGGCTGGCACACCCTTCAAGACGCGGCAGTACGGCAGGCCAGGGACCCTGCGTGGGGGCTTCCCGGCCTCAAAGGAAACAGAGGTAGAGCCAGGGAATGGAAACAGGCACCCATGCTGACATCCTCGCCCAGCCCTGGAACATCCTTGGCAAAGGCTGCTTTTGCTGACCGGCCCCCACCACTGGCAGGAATTGTGGCAGCCCCTGGGCCCGTGAGCATGCCTGCCCCAGCAGCCCTGGGAGCCACTGCGCTGTCCCATCGTCCAGATGCGCTCTCCGCCCCTCACTTCCCCGTCCAGGCCCCGTTCTATCCCCCACCCCGCTGTACCAGGCCTTCCTTATGCTTCTCAGGACAGCCCACCCCTTTAAGCCCAGACTGGAACCCAGTGTCCTCTGGGGTGACAATGGGTAGAAGACAGGGCTCCCTGGAGCAGTGCCCCCTCCCCAGGCTGGGCCAGCAGCCGCCCGGCAGCCTGCGGGGGTCCGAGAACCAGGAGGCAGTCGGCCGAGGTCAGTGTGGTGGGCTGAGGTGGGGCCAGCGCTGGCCTTGGGGTGCACAATTACGTGCCCACGTTTCTTCAGATCTGAACAACAAAGGAAGCGGGTTCCGGAGTCCCTGATCCCTGGGGGCAAGGTTTGGGAACAAAGCCCCTGATGGCCTCGGCCATCAGGCTCTGCACCCACGAGAGGGGCCATTTCTGGGTTGCGAGGATTCTAGGGGCTTCCGCCCGCACAGAACTTAGCGAGGCTGATTCTGTGCTGTCTTCACCCCGCTGTCCTGCAGGGGAGCCGGTTCAGTCTGAGAGCTGGAGTCCCCCACGTAGGGTCTCCGAGATAGCGAGCAGGCCCATGCTCCACGCTGAATCGCAGCGCCCCGCTGTCTGTCAAGGCATCGGTGGAGATGTGCTGGACCCAAACAGAGGCTGCCGTGGGGCGGCATCCGGCTCAGTCAGTGGCAGCCTGCCCAGCCCCTCCCCAGCCACTAACCGATGCCCCCCTGGGGGACAGACCCTGGGAAAGGGCCTCGCTGGGCACAGTGGCACGTCCTGGGCCCCACCTTATCGCTGCAGCCATCAGGACCATAAACAACCCCAGAGCAATCCTGCTGACTGCGGGAAGTTGGGGGCAGGAAATCGAGCAGCCGCCCAGCCCTTGGAGGCCGGGCAGGCCCACGCAGTGGCAGAGCCACTGCCCGCCAACCCCAGCCAGAGCCCCTGGGCCTTCCCAACCCCGCCAGGCTGGCCTCAGGCCGGAAGGGAGCCTGGCCCTGGCAGTGGGAGTCGAGGCTCTGGCCCCCAGCTGCTTCCTCATCTCAGCTCAGGCCCTCAGCTGTGACAGGGGTCCCATCCTAGGCCAGCTCGCCCCGCGCAAGAGGAGGGGCTGGGAGAGGAGCCTTTGGGATGAGCGCTGACTGGCCCCCTCTCTCAGGAGCAGATCACTCTGAGGGTCAGGGGCCTGGGGTGTCCACTTGCAGGGAGTTCCCAGGGAAGACCAGCTCAGCTTGTTCAGGGGGGTCTCGTTTCCCTGCAGGGAGCCACCCTCTCCTTATGTCCAGGCTGGGGGTCGCGTTGCGGAGAAGGACCCCAGGCACTTCCTTCTCCCTGGAGTCCGGTGGCCTTGTCGCAACTCTGGCTTGGCAGCAGCGCGCCCTTACTCCAACTGAGAGCCCCCTACCTGCCCTTCAGGATGCCTCCCCATCCCTGGGGAACCTCGTACCCCTGTCCGCGGCCTGGCCTGGCTGTGCAGGCCCTCCTCGCTCCAGGGGTGCAGAGAGCAGAAACAGCATTCCCACCCTGCAGCCTGTGCCCCGCCGGCCTCACCCGCAGACACCTGGAACGGCCCCACATCTGGGACCCGCTCCCCACTGGCCTCCCTTTGGTTGTGAAAGGGGAGGTGTGAACTGCTCTTTGCTTCCGTGCAAAGACCACCAGAGCTGCCACATGATCTTTCATGTTGTCTTTACTCTGGAAAGGACTTTTGTTTGCCCAAATAAATTCTTTTGCAGGTGGGGAAACAGGCCCAGAGAGGTTGAGTGGTTGCCTAAGGTCACACAGCTAGTTAGGTGAAGAGCTGGTCCCCGCGGAGACCCCAAGGAGGCGGGGGAGACGAGGTGGAGAGAGACGGAGGAAACCAGGAAGGATTTCAAAAACATAAGGGGTCTGTTCAAAAGGGACACCAGCGTGAACACGGAGGGCCGGGCAGGAGGGCAAGCAGTGAGGGCCGGGGGCTGTTGTGGTTGGGGAGCAGGGCTGATTCTGACAGTGGAGGGGCCTCGTCAGGCCCTGGGACAGGAGTCCTGTGGACACCGGCCCCTGCCCAGCCCCCAGCCCCCCGCGCGGGTTTCTCCTGCCCACTGGAGTCGGGGCTGCTGGGAAGGCAGGCATCCCAGTGGCTCTCCGGGCCCCGATGGGGGGGAGGCTCTCCAGCCCCCCTCCCCCATGTGTATTCTTAGCTCAGTGCCCAGGACCTGCTCAGTGTTTACGCTGAGCCCTGTTTATTTTGCAAACTCAGCTCATACTGCTTTTGCTGATATGAGGCACACAGTGAGCTGGGAGAGTTGCTTTCTTCTCTGTTTTGGCCGGAAATATTCATGGCTCCGAGCCGGACCCAGAGAAGTCCTGGGTTTCCAGGCCCCAGTTCAGAGGGTGTGGGTGGGAAGCGGCCCTTACCACCTGACACTCCTTCCACTGCCTCTTGTCCCAGAACCCTGCCAGGCACACCTTTCTCCTGGATAGCAACGCCCCCCAGCCCAGGACACCCCCCCACACACCTCCCCTTTGCTGAGCACACACCTTGGACCAGGAAGGCCCAGTTACCCAGGACTTGGCATCTGCCCCAGACCCTGCTCTTGGTGCTCTGTCCCTCATCCCAGAGGGAATCTTCCATCCACCCAGGCCTACAGGTGGGGCCCTGGGGTCTTGTCATCCTGGAAAACTCCCTGCCCCCCAACCCCAGAGCCACCTGGATGCAGCTCATCCTTGCTCTCAGCCCCTCTCCCTCCGTGCTGAGTTCAGCGCTCAGGCCTTCATCGTCTTGCACTTAGCTTATTTTTCCAGCCACCTATGTGGTCTCCAGCCTCCCCATCACCCCCAATCCTTCACATTGTATATTATTTCCTAAACACTGCTGAAATCCCCTTGCTATTGTTTTGTTTAGAATTTTTGTGTTGGTGTTCACGTGTGAGATACGTACGTAACACGATTTTCCTTTCTTATACTGTCCTCATCAGGTTTTGGTATCAAATTTATGTGAGCCTCACAGAATGAATTGAGAAGTGTTCCCTCTGTTTCTATATTCTGGAATCTTTTGTATCAGATTAGGATTCTTTTTTTCCCTTGAATGTTTAGTGGCCCTGAAAGATGTCTAGGCTTGGTGTTTTCTTTGTGGGAAGATGTTTAATTCCGATTCAGTGACTTTCCTGGTTATGAGACTGTGCGGGTTTTCTATTTCTTCTTGTGTCAGTTTTGATAAGTTACATGTTCTAAGAATTTGTACATTCCATCTTAGTTTTCAAATCTATCAGCATTTATGATATTTAACGTCTGTATCATCAGCCAATATTGTTTATTTGTGCCTTTCCTTTTTTTCCATTAGTCAAGCTTGCCAGCTATTTGCCAATTTTATTAACATTTTCAAGAAATTTTTGACTTGGTTGATCCTCTCTATGGTACGTTTGGTTTTGTTTCATTCACTTCTCTTCATTTTTTTCCTTTTATTTACTTGGATTTAATATATTGTTCTTTCTTTAACTCCTTAGGTTGGATAGTTGTTAATTTTCAGACTTGCTCAATTTCTAAGGTGTGCCTTTAAGGCTATATGTTTTTTCTCTAAATACCACTCAAACTGCATCTGCCAAGTTTCGATATATAGCATTTAATTTCAATGTTCATTCACTTATATATTTTTCTAGTCTCCATTATGACCTCTTGTTTATCTCAGGAGCTATATAGCAATATGATTTTTATGGTTGTGAGAGCTTTTGAATGTTGTCGCTCTGTTGTCAGAGAAAGCAATTGCGTGCTATCAATCCTTTGAAACATTTTGAAATACGTTTTATGGCATAATTTGTGGTCAATTTTTATAAATTTACCTTCTGTACTTGAATACTGTGTGCATTCTGATGCTGTTGGTGCAGTTTTGTCTTTATGTCCCTTAGAACAAGCTTGTTAATTGTTTTGTTTAGATCTATATCCTCATTGGAATATTTTTATCTACTTGATCTATCATTACTGAGAAATGTGTTGAAATTCCAACTGTTGTGGAGTATTTGTCTAGTTTTCCTTATATTTCTGTCAATTTTTACATTATATATTTTTAGATCTTATGATTAGGTACAAATCATATTCAGATTTTTATATATTCACTGCTGGATTTCAGTATTTTATAAATTACATAGCACCTTCTTTATCTCAAGTAGTGCTTTTCCCCTTAAAGTCTATTATCATTGCTATGCAAACTTAATTTTGCTTGTACATCTTTTGTTTTTTCCATGGTGAGGAAGATTGGCCCTGAGCTAACATACACACCCATCTTCCTCCATTTTATACGTGGGATGCTGCCATAGCATGGCTTGATGAGCGGTGCGTAGGTCCACGCCCGGGATCCAGACTCGCAAACCCCAGGCCACCGAAGCAGAGCGCACAAACTTAACCACTATGCCACCGGGCCAGCCCATGTACATCTTTTTTTTCAAAGCTTTATTTATATGCCATAAAATTCACACAATATAGGCCGGCCCCATGGCTTAGCGGTTAAGTGCGTGCGCTCTGTTGCTGGCGGCCCAGGTTCGGATCCCAGGCGCGCACCTACGCCACCGCTTGTCAGGCCATGCTGAGGCAGCGTCCCACATACAGCAACTAGAAGGATGTGCAGCTATGACATACAACTATCTACTGGGGCTTTGGGGGGAAACATAAATAAATAAAGTTTAAAAAAAAAATTCACACAATATAAATGTATTTTAGTAAAATTCTAGTTTTACTAAATTCTAGACAAATTTTAGTAAACTTCTAGTTTGAAGTGCAACCATCATCCAAACTAAGTTTTAGAACATTCTCAACACCCCTCAAATTCCCTCAGTCCCATTTGCAATCATTGCCAGCTCCTACCCCCAGCCAGTCAGTCACTGATCTGCTTTCTGTCTCCGTATCCTTAAATTTCTCTAAGGCTAGACATTTGCCTTTTCTGGACGTTTCATGTAAATGGAATCAAACAATATGTGGTGTTTTGTGTTTAGCTTTTTTCACACAGTGTAATGTTCTTGAGGCTCATCTACGCTCCACCCTGCGTTTCTTTCCTTTCTCATGGTGAATAGTTCTCTGTTGTGTGGATAGACCACATTGTGTTTATCCATTTCCCAGTTGACGGACACTTGGATTGTTTCCAGTTTTGGCTATTATGGGTAATGCTGCTGTGAACTTTTATCTACAAGTCTTTGTGTGGACATATGTTTTCATTTCTCTTGGTTAGGTTCCTCAGAGTGGAATTGGTGGGTCATATGGTGAGTTTCTGTTTAACTTTCTGAAAAACGTCTAAGTTGTTTTACAAAGGGTCTGTACCATTTTGATTTCCCACCAGTAATGCACAAAGGTCCCACTTTCTCCATATCCTTGCAAATAAATGGTATGGTTGGTCTTTTTTGTTTTAGCCCTTCGAGTGAGTGTGTAATGGTATCTCATTGTGGGTTTGATTTGCATTTCCCTAATCACTAATGATGTTGAGCGACTTTTCATGTGCTTATTAGCCATTCATAGTCTTCTTTGGTGAAATGTTTATTCAACTCTCTTGCCCATTTTCCAGTTAAGTAGTTTGTTCTGTTATTGAGTTGTCAGAATTGTTTATATGTTCTGGATACAAGTCCTTTATCAGATATATGACTTGCAAATATTTTCTCCCATTCTGTGGCTCTCTTTTCATTTTCTTAATCATGTCTTTCAAAACACAAAAGTTTTAAATTTCAATAAAGTCCAATTTATCTTTTCTTGTATGGCTTGTGCTTTTGATGTTGTATCTAAGACCTCTTTGCCTACTCCAAGGTCATGAACATTTTCTTCTATTTTTTCTTCTAGAAGTTTTATAGATTTCACTCTTATATTTAGGTCTGTGATTTATTTTGAGTTCATTTTGGGGTGTGGTTTGAAGTAAAATCTAAGTTAAGTTTTGTTTTGGTTTGGTTTTGCTTATGGATAGCCAATTGCCTCTGCACCATTTATTGAAAAGACTATTTTTCCCCCACTGAATTGTCATGGCACTTTTGTCAAAAATCAGTTGAGCATAAATAAATGGGTTTGTTTCTGGATTCTCATTGCTGTTCTGTTGTTCCTTAAAACCATGTTACGCTGTCTTGATTATTGTACCTTTATAGTAAGTTTTGAAATCAGGTAGTGTAAATCTTCCAATTTTGTTCTTCTTTTTCAAATTATTTTGCCCATTCTAAGTCCTAAGTCCTTTTGTATGAATTTTAGAATCAGCTTGTCAATTTCTACCAAAAAAAAAAAAAAAAAGAGCCTGGTGGGATTTTGATAGGGATTGTGTGGAATCTATACATCCACTTGGGGAAAACTGACATCTTAACAATATTAAGTCTTCTAATTCATGAACATGGTATATCCTGCCATTTATTTGGTCTACTTTAATTTCTTCAAGTGATGTTTTCTAGTTTTCAGTGTGCAAATCTTACACATCTTTTGTTAAATTTACTCCTAAATATTTTATTATTTTCAATGCTATTGTCAATGGAATTTTTTTCTTAATTTCATTTTTGAATGGTTTCTTATTAGTATATAGAGATACAATTAATTTTTTATATCAAGCTTGTAAACTGTGACTTCACTGTTATTAATTTTAGTAAAGTTTGTTGTTACTGTTGTTGATTCCTTAGGATTTTCTATATATAAGATCATGTCATGTGTGAATAAGGACGGTTTAACTTCTTCCTTCCAATCTGGATGCATTTAATTTCTTTTTTTTGCCTAATTATACTGGCTTGAACTTCCAGTAAAATGTTGACTAGAAGTGGCTAGGAAAATCATTCAGTCATTTGCTATTAAGTGTGATGTTAGCTGTAAGTTTTCTGTAGATGCTCTTTATCAGGATAAAGGATGTTTCTTTCTATTTCTAGTGTGTTCAGAGCTCTTATCACGAATGGATGTTAGATTTTCTCAAATGCCCATTCTGCATCTTTCGAGACGGTTACATAGTTCTTATCCCTTATTCTTTTAATATGGTGTAACACATTAATTGATTTTGGGGCTGTCAAACCAACTTTGCATTTCCCACTTAGTCATGGTGTATAATCTCTTTTATATGTTGCTGGAGTTGCTTTGCTAATATTTTGTTAAGAATATTTGGATCTGTATTCCTAAAGGATATTGACCTGTAGTTTTCTTGTGATTTATTTTTCTGATTTTGGTGTTAAGTTTTTAAATTCTGTTTCATCCTATATACGTATTTTAGATGTCTTTTGTAAACACTATATGGCTGTGTTTTTAAAAATTATTTAATACATTTACACTTAATGTAATTTCTAATATATTTGGGTTGATTTCTAGCAATGAATTTTGTACTTTCCATTTGTACTAAATTTTTTAGTGTTTATTTTGCTCCTCGTTTTTGCCTCCTGTTGGATCGATGATTATTTCTCATTCCATTTTTCCTTCTACTGGTTTTGAAGTTACGTATTCTATTGCCATTCTTTTTTTTTTTCTTTTTTTTTTTTTTTTTTTTGTGAGGACATCAGCCCTGTGCTAACATCTGCCAATCCTCCTCTTTTTTTGCCAAGGAAGACTGGCCCTGGGCTAACATCCGTGCCCATCTTCCTCCACTTTATATGGGATGCCGCCACAGCATGGCTTGCCAAGCAGTGCATCGGTGCACGCCAGGGATCTGAACCGGCAAAACCCGGGCCACCACAGCGGAGGGCGCGCACTTAACACCTGCACCACCAGGCCAGCCCCCTATTGCCATTCTCGTAGAGGTTAACCTAGAACGTTTTAAATGGATATATAGCAAGTTAATTGCTATCTTTACCTGTATTTGTAATAACATAAGGACCTTAGGACACTTAAGCTTCAGTCACTCTCCTGCTGACTTATATGCTTTGTTGTTATATATTTTAGTTAAATTGTGTGTATTTTTTAACCCAACAATTCATAATTAGAATTTTTATACAATTGTTATGTGTTAAAATTTACCCAACTATTTGCCTCTTTGGTCACTCATCGTTTATTTTTCATCTCAGATCTCACATCTAGGATCACTTTTTTTCTGGCTAAAATATTCATTAGAATTTCCTTCACTGAAAATCAAAATCTCTCAGATTTTGTTTTAAAATGAATGTTTTATTGTTGTTTTTAAAAGATATTTCCACTGGGTATAAAATTCTAGGCCCTAGGTTACCAAAATGATGTTCTTTTGCACATTGGAAATATCATCCAACACTTCTTTGGTTTCCACTGTTACTGTGGAAAACAAGCATGAGGATGAATTGTTGGTCTTTGGAAAGCAATGTATCTCTTCTCTCTAGCTGCTTTTAAGATCTTTCCTTTGACTCGAGTGTTCCGCGTTTTCACTATGATGTGTCAATAGAGAGTTTCTTTTGTTTGTTCTGCTTGGAATTCAGTAAATTTTCTTAATCTGTGGTTTGGTGTTTTGTATCCGTTCTGGACTACCCTCAGCCATTACCTCTTCAGATTTTGCTTAAGCTCATTATCTCCTTCTGGAATTTTTATTAGACGTATGGTGGACCGTCTCACTCCCCTCCGTGTCTCCTAATCCTTCTCTCATTTTTTTTTTATTCACTTTGTTTTTCTGTACTGTATTCTGGATAATGTCTTCCGATCCATCTTCCAACTCACTAATTATTTCTTCAACTATATCTAACCTGCTGTTAAGCCTGCCCAATGAATTTTAAATTTCAATTATTATTTTTCTATTTATGGAAATTCTATTTGGTTTTTATGCATTCTTGATAAATCATTTTTATAGTATCTTTCTATTTACTTGAATATTTAAACTTTAAAAAAATTTCTTGAAGTGGGTTGAATATGGCTATTTTATATTTAGTTTTCGATAATTCTGGTATCTAAAGTCTTTGTGAGTCTGTTTCTCTGGGGTTTTTTTGTTTTTTTGTTTGTTTGTTTGTTTGTTTCTGCTGGCTCTCATTCATGATGTTTCATTCCCTTTAAGGGTTTTCTTTTCTAAAATAGTAATTTCATATATCTTAAAATTTATCTGTGGGAATTTTTGAGCCTAGGGCAAAGTTGAGGCCCTGAGGGATGATGCATGGTGACCTCTTCCTTTACTATACGTGTGGGAATACCACCAGCCTGGACTTGAATCCTAGGCTCCAAGTTTTCCGGACCACCCGGGTGGTATGCATTTAGGCTTCCAAGCTAAGAGTGGACCAGCTTGTGGCTGTGACTTCTCAGGGCAAGTATTGTTCCACTGCTCTTAGTGGCAAGGCAGTCTTCTTGACAGTCTTTTCAGGGAGTGGCTTATTTCTCACTGACCCGCATACTGAACGTGGAGCCCTTTGAAGGTCCCAGCTTTATGGCAGGCTCTGCTGTGAGACTGCCCACCTGGAGCAAGCCTGGGCCTGGATACCCAGCCATCCATCACCTGTGAGACTATGAGAACCAAAGCTCCAGGTGACAGTTCATCAAAGGCGCCTCTCCCATCTGTGGGTTCCACTCTCACTGCGTGTTCCTCCTCATACCCTCCCTTCCTTCCTGGTTAGTGCATCAGTGCTGGTGAGTCTGTCCCTCCAACCTGTGGTCAGACAAGCTCTTGTCCACTTACAGGGACAGAATCAGCATTTTGAAGATGGGATTTTTTTCTGGGCAGCCTGTGTCTCATGGCTGCTATGTCCCCAGCTCCCTGTACTGGTTCCTGCTGTGTTTCGTCTCCCCAGGACACTGGGAGCTATGGGTTGGTATAACATGTCTGGTTCATGCTGGTCCCTAGGGTCTTAATCATAAGTAGGTCACATGCTGGGACTCCAGGGGGTCCAGTTGGGCCACCAGCCCTCAGCAGGCTGGACTGAGAAGGACACTCTTCTCCAGGCCCTCTATACCTCAGAGAGGAAGGGATCCCCCACTAATTGAGTGCTGTTGTACTGAGGCCAGCTGGCCTGATTCAGCTGGGAGCCTCTAGACCAGGGGCCGGCCAACTGTGGCCTGTGGACCAAATTGGGCTCCCGACCTGTTCATGCATTTAAAACAAAAAAACACAGAAGAATGTGTGACAGAGACTGTATGTGATCCACAATGCCTACGATATTTACTATCTGGCCCTTTATGGAAAAGTTTGCTGATCCTTGATCTAGGCCACTGTTGTCCAACAGAAATAAAGTACGAGCCATAGGTATAATTTTAAATTCCAATATCTGCATTTAAAAAAATAAAAAGAAACAGATTAAATTCATTTAACCCAATAGATGAAAATATTATCATTTCAATATATAATCAATATAAAAAAACTGTTGGGATGGTCGACATTCTTTCTTCAAAGCCAGTGTGTGTTTTACTCTCACAGCATGTCCAGTTCAGATGTTACGTTTCCATCAGAACAACTTGGTCTGCATTTAGATTCCAAAAAATTTATGGTTGAAGGAGCTTCTCGTACCTCAGTCATTCCAAACATACTTCAACATTTTCCAATAACTGAATTGAGAATCTGCATTTAAATTTGAATTAAAATTAAATCAAATTAAAATTCAATTCCTCGGTTTCACAAGCCACATTTCAGGTGCTCCGTAGCCAAACAGGCCTGGTGACTGGGCTTTTGGACAGGGCAGCTTTAGACTGCCATGTCTCTGCTGGCAGGGGTGAGTGTGGTCCCCCATTGGCCCCTGACCCGGGCCAGGGCCAGGGAGGTGCTGGGTGAACACCAATAGGGTGAGTGGGTGCCTGACGCAGGGCAGACATGAGGCAGCTGGCGGGAGAGCAGCATCTTACAACTCTGGCATCCCCATCTCCCAACAGGGGCACATCCTTGCAGACCCCTCTGGGCTCCCATTCCACAGAATCTCCCTGGAAGTCCCCCCCTTGAGCCCCCAGAGCCCATGACCCACGCCTCGCCGAGGTCCCTGAGGACACCAGAATCTGCCTGGGATTCTGGTGCTTATAACCACATCTGCCTCCCACCAGCCTTGGCTTCCACCACTTGGGCTCTCAGGGGGCTGTCAGGAGCAGTGTCCACTGCATGAGGCTGCCTTTCCAGGCTGCCCCTGGCGCACCAAGCCGCCTGAGACTCCATGGAGCACCTCACCACCAGCCCGGGCTGCTTGCATCAGAAAGTCGGGCGGCCTCAAACGGGCACCGAGGGCCCTGCCCGCCCAGCCCCCCACTTTCCCCTGCCCCCCCAACACTTCTCCCTTTGCTGGTGAGCTGCTCTTGAGTGACATGGCCGTAAATAGGCGAAGGCGTGGGGCTCTAGCTGATCAAAGGGCTCCCTTCAGAAGCCGTCATTAGTTGCTATTCTGGGAACTGGTTATTTTAAGGTTAGTGTATTTTTTCTTTCCTGAGGAGCCGTCTTAGTGGATGGCGAGGTCCTGAGGTGCTGGCTCTTCAGTCAAACCACACAAGCCCTGTTTTGTCTAGGGTTTCAAAGATAAACCTATAATGAAAGCGTCAGTTGACGCTGAGCACCACCACCCCCATTCCTGGGCAGAGGTGGGCGGGCTTGCCAGGGAGTCCCCGTGCCCTGCGAGCGCCAGGGAGACTTGACGGCCCCTGGGACGGGGTTGCTGCGCCCCTGGAGGGAGCCCGAGGTCAGAGCCCTTTGGGCTTGGGCCGCTTGGGGCCTCTGGGAAGCTGCACTGGGCATCCTGACCAGGGCAGCGCCCACAGGCCTTGCCCAAAGTGTGGCTCAGGAGGCGTCTTTCAATAGACGGCCCAGCTTTGGCCAACAGTCTTCTGCTGGAAGTTGACCACCCTCACCAGCAGCCAGGGGAATGCACAGTGACGTCAAAATTTAAGAAAATAATAATAGCCCATGCTGGCACGGATGTGGGGAAACAGGCATTCTTACACATTGCTGGTGGGGACGTGAGTTACTGTAGTAACAGGGCTTCTGGAAAGGAATCTAGCAACCTCTGTTAGCATTAAAAATACCCATGCCCTGTGAGCTAACATCTCCACTCCTAGGAGAGGGAGCCCCAGGGCTGTGGATTTACATGTGAGGATGTTTGTCACACTCCGGTTTGTAATAGCGAGACACCAGGAGCCGCTTGATTGTAGAGAGAGCAGAGCTGGATAAACCGAGATGCCTCCAGCTGGGGGAGGTTAGGCAGCCTTAATGCACGATGCCGGTGAGCCCATGTCTGTCAGGTGCTCTGGAGAGACACCCCGATGATGGCTAAGAAAGTAACCTAAGATGCCAGGAACGGGCATGCCAGTTTCATGAAACCATGCTGCCCGAGATGGCACTGGGGAGGGCAGTGAGAGCAGAGCCTGGCTCCAGGGCGCTGGGGCCATCCTGGCAGTAGATGCCTGTGAGCTATTCTGAGACGCTAGGTTCTCATCTTGTCTGAGGTCGAGATGGTTTTTACAGTCAGGGTGCCTATTCCTAGGTGTTTCATGGGAGGTGCATCAGACACAAGGTCTGCCAATTCCCGTCCAGCCTCCTGCTCTGGTCCTTGGTCCTCTGTCAGCCAGGGCTGCTCTCCCACCTGAAGGACTGTCACCCAGTCTTGCCGTCCTGAGTCACTCCCCTGAGAGCCTCCTCCCGGGGCTCCAGCTACACTCAGCACCTGCTGTCTGGTGTTGGTCATTGGTCTGAGCCTCCTTCCCCTCAGGCCCTCTCCCTGCCAAGATGTCCACTGGGGCCAGGCCCCTCCCAGGCCTGAAGAATGGCCCCAGCTCTTAACTACTTCAGCCCAGAAGTAACACACACATCACGTCTGCTTGATCCCATTGGAGAGAGCGAGTCACGTGGCCCCACCCAGAGGATTTGGGGAACATAGACCCGGCAGGACAGCTGTTTTCCAGCAATGTGATGGGAGGAGCAGGAACCTCTGGAGTCGTCCGTTGACAGGGACCTTCGTCTGTCCACCCACCAGAGGCAGCAGCCACTCCGGGACTTGGGCTCGCCCACCTGAGTGTAAGGTGGTCTCTGCTGCCAGCCTGTTCTTGTCCACATACAGCCCACCTCAACAGCCCTTTCCAGGGACCCATGTCAGCGGCCAGCCACTCAGGGGGATGACAGCATGGCCGGCAGTTCAGCCCTCTGCCCCCAGCAGGACCCCTGGGACAACCCGGCACCCAAGGGGCCCACATGCTGGGCTTGGTTTTGTGGGTCAAGCCCCCACCAGGGTTAGGAGGCACCAGGGAGAGAGGCCTGGGAGGCACTCCTGCCTAGCCGTCTGTCCCCCAGCGTGGGCTGGCACCCGGTGGTCAGCAGCAGCCGGGCTGGCACCAAAGGGACAAACAGGGACAGTGGAGGTGGGCCGTGGTCAGCCACGGGGTACGTACCCCCGTGAGCCCTCCTCTCTCCACCCTCGTCCCCATGGTCCAGGTGACAGGGCCGCAGCAGGATTCTCCGTCTGAGTGGCCAAGCCTCATCTGCAGGGAGCCCCTCACTGAGGTCAGAGAAGTGGGTGACCCATCACAGCTAGGGGCATCAGGGGCCCCAATCACGCCTATGGGTCTGAAAAATCAGGAGACTGAAAAATCACATCCCTCCCCTTTCAGGGACTCGGTTTCCCTGTCATTGAAATGAGGGCATCGGTCAGGGGGTCTTTGAGGGATCTGCAGGCATTCTAGACCTTTCCATCCCATCAAGCATGAGGCCCGCAGGCCCCTATGGTGTCTGAGGGGTTTGCCACCAAAAGGCCATGGCTGTGGGAGGGGGGTCAGAGCTAAGGCTGGCCCAGAGCTAAAACCTGGAGCTGGCATCAGGACTGACGCTCAGGGCAGTGTGCCCGCCGGGCTGTCGTCCGGGGCCTCCCAATGTGGAGGCAGGAGGCGGGAAGGCTGGCCTCGTGGCTCGCCCCTCACTGCCCCCCCGTCCACTCCCTCCTGGCCAGCAGGAGCAGATCCCCCCATGGTGGGTGGCCTCGCCTGTTACTGGCATCAGATGCTTGGCTTTCCAGGAAGGAATGTGAGTGCTGGCTTTTGAAGCCTGTTTCTGGCCTGCTTGTATCCTGGGGTGGGGCCTGGCGGGGGGCCTATTCAGGGAAAAGCAGTGACCCTGATGACTGGCCCCCAGCAGGAGGTCCCCATCTCCGGGAAAGTGGAGCCGTTGCGACAGGGCATGGCCTGGAGGAGGAGGCCCACGGGGAGGTGCCCGGTACCTCCCGGGGATACCCTCCTGGGTGACCCGGGCAATGCCTACCGGCCTCTCTGAGCCTCAGTTTCCCCCTCTGTCCAAGTCTGGGAGGACAAGTCTGGTTTGGTCACTATAGTTTAGAGGAAAGAGGAGAGAAGTGTCATCCTCAGGGCACTTACTGTGGCCTGGTCCCTTACAGCTGCTGCCCACACACCCGATGCCCCAGAGGCCCAGAGCCTTCTGTGAACTGGGTGTATCCAGGGCCAGCTGTTTTCACCTACCCCTTGGGGCAGGGTGGGCACCCTGATCACTATGCCCATCTTACGGACCCCAGAGCCTCCGTCCCTCCCTGTGGTCCTGCCAGGGGGCAGAGCCAGGATTTGGACCTGGGCAGCCTGGCTCTCACGCCAGTGTGTTCTCAGATTCCACGTGTTCGCCGCTGGCCAAAGGGACGAGGCTGCTCACATGCATGTGAGCCCCAAGGGGCCCTGCCATCCCCTTGCCCCCTTCTCAGAGGGCAAAACTCGAGCCCCCCTTTGCACTTTTCTAGCCAAAGGCCAGGTTCAAGCCCTGCCCCCTCTGCTCACTGGCCATGAGACCCGGGCAGGTCACAATGGCTCTCAGCGCTTTGGTCTCCTCACTGTGAGTGGAGAGGATGACATTAATGCTCTATACCGAGCACGGTGGGGAGGAGTCATGAGCTGATTCACATCCAGGCTAGGGGAGCCTCATGCGCAAAGGCCCTGTGGCAAGTTCCAGAGCCGAAAGACCTGGTGTCTGAGTGCAGAGCTCAGAGAGAATGGCCATGAGGGTGGGCTGGCCACTGGTGGGAGGGCTGGGGTCAGGGGCCAATCCGAGAGCTCCAGCTCTGCCCTGACCCCACTGGGTGGCCCTGGACAAGCCTCTTGAGTCTGAGCCTCAGTTTCCCCTGCTCCCCTGTGGCCTCCTGCTTTTCACATCCTCAGCAGCCCCGAAGAATCTGGCTTTCCCTCTGCCCTGCCCTCCTCTTCCTGGGTGTCTCTCTCCCCGTCTGCCTGGAACGATACCCCTCCAGCTCAGCCTCTCCTGAATGACTCTATTTATAGGCTCAAATATTGGCCGGAAAGGAAATTTACATTTTTCAAAACTTTAACTCAAGCCTGTGTCAGCTTCTGTGGGTTGACTGCTTCTGAGAAAGGCAGGGGACAGGGTTGGGTGGCAGACAGAGACATGCGTATCCGGCAGTGGCGTGCAGCCTGGTGGCGGAGAGCCCTTCGTGCGTGCTATTTGGTGACGTATAATCAATGGCATCAATTGGGGGCATCGGGCTGGGCCGGCCATTTGTGGGGACCCACGTGAGGGTGGCCCCGATCCTTGTCTTTGTGGCAAACCCTGCCCGGCCGCCTTGGCCGACCTCAGAAAAACATGTATTTTGATCAAAATGGGCCCTTTTTTAAACTTGTCACCCTGCGGGTCAGGGCACAGCCTGCCCCCAGCCAGTCCTGCATATTAAGCAGTGGCTTGGTCACTACCAAAAATAGATGTCCCAGCCCAGGCGCAGGGCTGTCCCGCCCGCCCGGGAGGGGACCAGCCCGGAAGGGGGCAGTGGCCCAGGCCGTGCAGGCAGGCAGCAGGGAGCCCGCGCCTGGCACGTTCGGCCACCTCCCCCTCAGGGTCTACCCTGCCAGGCCAGGGTCAGGGTGTGAGTGTCCGGACATCCAAGGGTGGGAACTGGGTGGCTGCCACAGTGGGCCACGGGCCCGATGGGGTCGGAGCGCGCCCTCGGCGCCCGGGGCAGCGTGGCAGGTGGACGCCAGCAGGTCCCCAGCCGCAAGCCACATCGAGCAAGTGGCGGGCCACTTCCCCGCGCCCGGGGCCCCCCGAATCCACCGGCTTGGGGCTTCGCTCCCCTGTGGACGCCGTGTCCACAAAATGGCTGACGCTGCGCTTGGAGCCGGGCCGCGAGCACACGGAGCCACCGGCCGAGCGTGTTTGTTTTGCAGAGCGCACGCCTCTCGTTGCCCAGGTTCCGAGGGCTCCAGAGGCAGATGGAAATTTTTGTGGATTAAACACGGGGCTGAGGCGCGCCGGGCTGTTTGGGTTGGCAGCGCGCTCCCTCCCCACCCCGTTCCTCATCCGCTGCTCCTGCCCTCGTCACCGGAGCATCCATTCATGCCTCCGCTCCACCACCCCCGCCCTCACGCCCGTGGCCTTGAGGGGGTGCCCGTGCTGGCCCAGAGCAGGGGCGCCTTGGACCCCTCCCCAAGTTTGGAAGAGGCTGTAGGATGAGGGAGGGCTGACCAGAAAAGCCTACTCTTCCGGGGCCCTTATCAAACTGGGGGCCCCTCTGACCTCCAGATCCTTGTCTGTGCAATGGGAGTCAGTGTGTGGACCAGACAAGCAGGGTATGGCACATGCCTGTGGGTCCAGCATCAGAAAATGCCCTGTACACAGGCCCTGTCACAGGTCCTGCTCTCAGAAAGGCAAAATAGCACCAGGATAGCCTGAGAGGTGAGGCCTTACACCCTGCTTTCACTCAAAAGAAACCCTCTGGGGGCTGGCTCCTGACCTAATGGTTAAGTTCAGCGTACTCTGCTTCTTCCGCAGCGTTTGGTTTCCCTGGGCAGACCTACACCACTCCTCAGTGGCCATGCTATGGCAGCAACCCACATACAAAATAGAGGAAGATTGGCGCAGATGTTAGCTCAGGGTGAATCTTCCTCAACAAAAAAAGGAAAAAAAAAAGAAACTGTGTCTAGGCAGGATCTGGGCCCTTCAAAAGAAGACTGGAGGGTATGCCAATCTGCAGGAAAGATATCTAGGGGGCGCAGGGGCAAGGCATGTGGCTATCTAGGGGGACAGTGTTCCAGGCAGAGGGCACAGCAAGTGCAAAGGCCCTGAGGTAGGACCGTGCCTGGCTTGTTTTGAGCAATAGCAGGACAGCAATGTGGCTGGAGCCACAGGGTGAGGGGAATCCTGGAGGCGGGAGCAGACAGGCAAGAGAGTGGGCAGACACCTGGCCCTGTGAGCCCTTGGAAGGACTGAGGCTTCACTTGAAGGGAGGTGGGGGCTTTGGGGCCAAGGAGGGCCACCGTGAGACTCACGTTTTTAGCTACGTTGCTCTGGTACATTGAGAATAGACTGAAGAAGGGCAAGTGTGCCTTGAAGGGGACCTGTGGGGCCGTGCATGCCCCCTCCCATCCCCCCTGCTCCCTGCCCACCACCACCACCCCTGCCCTGGGGTGCAGGTTGGTCAGCGTGCACAGCCCCCCTCTACTCCCTGCCGGCCGGGAACCGCAGGTCAGGTCTCACACATAAAGAGCCATCTGTGTGGGCAGTGAGGTGGTCGGCCAGCCTGCCGCCCGCACAGGGACACTCTATCCAGCAGGGCCCACTCACCTCCTCCCCGGAGGGGCCTGAGGACACCCCATTGGACCACTAGCACCCACCCCTGGGCAGGGGCTCCTCAGGGTAGTGTAAGGCCCTGGTCCAAGGTGCCAATGCCCAGGTGACCCATGTCCCCTGGCCACTCTCAGCCCCAAGAACCAGAGAAATGCTTGGGATGGGATCCCGTGAGTCCCGGGCAGAGCGCATCTGGTGGTGGGAGCCCCACAGCGGTGATGGAATCTAGTCTTCCCAGCACCCGTGTGGGGCCACCTGGGTGCACTTGGCAGACGCACGAGTCTTGTTAAGGCTTTATGACGTCACCTTTCAACAAGAGGGGCCACATCCAATAGCCAGGTGGAAACTGCGCTGGTGGGGTCCCGTGACAGTGTCCCCTCAACCCTGTGCCTTCCCCAGAACCCACGGTGTCCTAAAAAATAATGCCGTCTGGTCTGGACAGAGGGACCAGCGGTCACGGGAGCAGAAAGTAAAAAAGCCAGGAAGGACTCCTGAAACGCTGCATACGTGCGTGCATCCATCTTCTGTCCACTGGGCACCAGCTACATGCAGGGGTTGCCACTGTGAGTGGGGCGGGCTGGTCCCTGCCCCTTGGAACACACAGTCCAGCAGGCAGAGGAGGGGATGCACAGAATGACCTGTAATTACCTATTTCCCCATGTGAAAAGGGGACGGCACCAGGCAGGCAGGCAGGCAGGGGCTCCCCTGGTTGGGGGCCAGGGGCCTAGAGCCAACCAGGAGTGAATGAGGCAGAGGACCACACGGGGTGGAAGAGGCGCCAGCGTGTGCAGCCTGTGCAAAGGCCCGGGGGACCAGCGGGCACAGCCATCTTGAGACTGAGAGAGCAGGCGAGGCAGAGCCGGTGAGTGAGGCATGGGCCTGGCCCTGCCAGCCGAATTAGGGACTTTAGAAATCCCCCTAAGAACTTGGGGGAGGAGGAGGATTAGAGATAGGGGAGGGTGGGTACCCCAAGAGCAGAGAGGGGCTGCAGTGGGATTTGGATCCAATGTCGGTGCCTTGCACCCAGGTGGACACCTGTGGGGTCACAGCCCACAGTCCGCTGGACTGGACAGGCAGACTGAGGGGACAGGGTGTCCAGATGGACCCTGGGTTTCTGACGGGAGCACCTGGATGGGGTCTTTGCTTGAAGGGATACACGGTGAGGCAAGTCGGGCCAAGCCTGGACATGTTCAATGGGCACTTGGAACACCAATGCTTAGAAATGGAGGGGAAAAGAATGAAGGATGGAGGTAGAGAGGGAGGGGTGACAGACACGGGAGGAGAGATGTCGAGACTGGGCCTCACCAGAGCCCGGGAGGGAGGCCGGAGCCGGGGGCTGGGCAGGGGAGGGGACGGGGTCTGCTCTGACTGGGGCTAGCACTGCCCCAGCCCTGGGCTCGGCTGGGCCTCTGAGATCATGGGAGCGGAAAGACACAAGGGGGTGAAGCCGTCGTGTCTGTGGATTCGAGGGGGCAGCACGGCACCACCAACATGCAGGAGGGCTTCCTAGGTGAGGAGGCCGGGGACTGGCCATTCCCAGGGACAGGTGACAAAGGCAGGGCGGACGGGGGTGGCTACGAGCCCTGTATCTGCTGGACACGAGAGGGCCCCTCACAGCACCGCCGCCCCCTTGTCCCTCCCGAGTTCACTCCCCGGTGGGTGGAAGGTCGTGAAGCCCACGGATGCCTGTCCTGGAAGGCGAGAATGCGCCTGTGGGGACGACTGTGCGGGCAGGAGGCCTGGGAGGGCGCAGGTCATCACGCCCTGCGAAGGTGCGGAGGGAGGGAGGGCAGGCGCCTCGTCAAGACACCACTCCCAGAGTCCTAAGCCCGTGGTGTTCGGGTGCCCAGGGGCTCACATCCTCTCACTCACCTCCTGCTCCCCCGTCTGCTCAGCTCCGTCAGACACCAGCTGAGGGGCCAGTCACCTTGCTGCTCTCTGCCTCAGTTTCCCGTCTCTCCTCCCTGCCTCGTGGGTGCTTCGTGGATTAGGCAAAAGCACCTTGCGCAGATGGGGACGCTCGACCTCCTTCCTGGGGCCTCTCCCTGCCGAGGGAAGAGGCGAAACGGGGTTCGCAGAGCTGCAGCTCCTGGGCCTGCGGTTAGGGGCTGTGCCACTTTATGGAGAGGCCACCAACATGGCCTCAGGGGTGAGGTGAACTGGCTTGTCTGTCCCACTCCGTTTCCCTCTATTCCTAAAATTGGAGCTCTGCAGCAAGACCAGCCTGAACACCTTCAGATCCGACCCCCAGTGACAGAGCAAGAGCTAAAAGGGACGGTGACGCTTGGGCACAGGAGGGCCGCTTCCCGACCCAGCCCAGCCTCCTCCCTGGCTCGAGCAGACCCCTGCTCCAACCTGGCCACTGTGCACACCACACCCCCCAAGGCTTTCAGTTGCTGCAGTGACACCAAGCCCCCAGCCACAGAGCCAGCCGAATCCTCCCTGCCCTTTTACGAGGAAAACCCACTTATTTTGTGGCTCCGTAAACCTGGCGGGAGCCTGTCTTTTCCGTGGGCAGGTGCCTCCAGGCGGGGTCAGGTGTGGCTGCCGCTCCCACCTCACAGGGTCATTGCCTGGTGAGGCCCCGAGTGAGGGGAGCGCTGCCCGGCTCCCCTCTCCTGCCCAGGGTCTCACGGGGTCCCTCTACATCTCCCCACGTGGCGTTCTACATAACGGTCCTCTGGATGCCCACCCACTTTTGTAAACGTAAGTGCTTGCCCTGTGGCAGCCTCGCCCTAAGAGATGCCCCTGTGACACCGCCATGTGAGGGCTCTTGTGCCCTGTTCTACGCACGTTAACACCCGTGCGATCACGCACGGAAATGTTAAAATACAAAGTGACTGTTTAAACACCATCTGGAATTGTCTGTCTCCTGCCAGAGGCCAGCACAGCCCCTGTGTCCCCCTGGCGTCCCTGCCCATGGTGGCCACAGTCCTGATAGGGCTCGATTTGAGATTAACGCCCAAGGCCAGGGTGGCCCAGCTGTCCTCACGGCTCCCAGGCGGCGGGAGACAGGGCAGTGACGTCGGGAACACAGGCCAGGCCGGTCACTCGGAGCTTTGCTGACGAGGTGGCGGAAACGCCCTCTGCTCTCCTCCCCTTCCCGGGTCTTCCCTGCACCTCCCGTCTTCACCCAGCATTCCCGCCGGAGCTGGGCGAGGCCTCGACTCCAGCGGGGCCAGGCGCAGGGCCTGAGGAACGTTCCTGTTTCCGGCCTTCTCGGTGGCCTGTTTCCTATCACACACCCTCCCTGTCGTGAAGGAAACGTCCCCTGGACGGGCCTGTGTCTGGGTCGTGGGCCTCCTGCAGTGCCTGCTCCCCCTCCAGCCCCTCAGGCCCGTGAGTCCCCCTGCCTCAGAGCTGCCCTCTTCCCCCAGATGATGGGCCCACTGAGGCCCAGGGCAGAGGGAGATCCTCACGGGTTTCCCAGGAAGCCGGAGACTGTGGGCTGTTCTTCCTTGCGGCGGGCCTGCCCTTGTCCCCACACAAGTCCCCTTGCTGCGCTGCCCCCGCTCACACCACCTGACAGATGCAATGGTGACAGACGACGAGGCAGGGCAATGCTCGCCTTTCGGTGCCAGCACAAGCGGCCTTTATCCCGACCGTAAATGGTTCCTGTGTCGAGTGAGCCGGTGCCTGTCCCAGGCCTAACCCCTCGAGGGCCAGCAGGGCGAAACTGGATCCATGGGGAGAGACTTTACAACGTAGGGCCGGTGGCAAGTGGTGGCACGCCATCCCCACGGGGCCACAGTGGGACATTGTTCCGGCCTCCCCTGGGCTGTCTCCAGCATGCCGGGATTCACGAGGACTCTGCCCACAGCCTCAGGCCGGCCGCTCCAGGCAGGCTCGGGGGTAGGCCCTGCGCGGACAAGGAGAGGGCTGGGAAGCATGCTGGCCCCCACCTCCCCAGCGACAGCCAGCCCGGACTCTGAGGGTCCTGCCTCCGTGCACGTCTGGCCACCCCCTTGTACGTCTTGAAGGCTCCTTGCCTTCTCGGTGTGGTGGGGCACACGTGGCCATCACGGCGTGGCCCAGCTCCCCTCCCTCCGCCGCCTCCACACTTCCTCTGCTCTGGCCCCGTTCTCGGGCACAAGGGACCTTCCACGCCCCCGAGCCGTTGCCTGTGCTGAGCACCTCTCCCGGGATGCCTCCTTCCAAAGGGGCCACCCTGATCACCCTCCGTCTTGCATCTCACCATCAGAAGGTTCCTCGGTCCTACCTCCAGGCCCGGCTCGCTGCTGACAACCTGGGGACACGCCAGTCCCCAGAGTTCACCGGCCCTGATCCCCAGAGCCGTTCCCACAAGAGCCTTCCTTGGGATACTCGGCCGAACCGCGGGGCCCCCTCACCAGCCAGGGTCACCTTAAAACTAGGTGTGGAGGGTTTGCAGCAGCGGCCCACCCTTTAGACTAATTCATTGGTAACGGCGAAATGATGCCAAGTAACGTAAAAAAAATACCTGCTCTATTTCCTCATTAACATAATTGCAAACAGAACGAATCTTTCTTGATTTCATGTAAACAACAGCTTGAAATAGTTTATAATCCTTGCAGGTATCAAATTAAGTTCTTACTTATGGTCTGGAAATTAATTACCCTTACAGCGAGACAAATGTGAAAACTGTGTATTTTTGACAAGAAAATTAAGCAGCTATTGGGGAAAATGTAACTTAATCGTCACAGAGAAAATTGTTTATAAATTGGTCGCGTTGTTTGAACTCTCGCCTCCGCGGCTGGGGACGAGTTGGTTTGTGTGTGCGCGTTTGCCTAATTTGGGGCTGGTTTGGGTCGATTATCAGGGTAGCGGGAGGGGGAAGGGGCCAGAGGAGCCGAGCGCAGTGCAGGGAGGAGGAGAGGAGGGGGAGATGAGGGAATCCACACGAAGGAACAGATGACAGAGGAGGGACGTGAGACCAGGACATGATGATCAGGGTCAGCTTCCCTGGCAGATGAGGAAGCCTTCCTGGGAGGAGGGTTCCAGGCAAAGGGAACAGCAAGAGCAAAGGCCCTGGGGCAGGAATGAGTCTGGGACAGAAAGAAGGCCAGTGTGTCTGCAGCGGAGTGAGCAAGGGGGCAGTGCAGGAGAGGAGCTCTCAGAGGCAGACGGGGGCCGCACCACCAGGGCAGCAGGTCTGGGATTCTGGGTGGTGGTCCGTGGTGGGCTGGAAGGTCACTCCCAGTCTGTGTGCGTGTGAGCATTGTGTGTGAATGTTGAATGAGTGTGATGTGTGTGTGTGTTGTGCCCAAGACAGCCAAAGGGCAAGTTCAGAGGGACTAGTGCACGCAGTATGGAGGGCCCTGAATTTGAGCTGTTGGAAGTTTTTCACCATTATCTATCCTGTTATGGCAAACCTCCTCCCATACGTTTTCCCCTCATGTTGTGTTTATTTTCCAGGAGTGGAATTTCTGGGTCAATGTCAGGAACATTTACAAGAATTTCTCAGTAGTCAGAGTTGTACAGAGCAGGAGGTCCCTGTCACAGGACACGGCCAGGCAGAGGCCAGCCAACCACTTGGCAGGCTGTGTGGAGGGTCCCAGTGGCTGTGTGGAGGGGTATAGCTGCTGAAGGGTATGTCTTCCACCCCTCCATTCTGAGGTCCAGGGGTCCCACTCCCCACACATCCCCCCATGCAGCCCCTTTCCTCCTCGCTGCCCTCAGCCTGAACCTGGACACTCCCAGCCCAGCGGCCCCTCTCTGCTTTGTCCCCTCTGATGTCATACACGGCCCAGGGAGTGGTGTGAAGTGGCTGGTGTCAGGCACACTGTTGAGATAGAGTCCCCAGGACCCACAGCCAGAGGGGACATGCCCACTGGTGAAAGGTGGGTGGGACAGGCGGGAGCAGGGCAAGAACTTCTGGAGCTGACACCCAGCATAGCATCGGTGCAACTTGGGGAGCATTACGCGGCCTCTCTGTGCATCAGTTTCCCCAGCCCTGACACGAGAGTGGGAGGGCATCTGCAGGGCTGTTTGAAGGTTGGGGACGCGCCAGGTTGCACGCCCAGAGCTGGCACATGGCATCCCCCCGGGAACGTTTGGCTACCATGGTTTTGCAAGTTATGGGATAATTCAGCCATGGCGGGCAGCAGAGAACAGAGTGGAGCCAGAGTGGGAGGGGAAGGTTTCGCTTGGCGGGTGCTCACAAGGCTCTGACCACAGCACCAGGCCCAAGGGGTGGAGGACAGAATTGCAGAGCCCACTCTGGCTGCCCACTCTGGAGAATGTTCTGGAAGGGACAGGGGAGGCAGGGGTCAGCGAGGTGCTCAGGGTGAGTGCTGGCCATGGGAAGGCGCAGGTGGTGCCAGAGCTGGTAAGAGGTAGAAACAATGGTGTTTGGTGAAGGGTAGGGACAGTGTCGGGTGGTGGCTCGACAACCACGCCAGTGGCAGAGATGGGGCGGAGTTAGCTGGAGGTCGGGAGGCGGGTTTGGAACAGGTCAGGTCTGGGCACCGTCCAGCACTCTGGAGGCATGAGCTCCTTCACATCTCAGGTGGCACGCTCCGCTTCTCCCCCTGGGTGCCCCACGCCCACCTCCCCTCTGCACTGTGTGTCTGCAGCTCCTGCCTTCTTGCTGGCCGGCCTGTTGTCTCAGTCAGCTCAGGCTGCTGTAACAAAATATCACAGACGAGGCAGCTTACACAACAGATATTCCTTTCTCACTGTTCTGGAGGCTGGCGGTCCGAGATCACGGCAGCGACAGGTTTGGTTTCTGGCAAGGGCTCTCACCAGACGGCCGCCGTCTCCCTATGTCTTCTCGTGGCCTCTCCTCTGTGCGCAGAGGAGAGAGCGAGCTCTGACGTCTTCTCTCTTCTTGCAAGGACACTAATCCTGTGGGATGGGGGCCCCACCCTTATGACATCATTTAGCCTTAGTCACCTCCCTGATGGCTCCATCTCCAAATACAATCACACTGGGAGTTAGGGCTTCAAGGTATGAATTTTGGGGGACACAGTTCAGTCCATAACACCTGTCCTCCATCAGGGCACCCGAGCGTGGAGCCCAGTGTCACTGCAGGCTCCTTCTTCTCCCTCCGCCCCGTGTGAGGCACCAGGGCTAGGAAGCAGCAGGGTAGGGCCAGGGAGCATGCTGTCCCTCAGGGCCACACCAGCTGGCCGAGTCAGGGGATCCCAGCTTCTCCACCTGTGAGGGGACCCAGGTCCACGCAGCACCTGGGCTCCGCCGCCTCCCCAGGCAGCACACTGACCTCAGGAGGCCCGAGCCCCGGGTAGGCTGGGGCACGGAGGGAGCCCGCGGCAGGGTCTGGGTGTTCGTTTAGCATCAGTGGTATGGAAGAGGGGGTCTTTGAATTTGTCAATATGCTGCCTTGGGGCAGGGCGTGGTGTGCTATCATCTTGGTCTCGTCGTCCCCGCCGCCTGGAGATCTTGAGGCCCTGTCCCTCCCAGCCCGAGTACACCCGTGTTCTGACTGTCGCTGAGCCCGCCGCCTGGGCTGTGCCCCATGGGGGTCAGGCGTCAGACCCAGGCCCGACGCTCACCAGCTGCAGGACCCTGGACCTGGCTGGCCCCCCTGAGCCCATCTGTCTTCACTGGAAATCCGGACTGTCTCCCAGCCCCGCTGCTCTGAGGGGAACAGAGGGCCTCTGCCCAGCCTGGGACCTCGTAGGCACGCAGAAACAGGGCTGCTGGCCCTGGGCAAGCTACCCCACACGCCAGAGCCTGTGGTCTGAGTGCTGACCATCCAGTGACCAGGGTGTCCACTGGGAAAGTGCTGGACACGCAAAGCCTGTCTCAGAGCCTGAACACGGGGCCTGGCCTCAGCCCCCAGAGGGCTGTGTCAACTTGGACGTGAAGGTGAGCGTGGCCCTGCCCACCCCGCTCCAGGCCTTCGGCCGGCCAGAGCTGCCTGCCCTCCTGGAAGCCGCTGCCTCAGAGCCTGGAGGTGCTCTGCTGACCCTCCCAGCTGCCCTCCTGCCACCAGAGAAGCCTGTCGTCCGCGCCTCCCTCCAGGGTCCTTTCCGTTACAGAGGAAGCTCAGGCTTTGCTGGCAAAGGAAGAATGTGGGCGAGGCCTCCCCGGACGGCCACATGCCCAGTGTCCTACTTTGGACTCCACCATGGGCCTGACCTCCGCCCCTCTCAGTGGGGGAGCTGAGTCTGCGGGGAGGCCTGCTGGACTCCGGGAACCTGGTGGGTGGGGATCGATTGCAGCTCTCAGCTCCTCCTCCCTGTGGCCTCCTGACCCCCTGGACAGGTCCAGGAGCAGCTCGGCCCCTTTGTCTCCCACTCACTGGCCTTGGGACATAGGCAGCTCACGTTTCCCCTCTGAGCCTCTGTTTTCCCGTCTGTACAGGGGGGACGAGGAGAGACCCCAACTCGGAAGGAGCAGGGGTCCGTGAGACGGTCCATGTTCAGCTGTAGGATGAGTCACTCAGAGGAGGGGCTTCTTGCCGTTATTGCCACAAGGGAGGTTCAGCTGGGGGTGGGGAGTGGCCCTATGACCAGGGACCCAAGAGGTCAGCTCAACTGTTCTCTGGCCATGGGAGGGCTGTGTGGAATCTTCCAGACTGCCTAGTCTGCTGGGGAGGAGGGCAGCAGGATGGTGGACTCAGCCCCTGGCCCCGGGCCCTGTCCCTTTCCCTGTTCCTGCCCAGTGGGGCTGAGGACGCCAGCACAGCCTCCCAGACCTTGTCAATATTAACTGTCATCCCGAGGGGCCGGCCCTGGCATGTGCCATCTTCGGGCACAGGTGGCCACTTTATGGGCCTGCCTACGGTCTGTTCATTAAACCTGCCAGAGACAACGACCATGCTACCGTGGGGTCGCGTTCTACCGTGGCCGTGCCACTCCTGCGGGGCTCAGGGCCTCCATGTGGCACCCTCTCGTTAAGGTCTGCTCTTTGGGCATGGTGGCTTTACCAGCCACCCTGCCTCTCAGTGCCAGCCCAGTGTCCCCGGGATCCCCAAGAAGTGGGGACAAACCCCAAGGCACAGGTGGTAACAGGCCCGTCAGAAGCTAACTCCCCCGGCCACGCCGCAGGGTGGCACGTGTGGGGTACAGAGGGGCACCGGGTGCCTCCTCCATGGCCACATTGGAGGCTTTAGGTCCAGAGAGTCAGAGATCGCAGGGGAGGGGAGAAGGAGGGTCGTCTCCTCAGGACCGTGGACTAGGAGGGGTGAAGCCACTGCTGGCTCCCCAGCCCCTCACCCTGCAGGCCGGGGAGCCACCATCACCCCAAGCCCACCACATCAGGCCCCTAGCAGCAGGCCCAGGATGTCCCAGCCCTCCCTGCAGACCCTTGGCATTGCCCATGGGGGCCAGGCTGCCCATGCACCTGGCCGGAGGGTGGGCTGGGCAGCACAATCCTGGTGTGAGCTGGGCATAGGAACGCTTGCCATTGTGGCACCCGTGAGCCTAAAGGCTGAGAAGGGACACAGCCAGCAGGTGCTCAGGTGGCCCTGGACCCTAGTGGGGGGCCCCACCCCAGGCACACCTGGGGACCATTGTGGCCTTGCAGGAGGATTCTGGGGTTGTCTGAGCGTGCTCCTGGGACGCAGCCTGCGTCGATCACAGAGGAATAAACGGTGTCCGCCACGGCCAGAGCTTGGCTAGGGAAGGACACCCCTGGCCGAGGGTCAGCCTGAGCCACAGTGGGCATGAGCAGGGCTGGGGGCCCGGCCTGGAAGCCCTTAGGGTGGGCCCAGGAGAGAGGAGCCCACTGTGTGTTTGGGGGCTGTCTGCAGAGGTCTTGCGGTACATATAAAATGCTGTTCTCAAGCCAGATGGGGTTGCGGTGTCCCTGTACCCTGAAGAATGCACCTACGTCCCCAGGAACTCTCGTGCCCTTGTGCTATGGCTGGGAGCTGGAGCTGGCGTACCCCCACTCCACCCCTGCAGGCAGTGCTGATCCTGGGCAGGGCTGAGGAGGGGGTGAGAATGTGGGGAAGGGTCTGTGTGCTGGGCTTGGGGAGGGGGGTTCAGAGCAGCCGCCAGGACCTGGCACACAAGCCTGGGCATGCGTCCTCCACAGCCCTGCCGCCGGCCCCTTTCCTGCCCGCCTGCCCTGGCCTGCCCGCCGCACGGCTCGGGGGCTGGTGCCCGCCCGCAGCCTGCCCCCCAAATGCCCAGGGCTGCCGCGTGCCCCAACTCGCCCAGGGAGCTCCTGGAGCCCACACTTTCTCCTGTCCTCAGCCACTCTCACTGCTCCTCTCCCATCCTCTCTCCTACACTCTCGGCCCCACAGCTCCCGCCCTGCTGCCCCTACAGACTCATGCGCTCTCCGGGTGCTCAGGGTGCCCCATGCTGGCCACTGGCTCAGGCCGCCGGTTCCACAGCTCCAAGGTCAGGGAGTTCAGCCCAGCCTGGGGGTCAGGGATACCTCAGGTCACCTGCTCCAGCCACCTGGCAGGTCCCAGTCCCACTGAGCCCTGGGCCAGTGCGTGGCAGTAGCCCCTAGTGCAGGGGAGGGCAAAGGAAGCTGGCGTCCTGCCCACTGAGGGGGCATGTATACCATTGGGTGTGGAAAGAACCAGGAGCTGCTTCTGTATCTTAACTGTGAAGCGTTATAGGGTCACTCAGTTCTCCATGATAGCCAGTCGCCAGTTAGAAGATACAGGGGTGTAGGATACCCTGTTCCCCTCATCTCAGCACATAACCTCCCGTGACGTCACTTACAGGAGGGAAACTGAGGCTCAGAGCACTCCTGTGCTGCCGGGTTGTACAGCTCATTAGTGGTGGAGCTGAGGTTTGAACCCAGGCCGTCTGGTGAAGCCCATCTTTAACCAGGACACCGACCGCCCAGAGCGAAGGGTCAGTTGCACCAGTGGCGCTGGGCGACATGAGCGAGGCCAAAGCAGAGCGGGCGTGCTCCTGACCCGAGGACTGGGCATCGGAAAGACGCCCCCTCCCCTCAGGTTCACTTTTAGTTCATGGCAACCCCTAACCAAAGCATCAGGGATATTTTTAACTTGACAAAATGGTTCCAGAGCTCATGCAGAAGAATAAAGAGATGAAAATAGCTATGATATTTCTGGGAAAAAAAAAATAACTCATGAATGGGGTTGCTCTGCCCGATGCTGCAGAACAAGGCACTATCTTTGACATTTCCACGGCTCTTAGACCACGAAAGACCAGCCCCGAAGACTGAGGCCGACGTGGCTCACCCTGTGCCAGGCGCCCGGAGCAGCTAAGCACATGTGGCCTCCCAGGAAATGGCGCTGCTGTTGCTCCCATCATACGTTCGAGGAGACGGAGGCACGGCCCACAGTCACGCAGCTGCTGTGTGGCAGGAATGGGTTTGTCCCCAGGCCACCTGGCTCCCCCAGAACACGGGACAACACTTCTGATGGGGGAGAGGCAACAGCATAGCAAACCAGGTAGGACGTTGACGACACCAGCTGTTCGGGGAAGAAATTAAGGCAGCGTGTCACTGCCAGCACACAACCTGTGACAAGGCGAGGGATGTCACATTGAAACCATTTACAAAGCAAAGCCGGAAAGAGTGTGTGAGTAGCCAGCCGTCCTTGGGCAGCAGACAGAGAAGCCGTCTGGCCTCAGGGGCTCAGGCTGAGCCAGGCTCTGAGACGGGGCTGAGAGACGGAAGCGAGGAGCAAAGGCTGCGGCCCCACGGGGCCCTCCCTGCCTGCCCGCGCCTGCCCACCCGGCAGCAGGCCGGGGAGAAAACTGCGGCCAACGACGGAGAGAGACAGTTTTTAATATGTAAAGACTCAAATCTAAGGGAGGAGCAGTAGGGGTGGGCAAAGATCTAGAAAGACAGTTCACAAAAGAAGAACCGAAGACTCCTGTCCTCTAAGACAGGGCTGGGCAATCACAGCCTGCAGGTCTAATCCAGCCCTCGGCCTGTTTGTATAAATAAAGCTTTATTAGAACACAGCCACACCCACTCATCTATGATGTATCTCGGGCTGCTCTCACACTGCATTGGCAGAGTCCAGGAGTTACAACAGAGACCACGTGACAGTCAACACTTAAAATACTTACCACCTACCCTTTAACAGAAAGGTTTGCAGACCCTCAATCTAAGAACTTAAATGGAGGGGCTGGCCCCGTAGCATGGCAGTTGAGTGCACGCGCTCTGCTGCTGGTGGCCCTGGGTTCAGATCCTGGCGCGTACCGTCGCACCACTTGTCAGGCCATGCTGTGGCAGCATCCCAGATAAAGTAGAGGAAGATGGGCATGGATGTTAGCTCAGGGCCAGTTTTCCTCAGCAAAAAAAGGAGGATTGGCATGGGTGTTAGCTCAGGGCTAATCTTCATCACCAAAAAAAAAACCTTAAATCAAGAGATGCAAGGTTGGCAAAAATAAGTGTAAATGTATGACATTCCAGGCCGGTGAAGCAGAGGTGAAATGGGTCTGTAAACCAGCTCACCCTTCCGGAAAGCACTCTGATGAAATGTATCAAGAGTGTTAAAACCTGTTCCTCTCCCTATGACCCTGTCAGCCTCCCTCCAGGAATCTATCCCTGAAGAAGAAATCAGAGTTGACGCGAAGAGTTAGCATGAATGTGTTCCTCACAGCCGGATTTATAACAGTGAGAAACTGGAACAGGCTCCGTAGCCAGCGTTTGCGAGATGACTAGTTCTGGTCACGCACATTGGGACAATTATGCGGTTTTCAGTGACCCAGGAAAATGCCCAGTGTACGAGGTGACTCGGAGATGGACAGGGCACGGTGCCATCCCAGCCTGGGGCACATGTGTCCGTGCAGAATATCACCTTGCAGAAAGTACACCAAAACCTTGCTGCTGTCAGTTGCTGGAGGGTGGACTTAGAGATGCCTTTTTGCAGAGATTTGCCTGTAGTTTCCAAAATTTTCTGTCACGATGGTTGTTGTTTTTACAATCAGAAAGAATAAACAATAAATGTGGAGGGAGGGAGGAGACTTTGAGGGGCTTCCCCTTGCAGAAGGACTCTGACCCGTCCAGCCTAGCCTCCACGTGGACTAATCTCTGCTCTTCCCAAGCTGTCTGTGGCCACACCCCACCACTGTGCACAGCAAAGTCTGGCTGCCTCATCTGGGAAGGGTGGGTGACTCCACGCTGCGCCATGAGACCTGGGACCCTCCTGTCCCTCACCCCGGCTGGGCCAAGTGGCCAGGCATCCGGTGACCTGTCTGCTCTGCCTGCTGAGCTGTGAGCAGTGTCTGCTTACTGGGAGCCATCCGGTCACTTGGGGCTCTCTATGGGGGCTGCAAGGCCCTGGCTGGGGTGGGGCGGGGGCCTTAGATCGCCCCGCATCTCCCAGGCTCCTCCCGCCCTGACTTGCTCACCCTAAATCTCACCCTCCTCCTCACCCTGCCTGGCGCCCCCATCCATTCCCCCCGTGGGCCTTGTCAGGTCACTGTCATGAGTACACCCAGTCTCCCCAGGTCGGTGGTCTGCGTGCAGCAGGACCTACCTTCCCCTCCCTCTTCTGCGCCCCAGGAGGCTGACGCCCTCCCAGAAATGCGATCGGGGCCCAGCCGCTCAACCTCTCCAAGGCCTTCCGCTCCTCCAGTCTTGGCACCAGCCGGCCATTTAGAGACAAGCGAGAGGCCCGGGGCGGAGGGCCGGTGCCCATGGTGGCCCGGCGAGGGTGGCGAGCCGAGCCCCCTGTGCAGCCCCGGCCCTGGCACGCCGCCCGTGAGGGGAGCCTGGGCTCCCTCCGTAGGCGCCACAGTTTCCTTGTCACAAAATGCAGTAAATGGGACAATGAAGGGGGTAGTTTTTAAATTGCAATTTTAAACCATTTAGAAGTCTGCTAATTGTCCTCTTGGGGGAAGAAATGCAGGTTCATTATTATAATGAGCTTTGGGCAAAATATTTCATGGAGTTTGACAAGCTGACTCCCGAGAAAGGGGCTTCGCACTCGCAGGGCCTCCCGCCCTCGTGGGGCCAATCCCTGGCCCGTCCTGGGCTGTTTGTGTGCCAGCTGGGTGCGCTGAGGAGAGGGCCACTTTGATGTCCGGGACCAGATAAGGCTGGGAGGGGAGAGAGGCTGGGCCGGCCCCCTGCCCACCCCCCCCCTGCTCCGGGCCCTGGGCCAAGGCAATGTCAGGAAGCAAGGAAGCAACACGCACACAGTCCTGCCTGAAAACTGTGCTTTTGTTTCACTAATAAATCTCTTCTGGGAACGCTCCCGCGGGCTCCCTGCCGCCACCTCGTTGGGCCTCCCTGCCCCACGCGTGCACAGGACCCACTCCAGACCCGGACACGGCGGGCATAGCGCAGGCACAGCGCTGGCAAGTGCCGGCAAGCGCCCTCCCTCCCGCCCCGGCCTCCCCTGCTCCCCTCCTCCTCCCCACCCCACTCCCGCTCACCTTCCCACTCTCTCCTCCCTCACTTCCTCCGCATACTAGCCTCAGCCACCTCTCTCTGCCCCTTGCCCCCCATCCCGATCTTGGTCCTCAGGGAGCACCCAGCCTGGAGTGGGGGGCAGACCAGGATGGTAACTTCTCAGCGTTTTGAACAGGCTCCCCTCATGGCCTTGCCTAGCTGTCTCGGTGCAACTCCCTACTGTCCCAAGGCCTCGGGGAGGGTGGCCCTGCTGTCCAGAGCACAGACGGCAGCTCAGCCTGGCCTGCCCAGGGCCACAGGGTCCCGCTCGGTGGAGAAGGGACCAACACAGCTCCTGAGCCTTCTCAGCCAGGATGGGGGACGGAGACAGGCCCCCTGCCCGCCTCGGGCCAACCCTGGGGAGCCAGCAGCCAGGAGAAGTACAGGGCCCACGCGCAGCAGCAGGCAGCTGGTATGGCACCCCTGGGCCCTCTCGTCACCCCCTCTTTGTCCCTCTGCCCCAATCCCTCAACCCTGACTCTCTGCCTGCCCACCACCACTGCTCTCCTCCAGCACAGGCAAATCAGCACCTCCCCACTCTCGCTTCTGCCGCAGGCCACAGGGCCTGCGCCACAGGGCCAGCGCCTCCTCGGGTCCCCAGCAAGAAGCCCCCTCTTCGTTTGTCCCACAAGCCCCCTCGCAGCCCCTGTGATCTCTCCTAGCAATGGCGTACTGGGGTTACAGCAGAGAAAGCTGAGTTCAAGCCCTTTCCCTCCCACTTCCCAGCTGTGTGACCCAGGGCACCCCACGTGGCCCCTCTGAGCCTTGGATTCTGCATCCACAAGGAGACAGGGACGCTCACTCTGGGCCCGTGGCCAGGATTACCCGGAGACCTGTCTGTTGAGCACCTGGCCTGGTGCCCGGCACGTGGCAAGGTGGAAGCTCCTGCTTCCCGCCCCCTCTTGTGGGCACCGCTGTGGGCACGGCTGTGGGTTCGTCTTCCCCGCCCGCTGCCAAGCACCAGACTGAGATTTGATGCCGTCTGCTTGGGGCATCAAGAGCCTGGTGGGACGCAGCTCAAAGTCAATGCATCCAGGCTGACCCAGCATCCACCCACCCCCGCAGCCCCCGCCCCTACCGGGTCCCAGATGGTGGACGGGCGCTGGAGGTTCTGCAGGGACAGGACGGCGTTCCTGGCGTTATGCAGCTGCCCCCGGTCAAAAATACACCACGTAATTACAGACCTGGGTTAATTACTGTGCAGGAACAGAGCAGGGCACTGTGACGGAGGGCAGCGGGGTGGTCAGGGAAGACCTCCACGGGAGGGGAGTCTGAAAATAGCACTCAGGGTTGCTATTAATAGGCTTCAGGGCAGAGCTGTCCAGAGGAGAAAACAAAAAGAAGACATAATTTCTCCGTCGATGACTATCATTAATTTTTTTCAATGGAAGTGTTTAGATAAATTGATACATATTTTAGTTCTATTTGAACTTCTAGAAAATTCAAACAGTACAGAAAGGTCAAGAAAGAAAAGTGAAAACCTCCAGGACCTCCCTCCTTCTTCCTAAGGATATCCCCCTGTTATCCCAGAAATACCCATCATTAGTGGGAGGGGAGCAACATCCCGGACATTGCTCTGCATGTTGCATAGGAAAAGGGTGAATGGATAGACGGGTGGGTGAATGAACAGACAGATGGCTATGTGGTTGTGGTATGGGTGGGCGGGTGGATATGTGGATGGATGGATGGATGGATGGATGGATGTGTGGTTGGGGGATGGGTGGATGGGTGGATGATGGATACATGGATGGATGGATGGATGGATGGATGGATGGATGGATGGATGTGTGGTTGGGGGATGGGTGGATAGGTGGAAGGATGGATGGATGGATGAATGAATATGTGGATGGATGGATGGATGTGTGGTTAGGGGATGGATGGATAGGTGAGTGTACAGATGGGTGGATGGATGGACAAATAAAGACACACGCCAGCAGAAACTATATGAATATGGTACTGCTACCTTTGATTTATTAATTTTTATTAACAAAGAAAAGAAAAAGCCCAAGTAAAAGAAAAAAATTACTGAATGCAGAAAAGTGTTTCTTCACCAAAGGGGAAGTTAATTTCTAAATGTCACTTTCAGGTTAAGATAAAAAGTGCTATAAAATGTGGAAAGTTGGAGTCATTGTGGGTTTCGCGGTCTTCTCTCAGCTTTATGTGGTAGTGAATGATGCTGCAGTCCTGCCCCCCACTTCCCAGCCCCCAGCACGTTAGTCAGGTCTCTGATGTGTGTGTGCGGTTCTGAGGCCCTACTTCCCACTGCTGGCTTATCTTGCTTCCATATTAAGGTGGGGTCGGGCTCACCATGACCCTTTCACCGAGCTGCTCGGTCCTCAGTTATCTGTTTTGATTGATCTCCTGATTGGTTGGATTTCTTCCTCAAGTAACTGATTCTAGAAGGCCCCACAGTTCTTGCCTGCTTCACTGCTGACCTTCCTCCTTGACATTGTCTGCCTTCACCATCTCCTCCACTGCCCACATTTCCAGGTCTCTCAAATCCCCTTTTGTCCTGGACACCTTCTCCCTGGAGCCCTCCTCCTCTCCTGCTCCAATCTGGGCGTGTTTTATGAGGCCTCCTGCCTAGCATCCTTCTAGAACTCACCTTTATGACTATCCTAGGTTGGATTTACTCTTCCCTGGATCTCGTGTCTTCTTCTTTGTCATTTCCTCAGTTTTCTGGGAAAACCTCAAGTGGCTTCCTAATAAGAAGTGTGTGGAAGGTGGGCATTCCAGTCCTCACATATCTGAAAGTGTCTCTATGCAGCCATTACGCCCTATTGATAGTTCACCTGGGTATACAATTTCAAGTTGGAACTAATTTTCTTTCAGAATTTTGAAGACCTTATCCCGTGGTCTTCTAGCATCCAGACTTGCTGTTGAGCAGTCTCACCCTTGCTTTGTGCTTATGCCTTAGTAGGGGGTCTTTTCTGTTTCCTTCCTGGAAGTTTTCAGCATCTACATTCTAGCCTCGGGCCTGAACTGCCCAGTGCAGTTCCTCCATGGGTGACTTAGCTCATTGCTTGTGCTGGGCACTGGGCGGGCCCTTTGGAGACTTGAGTCCTTGAGCTCTGGGATGTTTTCTTTATTTCTGATCATTTCCTTCACGCTCTCATCTCTGTTTTCTTTTTTTTTTTCCTTTAGTGGGGAAGATTAGCCCTGAGCTAACATCTGTTGCCAATCCTCCTCTTTTTGCTGAGGAAGACTGGCCCTGGGCTAACATCCACGCCCATCTTCCTCTACTTTATATGGGATGCCGCCACAGCATGGCTTGACAACCGGTGCGTCGGTCTGCACCCGGGGTCCGAACCTGCAAACCCTGGGCTGCCGAAGCAGAGCATGTGAACTTAACCACTGTGCCACCGGGCCGGCCCCTCTGTTTTCTTTTTCTAGAATTCTTTTTAATTAGATTGAAGATGTTTTTAATGAAACTTCAATGTCTCTTAACTTTTCTCTCTTCTCTATTTATAGGGTTATATCCTCGACTTTACCTCTTCCAAGTTCTATGAAATTTTATGAGCAGCCCTCTTTTTAATGTCCCATAGCTTTCTGTCCTCTGACATCTGTTGTGGCGTTCTGCCCTTCCTTGATGGTGTAACAGCTCCTGGAATTCCAGATACGTCTTTATGTCTTGAGACCTGCTCACCTGCTGGTGTTCTGATTCTGTTGGGTCAGCCTGGCCTCTCTCTTTCATGTCCCAAGCATTTTCAAGTGTTTGGGCACCAAGCATGGATGGCCCTGCTGGCATTCAGGTTGTGCTGACAGCTATCAGGTGGCACCAGTCATTGCACTGAGGGACCCCGTACGTCATTACACTGAGGGACCCCATACGTCAGAGCACTGAGGGACCCATGCATCTGAGAGCTCTCCTAGCGTCCCAGGGCTGGCGGCTGGGAGTCCACCAGGTAGCACACTCTAGTGTGGCAGAGGACAGGGCAAGGACTTCACGCCTTACCTTCTGCCCACACCTGCCCTTTTGGTGCTGTGGACAACTTCTCGGCATGGCCTTCAGGCAGCCTGGCCTCGGCACCATCACAGCCCCAGGTGACCAGGGCAGACATGGTCCCCAGCACATCTCCACTCCCATGCCGCACACTGTGACTGTGCCATGTCCTCATCGGGGGTGCCCTCTCACCATCAGAGCCAGCCATCCTCCTGCACGGCTACCACAGCCCAGCACAGAGCCATCCCTCCTGAAGCCCCCCGGGTGGAATCAGCCGTCTGCCCGGTCGTGCTGCCCCAGCTCCCTGTCTATGGCATAACCCAGATTTCCCACATTTCATCCAGTTTCAGCCCCTGAGCCAGACACTCTCAAGGTTGGGAATCATCTGGGTCCCTCCGCATGTCCCCAAGCACAGCTCCTTGGCACTTGTCACTGCTTCATGCAGGCAGCCGAATATTCTCCTGAGCCAGTGTGTGGGTTAGTCAAGCCATGACTACAATTTTCGTAAGGCCTGGAAAAGGGAAGCGTGAGGCCCCGCCTACGGTTCCGAACACCACTTTGAGGTTCATGGCCTCTGGTGGAGCCAGGGGGTGAGCAGGGATCTGGGGAAAGGGTGGGCAGAAATGCCCAGGCGATCCTGCCCGCTGAGCAGAGGGGTGGCCATGTGCCCACTGGGTGGTCATCCTGCTCCTGGGCTGAGGTTGTGGCGTGGGGGGTGTCCTGGACAAATGCAGTGCCAAGGGGTTGGCAGACCACTGTCGGAGGAGAGCAGGTGGTGGTGGGCATGGTGGTGAGCCTAGGACATGAGTGAGCCCAGGTGGGAGGGGCAGAGGCCAGCAAAGAGGGGGCCCAGAGAGAGCCCCACTTCCTGCAGGCTCTGGTCCAGAAAATGGACCCCAGCGAGCAGTGCATTCCCATTCCACGGTTTCTCAAGGTGTTGGGGGGGGGGGGGTCTTCCGCCAATCCTGTCATTGCCAGCAGAGATCAGAGCATGGACTCACATTTAGGCCCCACCTGGGGCCTCGATTTCTGTGGGACGGGGCAGGGACCCAAGCTCGATTGCCCTCCCCATCCCCGTGGCCCTCCCCTCCAAGGGCTGCAGGCCCCTCCCTGCAGAGGTGGTAGCTGCCTGAGCGCAGGACAAGCCACCAGGGCCAGAAAGGTGCCTGGGGAGGCGGGTGGTAAGTTCGCAGCCCCTCAAGGGGAGTCAGCCTGTGGCACGTTCCCTGCTGTCCCCAGGACTCCCTTCAGGGTGACCTCCAGCTCCCCTGGGCCAAGCTCCAGACCCCGGGTGACTGGGGGGTCTGTGGCTCACACATGGCCTGGGGTGATAACCCACCCACATCCCGCATGCATTTGGTCAGTGCACTGTAAGGACAGATCAGAGACCTTAAGTCAGACAGATTCAGAGGACACCAGCGGCTGTGTGACCTCCCTCAGTCTGTTTTCTCATCTGCTGACTGGGCCAGCAGAGCTGCTTAGAGTACCAGAAGGGGCACCTCGTGTCCCCTCCCTCCCTGTGGGCCAGGTGCAAGGACCAGCTTCCTGCCTCATGCTGGGTGAGCCTGCTCTGGGGCCAGCAGAATGGATGACAGAACTTCCTGCCACAGGACTGACAGCTGTCACACGGCCCCCTGCTTCCTCCGGCCCTGGCAGGTGGAGTGGGATTAAAGGGGTGCAGGGGTGCCTTTCTGCACACAAAGTGGATCCCTGCCCAGCAAGGGGGCAGTGCAGGGGACCGGCAGTGGGTCATCAGAGCAGAGAAGCTGCGTTACTGAGAATTTAATCCTATTTTTACCGTAATTGGGGGAAGAGAGGGTCACAAAAGTTCTGTGAATGTAGTCAGGTAGGCTGTGTAACAAACATCCACCAAATCAGCGTCTCACCCTGAGGGTCACTCGGGCGCCTACTGGTCAGCCAGGGGTCGGCAGGCAGCACGAAGGTGCCCCCCGTCAGGGTCTATGGGCCAGTGGGCAGGCCGGGGCACATTCTTCTGACGACTAGGGCAGAGGTGCCCTGACCTCTGTCCCCCCGGGGCTCAGGGTCACTCTGCCAGCTCCCTGCTGCTCCCGCCTCTCAGAGATCGTCACCCCACTCAGCCTCCAGGACGCGTGGGTTGGAGCCCAGCCTGTCCTGACGTGTGGTGAGACCTCAGGCGGCCTGAGCTGTCTGAGCCTCAGTCTCTTTATGTGTGGAGCGGGGGTAGAATGGTTCTCGAGTCTCTCCTGATGGTGGTTCTGGGAAATAAACAGGTACACGGGCAGGGCCCCTCCAAGCCTTCGCTGCTCAGCACCCAGGCAAACCCCACACCCAGCAAACCATCCCAGGGCCCCGCCCAGCACCACACACCCACCCCACACTCCTTCCCCGGCATTGCCTTCCCTGCTGCCCCTCAGCCTGCCCCTCGTGGCCCCTCTAAGTCATTCCCTCCTTTAGGCAGCCTCTTCGGCAGCCACGCCCCTGCATTGATCTCCCCACCCCCAACGTTGCCCACCGTGCACCCAGAAATCTGATGCTAGCGCCTACTTTCCATTTCAAGGAATAGAAACTCCCCTGAAACTTGCCTGAGCAAAGAAGGAAATGTGTTGACTTCATACCTGAAAAGCCCAAGGGTAAGCAGCTTCAGGTACAGCTAGATCCAGGGGTGGAACCCACTGTAGCAGCAGCCTGTCTCTCTGGTTTCGGTGCTCTCCACAAGACGGCAGATAGCTCTCAACAGCCCCACACTTCCATCCCCACAGGTCACGACTTTCCGCTTCCCAGTACTTCCAGCCACAGTCCCATTGGCTGGCTCTCATGGACCAGCTTTGGTGGCAGGCCCATCCATTCCAGTCGGGCTGCTTTCTGACCGAGGTTGTGGGTCATTTCTAGGCGGAGGGAATGATACCCCCGAGCGCAGTGAGAATGCCTCCCTAGGCCTCACCTGCCCGAGGAGGAACAGAAGGCTCACTCAGCTGGCCAATGGCAGGGGCCGAGGGGTGAAACCTGCTGACTCACTGGGCCCTGTGGGGCCTGAGGACAGCAGAGGGCAGCGGGAGAGGCCTATTGGAAGCGCAGGGATGTGGGCTGACCCCGCCTGGAACAGCTTCCCCAGGATGGCCATGCTGAGGCTGCTCTGACTGGGGGCCTATGATTCCCACGGCAGGGAGACGGCCCCACCCAGAAGCAGGCCTCGCATCCCAGGGAGAGTCGGGGCTCCGGAGTCTGGAAGCCACTCCAAGCTGCAGGGCCTCCAGAAAGTGGCCAGATTTAGCAAATAAAAATACAGGATGCCTAGGATGAAGACTTTTTTTAGTATAAGTGTACCCAAATATTTCATGTGACATATTCACACTGAAAACATTCATTGTTTATCTAAAATTCAAATTTAGCTGGGCATCCTGTAGTCCATCCAGCACTCTTACTCTGGAGGGTCTCCAAACCCCTCTCAGCCTCGTCCCTGCCTCTGGTGTAGGCTGCCACCTCCCACAGCCAGAGCACAGAGGACAGGACGAGAGGCTGGTGTGGGAGCTGTCCACCGGGCTGGCACCTGTGCTGAGGCAGTGTGAACTGACTCCCTCCCTCCTCTTCCTCCCTCCCTCCCTCCTTCCTCCTTCCCTCTCCCCTTCCTCCTTCCCTCTCCCCTCCCTCCTTCCCTCCCCTCCCTCCTTCCCTCCCCACTCCCTCCTTCCTCCCTCCCCCTCCCTCCTTCCCTCCCCCTCCGTTCCTCCCCTCCCTTCCTCCCACCTCCCTCCATCCCTCCCTCCTTCTTGCCTCCTCTCCCTCCTTCCTCCCTTCCCTCTTCCTCCCTCCCTTCCTTCCTTCCCTCCCTCCTTCCTCCACCCTCTCCCTCCCTCCTTCCTTCCCGTGATCTGGAACAGGGAGGACGGTTCTATTCCCAGGCCCACGCTGACAGCAGGACCAGGGCCCTGCTCCTCATTGCCTGCCTGCCTGGGTGCCACCGTGGGGCACACACCACCATCCTATCAGCAGGAGCAGGCCCTGCTCCCTCATGGGGTCAGCCTGTCAGAGCTAAGACCCCACACACACTCAGAGGAGTCCTGGTCCCTGACCACAGAGGCCGGGGCTCTGGAGGGCTGTGTCCTGGGCCACAGTGATGGACTCACCACTGTGCATGTCATGTGGAGCTGTCCATGGGCATCTGGCCCTCAGCGCACCTTGTGGACACAGCAGGAGTCAAGGCCCAGCCCCCACACAGGAGCTCCTTCTCCTTGTCTGGTGGGCACGCTGGCCATGCAGGTGAGGGGCTGCTGTGTGCCCAGCATCCCAGTAGTGTCCAAAGGGCAGAGAGACTCCCAGGACGGGGAAGCCACCTGAGCCATGGGCACTCAGGGAGGGTTGCCTGGAGGAGGTGGGCCCTGAGGCCAGCCAGGTTCGCCACAGCCCACAGCCCTGCGGGGTGGGTGTTACTAAGGTCATTTGCATCTGAGGAAACTGAGGGGAGGAGAGAAAGGGGAGCCACGTGCTCACAGGCACAGGTCGTAAGTGATGGGAGATGGATTTGAATCACAGCTTCCCTCCTCTGCAGCCTCTGCCAGGGGCGGAAGGGCATTTCCGGCAGATGGGAACAGCATGTACAAGTGCAATATTCCTTCCCAAAGATGAGGGCCGGCCCCGTCCCAAGGGGCGCCTGGGTTTCAGTCTCCCCCCTGCATTCCTGTCTCCATACAGCGGCCAGAGGGACGTTTCAAACATAAACCAGACCATGCGCTCTCTGCTCAAACCCCGACGGCCTCGCTTCTCCCTGGAATGTAGTCCAGGCGCCTTTCCATGGCCAGGGCCCCCGGCCTGGTGCCTACCTCCCAGACTCACCTGCCTGAAGCTCCTGCTTGGCCCCCTGGCCTTTGTGGGGTTCCCTCCTCAAGGCCTCTGGGCCTGCGTGATAGGTGCCCTGGGGGTGCGCCATGGCCAGCCGCACGGCCACACCTGGGGACCCGGCTTGCACTTGCTCTTCCCCTGCCTGGCACGCTGTTCCCCTCGCTGCCTTCAGGTCTCTGCCCCCGACCCCCAGTCCGTCATCAACGTGTGACCCTAAACCTGGGCTGGGGTATTAGGGTCTGGCTCCCCCACGGGGAGGGAAGCTCCTCCACGGCAGGCAGGTCCGGCGCCATGGCCTGGAACAGGCCAGGCCGAGCCCCCGTCTCCCTCTCAGCACGTGTCAAGGTGGCAGGCGGGAGTCAAAGGGTGTCCGTTCCAGCTCCCAAGTTCCCCGGGGCAGCTCGATGGCCTCACAAGTGGCCCAGGCCCGTTTCAAGGCCGTGTGGTCCCAGGAACACGACTCCAGCCCAGCCCACACCGTGCGTCCTTGTGCATCTGCTCTCAGGGCACCCAGGCTCCCCACGCTTACCGGGGCTAAGACCGGTGCCCCCACTCCTCCCCCACACCCGCCTGCCCTCGGTGCGCGCTCTCTCAGCAAATGGCCCCCATCCACATCAGCCAAGACCCTGAGAGTCACCCCATGCCTGGTCACCAAGCCCTCACAACACCCCCAGTGCCTGGCCCCATGAGCCCCTCTTTGATCTGGAACCACTCGGCCACATGGAGTGTGTCCCCTGTTGAGAGGGGCAGGGACTCAAGAGACGAGGGAAGGAATGGAGGGAGGGCCAGCATCTTGATCCTGGTCTATTTTTAGTTGGTGGCAGGCTGTCACTCCAGAGGCCAGTGGCTGCGTCATCGATGCCTTTTGATCTTCTTGTTGTTGCCGCAAGATACACAGGAGGCAGCTGCTAACTGCTTGTGGAAAGAATGAAGGCAGGCACACAGGCGGGGGCAGGGGGCGGAGGTTGTGAATAAATATGGGTGGGCGGTAGATGAATGGATAGATGGGTGTGTGAGGAGACGGAGGGAGGGCTGGCTGGAGGGGTGGGTGAAAGGAAGGAAGAAAAGAAGGAAAAGAGAGTGAACGATGAATGGATGGGTGGCTGAACAGGTGGACAGATGGATGAATGGATGGATGGAATGGAATGGTGGATGGATAGATGGGTGGATGGATGGGTAGAAGGAAGGATGGATAGATGGACAGATGGACTAATGGATGGGTGGATGGGATGGAATGGTGGATGGATAGATGGGTGGGTGGATGGGTAGAAGGAAGGATGGATAGATGGACAGATGGACTAATGGATGGGTGGATGGGATGGGATGGTGGATGGATAGATGGGTGGATGGGTGGATGGGTGGGTAGAAGGAAGGATGGATAGATGCACAGATGGACGAATGGATGGATGGATGGGATGGGATGGTGGATGGATAGATGGGTGGATGGGTGGATGGATGGGTAGAAGGAAGGATGGATAGATGCGCAGATGGACGAATGGATGGGTGGATGGGATGGAATGGTAGCTGGGTGGCTGGATGGATGGATGAGTGGGTGGGTGGCTGGATGGGCAGATGGGTGGGTGGAATGTTAAATGGATGGGTGGAAGGAAGACAGCGAGCGAGCAAAGAACTCTCGGATGTGTGGATAAAGGACCTCAAGCGGGGATTCCTCAGTGGGGAACACACGGCCCCGAGCCTTTGAGGCCAGCACCACTTCCTGTCTCATCTGCTTCTGGCCGCTGAGCAGACCACTCTGCCATCCTGCCAGGGCCTAGGGCTTGAGCCACTTCCCTTCAGGACTCTTCCCTGCTCATGGGAAGGTGCTCCCCCTCTGCTTCCTGGCCTGCCTGGCTCCCCTGCCCCTGGAGCTGGCCTGGGAGCTGGGGAGAAAGCGTGTGTGCAGAGCATCCAGCTACACCCACATTCTTCTCTGGAGGCGCATGTAGGGGCGCGTGGACTGTGGGCTCAGGGAGGAGGCTCTGGGGCATCTCTGGGTGCTGAAGAGACGTGCTGGGGTCCCTCAGGTGGTTCTGAATTCAGGGCCTCTCTCCTGGGGAGTCGGAGGAGGTCCTAGAGCTCTTCCCTCTGTAGATCCAAACTCCTGGTGCAGCTCAGCATCCCCATCCTGGTACCCCTTCCAGAGCCTGTAGGAGTGGGGACAGGCTGTCCTGTTCCACTTGACAACCCCAAGACAGACAGGGGCACCCAGGAAACCCTGGCTTGACGGTGTAGTCATAGGGCACTGGCACTGTCACCGCCCCAGTCCTAGGCTGGCACAGACACATAGGAGGACCGAGACCCGCCGTGCAAGCAGAGAGGTGGGTGGAAGGTGCTGGAGCCCCCACTCAGGCAGGGGTGGGGGGAGAGGGGGCCCCAGAGGCACTGGGTGGAGCTCGCCATCCCTTCCTGCCAGACTCCCCAGAGCTCCCGGCTCTGAGGCCTCCCCCTCAGCCCGAGGCAGGCTGCTCAAGGGGTCTCCAGGCTGTCTCCAACAGCTGCCTTTGCCGAAATATTAAACACCGCTGAGTCACCACACACCTGTCGGGGCGGGGGGGCCAGCTGGATGCGTTCCCTGGCAGGCGGGCCCCGGGCACTGGGGGCCCAAGTATGCACACAGCCCTGAGCCAGGGCTGCCCGCGCCAGACGAACACAGACAGCTGGAGGCCTGGGCTGGGGAGAGCGACAAGCCCTCGAGGCAGTGGATGGCAGCTGGGCCAAAGGCCTTCAGCACGGTCCCTCTCAGCATGTCCTCCTTCTGTGAATAAGGCTGAATCGCCCTGGTCTGGGGAAACGGGCTGATGCGTATTGCAGGGAAAGGGTTAACAGCCGTGGTGCACGGGGTGGGGGTGGGAGAGCTCCCACATGGCGTGGAAAAGTCCCACGGCTCCAAAGGCTCCGGTGGGCCGAGAGCACACAGATTCAGGTTGCAGAAGGCAGGCTCCAAAAGGCAGATGGGCAAGAATTAAAAAGGAGAGTCACACTCAGTATTGGTGACAGTGGGGGAGACGGGGCTCTCCTACCTGTCTGGGGAGAATTTCCAGCCTTTTGCAAAAAGGGCCAACCATCAAAATGGAGGTTATGCTCGCCCTTTGGCCAGCGACTCCCCCTCGGAGACTCTGCCCACAGCCCCAGGGCCCGGGTGTTGGGCTAGGCCTCTGCGCTGTGCGCTGGAGTGACTTTGTAGGGCTAAAAAGCTGAACTCACCCTGGCGTCATGGAGGGGGACAGGCAACCTTGCCCAGTAAAACCATCCTGCGAAACGTGCCAGCATGCTGGTGGCAGGGGGAGGGGAGTGGGGGAACCGTGTGACGGGAGGGTGGCCATGAGGTTTAATAAGCGACAGCAGCATCATTGCTGTTCCTGGAACGTGCTGCACACTCCCACGCGGGGCCACTGCCCTGGACTGACTCTGGGGGACACCTCCTGGTGTCCCTCCAGCTCCTCTATCTGCCATCCCCAGCTCACGATGGCCCTCCAGGCCTGCCCGCGTCTCCAGACAACCTTCTCCATATCTTACTTCTTGCTTGTTGATCCCGTCTCTCCCCCAACTCCCAGATACTGCCAGGATGGCTCAGCCTGCTTGGTGCGCGTGCCCAGTGCCTGACCCCACTGGTGCCCACTCAGGGTCCTTAATGAACAAACGTGTGTCTGGGAACCACAGTCCCACCCCGGGAGGTGGCTGCCCTTTGCCTCTAGAGGTCCCCCCCCCAAACCTTGATGTCCGCATCCTGCCAGCACGTCGAGGCCCAAGGCTGGCAAAGCCCGGCAGCTCCTGGTGGCCCCGCGCCCGCCCAGGAGACAGCGCCTGGCTCATCCCCGGCGGGGCCTCGCCACGCTCCCTCCCAAGGGTTAACACACAAGCTCCTCACGGTACCGGCGCGTTTGCATTTCACAGGAAAATGTTTTTGCAGCAGGCCCGGATGCCAGCATTTTTGTGGTCACAGTCAGATGTTTTTAACTACGTTGGACAGAACCCACGACGGCTCTTTCCGTGGCTTCAGCCAGTTTCTGGGCGCTACCTTGAACCCCTGTCATACCCCAGGACAAGGGCCGTGTCGATTCCCTCGGCCCCCCAGCTTTGTGAAGTTGACCCCGATGGTAGCAGCCACCCTGGCAGGCGGGGCCCCTTCCGGGAGGTGCAGAGGTGGCTCAGGTGATCACCACAGGCCCGCCCTGTGCTCCATCCGCCCGGCCTGTGGAAGCACAGCTCCCCGATTTCTGTTCCTGGTGCCTTCAAGAAGGCTCAGCCAGGGGTCCACAGCCAGGAAGGCTCGGAGGGCGGGCACTGAGCAGAGCACGGGGCTGTCCCAGCTCCACAAAGCCCGTGGGAGCCACCCGGGCCGAGGGGCAGGTGGCACAGACACGCTCAGGGCGCCATTCTCACTCAGAGCCCACTCCCTCTCCTCTGGGGCAAAGGCAGAACATCAGACTTAAGGAAACCTCGAGTCCTTAGGATGCTGCTCAGAATTCCAACCAGGAATCCAGGATCCAGAAGTTTTAGAAACCTCCTACAGACACTATCCCTTCCCCACTTAGCACCCACTCCCCTAGTTTTGTGCAGATGATGCTCGTTTGCATATTAAAGGCCCTGAGAAGGTCCACGGTAAAAGAACCTAATTTTGTTTAACCCAGCAGTTCCCAAACTACTACTATCTACAAAACCTTTTTTCTTTTTCTCTGGCAGAATATGCATTAACATCTAAACCCATCTTCTTGGCAGGGAAGCTGCAGGACTATCCAAAAAACACATGGGTACCCCCTCTCCACCCCACGCCCCACACTCTGTCCTGGCCCTCAGAGCAGGGAAAGCCTGTCCTGACCCCCTTTTTCCACCCAAGACCCCCTCAGTGGGTGCATCCCAGGGCCTCCCAGAGTCCTCACAAAAGCAAAGAGAGGGCTTTCTCAGATGGAAAAGCCTGTGGCACGTGTGAGCCAAAAGCTAGGGGCTGTCGCCACTGTGGGTGAGGGGCCCAGAAAGTGCGCCCATTGTCCTTCTCCCGCACCAGATCCCTTCTGCCCCCGCAATACACATGCACACACAGCTCAGGGGTCGGATCTGCCCCCAGGATGCGGCCCGCCCTGCTACCAGTTGTCGCCAGCCCAGCTGCTGAGCCCCCGACCCCAGCCCACCTGTCAGGCCCACGGGTCCTCGCGCCAGCTGTCCAGAGCCCCCAGCCCCCAGCCCCAGTCTGATGACCCAGGCCCTTCCCCTGGCCAGGCCCCACTCACAGCTGCCAGCACGGCCCCCACCACACCCCCCCCAACAGGTGTCCCACGACTGCTGGAGATGCCCGGCAGAGCTGTGCCAGTGGGGGTGGGGAGAGCACCACTTGCCACTGCAGAAGGCGGGTGGCACGAGGGGTCTGGCCCAGCCTCCAGCACAATTGCCCAGCCCCTGCCCAAGCCCTGCAGGACCTCCACATCCTTATGCTCCCAGCTCCAGCCTGGACTGCGTCAGGCCTCCCCCACCCTTTGAAAAGACCAGCCAGAATCCCTGGGGGAGGTTCTGCCCGGCAGGACCTGGGAGTGTACTCGCTGGCCCTCATTCGTTCTCTCATTCCGTCACTCAACCAGCTGTGACTGCAGGCCCAGGCTGCAGATGTGCGTGTGGGCAGAGGGCCCTGCTGCTAAAGGGGCAGTGATCTGCTGAGGGTGACAGACAGTGATCAAGGAGACAAAAGAGAAGCAGCTGACTTTCACAGTGATAGTAAGTCCCGTGAAAGAAAGAACGTGGGGACTGTGATAGAAGGGCCTGGAAGGGGCCGGGAGGGCGTCTCTGAGGAGCTGACACCCAAATGGCAAGAAAGAGCCAGCCCGGCAAAGATGAGGCAGAGGACGTGGAAGGTGCAAAGCCCTGGGGTGGGAAGGAGCTGTGCCCCGGGCCTTTCTCGGAGAGGTCCCAGACCCTGTCCACCTGGCTCCTTTTAGAACGCACTTCTCTCCAGCCCAGCTCTGCTCATCTTTCCTGAGCGCCAGCCCGGTGCCCCACATGGGGCTGCTACTGTGGGGTGCATGGCCCAGGGGTGCTCAGTGGCGCAGGTCCCGTTGGACCAGCAGATGCTTGGGACTGAGTACACAGTGAACACACATGGCAGGGGCTCCCAGTGAAGCCCCTCAGCCTTCTTTTGCCAAAGCCCTGGTTCTCTGTTCACTGAGAGACCCAAGGACTCATCTGAACACCAACCTGTATCCATGGGTTGGTTCAGCTCAGAAACACTTGAACCCTTGCACCTCCAGATCCAGGGGCTCCCCAGCTCCCATCAACCTTAGCTTCTGGAGAGGGGAGGCTGGGGTTTCTGGCATCACCACTGGCTCCCTCCCATCCCCTCTGCCCACACTCTGCACCTGTCTCTCCATCCCTTCTATCCCAGGATCACCCCTCATTGGTGCAAGAAAGGTGGTTGGGTCAGGAAGGATCTGCCTGGCTGTGTTGAGTTACAGTAAACATCAGACCAGTTCCCCGAGTGCCAACTATGTGCCTGGCTGTGGGCTGTGGGGTCAGGGGATGGAGACAAAACAGAGCAAACCAAAGTACAAGTGAGGGTGGCAAGGCTGGCATGAGCCCACCGAGTTCCACCTGGGCAGGCTAGAACTCAGGGATGGGAGACATACACCAGAAACCATCAGCCCACAAATGGGACTAGAAGTCAAGTTGAAAACAGACCTAAAACAGGGGCCAAACACCAGATCATGTGAGCTAGAGCATTGCTTGGCTTCCTAAGGTCAAACTGTCCTTACATTCCTAGATTATAAATGATCTTTACTCTCTTGGGCTGCTGGATTCCACCTCTACTATACAATTTAGGATTTGGGCATCTGTGTGTATAACTGGCTTTGGCCTAGAGTTTTCTTGTATTTCCTCACCTTGTTTTGGTGTCTGGTTTCACCTCATAAGATAAGTTGGGCTATGTCCCATCTTTGCCTGGGCACCAGGACACTTTGTGTGGGATCAATGTTATCTGCTTCTTGAAAATATTGTAGAAATCACTCAAAAAACTGGGCTTAGAATCTTCTGGAGGAGGATCAGTGACTATGATATCAATTTCTCCAATGGGTTTTTGTTTATTAGGATTTTCTACTTCATAATCCACTTAGGGTCATTTTTTCCTTGAAAATGATCCATCACATCAAGTTTTTAATTTTATGGACGTAAAATTATATATCTTAATAACAGATTTATTCAATTCACTCTGCGTCTTTAGTTATTTCTCTCCTTTCATTCCTAATTCTTTATTTGTTTCTTTACTTGCTTAAAGTTTATCTATTTTATTGGCTCTTCAAACAATTAGCATTTGGTTTTATTAATCAATTCTATTTTCATAAAAATATTTCCATTTTGTTAATGTCCTTTATCATTTCTTATTCTTTCTTTGTATTTATTTTGGTGTTCTTTTTCTAGCTTTTTGAGTTAAAAGCTTATCCCATTTATGTTCAGCTTTTCTGATTTTTCAAAACTGCTATAAATATTCCTCGGAATACACTTTTGGCAACATCCCACAGATTTTTGCATGTTATACTCTCATTGTGAATCTGTTCTAAATAAATTTAGTTTCCATCTGTTTTCTCCTTAATCGAAGAATTATGTAGAACTGTATTTGTCCCAGTTCCAAGTGTATCAATTTTGTCACTCCCTTTTTGATACTAATTTCTCATTTTATTTCAAGCTATAGACTTTTTGAAATGTATTGGCTTTTCCTTTGGGGCCTCATAAGGTCATTTTGTGACCTTTCCAGGTATGTGTGGAGGCAGCAGAGCCTTTTCTGTTAATTGGCTTGATCTTGGTAGTTGAGTTGTTCGGCTTTTCTACATCCTTAGTTTATTTGTTTGCTTGTTTTTCCACTGCAACGTGTTAGCTTCTGAGAGAGGGGTGCTATAATTACCAATGATAATGTGGATTCCTTGCTTTATTGGTTTTGTTTGATTTTTTCTGCTCTGCACTCTGGGCCCTTCAAGTCTGGGCACACACGCATACTTCCCTCAGATCTGTGCGATGGGCTCTGCTCATGGTTCGAGTCTGCTCCTCTCTCTCTCTCTCTTTCTTCTCTCCTTCTAGAATGCCTCTCCATTGGTTCTGGTCCCTCCAGCCCCCAAGTTCCCTTGCTTGTCCTTCATCCTAACTTTGCACTCTCCAGCTGTGCTGTATCGTGGGGGAGCCCCTCCGCTCAGCCTCCACTCTCTTCTCACCCCTCCGCTGGCTCGTCCTGCTCCTTGGCCCGGCTCCACAGCAATCGGTCGGGTCTTTGAGCTCCCTTCCTCTTTGCTGAGCACGTTGGATCTAATCTAAAGCCCGATTGGGCTTGCTCCCCAAAGCTGCCTCTTCAGTGGTGAGCTCACCTCTGTCCCATGGGGGTGGGGGCAACTCCTCAGTGTCTAGTGACTCTTCGTCTCAGGGAGCAAGATCCTGTATCTCAGGAAGTGGTTATGAGGTGAGTGCTGGAGCTCGGCGCTTTCTCTGCTTCTCAGCTGTGTGACTCTAGGTGCAAAGAGCAAAGTATGTGCAAAGGCCCCATGCAGGGCAGGAGTGTGGTGAGTGAGGACAGAAAGGTGACTGACGGCCTGGCAGGTGAGGCTGGGGAGCATGGTGAGAATCCTGCAATGTGGGTCTTCATGCCAGCCCAAATGGAAGCTCTGGGAAGGTTTCGTGCAGGGCCGCTGTGTGTTCTGAATCATTGCTCTGGCTACAGGGGTCTGGGGACCCGTGGGGGCTGGCTGGATGGGCTCAGATGGGATGGGAGGTCCCCAGGCCTGAGCCAGAGCAAAGGAGGTGGGTGGAGAGCCCAGGGGACACCGAGGAGGAGAGGCCTGTGGAAGAGCCCTGTGAGGGCAGAATCACACTCACCCCCACCCCCCCATAGTCACCACCAGTGTCCCCAGCCCCTACTGTAGTTCTAGACCATTCACGGTGGCTCCTGGGGCTTTGAGGTGGGCCCTGCCACCCTCCCTGGCCTTGTCCCCTGGAAGTCCTTGCAGGTGCTGGGAGGCAGCCCTCTTGCTCACCTTAATCTCTCCCCGTGCGACCTGGCTAGTCCTTGAGGCATCCCATTAAAGGGTGCTTCCTCCAGGAAATCCCAGTTACCCTTCACTGGAACCACATCCCTGCTCTGCAAGCACATATGAGCCCCGTGGTCACACAACGACCCCAAAGATGTCCTGTCCTACTGCCTGGCCCCTGTGAACGGGTGACCTCATACAGCAAAGGGGACTTTGCAGATGCGATTAAGTTAAGGTTCTTGTGGTGAGGAGACTACCCTGGATTACCCAGGTGGGCCCAAGGTCATCACAGGGGTCCTTATAAGAGGGACACAGGAGGGTCAGGGTCAGAGACGGGGATGTGATGACGGAGCAGAGGTCAGGGAGGAGAGAAGACGCCACACTGCCAGCTCTGAGGGTAGAAGAAGGTGCCATGAGCCGAGCATGTGTGCGCCTCGAGAAGCTGGAAAGGCCAGGAGATAGTCTCCCCCGGAGCCTCCAGAGGGAACCAGCCCCGTGACACCTGGAGGATAGCCCCGTGAGGTTCCTGACCTCCCGAACTATAAGAGACTAAGTTCTCACTATAAAACAGTATGAAGTTTGTGGTAGCTTGTTGTGGCAGCAACGGAACACTGATACAAACCCCTCCTTGGTGCTGGGCCCTGGGGTGCAGCAGCGGACAAAATGGACCAGACCTCCCTTGTGGGGGTTACCCTGTAGGAGGTGGGGTGGGGAGTGGGGATAGGTGTTTAGTTAGAGTCATGCTGAGTGCTGTAAAGAGAGCTGAGGGGACACATAACGGGGTTGTGACTCCATCTAGGAGGTTAGCAAAGGCAGCCCGAGGAAGTACCCTGTGATCTGAATACACAGCATGAGTGGAAATTAGCCAGACTAAGGAGAGGGATGGAGAGAGCCTTCCAGACAGGGGCAGCACATGCAAAGGCCCTGAGGCAGGAAGGAACATGCCTGGCTTGTGGATCTGAGAGGAAGTAGATGGCCAAGGGAGAGAGGAGGGTAAGGGAGGGTGAAGTGCTGAGCAGAGCTAGACCGTGGAGGGGGCTCTGAGAGTGTGGACAAGGGGCACCCCAAAGGGCAGGAGGCAATGGAGCAATATGAAAAACCTGCTTTTGTAAGATCACTCTGAAATTCAAGAAGATAAGATAATCATTAATCCAGAACAGGATGGTATGGAAAAGACACAATTAGAGAAAGAAAAGGCTCTTGGAAATGTAAAATATGCTGCTGAATAAAAAAAGAAAATCTCAGTGAAAGATTGAAGTAAATCTCCCAGAAAGTAGACTAAAGACAGAGAGATGGAAACTAAGAACAGCCAAGAAGCATGGAGATTCGATCCAAGGAGATCCAACATCCAGCTGCTAGACGTTCCAGAAAGGGAGAGGGGAGACGGCGGCGGGGAGGAAATGTAAATGAGAGAGAGGACCTGCCAAGAACCTGGAACCAAAAAGAACAGCCACCACGTCCTCATGTCCTTCCAGAACACCCTGGAATCTTCTTAAAGAACTAAGACGTAACCTACCAAACCGTGGGCCTCTGAGTGGCTTGGTCTGCAGCAGAGAGGATTTACAAAGATGGCTGCAAAATTCTGAAGGAAAATACAATTCTATACCCAGCCAAAGTGTCTACCGAGAGCGAGGATACCAGAAAGACATTTTCAGACACTCGAGAGTTCCTAAAGGTTACTTTCTGCACCTTCACTTAGAAAGTTGTGGAGAATGTGCTCCAGCAGAAGGCGGGAGCGAATGAGGGCAGGGGGAGTGCAGAGGCAGGCCACGGTGGATGCTGCACAGGGAGGAGTCGGGGAGGCCCGGCTCCAGGCCGGCTCCAGGAAAATGAACAGCGCGGGCTCAGAAGCAGACCTGGTACCACGGGGCTTCTGAAACCACAGAGGATGGCCGTGAGGAAGGCCTTGCTGGAAAACGGGGTGAGAACCTGGACCCCGTGGCTCTAAGGGAGCTAATTTCTGGGCGCGGGTCTCACGGTGGGCTGGCCGGAAATACTGGTGAAGCTGTCCTGGGAAGTCAGAGGGAGGGGAGGCATGGGGGTGTGAGAGCTCTCAGGCCTCGCCCTCCGTAGAAGGACGTCTCTAAAGATGTCCAAGCTTATAAATCAAGAGTGACGTGGCCGCGTGCTCCTCAGGGCCCGTGAGGGAACTGCCAAACGGAAGCCTTAGCAGTGGGAACTGGGGTGCGGACTGAGGCCAGGGGGGTTCTTTTTTATTATAAGCTGTACTGTGAGTACATCCTTTGGATTATACTCACACACACATTCACACACGCATGCACACTCACGCGCACACACACCCACACACAAGTACACCCATGCACATAATTAATTCTTCCCGCAAAAGCCACTCTCTGGCTGGAACGTGAGGTGACTGTGGGGAGCCAGAAGAGATGGGGAGAGGCCACGGGTAAGGGGCCACGGCCAACGTCCTCAGAGGGAGGAGGGAGGGAGGACCAGAGGGTGGAAGGAGGGGCAATGCAAGAGATGTTTAGGGGGCGAAATCCACAGACTTGGGGGGGGGGATCTGAGGGTGAGGGATGGACGTCATCATGAAAGACCACCCCCCCGGGCTCTGGCTTGGCCACGCAGTGAGGGAGGAGAGGCTGCAGTGATTCCCAGGTGGGGACACGGCAGAGGATGACGTGGCGTGTCTGAGGGGTCTGTATGAGGGTGCCCACTGCAGTTAGGGTGTGGGGCTCAGAGAGGAGGTCAGAGCTGAAAACAGATGTGGAAAGCGGTCAGCGTGGAGCTGGCACCTGAGGAAGGGGTGTGGATGAGGTCACCCGGCGAGAGATGGCAGCGGGAGGAGAGAGAGCTGGGCCCGGCCACTTGAGGGCTGCGGAGAGACGAGCCGGGGCAGGAAGACAGCCGGGAGCCCGGGCGCCCCAGAAGCTCAGGGAGGTGGTTTCAAGAAGGGGTGAGCTGTGCCATCCAGAGGACAGCAAATGAGGACTGGGACGTCCCAGTGGGTGCGGCCGAGCAGAGCCACAGAATTCCATACTTGGTCTGCCTCAGCGCGACCACTGTGTCCACTCTGACCCCACTAGACACTGTGCTGATCAGGGACACGAATCACGCTGCTTGGGTCACCAGGCCTCCTGTGCCAGCTCATAGTAAGTGCCCAAAAATTCTTGTGGCCTGAATGACTAGATGAGGAAGTGGACATTTGCGGTGGGGTCAGCCAGGTGTCTATAGAAGCTGGCTCTGCCCAGCAGAGGGGCCGGCCAGGGAGCTCCGCCATCCACACCTCGGGCTGCGTGTGTGTTGGTCTGTTCATGGGTACAGGGAAGGAGGAGTAGTGTGCTTGACCTCAGCCTGGGGCCCCAGACTGAGTTCAGATGGAAGTGGAGAGGGCTAGCTTTGTGCCCAGAGACAGTCAGAGAGGAAAAAGGGCCCAGAGAGGGTGGGAGGCGCCGCTTCCCCGAGATGTGGCCAAGGTCAGGCGTGTACTGGACCCTCCCTCCTGCCACAGCCCCGGACGTCAGGCTCCCTGGGCATGGGCGGGCTGCTGGGCTCCCAGGATGCAGACCCAGACCAACGGGGGTGGCTGAGAGAGAGAGGCGAGGGCCCTCCCACCCCACATGTCCGGAGTCCTGGGCCCGCCTCGGCTCAGCGTCCTTCCAGGGAAATGGGCGTTTCCTGTGGGAGGGCTCCAGGGGCCCAGGGTGTCAGAAAGCAGGCTCTGAGGGGAGCAGGAGTGTCCATAGCCGTCCACTTGCCAGCATCCCTTTGGCATTCGTTGCCAGGGGGCCCCAGCCTATGTGCCTAAAGTTACAACATTGATGCTTCCTTCTTTTGGTTACATGTCATCTTCTTCAACAAATATTTTCTGAATGTCTGCTATGTACTAGGCGCTGGGAACACGGGGGAAAGTATGTGGACCTGCCCTTGAGGGAGTCATGTACAACGGGGCCACGGACAGCAAACAGACAATTAATTATCTTCCGCAGAGAAAGGGGGGAAGCGCCTGACACGGTTAGTCATTCACACTTCGGTCTGAATGACTTTCTCCCATGCTTTGCTGGGTAACGGACTAGACTAGGGTGGCCTCACGTTCCAGGGACCGGGGCGAGGGTGGGGGTCAGAGCAGAGAGGAGCTAGCACAACCACTTCCCAGAAATGCTTCCTGGCTCCCAAGTTCCCAGGCTGCATCCCCGGGGCCCCCGGGAGGCCCTCCTTCGGACCCGCCCCCACCCGGCCGGTCTCGGCCCCTCCTGCCCTGTACCCTCTCCCCGAGGCCGCGCCCTCCCCGCCATCCTGGAAACGATTTTGTTGTCTGCGGAGATCATGTGTAACTGCCTGTGAGTTATAAGTCTCCGGAGCAAGCAGCCTGTTACCTAACCAGGCCCGGCTCATGCCAATGTCTTGAGTAATTATTGGGGGGCGGGGGGCCGTCCCGCCCGCAGCAGAGCCTCTCCGAGGGAGTGCTATTGTTTGTCATGTCAGCTGCATTTTAAGGCTGCATTTCATGTCAGCTGTGACTTGGAAGGAGTGAGGGCCCGGCCTTTGAGAAATGAAGAAATTGAGCCCAGGCTGGTGGAGGGCAGCTTAACCCTTTGGGCCCCCAGTGCTCCCAGCTTCCCGGGGCTGCCTGACAGGGAGCAGGCTGGTCGGGGATCAGAACCCGTGGCCAGGCCCGGCAGCCGCCACTTGGCAGCGCCGATGGAAACCGCCGTGCGGTTCCGCACAGACAGTCCCGGAAACTCGGGAGGACGGCGGTGTTGGAGGGTGTGCGCCAGGCCGGCCCCTGAGTCCCCCCCCCGTCCCCTCCCCACCCCCATTGCTGCTGCTTTCCCGCGGGTCTGCAGCCCAGAGCCCACAGAGTGAAAATGGCTCCAGGGCCTGCGGGGGCTTGTCTAGCCCACCTAGCCCTCCCCCAGTGGGTGCAGGGGAACAGAGAGGGGTGCTGGGCACTGGGGCTCCCTGGGACACCCCCTCATCGCGGGGCCCCAGCCCTGCCTCCACCCCGGATCTGTTGTCTCAGTGACTCAAGCACCTACTGGGTGCCAGGAGTAGTGCCAAGTGCTGGGGAGGCCACGTGACCTCTTCCTCAGGAAGCTCCATCCAGGGGGAGACAGGCAAGAAGCCAGCTGCTGCTGGGGGCGGGGGCAGAGCGCCAGGTTCCAGAGCAGCAAGGACGAGGGAGAAGGCAGGGCGGGCGGCGAGTGAGCAGGGGCGTCAGTGGCGGGGGCTCTCCAAGTCGGTGACATTGGAGCAGAAATCGATGAGGGGGGCGTGAGCTGGACAGACATCCAGGAGCAGAGGAGGGGCTGCCAAGCTGCCCCGGCCCCTCCTGATGCCTCGTGGGGCTGACAACCAGGCTCTGGCCCCCCTGCCTTGGGCCTTAGAAGGTTCCTGTGCTTTCTGGTGCTAAAGTGTACATTGGCTCACTCGCTCGCCTGCTCACTAAGTTGTTTGACAAACCTTTACTAAGTGCCTACTGTGGGCCAGGAGCGTCAGTCCTGGGGTCCTGGGTGGGAGAGCCTGCAGTGTTCAGGGGACAATGGCACCCAGGTCTATGGGACTCGGGTGAGCGGGACAAGGTGAGGGTAGGGTGCCAGCAGGGGCCAGATTGGGGCCTGGCAGCCCCCGTAAAAAGTTTGGACTTATTTTTAGTTGATCAGAAGCTATAGGAAGGTTGTAAACTCTAAGCCCGGAGATGGCTTGCTCTGATTTACATGTTTCTGAGCTGTGTGTCGAATAGGGTGGGGGTCAGAGAGAGCAGTTGGCATAGAGATGATGGACTAGATTCAGGGCAGGGGGTTGGTCCCAGCTGTTGCTGAGACAATAGCAGTGATGGTAGCCTAATCAAGAGAGAATTTTGCCACCTGCAGGGTCCCAGCCAAGCAAGAGCTGAAGTGTGTACAGCACTGCAACAGGACCCAGGCCCCTTCTCTCTCTCTTTACTTGACTGTCTGCAACACAGGGCTTCTGTCCCACAGCCCCCAGTAGCTGCTCCTGCAGTCGCCATCACGTCTGCATTCCAGCAGCAGGAAAGAGGGAAAAGACCTGCATAAAGGCTGCTTGTGTCCTTTCTTCTCCTTTCCATTGACTGCAATGTAACACGTCCTGGGAGTCACTGCAAGGGCACCTGAGAAACCAAATTTCTACTCCAGGCAGCCAAAGCCCCACTTAATTCCAGGATCTGTTGATAAAAAAGTAGAGAATGGCTATCGGTACGATTAACTGTCTTTGCCACAGGGCAAATTCCACATGTTGTTTGGAGGCCAGATAGAGAGAACTCAGGTAGAAACCGGATGTTGGAGTCGAGGAAAGAGGAGGACGCTGCCATGGAGCAGCCCCCAGCTGTGAGCAGCCATTTCCGGGGATGAAGAGGATGGGGAGGATGGACGTGTGGATTCAAGATGCCTCTGAGGCACTGAAGTGGGGAGGCCAAGGCCCAGGGGCTCTGTGGCTCGGTTGGCCCTGAGAGTCCAAACCAGGAACCACCCGCAGGTGGATGCGGTGAGGTCTGCGACCGAGGGAGTGCCTGTCTGCAGAGCAGTGAGGGCAGGGTTGGCCACCACACGACGGCCAGCAGAGAAGAGGGGACACGGGGGGGACTTGGAAGAGAGAAACCCAGGGGAACGTGCGTCCTGGGAGCTGGAGGGCTTCAGTGGGGCGGGACCTGCCCCCTTGGAGGAAAACCCGGGAAGTCAGGACAGAAGGCAGCGTGGAGTGGCCACGGGGAAGTCACTGGTGACTGGAGCAGTGGGTGCTAGGGCTGAAGGCCCAGATGAAGAGGGCTGAAAAGTTAATGTACAACCTCTGGTCAAATATGGCACATTAACATGTGTTTCTTTCCACTCCCTCCAAATCCCACTAAAATGACAGTGGAGGCATTAAAAAAATTTAAGGTATAAATCAACAAGGCTAGAGTGATCAGGCGAGAAGATAAGAGAGGCACCAAAGAATGTCAACCCAAGTTTGGAAATTGGGAAGCAGAAGGATGACAGGAGACCGGGGAATGTAGACCCCGGGCCCTGCAGGAGGGAGAGGCACCGAGAAGGAGGCCACTCCCGGCCCAGAACCCTGGGCAGGTCCAAGGACGGAGCCCCAGGTATCCTTGCCGCTGGGACAAGGAAGACTGCAGACGGGAGGGTATTTATTAAAGACCAGTCTGAGCAGCAGATGCCCCCAGGTATCCCCCAGCCCAGGAAGCCAGGTACTGCCCGTCCCCCAGCCCAGCCAAAGACAGGAGGCTTGGTCCCCAGAGAAGCTGAACCTGAGAGGTTCTGAGCTTGGAGACATTCGGAGCAGCTATGGGTGGAGAGTGAGGCATCGCGATGAAAACGAGCGAGTCAGTGAGTACTTTCATGCTAAAAAGTAAGACCCATACCCCTTCCCTCCTCAGTTCCCAGATGCCCCAGTCAGGGCACAGCATCGTGATTTCAGAACACCAGAAATAAAACACCAGTTCACACACACAGAGTAGTAGATCAAATTACATCAGACGTTTCAACAGCAATGCAGGAAGCTAGCACATAATGGAGACATGCCTTCCAACTTCTAAGGGAAAAAATTATTTTCAATCTAGATTCTATACCCAGTCAAACTCTTAGGTATGGGAGTAGATTAAAGACATTTTCAGACATGCACAGTTAAAAGTTTTACCTACGACATGCCTTTTCTCAGGAAGTTACTTGAGGATATATTCCAGCAAAATTAGGGGAAAACCAAGAAAGAGAAACATAGGATCCACGAACCAGGGAAATCCAACACCAAAAAAAAAAAACAGACCAAGGAAATTCCCAGGATGATGGGGGAAGGAAATTGTAGCATTACAACTGTTCAGCAGGCCTGAAGAACAACTAGTCCTTCTAGGACTCCAGGAGGAAACTTCCAGGAAGAAAAATAATGAAGCTGGTAGATTGCTGGTGTTCTCAATGAGATGAATAAAAGTTTTACAATTCTGGCAGAGAGTCCAAGAATGAATTCGTGACAGATGCATTAAAAACTAAGCAAAACATAAAGGCAATTCTTAACCCCAGGGAAAACAAAAAGTTGTAACCACAGAAGACCACATGACTCAGCTGAAAACAGCACTTACATAGTAATATAAAGGTGCATAATGCTTACGTAAAATGCAAACAGTAAATATTTATTTAGCCTAGAATTGCAATATAACTATATTGGGAGGATAGGGGCGTGGGGGGGACAGGGGTTGTGAAAACGAAATCTTGCCCTCTCATCTTCCGTGTCAGGCAGTCACTAGATAATGTCTAAAGCTGCAAAAGCAAGGAGTACAATATAGGCCTGTGGTTTAGAAATAGCGAGGTGAAGCCAAGAGACAGCTGGGAGTGTTGAGGGGTTGCCTCTGGGGTCAGGAACAGGGGACAGAGCATACAGAGCTCCCTGTGGGAGCTCTTCAAGCGGCTTTGCTTGCCGGTGGTGAGAAAACTCTAGAATGGAGGGAGACGGCGAAGGTGCAGGAGGGGAAGGAGGGCTGACGGTGCCCTGGTGGTGAGGAGGAGGAAGAGATGGTCAGCAGAGGAGCAGGGGCTCTGAGCTGGAAAGGTGAGGCGTGCCCCCCGGTTTGGGAAGAGCAGGAGAGTGGGCGAGGACGCGGGACAGGCGGGCCCTTCGCGCCACATGTGCAGATTCGAGCCTGGCTGGTCCTGGACAGGAGCCGGCTGCGGGGCGGGGGGACTGGGTCTGTGCGGGACGGGGCTGCGGTGAGAGAGGAGGGTTCACTGGTGGGTCCCCCCTTCCCCATCTTTAACTCAGGTTGACAGAGAGACCTGGGCTTCTGCCGGGGCGGGCCTCCCAGACCTGTGACCCCAGTGGTACCAAAGATCTCCGAGGGCCCCAGATCCAGGCACTAAAGGGGATGCTACAGGCTGTGACAACGAGCCATCCAGGTCCTCCCGGTGGCCTGCAGACCATACCCGGGCTGGTCAGCTTGGGTGCCCCCACCCAGGCCTAGTGTCCCAAGGAGCTCTTCCTCCAGCCCCAGGAGCAGGAAGGGCGGGCTGGGAGCCACAGGACAGGGCCTGAATCTCTCATCAGCCCTAAGGTCAGCCCAGGCCAGGCAGGCCGCGGGCCAGCCCAGGGCCTTCTTCCCGGGTAGAGGCCCCCCACCTTTCCGCTCACCTTCCGAGCATTGTGGGCCTTCCTGGGAACCCCTGCTGCTTGGTGGCTCTCAGTCATCTGACCCCCCCCAAAGACACCTCATGACAGTCGCCTCCAGCGCCCTGGCCACAGAGCCACACGCCTAGGGGTCAAGGCTGGACTGGTGTGGGGATGCGAGTGTGGTGTGGGGACAGTGAGGGGCGGTGCTATCGCCTACACAGGAGCCACAGGTGGCCTGGCTGGGGGCCTGTGAGTTTGGAGATGGGGTGGTGGACAGACGCCCTGCTGGGGAGCCTCTCTCTTTGCTTTTCAGGGCCTATACCCTCCCCCGCCCCAAGCATCCCCATGCACACTCCTGCTGGGGAGGTTAGATGCTCCTGGGGAGCACAGGCCTCTGTTCCCTGCCCACCAGACCAGGGGACAAGACCATCCAGGAGTCAGGAGGCTCGTGGGGCAGCCTCCGCCTCCATGGTTAGGAGGAAGCGCAGGGTGGGGGATGCGTGTGCTGTCCCCCAGAGGACCGAGGCAGCAGAGACCGCTGCATGAACCCCCGGAGGAGGCCACACAGTGGGACAGAGGACACGGCCCTCCTCACCTCCCCAGATGCCGGGGAGGCCTATGGGCTTCCGGAGAAGCCTGCAGATTAGAGGCCCTAGGGCTACCAAGCCGGGCCAGCACCCTGCAGTGCCCAGCGCTAAGGGGCTGGGGTGGACCCTGGAGCCCCAGGGAACTGGGCTGAGGGAGGCCCCTGTGTCCAGAGACTGTCCCTCTCAGTCCAGGTGGCCCCCACTCTCACCTACAGCCCTCCTATTCTCCACCCAGGCCAGGGGGCATGGGCAGAAGCTGAGAGTGAGGTCCCCCCAACTGCCCACAGGCCCAGCCCCCTGGGCTCCTCCCCCCCAGGACACCGCCATGACCAGGAACCTGGATCCCTCGGGACTGGTGCCCCACATCCCACAGGACCTCTCTGAGGGCCACCTAGATCAGCAGGTCGTCTGAGCCCCAGGGTGGGCACCTGGCCATGGCTGCCATGCTCCCAGTGTGCCCTGGGCACCTGCCTGCCGTGGTCACAGCACCTGTAGTCTGTCAGTGGCCGTAAATGACCGAGAACCACCCCCCCACCCCCTGTGATGGGAGGAGGCTGCAGGGCAGGGGGGACAAAGGACTGGCCGGGTCACAGGGTGGGCAGCTCTGACCCTTCATCACCTCCTGGAGCGTCCCTTCAAGACACGGTCTCACAGAGGCAGGAACGAAGGCTCAGGGGGTGACTGAGTACCAGGTCCTGTGTTTGCACGTGGCTGGGCCTGCGATGGGGACAAGGCAGTCCCCTGTGCTCGCCAGCAGGATAGGGGGGCGAGTGTGAACTGCAAGGGCAAAGGCCCCGGGGCAGGACCACAGGCCACAGAGGGGAAGGTGGGCCCGGGAGCCAGGGGAGCACTGGGAATGTAGGCTGGCCTGGGAAGGAGGGGTGCAGGCCCTGCCAAATATGTCCAGATGGGGCCAGAGCACTCGGGGGCCTGGCCTGGAGCCCCAGCGACTTCCTGCCCACGCACCCTGCCCCCATCTCCTCACCTCCTTCCCGGACAGCCGGTCGCAGGGTGGGGGCAGGGTGCAGCAGCACCCACTTAACCACACCAGTGCCGCCAGGGGCTGGGCACCCGAGGCCTCGGTCCCCCCGCATGACACTGAGCACTTGCTCTGCCCAGCAAGGCTAGTGACAGCACAGTCCCCCAGGGCCACACATCCACGTGGGGCAGGTCGTGGGGAGGTGATGTGGGAGCCACCCCAAGCTGAGCCGTGGGGGGTGAGGGACTCGCGAGGGGTGGTGCTGAGCGTGGCGCTAGAGCCGCCGTGGGGGAAAGCGCCACGGAGGGGGCGACGGGGGCGAAAAGGACAGGGGACCCTGGAAGGTCCCTTGTTCTCAGTAGCCGGAGGACCAGAAAGAGATGTGCCAGGTCTTGCCAGCTCATCCTGCCTTCAAGGCCTCGAAGAGCTGCTGTCCACTCCCATCCCAGCCCATCTCTGGGGGCCTGTCTCCCGGCTCTGCGCACTGCCACTCCACGGAGAGATCTGCCCCCAGCGGGCTGCTCTGGCTCCCCAACACAGAGACGGCTCCCGGTGAGGTACTGAGTTCCCCGTCCCACAGACTGTGCAAGCAGAGGTGGGAGGGGAGCCTGGTGTTGGATGGAGGAAGGGTGGAGTTGAGGGGCTTCTGGCTCAGGGTTCTGGGCCTCACAAGCCAGGAGGGAACAGGCTTGGGAAGGTGTCGTCACGTCCACAAGGTGGGTAAGGTGCTCCCAAGCCCCCAGCTGGGCCTCGAGTGCCAGGCAGGGTGCTGGGCTGGGGCCTGCAGTGGGGGAAATCCCTGGGACTTCCCCAGGAAGGCAGGCTCCAGAAGGAGGCTCCGACCTTGGCTTGGGGGCACGTCCTGTGTCTCCTGCCCCACCAGACTCTTCCAGGTGCCAGGAAAGGGGCTGGATTCCAGATTCTAAGCCTGGCCACCCAGCCCCCACATGGGACCCAGCCCAGAGCTCCTGGGCCCAGCCTCCAACCCAGTTCTAGCCTTAAGGGGCTAATTCAGGGAATCCTGTCCTAGAATCCAGAGCCGTAAGCGGAGGGGTAGGGGGTGGCTCTGTCCTGGGTATAGGCCTAGGAGCCTGGGGTGCCCGGGGGCCGGGGGCTGCCTACCTGTCTGGGTCAGCCACAGCTGCAGCCCAGCCCTGGCCGCCGAGTCATGGGACTGCTGTCTCCAGGCTAGGACCGAGCCGGGAGAGGCAGCAAGGCTGGACACCCCAGCACCTGGGGGGCAGGCAGGGCCCCCTGGGACTGGGGGTGGCCAGTCTGTACCCCAGCTCTTACAGCCTCCCAGTCCCCGCCACCAGCCCTGGATTCTGCTTCGTGGGCCAGCTCCCAGCTCTCACCCGCTCCCAGCGTAGGGCCCAGCACAGCTCTGATGGAAGCCTCTGTGTGTGCACACACACCTGTGCACACACACACAGGCCAAGCCCCTCAGCCTCTCCGCTGGTCGCCTGACCTGAGACTGACCTGGACACTCCAGCCTCTGGTAGCGGTCTCCCACTCACTCTGCACATCCTCACTGAGCACAGACTGAGCCAGGCAGCGGGCTAGTGGCTGAGACGTAACAGAGCTGCAGCCCCGCCCTCGAGGAGCCAGGAGTCGTGGGCATGCCGGGCGGGCCTGAGAGGGCATCTGAGCAAACGCTTCAAGGAGGGCAGAGGCGGCCCACAGCTCCAGAGGAGGAGCCCACCTCCCGGAGGCAGCAGATGCAAAAGCCCCGCCACAGATCTAGGCCTGGACCCAAGGCCTGTGGGGCTAGAACGGAGTGAGGGGGGGGCCATGGGGAGAACATGGCCAGATGGTGATGGGCCTCAGGATCTCGCCTGGGCTCTGAGGGCATGGGGAACCCCTGTTTTAACGTCCCTCTCCTGGGGCCTAAGAGTGGCCGTGGCAGAGCAGTGGGAGGCTGCTGCAGCGTCGGAGATGCTGGTGGCTTGGCCCGGGGCGGCGGCCGCGGGGGCAGGAGGAGCCTCAGAGTCCACATGGATTTGCTGGGCTCTGAAGGTCTCCACCTTGACCGTGTTGGTGCCTTTGAAGCTGGATCAGATGAGAAGTGGGAGAAAAAAGGAGTCGGGGTGAGCCCAGGGGTTCTGGCCTGACCGCTTAACTGAGCGGGGAAACGGTGAGGGGAGCAGACCAGCGCCCGAGGGTGGCGCTGGGTTCCAGATGCCTCAGACACCTGGAGAGGCTGCCAGTGGGTGGGTTGACGGAATTCTGGGGTCTGGGTCTGAGATGTACATGCGGGATCATCGGAATGTGGCCGAACATGAGGCTACAAGCTGGACGAGGTCACCAAGGGGAGCGTAGCAGAGAGGGACCAAGAGCTGAGCCCGAGGCGCCCTGTCACCGGCAGGGAGAGGACAGGTGGTGGTTAACGGAGATAGCAGTGAGGCAGCTGGGCAGTGTCTGCTGCCAGGCCGCAGACCCCAGCCCGGGGAGGCCATCCGGGGTCTCTGCAGTCGCTGGACAAGGGTGCTGCTGGCCTGGGCCAAGAGAACAGTGGACGACCCCTCCAAGGAGAGGCGGGCGGCAGTGGCCACAGGTGGCGAATCCAAGAGCTGGTTCTGTCTGTCTTGTTGGGGACAGGAGAGTCAGCGTGAGCGTGTCTACAGGTGGAACGGTCCGGCAGGGGGGCGTGCTGGTGATCTGGGGAGAGGGGAGAAGGCTGAGCCACCTGCCTGCACTCGGCGGGGGGAGGGGGGCATGGCCTTCCACGGCAGCCGGACAGCCCCGCAGGACAGGAGGACAGGCCGGGGCAGGGGCTCCTTTGGCCTGGGGCTCCTCTCCTCCGGGTCGGTGGGGAGTGGAGTGGAGGAGGGGGCACGGGGCTCTGGAGAGCCATGTGGAAGGGCCACTGCAGGCACAGCCTTGGCCACCGGCACCCAGAAGACCTCTTCCTGGAGCAGCGGTCCCCTCCCTGGGTCCCCAGGAGGTGCACAGGGGTGTTGCCTGCGGAGTCCTCAGCCTCCCCGTCCCCCGACGGACACTGGCCACGTGACGTTTCCCAGCCCCATGGAAAGGCTCGCTGTGCGGCCGCCCCGGGGAGCAAACTCCGTGGACGTGTTTCAACATGGGCAGCCTCGGAACCTGTGTTGAGTGCAAACAAGCAGGTAGAGTGCCACAGCATCTCATGTTACCATTTATGCTAAAACCCGCCGCGGAGGGAGACTGGACCGCATGCGCCAGCCCGTGTTTTGAAATAGCTGCAAGGATAAACACCAGGTCGCGAGGATGGTTACCTGGGAGAGGAGAGGACCCAGGGAGAGACAGGCTGGGTCAGAGGGGGTGTTTCCTTGAAATGTTTTTACTTTTTAGGGAGAATGTTTTCAAAGAGTACTTTTATCGTGCAAAACCTTGTAAACAGGCTAATTTAAAAACAAGAACTCCAGCTGGCCTGGCGTGTTGACCAGGGAGGGGGCACTGCGGGTGGTTTCCTGGAGACAGCAGGGCGCAGGCAGATGGGTTGGGGTCCACAGGCTCCAGCCATCCAGGGAAGAGGCTCCCGGGGCGCATGCAGTCAGGGAGCAGCCTGGGAAGCTGTTGCGAGTGTCCAGAGAGAGGACATGGTCCTGGGCTGAGCTGGGACAACCAAGGGTGTCCTGAGAGAGGCATGGAGAGAAAACATAGCAGGCTGTGGGTGCGGCCAACGTTGGGGGACAGGGACGTGGTCAGGGGCAGCTGTGGGGTGTTGGGGAACCGGAGGACACACTGGCTCCTTCTTCCCCTGAGCCCCCACAGGCTGGGGGAGCTGGGCCCTGCCCCCAGGAGACCCCAACCACCTACACACGGACCCGTTCTCAGACAGGACCCCCACAGCTGCCATACACTGCAAGACAGGCTCACTGTCCCCTCCCTGCTAGGAGGTGATGGCAGCGCAGGGTCACCCAGCCAGTGAGGGGTCATGGATGGCCTGGCAGTGTCCCTGCTTTCAGGGAGGCAGATGTTTAAGAAGCAAACAATACAAGTGGTACCTGGGCAGACTGAAGTGCCTGGAAGGATGAGAGCAGGGAGGTGATGGAGGCAAACCAGGAGGGAGGAGAAGGAGGGAGGCCTTCTGGGGAAGAGACCCTCACCTTGGGGCCTGGAGGATGAGAAGGGTTCACTGGCTCAGGAGAGGGGTGTATTGTTCCAGGAAGTGGGGCCAGCTGATGCAAAGGCCCTGAGGCAAGGAGGCTGTGGCACATCCGAGGAGCTGGAAAAATCCAGTGTGGGGCATGAAGGGACAGTGGCCGAGCTGGGGCACAGGGCCAGACCGTGAGGGGCACTCTGGCCAAGGCGGGGCTGTGTCTTTATCCTAATGGCAGTAGGGCGTCCTGTGGGGGGTTCACGCAGGCCAAGGACAGGGTGTGAGGACAGAGGGGGGGTCTGTGGGCCGTGGAGAGCTGCAAGGAGGGCCAGCCGAGCCTCGGGGGCAGTGCTGGGGGCTGGTGGGCTTGGGGATCCTGAACTGCCCATGCCCTGGCCAAGGGCCCTGGGGGGTGTGGGGGCGGGCAGGCCTGGGCCTGGCCAGAAGCAACCAGTGGCAGATGGACGATGCTGACAGAGCCGCTGGGCGACCCCTGCCCACCTGCCCACCTGGGCTGGGGTTTGGCTGCAGCGGCCAATTGCTCCTGGCTCCAGGTACAGACCATTCTGCCCGGCGCCCCCCCGGCTTCCGGGACTTGGGGCTCCGCAGAGGGGCCGCGAGCGGGTGGGGAGGCGGGAGAGTCAGATGCAGGTGGGGTCTCCGCCCGCTGCCAACACAAACACGGCCTCGTGGCTCCCAGCGCCTTTTGCCAGCCTGCCCTACATTCCAGCTCGCCTGCCCGGCCTGGGGCTGCCCGCCGCGGGTGGTGGGGGGAGCACCCCACCTTGGCCTCTGGGCAGGACCCCCTGACGCCCCGGCTAGGAGCCAGCCAGCCCATCGGGGAGACCCGAGCCCCACTCATCCTCGGCCAGGGTCGCCCTCGCCCGCCCGCCAGGTGGGCAGCCTCCTGGCCCCACCGCCCAGGCCCCCTTCCAGCGGAGGGTGCGTGAAGGGCTCCTGTGCCGCCCGGGGCCCCCTGGCTCTGCCCCTGACCCTCCGCAGCCTCATCCCGTGAGCCTTGTCCTCCCGGAGGTCCATGTGGAAGCCCCCACAGGGCAGCCTCGGCGGGCACAGTGAGGCTGTGAACGTGAACGACTCTGGGCTCAAATGTCGGCTCCGACGGGTGCAGGGGAGGGAGGAGGTGGCTACATGTCTACGAGTGTGGACAGAGCACATGGGTGAGCACACACAGACCCCCGTGGGGCTGCATCCTAGTGGGGGCAGGGGGCTGGCACCAAGAGACAGAAAATAATAAAGAAGCCAGTGACATCAGCGTGAGTCCTGGAGGGAAGGGGAGGTCAAGGAGGGCAGGGGTCTGGTGGCAGGTCGTGTAGTCAGTGCGCAGCCCGGGAGGCCCCTGGGGAAGTGAGACTTGAGCGGAAACATGGACGAGGTGAGGTCGAGAGACACATGAGAGCCAGCAAAGATGTCCAGCGGGCCAGGGGCAGAGAGGAGGCCCCATGGCCGGAGCTCCTGAGGGAGGGGTGACGGGGGTTGGTCACACGGTGTCCCATGGCCGCCCGTGGTGAGGATTTCATCTTTGCCCAGCGCTGAAAGGGGGGTCTTCTCCAATTCCGAGCGGAGGGTTGGGATCTTGCAGACTGCGAGGCCGCGGACGGCGGCTGCTGAGGTTATCCAGGGGAGCTGGTCTGCACTCCCCTCACCACCCACCCTGCTGGACCCTGCGGTTTAGTGCAGACTGCAAAGCAGATCAGGACATAGCAGGAACTGGTGTATGAAAAGGACGTTGCAGGTCTGTGGGGAAAGATAGGTCACTCAGTCCAGTGTGGGGTATCAACAGGGTCATCACTGAAAACGGATCTGTGGCTCAGAATCAGTCCCACGCGAGTCAAAGGTTTAAGGGCAAAATACAAATCCAAAAAGAACTAGAAAAAAATGTTTCAACGTTGTAATGGAGAAGGCCACCCCAAAGCACGCACAGAATCTAGAAGCCATGAAGGGAAAGATGGATAACTCTGACTACATGAAAATGCACAAAAATAAAAATAAAACTTCTGTATGGCAAGATAAAAAATAATAATCCATCATTACCATAAACCAAGTCACAAGACAAATAGCACATGAGGGGAAAACATTTGTCATGTACTTGTCAAAAGACAAATTTCCTTAATATACAAAGAGCCCTTACAAATCAATGACAAGGAAAAGGCCTGGCCAGCAGTGCCGGCCCCTGCTTCTCTGCCCAGCACCTGCTCCAGGGAGGGAGTGAGCACTGGGCTTGGAGGACCTCTGCCTCTCCCACCCCAGCACTGGGGCCTCAGAGAAAGTCAGGGGGCCTCATTTATTCATCCAGGAAATATTTGTGGAACATCAACTCCACTTATCCCACGTGTATTTACTGCACACCTACTATGTGCTGGGTTCTGGGAGACCCTCTGTGATGCAGCAATGATAGCATGGTCTAAGGCCCAGCCTCAGGGGCCTTCAGTTGGCGGAAGGGACCACAGAAAGTAAATCAACACACCAGGACATTTCAGGGAGCGGTGAGGGCTGCAGACAGAACTGGGGGCCATGAGGTCAGGAGGCCGCTCTCAGCGTTTGTGCTGAGGTTACACAACGTGGTGGACAACTGTTTTCTGGGCGGAGGGAACGGCAAGTACAGAGGCCCCGGGGTGGGATCAAGGGAGACGTGCTCAGGGCCTGAAAGCCGGGGTCAGGGAGGACTGAGGGAGGGGGACGCACAGCCTCGGGGCTGTGGGAGGAGGTGAGATTCGCTCCAGGTGCGCTGGGAGCTCCTCGGTGGGAGATAGCTCAGGTCAGCAGATTGAGCCCAGCCCGGCTGCTGCCCAGGGCAGAGGGGAGGGAGACGAGCGCATCGATTAGAGGCAGTTGCGACAGCGCAGGCAAGGGATGAGGCCTGGGCCGGGGGTGTCGGAGGAGGCGGGAGAGGGGGCCGGATTCAGGGTGTTTGCTCTAGAGAGCCGCAGGACCCGCCAGCCGGGGGGATGGCGTGAGCACCAGGGGACTCCGATGGTCGGTGCACTGCGTGGGTGTCGGCGCAGCTTTCTGAGACGGGAGGATGGGGCTGGGGGCAGGCCGGGGGCGGGTCTGAGCTGTGTTTGGGACCTGCTGCGCTGAGATGCTGGGAGACCTGCAGGCCAGCGGAGACAGTGTACTGGGACCCCAGGGAGAACCCAGAGCTGGGGCCTAGAGTCCGGGGTCTAGGGCCAGGTGTGGGGGGCAGGCGATGTTGTGCTGGCCCACTGAGCTCAGGAGAGGTGGGCATTGGTGTGATAATGATCCCGAGACCCCCCTCAGCCGTCAGCTGGAACAAGGCGCTGCTAAGGGTCCTGGTGGGCCCCAGGCATCCATGGGGCTGCCCCTGGGTGAGCGTGTGTCTGTGGGGCCGGTAGAAGGGTCTGTTCCCCATCATGGTGCCCTCTCAGAGGAAACACCCTGTGCTCCTGAGGGGCGGTCAGCAAACCCCAGCCAGGCACTGGCAGGCCCCCAGAAGGGTCTTGGGGGTGGCAGTGACCAGGCCCTCAGCCGCTTGGCCGTGCTGTACCAAGGACTGAGCTGAGACGTGGCTGACCTTGGCAGTGGCTTAGATCACCTTCCATAGCGTGACCCCCTCTGGCCACCCAGCAGGAGCAGCAGGAGACTTGAGGCACAGTGGCTAGGACAGGGGCCTTGTTCTGCAGCCTCTGAAATGCCCAGCTTGGCAAAACATCGCTCATCAACCCCACCGTGACGCCAGTCCTGGGGCCAGGGCATAAGCGGCTTCACGTCACTGTGTCTCCAGGCCAGGGCTCACCCCAGCTTGGACTCTGCAGGCAGAGGGCCCCGGGAGACAGGCGGAACAGCTGGTGTGTTGGTGACCGCGGGTCCTGGAGATGGTGGCGTCTGTCTGCCTCTCAGGAGAGGACAACTGGTACCCGACAGACCCCCGTGCTTGGTGGGGCTCCCTCCACTCACCTCTGAATTGCCCCGTCCCAGCAGCATGGCCAACTGGCAGAGGGGTGCTCACCTCCTTGGCACATGCAAAGGCCCAGGGGCCTAGAGGTCCAGGCAGATGACCCCCACAGTCTTTGGCAGCTCGGGCAACAATTTGGTAGAAAGTGAGGGGAATTGTGCAAATCACAGCCAAGGCAGGGGCAGCTTCTGCATTCCACACACAGTCTCCGTGCCCTTATATAGCCCAGGTACACGTGTGCACACACATGTACACACGCATATGCCAACCGGCCCTGCATAGGAATCCTCGTTCAGCCGCAGGCCACAGTGCACACATGCACAATTGTACACATACTCACAGTAATTACTGACAATAACGGTCGCCAGGAGACTTAATCAGCATTTGCTGAGTGTCAAGCACTGTTTCTGGTGTTTCGTGCATTAATTCATTCGCTCCTTGCACATTCTACTGAGGGAGGGTCTACCATCGTCCCCATTTCACAGACGGGGAACTGAGGTTCCGGGAGGCCACGTGACTTGCCCAAGGTCACCCAGCCAGGAAGCGGCAGAGGCAGGATGTGAACCCCGGCAGCCTGCCCGTGTGCCCAAGCCCTCCCCGCAGACCCAGCCCCACTGTGTGCCACTCGCACATCCACGACATGTCCTCCTGCTGGGGCCCTGCCCTCCCACACACACGCCTCGTGCGTGCCCGTCCCCAGGTGCGCGCCAGCTTGCCACGGGACAGAGGGCTTCGCAGAGCGGCTGCCCTGGGGACTGGCCATAAAACTTCAGCAGCTAGAAACACGGTTGATTTTTCTCCAAGAGCTGAAGCACTAAAAGAAAGTCATAAACACAATTACACCGTCTCCTGCCATAAATTACGCCCTTATGAAGCTCTGTGATCTATTTCCACTCATGCCCAGCTTGGAAAGACCGGCCAGCCCACGGCCCTAACGAGAGGGTGATTTATGGGTGCGATTCCCGCCTCCTCGCCGTGGGGGAGGGCCGTTCCCAAGCCCCGAGGCATCGAGGAGGCTGGGCACTAGGGGCAGAGCCCAGAGCCCGGGCCCAGGCTGCCCGCTGGGCAGGGACCTCCCAGGACAACTCGCCCCTGGCAGACAGGACCCTGCACCACCCTCCCCCCTCCGCTGGAGGATCCCCGGGGGCTCTGGAGTCCAGGCGCTGGGCGATGCAGTGCCCACCGCGTGAGTTCCAAAAACTGGGCCCCTTCAGTGCTGGCCAGGACAGGCGGAGGGACCGGCTCGTGGAGCCTAATTCTAGTGGGAGAAACAGTGAAGGAGCGAGCAGACACAATCACACACCAGCTGCCTTAGAGAAAATATGGGCTGCTCAGGGAGACTGGGGGGTAGCAGCAGAGGGAGGGAGGTAGCCTCAGATCGGTGACGTTGGTGAGACCTAATGGTGGAGGGTGACTGGTGGAGGCAGCAGGACAAAGGTCCTGAGGCCAGCGCACGCTGCCATGTTTGAGGACCAGCAGAGAGAACTGGAGCGGAGCGAACTAGGAGGGAAGAAGGAGCAGAGGCCAGAGAGCAAAGGGGACAGGTCTGGGGGCCACCAGAGAGACTCAGGCTTCTCCTACAAGTGAGATGGGAGCTGGGGAGGGTGTCGGCAGGGCAGTGACATGACCTGGTTTGTGTTTTGGAAAAAACACCGTGTGGAAGCATGTGGTGGGGGAAGGCCAGCTGCCAGCCTACTGCACCAGTCCCAGAAAGAGGATGGGCTTCTGGCCCAGGCTGGGGCCATGGAGGGGCGGGCAGGGGTCTCCCAGGTCTGCTGACGTATAGAATGTGGAGTGTGATGCTGGGATGTGGAGCCTTTTTCTGAGATGAGGGAAATTGCGGAAGGAACAGGGTGGTCACAGAGAGAGAGAAAGGCCTCAAGGGAGGTGCAGGAAAACCGTGGTTTTGTGGTCTGAGTTCAGGCCCAAGGCCCAGCAGGGTCGAGCATGCAGGTCCTGGGTGTGTCCCTGGCCTGACCCTGAGGTCCTCTGGGTCCAGAGGATGGCAGACCACAGCTGTCACATCAGGGTGGCCCTCCTCTGCCACGGTCAGTGGAGAAGGGTTCTGGGCTGGCAAATACCTAGAAGCAGCCAGCGCCTCTCCCCTTGGTGGTTTCTCTCAATGACATCCATTGCCCTAGAAGTGGCTGTTCAGTATCACTTGCATGTGCTGGAGGGCACAGGGGGCAAAGGTCATAGGTCACTGCCACCCTCCACTCCCCTCCCTGACCAGGCAGCAGCTTGCAGAGTGAGAGCTGGGGTCAGGGGCAGGCCCACAGGGGTGGTACAAGAACCTGGCATTCTGAGATGGAGAACCCAGTAGTCCCCAGGGGCCCAGGACCACCACCCAAAACCTGCTTGGCAGCCACGCAGCCCAGCATGCGGCACAATGGAGGACGGAGTGCAGAGCCAGGGCTGGGACATGCCGAGTAATCACAGCCGTGTCCCGTGCATGTCCCCGGTGTGTGTGTCCCCGGCGTGTGCCAGGGTGGAGCTAGCTGGGGCTCCTGCATGTCCTGCCCCGCACCTGGACCCCCTAACTCCCTGCAGCCCAGCTTAGTGCCTGGTATTGAATATTTTGAGTATGGCCCAATGACTATTGGTCCAGGACAGTCTGCAAACAAGAGGAGGGCCCAGGTGACCTTCGCCCTGTGACCCTACAGAGGGCCCAGGGCTGTACTGAGAGGAGGCCCCACCCGCCTTTAGATCCTGATCCCCAGGGACCCCGGAGGACACCACAAGCTGCGCCCCAGGGCCGGGGGCTCCCTCCCCTGGGGTCCCAGGCCTTGTGTCCCCTCTCCAGCCGACTCCAGCCAGGGTGGCGAGACAGCCGAGGCGCGCCCGCGGCCAGGGCCGTCAGCGGGTCCAGAGCTGGGATCCAGGCCGAGCAGGTTCTGCAAAAATTTCCCTTGAAAGACTCTTTTTCAAGATTTTCTTTTGAAAACAAATTCAGAACCACATCAAACAGGAACCCCGTCGCCTCGCTCCCCTGCCGCCCTGGCTCTAACTAGCTGTTATTCTAATTGCTTTTTTCTCTTCCGAGGGCCGCAGAAGCCGTCCGAGGGTTATGAATTTGGTGAATCGAGGCAGGGCACAAGGCAGCTTTTGTTGGCTTGTACTTTCAGTCACTATCAAATTGCAAATAATGACGGGATTCCAGATCCCCAAACTGATCTGCCCCCACGGCTCCTGGGGAACGCGCCCAGCCGGAGCAGGCACTGCCTTCCCCTGAGGGTGGCGGTGCCTCCCCTGGGCACCTGCCTGGAAGGACCCCCACCCCGCGGATGGGGTGTGGCCAAGGCTGCTCCCTTGGCCCATCGAGGGGCTCCTCGGGCATAGCGGTCAAATGTGTGCACCAGATAAAGGCACTCCGTGTCCAGGGCCAAGGAGGGAGGACATGGCGTGTGGCGGCTCAGGGACCGTCTCTCTGAGACGCGATGGAGCTGAGCCCTGAGGCTGAGGAGGGGCCGTCCCGGCCCAGGGCCCTCCCAGCAGAGGGACCAGCAGGGCCGCTCATAGGCCTGAGTGAAGGAGCCCCCCAAGCCCTGGGACCACCCCAGTGCCCCGCCCCAGAGGAGAGGAGGGTCCCGTGCATGTCGTGCTCACCCAGCCCGTACTGTCTTGCTCCATCCTCAAGACAACCCACTGAGGGAGGAGCAGGTTCCCTCGCTTTCCGGAGAGGAGAGTGCAGGGGACAGGCCTCAGCGCTGGGGAGCAGACTCGGCCTCCCAGGTCAACCTGACCACGGCTCAGCCCACACCACCAATGGGGCAATGCCATCAGCCAGTGAGGGGGACAGAGGCCCACGTGTGCTGGGCAGAGGCCACCACAGGGCCCTGGGGGCTGGGCACGGAGCCCAGAGCCAGCAGAGGAGCAGCAGGCAGCCCTCGGGCGGTGTGTGGCACCAAGGCCAGCCACCCAGCTCCAGGAGGGGGGCCTAGCTCAGGGGGTCGGGGGCTGGGAGGGCTACACAGGTCTGGCCCACTGTCACTGGAGGTGGCCCAGGACTGAGCCCCTTCTCCAGCCACGCCCAGCAGCCCCCACCGCTTCCTGCTCCAACCACCCTTCCGTTTCCTTTTGTCCCAAGAACACCCTATAAAGGCTTCCATACCCACTTGCACATCTAAGGCCTTCCACAGATGTTCAAGTGCCGTAAAGTGAAAATTTATGAAACCACAGATTTTCTTCTGTAACGTATTTGATGCTTTAATTGATGCCAAACCAATGGATGCCCAAGCCGGGGCCTGCACAGTTAAGCAACGTGAAGCCACGCCTGGACCAGCCTTGCTCAAGGCTACAGTATGGGGGCCCAGGGAGCCCAGGTGACTCCCCACAGGCTTCCTGGGGTGCGAGTGGGCAGTGGGACTGAGGGGGTCAGGCCTGCTGCAGCGGGACCCCCAGGGGCCAGGGCAACGGATGGGTTTGGGTGTGATGGGGAGCAAGTCCCCCTCCCCACATCCCCTCCCACCTTGCTCACTGAGAGCGTTCACCCAGCCTCTGAGCTCAGCCCCGACCCCTGCTTCAGCCCCTGATGGGTCCCCCTCCCTTCCTGATGCCGTGTCTTCTCAGCATGGAACCCGCACGTGGGGGCTGCAGGGGTACCAGCAGGTGACCCCGAGCAAGGCCCTTCTCCTCCTGGGGCCTTAGGGTCTGCATGTGTGGGGTGGACTTAGGGTTTATTCAGTGGTCTCCAAACAGCTCTGTAGAGAACTGGGGTGGTACATGCCGGCAGGTACCGTGGCATGGGGAGCTGAGTGAGTGGCCCAGGCCCCACCCTGCCCGAACCAGAGAAGTCCTTCACCCCTTCCCCTTATAACCTGGGCTCCCGCATTGCATCTGTCTGGGAAAATTGAAGATAAGGCCCCTCTGGCCTGGGTGATGGGACCTGAGACAGGTGGGTCTCAGACTGCGCCCAGCCTCCGTGCTGCAAAGCTGGGTCTCCGCCTCCGGGAAGGGCACGGCCTCATCCTGCCCCACCTGCCACAGGGTCTCTGGTGAAGAGGCTCCCCTGGCTCCTCAAGAGAGACCCTCCTCTCATCTCCCCACCCCTGTGGCTCAGTGTCCCTGGGAGAGAGGGTTGGTGACTGCCACACCCACTTCTGAAGCAGGCCTGGGCCCGCCCCGGGGACCTGGCTACCCCGCCTCTAGCCCACACAGGGTTTGTGGCCACTTCACCCAACAGCATCTTCCTCGGGGCCATCCTGCCTGGCCAGCACCCTAGCTCCGCCTGGTCCTCGGGGAGTGGGGCCTGGGTGGGTCCAGGGAGGTGGGGCCTAGGGGCACAGACACCACGCCCACGTGTGTGTGTCCAGGTGGGTGGACAGTGGCAGCCAGCTCTGCCTGCTGCTGTCCTCAGCCCCAGCAGTTGACACGTGGGAGAGCCATCCTTGTGACTCTTCCCCCCAAGCCACGCTCTCCCCTGAAGCCGCTCTGCATTCTTGTGGCTCAGCCCGTCAAGCGATGATTGGCCCCCTCCACTCCCTCCACCACCGTTTCCAGTCTCTCTGGTGTTCCAGGTACCCAGTGGGGGAGGGTCTGCTTTATTCTCTGACCAAGCACTCTACAAGCCGCAGTCTGAGCTGGGTCCCCGCAGACCCTGGCTCATGCTGGACTGCAGGCCCACCGCTCTCTGGCTCGGCACTTCCTCCTGGCCAACCTCCCAGGAGAGGGGGCCCCTCAGACAGCGCTAGACCCTCAGCCCACCTGGGCTCCCTCCCGTGCCCTGGCCTAGCTCTGCTTCCCCCCTGCCTGGCTCTGAGGGCTCCGCAGGCCTCCCCCCACCCTGGACTGCCTTCAGCCCCTGCCCCTCCTGGCCACCCAGAGGCCTCTGTGAACCTCTGCTGTCCCTGGGCCGTCCTGCCTCCACCTGCCCACCAGCTTCACCCAGTGGCCCCATCTTGTTCACCATGGGCAAACCCAGTGCTCAGCGCCAGACAGGCTTTCGGTAACCGCGTGGCGGGGTCGTGTGGTGGAGCAAGCGCCTTGGGGCCCTGGCCGGACCCCTGGGGGTGGCTGCAGACAGAGTCCTCGTTTGCTGGCTTGCTGGGAAGATGGTGGTGCCTGTGCTGAGCTAGGGAAGGGGTACCCGTGGGGTGACAGGAGCACGAGCCCCGTTGGTGTGCGGGGGACAGGGGGGAGGCCCCGCCCTGGGACTCATGAGCCCTTCCCAGGAGGAATAACCTGCTCTGGCCTCCAGGTCTCAGGTGAGGGCTGCAGAGCGCGGACTCCTTCCAACCACGTGTCTACACAAGTGCACACTCGGATACCCGCATGCACATTCCTCACTCGCAGGCACGACCGAGGCCCGTGCACAGCTCGCATTTGCAGGGACACTTGGACACGTGGACATGCGGGCCACACACCTCCCCCCACACTCCTCGCCACGCCCAGGCCCTGAGGCCGCCGCACACCTGGGCTGCCCGCGTCACCCAACTCAGCTCTGTTCTTGTCCCCGCAGGTGACGCAGCTGGACCAGAGGCTGGTGCTCATCACGGACATGCTGCAGCAGCTGCTCTCCCTGCACCACGGCAGCCCCCCAGGCGGCCGCCCCCCCAGCGGGGACGGGGCCCGAGTGGTCCAGCCCTGCAGCAGTGGCTCCATCAACCCCGAGCTCTTCCTGCCCAGCAACGCCCTGCCCACCTACGAACAGCTGACCGTGCCCCGCAGGGGCCCTGACGATGGGTCCTGATGGGGGCCCGGGGCCTGAGAGGGGAGGCCCACCCCACCTCCCACTCGGCAGGGGCACCCACCGGGCCGCAGCCACCTTCTCAAAGGCCCGAGAGAGCAGCCCCTCTCTCCCAGGCCCCGGCCACCTGGTGGGCCATGCCGCCCCTCGGGCCTGGGCTTGGGGTTCACCAAGGCCACCTCTTCCCGGCCAGCGGGTACTAGAACTTGGCTGGGTAGGGGCCCCCTCTCAGCTCTGACACTGTGGCCCCCCACATCGCTTGCGTGGTTGGGACACAGTAGCAGGGGGTCAGGCTGGCCCCCATCGGGCTGGACATCCCAGGCACTTGGTCCGTCCCATGTATGACCAGGAAGCAGCACAGTTGCGCGAAAGCCCACCCTGGTAGGCCCCAGGGGGCTTCCTAAGGGGAGACAGAGGGACAGCCTGGACAGGGTCTGTGGGTGCCCCACCCCCAGCCTCACATCCAGGACGCAGGTGGACCCGGGGAGAAGGCACGCAGGGCAGGGCAGGCCCAGCCCATGCCGAATAAGGACGCCCGTGACCCAGGCCCACAAGCCCCACTCGGGGGGCCCAGGCCTGCTCCCTCAGTCCCCAGAGATGACGCCTCGATTGACGGGGCGCTATGAGGGGAGCTGATCCCGAGGCCACAGCTTCCAGCAGGAGGGGCAGGCCCACCGCTGTCCCCCGACTGCCTCACTGGAGGTGGAATGTCCACCAGTGGAATGGGGGCGGGCAGGTCCCCCACATTGGACTGGCAGCTTCTCCTACCCATTCTGGAGAGAAGAGGAGGGTCCCCCCAACCCCACTCTGTGCGCGGCCCCCGCCTTCAGCTCCCTGCCCGGTCTGAGCGGCTGGACAGACAGATGCACAGAACTGTCCCCTCCCTGGGCCGGCTGCCAAACCGTGAGGGAGCCTAAGGGTGTCACAGTCTCTACACAGGATGGGGCTGCTGGGCGTTACGTCTCACAGAAATCAGAATAATTTGTTGTGATTTGGAATCTGTTTTAATGAGTTTCACCGTGTGATTTTGACTCTTAATTGTGCCGGCTTTTCCTAATAAACATGGAGAGTCACGGGGTTGATGACTTCCTCTCACCTTGATTCCTAGGGAGCCACCCACCTTTGGGACGACCCTGTTCCCCCGTGGAGTCACCACCCCCACCTGCCCAGGCGAGAGGAGGCCCAGGAGCCCCCTGCCCACTGGCCTGGGGTTCTGGAAGCAGGGTCCCCCAGGGAGCCGGGCAGCTGAGCCCAGGCCATTCCTGTCCCCGCAGCCAGTACCGAGGTCAGGCTCTGTCCACGTGAACTGAGCAGAAGGAAAGAATGTACCCGGACCTTGGGACAGACCAGAAACACGCCCCCCCGCCCCCCAGCCTTTGCTCTTGCTGAATGTTCTTCCCAGCTCCTCTCCATCTGATGAAATCGCTCCCTTGGTCTACAGCCTGGCTCAAAGTCCCCTCCTGCAACAAGCTCTCCCTAATAGCCCCTCATGAGAAGCAGCCCCCTCCAGGCCTTGTGACCCCTCAAGGGGGCGGGGTGAGCAGGTGGGGTCGTCACCCCGGATAAGCAACGGAGACAGGGCTCAGGGACCCTGTCCTCAGTGCCCACATCCCACATGCCAGCTGCACTCCAGGCCCCACTCTCATTTCCCAGGCCACAGGGCTCCTTGTGGACAGGACAGCGCCCTGCCCTCCTCTGCCTACCTCCCACTGCTGCCCATGGGCAGCTGAGCCCCCGCCTCCTCCCAGGCCCAGCTCCCTTCCCCACAGGCCCTGCCTGGAACCCTCGTGGACCTCACTCAGGGACAGGACCCCTGCAGGCCCCTTGGAGACGGGTGCCCAGGTGGCCGCTAAACAGAACTCATGATTCTTTCCACAGAGGAGAGGTCCAGGGTTTGAAGAGCTCAGAAAGGCTGTGGGAGCTAGGCAAAGGCTCCAGCCCAGCTCAGCATCCTTCCTGATCAGGGCTCTGGTGGCCCTGTGACTTCCCCCTAGGGTGGCCCTGGCCACCTGGTGTAGTCAAGATGTCACTGTTGTCTCCCAGCAGCCCCTGAGCCTCTGGGGCAGGCCGGTACCACTCCGGGGCCCGGCCCTCTGTCCAGGGCATGGCCTGGTTGGGGCTGTGGGAGCTGGGGCTACAGTCCATCCCCCTGGGCATCCACCTTAGGGGACACACTCAGGCCTCTCCCTCTGCCCCTCCCAGGCCCAGCTGGCCCTTGTCCAAGGACCCACGAACCCCACCACGGTAGTGGGCCCCATCCAGGCCCACCCTCCAGGATCCCTAGGGACATCGAGGCACACAGACTGGATCCTGACTGGAGTGGGGTGCAGGGAAGGGCCGGGGTTCCAGGGCCCCCACACAGACACGTCTGCCTCCCTCTAGGCCTCAATTTCCCCATCAGTAACACAGTGCTCCCTTGGGCCTGTCTGGCTCCAAGCAGGCTGGAGGCATATGCCAGGTGGGGGCCACTCGTCCTTCACCCTGCCACATGGGCACCCTCACTCCACCCACACTCTCCATACGGCCCCTGCCCTCCAGTCCACAGGTATAGACACGTTCGCCCAGGTGGGGGGTGGGTCCGCTGTACCTACTTCTTGACTGTTTCTCTACCCTCTAGGACTGCTTCCCCTCCTGTCCTCCTTCTGGAGCTCACCCCAAATTCCCAGGCCCTCAGGGCCGGGGCATTTGAGATTTCTGAGGATGGGGCTGTCCCGAGGCCACCAGAAGCAGCAGGGGCCAGCGTCAGGACAGAAGATCCAGGTTTCCACGTGGCGTGGCAGCTTGGGGCCCTGTAGGAGGGGAGGTCCCTGGGTCCCACTTTGCTGACCCTCCCAGGGGCTCCCCGGAGCCCAGCCCTGGCTCCCACCATGGGGACTTGGTGTCTGCCCCAGTGCAGGGAGGGGAGGAGGGGCCTCGCAGGGCCTGCACCCACCGGGGGAGGGGCGGGAGCAACAATTACTGGAAAGGCAAAAGCTGTTGTTTCCTTGTTGGGTAAATATTTGCGGAAACCCCAGGAAGCGGCTGGCTGGAGAGCAGGGCCCTCCACGGCGCCCCCGGCCCGGCCGCGCCAGCCCCGGCCCCCAGCCCGCGGCGCTCGGCGGGCCGCCCATCTGGGCCAGGCGCGGCCCCTGCACCCAGCCTGCTCTGCTCCCCGCGCTCGCGGCCACGCACAAAGTGGCCGGTGCCTCGCTCCTGGATGGGCCGTTGCAGCCCTCTCGGGTGTGAAATGCAATTTACCTGAAATAAAGCCCAATTATGGAATTAGCTAATTAAAGCCCTCAGTGGAGGCTGGGCCCGGCCGGCCGGGCGCTCAATGCCTGCCCGGTGCCCGCGGTCTGAGGGAACAGATGGCGCCCCGGCCTGCCACGCCGGCCGCATTCCTTCACTCTGTCCCCCGATAACTGACTTAGACAGCACACGGCCATCTGGTGTATGACACGTCCTGTGTGCCCCGGACAATGGCCCAGCAGACCTCTCCGGGAGAGGGCCGTCGCCTGGGCAACGGTGGCATGTGCAGCCCAGGCCCATTCACGCCCCTCCCCCGGCCCCTTTGTGGCCTCGCCGCGGCTGCCTGGCTGCTCGCGCTGACAACGTCCATGAGTGTTTGTCCACAGCGCCCGGTCTTTGTCTCCAAATTGGGCTCCCTTATTGAGGTCCTCGGTGTCCAATGGGTGCTGGGAGCATCTGCTGGGGGCACAGGGTGGGGGCGGCTCGGGGGCAGTCCTGCTGCCCACTTTCTTGGGCACCCACCTCCTCTGCCCTGTCCCCCGCCCCCGTCAGCGCCCGTCTGAGCCGGCGGATGATGGCACCTCGCGGGCACTGGGGCCAGTCTCTGAGGCCACTATCAGCCCAACCTGAGGTTTTCCCAGTCTTTGGGCCAGAGGCCGGGGGAGGAAGGGCAGGGCAGACCTGCACCGCCCGGCCCCTCCCATCTGTGAAATGAGGAACAGCGAAAGTGGGGGGGGGGGGGCGGGGCTGATGGAGCTAATACACGCAAACTCTGGGCCCAGGTCTGGCGCACAGTAGGTGCTTAATAAAGGCAACCAGACAGCCTGGGAGATGCCTAGGTTCTGGGCTCTATCTCCTCACTCTACACACCCTGCCTGGCCCCCGTGACCCCAAGAGAGACTTCCCGGCCCCTCCTGCGTCCAGTCTCACCCCCCAGGCTCCCTTGCAGCCAGCGCCAGCTGTCCACATCCCCAGCTGGCTGCTCACCGTCCTGCACCCAGGCCAGCTCTGGCCCCCCCACTGCCCGGCCCAGGCCCAGCCTGTGAGGCCCTGCGAGCTGCAGCCACCTCTCACCTTGGCCCCCACGGCTGCGGCTTTCCTCCTCACGGCTGCTCCCTGCGTCGTATTGGCCCCAGCTGCCCGTCAGCACAGCCCCTCCCTGCTCAGGCCTGTTTGCGCAAGCAGGTCCCCCACCAGGCAGGGGTCTCTACTGGGACTTTAGGGCCCCAAGGGGGGCTGGATCCCAGCAGCACCTGGCCCAGGGCCTGGCCCCCCAGGTACCCAGGAAGCGCCAGCTAAATTAAGGACTAACAGGAGGGTTTGAGAAGAGGCCACCACACCGCGGGGCTGCAGACCCGGGCAGGGCACCAGTGGACGGTGCCATCCGATGGATGCTCAGGGGAGGGGGGCTGCCACCCTGTGCCCCGTAGGAGGGCATTTTGACTGGGGAGGGCAGACAGCTGGAGAGGGAGGTGGGGGTGGCGAAAGGCAGACGTGGGCCAGGGCTCCTGGGACACACGGCCCCGAACCAGCGTCCACCCCATGGGGATCTACCGGGTCATCTGCAGGGACGGAGACCTCCCTTCCCAGCATGCAGCCAGTCCCCGGTTTGGGGGGGCCCTTCCCAGCTCCCAAAACCTGCCTTCCCCCCTGCCCTGTTTGTATCCAAAGACCACCCTCTGGGCCCTGGACCCCGGTGGCTCGTTGGGGGTTCTGAAAGGGTGTCTCTGCTTCACCATTTGCAGCCCCCGGTGGCACCCACCTCGTGTCTCTGGCCCTGTCCTGTGGCCCCAGAGGGCCAGTGAGCGGAGGAGGTGGGCCCAACCTGGGTCAGCCGGGGTCCAGGGCAGCATGGCCAGGAGTGTGCTCAGGGCAGCCAGAGCTGGACACACAGAGTCAGTTTCCACTGACCTTCAAGAGCCGGGGGCTGGGGCCCTCTGGAAGCTGACCCCCCACCCCGGGCTCTTTCCAGCCCAATTGTGCACTGGAGCCCGGGCTGGCGGGCTGAGCAGGCCTGCGGCCAGACGACACAAGAGCCCATGGCAGGTGACCTCCGACCTCGCCGACCAGCTGCTGCTTTGTCACCTGCTCCAGGGGGGCACTGCCTTCAGCTCCAGCAGGCCAGACTTGGGCAGAGGGTGGGGTGTGGGCTCTCAGCACTGGCCAGAGACATTGGCCTGAAGAGGGTCTTCTCTAAAGATGGGGTCCTGGCCACCACCCTGCCCATCCCAAGGCCTCTGAGGCCAGGGCACCCAGCCCCTTCCTGCCCAGACTTCAGGCGCTAGCTCTGTGGCAGGCGGTGGGGGTCCACTCTGAGCCCCAGATCCTTTTCTCTCATCTGGTCCTTCTGTGACCTCCTGGGCCTGATACTGTCATTTGGCTCTCCCTCAGCACCCCTGTGAGGCACCGGGGGTGGCAGGGGGATGCATGGTGCCTCTGTGTATCCCCACCACCTCCCACAGGCCCCAGCACCCAAGGCACCTTAGTGAGGTGGAAAGTGGAAGAGGGGGAGAGCTCAGCCCGGGGCAGACCTACTGGACACCAGGGAATGCTCAGACCCCCCTCTCCCCTCCCCCTGCCCTTCAGACTCCCACCCCAAGCCTTCATCCCAGAGCCTGCCCCTGTGGCACCGAGAGGCAAATCTGCCGTTTGTTCCCAGAGCCACCCCCATCCCACCCCTCACCTGTTCCCCAGCTTAGGTTTCAGACACGTCCAGGTAGTGACCCCACCGCCTGAGAAGGCCCAGAGCCGGCCCAAGACAGGCTGAGCAACAGGGTCCTTCCTGGTGCCCATCGTGGGCCTGGCACACCCAGCGCCTCTGCTTCCTGAGTGTGGACCCAAGTGGCAGGGGTGGGAAGTGTCCAGACCGAGTTGAAAGCAGTGACTCCCACCTGCCCACGACTCTGGACACCTCCTCCCTCCTCCTCTCCCACCCAGCCCCCTCCACTCTCGGCTCAGTCAAATTCTCGCTGGGTTTCCAGCCCGTAGGAAGCGTGTGATCTTTCCGAGAAACATCAAAGCAGGAGGCGCCGGCCGCCGGATCAATCGTGCCGGCCGCCGCGTCTTCCTGCCCAGCCCGCAGCCCCAGGAAGCCGCAGCAGTGGTGAAACGCACGGGGCGGGGGGGGGGGGGGGTCATTGGGTGTCCATGGGGTGCCCAGGTTTACTGAGGGGAGGGAGACCTTAGAGCACAGAGGGCTCAGGGCACGTGGGTCCTCCCCACCTGGTGCAGATGGGGAAACCGAGGCCTAGGGCAGGGCCAGCCCGACACAGCACCTGTTTGTGTGAATTTGCACTGGAAAAGCCTCAGAGAATAAAACCAAACTTCCAGTGTTGCTGGGCCAAGAAGCTGGAGGGCAGAGAGGTATGGACCAGCTAAAACAAAGAGCTGGCCTTCTTGGGTCAGATCACAGGGCCAGAGAGGCCAGAGCCAAGGAAAAGATGCAGAAAATTCCGAGGTGGTGTGGACACAGCTCCTCTGCTGGTCTGTGTGGGCCGAGAAGCCAGGAAGCAATGCGTGCCTAATGCAGCCGAGTGCCAGATGGTCCATCAAGACATGCCCACTGGTTCCAAACAGGCTGCCATTGCACCTGCCACACAGGAAAATTCTAAACTTGGATCTTCAAGAAACTCTGTTTCAAGCCTGAGCACTGATTCAGCTCACCAAACCCCACTGAATTCCTTTTGGTTGAGTCTCAGTTTTATCCCTCCCCACTGCTACCCCTTACACTCACATGCACACACACACACACGCATGGTGCACGAATAGCCTCCACTGGGAATGTAAGAGAAGCCAGTCGGGGTGTAGATGAAACTGAAGCTAGAAGAATCCCCTTGTTCCCATCCTGGCTCAGCCACGCTCTTGCTGTGTGTCCTTGGACAGAGCCTCTAACCTCTCTGAGCTTCAGTTGGTCATTGCAGCCCCAAATTCACAGAGCTGCCAACAGGGCACTAAGCATAAGAGAAGACGGGACAAAAGCCACAGCAACCTCATGACAGAGTGCCAGTGAGGGAGCTCACTGAGCTCAGAGAGGGATGTATATGTTAATTGTTCTCTCCAGCCCAGCAATATGTCCTTAGATACAGCTGTAACACAAAACCGTCCCGGAGCTAGAAGGCTCCATAGCAAATCCATGTTGAATGGGATAGCTGCTGGGCAGTGTCTGGCCCAGCACAGGTGGCTTGAAGGACAAAGGCCTCACGAGTCTCCATCCAGTTCTCCCAGAACAGTGGAGGGAGGCCAACAGTGGCCCAGGGTCCACGGGGATGGGCAGCCTCGAAGCAAGGCCAGGAGGCCCTGGTGTGAGAAGCCCCGAGCAGCCACTCATGGGATGCCCCTATGCAGCCTCAGCCCCACCTCGGTGCACACCCTGGGGCCAGAGGGATGGGCACACAGCGAGTGCCCTCAGCCCCCTCCCAAGAAGGCCTGGCCGCAGCCCCTCCAGCAAGGACAATGGGAGTGACAGGTCGGAGATGGATTGGCAGGGCTCCGGAGAGGAGGCTCCTGCTGGGAGAGGCTCCGGCCCCGGGACAGGGCTCCCCTGGGCACTTGAGGGGGTGGAGACGCGGAGGCTCTGACTGTTGATGGGCTGGGCCTGGGCCGGCCCCAGGGACCACGGCATCGCCCCGGGAGAAGGGGCGTCCTGGGATGGGTGGGAGGCCGCTGGAGAGAGGCTTTCTAAAGAGGGGTTGTCGGGACAGTGAGTAATGTCATTAAGTGATTTCAAAGGGTCTTAATCAAATCCCCTCTCCGTCTGCAGGACCGAGTCAAAAGGACTTTGGAGAGGAAGAGGCGGAGGCTGACAATCGCCGTGGGCCTTCCACTTGACTGGCCGGCCCTGGGCACGGGTACTGTGGGGCTCCTGCTCCACACACACTCAGGTTTTGACCCTGAGCCAGGCCGGTCTCCTCTCTGGGCCTCCATCACGTCCCCCGAAGGCCCAGGAGACCCCGCACTACCCCGTTCAGGGAACAGGTCAGCGGGGGAGGCTCCCTCCCTGTCACTCCAGGAGGACGCCTCATAAACGTCCCCTCCAAAGCCTCAAGCACACAGCCGCTGGACATCACTACTGACAGGAGGGGAAACTGATGCTTGGGAAGCCATGAAATGTTGGGGGAGGGGCCACAGCCTGTGAACTCGGGCCAGGAATTCAATCCCTCTGTGCCTTATTTTCCCCATCTATCAAACATGGGTGAAACCATGTCCTACTGACGTGGCTGGGCTGGGAGCAAGGCCATGGGGCGCGTGCAGTAGGTGCTTCCTGCATGGTCCAGGGCAGCTCCTCAGGCCCGCATTCCCAGGGTCCCCATCAGTCAGGGTCTTTCAGAGCTCCCTCTGCATCCCCCACCCTGCTTCCTCTGACATTTTTTCAAGGCGTAGACATAAAACCATTCTCCTCGTGTGTTTCCAAACACCCCCAAGTCCACAGGCTGGGAAAGGGCAGACCTCTCACCCCAGCACCCCCACCTCTCCCTCCTGGGACAGTCACGAGCAGATGCTCACCTTTCCAGACAGAGTTTAAATTCACACGTGCAGGTGCCGTGGGCTCTGCAGGCACCCGGGCAGCAGCCTGTGATCCAAGCTGTTCTGTGCTGGCCTTCCCTGTTACGGGCACAAAGGAGCCCCCGAAGCCCATCCATGGGGACCCTCCTGCTGGTCTGGCCTTCGGTGTAGTATTTCTCAGTCCACCTGCCGTAACCACGTTCAACATCCCCCCACAAATGCACATTCACTTGTATCTGACGTGTGGCCATTGAGGGACACCCACACCCATACCCATACACACCCACACCCACTCCAGCAGCCAGAATGGCCCTCCAGGAGTAGTGCCCAGCGGTCCTGACCGCTCCTCATTGCCCTGTGAAGCGGGGCTGCCCCCACATCCCAGAGAGACCCTTTGGGCTTGCAGGGGGCAGCCACAGCTCAGAGGGCACCTCCTCTTGGGGTCCAAGGCCCACCCACCCCCTCCAACCCCACTGGCTGGTACTGCTGGCCTCTGCCCCAGGCGGCCAGGTGGGCGCACCCAGGTGGGCGGCTGTGGGTGGAACAAATGAATGAATGACAGCTGGAGACACTCCCAAAAGTGTGCCCCCGTGTCAAAGGATGGAGACACGGCCTCGGAGGTTAGGCACACGGTGAGCAGGCACCCCTGTCTGTCTGACCACAAACTCCCTGTTCTTAACTGTCGGGAAGCTCTCGAGCCCCCTCCCCACCCGGAGCACCTCTGCCCCACCCGTCTCCCCGCTGCCGCCAGCCACAGGATGAAGCAGGCACAGCCAGGCCCTGAAAATGCTCCACAAACTCCGCATGGGCCTGCGCAGCTCCTGTTCCCTGGCGCCCTGCCTCCTGAGAGCCCTGCCAGGGCCTGGCACCACCGCCCCCAGCCGCCCCTCTCGCTGCTAGCAAGCCTGCGGGGCCAGAGGGCACAGGCAGATTGCTTTCCCCGCTGCCCACAGGGCCCTGGTCCCCTCGGGGAAAAGGCCTCATTGTCCCCCCACCCCGGCCCCCACCTGGCTCGGAGACACCCGGGCTCCGGGCAGCGAGGTCACCGGGCCTCGCACAATCCACCTGCAGCCGCACCAGCTCCAGGAAACCAAATCCCAGCGGCAGATGACAGCCGCGGGCGGCAGGACAGAGCGCCCATTCAGACCCCGCCGGAGCCAGCCTGGCCCGACCTGGCTGCCGCTGCCCCACCTGGGCCCTCCCACACCCCGGCACCCGCCTCCCCGAGCCAGCGCTGCCCAGACTGCCCTCCAGGGCCACGACCGGGGTTGAGGGGCTGGGATGGGCCCCGCCCCGGGTGCCCAGGAGAGGTGTGAGGGCGTAGAGAAGCAGGCAGAGATCCCGCCCCCCTCCAGGGCCTGGGACAGCAGGCAGCCCAGGATGGGCCCAGGGGACCCCCCAAGCTGAGTGCTAAGGGAGACAGTCCCCCCTCCAGGAGGGGACCCAACACACATCAGGCAAGTCTTTTGCCCCCATTCATGGATGAGGAACCGAGGCGGGAGCACTTGACTCGCCTACCTGAGTTTCCACACGGGGGAGGAGCAGAGCTGGGTGGAGCCGGATGTGTCTGACGCCCCACGCTGCCCCTCGCCCTGCCCAAGGGTCCCCTCTGAGTGAGCAGATGGAGAAGGTGGCCTGGAAGGAGTTCTGGGCCAAGCCGCAGCCCGCGGGAGGGCGAGACACGTGGAGGGAACAGCGTGAGCAAAGGCCCAGAGGGCCAAGGACTGCTGGACATCAGAGGGCCAGCCTCCGGCTCCAGAGACAGATTCCTGACCCATTTCACAGATGGCCGGCCAAGGGGCAGTCGAGGAGGCACACTGATACATGAGTCGCACTGAGAACAGAAGCCCCCCCCACACCTGAACCCCTGCAGGAGAGACCCAGAGATGGTCTCGCTGTCCTGTCTCTCGTCACCTACCTCACTCACCCCCAGCCCCCACTCAGGCCCAGGCTGCAGCTTCACGGGCCCCATGGAGACAGGGGGGCAAACCCCAGCCTCCCGCCAGGCTTGACTCCCCCCACCCCCCAGACAGAAGGAGGCCATTTCTCTTCCAGCGGGTCTCCAGCTGGGGGCCATGCAGGGAGAGAGGGATGGAGCAGGCAGGGAAGTGGAGGTGGGCTCAGCCACCCGGGCATCAGTGCAGTCCCGTCCCCCTTGGCGGCCGGGCCCTCGGCCATGCGGGGCGCCCAGGTTCTACAGACAGGACGCGGGTTCAAGGGCTTCTTCTAGGCTGCCCGGGGTTCCCTCTCAGCGTCAGGCCCGGCTCAGAGGCCGTCCTGCTCTCCAAGAGCTGGGCCACGAGTTGCCGGTCACTCAGCCCTTCTGCCCAGTTGGTCACGCTGAAAAGAGCGTCCTGTAGCCGAGATGCGTGAATATCAGCTCCGTCCCAGGGCAGGAAGACCCAGCGCGGGAAACGGGGACTGGAAATGCCTGCGGGTGGAGGCTGGTCTCCAGGCCTGGCCCCCATTCTCCACGCACTTGCCAGCAGCTGCCCCAGCCCCTCCCAATCACCACCCCTCACCACCATCACCTCCACCACCTGCCAGATTTGCCCTTCCTCGCCTCCATTTAGCAAACTCCTACTTATCTGCCAAAGCCCAGGGCAAGGGGCTCCTCCTCCATGAAGCCTTCCCAGAGGGCCAGCCAAATGTGGCCCAGGGTCTCCCTCCCAGCCCTTGGCACCCACTGCAGACACTTTGCAGCTGGTCTCCCCTCCAGACAGGGCAATGCCCCTTCAGCAGATTATGGAGGGGACACATAACAGAGAGAACCCTTGAGCATGTGTGTAGGAAATGCCGATCTGCAGGAAGCCAGCTCAGGCTGGACCTGTGATCTCCTGAGGACAGGAGCAGGGAGCTGTGGTCATTCACAAAATTGGGCGCTGGACCCCACCATTGGCTGACAGTGTGGACCTGACCCTGGAGAATAGGAGATGCCCACCAGGAGCCAAGGAGGAGACAGGCACACCCGCCACCTGCTCTCCAGCCACGCCTTCCTCCAGCACCCCATCCCCACAGACAGGCTGCACTGCAGTCCCTCAGGAGCCCCCTAGGGTCCCACCCTACATGGGTGCCTGCTCCTCTGGGCCACCCACCCCAAAAACCCTTCTTACCCACATCCCACATCTGTACAATTTTGCAGGCAGCCTTGGGAGAGCAGGTTTCTTAAATTCTCGGTGCCCCAGCTCCCCCACAGGCACACCCGCAGAGACTCGGGAGAACGAGGTCCTGCGTGCCCGCCCGCAAGCACAGAGGGTGGCCGCCATTCTCACCACCAACAAGACTGTCTTTACTTCGCTTTTCCCAGCATCTCACACATATAACCTTGTCCAATGAAGCTCATTACAGCTTCCAAAGAACAGCCGAGGGCCAGGTGCCACCATGTCCCCTAGGCACAGCACCTCCCAGCATCCCCGTGGTGAGGGCAGGAGGGGTGACTCTGCCCATTTACACAGCAAAACTTCGAGGCCTGGGTGGAGAAACGCCCCACTCAGGCTCACATGGCTCCCAGGCAGAGACCTCTGCTCCACCTCACACGCACAGCCCACAGAGAGGCCGAGGGTCACGAAGCCACGTCACAGATGGGAGAACTCCTGCCCCTTGGGATAGCTGGTAGCCAAAGCCCCCACTCCTGCAGTCCAGTGCCAGGCTGTACAACAGGTAGCTTCCCACATGCCCACACCCTCCCCCTCTGAGCACACCTGTCCAAGAGACTCGGTGTTAAACACTGGTCCCTAGACCCCCAATTTCCAAGAAAATTAGTTGGCTGACTAATTTTCACTAGAGTGTAACTGACTACTCAACTTTCAGCTTGCTCCTTTCTGGTATAGTATTAGCACCCCAGAAGGAGAACCTGAAGAAGACCTAATCTGAGCCCTGAGGTATACATTTCGGGGGAGATTTTTGAATTCTGACCCCTGCTAAGGGGAGATAATTGACAATTCCCACAAATCACGACTCAGTCCAGCGCTCGTGCCGTAGGACCCAGCGCCTACCTGCGTATCCAGCATCTTCCCTCGTATACCCTGAACAGAATCCCAGGCCTCAGCCCTACCCAGCTGACCCCCAGGACGCACAGTGGTCCCTCTCCCCTCCCTCTGCCTCACTGAAGACTTGGCTCAGGCCTTCCTTCTCCAGGAAGACTCAGGGTCACCCTCAGGCTGGGTCAGGGGCACCCCTCGCCCCATCACCCCTTCAGATATGCAGGGAGCTGGTGCTGAAGGGAGGAGGGACCACAGATGGATGTCACCCTGAACAGGATTGCCAAGACTCCCATTTGTCCACCCGGGGGGCCGGGGCCCAGAGCCAGCCACACATTGTCCTCTATGCCTCCCAGTGCCCCCCAGGCCTTTGAGGGTGTCGGAGTGTGAGCAATGCTGTTGAAAGTCCAGGGGACTCAGGGGCACCAAGGGACCAGGCATCTGTCTGCCCAGCTCCCATCCTCCTCCTGCCTCCAGGGGCCCTGGTCCTCCTGCAGCCTCAGTTTTACCCTCCAAGGAGTCAGGGGGTTCCTCCAAAGCCACCCCACACACACTTGGAGTTCTCTGAGGGCTTGATCCCAAGTAAGGAAAGGAAGAGCCTCCAGGTCATGAGCGCTGGCTTGTCACTCAAGCCCAGGTGACCAGGCTGAAAAGCAACGTGCCCATCACCAAAGATTTCCCCAAATTTTTAAGGCCCGTAAAACATTCCGAAGGCACCGTTTTCAAAGATTTAGGGCCTCAAAGACCATAGGGAAAAACCAAAAACTTGTCCAGGTGACCACTGGGCCAGTTTTTAGTATCTCCCCAACAGAAAATTTCCCACACCTGGTCCCACCCATCCATGCCCCCTCCAGCACCCACGGCAGGATTCTAGCCAAGACCTCCACATCCCTGAGAACCCTGCCCAAGAGGTAGGTAGGCAACAACAGGCCCAGACTGGGGACGATCAGGGCAGGGGCCACATCCAGGGGCTCTGCTGGACGGCAGGGTAGGCCGGGGTCTGGGTGCCTGCCCTGGCTGCCTCCTGCGCAGACTGAGCCCTGGCCGGGCCGGCCTCAGCCTTCCGGATGCCTGGCCCAGGCCTGGGCCGCGAGGGGCCACGGGCCGCAGGCGGGGGTGGGGGCCGGGGTCGAGGGTCCGGCCAGCTTTAATGCGCTGACAAAGCCTCATTTGCAGGTCAATGCCGCGGCACACTCGCCTCTCCCCTCGCCCGGCGCCCTTTGTCCGGCCGCGCCCGCTCCTCGCGCCAGATGGCCGCGGAAATGCTAATTTCGGGCGCCCCCCGCCCCCGGGTTTAATTGCGCCTTTGCAGATGGGCCGCGAGTGTGCGCTTCATGCAGATGAGCGCGGCCTGGCCGCACCGGCCTGCAGGCCGCCGCCCTGGAACCCCGAGCCACGGCCGGGGTGGGGGAGGGGAGAGGAGGGGAGGGAGAGAGGGGCGCAGACGCCCCGCCCCCCCCCAGCGCGCCGCCGGACACGAGCGGGCACCCAGCGGGCCGGGCGCGGGAAGCGCGCCTCTCTCTTTTCATTTCTCCAAAATGGGATCTTAAGTGATTCTGAATGAAAACAAATTGGCCCGCTTTCTTCTCCAAACAGACGCGCGGCGCGGTGGGGGCGGCGGGCGCGGGGTAGGGGTGGCCGGGCGTGGGGGGTGGGGGTGGCAACGAGACCCCTGCCCGGCCGGGTCCTCGCACCGCGACGCCAGGGCCCACGCCCCCGGCGGCACTTGGGGGCAGCCTGGTAACTCCTGGCAGGCGGGGGAGGGGGGCCCTCCTCTAACCGGAGCCGGGGCTCCGGGACGCTTCAGGCAACCAGAATGCAGACGCCCCTCCCCTAGTTTCAAGTCAGAAACAGATGCCCAGGTGGGACTGCACCCTGAAATGGGGCAGGCCACAGCGGGCACAAGCCAGCCTCTTGCTCTGTCCACCTCCAGCTCCCGCAGGAGCAAAGGCCCAGAGCCAGGCCTCTGGCCCCAGTGAGCAGGGGAAGATCCTTGGGATGCCAGGTCTGCACCCGCAGCTCTGTGCTCAGATCCAGCTCATGCCTGATCACACAGTGTGCAGGGGGAGGTGGGTGTGCCGCACAGAATGGATGAGTGAATGAGAGAATGATGGGGCAGGTCTCTTCCTGACCTTTTAGCGTTTTTCAACCCAAACTTACAGCCGCTGTGCGCTCGTGGGTAGTGGCCTTGCTCACCACCAGCTGTGAGACTGGGAGAGGGCAGGTTTCTGGGCCAGTACGTACTTCTGACACGTAACGGGCCCGAGCGACCGTTAGAAAGAAAAGGGACCCGTTTGTTCCTCAGCTTGCCTGTTGTATTTTTGTAATCTGCTCAGGCAAAGGGCTGACCCACCAGGATAGGATGATCCCTCCACCAGGTCTGGAGTCGGCCGGCGTGGTGAACTGGTCCAGCTGCCACCAGCCCAGTCCTGGCGCCTGGCCGCTGAGCCCTCTGCCTGGAGGGCTTTCCCTGCCAGCCAGTCTCTACCTGCACCTCCTCCTAGACACTTCAGGGCCTCTGGGGGCCGCTCCGCCCGGGCAGTCCCCAGGCACCTCCCTCCCCTGGCTCCTCAGGGGAGCCCCCAGCCACCTTCACCTGTGGGTGCCCAGCACCCAGCACAGACTGGCCCACGCCCCAGCCAGGACTCAGTGCCTGTCTGCGTGGCATCACGGGGGCTCCAGCCGACACTGAGGCCTGGGCCAGAGGGCTCAGCCTACCCCTGATGCCTGTCCTGCTGGCCGAGGATCTGTGCCAACACAGTGGTAAGCCGTAGGCAGGGGGCGGCTCGAGGGAAATGCACAGCCAGGACGCACCATGGGAGTTTCCATGGTCACAGGATGGAGACTGTTTCCTATCAATGTGGAAATAACAGGTGCCCCCCCAGAGCTCCCCTTTCATTTTTTTCCAGGAAACAGTTCAAACGGGATTTTGACACTCGTTTACGACAAACGTAGTTTGGTCCTAGCCCCCTGCAGTCACTTCATTAACCAGAGACTTCCATCTTCCACCTGGGACTGGCGCTGGAGCCGGGCAGCCGAGGGACCCCCCCCCCCTGCAGAGTGTCCTGGGACGGGCCTGGCCTGGGCCTCGTCGACCACCCTGGCCCCCATTTTGGGTGTGATGTCTGCACTGCTGTGCGGTTTCTTTAGAGCACCTGCATTTTCTTCCTGTTCAGGTTGCCACTTTTCAACCACGGCCTCCCCCTAAACCTGTAACTTGGGGAGAGTCTGGCCTGTGGCTAACACGCCTGCTGAGACACAAGCTGTCTTCTCAATTTGGGAGATTTGAAATCTGCCAGATCTCTGAATTTGAAATCTCTCTTTCCAACCGTTTGTCTGTTTCTTTGTTTACCAGACTCATATCGTGGGTCCCTTATACCTCTCATCATGCCTAAATATTTTGAAATTAAAACACTATATGTGTATATATGTGTGTGTGTGCGTCTGTTTACTCTAGTGCTTTAAAATACGTACTGAAATATGTACTTTGGACCCAACAAGTAAATATGGGTCCCCAAATCGTGCAGAGCCCCAAACTGCCGTCCATTGTTATCGCCGGGTGAGAGAATCTATCTGGGGGGAATTTTCTTTTCTTTTTTATACATTTCTGTATTGTTTGCATTTTCTTTTTACAATGAGCATGTGGTATTTCTACAATCGAGGAAATATAAGGCTATTTTCATTTTGGGAATTAAGAAAATAAAAAGCACCAAGGGTTTGCCAACCACGTGACCTGTGGGTTGTGGCAGCAGGACTGCAGGCCCCCGCCCAGCCCCGCACAGGGGTCCGGCGGCAGGACCACCTCCCAAGAGGGGCCGCCGCAGATCGGAGTCCTGGGGGCGCCTAAGTAACTAAACCCCCTTGGACAGAGGCCAGGGCAGGCCCACGCCGTGCCAGATTCCACCCGGGCCTCCTCCCGGTTCCAGCAAAATTCCAAAGTATATTGTTGTTATCGTTATTATTTTGCAATTACGTGACATTTTTTAAATGCCTGGAGTGTTTTTTCAACCATTTTCATTAGCTCCTTCTCACTCTGCCCACGAGACAGGTCAGCATTTTGCTTGCCATGAAGCAGGCCAGCCAAGGCTCAGAGACATCCAAAAGCCTGTGTGGGTCACACAGCAACGGAGTGGTGGGGCAAGAAGGGAGGTTGATATCAGGGGCCCCAGGTCTTCCTGTAGAGCTGTGGGGTCTGTCTCACATTTCAGCCCGTGGGCTTTATTTGGATTTAGGAATTTCAGGTAGGGGGGTGGATTTGGGAAAGAGAAGAAAAAACAGGAATGTGATAAGAGAAAATAAAAACAAGAGGAAAGCCAGAATCAGGCCCAAGACACAGAGACAAAGAGAATTGATTACAAGGGGCGGGGGCCTGGCAGAGTGGCCACTCAGATGCCTGGGCAGGGGACTCGGGCACTTGAGGTGGCCCTGCTGGCCCTTCCTCCCTGCACCCCTGGACCAGGGCCGGATTCTAAAAGAGACTTGGGCCTCAATTCTCAGTGTGCGTGGGGGGCTGGGGATGAGACAGCATCCATCTCTGGTCTCCCATCCTCCAAGGAGAATATCCAGTCCAGAGGGGAGGAGGGATGGGCCTGGAAGGACGGGGCTCCCCAGATGCCACTTGGGGCCTCTCTGAAACGTGGGAGGCCCTGGAGCCTGCATTAGTCATGACCCTCAGTCACCAAGCCTACTCCCAGCCTCAGGAGAAGGCGCCACGGCCCTGCCCCCACTCCCATGCTGAACCAGGCTGCAGAGGCCTGGACAGGGCAGCTCGCCACTGGGCATCCCGGGGCCCAGGGCAGGAAGCTCCAGCTGGAAGCCCAGTTTCATGGGCTGAATTGTGTCCCCAAAATTCCTACGTCGAAGTCCTAACCCCCAGCACCTCAGAATGTGACCTTATTTGGAGATGGGGCCTTTAAAGAGGTAATTAAGTTAAAATGAGGTCACTAGGGTGGGCCCTAATCCAGCATGACTGGTGTCCTTATAAGAAGAGGAGATCAGGAAGCAGACACACACAGAGGGACGACCACGTGAGGACACAGGGAGAAGACGGCCGTCTACAGGCCCAGGAGAGAGGCCTCAGGAGGAACCAGCCCTGCCCACACCTTGATCTCGGACGTCCAGCCTCCAGGACTGGGAGACAGAAGATCCTGTGGTTTAAGCCGCCCCAGCCGTGGGACTTTGTTCCAGCAGCCCCAGGACACTAATACACCCAGCGTCCACTCCACCCCAACTAGACTATCCAGACCCATGCAGCCAGGGTGGACAGAGAGACCACGCTCCAGACCTCCAGACCAGCAGCAGCCCCCTCCCCACCCAAGGCAAGATTTCTGATTCAGTGCATTAAGCTGCCTCCCAGCCAATTTCCTTTAGTGTTCCAACACCGAGGGACACATCGTGAAAGTGGGGAGTCCCCCAGAATGCCATTTTCCAAGGCCAAGACAAAAAAGCCATGTGCCGAGCTGACGGCTGTGTGCCCCAATGCTAAGTGGGGACCCTGGACATTTGGATCTGGCAGGCTTGTGTTGCTGGGGAGGTTTGGTGCCCTGAAGAATCAGGGCCCGCCTGGAGGCCAAGCCCGGCCCCGGCTGCGGAGCCGCGGGGCCTCCCTCCTGCTCACCGGGGGCTTCATTAACAGCCTCGTCCAGTCCAGCTGGAGTCAGCTGATTATCCCATTCTAGTGGCACTGGGAGCCCCCCATATCTATTTTTCCACCCGCACATGTTCAATTAAATTTTGCTTTTGTGCCAGAGAGGCCTCTGATGTGCGCATTTCTTGGGAGTTTTTCCATGTTTCTTTATGTCCTCGAAGCCAAAGTCAGTCACCAAGTTTCAGAAAACACCCTCCTGGATTGGAGCGGGTAAGAGGAAAGAAAAACAACACAAAACAAAAGCGGAAGAAACAAAAGAGAAAGCACTGGCTGCCTTTATCCAGAATCCTCCCGCGAGGAGACAATTCATTCCAATTGAAACGTTTCCATTGTGCGGTGTTCACGGAACGCGCGGTCACGTTGGGCAGAAATGCAAATCCTCCCTTTTCCTTTGATTCAAATATTTAAATTTTCAAATATATATGCTGCGACAATCGAATGGCAGCTGACCTCACTTACTTTCATAGAAGAAATGCGGAAGCCATGGGCGGCAGTTAATCTAGCCAGCAGTGGCCCCCATAGTCCTGGGGGTGGGGGGCGGGGGAATAATCCTTTTATTCAGACATTTGGCTTAAAAGAATAACAAGGAGAAAAAGCTGGAACATAATTGCATTGCATGGAAAACAGAGAAAGATTTTTTTCTCTCTCTCTCTAACGAGCTTTCTCTTTTTCCTTCCTCAAAGAATTGTGGCTCACGGCCAGGGGCTAGTTTCTTGTAAAGAAATCAGGAGTGTTTTCCTTCCGCTGTGGTCCCCACTCCCATCCACCCCCAAGGATTGTCATAGTTGGGTTGCCTGTCACTGGCTCATGCATTCATTCGCTCATTCACTCATTCAGTAAACTCCTGAGAAAGACCTACTGTGTGCCCAACTCAGCCGGACTCTGGGTGGGCCAGTGTAACCAGACACTCCCAACTAACAGCAGCTTCCTTCTAGTTCCTTCCTTGGCGGCAAACGAGGGACTTGATGCTCCAACAGAGCCATCCCCTGGCTCTTGGAGGTGCCATAAAACACGACAGGCCATCCATGCCTGCAGAGTTCCCTTTGCACCTGGCTGGGGCCCCCAGAGCACCTGAGAGCCAGGCGTCTGAAGGAGGGCAGGGGGCAGAGGAGGAGGGACCCCTCCCTGGGCCAGCAGGGCCAGCGTCTGCCACAGTGGCTGTTGCTAAGTCCTGCTCCTGGGCAGGGGGCTCCCAGAGGACCCGGGCCCAGCCCATCAGCAGGGCTGGGTCTTTAATATTTAAAGAGCTCTCCTGGACATTTCACGAACTCCCCGACACGATTCTCTGTGATGCGTGAGCTGTCGGGACATCTGTCTTCTATACCTAATAAAGTCGCCCCAATTCAGAATGAACTCCTCGGCATCGCTTTGAATCCGGGCTCACATATGGTTGGTAATTAGCTGGCTATCTCTTGGAGTTAAATGATTTTTTTTTCTCGCCCCGTTCGCATCCATAATAGACGCGAACAGAGTTGTGATTGTTCCCTGTTGCGGGACATTCTGCGCCTGAATGAGCGGGGGCTGCTGTGTCGACGCGGATTTGCCATATGGTTGCGCGGAGCCGGGAAGAATGGGCCCCTGTGTGTGCGTCCGGGACGCGGCGGCGCGGGCTGTGCCAGCCGGGCGGAGCCGGGTGCCCGACGGCGCAGGAGGAGCGGGCGCCGCGGCCGCACCGTCGGGGCGCGGGGTTCCCGCGGGCGGGCCGGGCAGGCAGGTCGTGCGAAGGGACAGACGCCGGGCGCCCAGGGCCTGCTCCCCGGCAACGGGTGCACGGAGGACGCGCAGACGGACGCACCGACGGGCACACGGACTGATGGACAGGTCTTGCCGCCCCGGGGCCCTCGCGCCCATGCAGGCCGCGGACCGCGGCGGGGGCCGGCACTGCGGCTGCAGCAGCCCCATTGTGAGGCCGGCGAGACAATGGGCGGCCCGAGGAGGCACCTGCTCGCCTGAAAGGCCCATAAATCGCCGCCGCGTCCAGCTGCCTTCCCGCCCCTCCCCGCGGACCGGCGAGCCGAGCGCGGCCACGGCCCGGAGGAGCCTCCCGCCCGCGGCCGCGCGGCCGCCGTCAGTCCGGGCAGGGCCGCCAGGCACCGCAGCGCGCTCCCTCCCGTCCCGCGCAGCTGCCCACGCCCACCGGAACCCACGCGGCCTCGCCTCGGTGGAGCCCTGCGCCCCAGGGCTGCTGTCCGCTCCGGTGGTCAGCACCTTTCCGCAGCGTCTGTCCTGCCGGGCGCCCACGCACCCACTGGGCGGCTTCTGGCCCGCCCAGGCTCAGGGCGCTCACTCAGGCTGCTCTTGAACCAAATTCTTGAACTTCTGAACCCCAGTTGTTACTGTTGCTTTTGTTTACCGTGTCGGGAGCCCAGGAAAGCACCCTCTTCAGAGTACCAGGATCCCGGCTGCCCCCCCAGAGCCTGGGGATAACAACCGGCCTCCGCCCCGCCACCCCGGGCTGCTGCGCTCTGCCCCTTCGCCTAAACTAAGGCCCAGCCCAGTTGGGGAATCCCCAGCTCCTAAAAGCAGGAGCTGACACCCTGCTGTGTCCCCCACACCCAGCCTTCCCTATCCTGGGTGCAAGGCCTGGGACCCCCTGCGCTTCCCACCCATGCCCCATTCAGAGGCTGGGCTGAGGCGTCAGGCTGGAAGGGACACACTCTCAAGAGCCTGAATTCACAACTTTCACCTCCTGGACGCCTGCATGTGCCCCCACCATCAACTTCCCCTTATAATAAAGAAAAGCAGCCTGTAGCCGGTGGTCACTTCTGAGACCCCAGGGGCGTGGGCAGAGATGGGGCAAGTCTTTTCCAACACACACACCAAGTCTTTTCCGACACACACACCCACCAGAGCCCCTGACTTGCGGGAGTGGCTTTTGACCACTAACTTCTCCACGTATCTGATGCAGCTGCCTATCTCCCCAGATGTTATTTTAAACATCTTTGGTGACCCCAAATCTCCCTCCTTGGAGGGTGGAAGCAGTGGCGGGGACAACAGACAGGAAGTGGTCAAGGGCTACCACAAGGGCTGTTCTGCCACCTCGGGAGCACCCAGGCACGGCAGGGAAGGCTCACCTGAGGGCACAGCCCTGGAGTCGGGGAGCAGGCCCTGCTCCAAACAGCCAACTCAGGTGGGCACTGGAGATAGCCGGGACCTGAGGAGAGGGACGGGGTGGCCCCTGGCTGTGGACAAGGGTGCCGAGGCCAGCTCTTCCCTCTACGGCAGCGTGCCCTCGGCTGGATGGACCCCCCCCCCCCCGCCTCTCTCCTGGAGGGAGAGGGCTCCTGGACAAGTCCTCGGCACGACAGTGCTCGCGGCCGTCGTCAGGTGTTGGCACACGGATTCAGCCGGAGTTTTCTTCCAGGAAAAGGTGTGCATTCAGCTCTCAGTGCTTTGGCAATGCCAGTCCTGTGCTGGTGGCCTGTGGCATCCACCCCGACGGATGCCACATCCCGGGGCCTGGGGAGCTGGCTGTGAAGGCCAGGCCTCAGCGCTGCTCCAGGGTGCCGGGCAGAGAGGCACACCTTGGGGGGCTTCCAGCCTGCCTGGCTCTCCTGGCTGCAGAGGGTGCTACCTGACCCTCTGGTCTCTGGCTCTCTCAAGTTTAATTATCCGGTGCCATTCTTATCACCCCTCCCCTCCCCTATAAAGGGCCAGCATTTCCCCCACTCGTTCTCTTCTCCCTGACATATTAGAAGAATGTTTTTCCATTTCCTTTGATGTCTTTTACAAGTTGCATCTCATTTCCTGCTTGGGCATTTCTGACCTCGAGTGACTTCTACCAGCCAGGCTGCGTGGCTGCGGCTCCTCCTTGGGGCCCCGCCCAGACGCCAAGGTTCGGTCCTCGCTGTGCAGTGGCCCAGCCAACTCAATTTCCTCCCACCTTCTCCACCTTTCCCTGGGCCTCTGAGGGGGCAGCCCCTGTCTGGCCTTAGACCGAGTTTCCCAAGCGAGGCTCCTCATTGGGAGGCCCCATCTCCCCATGGAAACTCGCACAGATCTGCTTCCCCAAGACCCATGCTCTTCATTTTTCTGAGATTATTCCCCTTTGGCCAGGCTGGTTTTGTTCATTTTGCCTCTTTGGTGGGGTGAGCTGGGTGGCAGGTGTGAGGGAAGCATGGGGAGCAGGGGGCCCCGCACCCAGGCGCAGAAGTCTGTCTCTGAGCCCCAGAGGCTGTGGGAGGTTAGGAGCGCGGCAGAGCCGGGGGCTGGGGTCTGCTCCCTAAGCCTGGTACCCTGCGTCCACAGAGAGGCAGGTGTAAAACTGAAAACAAAATGAGCCCTGAAATGAGCCACCGAAAAGAAAAACAGAACAAGAAAAAACAAACGAGAGTCGTTGGACAGAATTCAAATGGTGTGTCTTTCTCTTTCCCTCCCTCCCTCCTTCCTCCTTCCTCCTTCCTTTCTTTCTCTGGGCCTAAAGCACCACAGAACCAATGAGAGCACCTCCCTCGAAGGCTGGGAACTGTGTGCCAGGACTGGGGACAGCCCCTGCCCCTTTGGGGTATAACAGACCAAACAGAGACCGCCTGGCACAGGAGGGCGATGGCTGAGGGAGGTTTGCACAAGAAAACAGAGGAGACAGACATTTACCTTGGTCTCAACCCCCAGCCGAGACCCCTCCACAGGGACGGGGGCTGGCTGGTGGCATGGCTAAAGCTGTGGTCAGTCTCCCGCCGAGTCCCTGCCCGCTGGAGTGCTCCCTGGGAGAGAGTCAGTGTGCAGCATGACCCCCACCCAGAGGCTCCTGACCCGCTCCCCCAGCCCAGACCGCATGCATGTTCTAGGACTGAGGGTGGAGGTGCCGGGGTTGGGTGATAAACCCCATGTGACCATCCAAGTAAAAAGCCCCCAGGTCTCCCAGACGAGGGGCTCCCTCCCACTCCACCGGCCAGTCGTGGTCTTCCAAGCCTGAATCCAGAAGGGCCGTGGGCTGGGGTGAGCACCACAAGCAGAGGGTCTGAAGAAAGAAACAAGGCTCAGGGACAGATGTCAGACCACCGACAGCTTCAGAGACCCAAGAATATTTGAGCTAGACAAGCCCTCTGAGACTCTCCTTTCAGAGAGGGGAAACCAAGGCTCAGAGAGGGGAGGGGGTTCATCCTTTTCTTTCCTCACCATAGACATGCCCCACCCCAGGGAGAGGCCAGCTGGGGAGGTGTCAGACCCCAGCAAGGAGGGGGCAGTCCGGATTGGGAGACAGTCAAGAAGACAGCCTGACGCTGGCTGTAAACTCATGCCCTGCTCTGTCCCTGCTCCGACTGCTCACCCCCTGGACGAGCTGTGCTGGCCCCTTAGGTCCATGGATGGGGTTGGTACAAACTCCCCGTGTGTTTTCCGCGTCAGCCACAACCAGCATGGCTGGAGCCCCTGCCCACGGGCGCCCAACACCACTGACGATTGCTCCACCCACTCTGAGATCCTCTCTGCAGCAGGGGCACCCAAGCCCCGACCATTGACCCCCCCGGGAAGGAGCTGCAGGCAGGCAGCAGTTCCAAGGAGAGGGGATGATTTGTGTTCACACACAGACCACAAATGTGACACCCCTGTGCTCCTAGGGCCCATCAGTGTGGCCTATGTGCCTTCTGCAAAGGATGGTTTGCGTGGGTGACATTTCCATTTTTATTACTATGGCAGTCACCAAATATTGACCAATGGCTCAAAAGAGGCTTAGCAGAGCAGGGACATATGGACCAGCCAGGACTCTAGGGCTAACATGGGATGTTCTCTATGGGCAGGGACCATCCACCAAGTGTGACATGCCACAAAAGCAGCCAGAAAGAAGTGAGGCCCTCCGGGTGGAAAGGACTGTCTGGAAAAGGGACATCACTGGACCGGTCCCCTGTGCAGGGTCTCTTAGGAAACTTGGCACGGCGATGGCGTGAGGTCATCCATGGTTTTGTGTCATTTTCAAACAAAGCACAGGGCCTTCCGTGGAAGCCAACAATGTTCTTCTAGAACAAGGGAAAAAAATGCAAGGTGAGGGAGGCTGCCCTGAGGTGGGGAAGGGACCACCAGGGGACCACCGTGTGCTTGCAGGAACCACGCCTGCTCAAGTTGCGAGGGGGGGCATTTGCCCGTAGGAAGACCCGGGGCCTGGAAATTGCTTTAAAAAAAAAACAAAAACAAAATTAAAAGTTGGGGGAGGGAGACAAATCACCGTGATTGGAAAAATGTTAATGATTGTCAACGCTGGCGGCTGAGGCGTGGAGCGCGCGGCGCTCTTCCGTTAACTTGGTGTATGTTTGCGAGTTCCCGAGTTCCCGTAGGAATGCTTTTAAGGGAGGTACAAGGGATTCCGTTACTATTGCTGAGAAAATTTAAAACCAGCTACAAAGTTAACAAAAAAGAGAGAAATTATACATATGTATATACATGTGTGTATGTATGCGCTGTGTGGATAATATATATACACATTGTATCTGTATAAGCATGTATCACATATTATATATATATATATAAAATATACACATATACAATAAAAGAAGGCAGAAAGGGCTGCTGGCAAAGTGGCCTTATTGGGGTTGTCATAGTGCCATCTCTGTGGCCTTGGGGAGGAGGGGTCCACGCTGCCACGTGCACGTGCCCACGGCTCTGCCTCTCGCCCAGACCCAGCTCTGATGTCTGAGCAAGAAGCCACTCCTGGCGTTTGGTCGGTTCAAACACAAGGAGGTGTGCTCAGTGACCTTTTTTTTCTGTTATTCCTCAAAGTCCATGGTAAAGGAAAACAATTTTGTTTTAAATGTAGGTAATGATTGTTTTGTGAGTCCTGAAGTAAATCCCCATCCCCAAATGTGCTGGGTACCAAATGAGCTGGGTACTAACTGAGCTGGGTACTAACTAACTGGGTACTAACTGAGCTGGGTACTAACTAACTGGGTACTAACTGAGATGGGTACTAACTGGGTACTGCCAGGAAGGGCTCTGTGGTCAAGATGGCTGCAAGCAGATTCTTCTCAGAAGCAGAGCAGAGCCAGATCCCCCACCTTGGATCCGGGCGGTCTCAGTAACTTGCCTGCTTAGTCGGATGAGGCAGCAGGGAAGCCGCTCAACTTCCCAGGCTCGGCTGTTAGAGAGCCTGGGCCCCACGGGGGCTCCCGGAACACATGTCCCCAGAACCGAGCCACCATGCTATGAGGAAGCCAGAGCAGGCCCACAGAGAAGCCACATGCGAAGGACCTGAGGCCCCCAGCTGGCCGCTAGCTCCGCTCTGCCAGGCATGGGAATGTGAGCCGTCTTGGAAGTTGACCCCCCAACCCTGATCAAACCCCCCTAGCTGACACCTCATAAAGCAGAGCCAAGCCACTCCCCAGTACTTCCCAAATTCCCTACTCATAACTCGTAGGTATAAACAAAAGCGTTGTTTTAAACCACAAAGCACTGGGGCCGCGTTTACTTGCAGGAGATCATCGGAAAGGTGTTCTCGTGCCAGTGGAAGACAAGGTCCCGATGCCAGTGCTCGCCTGAACTTCTGCCCCCAACACTGAACAGTACAGCTGTGGTCGTGCTTCAGGGCTGAAGAGGAGGGTGCCACAGCCAGCTGACACTGAGGCGGGCTGGACCTGAGGAGGACCACACTTGGGGCTCTCAGGCAATGGCTGAGACCAAAGCATTTTTTCCTGATGCCACTGAGGCCACCAGAGGCCATTTCTATTTCTCATTCCAAGGAGCATATCTCAGTGATAGAATCTGCAGCTGGACCAGCCCTGAGACATGCACTGTGGGGCTCAAATGTGCCGTTCCCACATTTCAGAATAAGCGATGAGGCCTCTTGAGTCTGCCTAGCTGTGGGCAACAGCTCAGCCTGAGAGTCGGGGCCATTCCCAAATCTCCATCATTTTCCTCCTTCATCGAAAAAAAAAAAATAAGATGAATTCCTGGACGTGTGTGTGTGTGTGCGCGCGCTTGTGTCTGTACATGTGAGTCTGTGTGTGTCTGTGCGTGTGTTTGTGTCTGTATGTGTGTCTCTGTGCGTGTGAGTGTGCGTCTGTGCGCGTGGTGCGTCTGTGTGTGTGTCTGTGTATGTGTGTGCATGCAGGAAGTGTCATGGGACCGCTCTTGGCTCACCTCTATGGTGGATGCAGGAGCGGGGCTGGGAAGAGGGAGAAGTGGAGCCGTGATGCAGATGAGACAAAGGTCTCACCCCACCCCTCCAGGGCCTGGAGCTGGGATGGTCTCTCCGAGTTGTCTGTTCAAGGCAAGGGCCCGGGCTCTGTCCCCCGCGCCCACCGGTCACCAGAGGTAGGTCATCTACGGGAAGGGTCATGACTTCGGAAGAGAAGGCAGGCCCCCTGAGCTGCCGGCCGCCAGCCCTCATGTGGTAGGGACCTGCACCTCAGTCCTTCAGCTCACACGCTGGGTCCACACTGTGACCTGGAACTCCAGCCTCACTTCCAGAGCCGGGGTCCCGGACAGCCGGCCGTGTCAGTGTGGAGGCAGTAGAAGGAGAGGAGGAAGGGGCTGTGTGGGATTTCATTCGTTTGGAAGCTTGTTCCCAGTTCAGTCGCTTCAGGAGAGCTTGGGATGATTAATCCCCTTGGTGGGGATGAACATACGGCCACCACATCCAGCGATGCGGTCAGAATCTGTGTTGTTGTCGCACTAGCCCTGCAGAGGGACCGCTGTCCTGTCCTCAGGCTCTTCTGTTGCCCTGTGCTGTTCATTCCACCCACAGCTCCCTCTGCCTGGATGCTCTCCTCCTCGCCCACTGGAGACAAACACTACAGCAGAACAGAAGGCGCCTGGAGGGGACACACGACCCGGCCACACTGAAAGACTCAGCCTCCCAGCCCTTAAATGTGACAGGCTGGGGTCAGCACCTATAGGACACTGGACGCAGCACTCAGAGAGGAGTCTCTGTAAGTTCTGGTGTCCAAGTGACAACTCGACAATGCCACCAGGCCCTTGCTGTCATTCCTGGAAACCTAAAACAATGGGTTGAGACTTTCAAAGGAACTGTCTCTGTCAGCTGACTCTACTTTATGCTGAATAACAAACATCGCCGTGGCTCACACCAGCTGCAGAGAATTTCTCACTCGCCACCACTTGTGGTGGTGGGCTGTGGCTGGGCTCCCCTGCATGTCAGTGGAAGGGGCAGCCCCTATTCCCATCGGGACCCTGCGGGTCCCACAGTGAAGAGATAAGATCGTGGCGCCATAGGCCGGCTCAGGCAGCCTCTGCTCAGCAGCGGCAGTCACACCAACCGCAGCTCATTCGCCAGAGCCAGTCACGTGGCCCAGTCTGATATCAACATGCAGGACATGGAGAATCCTCCCCCAGGGCGGGGCAGCAAATATTTGGACAATCATGCAATCCACTGCAGAGCCAACTAGCTGAGGAACGGACCAGGGCTCAGGCTCTCCAGCCCAGCCAGGTCAAACCAGCAAGGTCTGGAGATAAAAACCACAGCTGTCCGTGTTAATTTTTAATTATGCTTTGTCCTTGTTGTGTCTAAATTGGAATGAGCTTTTTTTTTTTTTTTTTTTTACTCACTTGAAAACTGGTGGTTGGCATGGTCCACACAGGGGAAAAGTTTGAAAAACAGTGTCTCGGACAGGAGTTCTCATTCATTGCTGGTGGCAGTGCAAAAAGGGACAGTCCCTTTGGTGGTTTCTCTCAAAACTCAGCGTCCTCTCCCCGTACGATCCAGCAATCATGCGCCTTGATATTTACCCAAAGGAGCTGAGAACTTATGTCCATGCCGAAAACCTGCACAGCTTTATCCATAATTGCCCAAACCTGGAAGCTACTAAGATGCTCTTCAGTAGGTGAATGGATGTATAAACCAGGGTGCGTCCGGATGAGAGAATATTATTCAGGAATAAAAGGAAATGAGCTCTCAAGCCATGAAAAGACATGGAGGAGACTTAAAAAACTCAGTGAAAGAAGCCAATCTGAAAAGGCCACATACTGTATTATTCCAACTCTATGACATTCTGGAAAAGCAAAACTATGGAGACAGTAAGATCAGTGGTTGTCAGGGGTTGGGGGGAGGGAGGGAGGGCTGGAGAGGTGCAGCACAGAGGAGTTTTAGGGCAGTGAAATACTCTGTATGAGACTATAACGGTGGATACATGTCACTATACATTTGTCCAAACCCATAGAACGTACAACACCAAGAGTGAACCTTGCTGTAAAATATAGACTTTAGTTAATAATAACGTATAAATTTTTTTTTTAAGAAACGGTGCTCTCGAGACAGTATGGGGGGACAGTAGCCGGGGCTGTGTCCTGGCTGGGTACTTTGCCAGGGAGTGACCCTAGGCCAGTCACATCACGTCTCTGAGCCCCACGTCCTTGCTGGAGTGCTAACGAGCCATTGCAGGACAGTTGAGAGAACTAACACTGTCCTGGTGTCCACAGGGTCTGGCTGAGAGGGGAAGTCAGGGCGGCGGGCCTGAATTACAACTTATGTCCAAAAGAAGGGGCTTTCACTGGCTCTCCCCTTCTCTGGGAAGGCTTCCTCAGCTCTGAGAATGGCCCCCACTCACACGGAACCAGAAACCTGACGACTCATCTTGCCTGCTTTCCTGGACCCCCACCCCCACCCCCACCCCAATGGGTCCATCAGCAAGTCCCACCAGGTCTCCCTCCCAATATATCTCACAGTCCCCACCTCCCGCTCCAGCCTCTCTGGGCCACTATTCCATGAAGACTCCAGGCCTCAGGGCCTTTGCACTGGCTGTTCCCTCGGCCGGCAGGTGGGAAACTATCTTCTCCTAGTTAATCCTCATGGCTCAAGCCCCTCACCTCCCATCAAGCTCAGATGTCGCCTGCTGGGAGGCTGGAGGGGCTTCCTGGCCCGGCCTGCTTTAGACCTAGCCCCCGGGCCTGGGGCCCAGCTTTGCTCACACCTAACACTCCTCACCTTTGCCATGGCTCTCTTATCAGGGTTTCCTCCCTCACCTCCCACTGTAGAGGCAGCTCCTACGGGCAGGGAATTGTGCCCCTTCCATGAAGTTGCTGTGTCTCTGGTGCCCAGAGCAGCCTCTGGCATGCTGGAGGCACTGGGAACATTTGCCAAACTGGTGCCTCTGCCTGGCGGCCACAGCAGACCCCAGCCCACCGCCACTCCCCTCTCCACCCAGCAGCCTCAGGATGCTTTTTACAACTGCCTCGGCTTCTGCCAGCCCTGTTTCAGTCGCTCCAGGGGCTCCCCACTACCTGCAGAAGAAAGCCAACCTGTGACCCCAGCGCATCAGACCCAGGAAGGTCGAGGAGACCAGTGGGAGAGGACAGGGAGCAGGGAGGCCCAGCAGGCACACCCCAAAAGGCACTCTTACATTGAATAATGTTTACACCATGTGCGGGCCCAATACCCACCAGCAGGCTAGGCCAGCTGAGGGCCCCAGCTGCCCCCTCGGCCGGCTCTCCTGCCTCCTCGGGACCCTCTGGCTCCAACACACTCAACTGCTCCCTCCTTTGTCCTCCCTCAGGCTACAGGCTCCATCCCACCTTCGCACCACCCCGTCCTGTGGCTTCCCCCAGCGCCCAGCTAAAGAGCCTGCCCCCCACTGCCCCTTCTCAGCCTCTGCCTCGTGCTCATCGCTTCTGTATGTTAACAACTCCACATTCTGTCCACCCAGCCGGGTCCCCAGGAAGCTGCCGTACCCCAGGCGCCTTGCACCATGCCTGGCACACGGCACGTTCGCAGTGCATGTTTGTGGTGTCACAAAGGGAACACGTCATCCTCATGGTCACTGCAGGCCTCCTGTGTGTGCCAGGCACTGCCCTCCACACTCCGCATGCGTGATCTCACACTCCCCTCATGTAGCCTGGGGGCCCCGGCTCCCCTCCCCACCTTGTGGCCACCCTCCAAGGGACAGGCTAGTGCAATGGTTTCAAATTGGAGCCCCGCCGCCCCAGTCCAAAGTCCTGGGCCCTGCCAAGGTCAGCAGCTCATCCTCGGGCAGGTTGCTCCATGCCTCAGTTTCCTCCTGACAGAAACGGGGAACATGATGGACCTCACTGGAAGGACTCGCTGAGGATGACCATGCTCAGCACTTGCCTGGCGCAGAGAGAGGACCCAGTGCTGCAAGACATTATGGTCCCATGATGGTTGTGGTGGTTGTCACTGTCATCACTGCTATTATCATCATAGATCCCCAGGGTAGGTGGGTCAGACTGCGACAGAGGGCAGACCCACCCGACGGCTGTGCTGGCCGCAGCGCCCTGAGCTTGGGCGAGGCCTGAGGGACACGCAGGAAAGTACCCATCCCCACGGCATGGCCCCACTCCTGCTCTCCTCCAAGAGCACAGGTGGGAAGAGAGCTTTACAAACGGTGCCCCAAATATCCTCATATGAGAACCGCAGGAGTCAAAGACGGGAAACTGAGGCCTACAGAGGGAAAGAAGGGCTGGCCTGGGGCCAGACATGTGACTCAAAGTCCATTGCTTCTTCCCTGTGGAGGGCAACTTCTGGGTGTCTGCAGCCGCTCCTGCGGGGGAGAAACAGTACTGGCGTTCACCTCCCATCCTTACACAGCCCTTGCACTGCTTTTGAGAAAGCCACCTTGAGTGACACTGGGAAGCTGGGTGGCAGGGGCCACGGCTGTGAGTGGCCGAGCGGGTAGGGTGCCTGGCCATCCCTGTCTGCAGAAGGAGACGGCTGCATCAGTTGTGTTTGGGGGCTGTGAGGTGCCCAGCCCAGCCAAACTCTGTCCCCAGTAACCATCTGTAATTCAGGTAGGGGCCCATGGACTCCCCGCCAGGCCGCGGCCCAGTGCCCACGCAGCTCAGGCCTCAACTGCCCGCCTCCTCCCTCAGCCAGGTTGTGCTTCGCCTGGTCACACAGGCAGGTGTGGGGGAGGCCTCCTCCGCAGAGGAGCAATTTGAAGCCTGAAGTCAAGTCTACACAGGTCTAACTCCTGGGTTACAATCAGGCTAATGCTGAGCTGAAGGCGGCAGGGCCACCGCTCTCATTTCCCAGGGGGGCATTTCTCAGGGTCAGGCCCCAGCTGGACCTTGGGGCCAGGCCCCATCCCCCTCCTCCCTGGCCCTTCTCTGCAGTTGGGGGGAGGTGAAGTTAATTACATGTCTAAATGCATCTTGAAAACCAGGGGTTGAGCCCAGCCTTTGTTCCTGACCTGTGAGGGACATCAGCCTTGCGTAAAGTCCCCAAACGGGGAACTTGAAAAAATACACCATCAGTTCTCGGCTTCTCCTGGCCCAAGGCACCAGCAAAAATACTGCTAGCCGACGTCACCTTTTCCATTGTAAGCCATAATTTTCAGAGGTTTATAGGTCAGCTATAAAAAAAATAAATAAACCTCTCCTTTTTCACTAAAAGGGAGCACTTTGAAACCAGAAGGCTGGTGGGTGCGCGGGTGGACCCAGCCTTGAGTTCCTCCGGATGGAAGGATCCCACACCTCCCCACCCCCACCTGGCCGTGGAGCCTTGCTCGTCCTTCCCCTCTCCCCTCCCCCGCAGGCCTGCAGGCTGCCCCTCCCCCCTGCGACGCAAATTGGCCAGGAACACATCAGGGGTCCTGGAGCCCCACGCTGGGGCACCCTAGCCCACGAAGTTGGGGACCTTGGAGCAGTTGCTGCTCCACCTTGTGCGGCCCCTGAAAACTTGAGAGCAGTCAGCAGCGGGGGTCTCGTTGGCCCAGCCCCTGCAGGTGCCCACTTGAGCAGGATGCCTCCGCCCAGGGCAGCTGGAGTGTGGGTGGCTTCCTTGGAGCAAAGGGAAGCAATGTGCCCGCGGCTGGGGCACAGTCCCGCACGTGGGGAGTGGGGGTGACAAACGCAGGTCGAGGGCGGGGCCGCTCCTCCCTAAATTAGGGGCCTGCAGCAGATGGACGCGGGCCAGCCCTGGCAGGAGAAAGTCGCGCTCCTTTTGGAGCGGACAACCTAGAAAGTAGCCCAGGCTGCCCCGTGTCCCGTGTCCTCTCTATCTCCCTAGCCTCTGGGGGTGCCAGAGAGGAAAGCTGGAGGCAGTACAAGCACACACGGAGCTGAGGTGCAGCATTTTTCGGCCTCTTTATTTAGAACCCGGCGGACGAGGGGCCGGGGCAGTGGTGCAGACGGCTCAGGAACCATTTTAACAGATTTGTCTTCAAGTTTAAAATAATCATAATAATAAAAGAGACAGCGAAAGCGCGAAGAGACTGCAAGCTAGATGGGCTTGTACGGCAGCTACAGCTTGTGAGCGACCCCCTCCCCCCAGAGTCCGCTATAAAAATAAATTTACATTTGTCGATAACCAGATGCGTATGATGTGCCTTTGGCATAACCAATAACCGAGCCGCGGCGTGGCAGAGCGGCCCACGCCTCGACATAAATAGAAAATATAAGTTAGTATAACTTTAAAAACTTTTTGTACAAATATACATGTTTTTTTTCTTTTTTCCTTTTTTTTTTCTTTTTTCATTTTTTTGCACTGAGTTTCAGCAGAGATTAAACATTTTATATAAATGACTCTTAAAGCTTTACACCTTGGGACCAGTGTACTCCTCGTGCAGAATACATTTAGATATAAAAGACGTTATTAATACATTGCACAGTTTTCAAACTTTAAACACAAAACCGAACGCTGCTCCGTTGGCAGCTGCCGCCGGTTGCTGCTACATGGACGGTCCCAGCCGAGGCCCAGCGCTCCTGTCCTGTCCGCTGCCCAGCGGGCTCCCTCGGGGCTCTTGGGCGCGAGGCTGCGGGAGAGAGGCTCGTGAGCGAAAGGAGACAGAGTGACCGCGAAGACCCCGCGGGGCGGCTCCTGCCCGCCCACCAGGACCGCCGCGCTCACCTCACCGCAGCCGCTTGCGCGGGGTTTGCTCCGCCGAGCCCACGGCTGGAGCGCCACCGGGCGCGGTACATCCCGCGGGGACCTCGTTGGACGCCTTGGCCTCGGGCGCAGATCTCTTGCGCTTGGCGAAGAAATCTGCGGGCGACGGCGCGCGCCGCGGGTCAGGGCGGGGCTGGCCGGGGAACCCAAGAGGGGGCCGGGAGGGGGCGCGGGCGGCTGGCCCGCCGGGGTGAGGGCGCCGTCCCCGCCCGCGCCGAGGTCCGCGGCGGGTCAGCTTTGTTTACGTCGCCGCGCAATGTGCTGTGTAAGCATTTCCCCTTGTCCCGCGGCCAAGCCCCCCGGGGCTGCCGCCGCGCTTAACCCCCTCCGCGCCGCGATCGCCGCGCCCGGGGAGGGGATCTAGGGACCCGGGCGAGGATCGCGCTCCGAGGGGGCCAGAGTGCGCCCTCCCATCCCTCCCGCGCGAGCCGCTCCAGCGCACAACAACAGGGCGGGGACCGGGTGCGGGCGCAGCCGCGCCCTGCGCGCTGCGGGCCCTTTAATGCCACGGGAGGAGGCGGGGACCAAGTGAGGCCCCCGCGAGCCGGGGAGCCCGGCCGGCCGGACAAAGCAGGGCCGGGCCGGGGCGGGGCCGCGCGGGACTCACCGGAGATGAGAGGCCCGGGCAGCTTCTTGATCGCGGCGCCTCCGGCGGCGGCAGTGGTGGCAGCAGCGGCGGTGGCGGCGGCGGCGGTGGCGGCAGTGCCCGGCGCGGGGCGCCCCGAAATCCCTGAGTGCAGCGGCTCGGCGAGGGGCTCCTGGCTGCGCGGCGGCGGGACCGCCTCCTGCTCAGCGTTCTCCTGCGGCGCCACGGCTGGGGCCGGGGTGGGCGCCACGGCCGGACCGCTGGACGGCGACGCCGGCGCCTCCCCGAGGCCGTCGAGGGGCTCATCGGCCGGCGGCCCGGGGGGCGGGCTATCAGCCGCGCCGTCCGGGCGGGGCCGGGGCGCCAGGAGCAGGCGACAGCGCCCCACCTGCACCGTTTCGCGATAGAAGGCGGGCACAGAGTCGCTGTCCACCTCCGTCCACTGCAGGCGCCCGGGGCCCCGCAGTGGCATGTCCTGCTGGAAGTTGTAGTCCCAGCGGCGCTGGTCCTCGGCGCTCAGCTCGGCCAGGCGGATCTGCAGCTCGCGGCTCAGCTCCTCGTGGTCCACGGGCCCGAAGAGGCTGCGGCAGGCGCTGGTGCGCGCGAACAGGGGATAGGTGCGGCGGGCGACCAGGCGCTCCATTGCCAATACGCTGCGGAGATACACGTCGGACATGGCCGGGGGCTCGCGGGCCCGGGCCGCGGAAAAGAAGAGGAGAGGAAGAGGAGGAGGAGGAAGGGAGGAGAGGAGGGCGGAGGCCGGGAGCAAGTGAGACCCCGCGGAGCCGGAATCTGCATTTGCAAAGGGACGCGGCGGGAGGGCGGGCGCGGCGGCTACCTGACTGTCCGGCTGTGGACTGCTCCTGCCTCTCACTCTCTGTGTCGTCCGGCCGGCGGCCGCGCCCCCTCGGTGCCTGTCCTCGCTCGCTGGCTCAGGCCTGGCTGGCACCCACCGAGCACAGAGCACTTGGCCTGTGGAACGCCCAGTCCTCGCGCGCCCCTTTATACGCGAGGGTCCGACCCCCCCCCCCCCGCGCGCGGGCCCCGCCGCGATTAGCATAATGTAGTATTTTCAGTTTCAACAACACCGCGGCGATTGGCCGGCGCCGCGCTGCCCCCGCCCTCGGCGGCCTGGCCCCCGCGCGCCGCCCATTGGCCGCGCGCACACACACCCGAGGGCAGGCGGGGCGCGCGGGCCGATTGGCGGGGCGCGGGCCGCGCGCAGTAGCGGGGAAGGGGGCGGTGAGCGGGGCGGGGCCGGAGTTAAAGGGGCTCTGCGGGCGGTAACGTGACACCGCGGCGCCCCGCCCCCTCGCCCCATCCCCCCCGCTCCCGCCCCCCGCCGGCTCCTTTGTCTGCAGGCGGGGGCTGTGCGGCGGCCGCAGCGGCGGCGGCACGGGCGCCCCCCTCGGCCGGCGCCCCCTCCCCGGCGCAGCGGGCGGCGGTCCCCGGCAGGCCCGGCGTCCGGCCAGGCCCGATTCGTGCCCCGCGAGCGCCCAGCTCCGCCACCCGCGCTCCCCATCGGGTCTCCCGCGCCAGCTGATGGGGCTTTAACCCGCCGCGTCCAGCTCGTCCCTGGCTGGAGCGAGACGGGGTCTTTGGCTGCCCCCGCGCGGCCTGCTGCGCCCGGAGCTCGTGTCCCTGGCAGGGTTCCGCGCACCTGGAGCCCTAACACACCTGCTGGAGCTAAGGCCTTCCAGTGGGGAGAGGGGGCCAGGAGGAGGGAGGGTCGGCTGCACTCTCCCCAAAGAACGAAGTAGCAAAGTGGCAGACACCTCGAGAGCCAACCCTCAGCCTCCTGGAGCCCAGGTCTGGAGTCTGGAGCTCTTGGGACCCACGCAGCCCTGCCCAGTGGATGAGAAAGAGACTGAGCCCGTCCTGGGCTATGCCCAACACGTCACTGACCTGCTGGGCCAGGCCACTCCAGGCTGCGGCCACAACAGGCCAGAGGTCTGAGTGCCCAGGCTGGCTAGTGGCTGTTGTGTTGGGTGGGGTATTGGACTGGGCCCTAGAGGTTTCTCCACTGGGGTGAGCCTGGCCCCGCCTGGCCTAGGGCCTTGACTGGTTATGCTGATCCTCTAGGCCAGCCTCATCCCTTGTCACACAGAGAACCCACCCCCCGGGGGGGGGGGGCGGTGATGAGAGGCAGCCCTGCTCTGCTATAGGAGCTGCACTCTTGTCTACCATCCTGGAAGACCAGCACCCCCCTCGTGACAGGGCATGCAAGCCAGAGGGCCCCATCACAGGTGTCAGTGGTGGGGAGGCCACCTCAGAAAGGGGGGCACCTGCAGGGCCCAGGCCCCTCTCCCCCACACAGTGCACTCTGGTGCAGCCCTCATCCTCCCTGGTGGCTCTCCACCCAGCGGGGCCAGGCCACGAGAGACCATGACTTTCTGCTGCTTTCCCTTTGGCCCAGCCTGTCATGAAGCTGGGAGGCTAGAAAATGCCTCCAGCCCCCTCCACAAGCCGGGAGCAGCCCAGGTGTGGGGGCTGGGGCACCTGTTGGAGGGTCCAGTGGAGACCTGAGCTCTCAGCCCCTGTCCCAGGTGAGCCCATGAGCCCAGCGAGAGAGAGAAGGTAAGGCCGACCCAACCCCACCAGTAGGGTCACGTGGGCTCCAGGACACCCCAGGGATGGGACACGGTGATAACATGCAGGAGGTCTCCTGGGTCCAGGGGAGGTGAGGTTTGTAGTGAGCAGGGCGAACAGGAGAGGGTATCAACAGGGCGGGTGCCACTCTTGGCTCTTGATAGCAGGACCAGACGTGATGACTTGTGTTTACTTCTTTATTCTTTTCTGTACACTGTATTCCAAATTTCCCACAAGCTCAGAGGCGACAATTTTTAATCTTCAGGAAAATAAAGAAGCTGATGAAAGCTCCCCAGGCCTCATGGACTCCTTGGGGTGCTGATATTACCTGGCCTGGGGCTAGAAGGAGGCAGGGCCTTGCCAGGCCCTGGTGCCACAGCCACACTAGCCTCCCCAGAGACACCGTGTGCAGGGCCATAGCATGCAGTGACCACAGATATGGAACCGTGTGGGCTCCAGGATCTCCCAAGAGGTGAGGATGCCCTGGCTCCAGCCGGCTGGGAGGGCAGGCAGGGAAGGAGCCCACCCAGCCCCAGCCCTGCTCTGGACACCCAGGGGAGCCCATGCTCTCCTCCCTGGCAGGGACTGCCCTGTGGTGTGAGCTCCCGTCTGTGCTGGGCCCCCTAAGGGCAGGGGACCTAGCATGTGCTGGATAAATGAGCAGGAGCTGGCCCTACACCAGGCCTCTGTAGGCCCCCACCCTCCCCACGCACGGTCCAGGGTTTCTCCCTGCCTTTAGTACCCACCGGACACCTCCATGGGTGCTGGCTAGTTCAGGCCAGTGGGTCCCAGGGCCCCCACAGTGACCAGCCCGACAGCATGTGATGCTGAGCCCTGCCTCAGAGTGGTATGTCACATACGTGTCATCACTCTGGCAGTTTTGGAGCCCCTAGCCAGTGTGGAGGGCTGCACAGGTTTTCGTGCATTCCCTTGCTGGGCCTCCCCTGTTTTACAGGGAAAGGAACGGAGACGGAGAAAAAGAGAGAGAGAGAAAGTTCGTGCGGAGGCTGCCAGAGCTACTCAGCAGGGAGGGAGCGGGGTTCGACCCAACCATCCAGCTGCCTGGCTTTCTCGTGCGGTTTCTATCTGGGCCTCCTACTTTATTTCTCCAGGGGCCATGGGGCCCTCTCTCCGCCTCATTAGGGCAGGGAGGTGACCTTCTCGGAGTGTGTGACCCTGAATTTGATTAAGGATGGTACCCACCGGCTTCCTGAACCTGCTGGTCCCAGGAGTGGGGGTGGGTCCCTCGGCCAGAGCCAGGAACAGACCTGGAGGAGGAGCGCCCAGGCGAGCTGGGGGCTGGGAGTCTGAGGCCCAGTCCTCCACTGCGAGGGGCCCTGAAGCAAGCAAACATCTCTCTGGGCACAACAACCAAGCTCTACTTTTGTAATTAAAATTATATCCCAACGAAGAAAGGAAACAAGAGGAACAATGTTTGTTCTCCGTGCTACTGCAGACGCAGAACCAACAGGGGAGGGGTGCTGGCCCCCGAGGACCAGTAAGGAAAGCCCATGAGCTGCCCCAGCTCCCCAAATCCTGCCTGCGTGGCAGCGGGGGAGCCTGCTTTGGGGGGGATCTCATAAGCACCTAGCCCCCCAGCCCCCTGCCGGCATCTTGCATGTACATTTCGGTAATTCTTAGCCGATCCAACAGGAGCGAGCGACAGAGTAAGAGCAGCAGTCAGCAGACCGGCTCCTTTCCTCCCGAGCACACAGGAAGACCACATTCCCAGCCCCGTGGCAGCCACAAAGGTGGGGCCGCGCACTCTGCACCACTTCCAGGCAGGCGCCCTCCAAACCAATCCAGCAATCCTTCTCCCCCCTTTCCTCCCCACTCTGCTGGCCAGATGGGGGGTCCAGGGAGGGACCCCTGGGGACAGCAGAGCCTCTGAATTACCACGCAGAGCAGAACCACCAGCCCCCGCAGCGCCCTCTGCACACCCACTGGCCTGTGATGGGGGTGAGAAACGTTGATTGTGTCTTAAGCCACTAAGAGTGGGGACTTGTCTGTTACAGGCACTCCTTACCCTGGTGCACGTACAGGGCATGGCCACATTTCGGTGGGCATTTTCTAGAGGAGGAAACGGAGGTTCAGGAAGATTAAAGAACTTGCTCCAGCTCACAGTGGTTATGGCAGTTAACCTCATGCCCCACCCCTCGTGGGGTTTGCTTCCCCTCACAAGCCCCCCGCGGTCAGGGGATATCGAGGTTTCCTTTTACACATGCAGAGACTGAGGCTCGGAGGGGACACCCACTTGCCCGAGTGCGTGGCGAAGCCGGCAGGCCCAGGAAGCGCTGTCCCGGCCACATGCTGCCCCCTGGCGGCTGACGTCAGCACCAGCGCCCCTCTGGCTGCCCCAAACCTCCGTTCACCGGGGGAGCCACACGTAGCCGTTTCTGGAAGCCCACTGGGGCAGTCTGTGTGCCCCTGCCAACCCCCTAGCTGTGCTCCCAGGGACCCTGCAAGGGGTGTCCGTGTCTGGCCCCCTTCCAGCAGCCTCCCCAACTGTTCTCCAGGGTGGTGCCTCTTCTGAGGAGGCCAGAGGGATACTGCGAACGCTGAAACCACCAGCTACCTCAAGTCTGCCTTGCACCGGGGCTGGGCGCCTGGCCTTGGTTAATCCTTTTGAGAACCTGCAAAGGGAGCTGTCTTGATGCCCGTTTTGCAAGGGAGGAGCCTGAGGATCAGAGAAATTCAGCAACCTGCCTGAGATCACCCAGCGCTCAGTGACAGCAGACCTGTGCCTTGCGCCCAGCCCCGAGCCCCTCCACCAGACTTCTGCGAGGGGCTGATGGGCACAAAAGCAGAAGAGGAAAGAAGTCAAGGGTCCTGAGCTCCTAGTGGGCATCTGGGGGGGGAACAGCCCTGCCCAGGGGTGGCTGACCCCTCGGGTGTGTCCCACCAGGAGTTGTGACCAAGCTCCTGCCCAGCCCCGGCGGCCTTCCTTTGTACAGGTCTTGGCCTGTCCACCACAAGCCCCACCAGGGCAGAGCCCTCACTGCCCCATCCAGCTCCTGCAGCATACCTGCTGCCCACACAGCGCTGGAAGGGCCACTGCTTTGGCCTCAAGCCGCGTGACCCAGCGGCGGTCCTTTGAGAAGGCTCTGGACAGGCCTGGGAGACGCCCTGGGGAGGCCGGTGCCCCTCTGAGCCTCACCTTCTCCTCCATCGGATGGGGCCTGCAGGCCCCAGGGGTGTGGGGAGTTACAGATTAACTAGCCAGCCCCCAGCCACAGGCAGCGGGGCGCAGAGGCGCGGGGGGGGGGGGGGGAGGTTTTCCGGCGCACACTTGGCGGGGGCCCAGCCCCGGGCTCAGCCAGAACTTTCCTCCCGCACCGAGTTCCCGCGCTCGGCTCGCCCCGCCTCCGGGCCCCCCAAGGACGGGCTGTTCTCGGGGTGGCTGCCAGGCACGTCCTCTGCAGGTGCCGGCCTCCCTCTGGTGCCGCGTCCGCATGCCGCAGAGCACAGCGAGAGTCAAGAGCTCCGATTACAGGGACTGCCTTGTGCTCTGGGTCTGGGCCGGGGGTCCTGGCTCCCTGGGAATGGGGGGAGGGGCTGGGCAGGCCCTGGGGGAGGAGCGGCGAGGACAGGGAACAGCCCTGGACGTGAGAGCTCTGCACCATCTCCAAAAACCCACTCAGGGGCTACGTACGGCCCCTGGGGTCTTGAGCAGGGGGCCAGCCTCCTCCCAGCTTGCAGGGAGCTTTTCCTGGTTCAGCACTGACTGTCCCAGGAGAACCTGGGCCACTGGTCACCCTAAACTCCAGACAGACCCTCCCAGGGCTGGGGAGGGGTCCCTGGGGAGGGGCAGGCATGGAGGAGGGTCTCAGATGCCCTCTGTGGCCAGTTCTGAGCCCCACTAGGCCTCCCTCCTCCTCCCCACCTGCAGGATGCAGACCAGCCCTTCCCTGGGCAGGGAGGCTCACTTTGCCAGGGAAATGGCAAGAAAAACGAATCTGGGGTGCTCATGCTGCCCCCCGACTTCCTGTCTAGTCTTCTTGAGCTAGTGGGGACCCTATGAGTCAGCATCTTCTGCCCACAGGTACACCGGGAACCCCTACCTCCCACCCTGCTTCCAACACCCCCACATGGTGTTCAGAGAGGCAGGAAATGCCAGGGAGGAGATGTGGGGTCTCCATCTGCACCCCCTCACCCCTCCTCACAGCAGGACCTGGCCCTGCAGTTATGGAGGAACGAGGGGCAGGAGCCCGTATGCCCGCCGGGCCCCGGGCGGGGGCTTCCTAGGCCTGGGGAGAGCTTCATCCTAGACACTAGCTGCGCGCCTATGCAGTGGCACACGCGGGGCCGGTGCCAGGGCCTCCCTGGGGACTGTGACGTCCCCGCATGGCCCCCACAGCAAGTCGGGCATGAGGAAGGGGCAGCCCCGGCCCTCTGCCCGTCCGTCCGGGAAGGAGGAGAGCCTTCTCCATGCCACTCACTCCGCATTCCCTCATTCACCACATTGTCCACTCCTCCCGGCCGGCTCCCCAAGGCGGGCAGCAGTCGGTCAGGACAGAGGCCGGAAGGTGAAAGCCGGCCGGTCCAGCCCCTCCCTCCCCCGACAGCGCGGGCAGGCGCTGAGCCAGGGGCAGCAGTGACTGTCCTCGTCCTTGGGGTGGGCGAGGCAGCCCCTGAGCCGCCCGCCAGACCAGCCAGTCCGCCTCACCGCCTGCCCGCCAGCCACAGGCCCTGAGGCCAAAAGCCGGGCGCCTGCTGCCCCCTGGCGTCCGCCGCCGCCAGGAGCCCGCCGGCCAGCCCACCCCACTGCCCCCGGCCCCTCACTCACTCCTCACTCTGTGGGTGACTTGGGCAAGGGCCCCACTGTCTGTGCCCCGAGTCTCCTCCAGTCTGAGATGGGGGATCTGCCCAGCGCAGCCACTGGGGCTGTGGAGGGGGAAGCCTCACTTTCAAAAACAACCCCAACAGCCCTCGGTGCTTGTGGGCGGCTGCAGCTCACACCTTGGCGGCTGGCCTCTCCTGTCTCCAGGGCCAAGGAGCAGGGAGGGGAGAGGGGAAAGAGACAGAGGCTGAAGACCCAAGGTGAGGGCCGGCCCTTCCCTTCCCTCCCCCTTCCCTCCCCATGTCCCCTCCTCGTTCCCCTCTTCTCCTTCCCCTCTGCTGCCCTTCAGCCCCTCCCCCCTTCCTCGTTCCCTTCCTCCTCATCCGTAGCTCCTCCCCTTCCTCTTCCTGCCCTGTCCCCCCTGCATCCCAGCGCCCTCTGCCTTCGTTCCCTCCTTCCTGCTGCTGGTCAAGGCCCCCAGGCTCTCAGAGCTCCGAGGCCAACATGGGCCTCCCCCTTAGGCTGGCACCTGCCCGCCCCCGCCACCACTGTCCTGGGGCCTGGGCGACCACAAGTGGACACGCACTCACGCACCTTCGGTTATCAAGCACAAGTGGACTCCAGCCACTTCTGACAACGTCAATGACCCACCCAGTAATAACTACCATTTCTGGGCTGAGAGCTGGGGTCTGGCGGGGTTCAGGGCAGACGCAGGCCCTGCCAGGCAGGAGCACCCGGCTAGGGGAGCCTCAGACAAGAAAGCAGGCCTGAAGGGATGTGTGTGCCCCAGAATCTCCATCAGCTGCCCACACCCCCCAAAAAGTAAACCTGCAACCGAAGGGAACCCCGTGGGCCACCAGGGAAGGCCTGGGGTCCACCTCCCAGCCACCCACAGCCAGGAACAAACTCTGAGCCCCACAGCTACTGGGGCACTCCGTGCTATGATGGCGGGAAGTGGGGTACAGCAGGAGTTCCCATCCGGGCCCACCCCAGATTGGGATGAGGAAGAGAAGCCTGGGAAGGGAGGGGGTCCCAGGCAGGGAAACGGCCCTGCCAAGGCCCCGAGCCGGTCATGGCTGGTGCCCAGAGGGTGAGAGAGAATGAGCTCTCCTTGGGCTGGAGAGGGCCAGGCCTGGAGGGCCTGGGAGTCCAGCCCAGGAGGAGCCCTGGAGGGTTCCGGCTCGGGGGTCCAGGGTCCTGTGACTGGATGGTGGATGCAAGTGCTCTGGGCAGAGGCTGGGAGGGAGGCGAGGATGCGGCTGAAGTCAGGCAGCACGGAAATGACAGTGCCCCAGGCCGGGGCAGGGGCTGGGGGCAGGGAGGGACAAGGTCAGAGGGCTCTGGGACCCTGGGAGGGGCAGGAGGAGTCCGGAGGATGGTGCCAGGAGGTGCCTCTGTGGTGCTAGAGAGCAGGCAGGAGGGGAGCAGGCAGCAGGCAGCAGGCCCTTGCTAGGGGGAAAGGAGAGTGCGGACATAGCCCATGCTGCCCCCAGGGTGCTGGTGGGCCCGCATTCCTGCTGGTGGCCACCTGATTTTCCACCTCTGGCTGCTCCATGCCGGCAGCATTCATGTAGCAAGGGGAATGGGGCAGCGGGCAAGGCAGGGGCACTGCCTGACCAAGGGGCAGACCTGTGGGCTTTGGAGTCAGGCAGAGTGACTGCCTGCTATGGCTGTGTAACCTTGGACAAGTTGCTTAACCTCTCTTTACCTTTGCTTTCTCACCTGCAAGGCTCCTGGTAAAGCTCGGAGGCCATGTCTGTATGTGCCTTGCACAGTGGCTCTCTCCTTGACAAGGTGACATCACCCTCACCATCGTCGGTCTCTCTCTCCAGCCCCAGAGGGGTGGCCAGACACAACCCACTGCCGGCAACCCCTCCAGCTGCTGGTGTGGTGTAAACTGGACATTCGCTAGGAGCCCAGGGACATGGGCTGGCAGGGGGACTCAGACCCCAACAGAGAGAGGCACTTAGACCCCCATGTGTGCGGTTCCTCAATCACTTATCGGGCAGGATGAAATGGTATTTATATAATAAGCAGTTTAGACAGTGCACGCCCCCAGGTTCAGGGGGGTCCGTGGGACACAGATCGCTGTGACTCTGGGCGGTCTGTCTTCATCTAACACGCAGGCCCGTCCCACCTCTCATGTGCCTCAGTTTGCAAAACGTGTGCAAGACCCAGCGCCCCGGAGCTGAGCAGGGGACCAGGGCCTTGGAAACTGACCCGGCTGGGTCCCAGGGGCCCAAAGCAGGGAAGGGAGGCTGCTCCTTCGCACTTCTTGAGAGGTCGGTGTGGCTGCCCCCAACAGAAACCAAATGGCCAGGCTCCCTGAAACCGCCACCCAGGCAGCGGGAGGAGGGCGGTGCTGGCCGGGGGTCCTCTAGGGCAAGAGGAGGTGCGTGGGTTTGTAACTTCTCTTCTGGCTCTCTGGAAGTCCTACCTGCTTCTCTCTGGAGTCTCTACTGAGTTCCCAGTGGGCGGAGCTTCTAGAAGACGCTGGATGTGGGGGGGATGGTCAGAACATGGGCGGTCCCTGCCAGCTGGGGGAGGAGTGGGGGAGGAGGGATGGGGACGGAGGGAGGCAGTGGTGGGGGTAGATGTGGGTGCCTAGGAGACAGGCATTTGCAAACCTCCAGGTCCCTCAGGCATGTGCCTGTTGGGGGACAGAGGCACCGGCGCATGGGGAGGAGTGTGTTCGTGCCACCTCTCCTGCCTCAGTTGTCCTCCCACCTCAGCCAGGTGAACAGGTGCGTGGTTGCTCTGCCATTTTGGGAAGTTCCAAGGCCCATCTCTTCCTGACTCCGGGCTGCCCTTCACCCTCTCACGCCGCCTCTGAGGCCCTTGCCAGGCCGGACCACTGTCTGCTGGCTACTTCCCCCTCCAGCCTCCCTGGGTGGATACCCCTCCTTTGAAGCTGTTGTTCCTGCCCGAGGACAGATGTTGGGGCGAGGCGTCCCTCAAGGAGGCCTGGAGGTGGGGCCCCGTGACCTTGCGGTGCCCACCCCCACAACGCCTCTCAGGCTGTCCATCCCCCCCACCCCAGTGTCTTCCCTCCCTTCCTGTAGGTCCAGGTCCAGTGTGAGTCTGTCTGGCCTCCAGGGACCCGTGAGGGGAGGGTATCAGCCATCCCGCTTGGTCTAGATCTGTCCCTTTTTCACTTGGAAAGCCCCGCATCCCGAGAACGCTTCAGTCCTGGGCTAGCTGGGGCAAGTGGCACCCACAGGAGGGTCTCCCCACGCAGACCCTGAGTTTCCCAAGAGCAGGGTCCCCCAACCCTCCTCTCCTCTGGTCCCCTGGCCCGTGGTGGGAGAAAGGGGACACAGACACCCTATACTGTACCCCACTGTTACCCGAGGGCCTGTCTGCAGGCCTCCCGCCGTGGACACCGCCTCCAGCAGCCTTCTTGGCCTCACCTCCCCATCAAGGCCTTGATCTCTCTTGGTTGTGGCCATTGCTGGCACAAGCCTCCGGAGCGAGCGACCCCCACCCCACTGTGTGGGACCCCACACTGTCCCAGCACTGGGCCAGGACAGAGCAGAGCTCAGTGGGCAAGAAGTGGGTGCTCGCCCGTCCTGGGACCCCAGGCCTCTGCCCCCTGAGCAGGCTGCTGCCCTCCCTCCACCTGGACACTGAGGTCCTGGATCACCAGAGGCCGGTGGAGAAGCCCCCGCTGGCCAGCAGAGCCTCCTCCAAGAACCTGGTCATGCCCTGGCCTGAAGGCCTCATCCCAGGAACCCACCCACAGGGTGAGGCAGAACCGACGCCCAGCTCCAGGGAACTGGCCTAGGACAAGGTCCAGCCCCGGCCCCTTCCTCCAAGAAGCCCCTGTCCAGACTCCAGCCCCAGGAGCCTATTCATGGATTCCAGCTCCCAAAGGCTCCTTGGCACCTGCCAGCCAGCCCCTCACGTGGCACCTGCAGAGGGACTTTGTGAACCCACCCTCCCAGACCCTTAACCTGACCGCCTCTGAGAGGGAGCTGACAAACTGAGGCCGGGCCCCCAATGCCTGCAGCAGGCGGGGGTGCCCCTCGCAAGGCTATGACTCCAAGGACAGCGCACCAAGCGGGAATCTGACCACAGGGGACACTGGGCAGGGTGCACCTGAGGGCCTGGAGCACAGACGCTGCTGGGAGGTCTGGGCTCCCCTGCTGGCCTGAAACTGCACATCACCTGGGCTGAGAAGGGGGCCAGGGGACCCACATCCCACCGTGCCCCATGTCTTGGTCCCACCCCAGTCAGAACCTTGTTGGCATCCCTGAAAAGGTGACATTTAAGGCGGGCCCTCGGGGAATTACAAGAATCATAAGCACTATTCCACGTGCTTCCCATGGGACCCCTAGTCAGCCCACTCCTGGGCTCATTTCATGCAGAGTCAGGCCCTAAATGCTATCTGGATGCAGAAGACGCCCTGAGCCTTACCTGCAGCTCAGACCACAGCCCCAGACCATACTCTCCTGCACCTGTGTGCTGACCCATGGCCACCCACGTGAGCACTGAGCTCCGGCGGGTTCTCCCCTGAGAACAGGCCCCCGCTCCCCTTCTCAGCTCCATACTCCCAGCCCACACCCAATCTATCAGGACATGCCGTCAGCCCTGCCTTCCCTGGCTGTGCAGAATCCCACTCCCACGCCCTCCACTGCCACCTACCGTCCAAGTCCACATTACCCTAGTCAGGACTGCAGAAGCCTCCTGTGCTGGCCCACCCCCCTCAGTCCCTGATCAGCAGATCAGAGGCTCCTTCTAGGACATAAGGCGAGCTCAGAACCCTAAAATGGCTCCACTGCATGCAGAGCAAAACCTACACACTCAGAATCAGTGTATCATTTACTTGTGCATCATATGGATTGGGCATGATCTGCCCATCCTACACGTGCGCACACACACAGGCACGTACATACATGCACACATGCACACAGGCACATACATACATGCACAGGCACAGGCACGTACATGCATGCACACACATGCACACACAGGGACATACATGCATGCACACACACCGGCAAGTATATACATGTGCGTGCATGGGCACATGCATACATAGGCACGCACAGGCATGTACACACGCACACACACGCACAGGCACCTGCATGCACACGCATGCATGCGCACACACCCTGGCATTCTCAGGCTCACTATATTGCACACTACGTGGGGGCCATCACATTTGTGGGCTGAGCACCCCAAGCACCTGGCGCGGAGCCCAGCACACAGTGGTGCTCGATAAGTGTCTGTGGGTTTCAGCGAGGCTGCCTGTTTCCTGGCCCATCACCGGCTCAGAGGCCCAGGCAGCGGGTTTGCGGAACGGGCCCTCCAGCCACTTAGATCCTTGGACTCACAGGGGTCTTGCTCTCCAGCACACTTGAGCCAGTGACCGTCCTCAGGGCCTGTCTCACCTGTCCCTCCCCCTTCCAGCCCTCATGGGACCCCTCAGAGCCTTCGTGGAGACCCTCCACGATGCAGGCCTCATGGCCCCTCTCCAGACTCGACTTCTGCCCCCACTCCATCAAGGATTCTCGGTTTCCTAGACACCCCAAGCTTGGTCTCACTTCTAAGCCTTTGTCAATACTCTTCCCTCTGCCTGGCATGCCCTTCCCGCACCTGGCCAGTCTTCGCTTATTCTTAAGACTCCACGGAAGCCTCACCTCCTCTGAGAAGCCCTCCTCCCCAACCCCACCCAGATTCCTCGAGTCAGCCTGGATCAGCCTCATCTGGCAGAACTACCAGTGTTTCTCCAAGGGGTGGGGCCGGGAGGCGGTGAACGCCCTGGGGTTGGGAGTGAGTCCTGGGTTAGTGCTGAGGGTTTGTTGAGCGGCTAAGTAAGTGGGTTAGCCGCACTGGCCTCCAGCCAAAGCTGCCAGCTCTGGAGAAGGAAGTACAGGTCTAGGGATTCCAGGGTTCTGGGTGCTTCTCTTTCGTCATCCAGCCCCAAGGACAGTTTTCCCACGCTCCCTCGGGACCAGGAAGCTCCCGCCCACACCCATCCTGTGCATGACGAGTACTTAGGCTGGATCCTATCGCTTCTGCTCCAACCAGTTCCCAGCCACCCAGAGGCCCTGCTTGAAGCAGGCGGAAGGGAGAGGTGAGTAACCATCCCCTTCCTGCCTACCCCGAGCACTCCAGAGGCCCTCGGCCTCCTCCACCTGCCCCCGAGGCAGGCTGGAGTCTCCCACCCCAGCCACTCCTGCGTCTTCATCCCCAGCCCCTTCCCAAAGACCCGGGAGGAACCAGATGATGTTCCAGCCTCCTGACCAGGAGCCTCCTAGGGACCAGTCCCTTTATCTGCCCCCCCTGCCCCCATGGAACATGGAACCATCTGGAGTCCTGATCTTCCCCCAGGAGTCCTGAATCTAAGACACCCTGTGCCTGCTGTCACCGCCCCCCACCCCACACACTTCTGCAGGCCAGCCTTTCCGTGCAGTCCTTCCAGGAGACCCTGGCTGGTCCACCTGCCCCAGCTCTGGGCTATCCGTGTGCCTCCTGGGTGGCAGAGAACAGGGAGCACCGTCCTCAGATACCAGTGCATGTCCCCCACGTGCACTGTGTGGACTGAAATCTTCCTTGAACACAGGCCCACTATGCAGAGGGGTGGGGCGTGAGCCACTCCCCCGCTGATGTAGGGCCCCCTTACCCCTGCCCGGAAAGGCCCAGACGGCGGGCCCGGGCTCCCTGGCTCTGCCCTTAACTGCTGGGCTTTGTCCCCCGCCCCTAGCCCTCCCTGGGCACCGCAGGAGGGATGGGCTCCACCGCTGTCTGCCCACTGTCTCGGGCTCCTCATCTCGGGCAGCTTTCTGCTCCGCTGAGCTATAGTCAACACAGGGCAGAGGAGCCTTTGGGTCTGTGGCCTGACTCCGGGCAGCTGGGCAGGGGGTGAGGCAGTGGAGTCCTGAATGAGCATCTGTTTCCTTATCTGGGGAATTGTGCTTGGCCTCAAGGGGGACTGGCTGTAAGCAGGGCCAGGCCAGCCCCGCGGAGGGACAGCTTGAAGCCATGTGTACTTGCACACCTGGCGAAGGGGGTCGGGGGAGGCAGCAATGTGAAATGGGGAAAACTGGCACTTTAGCAATTGCCAGCAGCCTCTTGGTCTGTGGGGGGAGGCGGGGAGGGGGCCCAGGAGCTGTTCCCAGAGATTTTCCTGTCTCCCTGCCCCTCCTCTGGGTCTCTGTGCAGACCCTAGGCCAGGGACCAGCCAGCCAATGCCCCCTCGTCTCCCCTTCTCTTCTTCTTCTCCCTCCCCAACACCCCTCTCCCCTCTATCCTTCTTCCCAGCCCCTGTCCCCCATCCCTCCGCCTCTTCCCCTCTCCATCCTGGACACCTAGTGCTGCGCCACACGTCAGAGTTCCTGCCTCCCCCGCCGACCTAGGAGAAAAGCAGGAGGCTGCCAGTCGGGGCAAAGCCGGGCAAGGCAGGGAGGAGGCGGCTGGGGTCCGGAGGTCGGGGGGGGGGGGGGGGCGGGGCCGCGGGGGGCGTGTCGGCTCAGCCAATGAGAACGCGGAGGCCGCCCAGACGGGGCGGGGCTTCCCGAGTCAGCCCGGGGGCGGGGCTGGAACTCACCCCGGACGGTGGGTGTCTCGGGTCCCCTGGGAGAGCTGGAGTCCCAGGTCACCCCGGGAGGCCGGTGTCCCAGATCAGCCCAGGAAGGCGGGAGTCCCAGGTCACCCTGAGAGGCAGGGTGCCGAGCCCAGGCAGGGCCAGGCGGGAGATCACCCTGGGAGGGCTCCCCCAACCTGGACCGGCGCCATGGCTGCCCCGGTGAAGGCAGGTGCAGGAGCTCACTCCAGGAGCGCAGCCCCTGGCCCGCTCCTCACTCAGTGTGCACCCCCGCCCAGCCAGGGGTCCCTGAACTGCTGCTCTCAGCCTCTGCCCTACTTCCCCCAATTTCCCCTCACACCCCTGGGGGGGGGGGCAGCTTGGCACAGCCCTGGGTACCCTCCTTGCTGTCACCTCACCCGCCTCCTGGGCCCAGGACGCTGAAGGCGACCTTTGGGCTCAACTGTACAGTCAGATGTTAGTTTGGCAAAACTTTGTGGAGGCCTTGGTGGAGCTGAGAAACCTGGTTCCTGCCAGGTGGGGCGTGGGGAGCACACAGGGCCCAGCTGCAGCAGACTAGGTAGAGAGCCCTGCCCAGAGGGCCTGGAAGGCTGAGCTGTGGCCCCCACCCCACCCCCAGACCACTCCAGACGCCCCCTCGGGCTCTGGCTGGAGGACTAGGGGAAAGTAGGCCTTCCCCTGAGAGCTTCTCCGTAATGGTGGGGGGAGGATTCACTGTGGGCCCACAGAGCCCACCCCTCCGCCCACCTTCCCCCCCCAGCCCCCCACCCCCGGCACAGAGACCCAAACCAGCCCCACACCCCAAGAGGTGCCTACCTAGCTTCAGTCAATAACCACCCTGGGCCTGTTTCCCTCTAAAAACGGGGTGCTGGTGCCTTCCCATGCAAGGCACATGGGGCACTGAGCCTGGCCCCTGCACGCTCGGGGGAGGGTCCCTGTCTCCCGGTCCATGAGGGCTCTGTGCCCAGAGCCCCAGACTTGTCCGTCATGGAGGGGGAGGGCCACCTGCCGTGTCCTCCAAGGGTGAAACTGGCCCAAGGTCACACAGCAGGTGGCTGGAGAGCCGGGTTGGGGTCCTGCGGTGAGCGATGTCCTCTCCTGCAGGCCTTCTCCTCAGGGTGAGGCCAGGCGGGGCGCCGTCCGCCTCCTGCCCCGTGACTCAGCACCCTCGCCCAGCACAACAGGACTTTTGCCCCCTGCCTGCTCCACCAGCCTCCTGCTCAGATCCCTCCAGGGTGTCCCACAGCGCCTGTCCAGGATGCAGGAAGCCGGGGACCCCAGGGGTCGGGGCCAGTCTTCAGGTGGGATGCGCGCTCTGGGCCGGCCCTGGGTCATCCTACTCACCTACGTTCTGACTGCCATGGAGCTCACCTGCCTCTTCATGCAGTTCTCCATCATCCCAGTGAGTACCTCCCCTGGGCAGCCCGGCCGCCAGCATGTCCTCACTGTCCCTGTCGTCTTGCATCTGTGCAATGGCAGGGGCTGGGGGTGGGGGCGTGATGCTGCCCAGGCCCCTCTCACTGCGGCCCCTGCCATGCTGAACCCAAGTTAAGGGACCCGGGGACTGTGCCTCTTGACCCCTCATCAGCATGCCCTGTGCCCTGGCTGTACCGCCAGCCCTGGAGAGGGGCCGTGGGGAGCCATCCCCACTGCCACACAGCCCTGCTTGTGGCAGTGCCCCTCCTGGTGGCTGTCCTAGCTCTGTTCCTCCCCCCACCCAAGGGCCTTTGCCCTATGGATCCCTGGCCCCAGCGCCTGCTTGGCTCACGTCGTCACTGCACTCAGGGCTCTGCTCGGGTCTCCTCTGTGAAGGGCCCTCCTCCAACACCTGCCTGGTACCTAGAACCACTTCCCCTCCATCCCCGGTCCTGGTTGGTCAGTGCTTTGGCAGATGCCCATACCCTATATCCCATTCCATGATGTCAGACTACTTCTGTCTCCCTCACCAGGACGTGAGGGTGGGGCTCCATCCATCTCACTCTCTGCTGACTCAACTCCCCCAGTCTGGAATTCTACCTGGCATAGTAGGCAGTTGATTAAGTGACTATTGTTGGCTGCCCAGTTCCCACACACCCACCATCCATTCATTCCCCCTGTGCACTCTAGCTCATTCATTCAACAGACCCCTATGGAGCTGGCCCACAGGTCCCACCCTACTGGTTCCACAGCACCCGGGAGCTTTGGAAGCACCCAGAGCCCCAAAGGTCCTTTTCTATCTGATCTGGGTGGGGCTGTGACACCAGCCACTGGGCACTTTAAAAGCTCCCCAGGAGAGTCTCATGAGCGGCCAGGACTGGGGATCAGGGGGGAGGGGGTATCACCCTTGTGACCATTCTAGGCACGGCAGGGGGCACGGTTGAGCCCAACCCCCTCCCCCCTGCCTCCCAAGCCTAGCTCACTTTCACAGAATGACCTGGCCCAAGCCCAGATGTCCCTCCCTGGCACCAGGTGGCCTGGGCAGGCACCTTGGTGTTGTAGGGGAGGAAGACTGTCCTCTACCCTCTGGGTCCTTTCTGGCTGGGCTACAAATTAAAGTGACAGGAGACAGAATAACAGAAGAAAATCAGAAAAAGCTTTACAATATGTATACATGGGAGAGACCCGGAAAAACTGGGTAACTCTACAAAATGGCAGAGGTTCTCCTCTTAAATACTATCTTCAGCTAAAGACAAAGGAGGATGTTGGGGCTGGGGGGACTCAGTTATGGGAGATTACCAGAAAAGCACAGTAAACAAGAGTAAGGTTATTATGCAGATTTAAGGCCTTGCCTTCTGCATTGATAAGTTTCTAGAGATGAGGTCATCTCCCCTTCTTCCCAGTACAGAAAAAGAGATACCTTTACAAATGGAGATTTCCCTTACAAATGTAAATGTTTGGTAACCAGAACTTTGATAAGAATGGGCTTAGCAAGGACCCTCCCAGTCTATCCATATCCAGAGTTATCTATGGTGATGGCCTGTCCTGGGGATAGGCCTTATATCTTAAATCCTTTTAGGCAGTTAGTGGTGGGGGAGGGTGGTCAAAGTTTCTTTCAGAGTCTTCTGAGGCTTTAGTGTCTTCAGCTGTAAATAATCCACATATCAGAGTAGCACATCTTGGGGCGGCCTGCCCTGAACCCCATCAGTGTCCTCCTCTGAAACTTCCCTGGAAGTTTCAAAGCCCTTTTGAAACTTAAAGAAGTTTCATAATCCAGAAGCTGAATGGTAGATTGTTCCATCTCACTGAAGGCATTTCTTAGTCCTGATAATAGATCAGTCCAATTAAGTTCATTTTAGAAGGCAGTGATGCAGGTGGGCTCCCAAAGTTAGGCTTATATTGTGGAAGCTGGCAATCAGGTATTTAATAAGAAGTATTTCTACGGAAACAAAAGAAAAACAAGGTTAATGGTTGTAGCAAATTATAAACCAGTTTCTGAGTTCAGAGGACAGCCAGTTAAGAAGATTTCTAGACGTCAGCATCAAAGAAGTATCTTTTGTCGCTTAAAATGTCTCTGATGATGTCATTGAGTGTTCAGGTACCCTTTCGAGTGGCTTACACAGCAACAGGCCTGCTATCGTGCTGATCTCTCTTCAGTTTATATCAAGTTGTCCCACTTCAGTTTGCAGAGCTTCAGGAAAAATGTGGGTTCAGTTCTCAATGATTCCAAATGAAAAGGATGGGAAAATTAAAAACATTAGTTCAGAGATTTGTAGCCAGATATTTCAGGAGATCAGAAGAATTCAGGATATAGTCCAGTTTACAGGTAGAAAACAAAAACCTCAAAGACAATCAACAAAACTGGGATTTAATATCCACAAATGTGTACTAGAGTTTTTACTGAAATAATTTGTCTCTCTAAAAGTACCCTCATTTTTACCAAAGATAGCCAAACTAAGACTAACTAGTTTGTAAAATAAGTCTAGTTTCAATAAATTTGGCCCAATTATTTACATAAGTACAGCAAGAATAGCAACTGATCATATAGGCTCTTTTAAATCTGCTTTGCTGGAACTTTTTATAAGGAACCTTAGATTGAACTTCAAAGGCCTCTCGAGACCAGGAAAGCCAAGCCAAGGATTTGTCATCAGATTTTGCCTGCAATACTTACAGATTTGGGTGGATTCCTCTCTTCTCGAAGTCCCCCAAAATATTTCGAGGTTCTTTGCACCTGCCAGATAAGTGACCTTCCTTACTTAACCAGGTAAGATTGCTTGGAACTTCTGTAAACAAGGTATCAGGCCAATATTTCCAAGTGGCTTTATTCCAGAAAGGCAATCTTTATTCCTCAAAAGCTGTCTTGTCATATCTGAGTCTGTATGTTTCTCTCAAAATATGACATTCCAGTCAAAGCCTTCGTAATATAACCAAAGTTTCCAATTGTGTCCTGTTATAAGGAGAACAGATTCTTACTGAACTTATGCAAATAACTATATTGCCATGAAATAAGAATGTTCACTTACTAAGAGTTTCCAAATCTGGAGGGATCAGGTAGAGAGAAAAAGATAAATGTTTCAATTCTGCTCACGAAGGTATAATTTACCAAATTGCTATAAGTCATAGTTAGCTTGAAAGAGAAGAGAAAAAGTTTTCCTTAAATCTGAAAAAACAAAACATTTTTTTAAATCAACAATATTTCAAGCAAAAGTTATAAAAATTATAATCATCCTCGATCAGTTCATTCAGTCCTATGTAATTGATTCTTGATCTTAATCTTGTTAGCAGTTTCGTGAATTCAGTTTCTCCATTAGAGTTCTGTAATTTCTTACCCAGTTCAGTTTTGCCATCTGAAAGTTTGTCGGAAACCTATATTCCAGAGCACATATCCAGAGTACATACAGAGTCCTTTTCATGAATCTCTCTGAAGATGAAAACATTTGCAAAAACATCAGAGTAAAGCAAGAGCTGTCTCTAAACGCCAAAAGACTTAAAAATGACAATTGACAAAGAAACTTGGTTAATTTTGTGACATACAAACCTTTAAAATAACAACCAGAATTATGACTGATAACCAGGACAGATCATAATTCTTGGAATGTTATATAATTTTTAAAACACTTATATCAATAACATTTACCCACCTAATGCCACCCAAGAAGGTATATCATCACTTATTTGACAATGCTTCCCATGTAATTTAACATACTAAATAAACCTAATAAGTCTAGCATCTTCCTGCTTATAGGAAGAGAGCAAATTTCTTTGAGAAGTCCCAGGGGCTCTCTGAAAATTCTCAAAGGAAAAAAAATTTTTTTTCCTTCTTTTTCCAGGTCAAAAGAAAGACTTCATTCAAGATTTGAATAATTTTGGGGGGGAGGGGACTTGTCAAAAATATCAAAAGAGGGGCCGGCCTGGTGGTGCAGCAGTTAAGTGCACACACTCCGCTTTGGCAGCCCGGGGTTTACAGGTTCAGATCCCGGCTCAACGCACTGCTTGTCGAGCCATGTTGTGGCAGCATCCCATATAAAGTAGAGGAAGATGGGCACAGCTGTTATCCCAGGGCCAGTCTTCCTCAGCAAAAAGAGGAGAATTGGCATCGGGTGTTAGCTCAGGGCTGATCTTCCTCACAAAAAAAAATATATATGTATCAAAATGTTTTAAAACACTTGATCGAGTAGGAAACAATGCTCACTGTGAAACAATGCTCAGTTATCCCTTCAATCAAAGTGACAACAGAAACAGTCAAGGGCAAAAAGAGAGTTAAAACAGTCTAAAAAATCTTAATAGAGAGACCTCAGTCTTTTTTAACATGGGAAATTATTTTTAAAAAATACAGTTTTTCTGTCTTTTAGGTAGACTTACTCAAAGGTAAGGAAAAACCTTTTGTCTCTTTACCAAGAGCAAATGAAAAGTTCAAGAAAATTATCCTTTTAAGAGAAAGAAGACCAAATTTTAATTTTGCACCAGCTTACTTCTGACATTAAAACTCATTCACTTAATTGGATTTAATTTAATCTTAGCCAACTTGATCATGCATAAAACTCCTCAGGGTTTTACTTTCACAAACTTTCTGTCACTTATTTTTTTATGTTCAGAATTTGTCCGTTTTTTTCCCTTCTAGTACTTTAGGACAAATGTATCTTTCTTAACAAAACAAACAAAAATATTTCCATTATTTATACCGTCTTTACTGAAAGCATATATCTTACTTTCCTTGAATACAAAGATGTTTTCCTCATTAATTTTTTAGTATCTTTAATCACAAATTAGAATTTTTAACTCTTAGAAACCTTAATTGTTTTAAGTAAAATCTAAGTAAGCAAGCAATTATGAACTGTCTTTTACATCAGCATTCTAAACACTTTTCATAATTTTTAGAAACATGTTACTTTATAGTACAATCTTTTAACAAAACACAAGACATGTTTACCAATAGACCCAAAACACCTTTTAGTTTTTCTGTCATAAGAAGCCAAAAGTAGATAATCTTATATTTAGTAATTAATATCTAATATCTTATCTCATTTGAAAGTGATCTAAATACTCAATGAATTTTTATCATTAACCTAGCAAAACTTCAAAGTTTCAAGTTACCAAACAGATTTCGGAAGTTACTTTAAGTACACATGTCACAAACACTTTTACGTTTTCTCAATTTAATTGTAACCTGAGTCAGGGTCTTAAGGCTAGTCATTTTTTTCCCCTTTTTTTTAATTTGGCCTTTTCATAGGTAACAATAAAACAATTATGATGACAGCTCTCACAAAAAATTTTTTCCCCAATTTAGAAGTTTTCCCAATTTAAATGATCCATCATCTGACCACATTGACGAATAGGATCTTAACAGCGACTCATACCAAAGCTTTAACTGTGGATGCAAGAGGCATCCCCAAAAGAGATCCAGAGAATTCACTCCCAACAATAAGAAAGCACAACAAGCAACAAAGGTTGAGATGACAAAGGCCCTTATGAAAGCAAATGGGCCCCTTTATGACAAACCCCTAAGAGCAGACACAGCCAGACAAAGAGAGTGTCCCGGAACCCCAGTCTACTCAACTGGCCACCAAGATGCACACTGGGTACGTACATCCTCTGGATGGCAGAGACCAGAAAGGTCACAAAGCCAAGCTCTCAAGACACAGAACAAGACAAAAGCCCCAGAACCCCAAACTACTGGACTGGCAACCAAGATGCATGCTGGTACATGTATCCTGCAGATGGCAGAGACCAACGGGGTCACAAAGCCAAGCCTCAGTCAACAGGCTTATAGAGATGCCTGTGTCTTATCACAAACAACAAAAAAAAGACAGAGACAAGGAAAAATACTATCTCTGGGAGGAAAAGGATCTACTTAACCAACGAGCACTCAACCAAATCCTAGAGTCGCTGAGTCCAAGAAGCTAGCTTCACCAATATTTTCTCCTGCTAATCTAAATTTAGAAAAGAAAGGGCCGGCCCTGTGGCTTGGTGGTTAAGTGCGCGCGCTGCGATGCTGGCGGCCCGGGTTTGGATCCTGGGTGCGCATCGAGGCACCACTTCTCTGTCCATCCTGAGGCCGAGTCTCACATGCAGCAACTAGAAGGGTGTGCAGCTGTGACATACAACTATCTACTGGGGCTTTGGGGGCAAAAAAAATAAAAAAAATAAAAAAATAAAAAAAAAAGAAAAGAAAAGAAAAAAACTCACCACTCTCGCTTCCAGTGGACCCTGCAGGCATAGATCTGGGAGACTGACGTGGTAAGACCTCTTACCTCCTGCCAGCTCTTGTCAGGGGTCCAGGACCTCTCAGCTGCTGTAGTCCAGGAGCGAAGAATGTCCAGCCAGTGAATTTTTTATCCCGTCCAAGTTGCCAAACTGTAGGGGAGGAAGAGTATCCTCTACCCACTCTGGGTCCTTTCTGGCTGGGCTACAAATTAAATTGACAGGAGACAGAATAACAGGAGAAAATCAGAAAAAGCTTTACAATATGTATACATGGGAGAGACCCGGAAAAACTGGGTAACTCTACAAAATGGCAGAGGTTCTCCTCTTAAATACTACCTTCAGCTAAAGACAAAGGAGGATGTTGGGGCTGGGGGGACTCAGTTATGGGAGATTACCAGAAAAGCACAGTAAACAAGAGTAAGGTTATTATGCAGATTTAAGGCTTTGCCTTCTGCATTGACAAGTTTCTAGAGATGAGGTCATTTCCCCTTCTTCCCGGTACAGAAAAAGAGATACCTTTACAAATGGAGATTTCCCTTACAAACGTAAATGTTTGGTAACCAGAACTTTGATAAGAATGGGCTTAGCAAGGACCGTCCTAGTCTATCTATCGATACCCAAAATTATCTATGGTGATGGCCTGTCCTGGGGATAGGCCTTCTATCTTAAATCTTTTTAGGCAGTTGCAGGGGGGCGGGGGTGGTTTGGTCAAAGTTTCTTTCAGAGTCTTCTGAGGCTTTATTGTCTTCAGCTCTAAATAATCCACATATCAGAGCGGCACATCTTGGGATGGCCTGCCCTGAACCCCATCAGTGTCCTCATCACAAAATGGGTCCCAGCCGTCCCTCCCTTGGAGGGTTGGTGTGGGAGAGATGAGGGGGCGGTTAACACCCTTGGAATGCCAGGCACAGAGCAGGGAGGACCCTCCTCGGGAGGGGCATGTGTTTGTTCAATGGATGTGTGCTGAGCACCTACTCTGTGTACCCTGTTCTCAGAACTCGGGGTGCAGCAGAGCAATCATGGGCTGAACCGTCCGTCCTTCGCAGCTGGCGGTTGACTCCACTGGTGTGAGTGGCAGGGATGGTGACAACTGCCACACTGCCAACAGTAAACAGTGTGCAGTCAGGGTGTGCTGTGTGTTAGAAGAAAGCTGGCTGAGGAGAGGGTTTGTGGTGAGGAAGGCCTCCTTAAGAAGGTGACATTGAGCAAAGGCTTAAAGGAGACAAAGGAGTGAGCCCAGCCTGTGCAAAGGCCCTGGGGCAGTCATGAGACCAGGGCACTGGAGAGGGGTAGCAGAGGGCAGGAGCTGAGGCCAGAGAGGGGCTGCAAGGACTCCAGGAGGGTGGTGGCAGTGGGAGGCAAGAGGCGGCTAGAATCGGTGTCTGTGGTGAAGGCTGAGCCCAAGAGTTGCTGACAGATTGGATGCACATGTGCCAGGAAGAGGAGGTCAGGGATAACACTGAGGATTTGGACCTGAACCTTTGAAGAGTGGAGGCATCAGCGATGGAGCAGGGGAGCTGGGCTTGGGGGAGACCAGGAGCCAGTTCTGGACATGCTGAGTTCAGGATGGTTTTGGACGGGCGTGGAGAGCCAGGGGCAGTTCAGGAGCATCCTGGGAGACAGTGACCTCCTCAGGGCTCCCGGGGCGAGCAGAGGTGGAGGTCAGGGAGCAGGAGCTTCCAGGATGGTCCGGAGCAGGAGGAGGGAGGAACAGCTGGCGCAGGAGTGCTGCAGGGGGCAGGGGAGGCGGGTGGCCTCCAGGAAGGCGGATGGGGGCACCCGTTGGGGGTGGGGTGAGAGAGGGACGAGGGACGGGAAGGCAGGCAGCAACGGCTTTTGCTGCAAAGGGAGTGAAGCTTTGGGGCAGTTGCTGGAGGGGAGGGATGAGGAGACAGTAGGAGACATAACAGCAGGTGTGCGTCCTCTAATGAGAGACGGAGCAGGGGGAGGAGAGCTCGGAGCCCTGCCCTTGAGGAGGCGAGAGGCCGGATGTGATGCCCAGGGGGACGCTGACTCAGGTAGGTGAGGACAGTGGACAGGTGGGCAGGATTCTGCTTCCTCACAGCAGCAGGGAGGGGGAGGGGAGGGGCGGAGGAGGCAGGGTTTGAGGGGGAGGAGAAGGGGGATCTAGTGGGATGGGGGAGAATGGATTCACTGGGCAGTGTGCAGTGACTGTCCAGTCAAGTCCACAACAGAGGAGAGACCCACAGACAGCGGGCTCCGGCTTCCAGCCCGCTCAGCTGCCCTGTGCAGGGAGGGGGAGAGGCAGTCTTGCCCATCGCCCTGGGACTTCGGCTGCACGGGGGAGGGGTGGTGCCCAGAAGGCAGAGGGATGCCCAAGACTGAGCTTAGGGACAGTACACGGTGTGGGGTTGGGGGGCACGGTGTATTCGTGTCCTGGAGCTGTCACGACAGAGCACCAAAAACTGGATGGCTTAGAGCTACAGAGGTTTGTCGTCTCCCAGCTCTGGAGGTCAGAAGTCCAAATCCAGGTGTCGCAGGGCCGCCCTCCCTCTGAAGCCTGGAGGGGAGGATCCTTCCTGCCTCTCCTAGCGTCTGGGGGCTGCAGACATTCCCTGGCCAGTGGCCACACATCCCTGTCTCTGCCTCTGTCTCTTCACATCGCCCTCCCTCTGTACGCGTCCGTGTCCAAAACTCCCCTCACACACGGCCATCAGCCACACAGGATCAGGGCCACCCTCAGGACCTCACTGTAACTGGATCACCTCCGTAAAGACTATTTCCAAATGAGGTCACATTCTGAGGTCCTGAGGGTTAGGACTTCAACATATTTTGGGGAGGGGACACAATTCAATCCATAATACCTGGGGTCACTGGAGGGAGGGGTCAGGAACTCAGGGGTCAGGGTCAGGAGTACTGAGGTCACGGACAGGAGACCAGGGGTCCCCAAGACTCCTCGGGTTCTCTGGAGGGACACTGGTCACTGCCCTTTACCTCTGCAGGTGGGCGTCCTCACAGAGGGCACTGGGAGGGGCTGGGAAATGGGCCACTTGCTCAAGGTCATCAGAGCACTTTGGGACAATGTCTCTCTGGCCCAGAGACACTGGTATTCACCACCTAGCTTTGAGAGAATGAAGCCAAAATGGTGGGGGTGGGCGCCCCCGCTCGCCCGTTTGAGGCCTGCCTTGCAGGGGGGCAGGAGGGCCAGCAGCCGCCTTCACTGAGCACTGCGTCCCTGGAGCCTGGACCCAGAGGCCCCGACAAAAGAAGCCAGGTCCCAGGGCGAAGGGGCCCTCCCAGGCCCACTGCGGGGCGGTCAGAACCAGACCCTCAGCTCCCTCCCACCCCTGCCCACCGAGGACCCTGGATTCGGGATCCTGGGGTCCTTCCAGACCTCTGCCATGGACCCCTCCTGTCTTTCAGTACCTGTCCCGGAGCCTGGGCCTGGACTCCGTGGCCTTCGGCTACCAGCAGACCATCTTCGGTGTGCTCCAGCTGCTGGGCGGGCCCCTGTTCGGCAGGTACCCTGGGGAGCGGAAGTTTGAGGGGCCCTCAACCCATGAGGACCCGGGCCCGCCCCTTGGAGGTCGTGGGTCACCCCTCGGAGGTCATGGCTGGGTCATGCCGGGTTCCCAGACCTTACACTGGGCCCCATGGGGGTGATGGCTGCCCCGGTTTCCCAGGTGGGCAGACTGAGGCACAGAAGAGCTTTGGGCCCCTTGGGGGCTGGGTGGAGCCCCTGCTCGCAGGGTGTCCCGCGCCCATGACTGCCACTAATTGCAGTTTGTGGCCAGAGAGAGGATTTAACTGGTGAGACTCTCATGGCCATAAACACCCAGCCCCGCTGAGCTGGGGGCCCACCGGCAACTTTGATGGAAAAGGCAGTTCTGGAGATTGGGGCCTTCCCGGACCCAGGCGGGAGCTCTGGGGACTGTGGGGCCCCCAGGCCCCACTGATCTCAGTGCTGCAGGGGTGCTGAGCTCAGGGACATGACGCAGACATCCTCCTGCAAACCCACAGTGGCAGGAGTCAGATCTCTAGAGTAATGTCCGCAGAAAAGAAGGACCCCAGACGTGAAATGGGACACAGCAGGGGCTCAGGGGGTCAGCTGCCTAGAGACAGCGGAGGACAGCTGGGGCTGGGAAACGTTCTGTGAACCGCGCACACCCTCTCGGTCAATTTGGGTCCCACAAATTATTTTCACAGGGAGTAGGAATGCCACCCCGAGGTCACAGAAAGCTGCCCTATTGGAGGGATGGGGAAACTGAGGCCCTGAGAGGAGGGAGGCCTGCCCCAGGAGGCGGGGCAGCCCAGCAGGGGCCCAGGACAGGACCCCAGCCTCCCCGGTCAGCCCTGTGGGGAGAGTTGTGGCCTGGCTCCCCGGGAGCCCAGGGGGTGAGCGCGGGGGGCAGAGGAGGGGGTGCCCCGCCTGATACCCGGAGGGTCACAAGTGTGGGGCCCCCAGGTTCGCAGACCAGCGCGGGGCGCGGGCTGCGCTCACTCTCTCCTTCGTGGCGGCCTCGGCCCTCTTCCTGCTCCTGGCGGCCGCCTGCAGCCCGGCCCTGCCCGGCGTGGCCTTGCTCTTCGCCTCCCGCCTGCCCGCCGTGCTCATGCACACGCTGCCAGGTAAGGCCAGCCAGGGCCAGCTAGGGCCCGGTGGGAACAGGGAGGACCAAGTAGGGGCCTTCCGGCCTGCGGGAGGCCTGGGGGTGGGGATGGGAGCAAGCCCCGGTAGGCGGGACCCGAGGGAGGTGGGAGGTAGATGTGGGGCGTGGCCTGGGCCAGAGGGCGGGGCGCAGGTCACCTCCAGGGCGCTAGTCTAGGCCGGAGAGCAGGACAGGGGTGGGGGGAGGATGTGAGGGCGTGGCCTGGGGGCAGGGAGTAAGGTAGGGGCGTGGCCTGGTGGGGGGCAGGTGTGCAGCGGGTGATGTGGGAGCGTGGCCCCAGGGAGGGGGCAGGTCAGAGGGGAGAAGTGGTGGGGCCTGGCCTGTGTGGGGGGGGGCAGGGTGGAGGGGTCATGTGGGGGCGTGGCCCAGGGGAAGGAGCAGGTCAGAGGGGAGGAGTGAGGGGGCGTGGCCTGTGCCGGGTTGAGGCAGGGGTGCAGGGGTGGTGTGGGCCGTGGCACGTGCGGGTGGGGGGTGGTGTAGGGGGAGGGCAGGGGGGAGGGGCTGATGTGGGTCTGGGGTCCAGGGGGCGTGTGAGCAGGCGGGGCCTGGGCCCGCGGGCAGCACGGGGTCACCTAGGGTGGCCGCGCCGCTCAGCCCCGCCCCGCCCCCCAGCCGCCCAGATGGTCATCACCGACCTGTCTGCGCCCGAGGAGCGGTCCGCGGCCCTGAGCCAGCTCGGCCTGTGCTTCGGCATCGGCAGCATCGTCGGCTCGCTGCTCGGCGGGACCCTGAGCGCCGCGTACGGGTGAGTGGCCGGGGCGCCGACGCGGTGGGGGACGGGCCGGCGGGTCGGAGTGGGGGGCAACCTGGTTAGGACGACCGAGGCTGGGTCGGTCCGGCGCTTCGGACGCTCGGCCCAGCCCCACCACCTCCTGGGCCTCGGTTTCCCCATCTGCACGCTGAGCAGGTTGGGTCGGGCGGAGGGGTGACCCGCTGGACCTACCCGGTGCGCGTGGCCGGATGGTGGGCGTGGTCGGAGGGAGGAGCCTTGATGGGCGGGGCCCTTGGGCGGGGGCGCGGTCGCCCCGGGCTTCACCGGCTCAGGGCCGCCTCCGGTTGCTGTCCCTGGGCGGTCCCATGCTAAGGAGATCAGGCTGGCCCTAAAGGAAACCGAACGGCAGCCCCTGGGGCGGGGTCCCGGGATGATGCGGTCCTGCGATGGGGACCCTGCGGGCCGCCGGACCCCAAGCCTCTGGAGGGGGCGAGGGCGGCTTGCGGGGGTTTAACAACTAGTGTGTGTGAAGTAAAGGCCTCTGTGGCCCCTGCCCCAGCTTGGCACACCCAGAGGTCCAGGGTCTTCCCAGCCCCCAGTCCTGCAGGACTCAGCTCCTGCCCAGCGCGGTGAAACCCCCCGGGCCAGCAGCTCCCACACGTGGTCTGCAGGGTGGACCCCATTCCAGGGCTCCTGATCCTGAGTGGGGCTGGACAGAGTGTCTGTACCAGCGGTCCTGGCGTGCCTCCTGGGAGAAGAGCTTACCCTTGGACCCAGGACACCCAGCCCTGGAGAGACACACACACACACACACACACACACACACACACTCACCCCCCCCCCGCCGTGCCACCCCACTCGCATCCCTCCCTGTCCAGAAGCTCCCCAACACCCACTCGAAATTGGCTCCTTCGTAGGAGTGGCCTCTGCCCATCTCCAGCCAGGCTCAAGCCTTTGGTCTTGGTCTGGGGGGAGAGTGGCCTGCCCAGCTATGGGTGGAGGCCCCTTTCTGCTCCCTGACCGGAAGCCCTATGCCAGCTGGTGACCCACTGGCCCCTTGTAGGCCTGGGGGAACTGCCCTGGGACTCCATTCAGAGGAAGGGCCTTCCTGGTGACATTATGCTAGCCCCTGGGCCTCTGGGGCCCCTGAGTGCTCACAGACCAGCCCCAACAGTGATGGAGGAAGCTGGGTGATGGCTGAGCCCTAGGGGCTGGGGGACAGGAGGCCACAGTGGCCTTGTCACAGCACCTTCCTCTCTGGAGGGAGGTCTCTGCTGAAGGACCCCCCCCCAACCCCTCCCCAGCATTTTCATCAAAGCCTGGGTGGGGACAGCCGTCTCTGCTGAGCGCCGCCATGAGCAGGAGGCTTGGAGGGCAGGGCAGGACTCCCTCATCCGTTTGTTTCCTCCCCGACTTTATTGAACGCCTGCTAAGTGCCCCTGGGATTCCAGGTTTTGGGATACAGTGGGGAACAAGACAGGCCGAGCCCTCGGATGAAAAGGGTGTGATACATATTCCTGTAACTTCGTGGTGTAAAAAGTAACACAGCAGGCCCGGGGGCCAGATAGACAGGTGGTCACAGGGCCTCCCCTGAAAGAGGTGAGGGGGAGGCGGGGAGACATCTGGGGAGACAGAGGCAGCAAGTGCAAAGGCCCTGAGTGGGGGGAAGTGAGGAGGCCCGTGTGGCTGGAGTGGAGAGCAGGGAGGAGATGGAGGAGGGATTTGCAAGGGGCCGGGCCATGGAGCCCCGGGCCAGTGTGAGCAGGGGTGAGGTGTGACCCTACTGCTGTGTTGAGAATGTGGGGGCTAGGGCCACCACGGGGAGACCAGTGAGGTGGCTACTGCACCAGTCCTGGCGGGAGAGGACGGCGGCTGGACCAGGGGTGGCCGTGGGGGGCAAGAGCAGAGGCCAAGTTCTGGCTTGGTTTTGCTGATGGGTGGGATGTGGGTGTGAACTCAAGCCTGTGCCCTGACTCTGGGGCTGGCCTTGGGGGAGCCGTGGGCCTTGCTGAGATCTGAGCAGCCGGGGGCTCCTGCAGGAGTTGGGTGTCCGTCGGGTTGAGTCTGGGGCCCATCAGGAGCACGAGGGGGCTCTGGAGCGGGCAGCTGGGTAAGGGAGTCTGAGCTGAGTGGGAGAGCAGGACTGATCCTCACAGGGGTGGTGTCTGAGCCCTGAGAACTGGTTCGGATGGAGGCTAGAGCTGAGCACTTCATGTGAGGGGCCGGAGGTCCAGGAGGAGGCACAGTAAGAAGAGAAGGAGGTGCCAAGGATGGGAGGGACCCGCCGCGCCGTGACTGGATTCCGCCTGGATGACAGCTGCCTCCGTTTGTGTGCAGCGGGGCGGGAGCCTGACTCAGTGGATGGATCAGGGTCAAGAGAAAGAGGGCCTCTGTCTCCCCAGGGAGAGAGAAAGAGAGTCAGGGGCCATGGTGAGGAGGAGGTGTCAGGGCGTGAGGAGGGTGCAGGCAGGCAGAAAGGAGTCCCCCCCCCCCGCCACTCTGCCCCGCACTGGGACCCTCAGCCTCCCAAGCAGGTGGTTCACCTCCCAGCCCAGCACCCGCTACCGTGGGCCACCGGGCACTTTTCTCCACCTTGCCAGGTACTCTCACTTGTGAAATGGGCCCTCAGCCCTCACTCACTCCCAGGGGTGCTGTGGGGTGAGTGAGGGTGTGAGGACCGGGCCCTGCCTCCAGGACACACACACACACACACACACGCACACAAGTATACACACACACACACACACACACACACTGGCCTCCCCTCACCAGCCCTGCCCCATGTCACCTCTTCGCACCATTTGCCTTTTTCTCCATCCCAGCTGCTGACCCAGAAGACACCACTCACTTCCCTCTGCCTCCCAGCAGCCCCCAAGATCGCCTGCACCCCTGCCCTCACCTTCCAGAACATTCCATTAGCTTCCCTGTCTTCTTTCATCCCAAGATCTAAGGCACTTTATAACCTTGACACTTCCTTTGATGAGTGGGGACACTGAGGCCCCAGAGAGGGTGAGGCTTCCCAGTGGAGCTCCGGGTCCCCGTGCAAGGCCCAGGCTGCCGGGCCCAGGGGAGGCGGGCTCCAGGACCCCGAGGCCCCATGCCAAGGCCCTGCACCCTCTCTCCCTTGTCCCGCCTCCCTGCTGACCTGCGGCCTGCTCAGCCTCCTGGCACAGCCTGTGACAAGAGCCGGCAAGGTGTGAAGGCCACATTCCCACCTTCCTTCCCTTCCTTGATGGAAACCGAGGCACCATGTGAGGTCTGCCTGGCTGCACCTTCCCTGCCCATCCCCCCGCCCCTGTGTCCAGTCCCCCCTCCAAGGCCCAGCCATGCCCCACCCCCACTGCCAGGAGCAGGTGAAGGGAGGAAGTGGCCTTGGCAGCCAGGCTGTGGGCCTGCCAGTGGAATAACTGGTTTGGGCCCATCCCGGAGCTCAGGGCTGGGAGGCGGGCTCCCGCGGAGGGCCAGACCTGTGCCCTGAGTCCCTTAGCAGGTGGAGAATGGCTCTCTGACTCACGGCCCTGAGCCCAGCACCTCACCGCCTGGGGAGGCCTCCATCACACCTCCCCCGAGTGAGCCCTGTGCCTCGAGCGTGGGCAGCACCAGCCTGCTGAGCCCACCAGAGTCGGGTCCCAGGGATGAGGTCCCAAGGAGCGGGGTCCGGGAGTCGAGGAAAGACAAAGTGGGCCACCTGTCAAAGGCTGCTGATGGTGGAATCAGGCGAGACCCCAGGCCTGCTGGTCGGACTTCACGTGGGGGTCTTTGGCAGGACCGCTGCTCCTCTGAGCACTGAGGGGCTGCCCCACACCATGAGTTGCAGGTACAGCTGGGCCCACAGTCCAGGACCTGCGGGCTCAGTGCCCCCGGAAGTGGCCCAGCAAGGTGGCCACTCATTTAGGCCTGGGAGAATCTGAGAGCACTGAGCTGGGGGAGCGTCCAGCCACAGAACCTGGAGGTCAGGCAGAGCTGGGTCCCAGTGTCACCTGTCGGCCTCCTGGGCATTAACTGCAGCGAGTGGCCGCACTCTGCCCCCAGCACCGAGCTGCGCCCAGTGGGCCCTCGGTGACTCAGCAGGCACTTACTGGGCTCCGTAACCCAAGGCCTGGGCGCGCCGGCCTCCTTGAGGACCCTTATCTCGGCCCTGCGGTCGGGGCGGGGGAACGGGGAGCCCTTATCCTGAGGTTCCGCACCAGTGGCACTCCAGCTTCCCCTGGAAGTTAATGAGTAGACATTCGAGGCCGCCCTGAACGGCTCTGGGACGGGAGTGACTCACGGGTCAGCCAGGCCGCCTGCCCCACTTGTGCTCACCAGGGCTCACCGAGACTGTGCAGGGCCAGCCAGGTCACCCCAGGGATGGGACAGACCCTTCAGAGAGGATCAGGGGGTTCCGGGTGCTGGGGAGTACACAGACAGGGCACGTGGCCAGGAGGAACGGGCCCTGGAACAGCCAGGGATAGCCCCTGAGAGACGAGAAGTTGGCCGTTGAAGGAGGGGCTGGGACGGACAGTGTTCCGGGCAGAGGGACAGCCTGGGCAAAGGTCCTGGGGCAGGAAGGAGCTTGGGGTGTGCTTGGAGGCCTGTGTGGCTGGGAGTGGAGGGATCAGGTGCTTGGGGACACAGAGGGCTGGAAGAGTTAGGCTGGACATGGTTTTAGGGCCTTTTTCTGGGACCTGGAAGCCAGAGGGAGGCTGAGTCAGGAGTGTCCCATGGGACTTCCATTTTCAGACATCCTTCTAGCCGCAATGTCTCGAGGCATGGCTTGGGCAGAGCAGGGTGACTTCTCTGCCCCGAGCCCCAGGCTGGACATCCAGTGACTCTCGAGGGCATCCTCACGGCCAGGCATCGTGTGAAGCCGGGTCCCAGCTGACCCCAGCCTGTCCTGCAGGCTGGACAGAGAGGGGTGTGCAGCCCAGAAGGCCATGAGCCCCCACTGCAGCCAGGCCAGGGGCACCTTGGCCGGGTACGGTCCCCTCTCGGGGCCTTGGAGCGGGTGGGGAGGGCAGCTCCAGCTTCAGGTGGAATCCTCACCCTGGAGCCGGGCAGGAGCCTGGACGGGGTCGAGTGGAAAAGCCGACAAAAGGCAGAGTCCGCCCGGAGTGGGCAGACGGCCAGGCAGCCGCCCTCCTGATAATGTCGTGTGGCAAACTCCGCCCCTTGAGATGAGGATGAAAGGCAGCATCGCGGCCACTGCTGTTGGACCAGCACCGCCGACCAGCCTTGAGGAACCACGGTTCCAAAGGCCTCCCTGGGCGGGACACAGGGTGGGCTGGGCTCTAGGACAGCCAGGCAGCCCCCAGTGATTGGTGCAGCCTTGGAGGTGGGGACAGGGTGTCCCAGAAAGGTGGCACTTGTGAGTCCAGCCCTCATTTGCATCTGAGGAAAGGAGGTCACCCAGCAATGTAGCCACAGAGAAGGACAAGAGGGCAGAAGGACTCTGGTGCCCTGAGTCCCGCCTGGCGCCCTTTCACGGCATCCGTGAGTCCGTCCCTCCAGCCTCCTGTCCATCCATTCAACCAAAAATAAAAGGGAGAGTGGACAAAGCCGCACTAATGGGTGCCTGCCCTCAGCTTGTAAAACGGGTCCAATGAGCTGATGAAAACCGATGTGGCCCAGAGCCCTATCCTGCGGACCCGGCGTCACGAGGGTCCCCAGGGCTGACTCTGGCGGCACGTCGACCTGAAGGCCCTGGGGAGGGGCGCCCGAGCTGTGTCCTGGAGGACAGAGCAGCGCCGGGGTGGGGGGCCTAAGGCTGGAGGGCATTCCCAGCTGAGAGGACCCTCCGCGCAGAGGCCGGGGCTGAAGCCGCCCAGCTGTGTGCGTTTCCCTTTCACGTCTCTCTCCTTTCTGGCATTTTGTCCTGGGCGGGGGGTGGTCAAAGAGAGCTCTGAGTGGGGAAGGACACCCCGGCTTCCCCTAGGGGCCCCCCAGGGTCCCTGTGCTCCCTGCAGTTCACCAGCCACCATGAAAGGGATAGGCGAGATCCCAAGAGAAGGGGCCTGGCTCCCTGCCACCCACCCCTCACTTGTCACCAGCCTCCCAAAATAGCCATCTAAGTGGCTGCCTCTGCTCCCTCGCATTTCCGGGGCATCTGGCAAAGAAAGCAGGTTTTGTGCGTGCCCGGCCAGGCCCTGAGCAGTGACGCCCAGGCCCCTGGGGCCAGAGTCCTGAAGAAAGGGCCCTTCTCTCTGGGGTGTCCCTGCTCACGTCACAGATCATTCCTGATAGTCAGAGGAGGGGGCTGTGGGGCCTGCACCCAGCCTCGTCCCTCCCCTGGCGTCTGAGCGAGGCCTCACTCTGGGTCCAGCGCCCTCTGACCTTCCGACCTGTCAGTTAGTGGAAGTGCTTGTTTGTTTGGAGCCCCAGCGGTCAGAAAGCTGGACATCCAGCATCCTGGGCAGTGGGCGTTGACCGAGGGGCCGGAGATGGGCCAGTGGGGGCAGGGAGGGGTCAGTGGCACATGCAGGCTGGACAAGTGCTAGCTCCACCACTGACCGACTGCGTGAGCCTGGCCAGGTCCCAGCCCGAGAAACGGGAGCTGGCTGAGGCCCGACCTCTCCCATGCTGGGGTCCCCCCGGCTTCCCAGATCCCACGTGGACAGAGCCCTTCCACCCGGGGTTTCCGCAGGAGCTCTGACAGCAGTGTGTGTGTGCGTGTATGTACACATGTGTGCACCTGCGTGTGTGTGCGTGTGCACTCGTGTGCTGCGGCGGAGTGGGCAGGGAAAACCTCTCGGAACCCCGTGGAGGGCCGAGGGCAGCTTGTGGCTGGCCTGGTTTGGAGGAGCAGGGGACGTCTCCCAGGACGCTGATGAGGTCTGGGGTGGACTTTACTGTCCATGTGAACAGCTCATACGTTTGTTCCACCGTCTAATGCCCACTGGGTGCTCGGTGCAGAGTCCCACCCAGGGCCACCTGCCCTCAGGGCCCACTGGCCGTCTGATAGAGTGAGCCCTTCTCAGAAGACGGTGTGCCCACTGGGGAGGAGGGCCAGGGCCTCACGGAGAAGGGCCCTTGCAGGATGTATAGGAGTTTTCTCTGCTGCTGAGGGGCAGGATGTTCCAGCCATGCACCAGCCTGGGGGGCCAAGCAGCCTGGGTCGGTAAGAAGTTCCCGTTTTGCTCCTCAAAATCCCCTGGGGAGGGGACTGGGCCGGCCCTCAGGAGGAAACAGTGACGGGTCAGAAGGGCCAGCCCCCAGCGCCTGGTTCCCAGGTGACATCGCCTGCCCGCCCCTTCCCGAGGGGTCAAGGGCCGAGTTCCCATGTGGTGACTCACGGCGAGGAAACGCTTCCTCAGGAGTGAAAGCTGAGGAGAGAGCCTGAGTCACAGCCCTGGTGGTAGCAGGCTGTGGTGTGGTGCGTGCTGGGCCTTGTGGGGCCTCAAAGACCCCAGGCCAGTGTGCCCCCACCCCCAGGAAGGGCATAGGTTGGAAAGGGGGCTCCTGAGGCCCACTGTGTGCAGGCGGGTCCTTGCCCGCCAGGGGAAGGAGGCCTGAGGGTTCCCACAGGCTTCGCGGGGGTCCCATGGCTCTCATGCGGTGGAGCCCAGGTTCAAACCCGGGCCCTTGCCTACCCCAGCACCGCGGCCCAGCCGCAGTGGTGTGCCCTCCTGGTGTGGCCTGGTGTGTTGCCCACACGGCCGCCTCACCCCAGACCCGAGTCACCAAGGGGAAGGGCTGCCGTCCCAGCCGCTGTCTTCCACCCGGGAGGCCCCTCAGCTCCCCCAGGCGAGGACGACTGAGGGCCCTTTCCCCAGGGAGCCTCGGTCTCCTCCTCTGTACAGTGGGTGGGGCCCTTGGGGAGCTCCTCCCCGTTGGTTCTGGTTCCTCCGAACATATGGCCTGGCGCGAAAGCGCAGGCCCCCCAGGTCTCTGACACCCCTGCCCAGGCCGGGAGCAGTTGTGCATTCACACGAATGCACATGCACACAGCAGGCCGGTCCTTTGGGGCCCTTTTCTGCCCCTCAGTAGCCTGGGAGCCAACACTCCCCCCGGAGAATCTGCCCTGGCCCTTCCGGGGCTCCCCATCCTGGCTCCCCCCCCGCCCACCCTCAGAGGCCGCCAGGACCTACAAGCTGTGGACACTGAGGGCTGCAGCCACAGCGTGAGGGTCGGGATGGTGAGAGCCTCATCTGTTCCTTCATCTGTCATCTGGTAAATGTGCCCTGAGGGTCCTGGTCCCCGCCCTCCGGGTCGCGGGCTATGGGGATGTGGGTGGTGGGGTTTGAGCTGTTCTTAGCTGTTGAGGCCTAAGTGTGACTGAAGGAGCAGGTGGGGAGATGCTGCGACCCACACCCTGCAACCCTGTGTGACCACAACTGTCGTCCCCAGCCTTCAGTGTCCGGCCCTCGTGGCTCTTGTCATCAACCTCCTGGGAGCTGTTCTCAGCTTCACCTGCATCCCTGCCAGCACCAAAGGGGCCAGCGCTCATGCCCAGGCTGCCCCGCCAGGTAAGCCCCACCAGGTGCATCCCACCAGGTAGGCCTTGCCAGGTACGCCCCACCAGGGACACCCCATCAGCCACCCCCCACCAGGCACTCCCCACCAGGTACGCCCCACCAGGTACACCCCACCAGCCACCCCCCCACCAGGCACTCCCCACCAGGTACGCCCCACCAGGTACACCCCACCAGCCACCCCCCCACCAGGCACTCCCCACCAGGTACACCCCACCAGGCACACTGCACCAGGTACGCCCCACCAGGTACACCCCACCAGCCACCCCCCCACCAGGCACTCCCCACCAGGTGCGCCCCACCAGGTACATCCCGCCAGTCATGCCCCACCAGGCACACCCCACCAGGTACACCCCACCATGCACTCCCCACCAGGTTCACTGTGCCAGGATGCTCGGCCGGTACGAGGCATGAGCCCTCCCCTCCCACCAGCCTGCACCCGGACCTCGGGCCAGGCCTCCTCTGCCGGGGCCATCCCTTCAGGGTCAGTCTGCCGAGACCACGACATGCCAAAGTGTCCATGGTGGCTTCCCGTTCACTGAGGTGGACGTGTGTGCTCCAGGCAATGGGCGTGTGGGGCATGGGCCACTCACGCGCTCTCTCCTTCCTTGAGTCCCTCCGGGTGCCGGGCATCTCCCGGCTGCCAACACCATCGGAGCTGAGCTAGGTGTGGACCTGGAGGGGTCCTTGTCCGTGGAGGGCATGAGATAGGGGTCAGGCAGGCTGAGGGCTGAGGCAGGGGAGGCGTTAGGAGGGAACACCCGGGGGGGCCTGGGGTGGACAGGGAGGGACCATGGGGTGGGCAGGGGAGGGTAAGCCAGGTTCCTGAGGCCCAGAGCACCCAGGCACCATGGTGTGAGGGGAGCACCGAGGTGGGGACAGAGCACAGCCAGATTGGGGCCTGTGAGGCTCGACATGCCTCCTGGGGCTCCTCAGAGGGGCCCCCTCCAGGGTGTCCTGGCCCAGCCGCTGCATGCCTGGCACAGAATAGTGACCAAGGGACAGTGACGTTCCGGGATGGAGGGACCCATCTGGAGCCATCCTGGGACAGGGGACCCCTGAGCCGTGGCTGTGAGGGGCGACCCAGAGTCAGGACCTTGGGTGGAGACCGGGACACAGGAGGCCCCCAGGAAAGCCAGGCAGGGAGAGGGCAGGGGGCAGGGCAGAAAGTGGACCCTGCTCCCCAGCGGCCGCCGCGCTGGCCTGGTCCTGCTCTTGCCCTGTGCTGGGGAGCGAGGGCCCAGGTCCGGGCCAGGCTGCCTGAGAGCAGAGGTACAGTGTTTCCTGGGTGCCTCCCGGAATTTGGCCTGAGGGCCCAGGCCTGGGAGTGTGGTGAGCTGCCCGTGCCCACCCAGGGGGCTGCTGGAGAGGGGGCCCCGGGAGAGTCACCAGCTCCCCTTCCCGTGAGCAGGCGCCAAAGCCAGAGGGAGGAGAAGCTGCGGAGAGCTCCGCCGTGACAGGTGTGGGACTCTGCGCTCCAGAGGAGGGCTTCCCCCGAGCCAGCGGGCCAGGGGAGAGTGACACCTCCAGGCCCGGCCCCTGCAGCCAGGCTAGGCCGGGGTGGGGCGCTGGGACCGGGGCCGTGCGGGGATCTGACAGGCCTCGCCGCGTCCCCCAGGTGGATCCAAGGCCAGCGTGTTTGACCTGAAGGCCATCACTCGCCTGCTGCTGCAGCCGGGCGTCCTGCCCGTGTTTCTGGTCAAGGTGGTCTGCGGCTTCCCCTTCGGTGAGTCCCTGAGCGCCCCGCCGGGCGTCCAGAGCCTGGGGCAGCTGAGAATTCTGGGCAGGGGACAGAGGTCCGTGGTCAGGGCACCGCCCTCCCTCTGCCCTGCGTCCTGTGCCCCGGGCCTGCCCCGTCTCCAGCCTGCCCTGCGCTATATCCAGTCCTGTCTGTCCCAGAGAGGGAGACGCCCCTGGGTCACGCAGACGTAGATGCACAGCCCAGGAGGAAGGAGAGAAGCGCAGGTGTCTTCCTCGTCCCCTCCAGCCCCTCAGGGCCCGGCTCGGAGCCCTTCACTCCAACTTTACCGCTGGTTCTAACGGTCCCGCCTTGAGGTCTCCAAGTCCTCTGGGGACAATCTGAGGAGCAGAGAAGACAGTGAGTCTGACTGAGAACACACGTTCTGCAGACTCCTGTGTCCCGCCCTCTCAGTGGACCCTGAGGGCATCACCCATCACCGTTGTGTCCGTGGCAACCCCTCTGAGCACCTCTCCGGGGTCCTCAAACCCGGGGAGCAGCCCAGACAACAAACTAGTGAGGTCCCGTTCAAAAGTGCTCAGATGCTTTGTGTTGGCTAAAGGGTTGACCCCTGACCCGCACAGCAAGTTCTCTGCATGCCCCTGCAAACCTATTGAAGCTCTGGGGGTCTCGGGGTCCAAGGTTGAGGCAAGGGGCTTCCGGGCCAGGCCCTTGCCAGCTCCGTCTTGGATCCAGGCCAGCTCTTTGGGTGTGGTGACTGGAACTGTGTCACCGACATCAGTAAAAGGGCCTTTAAGGGCCACCAGTGGGTCTGGGGCCAAATCCTCCCACATCACCAGCCCCGGGTCCCCCGTCTCCCAACTGCCCTCATCTGCGATGCCTTGGGCTCCGGCTACTCTGTCCGTGGGGTAGTTTTCAGCACCTGCCTGCTCACAGCCAACAGCAGCCCCAAGGGGTGGCACTTCCCTTACCAGGGATCCGGAAAAATCTCAGGGAAGGCTCTTATCGGTCCAGCTGGTGTCACGTGCCCCTCTCTGAACCGGTCCCTGTGGCCAGGGCCCCTGGTATCCTGATGGGTCAGCCCTGGGCTGCCACCCCAGCCGACAGGAGGGAGGAGTGGGCAGGACCACAGCAGCCCTGACCTCCCCGCCCCACCCAGGGCTCTTCATGGTCATGTTCTCCATCATCTCCATGGACTTCTTCCAGTTGGAGGCCGCCCAGGCCGGCTACCTCACGTCCTTCTTCGGCATTCTCCAGATGGTGAGTGGGTGCCGGGGGCACAGGGCGTACCACGGGGTGGGCCGGGGTTCTCCAGACGTGACGGACTCCACGCCTGCCCGACTGGGTTTCTCACCCGCGCTCGTGCTGTCCTGTGCTCCCGCCTTCCCAGAATTCTGCACGGTCTCCCCTCCCGCCTCTCTGAGCAGCCTCGCCCTCCTCTCCCTGCTCGCGGATCTCACGCGTGGGTCTGCAAGCAGGCCACCGCCCGGCCCCAGGCCCACGTGCCCGCAGCCTGTCTGCCCACCCATCTGCCTAGGGGTCCCATCTGAGAGGGGAGGGGGGGCTCATCCCCAGTGGAGGCTGGGGGGCCCTTGGCTTCCTGTCTGGAAGCACGTCAGGGGTCCGTGGTGCACCAGGTGCATCTGGGCACCCGGCAGTGGACCAGACAGGGAGAGGAGCAGACCCAGGGGCGGGGGGGCCGTGTGTTACAGGAGAATGGCCGGGCTCTGCGTCCCGCCAGCCGTGTGACTTGGGAAGGTTTCCCAGGCTCTCTGGTCTCCGTTTCTGTCAAACCATAGTGCCCCTCGTGGGGCCGGCGGGCAGACTAGATGAGCTAAGGTGACAGAGCACCTCGGCGGGCCCCATGGAGTGATGCTATCACTCTGTCATTGTGGGAGGCCCAAGACTCGCAGCCCCCCGTCAGGAGGTGCCTAGAAGCAGGCAGGGTCCTGTCTGCCAGGCCCGGGGACCCCCAGCTCCAGGCCTGGGGCGAGACCTGCCCGAGCCCAGCCGCCCGCCAGCTCCTCCTGGACATCTGGACCAGGCCCTGGGGTGACGGGGACAGGTGGTGACGTGCCGCTGCCACCCGGGACATCTGCCTGACAGCCGGAGCGCGGGAGGGGCTATTCTGGGACCCGCCTGAGCGGGGGAGGGGCCCCCGGCTCTCCGGAAGTGGCCCACATTCCCGGCACCTCCGAGCCATCTGCTCCCGCGCCCCTGGACCCAGGACTGGTCCAGACCCTCCTGCTGAGATAGCTGCTCCTGGGAGGGGCCGGCCCCCACCCCACCAGAGGCAGACAGGGCCGGGAAGGGCCGCCTGGTCGGGGAGAACACAGATGAACGGGAAACAATAATCATAACACTCTAACACTGAGGGCCGCGGGAGCCTTGTTCTAAATGGCTGCCCTCAGCCTGCCTGGGGCCAGAGCACCAGTCTGAGCTGTGTCCTGGATACCCCGGGCCCAGGGGACCCAGGCTGACCCCAGCTGAACCAGAAGACCCCTCGAGACCCTCAGGGACAGACACTGGTAGCCTCTGGCCTGGTTGGGGGCAGGGGCTGGCCTGCCATGGCCACGATGGTGACCCTACCTGAGAGGGCCTGGGGCCGCAGCGTCCGTAAGGATGGTGACACCTCGGGGGAGCCAGGCCTTGGAGGGCAGCGGGGGGATAGGATTGGGGGAAGGAGCCCCAGGGGAGGTCTGGGGTGGGCAGGAGGACCTTCAGAGAAGGAGCAGGGAGCCTGCAGAGGAACGCAGTGTGCCAGACCCCAAGGTCCTAAGTCCAGCCCGGGTGGGGTAGGGTGCGGTGCAGCTGAGGCCCTGAGCTGTGTCTGGAACCTCTTCGGGTGGAACACGGGGCTTGGGACCTGGGTTTTGTTTGCACAGAGAGAGGCCTGAAGCCTCATCAGGTACCTCCCCGTCCCCATCCAGGGTTGGTCATCAAGTGTCCCAGAGAGGCAGCCCGCTGAAGGGGGAACCATGCCCCACCCCCGGCCCCCCACAGCTGGTCTCGCACTTGCTGCCTCCCTCCGCAAGGCATGCCCCTCCCTGAGGTGTGGCCGCTGCAGCCTGATCCCAAAGGGATCTCCCTGCCCCCCCGCTCCCTGTGTGCGGGGGGGCATTGGGGTTAGGGACTGGCAGGGAGTGGCAGCCCAAATGGTCCTAATGTGAGGGGACAGTGGTCACCCGGCGGGCTTGCAGACCTCTGTCCCTCACAGACCCTCCCGTGAAAGCCCCCACTGGGCCTTCATCTACGCCCAGGGCCTTGTGCCACCGCAGGGATGGGGGGCTTCCATCATACTGGGGGGAGACCACCACCTACACATCTGGTGTGTCAGGGGTGACTAGTACTCGAAGGAGGATGTCGTTGGAAGGGCAGAGGGGCAGAAGTGGGGGGCTCTCCGCTGGAGCAGAGACCCTGAGATGAGAGAACCGCAGGGTGTGGGAGAGGCGGCATGTGCAGAGGCCCTGAGGTGGGGACACACCTGTGGCCGTCGTGGCTGAGCCAGCCTGAGTGGGGAGGAGTGGGCTCTGAAGACCTGGACGGGGGTGGTCAGCGGGGCCAGAAGGATGGAGCAAGCCGGGGCGGCGGGGGCTGGACGTGGGCTTACCGGAGCCCTCTGGCCCTGGCTGCTGTCAGAGGGTGGGCGTGGAACCCACTGCTCAGGGGGCCGCTGGGACCGTGGAGGGGGCTGGGGAGGCTCCAGCGGGGCCAGGGTAGAGTGGGAGGGAGGGCTGGGAGAAAGTGGAACATCTGGCGAGTTCGTTAATTCTAGTTTCATGCAATAACCTGTAAGGCATGGAAGTTTAGGCTTTTTTTAAGTTAGTGGGAAACTCGAGAGACGATACTGGTACGTTAGGGTTTTGGTCTCGGTGTTTGAATGAAATGCTGAGGCCGATTGAAATCTATCATACTGTGGTTTCTCCCAGGTGTACTGCACTCAGGGAAACCTGCCGGGTAGACCTTCCTTTAAACAGACAAATGAACAAAACCGAGATAAGGCAGGTCTGAAAGCCGGATTTTTTGGAGGGAAGGACTTTGGTTCTGGTTTGAAACAGTTTTGTTACGCCAGGCAGGCAGTGAGCAGAGTGGTGGATCCTGTTCTACAGGGCTGGGCCCGCCCCAGGACTCACAGCCCAGCCCCACGGGCACTGCCCCCCAGCCTGCCCCCCAGACCCCTCAGCCCCAGTGGGCACTGATCCCGAGGCCCCCCCCCAGCCCAGGCAGGTACTGCCCCCAACCTGTCCCCCAGTCCCCACCCAGCCCAGGAGGGCACTGACAGCCAACCTGCCCCCCAGCCCAGGTGGGCACTGCGCCCCAGCCGGCTCCCCCAGCCCTGGTGGGCTCTGCCCCAAGCCTGCAGTGCCCCAAGCCTGCAGTGCCCCGAGCACTTCCCGCCTGCCTGGTGGAGGAGGTGAGAGGACCAGATAGGAAGCCTCACCCTGGCCTGGGAGCGGCCTGCGGGCTGGGCCTGCCCACTGAGTCACGTCCCTGGTGTCCCTGGGCATCCCTCCTCATGAAGAGGAGCTGGGGGCAGGAAGGGGAGTGGGCGCCTTAACCTACCCCAGCTCCTAGCTGGCTGCGCCCTGGGGAGGGCGAGGAGGACACAGCTGGGAGTGGAGGGCTGCGGGATAATGGAGGGAACAGCGGGCGGCCTTGGGGAGTCTGGCTGCCCCTGCCTCTGGGGACCCCTCCCGAGCAGGCTCAGGCCCGGGCACTGGGTGGTTGGTGCCGGGTCTCACCGTCCACCCCCCTGGGCTGCACCTCGGCTCCATCACTGGCCTGCTCTGGGACTCTAGGCAAGTGATGTCAGCCTTCTGGGCCTCAGTTTACCCGGTTGTAACTGGAGTCGTGTCCTCCTAGGGTGTGGCGAGGAGGTCCAGTCCTTGACACAGGGCTGGCCCCCATAGACAGCAGCTGATGTGCCTGCCAGGGCCAGGCCTCAGTCCGGCCAGCTGGGTGGAGGACGCCACTGGGCACCCAGACACTGGGCTCGGTTCCCAGTCCAACCACTGCTCTCTGCACCCTAGTCTCCCGATCTGGGAAATGGGCAGCTCCGACCTCCCAGGTGGGAGGAACACAGAGGGGGCTGAGGGAGAGCGGTGAGAGGTGAGGGGCACACGGGAGCGGGGGGACACTGGAAGGGGCTTCACAGGGCCACAGGGGTCCCCAGGCTTGGGGTCAGGGCCTCGCTGCAAGCATTTTCAAATGATCAAAGACCTTTGTTTGTACCATAAGCCATGGCCTCCCCCACCCCCCATCAGCAGTTAACTGGCCCTTCTTTGATTAAAATATGTTTATCATGCTTGAAACAAGAGACGAGATTAGTTTTGAATGTGATGATTGGACCTATGAGCGGCTGGCCGAGCATGTGTGTGTGTGTGCGTGTGTGCGTGTGTGCGTGTGTGTGTGTGTGTGCGCGCGCGCGCGCGCGCCGCCCAGGCTGCCCCTGTCTCCCCAGGGACCTTGGAGCCAACTTGCGGACCACGGGGCCCACACTTCTGCCCTGGACCTGGTGGCTGCTGGGCGTTGGGCAGGGACCCCCAAGGGCTGCAGGTGGGGAGGGAGGTTCCCCGCAGCACAGACCCCCTCCCACCCTCCCACTCTCCCTCCCTAGGTCATCCAGGGCCTGGTCATCAGGCGGCTGAGCAGCCGCTTCTCAGAGGAGGCGCTGCTTCGGGCCAGCGTGCTGGTCTTCATGATGGTGGGACTGGGGATGGTGAGAGCTCCCCCACGGGCTGCCGCCCGCAAACAGCGGGCTCCCGGGCTCGCTCCCCCCACCCTCTGCACATGCCCAGTTTGCACTTAGCCCCTAGGCCCCCTCGCCCCCTCCACCGCCACACAGGGCCACCTCTACGGGACCTCAGGCTGGCCCTCCCCCCCGGTCCTGTGCGGCCTGCAGTCACTGTGGCCCCCTGCCTTGCCCGCGCCAGGCGCTGATGTCCAACGTCTCCCACTTCTGCCTCCTGCTGCCCGGCCTGGTCTTCAGCCTGTGTGCCCTCAACGTGGTCACCGACAGCATGCTGACCAAGGCCGTCTCAGCCTCAGACACGGGTGAGTGTGGCCTCCCAGGCCCGGGGCAGGGCAGCCCCCCGGAGACCCCGGCCCTCCTCTCTGGGAAGCTTGCCGGGCAGTTTCAGGTGGAGCAGCTGCCCTGATTGCCGGCTGGGTCAGCACACACCCAGTGGGTGTTGAGTGAGGTGGGTGGCCTGGGGTCTGAGTGGGCAGGATGGGGGTGGTGGGCCACAGGGGCCCTCAGCTGAGCATTCTGCCCACCACGCAGCCCAGCTGGGCCCTGCCAGCCCTGCGCCAGACCCTGCTGACCAGTCCAGGGCCAGGCCTGGGGGATGGGAGGAGGGCTTCCTGGAGGTGGCATCTGACTCGCTCCCAAAGCGTGGGTAGGATTTCACTAGAAAGGGGGAGGGAAAGGTGACATTCTGGGCTGGGCCCAGCTGAGCAAAGGTGTGGAGGTGTGGACTGGACAGGCCCCTGCAGAAGCCAGTTGGGAAGACAGCCCGGTGGGTGGGGAATGGGAAGGAGCGCCAGAAGGGGGTGGTCAACACAGGGAGGGGCTTCCCTCCTGGCAGAGCACTGGCACTGGGGTCTCCTCGGTGAACAAGTGAGTGAATGAACCCAACAGCTAGTGAAATCTGGGAAGCCCCTAGGCCACCCAGTGGGACACAGGTGCCCCCAGACATGGACCCCCAGCCCTCACTCTGCACCCAGCTTCTTTCTTGAGGCCTAGGAGTCTCCCGTGCAGACTGGGGGGCCCTGGGCCTGAGGGTACCTCGGCTCCCACCACCACCCTATCCCAGGCACGGCACAGGTTGAGTTTGGGGGCTCCTGTGGGCTGTTGAGGTCAAAGGCCTCCCAGAAGGCCCAGGGGGCCTGGGCGACCCTTGGTCCATCCACCTGCCTGTCTGCGAGGAGCAGCCCGAGGTCTAGAGGCCGGGATGGGAACAGGGCAGCTGACGGGCAAGAGCTCTTCTCAGGGCTGCCTTGGGGGCCTCCAAGGCCTTCCGGACCTGTGGGAGGCCAGGCTGGTCCTGGAGGGCTTCCTGGAGGCGGTGGGCTGGCACTTTGGAGAGGCCAGGAGGGAGGATGCAGGGGAACAAGGCCTGGAGAGATGAGGGCAGGGCCTGGCGGGGAGGAGGGAGGAGCAGACCCAGACCACGAGGCCACACTGAGCCCCAGCACCACTCCTCAGCTAGAAGGAGCCAGGAGCTGGTTCCCAGCATCAGCCTGGGAACCGGAGACCACAGAGGGGGCGGTAATTGCTCCCCAGTGTCTGCAGGGTGTGTGGGCGATGGGAGAGGCTGCTCTTAAATTTCCCCCACCCCAGGCCCTGAGCCCAGGCGGGGCCTCACCAGGCTGCTCCCTGCTGACCCAGCCCGGGCTTTCCAACTCCCAGAAAGCCGGGATCTGAAGCCCCTGGAGCCGAGGACCCTCTGGGCAGAGTTGTCAGGGTAGACAGTAGCCACACGCATGCTCGCCCACCTGGGGCACAGCTGACAAGAGGGGTGTGGAGATGGGGGTGTCAGGGAACAGGGGGTGCAGGCAGCCGGGTGAGCCCGGGGAGTGGGTGCAGAGAGGCAGGTGGTGGTTTGCCCTGAAGCCCCTCCCAGCCCTGCGGGGAGTGTTCCCTCCAGTCTGTAGGAGGGCAGTGGAGACTGTGGGGGTGACACTGGGGTGCCCTGGCCCACCTTGCAGCCCAGTCCCCCCACCCCCAACACTGGCATGCCATCTCCCTGGCAGGCCTGGGAGGGTGGGCCTGGCCCCTGTGGGCCCGTTCCCACAGGTCAGACTCCTCTTGTGCTTGGGAACTTCTGGGGCAGGGTGGAGGCTCAGCCCCACGTCGGAGCAGCACCCAGTGTGGCCCCTGCATGGTCAGGTGGTCCGCAAGGAGACGACCCACAGGCCGGGGTGGAGGGAGCTGGGGGGGCACAGCGGGAGGACAGCGCAGACTGGGGAGGCCACAGCTCTGTCCAGGAAGTGTGAGGGACCCGCCCGGGCCTGACTCACCACCACCCCCTCTGCCCCGCAGGGACCATGCTGGGCCTCTGTGCCTCTGTGCAGCCGCTGACCCGAACCCTGGGGCCCACCCTGGGCGGCCTCCTCTACCGAAGCTTTGGCGTCTCCATCTTCGGCCACGTGCAGTTCGCCGTCAACTTCTTTGTCCTCCTTGTCCTCTGGAGGCAGCCTATGCTTCAGAAGACGGACAAAGTCTGGTGACCACAGCCCCGGGGGCACAGACTGGCAATAAACTCCTTTGGGACCTCTTCCGGCCTGATTTCTGCAGGATCCCGCCAGTGGGGCCTGCCTGCATCCGGTCAGGGGGTGGGGGGCACAGAGGCAGGACAGGCAGACTGGGGAGGCCATGGCTGGAGCCAGACTGGGGGTGAGGGAGGGAGCTTTGAATGCTGGAGGGCTTCCTGGAGGAGGGCGCCTGGAGCCGGACCCCAGAGCTCTGGGAAGGGCAGAATCACTCAAGTGCATCCTGATGTGAGGCAGGCCCTGCCTGAGTCTGCCACCACGGCCAGTGAGGAGTCCTCCCTGCTACATCGACAGCTCTGCTCACACTCCCAGAGACGGGGAACTCTCTGCCCGTCCCTGCCCAACACTGATCCCTGGCCCCGCCTGAGCACGCCACCCACACACCCTCAATAGTCCTGGCAGTAGCCCCCGCTCATGAACAGAAACGTGTTTGTTTGAGAAGATAAGGAACTGGAGGCTTGGGAGGAGATCTAGGAAAAGGGCCCTCACTCTGTGTCAGGGAGCCCAGCAGGCAGACCCAGGCAGCAGGTCCCGGGAACCGGGGAGACCGGCCCTCCCCCACTGCCCCCCAGCCCGGGCTCCACAGAAAAGGGGCACGGGGCACAGAGAGGCCAGTGGCTGCTGTGACCGACGACCAGTATGGAGAACACAACCTCCTGGGGGTCTGCAGATGTCCCTGAGACCCTGAAGGCCACCCCCCCACCCACACAGGCTGCCTGCCTTTAAAACTCAGAATCCCCGACCTCAGAATTCCATAGTTTCCACACGAAGGGGCCTCAGGGAACCGGGGTCCATCAACCCTCCTGCCCAAGAGCTCGGGCCAGACCCCACCTCCACTTGGACCCCACCAGGAACAGGGTCAGTCATCCAGAGGAGGCTCTGGTGGGAGAAGTCGCCAAGGTGGGGCAGGATAGGGGGTCCATCCCAGGGTCAGCACGTGTCCTGGGGCTGGTCTTCTCTCCTCTCTGGAGGAGCCCCCTCCCCATTTGCACAGGGGCTTCACAGATAGTGCTGTTCAGGAGAAAATTCTGGAGGTTTTTTTTTTTTTTTTTTTGGTGAGGAAGATTGTCCCTGAGCTAACATCTGTGCCAATCTTCCTCTATTTTGTATGCGGGACACCACCACAGCAGGGCTTGATGAGCGGTGTGTAGGTCCGTGCCCGGAATCCAAACCTGGGAACCCTGGGCCGCCGAAGCGGAGTGCAGGCACTTAACCGCTGCACCACCGGGCCGGCCCCCTTCAGGAGAAAATTCATTGCAGGGAACGATTTCCTCTCTGAACCCAGCGCCCAGATCTTCTGCAGGCCTCCTGGCAAAGGGACAGCCTCCTCCCCAGTCTGACCCCGGGGTTCCCAGCTAGGAGGCCTGTGATGGCCTCCCCAGGTCAAAGGTAAATGAGTGACCTTGGAGCCCAATTTTGATCCTTCACTCCCCTGGTCTCTGCCTCCCACACCGAGCATCCCTCCAGCCACAAAGTTCCCCAAAACGAAGGTCCCCTCATGGGGCAGCCCTGGACACACACTGTCTCGGGCCACCCCCCATTTTGCGGAGGAGGCAGTCAGGCAGGGAGAGTGCAAGCTGCTGCCTTGTCAGGTCCTTCAGGCCTCCCCACCCCAAAGTCAGGGTCCTGGGCCAGCCCCCGGACACTTGGAGTCTTCAGCCTCCTGCCACACCATCAGAAATGGCGCAGGCCTCCAGCCCACCCACTAGCAGCAACACTGCGGGTGCCAGCCAGCAGGGCCTGGCAGCTGGGCTGCCCGGAGTGGCCAGGGCTCAGCCCGGGTGGCGTCAAGAGGAGCGTGGCAGGGCAGCCAGCCAGAGGGCAGAGGGCTGGGCAGGAGCGTGTGGGTGGGAAGGGGCTGGGGTCCAGCCTCTGGAATGATTTCAGGAGCAGCTCAGAAGGAGGAGTGGGCTGACCTCAGTGGGGCAGCGCGTGAGTGACCTCCTCCAGCAAGCCCTGCCACTGGCCCCGTCCTCCTGCGGCCTCACCCAGGAGCGGAAGTCAGCCAGGGCCAAACCCAGGGCACTTCCCGGCCTTTGGACAGGCTGCTTGGCAAAGAGGGTGTGGACAGGGCCCAGCTGACGACACTGCGTTCATTCAAAGGGAGCTCCCTTCCCTTCCCACGCCGGGCGGTAGCTCCCCCTCCACACACACACTGAATGAGGGGTCCCCCACCCCCGGCAGAAACCTCACTGCATCACACGTGGCTGGTAGGAAGAACAGCTTAAGCAGTTTATTTGGAATGGACACAATGATGCAAAAACAAAATATTAAGACAGATGGTTTGACGACTACTAACCATCAAATAAATACATAGATAATCTAATAATTTAAGGCGCCCGCGCAGCGGGGCGAAGCTCCACTGCTCTGCACGAGAAGGTTCCCCTCTGCGGGGCAGGGACACGGCCTCCGGCCTTCGTCCTCGCCGTGATCAGCGGGTGGGAGCCCACCGGGCTCCCGCGGTTCAGGGTAGCCCCTGGGCTCCTGCCGGCGCAGCCTCGCGTCTGGCCCGACTCCTCCAGCATATGGCTCCTGTGGGAAAAGGAGGAGTCAGGGAGCTGTGCCCCAGCCCGGGGCCGACCGGGCCAGGGTCCAGCCTGCGGGTCCCCCAAGGTGCGATGCGAGAGGTGCAAGCGACGGCTCCTGCCGCGCGCCCCACAGACGCCGCGATTGCGCGGCACCCGCTCCAGTCGCGAAAGTATCCCCTAGACGGGGCAGGGCCTCTCCCGGACGTCTGCAGTAGAAACTGTTTTTCCCCAAGGACCGCGTCTCAGCTAGGGGTCGCGGCCCGGGCGCTCGGGGCGGGCAGGGGCGCGGAGGGCACTCGGGATTCGCAGGGGGCACGGAGGGCACTCGGAGTGCTCGGTGTTGGCAGGGGTCGCTCGGGGCGCCCGGGGCGGGCAAGGGGCCCTCGGGGCGCCCGGGGCGGGCAGGGTCGCTCGGGACGCGCAGAGCGGGCAGGAGACGCCCGGGGCGGGCAGGGGTCGCTCGGGGCGCCCGGGGCGGGCAGGGGCGCGGAGGGCACTCGGAGTGCTCGGTGTTGGCAGGGGTCGCTCGGGGCGCCCGGGGCGGGCAGGGTCGCTCGGGACGCGCAGAGCGGGCAGGAGGCGCCCGGGGCGGGCAGGGGTGCGGAGGGCACTCGGAGTGCTCGGTGTTGGCAGGGGTCGCTCGGGACGCCCGGGGCAGGCAAGGGGTCCTCGGGGCGCCCGGGGCGGGCAGGGGCGCTCGGGACGCGCAGAGCGGGCAGGAGGCGCCCGGGGCGGGCAGGGGTGCGGAGGGCGCTCTCGGCGGCCCGCACTCACCGGGCGGCGCTCAGGGCGCGCGGGCCGTCTGGGCCTCGGGCTGCTCGGCGGCCGCGTCGCGCTGCTGGCGGCTGTGGAAGTCCTGCAGGGCGCGGCGGTTCTGGAAGTCGATGAGCGCCAGCGTGATGGCCGCGTTCCAGCAGCTCTCACCCGCGCAGCGGAAGTCGATCTCCCTGCGGTCGGTGGTGACGATGGTGAAGTAGACGTACTTGCCCGTGCGCTCCACGCAGTCCACCTTGAGGATGGAGTGGAAGCGCAGCTCCTTGGGGCGCGTGCCGGGACCGGCGGGGAACAGGCGCAGGCGGTCGGGGGTGAGCACGCCCCGCTTCTTCTTCCACAGCTGGAAGAGGCTGTCGCTGCGCTTCTCCAGCTCGCCCTCGCGCAGCACCTCGCCGGGGGTCTTCATGGCAGCAGGCGGCAGGCACGCACACGGGAGCAAACCCAGTGGCGACGCCGGCAATGCGCTCCGGCCGCCCCGGAGTGGGCTTTATAGCGGCCCCGCCCTCGCCACGCCCCCTGGAGACCCCGCCCCACCTGGGGCACGCCCCTTCCAGACCCCGCCCCTGCCCTTCCGCCCGCGCCCGGACTCCTGCGGCCCCTCCGGCCCGGCCGGCCTCCACTGCCCGCCGCTGCCCGCCGGCGCCCTCCGGAGGTCGCCCTTCCCTGGGGGGCTGCAGCCCGCCCGCCCCTGCTCCCCCGGCGCCCCGGCTCTCCGGCCCCGTGGGGTGACTCGTGGTCCCCACCCCGCCCCGGACGCCGGCCCTGCGCAGGAATGCGCTGCGGCCGCCCTGCCCGCCGTGACTCACCGCCCGGCAGCCCCGGCACAGCCCGCGGCCCGGCCGGCCCAGGGCGGGGAGCCGGCGGGGCCCAGACCCGCACCCTCTGGGCGCCGCGACAGCAGCCCTGCCGCTCCAGGCTCGTGGGCAGAGCAGGTCGCGGGCCCCTGGTCCCTCTACGCCCCGGGCCCTTCCCCGGGAGACCCTCGGTGGCCCTGCCCTAGCCGGCCTGATCTCCCTCTTGCCACCCGCCGGCCGTGCCTGGAAGCACCTTCCTGCCAGCCAGAGAGCAGGTGTTCTGAGCCTCAGTTTTCTGTAAAATGGGAACAGTAACACTTCCGTTAGGTTAGGTAACCCATAGAAAGTGCTAGAACAGCACCCCGCGGTGCTCAGTGATATGTGGGGAGGAGGCCGCTCCAGCCTCCCTTCCTGGGGTCCTGTCCTCCCTGGGCCCTCGTGACGTCCGACGGGGGCGCGGGGGGGGGGCGACTCCGACTGCGACTGCACAGCCGGACCTGACCGGCGAGAGGCCCCAGGAGCTGAGGGGGCGCGGGGCGCGGGAGGGTCGGCGGGGGCGGGTGAGTCATCTCCCCGCAGCACAGGCGGGCGCTCTTACTTGCCCTCTTCCTTTAAAGGGTTTAATAGGAGCAGGAAGTCATCGCGGCTGCTCTGGGTTCCCAGGGGTGGGGGACGGGGGAGCCGGCCAGGGGATGTCTGAGGGCCACAGCAGCCCTAGGGTCCCCACCTTCCAACACGTCCCCCGAGCTGTGACCCTATCAGGTGCTGCGGAAAGAGCAGGGAAGGGCCAGAGTCTCACCAGAAAGGTGAGAACCAAGCCCTGCGACATAACCTGCAGGGCTGGCGCAAGATGGAAACGAAGGCTGCCTGGTTCGGAAAGTATTACGAAGTTCAAGACAGTGAGAGCAGCGCCTGACACCCCGTGCAGGACCTCTGGGTGCGGCCTGTGGAGCAGGCCCTGACTGTGCGGCCTTGGGCAAGTCCCCTAACCTCTCAGAGAGCAGCCAGAACGCTGGCCCCTCAAGGTCACTGTGAGGAATAAGGGGCACCACCGGCTCAGAGGAGGGGCCTGGGCCAGGCCTGCGCAAGTGGCATCTGGGTGGCAGCTGCCCGGTGGTCCCCGAAAATGTAGCCAGGGGACCTGTTGGGGTGTGGAAGGGCAGGGCGGGTGAGAGGGTGGAGAGGGTGCCCTGGGCTCTGGCTGCGCGAGGGAGGACTGGACAAATCTAGGGACTGCTGGTCAGTGTTCTTGTCAGGGAGCCAGATCTGCAGGCCTGTGGGCTGATGGGGGAGCAGGCTCAGGATGGCTGGGGGGAAACATCTCCCCTCAAGACAACACAGGGCAGACTTGGAAGGGGGTGAGTTCCCCGTCACTACTGGCATCCCAGCAGAGTTGGCCAGCCCTTGAGAGGTCGAGGGGACTCCAGCACACAGGCCGGGGAGACTGCCGCCCTTCCCTCCCCCAGGCGCTCCGCCACCGCGGGCCTGCGCTGTCCTCAGGGGGTCCAGGACAGCAGGCAATGAGACCTGGGGTAGAGGCTCCTCTGGGCAGTGGGACACTGGAGACACAGGGGCCGGGGCTCACTTCTCCCTCATGGTCACCCCACGAGGTGGGAGCTGTTGGGGTTGCTTTCTTGGATTTGCAGGGAACAGGATGGGAGATCTCAGAGAAGTTAAGTGACTCATCAGAGGTCACACAGCCGGCCGGTAGGATTCTAATTCACCTCCTACACCCCGAGGCCTGGGGCAGGAAGCGACCCCGCCCGAGTGGCTGAGCGGGCTCTGGGTTGGGGACTGTCTGCTGGCCGATTCTCAGAACGGGAGGGGGCCGCGATGGGCTCTGCTCAGCGCCAGGCTGCGTCCGTCTGAGCCCAGCTTATTAATATTTATCCGAGGGCAACGTCCGGGATCCCCATGGAGCCCGACTGAGGGGACAGCCCTGCAGGCAGACGAGACTGTCCCCAAACATCCGGCTGAGGACACTGGCCAGCCGTCCCATCCAGCTGGGCGAGGATGTCGGGGGCTGGGGCAGAATGAAGGAGCCTATTCCAAAGTCCCTGTGTGAGGTCATCGCCACTGCGGTGACGGTGACGAGCCCGAGCCAGGGCCCCCGAGCCTCTTGCCCAACCAGCCGGGCAAACGGCAGGCTGTGTGGAAGCCGTGCGTCACGGCCTCCGGGTGCCTGGGGCGCCACACCATCCTCCTTCTGTGGGCAGCGGTGTTTAGGGACAGCCCCAAACACGGTGCACTCCTCTCTCCTTTTCCAGGAAGCTCTCTCGGATTGCCGGGGCCTGCCTTAAGGCTGGCTGCCACCAGCTGCCTAACTGCTGGGGCCTTGGGGCCCCCGAGCCTGGGGAGCGGGGGAGGCCCAGGCTACCTAGGGTCATAGCACCTGAGAGGGGGTCTCATGCCACCTGACTTGAGCCTGACACGGCCCATTGGCCACATCTTGTGACTCAGGTCTGCCCTCCATCCCTGTCCTTGCAGTGGCAGCCTGGGAAAAGTGAGAGGCCCAAGGGTGGGAGGCAGGAGACCCATCCCCACCTGGTTTCAGGCTCTGTCAGCCTGGCCGTGGCCCCTCAGGGCTGTGTCCCTTGTCCCTCTGTCTGGCTCCCTGAGCCCCTGGGCTGGAATCGGACAGCAGGCCCCGCACACAAGGCGCTGGGGATCAAACGAGAAAGTGACGCTACCCAGAACACCCTTCCCCTCCTTGGCTCCCTGGCAAGATCCTATTCATCCCTCAGTACCCGGCTCAGAAGTCACTGTGGGCTCCTAGGACGCAGTGACAGTGTCTTATTCTTTGGGGCCCCCAGGGCCCAGCCCAGGCACTGAGGAAATGTTTTTGGAAACAAGTGGACCTTTCTACCTCACGGTCTAAGACCCAGCTCTCTGGTCAGAGCACCTGAAGTTGGGGGAGACTGCTTGTCTGTGAAACCAGAACATGGGAGGGGGCCTGGGGCGGACAGGGCCAGACAGGTCCAGTCCTGGGGGAACCGAGAGCAGGGCCCTCTCCATCGGTCACAGAATGGGGGGGGAGGGGGGAGTCAGCTGGCATTCCTGTCACTCAGCAGAAACTGCCCAGGGCCTGGTTCACAAGGACATGGGGCCTCTGGAAACTTGAATGAATGGATTAATGAATAAATGAATTACAGAGAGGGGGAGAGGGACGGGGCCTGAGTGGACAAGGCATTGCTGCCACCCTCTGGACGGTCGTCAGCCCTCAGTGCTGCCCAGGGAGTGTCACCACGGGGCACAAAGGACGTCTGGCTCCTGCCCACTTGGACCCCCAGCTTCTGGTTCAGCAGGCCTGGGGCAGGGCCCTGGCGTGGGCGTTGCAAGTTCTTTCCCACTTAATTACCACTTTAAAAAATTAATTAATTAACCAAAAACTTTAAAATAAATATACAAATAAAAATTAATATACTAAGAATTAAAATAAATTAATAAACTAAGAGCTTTAAAAAATGAATAAAATAAAAAATTACCAAAATAGTAACCAATTGTTGACATAAAAAGTGAGAACTGCTGAAATGATTTCAAAGTTATGAATCTTTCATGTCCCCACCCCAGGCTCACTCTCACTGTGGTGAGTGACCTCTGATCCTTTTTTAAAAAATGCATTTGCATTTCCTCCCCAAATTAAACAGAATCACCATATGATCCAGCAATCCTACTTCTGGGTCCATCCCCAAAAGAAGTGAAAGCAGGTCTCAAAAAGATACTTGCACACCCATGTTCACAGCAGCCTTATTCACAACGGCGAAGAGGTGAAAACCACCCAAGTGTCCACTGATGAATGCATGGGTACATATGTACAACGGAATATTAGCCGTAAAAAGAAGGGAACTCTGCAACCTGCTACCACATGGATGACCCTTGAGGACATTATGCTGAGTGAAGTAAGCCAGTCACAAAAGGACAAATACTGTGTGATTCCACTTATATGAGGACCTAGAGGAGTCAAATTCAGAGAGACAGAAAGTAGAATGATGGGCGCCAGGCGCTGGGGGAGGGGATGGGAGTCAGTGTTTAATGGCTACAGAGTTTCAGTTTTGCAAGATGAAAAAGTTCTGGAGATGGGTGGAGGTGATGGTTGTACATTGTGAATGTGCTGCATGCCACTGAACTGTGCACTTAAAAATGGTTAAGATGGCAAATTTTATGTAACATGTATTTTACCACAATTTAAAAAATGTATTTACACGTGAACACCCATGCATGACAGATGGGAGCTTGCCTTGTTAATCTGTCTGATAAAACGGGAGCCACGCTGCACGTACTGTTTTCTTCTGTGTTTTGGGCATTCCCCCACGAGCCCACCCCGCTTCACGGTCACACGCCATCATTCCTGTGACGGACCTCAGGCTGTGCCTGCCGCCCGGTTGGCACTCCCACCTGGAGGTGAGGGACGCCCACTTCCCCACGGCTAGCCCAATAACGGACGCTCCGTGTGTATTCTTTTTACCAATCTGGTGGCCAAAACCTGGAGTCTTGTCTCCACGGGCATCTCTCTGCCCATCTCTCCGGGTATTTATGGGGCTTTCCCATGTCCCTCGTCTTTCCTCTTCACGTGATTGTCTGTTTGGAAAGCCTCTGTAGTGGGCTGACAGGGGTCCCCAACACGATGTGTCTGTGTCCTAATCCCCAGAACCTGTGAATGTGACCCTATATAGTAGAGTGAACGTTACCTTCTATGGCAGAGGATGTGATGAAGTTAAGGACCTTGAGGGAGGAGGGGACCATCCCCGATTTCCCAGGTGGGCCCTGAATGCCATCACAAGCATCCTCGTAGGAGGGACACACAGAGGAGAGGAAAGGCCATGTGACCATAGAGGCAGAGACAGGAGGGATGCGGCCACAAGCCCAGGAACGCCTCGGGTCGCCAGAAGCTGGAAAAAAGGAAGGATCCTCCCCTGGAGCCTCTGGAGGGAGCGCGGCCCTGCGACACCTCGATTTTGAAGTTCAGGCTCCAAAGCTGGGAAAGTGTAAATTTCTGTTGTTTTAAGCCACCTGGTTTGTGGTCATTAGTTATGGCTGCCCCAGGACACGGATACAGCCCCAGGGAGTCTGGTGCTGACCCTCCCCTGGGCCTGGCGCGCACAGTCTGGCGGCAGACGAGGACCAGACAGAGTGACGGGGCATTAGCCAGCTTTGGCTGGTGAGGTTAAGGCTTCCCAGGTACCACCAGTGACTTCTGAGCTGGGTTTTCAAAGATGAGTAGGAGGTCCCCACGTCACCTGGCCTTCCCTAGGCACCAGGGACACAGACATTCAGTATGCTCCACAGACATCTGGAAATGCAGATGGAAATGCTGCCTGGCGCGGGTGGGGAGCCGGAGGCTGGGTCCTCCTGGGCTCCGAGGCTGCCCCTAGACTGAGTCTGACTGGCGTGGACTTGTGGGAGACGGAGGGTCCCCGACAACCTCTGAGTCCAGCTCACGTGCCTGAGGGCAAGTGGCCTCCGATTCAGTGGCGAGGAGAGGTTTGGGACACGTTCAGAGGTGCCCCCAAGGAAGCAGCGGACAGGGGAGCAGTAGTAGGGGGCCTGGCCAGTGGGGTCCCATGGGCCCCACCTCTGGGTGGGGACTCCACACTGCTTCCTTTGGACTGTCAGCCTCTCAGTGGGCACTGCGGTCTCAGGCTGGTCTCTGCATGTGGTCCCTGCCACCCCCCAGCTCCACCTTGGCTCCCACCCACGAGCTGCTGAGAGGCTGGGTGTCTGGGCCCAGGCTCCTCGGGTCCCCCCACAGACTACCCCAGACACCTCATGCTCAAAAGTGTCTCCTCAGTGTCCCCCCTTTGAAGTCCTCGGCACCCCCTTGCCTGGCTTCCTCTTCCACGCCCCATCCCTTCCACCTCTCCTCTAGTACCACCCGGCCACCCCCCACGGAGCCTCTTCCCTAGACCCCTGTGGCCATGTGCATGGGTGTCCTGGTGCTGCTGTGGCAAATGACCACACACTTGGTGGCTCAGAACAGCACAGACCTATTACCTCCCAGTTCTGGAGGCCAATGGGTCTCAGGCTGAAAGCCGGGAGGGTGGACCCCAGCCCAGCCCCTTCCTGAGCTATTTCGAGCACTCCCATCCTCCTCCCCAGGCCCTTTGCTGAATGAGCTGGAGAGGCCGCTGAGCTGGCCAGAACTCTCAGGGTCCCCTGCCCCCAGCCAGGACCCCGTCTCCTCCCATCCTTCTCAGAGCTCCCCCAGCCTGCCCTCTGAGGGGACCCCAAGGACTGGGCCTGGGGTTCTGGGCCTCCGAGAGGGCAGCTCTAGGAACTCTGCTGGGAACTTCCAGCTCCTGCCAGAAATGGAGGCAGGTTGAGACCTAGGGCCCTCCTCGGCGTCCTGAGGCCAGGGGCAGAAGTCTGGCCAGTGCCCACAGCCCAGAGGCCTCCCTGTCCCCCAGCTCCCCAGCGCCCTGGCCTCCCAGAGTGCACATTCACGTGCTCCCCAGACCAGCTCCAAGCTGGCGGGCACTGGGGAGGGCCGGCGTGGGCAGCGCCACCTATGCCCAGGTCTGGGCAGGGGGGCAGCTCGGCCGCGCGCACCAGGGCTCGCCCTCCCGGATGCCCTGGCCTGCACCAGGAGGTGATGGTTCTCCCGTCTCAGAGGCAGAAACCGAGACCCAGGGAGGTTCAGACACTAGGTCGACGCTCCCAGACTGCTGGAGGTGCCCCGGGGGGAGCCCCCAGCCCAGTGGGAGGAAGGAGCCCACAGAGGGTGTGTCAGTGGGGTCCGCCCTATTTGTTTCTCCTGGGCCACAGACCCCACGAGGCCTGGAGCCCAGCTGGGCCAGGCCAGGCCTGTTCGATCGTCACGGAAAGTAACATCCGGCCACCGCCCTCGGTGAGCTGAGTCAGCGCAGCCAGGCTGGCCCAATGACTGGCCCAGTGGTGACATCTCGGGGGCGGGCAGGGCCCCGCCCAGGTGTACTAAGGTGACTTAGACTGGGGGGTGGTCCGGGCCTCACCCACCCGGCAGCTGAGGAGGCAGGGCTGACAGGGGTCTCCAGGGTCAGTGCCTGGCCGGAGTCCAGGCTTTCACCGGAGCCAGCCTACAACCTGAGACAGTGGCTCCCAGGCTGACAAGGTGCTGGAGAATCACACCATTTCAGGAGTCCAAAGCTCAGCCAGGGCCAGCCTGAGGGGTCCTGGAGCCCCTGCTGTTGGGGGCCACTGCCTGCCAGCATCTCCTGACGGGCGGGGTCCACATGGCTGGGTTTGAGGTCCCTCGGGCTCCCACCCCCCACGTGGCTATGCTCCCTGAGGCTGGGGTGAGGAGGAGGTGTCTGCCTCTACAGGAGGAAGCTGGGAAGTCATTCTACTCAGAAGGGCTTTGAGGCAGGGGCCAAAGTCCAGGTGTGGCCGTGCTGAATGGCTGGGCGGGCGGGCGGGCTGGCTGACGGGAGCCAAGGGCAGCCCATGCTGGAGGACTCAGTAGCGCCTCAGCCTCCAGGGCAGCCCCTTCTTCAACCAGGAGCGTGGTTGGCAGTCAGCTTCCTCAGGGCACGCAGCTGGAGGTGGCCAGGTCAGAGGGCGCTTCTCCCACCGCCTGTCCCCAGGTCTCCTCTGCAGCCCACCCAGTGTTCCTGTTGCCCTCTGGGGGGCGGACCGGGGCGGGGGGGGGATGGAGAGGGGACAACGACACATATTCCGAGGGCAGGTCAGAGGTCAGTTAACACCACCAGGACAGTCCCTGCTGAGGCCAAGGGCACCCCCCCCACCTCAGCGTGGTCTCCCACCCCCAGGCCAAGGCCTGGTGGGCCTCCCCCAGGCAAAAGCACCCTCTAACTCAGCTGGGCCCTGTGATGGCCTGAGACTTGAGAGGGAGCCCTGATGCCTGGGAGCAGACCGCTGGGCCCCTGCCCTATAAAATGGGAGCCACGAACCAACACAGCAGACTGGCCACCGGAGCAGGGTGGCGCTGCAGACTGAGCAGGGCGACACTGCAGACTGGGGAACGCATGGACATGCCACCTGCTGAGCCGTTCGCCCACCACCTGCTGCAGGTGAAGACAGGGGCCCAGAAGACCTCAGCCCACGCCAGGCCCTGGGTGGCCACAACCCCCGACCCTTAAAAGGGAAAACCAGAGTTTTAAGTGGAACCACCCCAACTTGGGGGGCTTTTGAAAAATCAGCTTCATTGAGGTATAACTTACAGACATACAACCAAACGCACCCACGTGAGGGAGTTCCACGAGCCTGACCAATGCACCCACTCCTGTAACTACTACTCCTAGATGGTGTCCTGGTCAGCCCGGCTCCCCCAGGTAGTGGCTGTTGCTGTCACCGGGCAGGTTCTAGAAGTCACAAAAACAGGTCTGCTGGTGTCCTCCCTTGTGCCTGCTTCTTCAGTCAATGCCTTCGAGATCCCGTGTTGTCAGGTTCCTGTTGCTGTGGGGGTGCACAGCCACTGCGATGCCCACACCTCTGTTGGCAACGGGCGGGAGCATCTGAACCACCTCGGGCGCTCCTGCCCCCCAGATTCCCCCAGGCCTTGGGGTCGGACCGAGTGCCTCCGACGAGTCGGGGTGCTGAGGCTGGCATAGGAGGGAACTCAGAAATGGCAGCCGGGCCCAGTCACTCGCTTTGTTTTGAGTGAGTCTCTCAGCCGGCATGGTCGTGTGTGTCAGATGACACCTGGGCCCTGAGAGAGGCACCGAACCAGACCCTGCAGCTCAAACAACAGTCGCCCAGGGAGTTAACTAAGGAGCCAGGGGGCAGCGGAGGCCACATGGATGGGACGTGGCCCTGGACACCCACCCTGACCCTCGGAAAGGAGCACTGTGATGACCGGACCCAGAGGAGGGCCCCAAAGTGGGGCTGGGGCCGAGGCGGGGAGGCCTGGCCATCAACCCTCTGCCCAGTGGGCAGTGTTGGGGTCTTGTGGCAGCAGTAGCCTGGGCCAAGAAGCTACAGCTCCCACACATAGCCGGCCCAGGCGACCACTCAGAGCTGCTGCGAGGGCCACCTTCCCTGCTGGTGGCTCTGGACAAACCTCCTGGCCGCCCGTGACTTGCCAGCACAAGTGGCAAGGACTAAATGAGCCCCTGGAGCCTCTGCAGTTTCCTTGAGGTCCTGTGAGCAGGCAAGTGCAAAGGGGCGGGTCCAAGCTCCTTGGCCACTGGAGGACCACCTTCCCTTTCCTGTGACCGCTCAGGGGTGAGAGATGCAGGGGCCTCAAAGGTGCTGGGGCTCAAGCAGGAGGGAACATGGCTGTGGGGAGGTCAGAGGACCCCCTGACAGCCAGGCCTTGGTGCCAGCCGAGGCCAGAGGCAGCGCCACAGTGGATGGTCAGGGAAGACACAGCCTCAGGGCCTCGAGCTGGGGTCTTACTATCCACGTGTACCTGGGACAACCAAGTGGCAGCCTGAGGTCCTGGAGCCCCCAGGTGAGTGTGGCATCCTTGCACACTCTTCTTATCCCACAGGGGCAAGAAAACCCAATGCCTCTAAAGAGGCACAATCGAAACATCCCTCCCTTTGCCACGTTTGTGTTGGTTTGACGTAAACACGTTTTGTCTAGTCGCTACATCAGAGTTCATCAGGAGACCACAGAGAGGGGTCCAATCAAAGTCTAACTTTCCTTCCCACCCAACCCCCCGGGGCCCCAGCTGCTCTCCCCAACTTCCTGTTTAGCCTGTAGCCTCCAAATGTAATCACCATGTGCACACGCATGCACACGTATGCACATGCATTCACAGCAGGGCACCTACACAAGTCCTGCCTTCAATAACACACCCCAGAGCATGTTCCCCATTGGCACGAGCACCCTGGTTCTTAGTGGCTACAAGTCCACCGTGGGTGCACAGGAATTAATCCAATCAGTCTCCTGGGGAAGCGAGGGGGCTCCCGCCCCCTTCGGCCATTTCAAACTGCTTTAGCACATGCTGTCCAGACGCTGTGCACACACACGAGGGCGTGGATTCATGTCACAGGTAACACGTGCCTCCTTTTCTGAAGCCTTACAAGCTGCCCAGAGAGAGGCTTCAACAGTTCACACTCCTCCGTCTCCCGTTTTCTCAGGCTCTCATCACACTGAGGTGCCAAACTCCTCACTGCCGCCAATCGAGAGAAGAAAAACAGCCTCTCTTTTGACTTGCACTTCTTCAGCGAGGCCCAGCATCTTTCACGCGCCTAAGAGGGGTGCCACTGCTTTGTAACTGACGGCTGTCAGGACCAGACCAGCGGCCAGCAGGAGGGAGGCTTCCCCTGGAACGTCACTCTCAGAGCGGCCCTTGAACCAGCCCAAATCAGATGCTCCCAGCACTAAAACCGCGCCTGTGAACACCCTGCACATTACCCAAACACATCACTTTGTGCAATCATTTCAGATCCTTCAGTTACCTGTAAACGACGTTGTTATCAACAGGTTCATGACTGTTATCAACAGGTTCATGAACGCGACACTTAAGAGACCTTGTGGAGCCCTGACTAGTCAGGGTCCGCAGTGATGGGCAGCTCCCTGGACCATCCTCAAGAGATGCTCCCGGCTCCCAGGGAACAGGGGGCAGTGTGCGGGGCCATCGTCACTGCAGCATGCCCCTTGAGTCACACAGAACAAGGCGCCCTTGGCATCCTAAGCTCCTCACCCCATCTCAGTAGCCCAGGGCTGCATCAGGCCCGGGCGAGGCTCACCCACGGGCCAGCTCGCCTGGGGACTTTAGGGACAGAGAATGTCTGGCTCTACGCTTGTCTTGGGCACAACGAAAGCGTGCTTATTCCTAAGCCTTGTCCGGCCCTTCTTGCATCTTCTCGTGGCCACAAGTGCTCTCTCCCCTCTGGCCACCACAGGGAGAAGCCAGCTCCACAGGCAGGCAACAGGCAAACTGGATACAGGCTCCTGGGCCACGTGAGGAGCGGGCCAGCCACATGCCTGCCTTCTGTGCTCGTTTCCTCTCGGCGAGGCGGCCCTCCAAGGGAGGAGGCCCACGGGCAGGAGCTGGAGCTGAAGCCTGTGCAGCAGGACTTTCTGGGAGCAGTTCTCCCTCCCGTGAAAGAAGGAGGCACCAGAGAAGCACCAGCGAGAAGACAGATCAAACTCGGGAAGTTCCCCTCCTGGGACCTTCTGGACCTAAAAGGCACAGCCTCACGAACTCTGAGAAACAACTGTCTCCTGGGGGCAGGAGCAAACGCTTTCCCCAGCTAGCAAACTGCCCATCCGGGGACCCCAGACCACCCCACCAGTGAAGTGGGCGTGCAGGCCTAATGGGCAAACTAAACATAGCCTCTTTCTAAAAAACTGGATGTAAAAGCCTCAAAAACAAGTCAGAAAACCAGAAGACGGGAAGCTCTGGATCTGCCCACACCCAGGGCTCTGCGGAAACCGTCCAAGAGGGTGTGCAACCACGTCCATGCGCCGGCAGGAGAGGAGCAGACGCCAGCGGCCCCGCCCGCTCCTCCCACCAGGTTCTCCTACAAAGAAAGACCGTGCATAGTGCTGGATTCATGTTTCACAACTTTAATAGAATATTCTAACTATTCTGTACAAATTGAAAACACTGTATTCAGTTACAAAGGTATCATAAGTAAGGCTGAGCACTCTACAGGCCTGGTCACAGTGTGGACACACCGTCCCCCAGCTGCCAGAGACCACGGTCACACACTCGGAAACCCAGCCAAGAACAGGTCGCTCCAAACCCAGGGCTTTTAAGACAAGATGAATGTGGGGCCAAGAAATGGGAGCTACTGAGAAAGGAAGACTCGACATTTAACACTAATGGAAAAGCCATACTTCCCCACCTGAGCCCCTCACCACCAGGTAAATCCTGGGCTCTGCCCACCACCCCCGGTCCTCAGAGCTAAGTGTGGTCTGTATGTCATGAAAACAAGCTCCTGCCTCGGCAGCTGGAGGCAGGAAGGAGCATGGTTTCTTCTACACAGGCCTGGCTCCTGTAGGGGCCACCACCACCTCTTCCTGGTGAAGTCACCAGGTTTCTAGTCACAAACATGGTTTCAGAAACTCTAAGGACGAGCAATAGCAGGTGTCCCAAGCCCTCACAAGTATGAAAGAATAAATAAATACGAGGATGAACCACAAAGCTCATGCCTCAGGGTCGGTGTGCACCCCCCCCCCCCCCCGAGGACAATAAAACCAAAGAAAGACACTCTCAGGGGCACAGGACCTACTCTACCAGCCCCTGGAGGCGATGAGAGTGCAGAACATCAAGTGGCTGGAGACAAAGCATGTGGGTTTCTTCAAATGAAAGGAGAATCAGTCCGATGCGGGAGTGGTGTCAATGGATTCAAGGTGCCCTGGAACCACAGCCCCAGGCATCTGTCCTTGGCGTCGGTGACCTTCTACCCCCCACCCCCACGTGGTCTGCAAGGCCCTCCCCAAGGCAGGACCTGGGAAAGTCCACTGAGCTGCACCCAAGACCATAGAGGGTGCTGGCATTAAACCTCCTATTTCTGAAATGCATTTAAGTTGCCACTGTATAGGTTAAGCAAAATAATAAAGAAAAAGGAAAAGTGAAAGTGAAAATCATGCACTTGAAAACGAGTTAGACATAAGCGCTGCCAATCCAACCGCGTGCAGCCGTGCCGAGTCCCGCCAGGCATCTGCAGGCAGCAGCCACGCCGGAGAGGTGCGCTTGCTCCTCACTGCTGTTTGCACTCTGAGGGCTGGCTGGGCTCCTTCTGTCACGAGAGAAGACAAGACTTGTAGAGAATCAATCAATTTCATCACCAAATACCTCCAACCAAATGAAAACCAAGACTTATTTCATTCATTCTTACTGAAAAAAGTTACTGCAAATGTACTTTTAAAATAGTAACAAAAAATATGCTAACTTTCCAGGAAAAAAGTCATAGTAGGGCTGCTTTTTTGTTTAAATGACATTGTAATTCACAGCATATTCAGCAGGAGGGTCTCAGGGGCAAGGGGAGGGGTTCCCCGGTCGCAGAGATGAATGAAATACACAAGAGAGCCCGTGTTCCAAAGCTGGAACGCAGCCTCAGGAGCTTCGGGGCACACACACCCCTGCCCACATCAAACAGCTGCACGCTCCCCTTTTGACTCCCCGCCACCTCTAAGACAGGCTCAACACTGGAATCGTCCAAGGCTCCTGTTCCGGTGCAGACCAGAGGCAGCCGGGAGGCCCTGCCTGATCCCGGAGCGCACCTGTCCCCAGAGAGGCCAGCCTGGATGCTCAGGAGGAGCCGCTCTCTCTGCTGACGGGAGCACGCCACTGGATCCACACCCGAGCAGCCTACACTGCAACAACAAGTGACGAGAGCCACTACAAGAGCTCCACAGGAAGCCCCCGATCCTCCCAGGAGTCTCCAGCAGAGCTGGAATTCTACCCTTCTAGAAAAGGTATCAGAGACCGTCCCCCATGGAAGGGCAGGTTCGCTTCAACACAATCTAATGTGTACGTCTCACATCACTCACGCCGCATTCACCAACTCCAGGAATTTTGCATGGAGGCCAGCAATGGCCTGAGAAATAATGATTTCACTAAGACTCTCGAGCAAATAAATGTAGTCCTCAGTAACCTGTGACTTTTGGCTGCTAAGACGACAAATGACTGAAGACAACGTGGCGTCTACAGAGTCTAAGAAAATCTGCACCAGCTGGTTCAGAGAAGCACCTGGGACACATAACTGACACCTCCCGTGGTACAAACCGTGGCTACAGTTCCCTCTTTAGGAAATGATTTAAGGGATGAAAAAATGATGTGTAAAGGTTACATAAAGATAAAATGATAAGCCTGGGCCCTGGTCTAAGCTGGCTATTTGTACGTGGAGCAGGAGGAGCACAGGGACAAGCGGAACCCTTGGGCGTGGCCCCGGGTCTCCACCCAGCAGTGGGCCGATGGCAGGTCATTCTGGGAGGGGGCCCTGCCCTAGCACCTGCCCGCCACACGATCATCTGAAACCCTGCCAAAGAGCCAGGCACCAAAATAACCACCCCGTCCAGAAATCCTAGCCGAAAAAGAGCACAATCCAGCTCCGCCATTTCAAGGGTAGACCTGGAGGCGGCCCCAACTGTGGCCAAGGGGATCAGGCACTGGCTCAGACTCACTGGGGACGAGCAGAGACGCCCCAGGCTCGGTGCAGCAACGGCAGCAGACATGGGAAAGCGGTGTGCCACCTTTTGTGTACAAGGCGGAGAAGTGTGTTTCCATAATTGCATTTGCAAAAGAAGTGGGTCAGAGGTGAAGCGAGGGTCTGTAGGGTGATGTGTGGGAGCTGGGGCAGGTGGTACAGGATGGGAGGGACTTTCCACGCTACATCTTTCTATATATGTAAATTAGACATATATAATGTATTATACAATTTACAGTGTGCTGTTTCAATGGTATCATATATATATATATATATATATTTTTTTTTAAAGATTTTATTTATTCAGTTTTTTCCCCTCAAAGCCCCAGTAGATAGTTGTATGTCATAGGTTCACATCCTTCTAGTTGCTGTACGTGGGACTCGGCCTCGCGTTGGACGGAGAAGTGGTGCCTCGGGGCGCTCCCGGGATCCAAACCCGGGCCGCCAGCATCAGAGCGTGCGCACTTAACCGCTAAGCCACGGAGCCGGCCCATCATATATATTTTTAATGAGGAGAATGTATTATCTACTTGTTTAAAATAAAATCAATAACTTGGGTGAAGACCGCTGGAGGGAAGGGGTCCTCACTAAAACCAAGACCAGGAGAGGGGCTGTCACAAGCACGAGAAGCCAGACAGGGACCTTGTGCTCAGAGGGAGAGGGAGGAAGGGAAATCTCACCAGGAGGGGAGAGGGCTGGGCAGCCCACTGGCACACCTGCCTTCTGAGGACCGTGTGCAGACCCACCTCTGGGGAGCGTCCACACGGACACAACTCCCGGGCTGTAACGCTAACGGCGAACCCTGGGGCCTCTGAGGTGAACTTGATCAATGAGACATCAATGGTCTTCGCCCTGTGCCAAGGGCCATGACAAAACTGCAATAAACCCCAGCATCCTGTTCCATGTCACCAAGTTTAATGACAGCCTGGTCACTCCACGCTACCGATCATCAAGGGAGAGGAGTCGGTGCTTCAAAGGCACAAACTAATAGCCAAAACCTCACCCATCATGGGACTACTTAAAAGAAGTGTTTCAAGAGGTGACAACTGCCCTGAGAAGGGGTGAAGACAAGCCACCAAGCACACGCTGAAGGACCACAGCTTCACAGGGACACGCAGCCCCAGTCCCAAGAGCCCGCCCGACTGCAGAGGGAACAGCCTCCTCCACTGGAGAAGCTTGAACCCCGATGAGAAGCTGATGACACTAAAGAGATGCCGAGAACACTGCTCGGGTGTGATGGTACCATTGTGGTTATGCCCGAGGAGAGTCCTCCTCTCCTGGAGATACAGGCTGGACCGTTTATGCATGATGCTTCAAAGTGACTGGCAGGGTAGGGGAGGAGTGCGGCTTCAGGTGTAACAAGCCTGGCTGATAAGTCCTTAGACATGCGGAGCAGCAGGAATTTGAGCAATTAGACAATGTTAAATATGCAAGCAAATGATCTGACCTGCCCCTCTAAAGCACACAAGATCCCAGGCGCTGGTTCATTTCCTCTAATTAACACATTTCCTTTAGCCCAAGTCTGCCCCCCTGCCTGTTAGATCTCTGTGAAAGTGGGTGCACTCGAGGAAGAGAGGAAGGCAATGCAGACAGACGCTCAGAGCCTGGGGCCCTAACTGACCATCTGCGACGGTGAGATAAAGCTCTGACTCTCACAAGCCCTGCTCTTATGAACCGGTTGCCTCCTTAGCGCCACATGTGGAACCCCCGCTATTTCCCAGGTATTACTATTACTACAGTGGTTTCTCACAGTATCTCCTGTTCCCACCTTTCTCCCGGCCCCACGATGCCCTCACATCCTGCAAAGGTGGGCAGTGTCCCTGGAGGGAGGGACCTCACAACTGGAGCCGAGTCACGCTGACCCACACGGTGGGGAGGGCGGCCCCTCAGCTTGCTGACGCTCACGTACATCTACAGCTGGTTCTTTTCTTATTCAGTCAGAACATCTTCAGGAACCTCAGCACAGCACGTGTTCATGCTTACACAAAACAGATGCCAGCAGCTTTTTAGATGAAAACTTTTGACACATTAAAAGTTCAGTTACCCATTTTTTACCTATTGGTCTGCCCAACACCAGAATTTAAAAAGTACAAACAGTCAACAGATACACGTCAAGAAAACTCACAGGGGGCCGATTCCTACTGCCACAGTGAGTGGCTGATCCCGGCACTGCATCACTGGCTGACATGTGCCACCCTGCAGGCTGTCCACCTCCCCGGGCCCTCTCATTCTGTCCCCTTCCAGGAGGACAATCCTGCTACCAGTAAAAATGCCACACCAGTGACATCTTTGCTGCTTGGTTAGCAGAAACACTGGGCTCGGCAAGAGGAGCCAAACGTAGTTCCTATCAGTTGGTTTTAAAAGTACACTCAGCAGACACCTGCACAGAGACACTGCTCCTCAGAAAGCCTGGGGCCAGCCCAGCACACACCAAGTGCGCATGGATGGCAACACCCTCCGCATCCACAAAGGCACGGCAAGGCATCGTATACAGCACAGGCAGAAGTTTGGAAGTTAGGAATAAATGGAATTCCACCTTACCTAGAAACGTATGAATGATTAACAGACAAAAATTACACCTAAACGGGGAAAAAAATGGAAAGGAACTGTCAGCATGAAAGAAAATGAAATACACAAAATTATACAGGAGGAAAGAGCCACAATTTCTCATGATACCAAAGGCTGCAAAATATCGACCCTGAGATAAGCAATGTCCACCACCAGCTCTGTACCTGTAATACCAAAACATTCTTTCTTCCTTATTTTCCTTTGCTTGTACAGACTCGAACGTGACAAATCCCTCTGAGGAGGTGCATATGAACGAACAGAAATGTCACAGCCCGACCCCAAGGACAAGACTCGGGTCCTTCCAACTGTGTGACCACAGCACGTCACACCGCTGACCCTGCTCACTTGCCGTCACTTCTCACCCACTCCCACCAACTGACCAATGGCAGATGCCGTGAAGGGTTAGTACTGATGATTCTCTACTTCCTCTCCAGCTATTTGTGATCATTTGGTGAGAATGCTCTTCTAGAAAACTGACACGTGAGAGGAGAGAGAGGGTTGGCAAGGACAGAGAAGAGGACAGACAGAAGGAAACGACAAGAAACGGAGGGAGGGACCACCCGCTGCCAGTAACGCAAGACAGACAGTGCATCTGAGTGTGGAAGTAGACACCACAAACCATCCTCAGCCTCTGTTCTAGAATCCAAACCAGGAATGTGTGCATCAGCGCCCAGAAGAGCAGAACAACAGCCAGATATGACAGCTGGGACTTAGGCATGGCAGTGTAAGGGGTCATCATTGCCCAGCTCTGTCAACTGACGGACACCCCTCAATCCCCTGCCCACCAACGTGCGATCCACTCACGCAGGGCCCCAGGTCTCTCGCCCCTCACCACTCATCACCGAGCACAGGTATGCTTTCAATACAGTTATCCCGTGATGGACAGGCAGACCTTGTCAAAATGAACATTTCCATGAGCCAATTCCCAGAGTGGGATTTATATGGCACACTGAATTAAGTTTTAAACCATCTCCTATCTTTCCCCAGAAGGAAGTAAAACTGTGAGCATGCATTTATAGAAACATCTGGTGTTAATACACGGATCACAGAATCAGTTATTACACTGACAGCTTAGTGCACATTCCACTTTGGGCAAAAATGGGGGAAAAACAAACAACGAGAAGTTAAATTGAGATACACATTATAAAACGTCAGGAGTGTTAGTTCTCTGACAGCCATGGTGTATCTAACTCTAGGATGCAGTGAACTGTCCATTAAATTACGTGTCAAATGGCAAAGTGCCTTGATGTAAGCTAATCGAGATGATAAGTACAAATCCAGACACAGGTAAAATTCATGAAGTTGCCCACTCATTTTTCTCAGTTTTTTTTTTAAGCAAAGCTTCCTAGTTTATTTTAAATTATCTGAGATATCTAGACATTATCTTCTGAGTATTCTCAGCCCACGTACAACTGTAAAATTATGCCTACAATTCCATTATTCTACATTAAAAAAGAATAACCTCCCAAAAGTTCCTTCTTTGCATCTTTTCCAAAAATAAACACACAAAATAAAAATGTTTCCTCATGTTGTCAGTTATATCATTATCTGAGAAGAATTAAAGATCTGGAAAATAATGTGGCTCGACTGAACAAATTTATATAAATAAGATACAGCTTGAGAAAGAGTGGGAAAAACATTTTACTGCATATTTATACTTAATACTCAAATCATATACAAGATGTCTGAATAGTTCCTCATCCAAGTTTTTTCTGACACGTTTTAAGCTTTCGAACTAGAGAACGACAAGAACATATTCCTAACACTCCTGTCTCGGAGCAGGAAACACACCTGAAAAGCTCAACAGTGCAGCACAGATTTGGGAAGCCCCCAAATAACTAACCTTAGGGTTAATTTCGGCATCATCCTCATCTTCTCCCTCCTCGTCACCTTCTAATTCCTGTGTTAAAAGAAGTGAGAATTAGCTGAACAGACAAGATGTATATTCTTGTGGATCCACCAGCCACAAACAAATTAAAGTAATACTTCGATTTAGAAGGAAATCAATTACTACTATCCATAATTGATTAAATCACTTCCTTTGGACACATAATTATTTCTGGGTATCTTTTTGCTCTCACAGATCACCGTGAAATAAACATATTGCTGAAAAAGTAGATTTTGTCTGTTAAATGGCCATTTTGTAAGATGCATTTTCAGAAGCCAATAGCAGGGTCAAAAACTGGATGCTGGACAGCATCCACCATGCCTTTCCTTAGTGCTCAATGGGGCTGAAAGCCTCAAAGGCAGCATCACAGAAAATGGGTATAACACGGTCCCGTGGTGTCATAACCTCTGTCCACTCAAGCAGAGATGGCCTGACGCAACCTCGCGGAAATGATGATGCTTCACAGAAGCCATGTCTTACCTCCTCTTCTCCTTCCTCCCCTTCTTCAAACTGAAAAAAAAGGAAACACATTTTTAGGTTTATAAAGCATTACAGCAACCTAACCCAGACAGTCCCTGTCAAATGCCCACCGGTCAGGCTCAAGGGACGCAGGAAGTCCAGCTCGGCCTCTGAGCCAAGGGCAGCACCTGCTCCAGAGCCCAGTTCCCGGGGGTAGTCTGCTGCTGGGCACCTCTGGGCCCTGACACTGCGGATGGGGCTGGGAGCAGCAGTGTGGGGCTATTTGCTCCCAAGCCCTGCTGTCGTGATAGAGTGCCAGGTACCTGAAAACCACCCAAAACAAGGACTGAGGACAGGGAGGGGTGCAGAAAGGAGACGGTTGGCTTGCTTGTGCACTGGGTCCAACTGGAAATGGGCTGATCTCAGCAAACCAGTAGCATAACTTTATTACAAATAGGAATTGAGATATCACTTTATATCTCATACAAGGGGAAATCTTTATTTTGGCATAAGAAATATAATAAAATTGTGGTGTTCAACTTTAAAATAAGTCAGAACTAAAGTGTGCAAGGGAGAAATTCCAAAGCTATCGCTGATTGGTCTTAGTGAATTTCTCCTGCATCCACAGACATCATTGGTCAGGTTCCCATTCAAGTTCCAAACATCAGACCGGTGTCAAAACGAAAAACAAAACAAAATAAACCTCATCACTATTGATGCATGACACAAGGTACGTGAAGAGTCAGCAGGCTTTTTCTCATAAACCCTTCTCTTTTGGAGCCCATGCACGCATTCCTGAGACAACTCAAGGGGACCTGGAAAAGTCCTGGTGCTGGTGCACCGTCTCGGACACCAGGTCCAGCCTGCAGCCCTCCCACCACTGGGCATAGCCTCAGTGGATCTGACTACTCCCGGCACCCTTTCCTTCGCTTCCTAACAGCCTGACGGGAAAAGACCTTTCCGTGTCTCGTGGTCAATAAGACTCTCTCAGCATTTCAGGTCAGACTGCAACTAGCCCCAAACACGCTCAAGGGCCAACCTCGGAGGCTTGGTCCAAGTACATCACTTCACCCTGCACCCGTCTTTTAAGAGAGCTCTGTGGGCGCTGCAGGCTCCTGTTTCAAATGCATCCCTCTCATGTACAGCAGGGGTTCCAAGGTGGGGTGCACAGCCCACAGGCTGAGCAAGGTGACCCAGGGGAGTGTGAGAGACAAAACCAGACCCCTAAACCCACGTATCTTGCAACAACCCCCAGTGTTTGCATGTGCTTTCTAACGTACCTACCGTCAGTAAATTAATCCTTATACCAACACTTTCTGAGTAACTACGCTGCCAGGCACTGTTCCAAGAGCCTGACAAATCCCTCGAGTTGTTACAATTAACTCCATTTCAGAGCTGAGGAAACTGAAGCACAGAGGTAACACAGCTGCTAAGTGGGAGAGCGGGGACTCCAGTCCGCCGTGAGCTCCCACCACTGTCCCCTAACTACACTGCTCACCAGCAGTGCGAGCACAGGAGGTATCGTGAGTGAACCTGTCTACACACATTAGCAGCAAATACACTGTACTGCTCACTAGCAGTACCTACGTGCACATAAGTAAATAAACATGCATAGGCTGCGTATTCAAGTTTTTAAATTGATAGGTGTATGATGAAAAAAATTTGGAGGCCACTGGTCTAGAAATGAGTTTCTAATGTGTGCAGCCACTAGATCTCTTTTGGCTAAATTAAACTAAACACTCAGTTCCTCAGTTGCCAACAGCCTCATTTTAAATCTTCATGCGGCGTGTGGGGACGGCCCTACTGCACTGGACAGAACAGGCAGAGGACGGTTCCATTGTCACAGAGAGTTCTACCAGACAGTGCTGGTCTAGAATTTGCAGTGTAACCAGCACTTGTTAAAACTTTAGTCTTACAACCACTTGAGTCCTTAAATGACACCCTGCCCCCGACCATGCTGAGTGGTGTATGCACGGTTCCTGACGCCCACGACCACCTCCCAACCTAGGGAGGACAAACAGCACTTTAGAGATTAAGCAGTCTCAGACTCCACGGCTCACACACACTGGACCGGCCCGCCCCAGCTCGGGACCTCCAGCACGATGGAGAGGTGTGCAGAGAAGCATGCCCTCCTGGCCTTGGGGTGCTGAGCAACCCACACCTGGCCAGCTCCTGCCACCCTGTCCCCAGCCCCAACAGACCTGATGAGAAAGGAAACCTAGAAGCATCCAGGAAACCTAAGAGCTCTAAAAGCAAGGGAATAAATATCATCTAAACCATGCTTTCAGTAACATGCTACAAAACTTTACTTCCACAAATCATGGAGACTCGTGGCAACCCAAGCCTTGGTTATGATGGAGAGTTGTCCCAAGTGACAGTCAGAGGACAGTGGCTAGGCTGTGCACAGGGGCTGTGCTCCCAGTGCTGACTGGAAGGGCTCGTTTCCTTCAAGCAGAGAGAGAAGTGGCCAGCACAGTGTCATCATTTTCCTGTGGAGCATGGGTTTCTACTTCTCTGGGGCTGATACACTAAGGCAAGCACAAGTTGGCTCTGCTGATAATCGTCTGGTGTGTCCAGACCTCTGTGAATGAGATTCTCCTCATGCTTAGGAGTCACCCAAAGCTTAGAGACCTGAAGCAGGACACAGTGAGCCCCTGGGGTCTTTAGAGGATACTATGAAGCGAGTCACTGGACAGGGCTGACACAGATGACTGGTACTCTGCTCTGAGACTGCCTCAGAGAGACCTGCTTCTCCCACTTGTGCCATTTTTCCTCTTCCCAGTCTACATCCCCCCAAACACCAGTTGCGCACCACATATCTGGTGGAGGACGTAATAAAAATCTCAGCCTCGGGTTTCCCAGCCACCACTCAGGACTTCTCTGCACCAGCAGAGGTAAGCACCCAGGGGCAGCTGCCCCAAGCCACATACATTGTCGTCATCCTCTATGGCCTCCCCCGTGAAGTAGAGCACAGCCCGAGGGACTATCCGCTCACGGAAGAAGTGTCCAATTTCAAAGTCGGAGGCTAATGTGAATTCGGAATCTTCATCCTGAAAGGGAAAACCTACATGTTAACTCGTTTCAATGGGATAGACATCACATTCTCTTACCCACACCTTGCCCCCTACTTCTGGTAACTTGACTTGAAGCACCAATGCTGGCATTGCTGGGCGACAGCCGTTTACGAGGCTAAGCAGCTTTAGAGGAACCACCAGCACGAGAAGGCAGGGAAAGCAGGAAAGTGTGGGGCCCATGGCTCCATGGAGAGCCACTTGCACAAGGTGGGCGGGACTAACAGCTGCCCTGCCCTGAACCCCAGTGGGATCCACCCCTTTGCCCACCCACAGTGTAGTGACACAAACTAATCCCAGGTTTTTAGGGAGCAGGAACGAATTAAAAACAAAGCAGGCAACTACTCAGGAAATAAAGACTTAACAGCAGAACAAGAGACTGTGATGACAACACAGATCTTACCAGTGACTCTCCGTCCCCAGATGCTAGAAGAAAAGACAAACACATCTACGTTACTCCGATGTCCAGACCGTTTAAAGCCCACACAGGAAGCTCCACTGACAGACAAAACGGGGCACTTCACAACTCGAGGTTTCAACAGAAATTGCCTAAGCCTGGCCGCCTCCTGGATGTCCCCAGCTCCACCGCTGCATGCTGACGCCAGCCCCCTCCCTCAGAGCTGCGGGCTGGGACCTGAGCTCACTCACAGATCCAGCTGGCGAATGCCAGTGTCCAGAAGAGCACTGACAGAAGTCGAGGGTATTAACAAGGGAAAGTGGATGGAGTGGCCCCAGACTGCGGGCTTTCAGGGCATCTGCTTTTTTTTTTTTTTTTTTTTTTGTGAGGAAGATCAGCCCTGAGCTAACATCCACGCCAATCCTGCTCTTTTGGCTGAGGAAGATTGGCCCTAGGCTAACATCTGTGACCATCTTCCTCCACTTTGTATGGGACGCCACCACAGCATGGCCTGATAAGTGGTGCATCAGTGTGCGCCTGGGATCCGAACCCCGGCCACCAGCAGCAGAGCGCATGCAGTTAACCACTATGCCACGGGGCCAGCCCCAGGGCATCTGTGCTCTATGTGGAGATTTAACTTGTGTCCTGCAGAACTATGTGTGATGATTTGGGAGAGAAAGAGGAAAATCTTTAAGCCTTGTACGTCCTGAGTGTTCCTGAGGCATTGCATCTCAGCTAGGTCAAAAGTGCATTTCTGTCTGGGTAGAAAGGAGGAAGGAGAAGAGTGCTGAAACGTCCTTCCAGCAAAATGAAAACACTCCCTGTGGGCAGGATGGTGTTACTTATCCAGGCTCCGCAAGTCCACACACACGACCACACACTCTGGCGCTAGGCTAGAGCCCGACACTCAACTGTGACGGGAAAGACAGGGACTTAAAACCAGGCTCAACAAAGCACAGCAACATTCTAACGATCAAATGACTCAAATCCCATCAGCTGCCCCCACCGTCACCCTCTGCTAGTTTTCATAAAGCTTATCACTCGGTATTATGTTTATCTGATTACTTTAAAAATAGCTCTACTCAGGTATAATTTATAGACCCTAACATGCACCTACTTAAGTGTACAATCCAGTGACTTATGGTACATCCCTGGAGCTGTGCAACCATCACAATGCAGTTTTAAAAGCCCCGAATCATCCCCCAAATTCTCTTGAGTCCACTTAATCCCATTCTAATGTTATTAATTATTTAAAATCCAGTTTTAAGAAAACTTCCCACAAACCCACTGTATTTAGGAATCAAAGACCCCTGCTTCATGGTGAATTCACACAGGGAACCTATAACATGCCCATGCAAGGCTCCAACAGGGGTCTTCCCAAAAAAGGAAAGTGAAGAACTAAATTTATGGCTGTTCTTATCCCCCAAACTAATACACATTTGCATCTTCTAGGTTCAAAGACAAACTTCAGAAAATAGCCACTACGATAAAAATAGTAAAGGACTGCAATAAACCAACGCACGGACAGAGAACTGTCTGGTGGTTGCCAGGGGCAAGGGGGGTGGGGGTGGGCACAAGGGCTGGAGGGATGCATTTATATGGTGACTGACAAACAATAATGTACGACAAAAATTTCACAAAAAAAAAAAAAAAGAAAAACAAACAAAAGTAAAGGACTGAATGGCGCAGGTAAATGAGGGTGCTGGGCTCAGGGACAGGTCAAGAGACCAAAGGTCAGAATGAGAATGGAGCTGCCCTGTGGCCCACGGGCGAACGACCCCACATCCACGATTCCCCAGAGCAGGGGCCCGCGTTTCTGTATTTCAAACTGTTTTTGTTCATTACAATAAAGAGCAAATGGTCTTGGGGCCGGCCCCATGGCTTAGCGGTAAAGTGCGTGCGCTCTGCTGCTGGCGGCCCGAGTTCGGATCCTGGGCGCGCACCGACGCACCGCTTCTCCGGCCATGCTGAGGCCGCGTCCCACGTACAGCAACTAGAAGGATGTGCAACTATGACACACAACTATCTACTGGGGCTTTGTGGGGGGGGGATTAATTAATTAATTAAAAAAAAAAGAGAGCAAATGGTCTTTCCTCATATCTGTATTTTAACACTGAAAACTGGTCTGACCTTCACATTCTCTCAGGATTAGAAAACTGCGTTACGACTTTCAAGTAATTTACTCTCAAAACCAGTTGCTCGGTCTTTACTAGCTCAAAGGTTCCATCTTTACGGCTTACGGAAGGGGAAAAAAAAAAAAAAAATCAAAGCATCCAAGCTACAATTCTGGCCTAAGTCTTTCAAAAATGGAAATCCAACTACAGTCGTGTGTGGCTCAACGACAGGGACATGTTCATCGTGGTCTGAACATCACAGAGTGTACTCACACAAACCTAGAAGGTATAGCTGACTACACACCTAGGCTATGTGGTACTTAACTTATGGGACCACTGTCATCTATGCAGTCCCTCACTGACGAAAACGTCATGATGCGGCACACGACTGTACTTGCATTTGTCACAACATACGTATTCCAAAATCCCTACGCTCTACCAAGTCATGCAGAAAAACAAAATAAAACAATTTACGAGGAAGAGGGGGGATGATTCAAAAGCTGGTGAAGTGTAACCAGAGCACAACCAGGGACAGATGCCTTGAGAGCTAAGTCTACAGCCCAACAGGCTGGGGGCGCCCAGGGGCGCCCGAGAGCAACAGAGCAGAGGCGTGGAAGTGCTGCCGGGGGTGTCCAGGCAGCCGCGCGCGGAAGGGCCCGGGTGTGGGCGCTCACTTCCGCGTTCTCAGACGGAGCCCACAGTGCCCACCTGGGCTTCCCTTCCTGCGGCCCCTGTGCCCCAGAGAGCACCACTGCCTCTGGCACAGTAACCGTCCCCTTACCTCCCACACTCACCAGGACTAGAACTGGACTCTGAGGCTAACAAAGTTACCTTATGTAAGTACATAATCAGTATCACAGCCCCACTGCTCACCTTTGAGTGGACTGAAGAAGTTAAAAAAGGAATCGTTGGGGACTTGTTTGGTGATTGTTCGAACGGTGCCTCGACCCTTGTGTTTCTGCTTCTTCTTGATTGTTTTGACCGTGACATTTTTCCCTTTCTTCCAGTCAATAGTACACCTACAGGGACAGGACAGCAATCACGGATACACACTCCATGAGAAAAACCAATTACAGATGTACACAGTAAGCAAACCCCAGCTCCATGCTTAACCTGGAAAATTCAATAAACCCAACCTGCAAGCAAGCACTACACACACCCATGAAGTTCATCTGAAGGCCAGTTAAAGAGAAACGCTTGGCCTGCCATCATCCTGGGTAGAAACACTGTCTCAAGCTTCAGACTTGTCTAACTGCAATGGCATTATTTCACAAGGACTCGGCAACGTGTTTTCTGTGAGCAAGCCCAGTCAAGGCTGAACAAAGGTGCCTATGTGATGCTCAAGACCTTGTCACCTGCTGGCCCCGTTCAGACTCCACCGCACAATTGAAGTCACCCACTCATGCACCCAAATTCTCAAGGCAACTAAGTGAGCAGGACAAGGTGGAGAAAGTTGCAGTGACCACTGCAAACAGTGATGACGAGTGCAGAACACACCAACTCTAGGTCCTTGGCAGAGGTTGAGCAGGGCATGCTTCTGAGCTCTTTGAATCACCTCGGACCAACAGATAACACGTGGCAGCATCTGACTAGCATCTGCTCAAGAGCATGCCTGGAAAGCCAGGCCTTCTTCTCCCACGATGGCCTGTCCCTGGGAAATGACCTTTCTAAATTACTCTAGCTATTCAAGTCTAGCAGGATTTTAATAAAGGTCTGCATTACTCATACAGGGAGATTCATAAGGATAAGTACTTGGTTCCAGCGAATAGGGACAACTGTTTCAATTCAAGGATAAAACAACTTCCCAAATCGCCTCAAACAAACCAGGAGGAGTGAACTCCAAACTACATTCTCTCTTTGGTGACCTACAGACTGACGTTGCTAAGGTGCCCCATCACGATTCAAACAACAGTTGAACTGTCCCACCAATTTCCAAAGCAAGTGACCGACCAGCACTGCCCTGCACTGACTCATTCACGCACTCACTCAACAAATACCTGCTGAGGGTAATTTATTTATTTATTATTATTTTTTTGGTGAGGGACATTGGCCATGAGCTAACATCCGCTGCCTGAGCTAACAGCTGTGCCTATCTTCCTCTATTTTGTATTTGGGACACTGCCACAGCATGGCTTGATGAGCACTGCATAGGTCCATGCCTAGGATGCGAACCTGCAAATCCCGGGCCGCCAAAGTGGAGTGCACGAACTTAACCACTACACCACCAGGCCAGCTGCTCGCTGAGGGTAATTTATCAGTCAATGATCACAGCTTCATTTAAGGGGACCAGAGAACCCAATCCCCTCATTAGAATGATGAAATTGGGCCATTATCCCAAACCTCGGCACATGTAACCATGTGATACACTTCCCAGCGCTGGCCATCATACCCCCAAATGGAAAAATTATTTAGTTTAAATCTTTGTCTACTGGGTTTTTGAGCAGATTAAAGACTTTTTGCTTCTCTTACTTGTAAAGTTCTAAAATCATCTCCTGCTTTTGTTTCGAAGAAGTTGAAATGGCATTTCCTTACCCGTCACAGTCAACTATTTCAGGACCTTCAAAGGAAAAGGGATCGGCCTTATCTGGCTCTGACTTCATCTTGTACGTTTTCGTCAGGACTGAATTGGTAAAGTAGTCGTTGGGTTCAAAGTGGAACTCTAATACAAAAGACTAAAAACAAAAACTCAGGGTAAGCACCACTTAACAGTGACAGGTGACCAGTGACAGAGCTGATGAGCTACACAGCACTCCCTGGAAAACAGCCCCTCTCCAAGCATGACACCACAAGCAGAAAGCGCCACTGAAAAGCTCCACAGGTATGGGCGACAACAAAGTCGTCTTTACTGCAAAGAGCGCCGGCACAAAGTGAAAACACAGACGACAGGCTGAGGGAAGCCCCTGTCACCCTCCAGTCCTGGAGTGGGGGCACATGCCCGCCGACAGCTCCTCCCAGGGGAGCTCAAGCTCTCCTGAGAAATCCTTGCTTCTGTCTGCTGCCCCAGCCCCCTGCCCTAAGGTGATGGCAGGGGAGCCTGGGGGAGAAACCAGGCACCAGGAGCCCTGCCCTCCTCTCCTTTTTCTCTTGGACTCAGGTACAACACTGCTTTCCCTGCCATGCAGAGACCCCATGGGGCATGGGGGCAGTACTGACTGTGCCTCCTCAAAACACATCAAGGACAAGTCCACCCTTCACTCACAATGGTGCAGTTTTGGGCCTCTGCCACTCCCCACTCTTGTACAGACAGATCGTGTATTTTCTTCTTTCTCTCCCCACCTCCTCCCCCCACCATTTCCCCAAACCAAGCATGCTATTTCCCTTCTTCATACTGTTCTATTTTTTTCTTCCCCTAGGCCTCTGTTTAGTCAAGAGAAACCCTAACACACTGGAGGATGAATTAAAGAAAGTGCTTAATGTTCCAAGAGAAAAGGGTCCAAGGATGAAGCAACCTCACTCACAGGCCCACAGCCAGCCAGCCAGCAACACCCGACAAATGCCCGCTCGCCTCGCACTCAAGTGTAAAACCAGACCTCTTGTGCCCAGCACAGTCAACATGGTGCTGCTGTCTTTGCCAATCCTCCTGCCAAGCACACTAGGAGGTGGTCCCCACCCAGCACGCCCACGTGGACCAGGCGGACCAGCCAAGTGCAGGAGAACGACACACGGGTACTGTCATTTGGTACTGCTGCTGCAGCTCTGCTCTAAGTGTAAAACCACTTCAGAATAGAAAGAGTCAGGAAAAGACTATTATTACAAGAAAGAAAGAGTGGAAAAAAATACTGCTAGCAGGAATGCAAACTGAACCACCTCTGGGCCTTATAAATGTTCCTCTCCTCCAACCCAGTAACTACACTAAAAGGAATCTAAACTAGGAAGTCCTCAGAAACTTAAACAACAGACTTGGGTTCAAGTGTGCTGATCATAATGCAACGATTTAGGACTGAGTAGTGGTGGCCTATCCGGCGAACGCCAGCAGAGCCTGTGCGACATGGGAAGAGCCAGCATCTCCCTGTCCAAGCACTGTCATCTCACTGGGCCCCAAGGCCAGCGTGTGGGCCTGGAGAAGGAAAAGGGGTGACACTGACATGAGGAGGGGCACACACCCACATGCTCTGTCTGACGCTCAGTGGTGTTTTCTTTATTAACTTTAATGCCTTAATGTTTCATAATAATTTTGAAAAGGACAAAGACTGTGGAGAAACTCCCTAAGCTGCTGACAGTCACTTCTAGAAGATGGAGATTTGTATAGTGTTCTTCACACTTCTCTGTGTCTTCTAAGTTTCCTACCGCACATACGACTTTTATAACGGGAGAAGTAACAAGAAAGAGAAAAATGCCTGGCTCACGGTCTACCACAACCAGGGCTGCAGCCCGTCTCTGAGCCACTGTAAGAGACAGGGGAAAACACCAGACAGACAGGCTGAGAAAGACAACAGACCCAGGAACCATCAAACACATGTCCAATAAGCAAAGAAAGAAAAAAAAGGAATTGATCCAAAGGGGAAAACTTAGTAAATTGAGTCTGGACGAATCGTAAGTGAGAAAGAAGAGGAAAAAACTCACACAGAATCTTAAAACAGCACTCACACATCCATGTGCACACACAACCCCATGGGGAGAGAGAATCCACACAAAACACAGCAAGCGCCTGCACACTGCCACAGGAGGCCTCTAGGGGCGCCATGGTAAAGCCTCCGCACAGGGAAGAAGGCAGCAGGAGGAAGGCCCTGTGATGACCCGGTGCGGTAGGGAAGAAGGGTTCCCCTCGGCCACAGTGTGGCTCCTCAGCCTGTGAGCAGGCCTCAGGCCACCTCGTGCCTGCGCCCCCACCTGCAGAGGGACAGCTGAATGTACCTCCCAGAGTGGAGCAGACAGGAAAAGTGGAAGGGACAATACAGGTGTGCCCGCGCGCCCAGCCTGCAGCAAGCGTCCCCTGCAGGACTAGGAAGGGAGAAAGCCCACTCACACTGGCCTCCTCAGCTACCTGGCGCCTGTGCTCTGCGATGGGGAGGAGACCAATTCTAGGTCCCAGCTCCTATGCCCAGCCCCCAGATCCCTAACCCACAGTCCTCCAGGCACTTTGTCTCCAAGACCTGAAGCTGAGAGCCACCAGTCAGTCAGTCACATGTCGTTGGAACTCCTGTAGCACCGGAATGGAACCCGTTAGCCACAGCCAGACTAACAGGTCACGAACAGTGCTCTCGCGAGGACCCCAGCTCAGGCACGATGCGTGCCCACCTCCAGATTTCCTCAGAGAACAGGAAGGGCTGGCTTGGGGCGGACTCCTCTCACTCACTGCCAGGCAGACCTGCCCACGAACACCAACATGACACACTACAGCAAGGATTTTGGAAAGATGTGTTTGTGACAAATCAAAGACTGGGATAACATTTTTCAGTCTTATCTACCTGCAGTTATTTTTTTAAGGTAAAATCTCATAGGTTTCTTTTCTTAGTATCCTGGATTTCTGTTAAAGTGCTGCTCATATCTGAGTATATACCTACCATCCTTTTAAACCTATTTTATAGACATTAGATCCTCATAAACCTGGGAGACACGAGGAAAAGGATGATACCGTCCCATCTGACAGAGGAAACAAATCAGCTCAGAAACCACAGCATGGCAGTGGGCACTGTGGCCAAGGAGCCCAATCCTGTGTCTGACTCCCATACCTGCCACCAAGCAGCTTGTGGCCTGAGTGACTGGTCAGGCTTACACACGCTGGGAGAGCCCAGAAAGGCAATGTGAGAGCTGTTCTAATTCTCAGTGAGTGCCCCGCTCAAGTCTACTCTGCAAGTGAGTAGCCAGGTGTGGATTTCTTGCCCTGGCTCCAAGCCCCTTACCCTCAGTGGCCTGATCCTTTCCGATGCCAACCAAGAGCTCAAACAACCAGTACTCACCATGGGTTGTCCAGGGTCTGAAAATTTCACTTTAATATCCTGCAGGTGTTTTAAGATTGGCTCATCATATTCCTAATCACAAAGAGAAAAAAGAAATTTCTAGTGGGCTTTTTAAAAACAACACACATCCCCCCCTGAGTCACTGCTGTATATACTCCTAGCTGCTGGATAATTAGCCCTGTTGGAATTCTGTCCTTGTCAGGTAATAACTCCCAGGAAGCCACCCAAATTTGTTCACCAACTACCAGCCTTCGAGTGGCAGCAATGAGATGCCATCTTTCTCTGGCAGGGAGCACTGGTAACCACCAACGCCACGCAGGAAGGGCAGGCCTTCAATGCCAGGGGCAAGAGCCCTGACTGCTTTCACACCACCAGTTGCCACTGCACACGGGATCAGAAATGCCATCAACTAAGACTGCTGGACCTCAGCATCTCTCAAGAGACAGAATCAGAAGAAACGTCTAGATCAGCTACCGGCCTTGGCAGCCAGGCCTCCTGCCCCTTCGTTATGGCATGTGGCAATAAATATCCCAAATCCACAACACACAGTCAGTCACAGCCAAGGACACTGACAAAGCATGTCTGAGACCTAACCTGCAGGCACTATTCAAGAGCTTCTAACAGTGCAGTACGCTTTTACAGGTGACCATTATTTAAACTCAGAAGTTCACCAATGCCTGTCACTTAAGAAAGTCCACAGGACAAAAAAATCTGAGAAGGAATTATAAGACTTGAGACCCAGTGAGTGCATACTAAAGCAGACGCTTCATTCATAAGAAAGTTACTTCTTCACCCTCGAGGTCAGGGGGCTGAGCCTAAGGATTTCTCAAGGTTCCATTAAGTTTTAAGATTAATTAAGTCTGATAACTACCCACTTCCCAATTTTAAATTCTTTTAACATTATATAACAAAACAAAAAATAGCAATAACAAAAGCATCTAGCAAGTCTCTAGACAAAAATAACCCAAAACAGTTATTAAAGTCAGCCACATCAGTATGGGCTCTAAGACCATATGCATTACTGACTGGGTGCACACACCTAGGTCTGAACTGCCAAGATGAATGTTATCACTAGGATGTTTTCCAAATACACGGAGCACGATCCTCACACTCATCCCACTCAAACTAGCAGTACCCACTGGTATTTCCCCCAAATTCATGAAATAACCATTATGTTCGTAATTCCTCAAACAGCCATGTACCTTGAGGGCCAAGAACTTCACATGGTCCAGAGCATAATGCAATGCCCCAAATTAACAGACTCTCAAAAAGCACTGACCCTAATATAGAGGTGTTGGGGAGAATGAAAGAGATACCTCGTTAAAACATGGCTAACTGTACTACCACCCTCAAAACTGAAGGAAACGCTATGGGGGATGCAGCCACGGCCATCCCTGGATTACTAACTCGCTGGCCAGGCAACACAAGGAGCCAGGTTACTCAACCCAGTCACCTAACTGGTACCGAAAAGCCCACATTCATAATAACCCTGCCCCCACTCACAGTGTGCCCCACCCAGCAGCCTCAGCACCGCCTGGGAGTGTACTAGAAATGCAGGCCGTCAGCCCCACCCAGACCCACAGCATCAGAATCTGCGTCTCCATGGGACGCCTAAGTGACGGGCAGACTAGGAGTCTTTCCACTGCTCTACAGGCACGGGGATTTTCAACCCTTGAGGCACATTAAAACCATAAGAGCTCCTCCAAACACCCCAAATTCTGACTGACTTGGGGGTGGGGAAGGCACTCATGTTGCTATTGAGTTTTAAAAGTTGCCCAGGTGATTCTAACATACAGTTAGGGTTAGAATCTTGTCCTGGCATAAATTATTCCATTTTTCCAGGGAATTTCTGGCTCACGGCATTCTTTTAAAAGTATGGTCTAATTTTCCTAAACCCCATCTTTTCATATGAAAAGGAACCTCGGACAGGAAAACAGAGGCTATTCTGAGTCACGTATTTTAGATGCTCCCCCAGTTTGGAAGGAGACTAAGAAACGCATTCCTTCCATCCTTTCCTAAGTTTTGGTTACGGGTAAGCATCAAAGGAGACAGGTGGCAGAGGCAGCAGTGAGGCAAGTCTCTGAAAGCCCTTATCAACACATCTGTGCAATCTCATGCAAAGTGCAGGAGAGTTATTCGCACGTCACAGCGGCTGTGCTCTCTGATATGAGAAGCACTGTGCTGACCTGTCTGGATCAAGTCCGAGAGCAGAGATGACCATCTCTGTGGACCTGAGACAACAAGTCAGGCAATGAGACTTTGGGTACGACTTGTTTCTGTATCCTAGAAACTTCTACCATAATTCAGTTTGGGGAAAGTCAAATTTGTTAGCTTTTAATTGGTTCACCATTTCACTACAGAAAGCCTGACAAGGTAAGACAAACAGAACGATTTCCTATTTCAGTTTTTTTTAAAAATGGAGACTTCTGCAAGGGAAATGATGAGAAAATATTAGCAACTTGTGACATATTTACACAATTAGCAACGGTGCACAACGGCAGACCCATTTCAAATTTCCAAAACCCATCAATGGAAAGGTCTAAGGATGCGCCAGTGCGAGCATGTATGCATGTACACCTGCACACATGCACGCGCACACACACCCCCTCCTCCATTGCTCAAAGTCCATCCCTCCACTCTGGGCTCTTGTCCTCACTTTCCTGCTTGTTCACATCATAGTAAGATGGAGATGCGTCTTGAATCTGTTACCAGGCTTTCTGGGGGTGAGGCAACAGACCTTTTACAGGAGGTAAACCAACTACAAGTTTTGACTCACGTTCAGAGGTGCAGGTCTCTCCACTAGACCTACAATTTAAGGTCGTATAGAGGGTTCCAACAGTAACAAACCCTCCCAGTGAGATCAAGACTGCACATCTGAGTGGGTGGTCACAAGAAGTGCCTTTCCACCCACAATAAAGAAACACTAAACACCCAGTTAAGTAGTTCACAAATCAAGTCTAAGACCAAAATCTCTCTGCAAGGTGGAAATGTGCTCACCTGGACTAATTCACTTAGCATATCTACATTTCTAAAGATGGTAAACCAGAACTCCGGAATTCCTTTGGGGTTTGGCTCTTCTGCTGTTGCTGCTTCTTTTTCTGCTATGACTACTTTATTTTTCATGTCTCCCTAAAAAAATAAAGGTGCAAAATAAAATATTTATCACAAAGCAACAAATTTACAAATAATTCAATGGCTTAGTGCAGAATATAATTTCAGAATCCTGCACCAACTTCTATCAAAACCCTTGCTCTTTCAATCTGCATCTCCAAGACCAGTGTGCACATCACAATTTCAAATGTTTCTGAGGGACAAAGCATTCTAGGCATTCCATCCAGATGAAAGTCCATGACATAATTTTATATCAAGGGGGAAAAAAAGCTAAAGAGATGGCACACTGCCACCAAACTTGGGAAAGGCTATCCGGGCTGTCTCTGAGACGTCCATCCTGGGACAATCACCCACCATCAGATGCAGAATCCAATATCTTCAGCAACAAGACAATGCCAAGGAACTCGGATGTCCCGCTGTAAGGAGACAGCTATAACAGGAGAGTGGTGGCACGTGGCGGGAAGTCTCTTCTAACATCATGGCCCCAGGGAAAAGGCAGGCCAAGTGTGTTAACACAACACTCAGTGGAGCCACAGGAAAGTGTGGATGCTTCCTTACATGCGAGTCTTGTGAGGAGATTATCGTGAGGGCTTCTTAAATTAACAGAGGCAGATTTTTCTTGAGCAATAAGGAACTGATCCACAGCCATGGCTTCAACTAGGTCAGGTTCCACATATTTTTAAAAGATCAAAAACATATGGTTACCCAACCTGACATACACTTAAAAAAAACCCTAAAAGTTAATAGTATAGGATAAAAGCTACGTGTCTCCCAAACATAAAATCAGGCCGACAAAGGTAACTCTGTGGCACGTTGGGACTTTCTGTGGCACTGGAATGGGACCCGTCCCCAGAAAACGGTTGTGAGCAGGTAATGGACAGGGCACATCACCAAAGGACCCGTAATCTACCAATCTGAAGTGGCTCGATGCACTCTGGCTACTTCATGGCCACCGCTGGTCCTTGGGCAGGGTCTCTATACTGCAGAGAGTGGCTACAGGTGATTGAGAAGGGAGACTGTGTCTGGTTCATCATGTTAACTGACAGTACATCAAGGCAGATGCCAGGCCCACAGGCTGCTCAGCAGTCACCGGGGGGAAGAAATCTCAACACCCAAGCTGACGGTGAAGGAGCACCTACTGTTAGGAGCCCTCTTCTCTGTAAAGTTACATCAGTGATTAAAAACCATCAAAAGAGGTTTCTTGGGGCCGGCCTGGTGGCACAAGCGGTTAAGTGAGCACCCTCCGCCGCGGCAGCCCGGGGTTTGCCAGTTCGGATCCCAGGTGTGCACCAGCACACCGCTTGGCAAGCCATGCTGTGGCGGCATCCCATATAAAGTGGAGGAAGATGGGCACGGATGTGAGCCCAGGGCCAGTCTTCCTCAGCAAAAAAAGAGGAGGATTGGCAGATGTTAGCACAGAGCTGATCTTCCTCACCACCAAAAAAAAAAAAAAAAAAAGAGGTTTCTTATTCCTAACAGTATTAAAACAGAACACAAGTTGCACTCATTAAAAAAAACTTACAGCCAATTTATCCTCCTCTTCATTTTCACTGTGCCATTCTGACTCCTCATCTGTCGGCTCAACGTCACCAGTAATGAATTCCCTTCTCTAAGTAAAAACAAGACCTTCTTAGCATTATATTAAGTTATTCGGAAACTTATCAGTTAAGATGAGTTTGTAAATAACGCCTATGAAAAGACTGTGAAAACTGATGCTTTCATAACTTATTTTACAATTCTAAGTTTTAGGGCTTAAAGAATAATGCTCAATGATTCACTGGGTAAATCTGGATGTTTTATCTAAAGAAAGATTTGAAACATACTAACTACATTAATAGAGTTCCCTACCTTGTCAAAGAGAGGCTGGTATAATGCTGCATACTTTCTTTCCAAGTCATGAACTTCTTCATAGAACTTGGCTTCTATATGAGCACACTTCACTTGAAGCTGTTTCAAGGCATTGATTCTTCTTTTGACTGCTTTTGGTAAACTAAAAGAGGGAATAAAAAATACAACATCCATACATCTGCCAAATGAGGCAGTACGGTTTTCAATTTTATTGGAATGAATTTAGGTCAACACAGAATTAACATCCTTACCATGAAGAAACACTAAAAATCATTAAGAAAAGGACAAACATCCCAATAGAAAAAAAGAAAAGGAAGCTAAAAAGATAATTCATAAAAGTAAAAATACAAGTAATCGAACAGAGAAGAAAGGTCCAATCTCACAAAATATCCAAAAGAATGCCAATTCAAAAGAACTGTTGTCTTTTCTTTACCAAAAAAAAAATTCCCAGGTTTGATGAGGCTGAAGGCAAAGAAGCCCTCCCACTGACTCGTCTTTCTTAAGGGCAAACAAGAACCTTGAAAATCTTCTTTGGATCCAGTAATTCTACTTCTAAGAATCTATCGTAAGGAATAACCAAGTATTTATGTACTGAAAGGTCCACTGATGTATTATTTGTAAAAGTAAAAAAGTGGAAACGACAAGTTGAACAGGATTAAAACACGGCCTGTCCACAATCACGTTTTCAAAGAATGTTCAGTGCCGTGTGAAGTGGTCAAACAGACACGCTAAGGGGAAACCAGAGACAACCAGACAAGGGGGGGTCGTTCTCTTCTAGTCAGATAACTATGAGCTTCTTTGCCTTTTGATATTTTTCTATATTCTAAAAAATATTTTAGTCTGTATGCATTACTTTTTTTTATAAATCAGAAGAAAAAACCTGTTTTTAACCCATCACAATTATTTAACTTGAAGCCCTTGGTCACAATCTGGAAAGAAGAGCAGACTCCTGGGCCTCGAGACAGACCCGCACCATCTCCTGGGCGGGCCTGGGTGCTGCCCTCTGCGTTCTCCTCCACCTGAGCGGAGGTCTCGGGGGGAGCCGGCACCAGTCCACGCACTGTACTGACCCTCCAGCAAGGCACAGCACAGAGCACCAGGCAGCTCCGCGCAGGGCGGTTTACAAAGTACTGAAACAGCCTTGAATCACAAAGGACCCCTGGCCTGGGGTGATCACATCCATGGGCACTGAGGGTAAGGTCCTTCACCAGACTCCCAACTGCAGTTACCTCTGTAGGACTACTGCTGGCAGAAGAGAACAAGGAAGCAGCAGAGCAGCATAAATAAAATGGTAGAGACTAACATCTCTACTTCTTTTCTTTGTTAACTACACGATTTAAAATTTAACTTTTCAAATCTTCCTAATGTAGTAAAAACAACACAGCAAACTGGACCCTAATAACCTCCCCAGCCATCCTCCAACCACTTAAAGTAGCTACACATTGTTCTTCTCCACACAACAGGCACTCCACGTGCAGTCTGTCCAATGAGGAGCTAATTCTCTCCCTAGGAAACCTTCTTCCCACTCCCTCGTTTCCTCTCAGGGAATGCCACCCACTCACCCAGTTTCTGAAGCCAGAAGACTGGAAACCATTACTCATCCTCACCAATTCTACTGCCACCCAGTCTCACTACATCCCAGGGATTCAGTCTACAAAAATCTCACGAAACCTGCCCACCAAGTCATGCCTGGAGAACCCTCCATAAGGCAAAGCAGACCCCAAAGGTCCCCTCTCCATCAGAACAGCCTCGAGGAACACCACCAGGCCCTGAGAAGGGCTGTGCTAGGATTCCAAGGTGGGTGTCCTTATTTTCCCCATGCAATAAAACCAGGACACAGACCCCTTCTAGGATGGCAGTTTCCAGTGCTGCAGGCTCTTGGAGTGAGCCAGGGAGGCGTGGCTCTCCTAGCTAACTAGAGCCACGATGAGGAGCAAGCACTCTGCCCTCTGCGGGCTCGTCCTTGCCCTACTAACTCCTCCTTGTCCCACATGACTCACATAAGCTGCCAAGTCCTCTAAAATCGCCACAGGATGGCACTATGCACGCACCTATTAGATGACTCAACACTGCCTACTCTTTCTACAGATCCGGACCCCTCCTCGAGACTCTGAACCCAAGCACTCATCTTTGGAACCCAGTCCCTGGCTCTCAGCAGGCAATGTCTGCCAAAAAAAATAAACTTATTCCTATTCTAAGGAACCGGAAAATAGGTAATAGGTTTTTCTTTGTTGATTTATTTTTTTCTGAGGAAGGTCAGCCCTGAGCTAACATCTGTGCCTATCTTCCTCCACTTTATGTGGGACACCACCACAGCATGGCCTGACAAGCGGTGCGTCGGTGCGCACCTGGGATCGGAACCCCGGCTGCCTGCAGTGGAGCTCGCGCACTTAACCGCTTCGCTATGGGCCGGCCCCTTCTTTGTTTCTTAAAGTTGTATCGAGTCTCAATCATAGCAAACTTACGTCTCGATGTAGCTTGAAGGAGTGTGGGAGACACTGTCAAGTCGTTCCTGTAGAGCTGCCAAAACTTGAGGATTCTGCATCACCTGATCTGTGAGCTTTTCTATCAAGAGTAAAAAACAAGGCCAAAATATTTAAAATAAGTCCACCACAGACCAGCCAAGAGTCAAAATTCACCAACACATAATCTACTTAGCTTCGCTTATCTACTTTAATTTCTAAATAGAGTAAGTGGCTTCTTAAAAACATCTGTTTCGGAAATATTTAAAATTTACTTTAAAGGCATTTGATACTCTATGTTAATGGCCTGAGGAAGTGGTTATAAATCTAGTGAAGAGTACCTAGAGGTTACTGGTTCTTTTTTTTTTTTTTCCCCTAAAGCCCCAGTAGATAGTTACATGTCATAGCTGCACATCCTTCTAGTTGCTGTATGTGGGATGCGGCCCCAGCATGGCCAGAGAAGCGGTGCGTCGCTGCGGGCCTGGCATCCGAACCTGGGCTGCCAGCAGTAGAGCGCGAGCACTTAACCGCTAAGCCACGGGGTCGGCCCGAGGTTACTGGTTCTCACTTTAGCCATTTAAGCCCCAAATCTCCCAACTGAGGACATTGTTAATTCCTAAATTCACGTGGTCAATCTCCCACCACCTCACCTTCTCTTCCCAAGTCCAAAGGCGGGGCCCAGAAGCCAAGGCCAGGGACGAGGCGACTGTTCCCCAGAGGAAATCAGCACCCACTTGCACCCCAGCTCACAACCCGGGAAAGCCAACTCTCACCAGTTCACCAGGTGCCAGACTTTCACCTACAATGCCTTTCTGCCCAAACCCACCTCCTCCACAAGGCAACCCCTGAGCAGCCCCTACTAAAAGTCACTTGCCTTGGCCACAGTGCCTCTAGAGCTCACACACATCGTACTATTTCAATGGACGAGACACTGAGAGGGAAGTGAGCGTCCTTTCACTCAGCTGTAACCACTGACTGGCACGACACCTGGCTCCCGGGACAGACTCAGTGTCTGAGGAACCAATTCCCTCTTACTGACACCGTCCAGAAACCAAAATCAGTACCTCCTGACTCAAAAGGCAGACAGTGTGTGGAAGTTCTCCCCAACTTCTGTAAGCAAGGGATGTGGGCTGCAGAATACACCCAGTAGACACTCAACTTTACCGACAAACATAGCCGCTAAACAAAGCACTGTGTATGTATATTTAGTGTATATAATCGTGTATACATAAAACTGTACACACATACAAAATGTAAATACTAAATGTGTACCAAATACACATCTCTTCTAGCTCTGGCCACTGAAAGGCCTAGAAATAGAGACACCTACCACCTACATTTTGGTTTTTAAATCTTTCTCCCCACCAAAAGGAACAGGGTCCCTTGGATAAACGGTAGGTTCCAGGTCTGGGGCAAGGAAAGTTCAAGGGAAATGGAATATCACTTGTGCCACAAAGCTAGAAAGTACTCAAAACTGATGGGGACATAGCAAAAAGACATAGAAGCCAGTTTGAAGGGACCCCCACTGGCCGAATTTGCATACCAAGAAGAATAAGATGGCACTGATAAAATACTGAGTAAAAAATGAATCCATGAGGTACTGGTAACACTAAAATGGGAAGGAGCTGTTCTTCTAATAGATGTAATATGTAGTAGGATTGACAGAATTAGAAAAACACCCTTTTGCAACCACCAATGTCATTAGTGACTCAGCAAGGATCATCAATGGGTGCTATGGAGAAGTCTCATGGATACCCACAGAGCACCCAACAGATTACTTACTAAAAGGACCCTTCCAATGGAGAAATCTGGCAAACATTGTCTTAACCAAGTTAGCAACCTCAGCACTGCCCGTCTCAGGCCTACTCGCACTTGTCATTGCACCAGGTCACCTGTGATAGTCTTGCCAAAATGTTTACCCTGAACCTAATGAGGTGGAAACAACCAGACCAATCCAGAGTGTGGGCCTTCTAAAGACAGCTGGGGCCCACGGCCTGCTGCCGTGTCACTGCAATGAAGGACACAAAAGGTGTAGGGTGACTCTAGAACAAAGGAGACAGAACACATGCAGTGCACAGTCCTTGGCTGGTCCTGGATTTGGGTATGGGGTACAGCTGTAAAAGATCTGCTGAGAAAACCAGGGAAATAGGAACACGACTGTACATTAGCCAACAGTCTTGTATCAATGTTAAATTTCTTGGTTGTGGCAATGATATTGTGGTTATAAGAATTCATCCTACTGGGCCGGCCCTGTGGCTTGGCGGTTAAGTGCGTGCGCTCCGATGCTGGTGGCCTCGGTTCGATCCTGGGCGCGCACCGACTCACCGCTTCTCCAGCCATGCTGAGGCCGTGTCCCACATGCAGCAACTAGAAGGATGTGCAGCTATGACATGCAACTATCTACTGGGGCTTTGGGGGAAAAAAATAAATAAATAAAATTATGAAAAAAAAAAAAGAATTCATCCTAGTTTTTAGGAAATTTATACTAAATTGTTTTAGGGGCAAAGAGCCAGGATCCACAACTTGCTTTCAAACAGTTCAGGGAGGAAAAAAAAAGTATGGATACATAGATTTGAAAATGGAGGGCCGGCCCCGTGGCTTAGCAGTTAAGTGTGCGTGCTCCGCTGCTGGCAGCCCGGGTTCGGATCCCGGGCACGCACCGATGCACCACTTGTCTGGCCATGCTGAGGCCGCGTCCCACATACAGCAACTAAAAGGATGTGCAGATATGACATACAACTATCTACTGGGGCTTTGCGGGAAAAAAAATAAAAGAAAAAGAAAAAAAGAAAATGGAGGGAAAAAATAACACATCTACGAATTTATGGACAAAATGACACGGTATCTGGGATCTGCTTCAGAATAATCGGGAAGAGGAGGAAGGGCCGAGATGAAGACAGCCAGGTCACTGTGAATGCTGATGCTGAGTGACGGCAGACACAGAGGTGCACTGTGCTATTCACTTCACTTCTGCAGAGTCTCAATTCCTATAATAAAAATTTTTTAAAACAAACTACTGATTTTCATTTTAATTACTCTAACTTTCTTAAAATCTTTGAAGTACAGTAATCCTTTACTTGCATTATTTGTATTCTTATAATAAACGGTTCAAGAGTAGGAGGCGCTCTGCTCTGCATGCAAACTCTCCACTGTTAAACTTCCATGCGCAGTGAACTGACCTGTATTACTTGCATTTTTAGCAGCTTCCAAGGAATCTGAAGGAACCCCATCTGAAAAACTAAAACAATGTGTTTAAGAAGTATTAAATGTAAAGGAAGTTCCAAAGATAAGTAGCACAAGGGCATTTTTCTTATTTAACATATTAAGGTATCTCTACAGTGACTTCAGATTTGCGTGGAAGAGAACTATGGACACACGTGTGTTATCTACAAGATATTTCCTCCCTGTTATTAAAGAAAATTCTACCAGCTAGCACCCCTAGATGCCATCCCCCACAATTCTTATTTCCAATGCTGGCTGAAGCTTCTTTCATTTCTACAATTTCTTTCCTCAAAAGATCTGCTCCTGCCCTCAAACCAAACCCACTAAACCCACCAACAAGCATGCTACGGTTCAGGTGGCTGCTAAAGTGACCCAAGGAAAGCCGCCTGACCAAGCTGTTAGGACACAACGCCTACGGCGGCTCTGTAAGCTGGCCACACAAAGTCTCCAAAAACAATTAAACTTCATGAGAATAGGTCTAACAGTTTTCAAAGATGCCTGGACACACCTCCCTCACCAAAAATAAACCACATCAAACACTATACACAACCAAACGTGACCTTCAGAACAACCCACCAAACAAAATCTTTCACTTGACCACCGGAAGCTACAGAATGTCAGGATGGTGTAGACTCCATCACATAACCTCACCCAGGAAGTGTTAAAGCCCGGAGGGCAAGATGATCGCTTCCCACAAAAGGCTCTAGGAATCAGTATTTGGGACACTTTTCATGTCTGAAGCAATTTCTTTATGAACTCTCTCTCACTCTCACTCACACACACACACACACACACACACACACACAAACACATGAGCCATCAGTTAGAGCTTCTAATGATGTTTACTGAAATATGGCTTGGCTCTTGTTCATCAACTAAAATTTAAACTCCAATAAACAAAATCCATTTTGGCTTACCTGTTATCTGCCATCTGAATGTTTTTATCTCCTACAAATTAAAAAAGAGTTGTTAACAATTAACATTACCAATATTCACAAACAAAGAGTTTTTCAAATGTGCTCCCTGGTTGTTCATGGGGGATGAGGATCTACTAGGAGGTGAGCGAGGGAACTTTCAGGGTGGACGGAAATGTTCTAGATCTTGAATGGGCTATTGGTTACCTGGATATACACACTTGTCAAAACGCATCAAATCATACACTCGGGATCTGTGCAGTTCAGTGCGTGCACTTTACTCATACAAAACTTCTCGTGCGGGCAGTAAAACGACCAGACTTCAGAAGAACAACAATTAATCAGTGCTAATTTACCTTATCTCTATAATAAGTTTTAGCAACAGGAACATATTACGTCTGTATGTTCTATGACTTCTACACTGAAGCTGTAGCGCTGGTATAAAAACATTATGTAATACACTCAGGATGATTCTGCTTTCACATGACACACATACAAAAAGACTATCTCCAGATTAGGCGACTTTCTGTCTATAAATATTAAAGGTGGGTTCTAGGACGTTTAACTCTTAACAAGAAGAATTTCATATTAATAAAATTTCAAGGGCCGGCCCCGTGGCTTAGCGGGTAAGTGCGTGCACTCCGCTGCTGGCGGCCCGGGGTTCGGATCCCAGGCACGCACCGACGCACCGCTTCTCTGGCCATGCTGAGGCCGCGTCCCACATATAGCAACTAGAAGGATGTGCAGCTATGACATACAACTATCTACTGGGGCTTTGGGGGGATAAATAAATAAATAAATAAAATTATAAAAAAATAAAATAAAATTTCAAAACCCTATCTAAATGCCTAGCTAAGAAGAGTCTCTAAATGTAAAATAAAATAGAGGTTTGGTGATGAAGTTTCTCAACCTTAGATGTAGTAAACACACTCCAGAGCCTCTCTGAAGGGTTGTTCCAGGCCGACAATTGGTTGTTTCATTTTTAGGTATTTGAGCAAAGCCCAAATCCCTCAATTACATTGCTTTAGGGTAAAACAAAACAATAACATACTACACAAATATTACATTGTCTTTTTCAAAAAGCTAAATGATTTAAGGAAGCAGATGAAAACCAGAAAGAAAAAAAATAATGCAACAAATACTACGATGGCAGGCCATACCCACACCACCACCTTGCCAGTTACCCACACCCAGCCCCAAGTTTGGGAAGGGTTTTAAAAACTCTTCAGTGGGGGCCGGCTCCGTGGCTTAGTGGTTAAGTGCGCGCGCTCCACTACTGGTGACCTGGGTTTGGATCCCGGGTGCGCACCGACGCACTGCTTCTCTGGCCATGCTGAGGCCGCGTCCCACATACAGCAACTAGAAGGATGTGCAACTATGACATACAACTATCTAATGGGGCTTTGGGGGGCGGGGGGAAGGAGGAGGATTGGCAACAGATGTTAGCTCAGAGCCAGTCTTCCTCAGCAAAAAGAGGAGGATTAGCAGGGATGTTAGCTCAGGGCTGATCTTCCTCACAAAAAAAAAAAAACAAAAAACCACCCTTCACCTATCACCTTCTGCTGATTCCAAAGTCACTCCACACAGAAATCCGAATTCCTGCACTGTCTAGCTCTGTCTACCTCACCACTCTTATTCCCAGCTCATGGTCCTTTGCAGTTGGCTACATGCATATAGCTGCAATCATAGTATTCCCAAGCTCATATTCTGCTTTCCCACATATTATAAATACAAAATGCAGAAGTCTTCAAAATAACATTTGATGACAACATTCTAAGAGCTAACACACTTACCATTTACCAGTCATTAAATACTGAAGGGTTTTTCCCTGATATACTTTTGATAATGTCTATAGGAACATATACTTTACCATATATTTATATGTTATATAAACATATATTTTTATAGCTTCCCATCCCCGAGTTATTATTTACATGGCAATAGGAGGATCACGATAGTAGGACTTCTGTGTCAAACTATGAATGGATACTGATACCTATTGCCAAACTAGTTACACACTGACTCCAACTATAATTTGGCTACACAATTAAAGCTCTCCATTGTCTAACAAACACACCCAGTAGTACCTTTGGTAGACCACATACACACTAATTACCAGAAGGAGCCTGCTCTCTCCCGAAGCAGCTGTCACTGCTTAGTTTAACAGACTTAGTTTAATTAAATTGTCCAGAACAATGGACAAACTCCTGTTTTCACTGCCCAATCAATAACACCTCATCAAGCCACACACCTAATTCCAGCTCCTCCTACACTAGAGCAAGGGACCCATGTGACAAAAATCCAGTTAGGGACCATGCAATGAGTTCACTAGCTCAAAGATGGAGAGAGATTTTTGGTGGATGCTCACTGATTGGAGGATAATTTTTTTTTTTTTTTAAAGATTTTATTTATTTATTTTTTCCCCCCAAAGGCCCAGTAGATAGTTGTGTGTCGTAGCTGCACATCCTTCTAGTTGCTGTATGTGGGACGCGGCCTCAGCATGGCCGGAGAAGCAGCGCGTCGGTGCGAGCCCAGGATCCGAACCCGGGTCGCCAGCAGTGGAGCGCGCTCACTTAACCACCAAGCCACGGGGCCGGCCCAAGGAGGATAATTTTTGATCTTCTATAAATCAAGCATTTACGGGAAATCTCACAGTCTTTAAGTTTCATTTTTCTGAGGGAACATTCATGAGATTCTCCATTCATATCCCTTGGTTCTGTTTTAGATTAAAATCCTTTCACATTCCCCCATTTTGATCAAAATCTTTCACAGAGAGCATGGCTGATCAACCTTATTGTATGGGTATATTCCTTAATCAGAGACGTCGATAGTGGTAAGCTAACTGTGTGTCCCGTGGAGCTGAGGAGGACCACCCTCAGATGTCTTGTCCCACGGAGGAGGAAAATGGCGAGCGGATATGTGGCCTCATTTGAACAAAAGGATAGAAGTGGGGAATCCCAGTCATGTTCCTCCAAGGTGGCCAGTTTGGTGTCCATGGTCAGTTGAGCCTCAGGATAAGCCTTGGAAAGGAAAAGAACCTTATTGTGTACATACATCTGGGAGAAAGGGATTTGCCTGCTAATACAAGACAGTAGAAATTTAATTAGGAGGATTATACCCAGGGCCCTAAGTCCAATTATAGCTATTGACTGGAATAAACTTCTCAACCAGTTTCCCCAGCTACCTATATTTAATAGGTTGAAAACATCCTGGGTCCCTGGGGCTTGACTATTTCAGTTAAGTTTGATATTATCTTTCATTCTTCTTAATTATTGCGTTCTCTTCCCCGATTTAACATAAAAACAGCATTCTTCCCCAAGCAGGACACAGGTTCCTCCCTGCTGTGCAGTGAGGAGGTTCAGGGCACTGCGGTTTTGTAAAACTACTTCCTAGGGTATTTGGTTTGTTGATATTCAAAAGCTCTAACAGAAACATTAAAGGTAGTAGCCATGACTATGGAGAGATTCCAAACTGCCTTTTCAAGTTCTGCTACTCCATCCCAAGGGAAAAAGACTCAAGCAAAGGAACGCCCAAATCCCTTTCTATCTACTATGGCAGTATTTGTGGGCACCCACCCAAAATTGTACCGATCTCAACTACAATGTGCTCTTATAAGTCGGGAGGAGAAAGAACCCAAATTGGGCACGTGGGCAGTGGAAGGAAAGGTCTTCCTGACTTCGGCATCAGGAGTGAGAGCAACAACTCTACGGCGTCCTTTCCATTTAAGGGGCAGTGTGGAATATAAGTTTCTTCCACATAGAAAGAAATAACCAGTGTTTTCTAAAGAGAGGGCGTAAGTAGGCCCTCTGGCCCTGATTTTTTTTCCTGGAATAGAGATCTCATGATCAAAAACACAGTCATTTACACACAACATGTTAACTGGCATTGTTAGTGCAGTGGGAATGGTTATAGGAACATCTCAAATTTTGATATATTTGGAGTATTAGGTGAGTCTGATAGTTGTCGGTGAGGTTCTGATGAAGGTCTGGGGACTTTCCAGGGAGAAGGGAGGTTGAATTAAGTTCCTACCATTCACCGAATTTTTTATCAATTCCCCATGAGGTACCACTGATGTTATAATTTTCATTACCACACCAGAGATACATTAATGGAGGAGACGTTACAGTCTCCTAGACCCCGGTGGTGAATGAACTCACGATCATCTGAGTTATAGACAATTTTATAGTTACAAGTGTTTAGCCAGAGGTAACCTAGAGTTTTGCCAGTCCCGTTAATGTTTTTGAAACACAGAGAAAAGTTTTGGGTAGTCTGGACTTGGGTGTATTCCTTTACGGCTGAGGGGCACCCAATGGAATGCTGTAATGTCTGGTGCCAATTTACCGAAGAACATGTACGGCTTCAAAGGTAACAGAGGAAAATCCTACATCTCTGCCAGACAGACTTCACCATCCTTCTAAGGATAAGAGCCAGGCCACCAGTTCAGGTTCATCACGAGTGTTATTAACTCTAGCGCAAATCCAACAATCAGCAAGAGTTTTTGTAAGGTGGGAACAAAGAGGAACATTACAGTCAAACTAGAGGGCAGCAAGGAGGCCAGAAAAGGACAATCACAGCCTTAGGCAGCATGACTCGGTTGAGCAATACAGAATGGGGCTAAGGCCTGGTGCAGATATTTCAAGAAAGCTGTCCACTTCTGATGTCGTCTGCTTCAGTCCTTCGCAATTTTTAGCTTTTAGTCACCAGTTGGGGTACAGGTCCACTCAGGTTTTGGGGCCTTTTTTAGACGGGACACGTGAATCCAGCAGTCTGCCTCTTGGAGCTTGGCAGCACAGGGGTTAGTCAGTAACAACTGGTAGAGGCCCTTCCAACGAGAGGCAGGAGGGAGTCTCTATGGAGACGTCTATTCCAGTAGGTGAAGTCTCCAGGCTGTAAAGCGTGATGTTTGACGTCTTTACCTCCCGGGAGCACACTGTGAAAAGACTGTTCTACCACAGCTTGATCATTCCCAATGGATTTAATTAGACCCTTGCAGAACTGAACTATGTGCCCTTTCACCAGCTGTGGGTCAAAGGAAGCAGGGGCTAAAAGCAATGACCATCCTGTGATTATTTCAAACGGTGAAAGTTTATGAATCCTGAATGGAGTAGATCTAAGATTTAGGAAAACCAGTGACAGTACTTTTGGCCAAGGTATCTGGAGGGTTTCAACTAATTTAGCCAACTGGATCTTTATAATTCCACTTGCACACTGGACCAGTCCTGGAGACCGAGAATAAACATGCTGGAAATGCTGCAGAACTGGCCAGACAGGACAAACTTGTCCAGGTACCTGTCCAGTGAAGTCAGTCACTATGGAGTTCCAGGCAGGTTCCCCAAGTGGGAACAATCTTTTCTAAAAGAATGTTAGCTACGGAAGAGGCACCTGCCTTTCTATGTGGACATGCTTCAGTCCAAAGTGAAAATATGCAAACCATTACTAGAACATATCTACATCCACGAGATGGGGGCAACTGTATGAAATCCACCTGCCAGGCCTCAAATGGTCCACTGGGTAAATAAAAATGTCCTGGGGTGGTGCAAACAGGTTTCCCTGCATTGAATTCAGGACAGTCAGGTGGAACAAGCAAGAAAAGCACTTTTTGTGGCCATGCTGATGTTTCCCCACCAATACTGATTCACAGATGTTAACATTTTCTCAGTGGACCAATGGTTTAATTCATGTACATGAATTAATTCACGTACCATGGTCAGTAAGGGAAGATTTTTAGATTTTCCTGGCAGGAGGGGCTTATTAATGGGTCCAAACCAGGGTCCCTTTTCTTCTTTGTACCAACAGCCTTTAGATTTCCAATTCTGCTTTTCTCCTTCAGGGGCCAGCTGTTGCACTTTCCTGGTTAGTTGCCTTAGGTCCTTGCCAGGGAGAGTAGTCTTTTGGACAATGACAGAGGTCTACGAATCTCATAAGGACAGCGTTTTTCCAGAGGTATCACCAAGATGATTTCCTCTGGCTTCCAGTGAGTCAGACTTGCAATGCCCAGGGATGCGAAGGATAGCTAGAGCCCCTGACAGTAGTATGGCATCCAAGAGATTTTGTACATAAGGTTCATTCTTAATTTTATCTCCACTGGAAGTGAGGAAACCTCACTGTTTCCATAACATTCCAAAGTCATGGGCCACTCCAAAGGCATATCGGCTATCACTACAGATGTTTGCTGTCTTGCCTTCAACTAAAATTCATGCTCAAGTGAGGGCATGTAATTCAGCTTTTTGATCTGAAGCAGCCAAAGGTAAGGATGCAGTCTTAAAACCATGAAAGGAGTTGATATCACATATCCAGCACAAAATTTACCATTTTCATTTTTTAGTAAGAGCCATCAGTAAACCAGGAGAGATCAGTGTTCATCAAGGGGGTTTCTTGTAAGTCGTCATGAGGGGTCAACAGGTGATCCATCAAAGGCAGTCATGGGGAATTTCATCAACGGAGGAGGGAAAAAGGGTAGCAGAGTTGAGACTGTTACAGTGAACAAGAGTGACACGAGAGGCAGTCAGTAAGAGGATTTCTTAGGAGGTAAGATAGCTTGCTGAAGGGAATGAATTCAAGGGAGTCTCGACAGCGTGAGGTATAAAGATGGTCAAGGAGGATCCCCTGACTATCTCTTCTGCAGCCTTTACTAAAAGAGCAGTAGCAGGTATGGCTCTAGGGCATGGGGGGTAGCATCGGGCCACTGGATTTGTCGGCTGTAGTAACCTAGGGGCTGGTGATAGCCCCCATGTTTTTGGGTAAGTACTCCAAAGGCATTCCCTCCCTTCTCATACACAAAAAGGAAAAAGGGTAGCTGATCATTTAAGTGCACAAGGGTAGGTGGATTTATTAAACTTTCCTTCAAGGGCTTAGAGGTCAAGTTATTTTCGTCAGGGCCGGCCCCGTGGCTTAGCGGTTAAGTGCGCGCGCTCCGCTTGCTGGCGGCCCGGGTTCGATCCCGGGCGCGCACCGACGCACCGCTTCTCCGGCCATGCTGAGGCTGCATCCCACATACAGCAACTAAAAGGATGTGCAGCTATGACCTACAACTATCTGCTGGGGCTTTGGGGGAAAAAATAAATAAATAAAATTACAAAAATTAAAAAAAAAAAAGTTATCTTGGTCATCCCAAGCAACAGGGTCAGGTTTGGTGTTCTTCAGTAAGGTATATAGGGGCTAAGCCATTAATAAGTCCGGAAGCCAACTATGACAATAACCAGCTAGCCCAAGAAAACTCCATAACTGACATTTGGTTTTGGGGTTTGGAAAACTTAAAATGCCTTGAAGTCTACTGGGATCTAGACATAGTCCCTGTTATGCAATTAAACGCCTTAAATAACAAATCTGAGTTTAGACAAATTGCGACTCTTCCTCCAAAACCTCATGTCCCTTAATGCCTAAGATTTTAAACAGGTGAACAATGTCTTTTTGTGAGGAGTCGAGGGAGGGTAAGCAAATCATCTACATATTGTAGTAATGTGAAGCCTCCAAAGAATTCTACATCATTTAAGTCAGCCTTTAAATTTTGTGAGAAGGATTCTCAGTAAAGCCCAGAGGCATGACTGTCCAGGTGTATTGCTATCCTTCCCAGGTAAAGGCAAAGAGATACTGACAATCTCTATCAACAGGAATACTAAAATATGCACTGCAAAGTCAACCACAGCGAAAAAGCTGCTTCCAATAGGGATGGATGCCAACAGCATGTGGGGATTAGGGATGACAGGGCAGCGAAGAATTACAACGGTGTTTGTTGCCCTAAGGTCCTGGACAAATCTCCACCTTCGACCATTGATTTTTTTTTTTAGGGGGATTACAAGGGATAACGAGTCCAATGGCCTTATAATCTCCTATGATTGGCCTTATATCCTATAAGGCTTCTTTGTTTATAGGGCATTGGTTTATTTTTGGGAGAGGTTTTGAGGAGTCAATCCAGATTTTAATGGGAGGGGCACTATGAATTCTGCCTATGTCTGTTGAGGATTTTGCCCAAAGAGTTGGGGGGGGGAGGGTACCTGGTTTAAGAGGGTGGATGAGTCCAAAGTTTGGTGTTCTTTGGTTTGTAAAGTGCAATAAAGGCGAAGGAGGTTGACTTATCCCGAGTGCTGGATGTGAACTCAAGGGATATTTCCCCCTTTTTGAGAGGAAAACGTGGCAACATGTTTCTCCAGGAAATCCCATCCTAATAAACATAGGAGAGCCGAATTGCTGAGGAGAAATGGGTGTCTGCCTTGCAAAGGTCCCAGACAAAAAGATACGGGCTGAGAAATAGGGATACCTTGTGGTTTGAGACCCGCACTACTTGAACACAAGCATTACCCCAACGAACAGACCATTTAAGTGTAGTGGGGTTGAGCACTGACATGGTAGCCCCGTGTCAATTAACACTGTAAGGAATTTGCCCTGGATCTGGAGAGTAGTCTCCTCCAGCCTATTTAATGGCAGGATGGGGAACAGTCCCTGTATGCCCCTACAGTCCCAACACAGGGGTGAGTTTGGCAGGTGGTTCTTGGAGAGCGGCAACTGTTTGGATTTCAATCACAGCGATTCTTCTTCCAGCGGCCAGATTTTCTGCAGTAATGACATGCTCCTGTAGGACAGATCTGCTTTGGAGTCTACATCTGATTGTGCTGGAGGTTCAAAATCTCAGCTGTCTTTCTTCTGATATCATCTTCTGGAGTTATGAGCCAACTGACTGGCCAGACTGACAAGGTCAAGGTGGACACTGTCTCCCATTCTATATGGGTTCTTCTTTTTTTTTTTTTGCTGAGAAAGATTCGCCCTGAGCTAAGATCTGTGCCAATCTTCCCCTATCTTATATGTGGGTCGCTGCTACAGCACGGCTGACGAGTGGTGCAGGTCCGTGCCCAGGATGACAACCTGCAAACCTGGGCCTCCGAAGCGGAGAGCACGTACTTAACCACTAGGCCATGGGGCCGGCCCCTCTATCCGGGTTCTTTTGACTAACAAAGGTAATTCTTCGTTTAGGCCATTTACAAACATGGAAATAAAAGCCACCTGGGTGGATTCAATACCTATTAGAAGCCCAGAATTTTCCGTGACAACAACTGGAGTCTACTGTAACAGCCATGGACAGATTCCACAGGCTTTTGAGTGAGTGCCTGAATCTTATTGCAGGCCCCGGGCTCGGGGAAAGCTCTAGGGATGGCTTCACATAGCATTTCGGCTATGCCGCAAGCTTGGTCATATAAAACAGCTGATGGTTGGTGTAGTTTAAACCCTACAGATTGTCTGGGGTTTTCACAGAAGGCAGTTTTAAACTAGTTCTGGGCTTGACCTTCTCCAACAAACATGTGGACTGACCGATAGAGATCAGAGAGACCAAGCTGGTAAGTCTGGGTTACAATATTGAATTCCTCGGCAAATCTATAGGGATCTTCAGTTACTTTGGGAAAGTCCTTAATTATAGCCCAAACCTCGGCTTTTGTCCACTGGGTAGGAAATTTGGGGTGGTTTAGCAGGATCCTCAAAAGGTCTAATTTTGAAAGCGAAGGTTTTAATGGGTTCAGTTGGTTCAGTGACAGGAAAGAAGTTCAGATGGAGAGGAGGGATAAGGAGGCAGTACAGAGGAAGTGGAACAGTGTGGGCAGGACGGACCTCGGCTAACACCAAGGAAGAGGTCTCTGACATTTTTTTATTCATCTTTAGCTGTTTATTTGCTTCAGTCAATTAGGAAACACTATCTTGTAAGGAGGCAATTTAAGAATCCTAAACACATTTAGAAACCGCCAGATACCAATTAAAATAACTGCCCCATTTGGATTGTTTAATTTTGTAGCCGTAGTCTTCTAACTTAGTTCAAAGAAAAACAAATTTGGGGAGATGAAAAGGTTCCCCATAACGGCCCTTGGAATTCTAAGTTATCCTTAGGAAGACTGGTCCATTTAGTCAAAAATGTGCATGAGGAAGGACTGTAATTTTTAAACATAAAACTGGCTGGGGTTCCTGAAGAGGGGCCACCCTTAGAATACTTAAATGACTGGGATCCCATTATCAGATTCAGAGCAAAAGAATACTCACCAGAAGAACAATCTGTCCCCATCCAGATCCCGAATAAAGTCAGAGAGCTCGACCAAAAGGAGGGAGCTTGAGATCTGAGAGGAGACTTACCAAACTGAAAGTTATGGCAACCTTTGGAGGTGAAGAGTGCAAAGGGCTCAAGTATGGAGACCGTGCTTGATTCCAAGGGTTGTCTGTCGTTCCTTGGTGGTTGTCTCCTTTGGATCCCACTTCTGACACCACATAATGTTAACTGAAAAGGAGGTAAACTGAGGCAATTTCGAGTTACCAGAAATCAAGTTTATTCGAGAATAGCAGAAGAATTGCAATTCAAGACACATGAACTGCAGCAAGGTAGAGGCAAATCCACTGAAGGTTTAGGGCAGGTGGCCTTTACGGGCAGAGAGCAAAGGGGGAAAAATCCAGTTAGGGGCCATGCAGCAAGTTCATTGGCTCGAAGATGGGGAGAGATTCTTGGCAGATGCTCATTGGTGAGAGGATAAGTTTCAACCTTCTGTAAATCAAGCATTTATGGGAAATCAGTCTCACAGTCTTTAAGTTTCATTTTCCTGAGGGTGCATGCGTGAGATTCTCCACTTCATATCCTTTGGTTCCATTTTAGATTGAAATCCTTTCACACTTCAAATCCAGACCTTCCTGCCTTTCCCTATCATCACCAACCACTTCACCTCCTGCTGCCACTTCCATCTGCTCAATTCAAGATTACTGCTGCTGTTGTTAGAACAAATGACAATCAATGGCTCAGTCAGGGTCAGGATTCCTGCAGCTCAGCGCCATTCCCAAGAAATCCACTGTCTAAAAATAGAGTCAGAAAATAGGCCTTCTATCCTGTTCACTGTGTAGTCCCAGGGCCCAAAACAGCATTTGGGACAATAAATACCTGTTGAATGAATAACACCCTATTGCAGGACACAGGCCAAAGAAGTTCACCTCCCCAAGCAATGACACCACTCCAACTTAATAGACTGGATTGATAACAACGATCCATTTAATTTTCATCTATGGGAAGGCAAATCCTATTTAATACTATTTTTGATGACATGATGACAAAGAAGTTAAGTTAAACCCGACAAGACATTCTCAAAAAAAAGAGGTGCTAAATCAAGAATAGAAAGAGAAAAACAAACAAAACAATGAGCTTAAACAACGGGGAAAAAAATAATCTTGAAGATTAAACCACCACCACCCACCCAGAACTCAACATCCAGAACAAAGCAGACACGCGATAAATAATCTGGTTCTGATCTGGGTTTGAATCCTACCCTATGATTTCTTAGCTGTGTAACCTTGGTTTCAACATCCATAAACTAGAAAGTACCTATCTGAGAGGCTGCTGTGAAGACAGAATTACACACATAAAGTATCTAGTATATGACCCACTCCAGGTCTCTTTCTGCTTTTGTAACTGTAATACGCTTACAGATCCTTCTATCTATTGCTTGATATGAAACCAACAGAGTTACCTTAAACATTGCTCCCTTTATCTAAGGGAAAATAATGTAGAGTGTGACACATTATAAACAAGCTAGGGTTCAATTAGTCAAGTTTCATCACATAAATTATTTGCTTTCGTTTAGCAATCCCTACTATAGTTAAAATACAAAGTTACAAGAACTACCAAATTTGCAGGTTTGAGAAATATAACCATCCATTTGTTTTAAAAGTTGGTATGCTGAATTTAATGAAACCACAGTCCCAAGCCTCATCGGAAGGTTCTTCTACTTCTAAAAGGCAATCAAGTTTAAATATGAAAGGAATGCCAGGCAAAAGAATATTCTAAAATTTCAAAAGTATGCAGCAGTTCAGGTTCCTTTCCAGGGTCAAAAACTTTGAGTCTACAATTCTAAATTTGAATTGGCATGCAAATTTCCATGATTATACAAATGAGTGTTTTGCTTTTATTTATATAGGAGACTGCACAATCCTATTTATAAATCATTTTTACTCCAAACAAAAAAATTCTCAGGGGGAAAAATTTTTTCATTTTTGTAGCAAATTATCCAATATAACTTTAAATTCCTAATTTTTTAAAAAAATTTTATTTATTTATTTTTTCCCCCAAAGCCCCAGTAGATAGTTGTACATCATAGTTGCACATCCTTCTAGTTGCTGTATGTGGGACGCAGCCTCAGCATGGCCAGAGAAACGGTGCGTCGGTGCGTGCCCCGGATCCGAACCCGGGCCGCCAGCAGCGGAGCGCGCGCACTTAACCGCTAAGCCACGGGGCCGGCCTGAAATTCCTAATTTTTAACTGAAAACTTGATCTATAGCTAGAGTAATCATATAATTTCAAATCAGGCCACTTTTGAGAGGCAAAGAAGGTATAAGCTGGGGAATATAGTCACCCTTCACACAACCAAAATTTTTATAGATTTATCATCTGTCTTAAGTCAAAGACCCACAGGATAACTGAGTGATTAAAATTAACTTAAATGAAATCAATATGTTCTCTAAGACTTCAGGATTTCATGATCGTCTATAATCCTTATTAAATTAGGGGGTAGTTAAATGAACCCTATAGCACAATCACTTGGTTTACATCAAGTCTGAGGGACGGCGATCCCACCCTATCAACCTAAGATGGAGTCTGATCAGTCCTGGGATCTATATCCAAATTCCTCCAGGAGTACTGGATCGTGTTTTGGCTTAGGATCACATCAAAAGGAACAAAAGAACCATCTATTCATCTATTATAAGAAGGAATCAGGATACCCCCATAGGACATCCCAACATTTCCACCCACAAAATCTGGCCGATATAATGAAGCCTTAGGACAGTCCAGATCTAATTTATATTGCCCTGATCAGCAGATTCTTTATCCAGTCTATCACTGCATTCCTTAGTATTAGAAGGTAATTGTGTTGGATTCAATATACCGGCAAGTAAGGGAAAACATACCTAAAGTAAACAACAAAATAACTGATGCAAGTTTCTGAACTAATAAAAGATATTCTTGTTAACCAATACACCTTTCATTTACACTTGTAATCTCTTAGCAATTAAAAAAGAGAAAAAGAGGTCTCCAGGTCCTAAACTCATACAGGTAGTCTTGAAACTATGTTCAAACTGATTTCAATCATACGTAATGATTGATAATCTAATGTACATGCACTTCCTTTTTCTTTTGGCATTTATCAAAAAATTGATTCAAAAAATCACATATATATTATATGTGTACAGATGAACTCAGATTGGCAAATAGTTAATTACTGCAGCTAGGTGTTAGGTATAGGAGATCATTACTTTTATACATGTTGAAACTTTTTATTATCATGTTTAAAAAAAAAAGATGAATAAACAACACGTTTGTCTTCCCACTGAAGAACAAGTTCCACTGGGCAGGGACCTGTCGACTCACTCAATGCAGCAATCCCTGGGCCCAGCATAGGACTTGGCAGGAGACAGTGGCCAAGCAACCTCTGCTGCATTCATTCGTTCACTGCTGTTGGTGACAGTCTACTTGTGTGTTGCCTGTATACAGCATGGCGTCAGGGACCCCACGAACACCTCAGCCTCTCCCAAGTAGTTTCTGAAGACACACAGGAAGTCATGCCTGCTTACAAGATCTAAATGCCACCAGATAACAATGGGACCATCTCTTCAGAAACTCGCTAGAGACCAAGCCTTCAGTTTTCAGGAAGAAAGTAAAGAAACTACTTCCTTTCCTTAACCAAAACATTCTATTTTTACTCAAGACACATCAGTTCTTCATTGCTATAGCTCCAATTTCCTCCTCCACTCTCTTTTCTCTGCAATTCATTAGTACATGACTGGATAAGGCAAACATTTGAACGTTTTCTTAATCCAGTATTTAAAGATCTTGTCACCTTGTCAGAAAGGCTTTTGCCTCTCCCCCTATTTCACATCGAGACTACTCAAGTCCCTATTCTCTCTCTCTAAGTCTCTTCTCAAAAGCATCCACCACCACCTACCTTGTCTGTCTATCTCCCACTGTGGAAACAAATGAGGCCAAGGCCTTTTGTCTCCTCTGTCCAGTGCGATCCCAGTACCTAGAACTGTGCCTGGCCCATAGATGTTGCTCACAAATGAATGACGAGATGCAGAGCATTGAAAGCTACTTTGCGATAACTGGGTAAACAAGAAATGTTTCAAATTATAACACTTAAAACTGCACGCTTAGGGCCGGCCCCGTGGCTTAGCGGTTAAGCCCCGTGGCTTAGCGGTTAAGTGCGCGCGCTCTGCTGCTGGGGGCCTGGGTTCGGATCCCGGGCACGCACTGACGCACCGCTTCTCCAGCCATGCTGAGGCCGCGTCCCACATGCAGCAACTAGAGGGATGTGCAGATATGACATACACCTATCTACTGGGGCTTTGGGGGGGAAAATAAATAAATAAATAACATTAAAACTGCACGCTTATAACTGCTGCACGTAAATATTTAAAGTGTACAGTTAATCTCTCTCCTACAAAACTACTGAGCACAAATCATCTCATCTTGTTTTTGAATGGGATTTTTTGGATAATAATAAAACGCACAGTACACTTAAAAAATAAAGGCCCACAGACCTAGAATGGAAGCACATTTCATTACAACAGCTGACAGCAGGAAATGTAAGGCTACACAATGAGTGGTCAAGATCAACAGGTAAAGGTCACAAAGGGGTCTTTTGTAGTTTTCTTGCTATAAAAATACACCACCTCTCCTGTTACTAAATACTCATGAAATTTAAAATTCAATGGCAAACTCAGTAGAGCTGCCCTGCCTTCTCCAGGGAGGGCAGAGCAGAAAACCAGCAGCTGTCAAGTGAAAACAAACCTACATCAACACAAACCAGTTCTTGACAATTTCCTACCAAACACAAAATCCTTCACTACCTATTTCCCAGTTACTCCGTGCTCCAGGACCAATCGCACAACCGCAGTTTGGGGAGGCAAGTATGTGCTCAACTAGGAGATACCATGCCAAGTCAGCTAAGGCCGGGCAAGAGCAAGTTCCAGCAACGATTCTGCACCAGCTATTTCCTCTTTCTACAGTCCTCCCAGTGGCAGAAGAGTCAAAATGGGTACTATCAGCCTTTTACTTTGGATGCCTAAACACGGTTCCCTTTCAGACCAAATAAGACAGCAATCCCAGACCAAACGTTCAACGCGGCCCTCACTGCTGCCTGATCATTCAAGTAGAAACATCACTGGGAGTACTGGTTCCAGGCAGCACCGGGCTTTGCCTGTCTATTTCATACAGTTGATGGTTCTTTGGGAATTTAAATCACCCCCCTGCCCACAGATATCATTCTTCCCAAGCAAAAAAATTTAGGTTCTCTGGCAAAATTTTTCAAAGTACAACGTGAGCTTATCAGAACAGTCTTAAACCATTTTACAACTGCGGACAAGGAACGGAAAGGAAGGAAAGCAACTCTAAAAATAAGTAATTCTTGGGCCGGCCCCGTGGCTTAGTGGTTAAGTGCGCGCGCTCTGCTACTGGCGGCCCAGGTTCGGATCCCGGGCGCACACCGACGCACCACTTCTCCGGCCATGCTGAGGCCGCATCCCACATACAGCAACTAGAAGGATGTGCAACTATGACATACAACTATCTACTGGGGCTTTGGGGAAAAAAAGGAGGAGGATTGGCAATAGATGTTAGCTCAGAGCCAGTCTTCCTCAGCAAAAAGAGGAGGATTAGCATGAATGTTAGCTCAGGGCTGATCTTCCTCACAAAAAAAAAATAAATAAAAATAAGTAAGTCCTAACTTATTATGCCATTTATACAGTTAGGTTTAAGGTCACCTCCTCCTGATGCTAAAAGACTATCCACTGTTCAAAAGAAGAAAAATGGAAAAGATTTCAATCCCAACCCCAGCTGGTCAGAGAACTGCAGATACAGGGAATTAATATGCTCTCAATATCAAGAGGCTCCTCGGGCCGGCCCCATGGCTTAGTGGTTAAGTGCGCTCGCTCTGCTGCTGGCGGCCCGGGTTCGGATCCCGGGTGCGCACTGAGGAACCGCTTCTCCGGCCATGCTGAGGCCGTGTCCCACATACAGCAACTAGAAGGATGTGCAGCTATGACATACAACTATTTACTGGGGCTTTGGTGGGGAAATAAATAAACAAAATTAAAAAAAAAAAAAAAAAGAGGCTGCTAAAAACCCTGAAAGGTTAACAGAAATATTTTAATTTTTAAAGATTCAAGTACAAATTCAGACTGTCATGTGTTGATGAACACATCCCAACTCTAAGTACTTCATAAAATTATGAACCGCCCCATACAGATAAAAATCTCAAAACTCAAAATACCACAGAAGACTCTGATAATCTAAATAGTAAATTCACAAAACTGCAATGCCTGTACATTTTTGGAGGACAACAATCCTAAAACATATGTACCCTTTTCAGAATTCAGCTTACTGAGATTATCAAATCAAAAATGATAAAATCAGCTTTGCAAAGAATTCAATCAATTTCTCCAATCACTATTCTGTCTCTGTTTCGAAAAATAACACAAAATTCACAAAAGTGATCAGACATTATTTTATGATAGAGAGGCACAGATAGCTGCAGACATTCTCAATCAGTAACACTGGTCAACCAGGAAACAAAAAGACTGTAAGTGTACGCGTAATGACAGGTATTTAAGACAGCACTGGCGCTGGCCCGGTGGCCTAGCGGTTAAGTGCTCGAGCTCCACTTCAGTGGCCGGGGGTTTGCAGGTTCGGATCCTGGGCACAGACTGATGTACCACTTATCAAGCCATGCTGTGGCGGCATCCCATATAAAGTAGAGGAAGACGGGCATGGATGTTAGCCAGGGCCAATCTTCCTCAGCAAAAAAAGAGAAGGACTGGCATCAGATATCAGCTCAGGGCTAGTCTTCCTCACAAAAAAAAATTAAAAAAAAAAAAAACAATAAGACAGCACTATAGTGTTGAGATAATTACTATTTTATATAATTAAAAATAATTATTTTGAGACTAATTATTCTTATCATACCATGAGAACAGGCCTTAAAATTCTAGTGAAAACGTCCCTAAGTAAACTGGGGAAGGTTACAATTCTTAAGCCTATTTTACCTATAAAATGAATCCCTTTTGTCACTATAATTTTGTAAGAAATTAAGTTTTCCAATAATATTTTTATTGACCAAAAAGGTCTTATTTTGAATTGATCCTTTAACATCAGCAGAAATAGGATCATTTACCCTCAAAATATGAAACACAAAAATGTCCTTATCCCCAAAGAAGTTAAAAAAGCAGCTAACAAATTGAGAAAATTCGTTTTCTGGGGTTTCTTTTTCCTCCAATTTTACCTTAGTAAGCGAAGCACTACTAGATACTTCTAATTTTTAAACCATCTCCCTCTTTAGTCACACGTTTACTCTCTGGAATATATCCCTATTCTATCCCCACCTTCCTTTCTCTGAAGTTCATTTTACACTGCCAGGTTATTTATTCCACCAGCAACTGCTAGTCGCAGTCTGAAATAATTCTAGCCTTCTGTGCAATCACAGAATTTTGAGCTGGAAACGATCAACCTGTTCCAATTCTCATCAACTAGACTTCGGTTCGTCTCAGGGGAATCATGAAAACATAATTCCTCACTCAAACTTCTTCCATTCCCTCTACAGAAGCAGGAAAGCTGGGCAAACTCAGAACTGCCTGCATTTTCACCCAAGCTCTGTCACCTTGGACAAGCCACTCAACTGAACCTCCCAGGGCCTCAAGTTTCCTGAGGAGCAGTTAACTGGGAAAACAACAGTCTCTATCTCACAAGCTATCAGCTTATCATGAGATGGGTTAAACCCTGCAAAGAGCTCAGAGGCGTCCCCGGTGTGCAGTAGCACCCTTAGTCATGGGGAGGTACAGTATTACTGCAGAAGCGCGGTAACTTACGGAGACTTCGAGCCTCCAGCCCCGACGACTAACGGGACACACCCCACATCCCCGCACAAGAGCCGTCCCAGGCCTCCGTCTACACCGTCTGCCTCCATGTGGAAAGACGGAGCCGGGAGTCCCAGAGAAAGGAGAGCAGAGCGGGCACGGGAGCCGAGGCCCGCACGCACGCGCCCCCAGGGCTCCCGAGAGCGCGAAGACAGCCCTGCGCCCCCAACCGCGCCCCTGGGGTCTAAGGGCCCACACCGGGGAGCCCGCGCACGGGGAGTCTCATCGCGACCACGAACAAAGGGCACGCCGGACGGAGGGGCAGGGAGACAGCGGCCCGGCGAGGAAGGCAGTGACCGCGGCACCCCTCTCCGAGCGCCAGGGGCGCGCGGGGCCTGCCGTCCCGCGCACGCTTATCAGGCTCCTCCTCGGGAGGCTCTAGTTCTCTCTCCGGAAGGCGAGGGCGAGTGGGCCAGCAGCTCTGACCCCCCCGCCCGGGACACCCGGTCCGCCGGGTCCCGGGGCGCTCGGCCGCCCGCGGTCACGCTCCCGCCCGGGAAGCCCGGTTCCGGACACAAAGGCCCCGGGCGGCCCCCTCCGGCTCACGGCCCCGTCACCTTCCGGGCCGGGCGGGCCGCGCGCGAACAAAGCGCCTCCTGACCTTCAGGCCGCCGGGCGGGGCGGGGACGGACACCTGCCGCTGCCCGCCGCCGCCGCCCGGCCTCCTCGCGGGCCCGCCGCCGCTCCGGGCTCCGCGCGGGCCCCGCCCTGCCGCCGCCGCGGCCTCCGCGAGGGCGCCGGCTCCTCCCGCCGCCCCTGCTCCGCCGCCCCGGCCGCGGCCCCCGCCCCGCAGGCCCCCGCGCGCCGTTACCCGGCCGAGCGCCGCGCGTCCTCACCTCACGCCTCCTGCGGCAGTGGCGGCGGCGGTGGCTGCGCTCGGTCCGGAGACTGCGCCGCCGTGGCCGCCAACAACACCGTCTCCCATTGGCCGAGTCCCCAGGCCCCGCCCACTGCGAGCAAGGCGGGCTGCGACTGGGCGGGCTTGGCGCAAGTCAGCTGTGCTTGGGCGCCGCCGCGACGACCAATCAGGGGCCGCCGAGGGGCGCCGCGCTCAGACCCGCGGGCCGTATGCAAACAGGGGAGTGTGTCGTCTGCGGCGGCGCGCGCCCGCCCTCCGTCTGCCTCCTTAAGGGGCGGGGGCGCGCTGGCCACGTGGAGGGCGTTTGCCGCAGCCCCCCAGCCCTCGGCTTGGGCGCAGCCCGCCGCCCACCCCGCATCCGGGTGGCCCCCTTCCCCGTGACCCACCTCCCAGTCCCCGTAGGAATGGGCACCATCCCCGGCCCCCCAGCCTCCCGCGCCGGCCTGTTCCATCTCCCGCTACTCCCCACGCCTGGTCACGCGCGCTGACCTCGCCGACCTCCGCCACTCCAGCGCCCAGGCCTCTCCCCGCCTCAGATCCCCGGGCTCTTCCTGTCTCCAGGGCTTCGCACGTGGGACCCCACTGGTTCTCGCCCACCCCGTCCCGCACACACAAGGGCTCCCCCTGGCAGCGCCCAGGCCCGCGCCCTTGGGCGTCTCAGCCTGGCCCCAGCTGGGCAGACCCCACCGGGCAGGAGGAAGAGCCCTCCACGGGGCCGCGGTGCAGCCTGGATCTGGGCGAGGGTGCAGGCCCGGCCGCCACATCACAGTTGGTAGAAAAGCACGGACCTAGAGACGACTTGAATACGATGACTGGGTTGAAAACCGTGCCCCCAGGCCTGGACTCTGGAGCTCTTCATTTCCGTGTCTACCCGCGGTTGGGCAGTGGGGGGTGTCTCATTATTTTTGCCCATTTTTTCAGAAACTTTCTTTGGGTGTGGTTGTTTTTGAAACAGTGTTTAATTTTTAGCAAGTTGTTCCTGTTCTAGGGCATTTGGGGGCGGGGGAAGTTTGAAACCAGCAGGAGGCTCGTGGTTCAGGGACTTGTTAAGGACATGGGTCACTTACAAACCGCGGGGTCGCCGGTGGGTGCCCAGGCACGACGGCACAGCCGAGGTCGGCCGGTGCGTCTGTTGGGAGGGTGTGTGTGCGCGATTCCTATTTACCTTACTTGGATTTTCTGACTTTTCTGTAGTGACCTTGCTTTGCTGTTGGGGAGGGTGCGGCAGAGCTGAGGGAAGGAAGCATAAACTGCAAAAGAAGAGAACCCGAGCATTTTCAAGTTTGGAGGTCTTTCTTTCTTTTGTTTAATGAAGTCTCAAATCCACTGAAGCCACTGGATCTGGCCTTGCCCAGACGTTGGGGATTGGCGGAGGTGGCATCAAGCTGGCAGAACCCCCACAGGAGCTGGCCCTCAGACCTGTGCTGGTCGGGTAAGCAGCCGGTGGGCAGGTAGCTGGGCCTGGTTCTTGGGAGATCTAATGAAGGTGGAACAGCTGTGGTGGTGCAGCCTTCCCCAGGGGACACTTCAGTGAGTCAGTGGGAAGGTGGGCACTTTTCTATTTGTAACGGTGTTGAGAATGCCGTTTTAATTTCTTGTGGCTGCCATGGCAAAGTACACAAACTAAGGGGCTTAGAAAACACAACAGAAATGTATTCTCTCATGGTTCTGGAGGGTAAGAGGCAGAAATCAAGGTGTCAGCAGGGCTGTGCTCCCTCTGAAGGCTCCAGGGGAGGATCCTTCCTGCCTCTTCCAGCTTCTGGGGCTCCAGGCCATCTTCGGGTTTTGGCCACATCACCCCAGTCTCGGCCTCCGTCTTCACATGGCCTTCTCTCTGTGTCTCCATGTGTCCTCTTCTTATAAGGACTCTCCAGTCACTGCATTAGGGCCCACCCTAATGGCCTCACCTTAAGTTGATTACATCTGCCAAGACCCTATTTCCCAATGTCAAGTGCGCAGGTACCAGGAGTCAGGGTTGAGCCTACCTCTTGGGGACCGCCATTCGGCCCACCACACACACTAAGGCGGTGCCCTGGCTGGCATCATGGCCAGCGGGCTGTGCAGCTGAGAGCAGAGGCAGAAGGGCAGAGATTCCTGGGTAGGACACCTGGGGCCAAATCCCTGCCCTCCCCAGTTCTACCTGGGTGGCGCTGGCCAAGAGCCTATGCCTCCCTTTCCCCATCTGTAAGTCGGGGACACTTGTAGTAGCTGCTTCGCAGGGCTGGGGGAGAGTCGGAACAACTCGGGACGAATGGTCTGCTTGGTGCAGGGGTCCGCTGTTTTGATTACCCCACCGCCCTGGTGAGCGGGGGGCACCGGGTGCCTGAGGACGTGAAGGGGAAGGGGGAGGTCTTAGAGCTGGAGCCCGGGCCTGTCCTCTAGACGCTGCTCCCTGAGGCTCTCAGAAGTCTGTCCCATGAGCAGCTCAGCCTGCATGGTGCTCCAGGTGACATCTGGTCCCCCACAGGCCCTGGTGCTCAGGATGACCGGGAGTAGCCACCTCAGGGCCGCTCCGGCCTGCCCTTTGAGGGGTCAGAAGGACAAACTCCTGGTTCCACCACCTGGAAAAAGCAGGCCCGGCCTGGGACAGTACAGCCCACCTGTCCACACCTGGTGTTGTCCACACCCATGGGCTGCCTCTTCGGGGCTCTTATGGATTTGGAAGAAGGCCCCTTTTGGGGAGTTGTGAATGATATCAAAGTCCTCCCTGTCCACATTTTCCTTCGTTGGCTCCCACCTGTCATTTGGGTCCAGCTGGATGCTCACCTCCTCTGAGAAGCCTTCCTCGAACACCCTCCTGGCTGGGGCCGCCTCCCCTGCTTTATTTCCATCAAGGCACCCATTGCTGGCTTTCTTGAAGCATGTTCCCTTGATTATGTGCACATCTCTCCCTGCCTCCCACCTCCTGTCCCCACCTCTACAGGGAAGAGCGTCAGGCAGGCCTCTGGGAGGAGGAGGTTCTCCAGCTGATATCCGAGAACCAGGAGGCATGGGTGCTACGTTTTGGGTCGAGAGCACAGTGCATTCCAGGGGCTGCACTGGGTGTCCTCACCTGCAAGTGGGAGTGAGGGGCAGGGCGCCAGGCTCGGAGTGACACCACATTGCCATCCCAGGCACTCCGCCTGGGTCTGACATTTTCTCTGATCTGGGGCACTGGGTCTCGGATTCCCCAACAGAAACTCATGTGGAGGCTAACTTCGGAACCTTACAGGATGTCGTCTTGGAGTCTACTGTGATATCAGGCAACATTCCTCGTCTGCCTGCACTGTGACTATATTTTCTGTCCCATTATAGCCATGAATGGATTTATTTAAATGAAGCATTAAGTCAGATCAAATGTGCTTTTCTGGTAAAGAGAAGAAAGGGACGAGAATGGATGTCTCTGTTGGTTTCCTGTGGCTGCCACAGCAAAGCACCATCAACTGGGCGGCTTAAACAACAGAATGTATTCTCTCACAGTTCTGGACGGTACATGTCTGAAATCAAGGTGTTGTAGGGCCATGCTCCCTCCAGAGGCTCTAAGGGAAGATCCCTCCTGCCTCTTCCAGCTTCTAGGGGCTCCAGACGGTCCTTGGCTTGTGGCTGCATCCCTCCAGCCTCTGCCTCTGTCACGTGGCCTTCTCTCTGTGTCTGTGTCCCTCCTCCTCTTGTAAAGATACCACTCATATTGGATTTAGGGCCCACCCAGCTCCAGTGTGACCTCATCTTAACCTAAGTGATGACATCTGCAAAGACCTTATTTCCAAATAAGGTCACACCGTGGAGTTCCGGGTGGATGTGAGTTTTAGGGGGACGCTATTCAACCCAGTACAGTGTCTGTCCTGGAAAAGCCCACACTTCCCTTGTGCCAGTTGTCCATCCTCTCGGGAAGTGGGCCCTGCAGGGCGGTCTCCCTCTGCTTCCCAGCAGGGCAGCTGCTCCAGGCACCTTTGAGTTTCTCCAGCCTCTACACTGCGTTAGGGCTGAGGGGCTGAGGCCTGGCCCAGCGCTGGGGGTCGGGGGTGGCCTCCCACTGCCATCTCCCACTCAGGGATCTGCTGTCACCCTCCCAGGCGCTGGCACAGTCCCCAGGGACGTGGGGTGAGACGCCCACCCCTAGCAGCGGTCCCACTGGTGGCCCAGGGACTGTGGGCTCCCTATCTTGCCACATCAGCTTTAAAAACCGGCTCTCAGCATCTGGGACCCTGTGTCTGAAGGCGCCACCCCACCCTGGACCACAGGCTTGGGGGATCCACCGAGAGGCTCCCCAAAAGCCCCAAACAAAAGTGGTTTCCATTCACACTGGCACCCAGAAGGCAGGATCAGGCTCCCATCTCTGCCCTCAAGACGCTTTTGTTCTGAACAGCCTCCCTGCCTCTGTCCTAGGCCGTCAGACAAACATACAAGCTTTGCAGCCACCAGAGCCTTGTCCTGGTGTCTCTTACCTTGTGGACACAATCCTTTCTGAATATCCCCCTGACAGCAGAAGCGCCAGCAAATGAATCTCTGCTGAGCTAGGTCCTTCTTAGCCAGGAGGGTCCCTGTTCTTCATGAGCTAAGGCTGCTCTCATGCCCTGGGTTTGAGGTCACAGCCAGTCCTCCTAGTCCCCATGGCGCCCTGCCACCCTCATTCTCCACGCTGTCCACCAGCACAATGGCGAGCTCTGACCATGCCACTCTGCTACATCCTGTAGCTCCCTCCTGCCCACCAGTGAACTTAGAATGGGGGCAGGCAGGGCGGACATCGATTTGTTTAAAATCCACGGGTGATGCTAAGTGCAGCCAGGGCTGAGAAGCGCTGGGGTGAGAACTCCCGGGGGTGGGTCTCCAAGGCCCCCGGCCACCTCGCGGGTTTCGTCCTCCCATGGTCCTAACTCTGCTTCCACCCACTCTTGGGTTCGTGTACACCTGTAAACAGCCCCTCTGCACAGGTCCTCCGCCTGGCTCAGCCTCTGGCCACGAGGAGCTCAGGGGTTACCCTCCAGGGGCCACCCTGCCCTTGGTCTCTGCTCCTTGGCTGGACTCAGCCTCGTCGGCCACTCCCCCCAAACTGAGCTGGGGAGGACAGGCGCCCTGTCCTTCTCCTTCCCACCTACAGAGCTGTGCCTCATCTTGGCGTCACTGAAGAATGGCAACTCCTTGGCCTAGCAGTGTCGTGGACAGACATCACCATCCCCATCCTCAGAGGAGGAAACAGGACACGGGCTGGATAACTCCCCTTGGCCCCACAGCTCAGAAAGGCGGGACCACAACCAACCTGGCCCAAGGGACCAGGCTGCTTGATGAATAACCCCTGGAGCTGGGAGAAGAGACAGCACACAGGGCCGCAGGTGCACCCCAATGTCCCTCCACAGGGCGGTGGCACCCAGGTTATGATGCACTAATAAAACGGACATGTGGAGACACGAAGGATGAAGCAGATCTCGAGGCATACTCATATCAGAAAATATCCACGGTATGGGGCCGGCCCCATGGCTTAGCGGTTAAGGGCGCGCGCTCTGCTACTGGGGGCGCGCACCGACGCACTGCTTGTCCGGCCATGCTGAGGCAGCGTCCCACATACAGCAATTAGAAGGATGTGCAACTATGACATACAACTATCTACTGGGGCTTTGGGGAGAAAAAGGGGAAAAAAGGAGGAGGATTGGCAATAGATGTTAGCTTAGGGCCAGTCTTCCTCAGCAAAAAGAGGAGGATTGGCATGGATGTTAAAAAAAAAAACAAATAAATAAAGCAGAAAAGTTTAAAAAAGAAAATATCCACGGTATATTCCATGCAAAGAGAGGGACGCACCACACGGAGTGTATCTGTAAACCTCACACCCTCGGAAGAAAGGAGTCTGGGAGACTATTCCCCAACTGCTACAGGCTCTCTTAGGTGGCCTTACAGGGACGCTCAGTCCCTATACTGGTAATTTTCTGTGTGATTTTTTTTTTTTGTGAGGGAGACCAGCCCTGAGCTAACACCCGTTGCCAATCCTCCTCTTTTTGCTGAGGAAGATTGGCCCTGGGCTAACATCCATGCCCATCTTCCTCCACTTTATATGGGACGCCGCCACAGCATGGCTTGACGAGCAACGCATTGGTCTGCACCCGGGATCCAAACCTGTGAACCCCGGGCTGCCGAAACGGAGCCCACGAACTTAACTGCTATGCCACCAGGCTGGCCCCTGCATGATTTGATTTTCAAATAGTGAATCTGTGATATTTTTATAATGAAAACACATAAGATTTCTCTTTGGGGAGAGTAGGAAGACAAATCTGGCTCTTAAAGCTGGAAACAGGCTTCATGCACACAACACAAACACTTTTCACAGGCGAATTAATATTATACAAGTTACAAAAATTTTCCACCCCATCTTGTTCCAGAAGGATCTGCTGCAGCTTGTGAGGGTGCAAAGGCCAAGAGCAGAGTGGGACAGTGAGGATGCTCCTCACCAGGCTGCCCGAGCGGACCTCCTGGGGGCATGAAGCCAGAGGCCGCAGCCTGGCCCCCGGCCCACCTCCTCCAGGCACCCTGGCTTTCCAAGTGTCCAGGGGGAGGCCAAACTCCCGCTCCCCGGTCCTCTGCAGCAGCGGGGCAGGGCTCACGTCCTTCACCAAAGACGAGAGGATTTCCTGGCAGCATGTTTTAAAGAACATTTGATCACGAAGTTTCAAACACAGAAGAGCAGAGAGGATAAGCTGTGGAACAGACGCCCCCCACTTAGATGTGACCAGGAGCATTGTGCATGATTTGCTTCCTCAGTTTTCTTGGCTGAAGAATACTGAGTTATAGGCCTCAGGCAACTGCGTCCCTAATTGAGGACATTTGTAGACACAACTGCCATAATCATATTAACAAAATTAACAAAAATTCCTAGTATCCTGCCATACTCCGTCCATAGGCAAACCTCCCCAAATGACTTTGTGGTGGGTTTGTTCAAACCAGTCAAGGTGGGGCCGGCCCCGTGGCTTGGTGGTTAAGTGAGCGCGCTCCGCTGCTGGCGACCCGGGTTCGGATCCCGGGCTCGCACCGACGCGCTGCTTCTCCGGCCATGCTGAGGCCGCGTCCCACACACAGCAACTAGAAGGATGTGCAGCTATGACACACAGCTATCTACTGGGGCTTTGGGGGGAAAAAATAAATAAATAAAATCTTTAAAAAAAAAAAAAAAAAAAACCAGTCAAGGTTCATAAAAGGGTTGTGGCGGTTTTGTGTGAGTCTCTCCCAGTCAGGTCTGTGTCCTCTACCCCATCCTCCCCCCGTTTACAGGGACTCCTTGAAGATGCCAGCTCAGGCTCTTCTGGATGAGTCCCTGCCCATGCCTCCATCCCCAGTACTTTCTGTCAACAGGAAGTGAGATGGACAGCCTCGCCCCTCCAGGTGGGGCCCCTGGGCCAGCGGCATGTGTGTCACACCTGGGAGGTAGGAGGAAATGCAGAATCTGCAGCCCCACCCAAATCAGAGAGACCAGAGTCTGCGTTTCAACAAGGCCCCGGGCAGGCAGCGGCTTCATTCTATACCGCCTGTATGTTTCTAGCAGAAAGACTTCTCTGTGCAGGTGAGGCTAGGCTCTCGCCAGCAGGGGACACCTCAGCTCGGCTTGTCCCTCTCCAGACTATGCTGACCTGGGGAAGGAAGGGGGTGACGGGCAGAGCCCGGCATTGTGACGTGACATGCACACCTCCCCAGGCCCCCCGTGACCTACAAGCCACCTGCAAGGTGACACTTTGGCACCATGAAAATAGCCAGGTCCCACCCACATTCACCAGGGGACTCAGCATCTGCTGACAGTCCTGGCCCGATTCAGTGTTTCACTCGGGGCTGCAGAACGGAGGCTGTCTCATCCGGCCACCGTCCACTGCTATTAGCCGGCACTGTTGGCTGAGGAGCAGCCCTCCCCCACAGCGGGGGCCATTTGGTGGCCCTGAAATACAGTTCCTATGGAAGGAGGAGAAATGCTTAATTCTGCGACTTATAACTAAGTTTGTAGAGTACAGAGCTGCCCCCACCAGTGGTGACAGATGATTATTTCTTGGCTTTCTTTGATGCCTGCATTTCAATTACTCCTTCTTTCCAAAGCTTGAGTTGTCCCAGACTTGGCCACTGGAAGCTCCTGACGCTTTTTATTTTGAAATAAGTAGAAATCCCCGGAAGTTGTGGTAGAGCGTGGTCCCGTGTGCCCTCCATGCAGTCCCCAGATGGCCACCTCTTGGCAACTAGAGCACAAGATCAGCCCAGGGGACCAGCACTGGGCAGCGTGTGCGTGCGGCTCTGCGGCACGTCATCACAGGCGTCAATTCCTGCAGCACCGCAGCATCGAGGCCCAGAACTGTTGCACCACAAGACGCCCTCCCAGCGCCCTTCCTACTCAACCCCACCCTGACCCCTGGCACCCACGACTCTGCTCTCTATCCCTAGAGTTTGGCATCTCGAGAATGTCATCTAAATGGACTCATACAACACGTGACCCTTGGAGGTTGGCTTTTCCACTCTGCCCGATGCCCGAGGTCCATCCAGCTGCTGTGTCACTAGTTTGTGCTGTGACCTTTGGACATGACTCCACTGGTCTTTGAAAGCTTCCCTTTCGGCCCCAGATGGCCCAGGGTCTCCCTGTGCTTCTGCTCCAGACCTAGGGTGGGCCATTTCTCCAAGGACGGGGATGGCACTCAGAGCCTCGAATCTGGCTCTGGGGTGCTCATGGTGACCGGGCTTGGCCCTCTCAGTCTCCACAGCCAGGAAATACCTATTGTTCAAAAATCAAGTGTAGTCACATTGTTTTTTCCAATTCATATTCAACAGTGTAGTGATTTTCCTTAACTTCTTTGATTTTATACTTATATTTTTTTCTTACATTAAAACCTGGGTTATTGCCATCAATACACTTATTTGCTTTGTCCCACAACATTGAGCTTAAGGATAACAATGCCAATATTATCACTAACAACAAAACAACTGGATTAAGTTTGACTTCTCTGCACCGTTTTGGCCTCGAATACACCCCACTAAAGATGCACAGCAAGGCGGTGAGTCCTCTAATCAGTTGAAGGAGCCCTTTCCTCACTGATTTGATTGACAGCTTTGTGGCAGATGGTACCTTCCGAAATTGCTGCAATGACATCCCCAGCCCCTCACACTCTTCCGGAACCAACAGGGAGGTGTCTGTGCCCCCTCCCCTCGAGTGTGGGTGGGCCTCTGGGACGGCCTCCACTTGAGGACAATGGGTCACACTGTGACTTCTGAGTTTAGATCCCAAAGGGACACACAGCTTCTATCTCCCTTGGGACACACACCTTCGGAGCTATGGGCTGCCAGGCTGAAGCTGCCAAGCTGGAGAGACCACACCCGAGCAGCCCCAGCTGCGAGTCTCCCAGCCCAGGACCCAGGCGCGGGCGGGCCAACCTTCACCATCTGACTGCGCCCAGGGGGCAGACCCTGACCGAGAACAGGCCAGCCGAGCCCAGTCAACCCAGAACCACCAGAGTCAATAATAAGATGACCACTGTCATTTGCAGCTACTAAGTTGTGGGGTGATTTGCACATAACAATAGCTAAATGGAACGAGTTTGTTTCACTTTGTTTTAGGGCTTTTCTTACTGGTTTAATTTTTTTTGGCTGTAAAACATTTGAAGGTCCAAAAGTCAGACATACCAATACCAGAGCCTGTCCTCATGGTCTCAGAGCCCTGTGCCCCACGTGTGACTGGGGGTGCTCCCGGGTGGCACCACGTGCCGGGCTGACAGACAGCGGGCTGGCTCCCGCGGGCCTCGCGAAGCGGTGCTGCAGTAGCAGCGTGTGCACCTCCTTGCACACCTGTGCAGGTGTGTCTCTCAGACAGTCTCCCACAAGTGGGATTGCAGGGGCCAAGGGTGAGCGCGTCTACAATGACACTGGGACACCACTGCACTCCCCCGTGGGGGTGGTGTCGCTTTGCACTGCCATCCCCCCAACCCTGACGCATGAGAAGCGGGCGGTGTTTCCCAACCTGAGTGCCCCAGCACCGGTGACTCTACCATTTGTCCTGATGGACCTGATCTACCTCCAAGCTCTCGCAGGCTGAGGCGGGGACTGGCTCTGCTCTCACCCTCCTCACTCAACGACGGTCAGGCGTGAGTTCAGGTGGGGATTCTTAGCCCAGTGAGTAAAAATGGGTGAGCAGGGGGTGAGGACACACTCCCCATGCTGGGACCCGGTGACAAATGGCTGCCGTGCTGTGTCGAGACCTCCCCCCGTATCTCAACGGTCAGCAGTGCAGATCCTGGGCTCACAGCCGTGAGCGGCAGTGCCGGGCAGCTGCCCAGGCCCGCCCTGTGGAGCCAGCCCTTTGCTGGTGCCCGAGTGCTGACCTGCTGGGGGAGACTCCGCAGTGTGTTTATTCATCAGAACTGGAGGGGCTGACTGAGCAGCCTTTGTGTGGGGCGTCAGTGGGTTCTGCCAGCTTGAGCCTGTCTTTTTCCTACTCAAATACCTCCAAATGCGCCCACATACCAGAGATTAGCCGATAGCGATCTGCATGGGGGAGAAATTTCTCGGCTGGCTGAAGCGGCTCAACTGACCTGAGCACCTAAGTTGTGACCTGCTGAGCAAGCAGCCCGCCAGGCGGGCCCCCCGCACAGCTGACCGTGCAGGGCGACGGCAGAGAGAGCGCCCGGCCTCGCTGTTGGGAAGAATTTATTACTGACGCCTCAGAGCCGACGACGGCACGGACCTCGAGGAACAGAATTCTTAATTTAGGACCCGAGGCCCACTGTAAACACGACCAGAGCACGGGGCACGGTCACCACTGCGGCAGAGGAAGCCATCAGGCCATGGACGGCAGTGTGGTAACTCAGTCCCCTGCCCCCTCGTGGAGGCCTCCGCTGGGAAGCATCTGCAGATACCCCTTGTGCAGCTTCTCCTGAGCTTCCAAGAGCTTCTTCAGCTTCTTGGCTTGCGCTTTGCTCAGTTCCTTGCCTTCCGCGTCGTGCGTGGGCAGGCCCTGAAACAGCGAGGGCACGGATGGTCAGCGGGGGCCCTCGGGCCCACAGCGCTCAGCTCGCTGACCGGGGTGCATCCACTTGCCTGGCGCCTACTCACCACGACGCTCTGGGTCCAGGTCCCCGATGTGGCAGCCCCTGTCCCAGCCGCGGGGAAGTGACCCGTCTGGGGGCCCCCTCCCGCCTAGCGGGTGAAGGGCACTCTCCCCGTCACGGTTGAAATGGCTCAGAAGGATGTAGCCAATACACACAAGACCCAGTGAGGAGGGCCTGGGGGTGCAGAGGGAAAGCGGCCGCAAACGGCTGCAACGAAGGCCCCTGGGGACAGTGGACACGTCTACACCAGGGCACGTCTGCCGGCTTGTGAGGGACAGACCCTGCAGATTCCAGTTTCCATCATTCTCAGCTCAGCCCAGCCACGGTGCCCGGTGCCAGAGGCCACTTGACCGCAGGGGTGGAGGGAGGGAGCGATGGAGGGAGGCGGCCCTGGGCATCCGGGCGCAGGCACTGGACCTACAACAGGCGCCAGATGATCCTGCCTCCCTTCTGATCGCACCCCAAACAGAAACTCTGCTCGCCCAAGGCTGGAAATTCCTGTCACCCCAGTTTAGTGGTCTCACCAAGTTCTGCAAAGAAGAAAAGGAATCCTTACGTTTTCATCGAACTTGGAGTACTTGTCATTCTCTGACAGGAACAGCTCGTGGGGCGGGATCTTCATCTTGGCCAGCTTTGCCGCCTGGAACAGAGTCGTGGTCACCACTGCGGAGTGTGCACGTTGCCTCCCACCCCCAGCCCCCCAGTCCAGAGAGCTCCAGAGGACGGGAGGGGAGAAACCAGGGGAAAGGGGAGCCAAACGAGGGACGATTCAAACGGCACTGACGTTTGGTCTACAGGGACAGTGGGAGGCCGTCCAGAGTGGCCGCAGCAGCACAGTATTGAGCCTGAGAGCCGCCTTGGGGCCTGTACCCAGGCAGAGGGCAGCTGCCTGCAGCCCGGTCTCTCCCTCGCCTAGGGACTCCTGGCCTCCCCGCAGGCACATGTGGGGACATGTGGGGAGGACCTGGGAGGGCACCGCTGGTGGACGGAGGCAGAGAGGGTGCCTGGCCGGGCCTCAAGGAGGCACAGAGAGCAGGGCATGGGGTCAAAGTGTGCATTTCTGCCCAGGAGAACCGCCCCCCGCCCCAAACAAACAAACACGCGTTACTTCTTGTTCCTGTTTTTTCCTGGCTGCCTCCTCTTTCTTCTTCTTCTTCTCTTCTTCAGCCTAAGGAAACAGCAAACGGCCCCATGAGCCAGGTCGGCCCCTCTCGGGGTGGGAGGTGAAATAAAACAAGCCCTTGCTGTCCCCCATGGCCTGGCCCTGTGACTGGACTCTGACCACCAGCCCCATGGAGGAAGATGGCCTGTGTGCGGGGAGGAGGGGGCTCAGGCAGCGCACGGGGCGAGTCATTATCCATTAGGGACCCTCGTGCATTCCCTGTGGACAGGCTCAGGGGCCCCCTGGGTGCCGGGCCTTGCTCTGGACACCCGGCGGCAGTGAGCAGACAGCACAGGCTAGAAGATCCAGGGAACAGCTAATACGAAGAAACAAGCAGAGGGACAAGCCTGGCTGGGGGAAGTGACCAGGGACAGTGGTGAGGCCTGACCCAGAGCAGGTCACGGGTGCCTGGGGAAGATGGGAGAGGGGGGCAGAGGTCAGCAAGTGCCAGGGCATGGGGGCATGGGGGCCAGGGAAAGAGCCTGGGTTAATTCCGAGGTGAAGGGCGGTGGAGAAGGGCTGCAGGAGATGGGGTGGAGGCCCGGGGCCCACGTCCCACCCGGCACGCAGCATCGGGCAGGGGCCAGGGCGCGGGGGTGAGGGTGGCTGGCACAGAGAGGAGGGGTGGGGAGGGGGAGCCTTCAGCTTGGGTGCCCGTGAGAGGGGGAGGCCCAAGGCTGCCTCAGGAGGTTTGGCTCAGACCACCGCGTGAACAACATGCCACTGCTGACAGGAAGGAGGACGGGGTTTGGGGAGCTGAACATCAGGAGTCCCTCTTGGACAGCCAGGCTTTCAGGCACTTCTGGGAAGCGGAGCTCTCGGGCAGGTGGCTGGACACAGGAATCTGGTTACAGGCAAGTCTGGGGCCAGAGGGAACTTGGGGGTCACAGGCAGGTGGATGGGAGAGAAGCTGTGGGACTGGTGAGGCCACCTAGGGAGGGCCAGTGCCAGGGAAGCGGAGGGCCAGTGAGGCAGGGGCACGGCCAGTGGGGTGGGGGAAGCGGAGGGGGTCCCAGAGAGCAGGGGTGAAAGGCTCATGACAGGCCGAGGGAGACGAGATAGGGCCACACTGGGATGTGCCCAGGTGACAGTCACCGGAGAGCATGACAAGAGCGGTGGTGATGGCGGCCACCGAGAGGCTGAGAGTGGGGAGGAAGGAGGAAGACGCCCCTTGGAGCTCAGGAAGCGGAGAGTCAAGTGCTAAGGATTTTTGCTTTTTCTTTTAAAGACAGGATGTGTTTATCCGCTGGTGGGACTATTGCGGGGGGAAGGAGACACTGTCTATAAGGGGTGCGGCCAGAATGGTCTGGGCGACCAGGGCCTTGGGCACCGAGGGCCCTGTGCTCGCCCAGGACCCCCTCTCCACCTCCTGCAGCCCTGGGGGGCTTCCTCAGGGCAAGTTTGGCTGGGAAGAGATTCCTTGGTCAAGAAACATGAGCTTAGGGCCGGCCCCGTGGCTTAGCGGTTAAGTGCGCGCGCTCTGATGCTGGCGGCCCGGGTTCGGATCCCGGGAGCGCCCCGAGGCACCACGTCTCCGTCCAACGCGAGGCCGAGTCCCACGTACAGCAACTAGAAGGATGTGAACCTATGACGTACAACTATCTACTGGGGCTTTGGGGGGAAAAAACTGAATAAATAAAATCTTTAAAAAAAAAAAAAAGAAACATGAGCTTCTGGAAGGAAGGCACAAGCTGCCACCGCAGTGGCCGAATTCCTCCCTCGAAGGCCTTGGGGCCAGTGAAAGGGCCAGCAGGGAGAGAAGCATGGTGGGCGGGGTGGCTCCCCTCCGCCTGAACAGAGCTTACACTGCGTGGCCTTGGCCCTGAGCGAGCACTCCCAGGAGGCAGAGGCTCTGGGGGAGAGCGGGGAGCAGTGGTGTCTGTTTCTTAGTCAGGCGTGGGGGGCAAGAGGCACAACCAGCCGCATGTCGCCTCCGTGGAAGGGCCATGGTGGGCTGCGGGCTGTGGTGCCCGAGGAGAGGGGAGAGCCCAACACAAAGCTGGGGTGACTGAACATGATGGAAATGAGGGGCTGAGAAGGGCCTCGATGGGGAGGCCAAACCGGCGCTCCATGGCAGGCAAGTCCCAGCTCCTGGAACTTTCCAACTATGACAAATCCACAGGCAGTTCACCAGTCTAATTCTGCCCGAACTTTTCCTGGTGTTCCAAGCTGGTTAATTGTCGTGCCTCATGAACAGCTCCTCCTGGCAGCCACGCCTGCATCTCCCATCAGCCATCCCCTGCACACGGCTCCCTGGTGGGCAGCGGTCTCACTCCTCTGCTCTGACCAGCCCCCCAACTCTGTCAGTTCCACTTTCTGGATGTCCACCGAGGCCCTTCCTGGTCTCCCAGACTCGCCCTCTATGGGGGTCTCCTCTTTAAGGGCCCCTCACCCCTGGAGGTGGCAGAGCTCTGTGGTACACGCCCCGCAGTGCCTGCCCCACGCTGCCTGTGTGGGCCAGGAGGTCAGCGCCTCTGTTCTTACCAGCTGCCGCCCCACAGCAATTCTGACACAAACTGCGTGTTTCTGTTCCTGTTTTTCTCTCTCTGGGGGACCCAGAGAGAGGTTGAGAGCAGGGACTACCCCGACTCCCTGTGGGCCCCAGGACCCGGCTCAGTCCCCAGCTACGTGGGGACTGCAGTGATGTCTGGGACACTGGGAAGGACGGGCACAGACAGAGGCGTGACGGGGACACGTTCTACCCAAGCAACAAAGGAGACACCACTTCAGGTGAGAGCACGGGGTGACCAAACATGTCAGCTTCACGGTTTACTGAAAGGGACTGCTTTTCCCTTAAAGTTGGAGAATAATTTTTTAAAAAGAGAGCTTTCATTAGAAGATATTTTGTCACCATATTGCCAGGTAGCTTCCTATCTCGTTAATTTTTCCTTCCGACTTTTGTAAATACTGGGATTGTAAGAAAGCATAAACACTACCTCCCACAAGGTAAAGCGGGTGGGCCCCGGGGTTTTCCCATGCCCCATAAACATCACTTGAGTCATTTTAATCTTACTCACCCTTTTCTTTTCTTCTCTCTCTTTCAATAAGGTGTCTCTGTCCACCAACTTGACCACAGTGGGAAGTCCTGAGAAGCAACAGTCTGTTAGATGTAGACCTGGAGTCCGTCCTCCCTGCCGGCCCGGCCCGGCCCTGCCCTGCCCCACCTCAGCGGTCCCCAGGCCCAGGGCCGTCACCAATCTCCCCACAGCTGCCCCTAGGGCCCTGGAGAGCAGCAGATGGCCCCTTCCTGACAGCTCACATAGGTTAAACATAAATCGTGATGTGGGAAGGCTTTGCCACTCATGACAGAAAACCTAGAAGTCATCAAATAAGACATGTCATCTGAGTATTCAAAATTGAATAATTTTCAGTGCAGGCAAAACCTCCATAAAGTTGAAAGACAAGCTGTGAAACTCGCCAACCATTGGTACGACACAGGCTGTCTGCTAAGGGACAGACTGTAAGAAAAGGCGGGCAGCGCCCAGCAGAAACATGGGTGATGGGCAGTCAGGCCGCAGGAGTGGACACCCAAATGCCATTCACACACAGGAGGTGTTGGCAATGATGCCTAAGAAGGTGAACCATAAGGCCCCCCCGGGGACCACGGGGAACTCCCCTGGGATTCTTCATCAGACAGACAACACAGCGCCCTCGCACCCCATCCCACTCTTCCTGTGGCCCTTTCAAAAGCCACGCCCCACCCCAGCGTCCTTCCCACCTCCCGCCCGTCACATCCAGAGCCCCTTACAACAGTCCCCAGAAGCGGCTGCAGAGGACCCACCTTCGTGATCTTCAAACCGCACCCCGAGCTCAGGCAGGATGTCGTCCCGCAGGGTGTCGCTGAGCTGCAGGACCTCCGGGACTGTGGACAAGACAGGGGCCCAGACCGCTTAGACGCCTGGGGACCCACAGGCCGTGCGCCCTCCCGAGTGTCTGGAGGGAGCTGATCTGCTCCATTCGCCGTGGGAGGCAGCAGCCCAGACGCTGCACGTGCTCCATCTGTGAGCCCATCAGGGGCGCCTAGCCCCACCCCAAGGACGGCCACGGTGTGCGCACTGCCTTAGGACCCTGCGCAGAGGCAGGTGCCACCTGAAGATGTACACAAACTGGTCCCTGGGATTCTGAGCAGGGAAGTCAGGGGCCCCCCAAAGCCAGGTGGGCGGCAGGTCCAGGGAAACCAGGCTTCTACTGCACAGAAATGAGGCTCAGAAACAGCCCCAAGCACCCGCGTCACTCAGGAAGGCGTCCAGGAACGGCGCGCCCCGTGGCCCTGGCACAGTGATTCCGAAAGGCAGCCGACTTCCACAGTCCAGGACCCAGGGACCCAAGGCCACACCTGCTCTGGGCCTGTGCCCTGAGGTCACCCAAAGGCCCTGGAAGGGCTCGTTCTCTTCACGCTGCAGCTGGGCGTGCCTGGCCCGGGGGCCAGGCACGGTGGCCTCCTCCATTCGTCTTCAGGGCCAAGCAGCCAGCCCCAGGACCCCAACGGCTCTGAGTACCCGCAGGTGAGAGCCAGAACTTGGCTGAAGGGAAAGGTATGGCTCTTCAGGGACAGACATGGGTCTGGAGGTTGGGGTGACCCCCACTGCTGCCAGCGTCTCTTCCCGAGAGACCTTGGCTCAGCCGACGGATATGGAAAGGCCAGAGGCCTGGGGGATGGGGAACCATGCCCCGCCTCAGTGACACTCTGCCTCAGGCACTGGCTCCACTGTGGGCCCGGTGCTCCCAGCCAGCCCTTGCCCCACTCCCAAGGGAGGTGGCCACCTCGGAGCTGGGCTAGAACAAGCAGAAGGCCAGGGGACCCTGGGGGAGGTGCAGTGCCTGCTGGCCTGGCTGGCTTTGAAGTGACTCTTCCAAGAAAGACGCCATACATCAAGCAAACAGAGCGGGTAGGGATGGCAAGATTACTCGTGTGGGCTTCAGGCCTACACTGGACGGTCCCTTCAGGTTCAGACATTCTTATTCTCTGTGTCAGTTTCTTTGTTGGTCCCAGAGGCAAAATGAATGACCAGTGACTCACTCCCTTCCCAGCCCCAGGGATGGCGGCAGATCTGACAGCACCTGGTTACAGCCCGTAATGGCTAGCTCATGGGGAGCCTGGGACATTCCTGCACAGCCATCAGGGAGCGCCCACGGCTGCTGGACGACCAGAAGGGCCCCCATCCTGGGGGCTCACAGGCCAGGGAGAAGCGGCAGGGAGAGGCAATCCCGTCGCACGTAGGAATGGAGCGCGTGTTGGGGCTCAGCCCTAACCAAACGTGCTCTTCCAGACTCCACAAACTGCTCGTCCAGAAGCTCTGGTTCTGGGAGAACTTGACCTCAGGGAGAAGGAAATTCAGCTTCAGGGTAAGGACCGGGCGGGAGGTTGGTGACCTGCCTTGGAGGCTGATGTTCACCTCTGTGAAACGGGACCAATGCCATCCCCACGGGGTCTGGTGACACTAGACGGGGCATTCTGCAGTGCACTGTCTTTCGAAGCCAGGTCTCACACTGGTGCGTCATCCCACAGCTCCCGGAAGGCTGCTCAGTCCGGCCGTCTTACCTGCCAAGTCCCCTGTCCCCAGCCCGCGCCCAGCGTCCACGTGGGAGACCAGTGTGGGAGAAGTCAGCGTGACAGGCCATGTGTGATGGCAATGGATCTCAAAAAGGCTTGATAGCATCCAACCCCAGGACAGAGACGGCTGTGAATCAGACGACGGGGTGCTGGTTGCCCCGCACACCCCCGACGCAGGAACTCGGCCCCGCTCCGCGTGAACTCGCCACGTGTGACGTCCACACACTCTCACCCCACTCCCCCGCCCACCAGCGCCACGAGGCCCGGTCCCAGGGACCGTTTACACGCTGGCCATGCCTCTGCGGGAAACACTTGTCCGCAGGAACTGAACGCCCACTGCCCTCACTCCTGCTCGCACCTAAGCAGACTCTGTGCAGCCCCTGCTTTGTCCCTCTCTGCTGCACTGACCACAGCCCATATGGTCATTTACTCGTCTGTCCTGTCTCCGCTGTGTCCCCAGGACTCAGACTTCTCCCGCCACTTGCCAGGTGCCCCACAAGTCCACTCACTGTTGAATGAATAAATCACGAATGAATGAATAAATCATGAATGAATGAATGAATGATGAATGGCGATTTGCATGTCTCAGGGGACTTCCGAGCCCCCCCCGCCCACAGGTACAGCCACCCCTGGGCAGTGTCCTGCTTCCCGACACTGTTCAAAGAAAGCCTCGTTTCAGCCTTAACAGCAGGGCTGATGGCACGACGCCCTGTATGTTTGGTCCCTTCCCTCTTGTGCCCCTTGGGGGTCACTGGCTGGGAGGAGCCTCCCCAGTGCCTCGAGGAGGGCTGACCCTGGGGCGTGAGCTGAGGCAAGTGCCCCATGGCCGGGGGCACAAGTGACCATCACTGGAAGGAAAGTGAGCCAGGTCCCGCTGTCACCATCACCAACTCCCGTCTGTACCCCGACGGGTGGCATGACCGCCAGGGCCGGCGCCCCCGAGGCCTTCCCCAGGGGGAAAGAGACACACCCTCCCCAGTGTCCCCTCAGGCCCATGCTGTCCTCTGGGTCTGGGCTCTGCACAGTTGAGGAGAGGGACCGTCACCTCCACATAGCTCAAAACCTCCTCCAGGCTATCAAAAGGTTACTTTGGGGGCTGGCTTTCTCCTCTCCCCTCTCCCAAGTCATATATCTGACCAGGGTCTAGTGTCCAGAATAAACAAAGAACTCCTACAACTCAACAACAACAAGACAAACAACCCAACTAAAAATGGGCAAAGGGCCTAAATAGACATTTCTCAAGAGAAGATGTACAGAGGCCAAGAGGCACGTGAAAAGATGCTCAGCATCACTAGTCATTAGGGAAACACAAACCAAAGCCACAGTGAGATGCCATTTCACACCTTCCAGGACGGCAAGAAGAAGAAGAAGAAAACCCCCAGAAAATAAGAGGTGTTGGTGAGGATGAGGAGAAATTAGAACAGGGAATATAAAATGTTTCAGCCACTGCGGAAGAGAATCTGGCAGTTCTTCAAAGAGTTAAGCATGTAATTACCGTATGACCCCACAATTCCACTCCTAGGCATATGCCCCAAAGAACTGAAAACAGGGCCTCAACCAGATACGTGTACACGCACGTTCACAGCAGCACTGTTCACAATAGCCAAAAGGTGGAAGCAGCCCAAATGTCCATCAACGTAAGAATGGGTAAACAAAATGTGGTCTATCCAGACAGTGGAATATTATTCTCCCCTAAAAAAGAGTGAAGCACTGACACAGCCTACAACATGGATGAACCTGGAGAGCACTCTGCTCAGTGAAAGAAGCCAGACACAAAAGGTCACCCACTGTATGACTCCATCGATAGGAAACGTCCAGAATAGGTAAATCCATAGGGACAGAAAGCAGGTTGGTGGCTGCCAGGGGCTGGGGGTCCGGGAAGGAGGAGAGACTGCTTAATGGGGCTGGTGTTACTCTGGATAGTGGAAATGTTTTGGAATTAGAAAGAGGTGGTGGGTGCACAACGCTGTGAACGGATTAAATGCCACTGAATCGTTTATGTTAAAATGGTTAATTATTATGTTACGTGAATTTTACCTAAGTTACTTTATTTAAAAACGGAAAAATCGAGTTGGATGTTTTCAAGGAATTCAAGGAACTAATTCTCAAATATACTAAAGAACACAGGTCTCAGACTAGCTAATGTGACTTTAACAGAAAGGGAGGAGGGGAGCTTGCCTCCGGTGGTGGGAGAAGCAAGAGGACGAGTGCGCTGAGAGCACCCTCCTCCACGAGGCCCTCCCCACGGCGGGTGTCCCCCTCCTCCCGGCCCTCCCCAGGCGGTGCCCTCCCCCTCCGCTGGGCCCTCCCCAGGCGGCGCCCTCCCCCTCCTTCCCGCCCTCCCCAGGCGGTGCCCTCCCCCTCTGCCTGGCCCTCCCTAGGTGGTGCCCTCCCCCTCCGCCCGGCCCTCCCCAGGCGGCGCCCTCCCCCTCCGCTGGGCCCTCCCCAGGCGGCGCCCTCCCCCTCCTTCCCGCCCTCCCCAGGCGGTGCCCTCCCTCCGCCCGGCCCTCCCCACGGCGGGTGTCCCCCTCCTCCTGGCCCTCCCCAGGCGGTGCCCTCCCGCTCCGCCCGGCCCTCCCCACGGCGGGTGTCCCCCTCCTCCTGGCCCTCCCCAGGAGGTGCCCTCCCCCTCCGCCCGGCCCTCCCCACGGCGGGTGTCCCCCTCCTCCTGGCCCTCCCCAGGTGGTGCCCTCCCCCTCCGCCTGGCCCTCCCCACGGCGGGTGTCCCTCTCCTTCCCGCCCTCCCCAGGCGGTGCCCTCCCCCTCTGCCTGGCCCTCCCCAGGTGGTGCCCTCCCCCTCTGCCCGGCCCTCCCCAGGTGGTGCCCTCCCCCTCCACCCAGCCCTCCCCAGGCGGTGCCCTCCCCACTGCAGGCAGGACACAGGACCGGCTTTATCGTGAGGCTGACAGGAGCAAAGCCAAGGCTTTTGGAGTTTTCCCACTGCGGTATAAATCCAGGTCTCAAGTTGTGCCTGCAGAGTCTAGGATGGGATGGAAACCTCACAAGAGGCCCAGGACTGCAGCCAAGGCTGTCATGTGGAGAAGAGGAGCTGGGAGAGGCGGAGACGTCTGACTTAAGACAGCAGCGGGGGCAGATGCGGTGGAACTGCTCCCGAGGGCAGAACCACAGGGGCATGGCCAGCAGAGCTGCTTCCGGGAGAAGGAAGCAGCTTCAAAACCACTGTGGTGTCCAGCAAAGGAAAGCGGGCGTCCCTGGACGTGGTCCCACCGAGAGGGTGACTTCCCCTGGGGCACCGGGGCAAAGCGTGCCAGCCGTGACACCTCACAGTCCTGTCGACTCTAAGAGGCTGTGACTCCATCAGGTTCTAGGAGTCGGTCTCCACTGTGGCCATGTGCTAACGAGCAACAGCTCAGAAGCACTTTGTGTGAATGGGCAGCATGGAGGGACACCCCCTCCACACTGCAGTTGCGCGTCTCTCCCACTACACAGGCAGTGCCCTTCCCCACCTGGCACAGGGCTCACAGAGCCCACAGCGGCGTGTGGGCATGGGGTGGGGAGTGCAGCCGCCAGGGCTGGCTACTGCTGGGAGACAGAAGCGGAAACCTGAGACCGGGCGGTGACCAGAGAGACGTCAGGAGTTCACTAAAAGCGATGGGAATCCATCCACGGATGAACGGATATGCAAAATGTGGTCCATCCACACAATGGAATATTATTTAGCCTTAAAAAGAAAGGAATCCTGACACGTGCTCCCACATGGATGAACGTTGAGGATATTATGCTGAGTGGAATAAGCCAGACACAAAAGGACAAATCCTGTGTGATTCCACTCACATGAGGTCCCCAGAGTCGTCAAATTCATAGAGACAGAAAGGAGAACGTGGGTGCCAGGGGCTGGGAGAGAGGGAGTCAGTGTTTAACGGGGACAGAGTTTCAGTTTGGGAAGATGGAAAAGTTCTGGAGACGGATGGTGGGGATGGCTCCACAACAACGTGAATGTGCTTAATGCCACTGAACTGTTCACGTAAAATAATTAAGGGGCCAGTCCCGTTGGCGTAGTGGTTAAGTTCGTGTGCTCTGCTTTGGCAGCCCAGGCTTCCTGGGTTCAGATCCTGGGTGCAGACCTACATGCCATGCTGTGGTGGCGTCCCACACGCAAAAATAGAGGGAGACTGGCAACAGATATTAGCTCAGGGACATTCTTCCTCACCAAAAAAAAAAAAAATGGTTAAGATGCTCAATTTTATACTATGTGTATTTTACAGAGATTAAAAAACCCAAAAGGCGGGCAGGCCCCGTGGCTCAGCGGTTAACTGCACGTGCTCCACTGCTGGCGGCCCGGGTTCGGATCCCAGGCGTGCACCGACGCACTGCTTCTCCGGCCATGCTAAGGCCGCGTCCCACATACAGCAACTAGAAGGCTGTGCAGCTATGATATACAACTCTCTACTGGGGCTTTGGGGGAAAAAATAAATAAATAAAAATTACTAAAAAAGAAAACAAACCCAAAAGGCAATGGGGAAATGGCTACCATCTCGCCGGCAGCAGAGGGGCTCCGGCCCCGCCCCTGCTTCCCCGTTCAGACCATGTGCAGATCCTGCCCTTCTAACTTCTTCCCAATTTCCCAAGCCTCTCCTGGTCAAACACCCATATCTCACGTCCCTCCTGGCCATGCCGGAGCTCTCCGGCCCACTGGGCTGTGGGCGTTGAAGGGGGAGGTCTCTCTTACGCATCTGTCTGTTCAGCACCTGGTCCGGCTGGGGCAGAGGGCTGGTGCCCGGCAAACTCGACGGAATGAATGAACCGAGGCCCGCCAGAGCTTTTCACGTGGTCTTCCTGTCTCCTCGGCCAGTCCACGGCCGCAGTACAGCCAGGCAACAGCCAGGCAGTGCTAACAGAGAATGACCAACAAGAAGGCAGTCCCTGCTGCTGCTGCCGGGGCTGGAGCGAGACGGGGCAGGGGGGCGTGATACGCCGTCTTCCGCCCAGAAGGTTTCCCGTCTGAAAAGCCCAAGGTCTGTGGCTCAGGTAAAATGACCTCCCTGTCCACCTGAGCCCTAGGGTGGGACAGTGATGGACGTGGGCGAAGCTTGCACAGGGTGGACATAATCACCACCCTCCCAACGTGGGCCCACGTGGCTCTTTGTCCATTTGCCTGAGCAACAAAAAACTCAAGGCAAAAAGAAAAAGCAAGTAAATGAAAAGCAAAACTGACTGCCCCCCAAGCCAGCCGACTGGTACTGCTCTCAGGGCCCAGGAAAGGCGCCCGGCACAGTCAGCAACGCCGAGCATGGCCTCTGCTGTCCCCCGTCTACCCAGCGCCCGCCGTGAAGGAAGCCGTGCAGCCAGAAGGACAGGCAGGCAGAAACGCCCAGGCTGCCCTCGAGAATGGCCATCCCCAAGCCTGCGACCCCAGCAATGTCGAAAAGTCAGAGTTGCCAGAGAACTCAGTCCAGGTCCTCAACAGTCGATCCAGGATTTTTCCAGTTTGGTTCAAGTGCTTTAAAACGGTGGGCGGGTCAGCTGATAAAGAGATCGGGCTGCGCGTGTTGAAGGAGTCCAAACCCCACCGCCCAGGCCGAAAACCCCCAGCTCCCCCGAACTGCACCACCAGGTCCAGCTCCTCTCGGCGGGCACATGAGGCCTCCCAGCCCGGCCCACGACCTCAGCACACACCTCACACCCTGGGGGCTCCTCACACCCTGGGGGGGGCGGAGGGGAGGCGTTCCTGCCCTCTTGCCTCTTGCTCTGCTCTCCCTGGAACAGGCCCAGACCCGCTCCCACCCCTTCACCTGGCCCAGGCCTGCTCATTCCTCTTCAAGGTGCGGCTCCCTCCAGAGGCTCCCTGACCGCCCCGTTGAGCCCGCTGCCTGCTCCACCCTCCGGGCGCCCCACCTGGACACAGCCCCACCAGCGGCCGGCCAGCCATGAGCCACTTGGCAGAGATGGCAGCCAGATGAACTCCAGGTGCGGCTTCTCAGCACAGAGAGGCCTGGGGAGGGAGCACAGCATAGCCAGTGATGGGTGGCATTTGGGGTCAGACCACTGGGAGTGTGCCGCAGACCCCAGTGTGACCCTGGACAAGGCCTCTAACTTCTCGGGGCTTTGCTTTCCACTTCTGTAAGATCATAAGGATTAAATGAGGCAATGTGAGGAAAGCAGCTGAACTAGGGCCTGGCGCATTCTAAGTTCGACAGATGCCAGTAGTCGTAGCTGTCACTCACCAGTGCAGACAGCGCAGAGTAAGAAGCGGACCGCCTGCCTGATGCTGCTGGCCGCTCTGAGTAACAACCGTTCAACGGTGGCCTAAAAGATGGAATGTTCAGATCCAGCATTCTCCAAGTCTTCAAGAACGTGCTAGAGTGTGAGCACACCTCAGGAACGCCGGCGGATGAAGGACCGGCTGAGTACAGACAGTGAGGCGTGACTGGGTGGGACCCCCAAATTCAAGGCGCTCACCCCACCACACCCCCAAGCACAACACTTCCAGGAGCTCTGGGTCCCCAGCAGAAGGCTCTCCGATCACTGCGGCTCGCTCCGCAAAGCAGGAGCAAGGCACACTGCTGCAGACCCGCAGACCCGCAGACCCCGAGAGAGGAGGAACGAGCCCCACACAAACAAAAGGGCAGGACACTCCCCGGCGGCTCCGAGGGCCCTCCTTCTGACTTCCCAATCATACAGGAAGAGGCAGAGACGACTGGCCTCTCACACGTATCCTCAGTCCCCACGCAGTTGTCCTGCCCTGCAGAGGACACCGGGCAACGTCTAGAGACTGGTGTGGCTGTCACGACTTCGTGGGTGTGGTGCTTCCCGGATCTAGTGAGTGGGGGCTGAGGATGCTGCTAAACATCCTACAGCCCAGGACAGCCCGGCGACAGAGAAGGACCGGCCCCGAGCGTCCACAGTGCTGAGCACGAGACACTCAGGCCACGGGAGCCCCTCAAGGAAGAGTCATTCCCGCGCACCCTGCCGACAGGGCCTCACCTTTTCTCTCCCGGGCGATCCTGCGCACTCCTTCTCTGAAATCCGACAGCACCTTAAGGTACGGTGTGACTGCAGACTCGAGCTGTGGACAGAAGGGTTCTGTTCACTGAGAGGTAAGCTCACCCCTGTATTTATAATTGAACGGAGGTCACACGCAGGCTGCAGGACAGGGACTGCTGTGGGAAGTGCTGCTAGTGGACGCCATGCTGTGACCGGGCTCCCAGAGTTCGGACATGCTCATCCCTAATACCCGGTCCACACCAGCTGTGGGGTCACAGGGACTCAGGGGCCCAGTGCAGGCGAGGCGGGCCCGAGAGAGTAAGAAAGCTTCCTTTCCTCTTCCCGTGCGATGAGTTCCGTAAGCCGCCCTGTTCAATTGCCGACATGATGTGCTTTGTCACAGGTCAGACACATAGTTCTTAAAAACCCTTCTTTACGGTTACACAAGGGCCGTCCTAGGAGGCGCTATTTTCCGAGAGGCCTGATGCTGTTCCTCCTGGGCTGGGGCCTCATCTACACTGAGGCTGGCACCACAGAGCTGGGTCCAACCTGTGGCCACACCCACTTGTTTAAGATGAGCTCTCTCCACGAACTGTCTACTGTGCACACGCACATCCACATCTACTCTACGTAACTACCTGCAGGAACACGGAGGCCCCAGAACGCACAGCCCGCTGGGAAAGGAAAACTGAAGAGGACAAAATCCAAACTGGAAGAGTGACTTTATGAAAAATCTTTTTTGTCACATCGTTCATATTTTTCCAGTAGGCTTTTGAGCAAAGTTTCTCTCTGCCTCTTAATGAAGTCACTCGGCAGCTCAATAACCAAAGTAATAACAGTTAAATGCAAAAGCTGGCTAGGCTGACGGGCCCGTATGACCTAAACCTCTTTAGGCCCAATCCTGCACCTGGGCTGAGGTGACATCCTTGCCGGGGGCGAGTGGACTTCTGGGGCTTCAAGGTCTTTATCTACCCCACGCACCCAGATAGCTGGAGTGGGTGGCGGCAGGGAGGAGGCCTCGGACAGGGGCTTGCATCTGCTGCCGGCTGGCCTCGGCCAGTGTGCCTGAGGGCTCTGTCTAGAGAAGGCCCTCGGGCCAGCGCTCCAGTGGTCCAGCCGACCACTGTGCACACTGTAGACCCTTCAACACTGAGGTGGGACCTGGGAGCTTTGTCCCCGGCTCCTAAAATAGTTCGGGTTTGGAGGTAAACGCATGGCCTTCCAAGGGCATGGAGGCAGGTCACGTCCTTTGGCCCGCAGGCTCACCTCCTGCATTTCCCTGTGGCTGCTTATTCCAACAAGCTGACTTCAAAGGGCCCACCGAGGTCACTGGGGGATGTCCGACAGCCCCACACACCCACAGTGGCATGTCACATTCAAAGCTTTTTTTTCCCTAAGTTCAATGGCAGACTGTCTTTAACCTAGGATGTGTTTTTTTTTTTTTTTAAGAAAATAAACATCCAGTATCACTTGCACAAGAGAACAAAGCAGCTGTGTGGGCTTTCTTTCTAAAAAGAAGGTTCATATACGGCAAAGTCCAGAAAATACCACAGTAACAACTAGTTCGAAGGCTAACAAAAGCCACCAGGATGTGGGCGTGGAGCTCTGGAGGACTTCCTACACCACAGAACTGTTTTCTCTTTGGAAGTCAGTTCCTGGGGGAGACATCTGTCAACTCCATCTGCACGACAGGGCTCTCCACACTGCCCAGCATCAGGAAACAGCACTTACAAAGGTTTTACCTTTTTACTTTGTACTTGACTCCTGTTTTTATTTAAACAAGTTATTATATTTGAATATTTACATGTGCATTTTAATGAAATAAAGAGCATTCCTGAGCGGGGGGGAGGGTGGAAGCACTATTGAGATGAACTGAATGTGCGCCTGTCATTCGTGACAGGGTCATGCAGCAGAAACCGCGTGGGTCTGCCGGCACGCCAACTCCAACCAAGTGGCCCCCATGGCTGAGGAATTCTCTCACGTGCAGCGATGGATGGTTCGACATGCTATCTGAGCACAGGTGCACACGTGCAGGGAAATGAGCACATGACACTCCCTGATGCCACGTGACTGTGGCTCATGAAGGGCTAAGGATCGTCCTGTCTAGTCTGGTCTCTGGGACAGCTCAGACAGACAGCACAGCAGCAGGAGTGCTCCCCAGCTAGCGGTCACAAGGAAGCCTGACCTTCCACACTCGAGAGAGCCAGCCGACTATGCTCGGTTCCCCCAGTCGCGTGGAGACGTGACACGGGGCTCCGTCTGGAAGGTCCAGTGCAGGTGGGATCTAATGCTGGTCCCCAAATGCCCACAGGGTTGACCCAGGTGGGGCACAAGGAGCAGGGCGGCAGCAGGTGTGGAAGGCAGGAGGGTGCCGCTCGCAGTGGGCACAGTTTCCCAGGGGCCGGACAACACAGCAGGGGGATTCTCTGGGTCCAGGTACACTCTACTCACGTTTATGCTGGTTTCAGATCCTCCAACTGGGAAACCCAGAGAGCTGTTCTCTTCTATGGCCCCAAAGATCTAGGAAAAGAAATAAAGAGGTCCTGAGAGACGACACACGGTGACCGGGTCCACGAAACACACTGCTGTGCATGGGAGGGGTGGGGCGGCAGCGTGGACAGCCATGCTGGGTGGGAAAGAGGTGGAAAGAGCAGCTCCAAGAGCCCCGGAAACCCAGGCCGGCCCCATCTGCTTCAGGACAAGTCCCAGCTCCACCCGCCCTCTGTGGCCCCTTCCTAGCCCGCGGCCACTGGAGGACAGGGGACCAGAAGGGCGAGGCGGGCAGGTCCTGCCCACCTGCAGAGACCCCAGAACTTGTCAGCCCGCAGGTGTGCACACAGAACGACGCTGCACAAGGTGAGTTCCGGGTTAAGGCCACTTGCTCTGCTTTCAAACCTCAAGATGGGAGGGGAAAAAACTGAGGCAGGGAGGGGAAATCACCCAGAGCCAGGACAGCGGCAGGCTTTTGAGCTCTAACGCACGGGCACGTGGGGGCTGAGGGGGACAGAAGCGCCTCTCAGATTCCATCTAAGCTCCCCTAACCCGTTCAGCACTGTGCTGCCTGGAGGACCTGCCTTCACTGTCACAGGGCCCGCCGCCTGTGTGCAGACAGCACAGCAGGGGCCACGGGGACCGTGCGGGTCTGGGGACCTGGCTCACCTTCAGCATGTGGGTGACGTACACGGCGATGCTCTCCAGCAGGGCCCGGTTGGGCCTCCTCCGCACAGCCTTCCGGGATGCCATGTAGAGGTTGCACTGGCTGACCAGAGCCCGCATTTCTTCCAAAACAGTGCGCGTGTCGACGTTATCACAGAGGGCTTCGTGAACCGCCGTCTTCTTGTCGTAAAAGCTGAGCAAGAAGAGGAAGGAACAAGAATGTCAGACCTTAACACAGGGCAGAACTCTGCACAGCCCAACAGCCAGCACCTTCTGAGTGTGGTTTTGCACAAACAGGTGTGACGGTGCCACCGGCCTCCTCATTGGTGGGTGTGAGCACAGAATGCGGGCACACTTGCAAACCCCAGAGAAAAGGCTCCATCTCACCTCTTATTCAGTTCTGCTTCTTCATCTTCCCACTTTTCAAACCGACCGGTTATATCAACAGTGGCTCGAAGGACATCTTTCACATTTAAGAAAAACTCCTAAAATTAGAAAATTCAGTTTAATAGCATTGAGACAACTTTTCCATCTTGGAAATATCTGCAAAGGAGTGATGTGCTTTTCCTTCCAGGGGAATCTGAAAAACCACGATGCACTGATATCACACAAGTGCCGAGCAAGGAAGTGAAAGGTGTTTCTTTGAGGCAGAAGTGTGGTCCGATTCTAGCCTTAGACGCTGGTTCAGCAGACAGTACCAGTCTGAATGAAAAGTGCACAGGCAGACAAGACGAATGCGGGCTCCTTAACTCTAGTGAGCTATCAGATGTTTCAGAAGGTGGCTCTGGGCTGGTTTCCCCGCCAGCATTTGGTTGCTTTCGCCTGATCCTGTTCTCTATCAGAAGAAATGGTGAGCGGGTAACGCATCCCAGCCCAGTTGACCAGAGGTGCCCACGGGGCTGGTGGTGGCCCCTCCACCCACCTCTGGGGAGGAGGTGGGGACTTACGTTCATGAACTTCTCATACTGAAGCGCCGACTCCATGGTATTGCTCGAATAATCCAGCGTGTCCTTCCAAGAGTGCATCAGGAAGGCCAGCCGCAGCTGCCGGGCTGGGAGAGAGAACAGCAGGGTGGTCCCTTATCTCCCAAGCAGCCACTGTCACCGCCCACCCAAGACAAGAAACGTCTAGGTCTTGAGGAGGGGTCCACGTTTACCTGAATGCTTCTTCAAAGCGTCTTTGATGGTGATGAAGTTTTTGAGCGATTTTGACATTTTGCAGCCTGCGATCGTCAGGTGGCCGGTGTGCAGGAAATACCTGACCCAGCAGTCATTTTCAAAGTAGGCCTGCACAGACAGAGACGGGAAGGGCGGCGGGGAGTCACGGGCGCCTCTGCTCGTGGGAAGGGTGCTGGCCCTTGGCAAGCCCTGGGGTCTCCTTGGCTCACACCGAACATGCGGAAGAAGGTGCTTCCTTTCTTAGGTGGGGCAGCTGGCCTCAGAGGGACTGCCCTGGGCCAGTGAGCCAGGAGGTAACAACTGGTTCCAACCCAGGCCTGTCTGTTGCCAAAGGCCAGGCTAAGGTGGGAAATCAGACTGAAAAGATAGGGTTCAAATTCCACTGACAAAACCCTGATGCAGAAGTCAGGCTCCATTCAGAAAGCACCTCGCTGACAGCCCCCTGACTTCTTCCACCATCACGGTAGGAGGCCAGCCCGCCCGTCTTTCCCTCCACCATCACGGTGGGAGGCCAGCCCGCCCGTCTTTCCCTCCACCATCACGGTGGGAGGCCAGCCCGCCCATCTTTCCCTCCACCATCACGGTGGGAGGCCAGCCTGCCCGTCTTTCCCTCCACCATCACGGTGGCATGCCAGCCTGCCCGTCTTTCCCTCCACCATCACGGTGGCATGCCAGCCTGCCCGTCTTCCCCTCCACCATCACGGTGGGAGGCCAGCCCGCCCGTCTTCCCCTCCACCATCACGGTGGGAGGCCAGCCCGCCCGTCTTTCCCTCCACCATCACGGTGGCATGCCAGCCTGCCCGTCTTTCCCTCCACCATCACGGTGGCATGCCAGCCCGCCCATCTTTCCCTCCACTATCACGGTGGCATGCCAGCCTGCCTGTCTGAAACAGTGACCACGGCTCCGCTTACCTCTGACTGCGCAAGCTCGTTGTCATGGTGGGGGAACCGGAGGTCGAAGCCCCCTCCATGAATATCCATCGAGGCTCCCAAGAGGGTGCCCGCCATGGCGGAGCATTCGATGTGCCATCCCGGCCGCCCCTAGAAATCCAAACAACCAATGAACGACTGGTTTAACCTCCATGTCCAGGCCTTTATTGCTCCAATGTTCATGACCCTCAAAACCTCCGAGCTATACTGGAACAGGTAGCAAGTTCCACACATGAAAAAACCAAGGGGTGGGGGCTGGCCCTGTGGCCTAGTAGTTACGTTTGGCATGTTCAGCTTCGGCAGCCCGGGTTCAGTTCTCAGGCACTGAACCACACCACTTGTCGGCAGCCATGCTGTGGTGACGACCCACATACAAAACAGAGGAAGACTGGCACAGATCTTAGCTCAGGGAGGATCTTCCTCAAGCAAAAAAAGAGGAAGATTGGCGACAGATGTTAGCTCAGGGCCAATCTTCTTCAGAAAAAAAACGAAAAAACAAAAAACAAAACAAAAATATCAAGGGGAACCCATTCTGTCAAGTTCACAACAAGCTTCGTGTAGGCCGAGGCTGTGCTGAGGCTTGTGTTACTTCCAGAACTCGCCAGCACTCAACCAGAAGCAGATGCCAACACCCCCCTCCCGTGGCTCCAGGTCATCAGGACTGTTGTCACAGGGGATGTCAAGGCAGACTCGTACCCAGAAGCTTGTAACCGTCAGAGTCAAAGACTGTCAGGACAGAGGGGCCTCCAAGGAGGTCCTATCCGCCTACACCCCCAGCCTTGTGTCCAAAGGCCTCTGAGGTTCTGTGGCTCCGGGTCCCCGGATGGGGCGGGCGTATGCTGCAGTGAGGGGCTCTGTGTGACCATGTCCCACCACCCCGCCAGCCCAGTGCCTCCTCGGGTGCTCACCTTTCCCCATGGGCACGGCCAGGACGGCTCCCCCGGCTTGGAGGCTTTCCACAGGGCAAAGTCGTTGGGGGACCGCTTCTCGCTCAGGCGGTCTGCCGAGATGCTCAGGTCACCTGCAGACACGAGGGAAGCAGGTTACTTAGCGCTGCCTGATGGGTGGGATCGTCTCACTTCAGGGCCATTTTTGGTGCCTGCTGGTCAATCTTTCTGACTGTTTCTGTTTATTAACTCGGTCAAGCACTTCTTCAGGTTTACCATGACCAGGTTTTGATGGTGCCCACTGTCTAGATTTACCATACCCTATTTATAAGCTCAGAAGTCATCAACTAAGAGCCAGAAGGTTGGACTGCCTAAAGGTTGGACTGACTGGCAGGTCAGTCAGTCAAGACAGGCAGTCAGACAACCTTCAGTTGTCTAAGGACAACTACCCCTGGGCCATTGCCTCAGATACTCATCTGCCCACCACCTCCCCGCCCCACTCCTCACATCCTCGGCCCCCTTGTTAGGATCAGTGATGGCGCTCTGATCTATGGGGTGAGGCGATGTTACGGTGGGATCTCGTATTAACAGCCTGCACGACTCTCGGCTGTGGTTTGGGGAGGTATGAGGACGAGCTAAGCCTGCTGTGTGCGGCCTCTTGGGCCTGGAGTGGAAAATGGGGACACTCACTGTCCCTCTGTGTTCATAAAGGGAAGTGAGGCTAAAGAACAGTCTCTGAAAGCCAAAGGCAAGACGGAGCATTGCTCCTCCTGGGGCAAGTTCAGTTTCCTGGACAAGGCCCCCAGAAAGCAGACAGAGCCAGTCATCACCGGGCCCAGGGGGCGGGTGAGCCAGTCTATGACTGGCAGGAGTGATGGGAAATAACCGTTCCCCAGAAAAGGACTACACAGTCACCACAGGAGAGTTCTCCAGACCACGTGTAGGGACACATCAGCTGCTGTGAAAATGAAAACCTGCCAATCAGTCCAATCTTCAGGCAGAGTCCCCCTGGTGATCGGGTGAAAGCCGGGCGAACCGGGGCAGAGCAAGGGCCTCGGCGCTGCACTAGGGCCCTAGAGGGTCTCGCCAGGCCCCTCTCCTGGTGCCTGGTCTAAATGCTGCCTTCTCCCGCGAGCCGTCGCCCCCTCATGGAAAACTCCAGAACAGGAACGACAGATTCACTCTGGTGTCCAGGGTTGCAAACCCAACAACACCTGGATAAATGCACATTTTCTAGTAACGAATCAGGCCATATACCTAAGCTACCTTGAAAACAGAGTAGAGAGGGAAAGCATTGCTAAAGATATCCTAACACACAAACTTTACGATTATAAAACAGGTACTAAACGTAGAATATATGGAAAACATGAAAAAGAGCAAAAAGGAAAAAAAATGCCATAATCATAAAGGTAGGGAGAATTACCGTTAATGTTTTGGTGTGTTGATTTGTAGGTTTGTGTTTTCTTTTTAACTACACAAGCAAAACACAGACACATCCAACAAACCGGACACACTCCACTCTAGTTTCTTATCTATTTTCTCACTGTCTATGAGCGTTTTACCACGTCACATCATCAGCAATTATCCCAAAACGTAATTTGATACGGCGCTGTGGCATTCTTTTAGCCACCCTTTGACAGGTAAGTGTATACTTAGCTTTCTAATTTTTCCTTATTATAAACATAGTTGTGCATAAATGTTATCTGACTCTTAAAAATTTATTTTGAAAAACTGTGTAACAGAAAAGACGATGATCTCTCTCTCTTAACACACACATCCCTCCCCCACTCTTCAACGAATGTCATTATTTGGCAATATAGTCATGCGTCGCTTAGTGACAGGGAGGCATTCTGAGAAACGTGTCGTTAGGCCATCTTGTCATTGTGCGAACATCATAGAGTGTTCTTACACAAACCCAGATGGTATAGCGCACTACATACCTAGGCTGTATGGTCCTAATCTTATGGGACTTCTGTCGTCTATGCGGTCAGTCACTGAGCAAACGTCACTGTGTGGCACACGACTGGACTTGTTATTTGCTCCAGATTTTTTAAGCAGGAGAAGTAAATCACACAATCCCTTTTGCTCTCCCTCCTGGTGTCACTTCTCGTCTCCCTCCCCAGAGGCAACCACGACGCGACTCCATAACCCGACCCCACACCCGTATCAGGAGAATTTTCACCTTCCCTCTGCCCGTCTGTGTACTGTCTCTACTGGGCACCTTCCCTGATGTGGCTTTCCCACCGTGCGTCCCTGGGGGTCTGCGAGCCGTGGGCCTCTGCGGCCCTGTCCTACTTAGCGGAGCAGGCAGGCTGCCCAAGACGGCTCACAGTCCCCACTACTGCACTTCCCTTCTCCAGTAGAGGCCCAAGGCTTAGATGAAAGTCAAGACTTCCCAGGCTTCCCTGCTGCACTGAGGTGTCATGTGGCTGAGTGTGACCACTGCAGTGGGCAGAAGTGGAAATGTCCCCAAAGGGAACACATGCCCCTCTCCGTCCCTTTGTATTTGCTGTTGGACTCTACTCCTCTCGTCCCTGGAACTTAAACTGATTCTAAAGTCCGTCTGGAAGAAAAAAGGTCCAAGAACAAGTGATATTTAAAAAGAACCCTCCAGGTGGGGTCAGATGGCAAGATTCATCACGTGGCAGCGTGGGCCCTCGCTGCCTGCGCAGTGTCCTGCTCGGCGTGGCCACTGGAGCTGGGCCCCTCTGCTCTCCCTCCTGGGGCCGCCCTGCTCACGCTTCGCCCGATTCCTCCTGCATCCGAGTTCCAAATGCAGTGCAAGGTGTTCAGTTTCCTCTGACTTTTTAAAACTCTCTACAACACCTATAGTTTTGTTCGGTTCTGTCCTAATGTACTTTTGGATCTTCTATTTTGCCGAATCAGTCTTGCCAGAAGTTTTTTGTTACTAGTCTTTGTGAAGAACCAGCTGCTGACTTTCTACCTTATTTCCATTTCACTCATCTCTGCTTTTCTTTATTCCTTCCTTTCAGTTTACTGTTGGTCCTTCTCTAGCTTTTTGACTGACCGCTTACCTCACTTATTTTCAAACGTTGTTTTTTAATAATCACATTTAAAAACAAATTTCCTTTAATAGGCACGTTAGCTGCAGTCTCCACATTTGGCTATGTGGCACTCCTCCTGCTGTTCAGTTTTAAGCATTCTGTCATTTCCACCATGGTTTTCTTTTCCTATAAGTTACTCAGGAGTACGACTTTAAACAGGCTTGTCCATTTTGAATGTCCCTTTAGTGTTGATATCCAATTCCCTGCACTGCGGTCAGAGACCTCGATCTCCGTGAGACGGGATTCTTTGGGATTTGCAGAGACTTCTTTCTGCAGCCTGGTGTGTGGTCCTGCATGTGCTTAAAGGAGTGGATGTTCCTTAACTCCTGGGTGTGAAATTCTGACCCGTAGACCAGGGCCATTAACTGTGTATTTCAATCCTTTCACACCCTTGTTAATCTTGGCCTGCCTGATTTCTGGGAAGTGCATTTAACTTCCCCTTCCAGATATGGCCGTGTCTACTTCCTAGTCTTCAGGGTGTGGAGGTTGTGCTGTCTGGTCCACACAAGTCCATGACAGGTCCTCTTGGGAGACGGGCTGCTTTTTAGCATCATGAAGTCACCTCCTCTACGCTGATGAACCTTTAGCCTTAAATGCCTTTAGGTCTGATATTAACACTGTTAAACTAACTTAGTCCATTTTTTCTCTGTGTTCTTGTGCTGTCTTATTTTGTTTTAGGTTCTGATATTTCTTTAGAATAGAGCCCTAAAGGTGAAATTACTGGATCAAAAGTATGAATACTTTTATGGCCAAACTGCCTTCCAGAAACAGTGGCGGGTAAATACAGCGCATGTCCCGCTGGGTGAGAGCAATCCCTGCACCGTGGGATTGCTGGTTTTGCGTTTCATCCACAGACTCACTTAGGGAGTAAGAGTGGAGAAAACACTGATGAAAGACAAATACATTCGGCCTCGTCCAGAAAACGCCTCATGTCTATGTTTAAAATATTGGGGTCAAGATGGGCATGGGGGCTGTCATCGTGTATGTGCCACTCGCTGTGATGAGGCAACAGCCATTGTGAGTCGCTGCCCGGGCCCTTCACAGCACCACAGCCCTGCTCACACGAGTCTGGACGTCCAGAGAGGCCCCGAGCTTGGGACGCCTGTCTCGAGTTCCCCTCTGCTTCTCCTGGGGCACCTTTTAACATGACCACTCAGAGTTGAGCCCGAGAACAGTGAGTGACATTTGCCCCCACCACCTTTCGGTAATAGGGGCCTGCCACCCCGCTCTCCACCTCCTGCTGGCTCGGGACCTGGGACAGAGGACCCTTCCCCCACTCACTGCCCCCTCGCTTCTGGGATCTGTAGGTAATAAACCCCTTTGTGTGAACGTACTGAAACTGTGCCTTCAGTCAAAACGACCCTGGGGTTTTCACCTCCCCAGAGTGGGGCTCGGAGGGAGCCGAGGGAGCTACCTGCTGACCCCGTGTGGGTGGGTCGTGCCCCCGCATTCAGCAGGTCATCATCTGCATATTCTTAACACACTAGTTCTGGGTTTTCCAACACGCTCACACACGCAGCGTCCCACAACCCAGCCTGACCCGCAGGCGCTCTGGGTGTCGATAAACTGGCAAACGCCAGCCCAGAGGATCGAGGCCCTGAGGTGTGCTGTACTTTTCAACATAGATGGCATTGTATCTGCTCTCTTCTTTGTTTCTTAAACAATACCATAGTTCATGGGCTCTGTGTAGAAGACTCCCCAAATCCCATCAGGTGAAAATGCACGGTTCCTGGTGCATCAAGGGGCCCGTGACAGCAGGTGTGAGGCCACGGCCTCACCTCCCTCACCCCTTCTCCCATGGCTGTTTACCTTCCCCTTCCTGCAGGGCTCTCTGATCCCCAACAGCCTCGGGCACCAGCTTCCCATAGGAGTGTCTCTCACTAGAAGCAAACTTCATGGTATCAAAGTAGACGGACCCATTTGAAGCATAGCTGGAAAACACAAAAGAAATTGGGGGAAAGTGTTACAGATCCAAAGACAGTCCAGAGCCGCCGCACAGTGTGACACCCTGGAAATCCAAAGGGTCACAGGCTGCGGGCTGCACACAGCTCTGCTCCTGCAGCTCTGTAAGGCAGCTACTCAAAACAATAGCCACTGTATGGGCTAAGCGGGGACATGACAGGGACACTTCACACCGCAGAGGCAAACTCCTCACTCCGGGGTCAGTGTGTCACTCTGCACAGACCCTCTGCCTTGCATCCAGTGACCGTGTAGCTCCCGTCGTGCCCCTTGCCTTGGTGATAATACAACCCATGTGACATGCCCCCACCTCTCTGTCTACTTTCTACCCACCTGCATGGCCCAGCCATGGCTCTCTGCCTCCCAGAAGCACTCCAGATTATCCCAGCCTGGCACACGATGTCGTGTTGCCCTGTAGTGGTCGTGTTACGTGGGGGAGAAAGAGGAGGCACTATCACTGCTGGAGAACCTGCGCTGCTCCGGGCACTATGTCGGCAGCTTCACACTCCTCACCTGGTTCAGTGCACGCAGCTTCCACCGGCCTCCTCTCCCCAGCGAGGTGGGAAGCAGCTCTCTCAGAGAAGAGGCACAGCAGACAGGAGCGAGCACTGCAGACAGATACCTGTTCCTGTATGCACTTCCATTTTGCTGGCTATTTCTGAAAATGCTAACTTCAGAGACTTGAAAAGTGTTTCATGCAGTCAGATGATGCTAGAACGGTAAATCGGGGCAGGGGCAGCCCCTATGACCAAGGGCAGGAGTGGTGCGTGGTGGAATCACAGCCAGGCGATAAGACACAGGATGTGACACAAGGATGAGCACTCTCAAAGTGCCCGCACCGTGGGGCTGATGCCTCTGAAGACCTGGCAGTGTCCACGCTCACCAGCATGCCGCCTCGGGGCCCCCGTGACTGAAGGTCTTAACTGTGAGCTTTCTGGTAGAGGGGCCGGTCAGCCCCTGGTCTGGGCAGGGCCCTGAGCTGTAGAGCTGAAGGGGCTTCGAGGGCAGACTGGGTGCAGTCAACACTACCCTGCTCTTCCTGCCTGCCTTGAACCAAGAGGTGCTTTCTGTACAGCTAAATACCTGTTCGAATGGCAGCCAATACCAAGGAAAACCCAGAGGGTTCTCTCACAAAGCCACCCTGAAGCTAAGAACGAAGTGGCACAGAGGAAGGAGGCCTGCTGTGAGGGTGACCGTGAACAAGGCTGCTGATACGGCGAGGTCATGGGCTCAGCTGTGTCCCCCAGAATTCGTATGTTGCAGTCCTAACCCCCAATACCTCATAAGGTGAATGAATTTGGAAATAGGGTCTTTACAGAGGGAATCAAGTTAAAAAGAGGCTGTCTGGGCCGGCCCAGTGGCTTAGTGGTTAAGTGCACGCGCTCCGCTACTGGCGGCCCGGGTTCGGATCCCGGGTGCGCACCGACGCACCGCTTCTCCAGCCATGCTGAGGCCGCGTCCCACATACAGCAACTAGAAGGATGTGCAACTATGACATGCAACTATCTACCGGGGCTTTGGGGGGAAAAAAAAAAAGGAGGAGGATTGGCAATAGATGTTAGCTCAGAGCCGGTCTTCCTCAGCAAAAGGAGGAAGATTAGCATGGATGTTAGCTCAGGGCTGATCTTCCTCACAAAAAAAAAAAAAAAATGAGGCCGTCAGCGTGGGCCCTAATCCAGTATGACTGGTGTCCTTATTAGAAGAGGAGATCAGGACTTAAAAGCAGACACGTGTGCACAGAGTGACAAACGCTGAAGAGGCAGCGAAGGGCAGCTGGCTGCAAGCCAAGGAGAGGGCCCTGGAATGGACTCGCCCTCAGGGCCCCAGAGGAACCAGCTCTGCCAACACCTGGATCTTGGACTTCTGGCCTTTGGAGCTGTGAGCAAATACGCTTGCACTGTTTAAGCTGCCTGGTCCGTGTGCTCTGTGATGGCAGCCCCAGGGCATTAACGCCCTGCGCAGTGCCACAACCACAAGCTTTCCTGCTGCGGGATCCTGACTCAGAGATGGAGAGCTGCTCTCCTTGGAAAACCTTCCCCGGGAAGTTGTGAAGCCCCGAGGATGGCCTTGAGCTTACCCGTAACCGTTGTCCACAATCTTCTGGACAAACTTCACGATCTCCGGCACATACTCGCTAACCCGGGTTAAGACGTCTGGAGGGAGAACCTGTGGATGACAAGAGAAGGTCCTGGGTTCTTCCCTTGTCCAGGAAACCAGGAGGTCCAAATGTAAGCCAGGAAGCCCCTTGCAGCCCTCAGCCTCATTGTAAACCTGATTTAGCTTGCCAAATAGAGATGGTCTGGGTCACAGAGGACTTTGGGTAACCACAGCCTTTGGCCCGAGAGAGCAAGGACAAGACAATCGGCAACACTTACGTTCAGGGCTTCCATGTCTTTGTGGAATTCCTCTTCCCAGAACTTGGGCAGTTTGGAGAAAATAGAATTGTCAGTCACCTCACTGCCACGTGTGGAATCCAGCCAGTCAGAAAGCAAATCCTTTGCTTCTTCCAACAATACCTAAGAAAAAGAAACAGAACATCCACACACGTGTACAAGGTTTATAGGGCCATATCCAGTGCAGTCGATCTGTCAATCAAGGCCTTGAATTCAAGGACACACTGTGCACAGCCCTAGTCCGTGAAGAGTTAGCATATCCCAGGAAACTGCAACACTCACACAAGGGTTCGGCACTGAGACAGATACCAGGCTCCGTACATGGTAGGTTCAGAGACACGGCGTGCTCAGGAGCTCTGACTGCTGCGGTCGGAGGGTCAGTATGGGCTTAGGGAGGACGAGCAATGTAGCTGGGCTGCCATGGGGCAGGGCAGGAGTGCACGTGGTGTGGTCATCCACTGCTTGGGAAAGACTAAGGTGTTCGTGGGGTCCCTGACGCCATGCTGTATACAGGTAACACACAAGTAGACTGTCACCGACAGCAGTGAACGAATGAATGCAGCAGAGGTTGCTTGGCCACTGTCCCCTGCCAAATCCTGTGCTGGGCCCAGGGATTGCTGCATTGACAGAGTAGACAGGTCCCTGCTCTTGTTCTTCAGTGGGAAGACAAACATGTATTGTTTATCCATTCTTTTTTTTAAATCATGATAATATGTAAGGCAACAACCAAAAGAGATACAAGGAGAAATAGATGAATCCACTATCATAGTTGGAGACTTCAACACCCCTCTATCAGAAATGGACAGATCCAGCAGGCAGAAAATCAATAAGGAAACAGTTGAACTCAAAAAACACCATCAATCAACTGAATATAATTGACATCTATGGACTACTTCATCCAACAACGGGCAGAATACACATTCCTCTCAAGCTCACATGGAATATTCACCAAGACAGACCACAAGCTGGGCTATAAAATACACCTGAACAAATTTAAAAGAAGAGAAATCATACAGTGTCTGTTATCAGACCACAAATGGAATTAAACTAGAAAACAATAACAGAAAGATAACTGGAAAATCCCAAAATACATCAAGATTAAACAACACACTTCTAAATAACACATGGGTCAAAGAAGAGATCTCAAGAAAAATTTAAAAATATTTTAAACTAAATGAAAATGAAAACACAACTTATAAAAATTGTGGGATGCAGCAAAAGCAGTGTTTACAGGAAATTTATAGGATTGAATGTGTTAGGAAAAAAAAGATCTAAAATCAATTATCTAAGCTTCCACCTTAGGAAAATCAAAAAAAAAAAAAAAAAACACAAATAAATCCAAAGTAAGCAGAAGAAAAAAAATAATAAAAATTAAAGTAGAAAACACAAATCAGGGGCTGGACCCATGGTGTAGTGGTTAAGTGCGCGCTCTCCACTGCTGGCAGCCCGGGTTCAGATCCGGGGTGCGCACCGAGGCACCACTTGTCAGGCCATGCTGTGGCAGCGTCCCACATAAAGTGGAGGAAGATGGGCACAGATGTTAGCTCAGGGCCAGTCTTCCTCAGCAAAAAGAGGAGGATTGGCATGGATGTTAGCTCAGGGCTGATCTTCCTCACACACAAAAAAAGAAAACACAAATCAATAGAGAAAATCAACAAAACCAAAAGTTGGTTCTTCAAAAAGATGAATAAAATTGAAAAAAAGAAAGAGTACACAAATCCTAATATCAGAAATGAAAGAGGGACATCACTACAGATTCCATGGAAATTAAAAGGATAATAAAGGAATACTATAAACAACTCTATGCCCCAAAATTTGATAACCTAGATTAACGGACCAATTCTCTGAAAGATATAAGCTGCCAAAATTCACACAAAGTAATACAGATGATCTGAATAAGCCTGTATCCATTAAAGAGATTGAATCAGTAATTAATAACTTTCCAAAATAGAAAGCACCAGGCCCAGATGCGTTCACTGTTGAATTCTACCAAACATTTAAGGAAGAAATTATATCAATCTCTTTCAGAGGACAGAAGAAGAGAAAGTACTTCCTAACTCACGCTATAAGGACAGCATTATCCTAATACCAAAACCAGACAAAGACATTACAAGAAAAGGAAACCACAGACCAATGTCTCTCATGAACATAGATACAAAAATCCTTAACAAATATTAGCAAGTTGAATTCACAAAAGTATAAAAAGAATTATAGGGCCGGCCCCGTGGCTTAGCGGTTAAGTGCGCACGCTCCGCTGCTGGCAGCCCAGGTTTGGATCCCGGGCGCACACCGACGTACCGCTTCTCCGGCTGTGCTGGGGCCGCGTCCCACATATAGCAGCTGAAAGGATGTGCAACTATGACATACAACTATCTACTGGGGCTTTGGGGGGAAAATACATAAATAAAATTAAATATTAAAAAAAAAAAAGAATTATATACCATGACCAAGTGGGATTTATCACAGGTATGCACATTATAAAATCAATTAATGTAAATCTTCACATCAACAGACTAAAAAAGAAAAATACCATGATCATATTAATGGATGCAGGAAAAGCATCTGACAAAATCCAACACCCATTCATGATAAAAACTCTCAGAAAACTAGGAATAGAGGGGAACTTCCTCAACTTGATAAAGAACATCTACAAAAAACCTACAGCTACCATCACACTTCACAGTGAGAAACCAGAAGTTTTCCCACTAAGATCAAGTACAATGCACAAATGTCCCCTCTCACCACCCCTTTTCAACATCATACTGGAAGCTAATGTAACAAGGCAAAAAAAGGAAATAAAAAGTATACTGACTGGGAAGGAAGACATAAAACTATATGCTACCAAATAACAAGTGGAATTTGAAATTAAAAACACAATATCATTTACATTAGCACCCCCGCAAAATGAAATACTTAGGTATAAATCTAACAAAATATGTACAAGATCTATATGAGGAAAACTACAAAACTCTGATGAAAGAAATCAAAGAAGAACTAAGTCAACGGAAAGATATTCTATGTTCATGGATAGGAAGACTCAATATTGTCAGGATGTCAGTTCTTCCCAACTTGATCTATAGATCCAATGCAATCCCAATGAAAATCCCAGCAAGTTATTTTGTGGATATCGACAAACTGATTCTAAAGTTTACATGGAGAGGCAAAAGACCCAGAATAGCCAACACAATAGTGAAGAAGAACAAAGTCGGAGGACTGATGCTACCTGACTTCGAGACTTACTATAAAGCTACAGTAATCAAGACAGCATGGCACTGGCAAAAGAAAGGACAAATAGATCCAAGGAACAGAATGCAGAGCCCAGAAACAGACCCACATAAATACAGCCCACTGATCTTGACAAAGGAGCAAAGGCAAGACAATGGAGAAAAGATGGTCTTTTCAACAAATGGTGCTGAAACAAGTGGACATCCACGTGCAAAAAAATGAACCTAGACATAGACCTTACACTCTTCACAAAAAGTGACTCAACATGGATCAGAGACCTAAATGTAAAATACAAAACTCCTAGAAGGTAACATAGGAGAAAATCTAGATGACCTTGGGTTTGGCAATGATTTCGTAGAAACAAATACCAAAGGCATGATCTATGGAAGAAAAAATTGATAAGCTGGACTTCATCAAAATTAAAAATTTCTGGGGCCGGCCCCGTGGCTTAGTGGTTAAGTGCGTGCACTCCGCTACTGGTGGCCTGGGTTCAGATCCCGGGTGCGCACCGACGCACCGCTTGTCTGGCCATGCTGAGGTGGCGTCCCACATACAGCAACTAGAAGAATGTGCAACTACGACATACAACTATCTACTGGGGCTTTGGGGAAAAAAAGGAGGAGGATTGGCAATAGATGTTAGCTTAGGGCCGGTCTTCCTCAGCAGAAAGAGGAGGATTAGCATGGATGTTAGCTCAGGGCTGATCTTCCTCACACAAAAAAAAAAAATTAAAAATTTCTGCTCTAGGAAAGACACTGTCAAGAGAATGAAAAGACAATGAAAGACTGGGAGAAAATATGTGCAAAAGACATATCTGATAAAGGACTGTTATCTAAAATATACAAAGAACTCTTAAAACCTGACAGTAACAAAACCAACAACCTGATTAAAAAATGGGCCAGAAACATTAACAGACACCTCACCAAAGAAGATATACAGACGGCAAATAAGCATCCAGAGATGCTCCACATCCTATGTTAGCAGGGAATTGCACATTAAAACATCAACGAGATACGCACCCATGAGAACGGCCAAAACCCAGGAACGCTGACAACACCAAACGCCGGTGAGGATGCGGAGCCACAGGAACGCTCATTCACTGCTGCTGGGAATGCAAAATGCTGCAGCCACTTTGGAAGACAGTTTGGCAGTTTCTCATAAAACTAAACATACTCTCACCATACGATCCAGCAGTTACACTCCTAATTTATGGGGATACTAATTTACCTAAAAGAGTTGAAAACTTATGTCCACACAAAAACCTGCACACAGATGTTTACAGCAGCTTTATTCATAATTGCCAAAACCTGGAAGCAACCAAGATGCCCTTCAGTAGGTGAAAGGATAAATAAACTGTGGTAAGTCCAGATAATGGAATATTATTTAGCATTAAAAAGAAAGGAGCTATCAAGTCAACAAAAGGACATGGAGGGAAGGAAAATGCATATTAAGTGAAAAAAGCCAACCTGAACAGGCTACATAGCTACATAGTATATGATTCCAACTCTGTGACCTTCTGGAAAAGACAAAACTATGGAGACAGTAAAAAGATCAGTGGTGTCAGGGGTTAGTGGAGAGGGAGGGATGAAAAGGTTGAGCACAGGGCCGGCCCCGTGGCTTAGCGGTTAAGTGCGCGCGCTCCGCTGCTGGCGGCCCGGGTTCGGATCCCGGGCACGCACCGACACACCACTTCTCTGGCCAGGCTGAGGCCGGATCCCACATACAGCAACTAGAAGGATGTGCAGCTATGACATACAACTATCTACTGGGGCTTTGGGGGAAAAAATAAAAAAATAAAAATAAATTTAAAAAAATAGAAAAGGTAGAGCACAGGACTTTTAGGGCGATGAAACTACTCTGTATGAGACTATAATGGTAGATATGTATCATTATACATTTGTCCAAATCTACAGAATGTACCACACCAAGACAGCACCCTCATGTAAACTAAGGACTCTGGGTGATGATGATGTGCCAACATAGGTTCATCAGTTATAACAAACATGCCACTCTGGTGGGGGATGTAGATAGTGGGGGAGGCTATGAGTGTGGGGGCCCAGGGAGTATATGGGAAATCTCTGTACCTTCCTCTCAATTTTGCTGTGAACCTGAAACTGCTCTAAAAAACTGCTCTTTAAAAAAACTGATGAAACAGAAAGACAGAATAGAGAGGATCAACACAGCCAAAGTTGGATCTGAAATAATTCTCAGACATAATACTTAAAATCCCAACAGTGGGGGCTGGCCCCGTGGCGCAAGTGGTTAAGTGCGTGCGCTCCACTGCGGCGGCCTGGGGTTCACCAGTTCGGATCCCATGCGCGCTGCTTGGCAAGCCATGCTGTGGCGGCGTCCCATACAAAGTGGAGGAAGATGGGCACGGATGTTAGCCCAGGGCCAGTCTTCCTCAGCAAAAAAAAAAAAAAAAAAAAAAAAAGAGGAGGATTGGCAGATGTTAGCACAGGGCTGATCTCCTCACACACACACACACACACACACAAAAATAAAATAATAATAATAATAATAATAATAATAAAATAAAATCCCAACAGTGTCTTGCATGAGACTCAACAAGCTGAGGAGAATTCAAAAGACACCTGAAGAACAAAAACAAGATAAAGCCTCTTACCTTACCAGACATCAGTGACAGACATCGAGACACCCATGCAGGTGAATCATCTGACCACCGGAACAGAACTGAGACCCGCACACAGAAACCCGACATGTAACAGAGCAGGCACTGCAGACCCTTGGGAAAGGAGGGCTTTCCACATATGGGGGCTTAGGGGGGACTGGATTCCTACTCACACCACTTACAAAAACTAATTCTAGGGAATCGAAGACTTCAATGTGAACTGTACAAGTTTAAAATCTTTACAAAAAAATATTGGAGAATATCTTTATGTTTCAGGGTAGGGAAGATTTCTTAAGACACAAAAATGCTATGTATAAAAAAAACTCTGATAAATTTGATTATATTAAAATAAAGACCCTCTGTTATTAAAAGAAAGTGAAAAGAAAAGCCATAAATTGGGAGAAAGTGTTTGTAACACATTTAAATGACAAAGGATTAGGGTCGAGAGACTGGTTTGTCTCTTTCTTACAAACCAGTAAGAAAGAGACAAATAGCCCAAGGAAAAATGGAGAGGACCGGTGCACAGAACAGGCAAGTACACATGTGAAAAGATACGCAGCCTCAAGAGAGGTTGGAGAAATGCAAATTCACACCCCAGTAATTACCACTTTACAGTTTACATTCCGTTGATAAAAAGGAAAGACTCTGACAATATGAAGTGCTGGTGCTTATGCAAATTAACAGAACACTGGAACTGAGTTAGGAGTTGGACACATCTGCACAGCTGTTTAGTGAACTGTTACTGTACAGCAGGCCCCAGCTGCTGCCCCGAGAAAGGCCTGCTGGCCAGATTGGTCCTTGGCTGTGTCTGGAACTGAACGCCCCTGTGCTGAGAGGCTAGGACACCCTGCCCTGCGGCAGCCGCTCTGTGGGTGTCTGTGCAAAGAGGGTGGCTTACTCAGAACACTAACCTGCTCTCCTTCTGGGATTCAGGAGCTGTGGTTCGTGCCAGGGGGCAGTGCCTACGTGAGAGTGCCCAGTAAAACCCTGGGTGCTGAGGCTCTGATGGCCTCCCTGTGCAGAAACACTTCACATGTGCAGAGGCACCGTTTCTCCCATTGGGGGGGAGTATACTCTGTCCCCTCATGGGAGGAAGGGAGGCAGCTTCAGAAGGCGGCCTATGGATTCCTCCAGACCCACCCGAGCCTTCTTCCCGGGCTGCATTCCTGTGATAAACCTTACATGTGAAGACAACTCTATGCTGAATCCTATGAATCCTTCCGGAGAATCACAGAACGTGTGGGTGGCGCTGGTGACCCCCAAGAAAGTTACCCAGCCCCTACAGCCCAGCATTTCCACCCCCAGGTATACAGGCTAAAGAAATTCCTGCAAATGTGCACCCAGAGACAAATAGAAAACAACTTACAGCTCATGCAAAGATGCTCAACACCACAGGTCATTAGGGAAATGCAAACCAAAACCACAATGAGATACCACCTCACACCCGTTAGGATGGCTACTCTCAGTAAAACAAAATAACAAGTGTTGGCGAGGATGTGGAGAAACTAGAATCCTCATGCTGCTGTGAAGAACAGTATGGCGGTTCCTCAGAATATTACAACTAGAATTACCATATGATCCAGCAATCCCACTGCTGGGTCTATCCCCAAAAGAAGTGAGAGCAGGGACCCAAACAGATCTTTGTACACCCATGTTCACAGCAGCATTATTCACAACAGCCAAGAGGTGGAAACAACCCAAGTGTCCATCGATGGATGAATGGATACACAAAATATGGTATATGTGTACAACGGAATATTATTCAGCCTTAGAAAGGAAGGAATTCTGACACCTGCTACAACATGGATGAACCTTGAGGCCAATACGCCGAGTGAAGTAAGACAGTCAGAAAAGGACAGACACTGTGTAATTCCAGTTACATGAGGTCCCTAGAGAAGTCAAATTCATAGAGTCAGACAATAGGATGGTGGGTGCCAGGGGTTGGGGAGTTAGTGTTTAATGGGGACAGAGCTTCATTTTGGGAAGGTGAAAAAATTTCTGGAGACAGGTGGAGGTGATGGTTGCACAACAAGGTGAATGTGCTTCATGCCACTGAACTGTGCGCTTAAAAATGGTTAAGATGCTAAATCTTATGTTACACATACTTTACCACAATTTTTAAAAAAAGATATTAGTGGAACAATTGGGAAAAAATTCACGGCAGCATTGTTGGGTACAAGGGAGCATCTCCACCGTCCTGGAAGAAGGGATGAGGCATCCACTGAACTAAGGACAGCCCCATCTCAGAAGCACACCCCAAGTGAAAGGGCTGGTCCCCAAGGCTAGGAAGACCTGACTGCTTTTCATAAAGCTCAGAACAAGCACTCCCAAGCAATCCCTCACGTGAGGCCACAGAGGAGGCAAACTGAAGTGGACAGGCTCCTGTGTGCGCAGTTCCTTACACCGCTTCAGGACTTATAGCCTCCTCACTGCCTCTCGTCTGCAGGTTTCTCGTTTCCGTTGACTTTTGAAGAGGGTGACCAGCAGGGGGCACTGGCGTAAAGGAGAAGGCCACCTTGCCCATCCCGGGGTGCAGGCTGCAGCCCAGGCGAGGCCAGGCTGTGCAGCCGTCCTGTGTGGCAGCTCAGGCAGGAGAAGCCCGGAAGGAGAGGCCCAGGCACCCTTTGTACCCGGTGCCCTCAAGTCTGTCTGAAGGAAGGCCTTTCACGGAGGCAGAAGAGTGGCCAAAGGGAAGGTCTCGAGTTCAGGAGGGTACCCCGGGGCCCACAGCTCATTTCAACTTCAATCTCTCGCTCCTTTCTCTCCAGGAGCTGCCATTAAGAACTACCGGGGGAGGGGCCGGCCTGGTGGCGCAAGCAGTTAAGTGCGAGCGCCCCGCTGTGGCAGCCCGGGGTTCACTGGTTCGGATCCTGGGCGCGCACCAATGCTTGTCAGGCCATGCTGTGGCAGCGTACCACATAAAGTGGAGGAAGATGGGCATGGATGTTAGCCCAGGGTCAGTCTTCCTCAGCAAAAAGAGGAAGATTGGCAGATGTTAGCTCAAGGCCCATCTTCCTCATAAAAAAAGAAAAAAAAAAAAAAAGAACTACCAGGGGAGCCCACTGGGTGACCTTGGAATAATGTCCAGAGAAGGCTGCTCCCCCACACATGCCAAGTGTGCCCCTATTTATCCGAGGGAAGTGGGGGTGGAGGGCAGGGGTCCTGACCCGGCTACCGTCAGGCCTCAGCACCGTCATGGCCGGGCGCAGGGTGTGGTAATCTGAGACAGATTCAACCCCGTGTGCAGGGAGCCTCAGTAACACAGAGGGCTGGCCAGACTCATTTCAGATCTCACCTCCACACGGCTGTCCAGCTCCTCTCCAGCAAGGTCGCACTGCACGGCCCTCTCCAGCGGTTCTGCGGCAAGCGTCACCGTGTGCTGAATGCGTTCGAGCATCTGCTTTTTGTCGGGATCCGTCGCCTCGTTTAATTTTACTGAAAACGGCTACAACCACAAGGAGGTGTCAATCCTATAAGACACCGCCCAGCAAACCCTGCCTTCAAAGGGGACTCAACGCAGAAAAGACCAGCTCTTCCCACTGCGTGCCGCCACAGAGAAGTGTGTGTCTTTGAGAGTGTCATCCTAGCTCTCCCAAGCGGGAGGGCGGTAGCAAAGAGAGTGCCACCCCCGAGCCAGGCAGTCCTGGCGCTGTGGCCTCCTCACAGGACGCTAGGCAGGGCACATGACCTCTGTTTCTCTGGCGTAAAGTGGGTGTGAGAGCAGCACCCCTGAGGCTGCGCTGGGGACTACATGAGATGTCATCTAGGGACTTTGAGAGGCGCCGCCAGCCACCGCCATCACGAAGGCACCACAGCCTAGTGGGCCCCGCCTTGTTGGCCTAAAAGATTGCTAAGCTCTAATTTTATTCCTATTTTTTTCTTTCAGAGACAAAACGCTATAAGCACACCAGTAATTATTACTGTAATTGCTAAAGATGGTAATTATTGAAAAGAATAAAATGACTTATTCTAATCTGACTACATAATACAATAATTTGTAACACTGTTTCTTCAAAATTAAAATATTAAATTTGAAAGAACTAATTTCTCCAAATAATACTGAAAATTTCCACTATTACCAATTTAAGAAGCTTGGCACAGCTTCTCCATCTCAGTCAAAAGTATTTGACTTGGTTGTGACCTCATGTGGAAGAATCGATAGCAATGTTAGAAGCATTTTACAGGTAAGTGTAGATCAGCAGCATGGTGACAAATCCTGACATCTTCCCATTAGTGGCAGGAAGAGTCCCCTGATCCACACCCCCGTCCATGCGTGTCTTTCCTGGCGACTTTTCCCAGGGGCCGGGGGACCACGTCAATCAAGACTTTGGTGACCCCTGATGGAACTGGCTTTAGTGCCGTACACTCTGTGAGGCCTACCGAGGACAGCCACTACTCTAGGGACAGTGACAAGGAACGGCCGAGGGCCGAGACCAGGAGTCAAGGAGAAGACAGCGAGGGGCCCACCTTTAGGGCGGTGTGAACGTCCTCCAGGAGCTGTGCTGCCCGTGGCTTCTGCTCCCGATACTGCTCAAACAGGTAGTTCTGCCGGGCCCTCTTGATGATCTGGGAAGAGCAAAGGGAAAACGTGGGGTTACGGCCAGAGCCCGCCCTCATATCTGTGACTGAGGGGCAACCGTGGGCCCCAGCCGTGGACGCCATTGATGAGCACGAACACCACCCTCCATCTCCCAACTACCCAGCAGGGCCCGAGGGCCACACCTTCCGGTGAAGACTATTCTACTTCGACCTTTCTGATGTGGAAGAAACACGCCGGTCCCCAGCTTCCTATGCAGTGCCACACACAAAACTACATGCTCCCACAGATCCTCCTTCCGCGAAGCCCCATGGGGTATTAACATTTAATCAACCTGGACCCAGAACATGCAGGTTTCCAATAGCATCTAAACATCTGAAAATATGATAACATCGTTTGCATAAACTGTCATACTAATTCATTGAGGGGTTTCCATATAATATTTATTAGGTCAAGCCCTGAGCTAGTTCAAGCCTACCTTATTTTATCTACTTATTCAAAAGTCATGCCTTCCTTTCTATCATCCATTGTTTGTTTTTTTTTTCCGCTGAGGAAGATTAGCCCTGAGCTAATATTTGCACCAATCTTCCTCTACTTTATACGTGGGTCACTGCCACAGCATGGCTGACAAGCGGTGTAGGTCTGCGCCCAGGATCCAAACCTGCAAACCCGGGCCACTGAAGCAGAGCATGCCAAACTTAACCACTAGGCCATGGGGCCAGCCCCTCATCCCTTGTTTTTAAAATTTAATCTTGAAAACTCCCCTTACCTTATCATCAATGTCTGTGATGTTCATGCAGTAAAAGACGTCAAACTTGAAGTAATCCCTCAACACTCTTCTCAAGATATCGAAGGAGATATAGGACCTAGAGCAATGAAAAGACACACCTTTCCAAAGGGTGCACTCTGCCCATCATCTTGGCACTGCAATTAACACACGAACAAGGAAAAGGATTCTGTGGCATTTCCCCCACAGCCAGCTGCTCTTATTTATTTATTTATTTTTTTTCCCCCAAAGCCCCAGCAGATAGTTGTATGTCATAGTTGCACATCCTTCTAGTTGCTGTATGTGGGACGCGGCCTCAGCACGGCCAGAGAAGCGGTGCGTCGGTGCGCACCCGGGATCCGAACCCGGGCCGCCAGCAGCGGAGCGCGCGCACTTAACCGCTAAGCCACGGGGCCAGCCCGCCAGCTGCTCTTAATACATGACACCCTGAGACCACCATGAGGTCACCACCCACTCGGCCTCAGGTCGAAGTGTCTGGGAAACATCCCACTGGATGCAGGATGAGGAAAACTTTAAGGTACACAGAAAAAAGTGTGTGGGTACAGCCCTGGATATCAACAACAGGGCTGCGAGGTGCTGTGTTTCTCGGCTGTCAGTATACTCTTATTTTCCTACAGTGAATATGGATTCTTATGAAATGAAAATTTCTATCTTGAAATTAAGAGAAAAAAGTTCAGGGTTGATTTTCCCATGAGGGCTCAGGAGCTGAGAGGCTCCCTGCGGGGCCCCGCCCGTGTGCACCCCCCGCCACGGGCCCTACCTGGCGTGCCCCATGTGAGATGCGTCGTAGACGGTCGGCCCACAGCAATACCATGTCACCTTTTTCCCATTTTGAGGTATAAACACGTCCTTTGTTAGAAATGAAGGCATGACAGTTACGAGAAATGCAAGAGGCGCTGCGCAGGACCACCCCAACCAGCCACAAAGAGCCCACTGAGGTTTGCTGGTTTATATAAAATCCAGCAAAGATTGCTGTTTAACTAAAAGAAGTCACAAAGTCTGGGGGAGGGGGATCCCAATTAGACTCTCGATGCCAGGTTCCCGCGGACGAGGAAGCCCTCTTCCTCCCTGGGCTTCCGCTCCTCAGAGGAGGCTGGTGGTGGAAGAGAGGCACGCGGTTGCTTTTGTCGGAATGCTGCTTAGTTACCAACAGCAGCAGCAGTTAACGTTGATGGAGCACCTAAGCCCTGGGCTGAGCACTTAGGCTGACCCACACTTGCTCCTAGAAACAATCAGAGGAGGTAGGTGCTGCTGTTTTCCTTTCATAGATGAAGACACGGGTTTTGAGCAGCTGACCAGGGTCCACGCCCCAGAAGGAGCCTGGCGCAGAGGCCAGGACCGCTCAATCAAGGTGCTGTGCGCAGCTGCTCTCCACACCGCCAGCTGAATGGTCCAACAGTGTCGGACCAATTCAGGGGCTGCTGTCTTCAACCAGGTCCATGAGGGAGACCCTGTCTCCCTGTCTGCTAAGTGTGCCTGCTGAGGGACATCCAATCAGCCCACGGCTGGAGCCCTGCTGGAAATCTCTGGAGCCACTGGCCATGCTGAGCAGAACAAACCAAGCAAACCCCATTCAAAACCTGCTCGAAACCTGCTCAGCTCCCAGCAACACTGAACAGGTCCGCCGTGCTGCCAGTTCTGCTTGGCTTGCACTGTGACATCTGCTGCCACCACGTGTCCTCTCTGAAAGTATGCCACCACTTGGCTCGGCTCTGAAAGACCATGAGCATTTACCCTTGGGCAGGGCTCAAGAGCCTACTCAGGGTGCTCCCCGCCTACACGCCAATGGGCAGGTGTCCCTGTGAGGCGTGACATGAGTGTGTCCAGTGTCAGACAACAGCTCTGCCTCGGGCCACACAGAGAACACGTGGTGAGTAGCTGAGGGATCTCAGACCCGGAGTGATGGCACACCAGGGCCCGCCAGGATGAACAGACAACAGTGTTGTGTTTTAGAGCGTACGTGGGGCTCTGACAGAGCCGTCTTGGCCCCGCCCCCGTGATCCCTCCTTACCTTATTCCGGGTGAGGCTGTTGTAAAGGCGCAGCTTGCACGGCTCGGACCGGGCGGGAGGAGACCACTGAGGCTGCACCCGCCGGCCTTTACCTGCGAGGGCAGAAGAGCAGCTGGGTCACGGGAAACGCAAGTCACACTGCACCTTGGTTTTTACGATGGAAATATTATTTTCAGCGAAACATGAAACAACATTAACGCAAATCTCTGCCAGCAACACCCTTGTCAAATGCAACTGCTTCTCTATTTTGCTTCGTCACACTCTGGCAGCAATGAATCCTACAACAACCCCAAAACGCCAGCACGGCATGACAGCGCCTGCACGAGGTGTCCGTGCCCGCTGCATCCCGCTGGTCTTCAGACACGTGCCCTCCTGCTCCCTCTGTGTGCAGAGCGCTGGACACAGCTTGTGGGTCAGAGGGAGGCGCGGGCCCTGCAAACACGCGGCTCACACTGCTGGAGTGTAACGCAGTATATAACTCGGGAAGACAGCCCTCGTGGAGGCCTCGTGGAACATAGGCCACTGCCAGGCCAGGTCAGAAACAGCTGCTGGCTCAGGGCCACAGAAAGTCAGTAAGAACAGCCGCCAGCCCCTTATCTCTGTCAGACGTGGGTAAGAGAGTGGCTGGCTCCCCACTCAGTTCTGGTCCCCCGTGCCCTGCAGCATGCAGGCGGCTCCCTAACAAGATCCTGATGCAGACACTCATGTTTGGGCTTCACATGGGTTCTGGACCACCTTTGGAAACAGCCCAGGGTCCTCCCCACACTGGTCCTCAGGGGCTCATGGAGTCAGACCTCATCCATCACCTTCTTCTTGGCAGCCTCACTCTCCTCCTGCTCTTGCCACTACTATGGTCTCCTCCTTCTCGGCCACCCCCCGTCCTCGAGTCTTAGGGGCTGCCCTGCTGCTCTGCAGGCCCCCAGGCCCAAGTTTCCAGCTGAGCAAAGGCAGTCTTTAAACAGTCTGTGCTAACCAAGAAGGTGATTATTCCCACCCCATGGCTGTCTGTGACGTTTCAACCACTCCCGAACCCAGCTGCACCCCGAACCCAGCTGTCCCCCTCCGCTGTGCACAACCGAAGGCACGGCTGCTGCGCCACGCCCGCCCCAGGACGGGCCCCCGAGGTGGAGGCCTCGGCACTGCCTGCATCCCCAGCTCACCGAGCTGCCCTCTCTGGGTCCATCCCGGCCCCACCGCTGCCTCTGTCTGCAGAGGGATTCTCTTTCATGTGGACAGTCTGCCAACAGGTGAGACCCTGCACAAGCATCCTCGAATCGATGTTGAATGCAGCCAACGGATTGCTACACGCTGCCTCCCACCAGGAGTCACAGAGCAGCCAGTCCTGGGCTCGGCCATTTGCCCACGGTCACGTCAGCCAGACAGAGGATGTGCATGACGGACAGGCGAAGGGGTGAGGAGGAGGAAGCTGCTGTGTGTGCGCTGTGTGTGTGCGCGCGCGCATGCGTGCCCGGTGTGTGTGCCTGCGAGAGCCAGCGGACAAGGAGAGGGGCAGGCAAACGGGGAGAGAGGGAGACAGGCAGCGCTAAACAGGAGCGCCTTACTTGGGGTGCGTGCCGGCAAACTCACAGGTTCTACTGCCTGGCAAAGCCCAAGTTCTTACTGAAACACCAAATGCTCACTGAGGTCAGGTACGAGTCTTAGAGGTTCATTTTAAACGCAGCAAATGCCCCTGAAGGAAACTCACAGTCCACGGTGTGATGACGTTCAGTCTGCCGCTTTATGACTCCATCAATCCCCTCCCTCACTTAGACACTGTAACTCCATCTGGGACAACAGGGGACGCCGGCCAGAGCTGCCACACACACTGATGTCAACCAGACGACCACCAGCAACCATCCTGTTAAGCAGGAAGGGCTCGGGGTTCACAGGACTGAAGGCCCATCCGAGAAGACTTGAGACAGCTGGTGACAGGACACAGCTGAGGGCGCAGCCCAGAGAGCCCGGCCAGCGGGACACGGTCCAGGACACTGGGCACACTCAGGCTTTCTAGATCCCCAAAGGGCTGCTACTGCCGCACAGCTGGTGACGGGCTCAAGGAAATTTGGCATATACAAATTCCTATTTTCAAAAGGGGAAAACTGGGAACTACTACACAAGGACCTTTGACTTAATAGGAAAACACTTTCACTAGAGTTCCCTCACACAATTAACAGCCCCTGCCATGGAGGGAGGGAGGAGAAGGACTTCACAGGGACGTAGGGTTGTCGGCCACAGAGGAGAGAGCAGCACTGAACGCTTCTATTCCTACACACGTGGCCCCTGCATCAGATGGACCCACACCTGCTGGGGATTCTGAGCACGCTCTCAGGCTCCTTCCAGTGGGGACGGGAGTGGCGGGTGGCAGAGAGCCCCTGGGAGGAGGGGCCATCTGGGCTGAGCCCCTCTCTGGGACACAGGACTCAGCAAGGCTGGGGCCTTGAGTGGAGTGGACCTACCCTGCTGGGGCCGCAGAAAGGAGGCAACGAGGCAGGGAGGGGGTAGGAGAAGGGACAGAGGGGCAGGGGCAGGCCCACGTCCTGGGAAGGGGCTTAGGTAGAGTTGTGGTCTTTCTGTGTCTGAGAAGGTCCCTCGGGCTACTGAGGCCCATGGCCCAGGGGAGAGAACACGGAAGGCACGAGGGAGGCACAGGGACTCAGACTGGGGGGTCAGCAGAGGGGAAGGTGACAAGCTATGATGTTTGGTGCTGACAGGATGCCCAGCAGGGAAGGACTCTTGAGCAGGAGCAGGGACTCGGAGAGAAGGCAGACGGGGCACTGGGGAGCGAGGGGCTGGAAGAGGTGGCCTTCCCACCCAGGACAGGACTTCAGAGACGTCTGAGACGGGCAGCTGCTCCGATTCTGGCGGCAACGTGGGGAGGCAGACGCTCGGCTACTGCCATCCAGGGACGTGGACATCGGACTCTGAGGGTCCTGGGACCCGCTGGAGGCACAGGCTGACAGGCAGCAGTGCCAGGCCCCAGCCCCAGCTTGCAGGCCAGCTGGCCGACCTAACACATGCCATCCCCTGGGCACAAAAGGTCCCTGGTGGCCTCCTAGGTGGCACCAGTGACGAAGGGACTTGGAAATGGAAAGAGGCAGGATAATCGTATCCATGCCGCCCAGGTGCCTCCCTCCACCTGCCTGAGCCTGTCTGGAGCAGCCTCGTGAATCAGCAGGGTGTCGCTACGCCTCGAGTGGCCTTCCTTTCCGGGGTTAAAGGCATTTGCAGAAGCACAGACTCATTTTTATCTCCTGATCCTGAAGCTGACGTGTGTCAACATCAGTCTTGCAACAAGCTCCCTCAATGGAAGATCAGACAGGCCACTGCCAAGGTGGCGAGCCTCAGATTCTCCCTTATCTCTGCCCTCGAAGGCTGTGCCATGGGAGCTGGGACCTAGGGGGACAACCTGACGCCTGAGCCCTTCAGAGAGAACGTGCCTGACACCAAGACGTCACCTGGGTCACTGTGCTGGACCCACAGGGAGAAGATGACCTACAGGGCAATGCTCCCACCCTATGCTGCAATCCTCTTCCTGCAGGATTATCCAGAAAACCAAAACACACCCCTACCCTCAGAGAAGGGATACCCCATCTCTGCCTGTTACGGCAGGGGGACCAGCGGACCGGGCCAGCAGTACAGGCGCTGTGGAATGTTCCACATGCCCCACCTGCAGGAGTCTGGAAAAGGCCCCCAGGGGGCTGCCCAGTCCAGCGGGGACCAGAGACAGCATGCACCCACCCCCTGTGTGAAGGTGGGGAGTGCCCAAAGCCCCGGGCAGGACTGAGCTGTCTGAGGGCATCGGGCCGTCATGGAGGAAGTACCCTTGGATGACTCATTAGATGACGTGAACTGAGCCCTGACTCTCCAGAAGCACCCCCAAGACAACTGGGGCCACGCTGGCACAGACGCACCAGCACTCCCCAGATGGAGCGAAAGCCATGCAATGATTTCATCTCAAAGCCGACAAATGACTTATTTCTGATTTTCAGCAAGTTCAAAGCAATTAATACTGCTTTAGGATTTAACAATCCTAAATCTGGCGGACAAAGACACGGCAATATTATGGAAAGAATAAACAAAAAGAACCAAGTCAAATCAAGCCAGGCAAGGGGTTAGGGGAAAATGCCAAGGCAGGAGCACGCGGCCCGGCCCTGCTGGACCCCTGGGCGGCACGGGTCCCGGGCTCTGCACTCGCCCCCAGGCAGCTCCGCGACAGTGACCGCAGGGAGTCTTGCTCCTCCAGAGTCAGCTTCTAACCTCTACTCAGGGAGCACTGGTCAGCCCAGCGGGCCCCCTGCTCGCACGCGGTGACAGGAGCCAGCGCTGTGGGCTCCTCCAGGGCACCGCTGCCACCAGCGCCACACACGGGGCAATGGAGGAAGGCCCTGACCTCAGAGGTGGCTGCCGCTGCGAGAGGTTCTAACGGCCGGGAAGGCCACTCTGCTACTCACTTGCTTGGAGCCCACTGGGCTCGCCTCTGCCTCGGGGGCTGCCCAGGATCGCTTCTATGTGCCTGAACCAGCGAGCCACGTGGAAAAGCCGAGCGTCGGAGGGAGGGGCTGAGAGCTGCCTGAAGGCGTCCACGTCTGCCTGGGACAGTGAGTGTCCCTGCACATAGCTACGCGTGCTGAGGTGCTCGTCCAGGGCCTGCACCCTGGCTGCCTCGTCACTAATGCTCAGGATGCACCTGTAGTCGGGAGCTGCAAAGACAGAGGCACATGGCGTCAGTCAGGGGCACAGGGGCCTTGGGTGAGAGTCCAGAAAGACGCAGAGGCCTGGGTGTCAACTTTCCCGCATATGAAACGTCCAGAACAGGCAAGTCCACCGAGACAGAACGCAGATGGGTGGCTGCCTGGGGCTGGGGAAGGGGGAATGGGGAGTCACTGCTGACGGGGAGTGACTTCAGTTTGGAGTGATGAACGTGTTCTGGAACTAGACAAGGCAGGTGGTTGCACCACACTGCAAATGCACTAAATGCCACTGAATTGTCCACTTTAAAATGGTTAATTTCATGTTATGTGAATTTCACCTCAATTGAAGAAAAACTCAAAATAAACACACACACACAACCCCTTTTCTGCAGAGGCACACCTCTGGTCTGGGCCTTGGGAGGGCTGGTGCTGACCAGTTCCTGGGTGGCCCACGGGGGTGGGTGAGGATGCAGAACCCTTGGCCCTAGCGAGCCCGTCCAGACCCCTGCACTAGATGGCTTCCAGCAGCCGAAGGCTGTGCTCCTAGGAGGACGGCAGCCCCGGAAACGCCTGCCTGAGATAGCCCAAGCTGCCTGGAGAGCTGGCTGTGCTTGTCCACAGCTGACAACGGGCCTGGCCTGCCCTCTCTCAGAGCGACGATGATGACAGAAAAGGGCACAAGGCCCTGACACTCACCACCCCTTTGTGACTTTTCACCCCTGGACTCTACTGGGCCTCTCCCCCTCCCCTCCCCCTCCTCCCCCCTTTACCTGGCCCCTCACCCCTGCCTCTGCAGAAATCCGACCCCCTCAGCTCTTCCTACTGTCAGTCACTAAGTAAAACCTGTTCTCACTGCTTTAACTAATGTCTGGCTGTGTGCATCCCTGGCCACAGCCTGGCTGGAGGGGCACAGACCCAGCCCCGGCAAAGCAGGGAGGCAGAGGCAAGTCGGGTCACACCAGGCCCTTTGGCTGTGGGAAGGAGCCCAGTTCCTGAGCCCATGAGTCTGAGCAGCATCTAAGCCTCGCTCACCCCAGTTATTTTAGCTTAATTTTCTGAGGGAATTGTGCTTGTCCCCTTCCACACAGATGCCCTCTCAGCCCGGGGCCCATTCGGCCTAGGAGTCAGCTCAGAGTGGGAAAGGATGGGCCCGTCCCCTCTCGCTTTGCCGGGCACAGCTGCCCTTCCTGGGCACAGGGCAGACACCCTGACACCCAAGCCCTTCAGAGCGAGCTGTCTGACACCATGAGGTCACTGGGTCATCGTGCTGGACCCACAGCCACGCCCCCTCCTCTGACCCTCTTCCTCCCCATCAAAGTTTACCTGCCGGGACCAGGAACAGGAAAATCACCCCAAACAAGCCCACACACCTCCTGAACACAGACAGCAAAGTGTGTGGGGGGGGAGCAGCTGCACACACAAATGCCTTTCTGCACCTGCGTCCACTGTGGGGCAAGCCTCCTCTCAGGTCCTGCCAACACCTGACCTCCCAGACACGGTGGGGTCAGCAAGGATGGGCGGGAACCAACCAAGAGAAGGACAAAAGCCAGCAGCGTTTTCCAAGCTGCTGCAAAGTGAACTACCCAATGGTCTGAGGCGGCCCCACGGGAGGGGCGGTGACTCCCCAGGGCCCAGCCTCTGGGACGCCAGCTTCCCGCACATGTCCTGAACCCCGACCTCTTCATCTACAGGAAGGGTGTGGGCGCCAAGGGCAAAACTCTTCCTTGAGCTCTCAAATGGATGCTGTGCTTCACACAAGGCCTTCCAGAAAGACCCGCCTGCTTCTCTCTGCACTGTACCCAGGAAGCTCCAGCACGGAGTCCCATCTCATCTGACACCAACAGGACAGTCACCCACTCCACGTGGCCACAAGGTGCCACTCCTTCCCACACCCTTCCGTCTTACTCTTTGCACATGCCCCTTTACAAATCACCCTCAGGACCCCCCACGGCCAACCCACGGGACAGTCCAGGGCCTCTACCTCCAACCATATCCGGAATCCAGCCCCTCACCACGGCGGCCACGCTGGGCCCAGCCCCTCTCACCGAACCCCTGTGCTGCAGGCCACTCCTTGGGCATGCTGGCTCTGCACAACAGAGCGGCCCTGCTGAGAAGGCGAGACCACAGACTCCTCCTCTGGACCCCCACCTCACACAAGCCCAGTCCTTACACCGGCCTCAAGACAGCCCCATGTGGGACCCCCATGCCTCTCTGACTTCAGCTCCCGCCCCTACTCACGCCCCCCTCACTCTAGCCACACGGGCCCCTGCTTACCCCACAAGAGCCTGGTCTGCTTCTTTTTCAGGGTCTCTCATCCCACCCTCTCTGCCTAGAATGCTCCCGCAGACATGGCCAGGCTCCCTCCCTTCCTCAGGCTCTGCCTGGTGTCTCCTTTTCCAGTAGGTCTTCCCGGACACTGTTCCAAATGACCACCAGCCCCCGGGGTCCCAACCCCTTCCTGCTTTACTTCTCTCCAGAACACTTATTCCTAATTCTTGGTCCTTCTTTCTTTCCTTTACTCTCTGCCCTGTCCCCGGTAATTCTGGTCTGCTTTATTTGCTCAGCATACATCCTCAGCATCTAGAACTAAGCCTGGAACATTCTAGACACTCAATAAATCTGCAGGATAAATGAATGAGCGAGCAGCAGAATGTTATCTCAAAGTGCAGCACTGCCCGTGATGGGCTGGGTTTCACTTGTCATTCTGGGGCCTCATGAGCCCTCTCCCGGGAAGCGCCCCAGCACACAGGACCAGGGTTGGGACCCAGCTGAGTCTAGAGTTGCTTCTAAGGCCCAATGGCTTGCTCAGCTGGAGCCTGCTGCCCAAAGGCACACCTCTCCAGGGGGTGCTGCTTCTGTTTCACGCTAGACCCACCAGAGGAACAAGCCACTTTTCACTTCAGGTCTTGGAACTGTCAAAGGAAGCAAAGGGAGACCCAGAGGCGGACCCCTCCCTGCTGAAGGTGCCAGCAGAGGTCCTGGGGAACCCACGAGGGCCCCTGAGTAGCTGCCGCCCCCAGCTCTCCTTCCTTTCCCTGAGCAGGTGGCTCTAAGGACCCAGCCCGAGGGCTCATAGGGAGCAGCCCCGTCATCACAGGCCCCGTGTCCGAGTCTGCCTGAGACAGGGAAGGAAGTTCCAGGTGGGTCTGTGCCTCCCACTCTCCTATGGAGGGGGCCCACCCTCGTGACCCCCGCCTCACAGCCACCAGGGTGGAGACTCTCTGACAAGACATGCTCTCTTCCCACTGAAGATGAAACCCAGGGAGAGGAAGGTGGCACCCAACAGGCCAGTTCTGGGCACCCCGAAGCCAGTGCCCAGGAAAACCGAACTAAATCGACGTCAGACTTCTCTGAAGTCTTCTGCAGAGCACCTTCCTCCCGGGGAACTTCTGTTCACCTGGCGACACTCCTCCCGCAGCTGGGCAGTCTGTCAGGTGGCTGCTGCCAGCGCTCCTCTTTTACGACAAAGAAAATTAAGTTCACTAAAGAAAAATCTGAGGACCTGCCTGAGGTGTAGACAGAGCCGGGCATGGGCCACATCCCAGGATGGGTTGGCTGTCCTTCAGAAGCTGTTCCCCCAACGCTGCCCCCACACGCTCCCTTCCCTATCTCCGAGCATCTCTCTTGTGCAACTGTCTGTGCCAGGACCGAAGGCAACGGGAGGGAGGGGGAATGAGCAAGAGATGACAGCACCACTCTGAGAAACAACATCAAGATCCTACCCACCCCGAAGCCCTGAACAGCAAGAGACAGAGAGACACTCTCCGGCTCCAAATGTCTTCCAGTGAACAGAGAAGACAGCCCAGAACTCGTCCGACACTGACACTGGCCATCTCTGACGAGCGGGGTACAGGTGGTTTTATTTCCCTTTTTTCCCCACCGCTCATCTTCTACCTTATGTTATTTTTATGATGAGAAAAACATGTAAAACGTTCTAACTACAGATGGCTTTAATGCACTGGTACAGTAGTTCAGGGAACTTCAGGCGGCTAAGCTGCTCAGGAGGCTGCCCTGTGGGGACCAGCAAGGACTCCGGGGGCTGCCGCCTCCTCCGGTGGGTTAAACAGGCTCAGAACAACACACGCCTTGTAAAGCCGCTGAGCATTAGGCGAAATTACACTTGTAAAATGTTTAAAATACCTCCTGGCACACAGCTAGCACCCAGTTTACCATTATTATTATTATAATCACTCCTGTGTTATCATTATTGTATTTGCCCCGGAGGAGTTTACCCAGGCGTTACACACACATTTAAAATGTGCCTTGTGGAGCAGCCCAGACCTTCAAAAGGGCAGGCTCTTCCCAGGACGGGAGGCACAGTGCCCAGGGAGCGGTAGATGACAGGCTTCCAGGCCCGGAGGCAGACAGGCACTGGGCTAATTGCAGCAGCTGCACGGAAGCGTTTTTGAGGAAACAAACACAAACAGGCCGGCTTTCAAGTGGTCATGGCTCTGGGCCAGACTGTAGTCTGGTCCTCGGCTGGCGATGCCAAGATTAGATGAGGGCTCCCAGGCAGGGGACGCATCTGCGACGGGGACCCCCACCTTGGAGCCTGTGCACACATTCGTGCAGAGAGCAAACTCCCACTCGGCGTCAATGTGGAGGGAACGACCACTTGTCAGGTCAATCTGCAGCTCCAATCAGAAACATATCATGGGAGAGACACCTTCTGATGCTGAGAATGTTCTAAACACGGACCGTGACCACGGTGTAGGAAGCTGAAGTCTTTCTAAGACGTTTACTGAAATCACACAAACGCAAGAACCAAAGGCACATCAAATGAACCGCAGTCCTGGTGTGAAATGATAAGCCCATCGCCTCTCCCTCCCCCTGGCTCCTTCCCATCAGCACTGAAACCTGCTCTCCGGGTTCCTTCAACAACCTGCAGTCTGCCTGCTTCCCACCCACCTGCCCTCCTCTGCTCCGAGCTAAGCTGCCCGTTCAGGTATGTCCCGGAGCCTCAGCAGCAGCGGTGAGCTCCCAGAGGCGCACGTTCCAGGCCCACCTGAGACCTTGGGAATCAGAACCTCTGGGTGCGCCAGCAATGGGCAGACACAAGCTCCCCAAGGGTCCTTGCACTGCACCAGGGCTTTCAAACTTTGGTGCACTAAGGAGCCCCAGGCAGCTCGCAGAAGTGCAGATCCCTTCACAGCAACTCTGCCTTCCTTATAAGCTCCCAGGCTGGTCGGGTTCTGTTTTGAAGACCAGCCAGCCTTTGCTGGGGTCTGTGCCCTTTACTCACTCCCTTTTCCTCAGATGCTCCTGCAGCTTCCGGGACCCCGCCTTCCACAGCGGCTCCTCTCCCTGGGTCCGCTCCACATCATTTCCTGTGGGGACTCCCAGCCTGCCCAAGTGGCTCTCAGAAAGGGGACTGGAAAACGCCTCCCAAATGCATCCTGTCCTCACACGAATCCCGGGGAGGAGGGCCACGGGCACCCCTGCTCCCCATCCAGCTGGAGGCAGTGCTGCCCACTCCTGGAGTCCAAGGCCCCCTCCCACAGGCCCAGGGCTCCTGATACCCTCTCTAGCCTCCACCTCTCTCCTAGCAGCAGCCCCTGAAGTCCAGCTGCCCCTGAGGTGACAGGCATCATGTGTTGCCCCCAAACCTGGGCACAAGTCCCGAGGAATGGCATGGCCATCTTCCCTACTGGCGCTGAAGCCTGGGCACCTTCGTTTCTTACTCCCACATCACCCCCGGCACTGATCCCAGTCCTCCCGAACCTGCCCACTTCCCACATGCCCACGGCTGCCCTTGGCCCAGGCCACCACCTTCTTGGCTCCTGGTCTCCCCGCCTCTGTCCACTCTCCTCCTACCCATCCTCCACGTGGGGAAGAGGGCAGACGATCCTTCCAAAACTCAGAGGCAAGACCTAAATTCTGAAAATGTGCTCAAGGCCCTTGCAGACTTGGCCTTGCGGCCTATCTCCAGCCCTCCTCTACCCTCTGGCCTCAGGAACTTGCCGGCAGCCACCTCGTCTTCAGGTCTTAGTGCATGCAGTGGTCTCTGCCAGGACCCCCACTCCTCTTTCTTCCTCTAGGCTCAACTTCCACGCCTCTCAGGGGCCTGCCCCTGCCCTTCCTCAGGAGCAGAGTGCTGGGGACTCGTCAGGCCCAGTCCTCCAGCTCAGGCTCCAGGACTGGGCCCGACCAGCGGACTGCAGCCCCCCGCTGCCGCTTCCAGCCCTGGCCCAGGAGAGCCTCTCATGTGGTTCCCTCCACTCCCTCCTGCGCGTGGGACGGCTGGCAGGCGAGGACCAAGCCCAGGTTCTGCAGACCGTGGAGGCACAGAGGGAAGGAGCCTGGGCTTGGAGCCACCTGGCTGGATGCAGCCCACCTGGCAGCAGGAGCTCCGGGAAGTGACCAAGAGAGGACCCGCCTGTGTAACCCTCGGAGGCATTGGTGTTCCCTGGTCCAGGGCTAGCCCACCCAACACTACCATGCCTCAGCAGACATGCATTGCCCTTCACTGCCATCACCTGTTTACCCAGTTCCCCTCTGGACAGAGAGCCCACGAAGGCCGAGACCGCTCGACCTGTTGTATCTCCAGGGCCGAGCAAGTGTCTGGCAGAGCAGGTGCTTAATGCACATTTACTAAATAGATAAATAAATAAAAAGTGACTGACCTATTTCAGTAAACCTTTTTGAACCACTCAGTGACAATTTGCCAATGAAATAGCAGATATGCTTTCACATGGGATTTTTATTTTCCTGTGTCTTTCATAGACCTTTGGTTATTACGAGTATCACAACCTGCTGCCCCGATGACAAGTAGGTGATCGGTGGCACCAGGATGTGGAGCATGGACACTAGGAACGGCTTAATCTCCACCCCAAGGGCACCATCTATTATGACTCTTAAAAATTAAATGTTGAGAAACATGAGTTCATAGACGAGCAAATATTTGTGGTCTGTAAGTATAGACATTTCATTTTTCTTTGGGAAACAGCAAAGCGTGTCCACTTTAGCCTCTGGTCCACCTTGACTCCCTTGGGCACTGGGGCCCTTGTTGTTATTCTGAACAGAATCATAAAAGGCAGCACAGCACAGTGGTTAAGACCCTGCTCCAGTCAAACTGCCCAGGTGGAAGCCTGGCCCCGCCTCTGGCTAGCTGTGCCACCTTGGACAACTCACTTCTCTGAACCTCAGGAATCTCACCTGTACAGGAAGATAAGGGCAGTATCTAGCACAAAGGGTTGCTCTGAGGACTACAGGCAATAACAGATGTATTTAGAGCAGGGCCTGGCACAGACTCATGCCAAGAAAAATGCTAGCTGCAGTATTATTATGAAGACTCCATGAATTAAACTGTATAAAAAATTAAACCTCAAGTCTGACCTAACAGGCAGCCACCACGAGTGCCCGAGTCTGCAGGGCAAGGCCTCTGAGACGAGCTCCCTCCACCCCAGGGGTCCTCAGAGATGAGACTCGTCTTTCTAAGACAACCGGGCCCTGGAGTGGGCGCCATGCCCATGCACCTTCAAGCTACAAAGAAGCTGTAAACCCAATGTCATCGCAGGGGACCAAACAGATGTTCTGAGTCAACTTAGGGAACCTGATCTGAAATAAGAAGAATATTCTAAACGAGGGCCTCCTTGAAAAGTCTGGAACATGGTCACTTTTGATGAACCCAACCTTGGGAATAAAAAGTATTCAGAAACTGGAAACCAAGAATATCTAGAACTCCGGGAGCTATATGAATGAAGCCTTTACCATTTCATTTTTTTTCTTGTGTCCTCAGAGGATGGTCTACGTTCTTGCCTTTGAGGGGAAGCCTACGGACAGGGTGTATAGGGGGTGTGGGGGCAGCAATAAAGGAAAAGAGCAGGTGGGCTATGCCCTGGTGCAGAGCACTGCCTAGAAGATGCTACCCTAAGGTCTAGACTAGGAAAATCTGTCAGCTGTCCAGACAGCCTGGGCGGTTAATCCCAACCTATGTGTCCATCTCCAAAAGCAGGCCAATTCTTATCAAGGCTCTAAAAACCTAAAGCTCTGAAGCAATTAATAAAAACACCCCCAATATGTCATTTATATTCACAAACAAACCAAAAACACACTTTCACTTAGAAAACAACAAAGAAACATCCTGCAGTTTTCCACTTGGACATACATGCCCACCCTGTGCTGGGCACCGGCCTAAGTCTGCACATCTGTTGACTCCTTTAATGCTCACACGTCCTCTGAGGGAGGACGAGTCCCCCGCCGTACTGTGAGGAAGGGGCAGAGTGGGGACCCCAGCCCAGCCGGGCAGCTCCGACTCGGGGATGTGAACCACACTGCTCTTTTACAGGAGTCTGGGTGAACTCAGTGGGCGGCCAGGCTCTGCGGTGGGTGGAGACGACACTGGAATTCAGGCACACCTGTCGGTGGAATGCAGCGTGCCTGGAAGGTGGGTACTAGTGCGGGACAGCAGCCCTGTCATCTGGGTGCCTCCCAAGTCACCAGGTTACCTAGAACCCCAGCGCACCCTAGGGAGCAAGGGGAAAAACAAGGCACCAAAGAAGCCTTGTACAGCCTCAACTGTGGGTGGGGGTGACGGTGTCTCAGAAAAACTCCCATCTGATTTTCTCCAGCCAAAATAAAAACTCTATACACTGCTAATTCTTCCTGAGGAAAGTTTGCTCCAGACTTAGGAATCTGAGCGACAATCTCTGGTCTTTCCCGCACAATCTTGCATGAGGGATAGTGGGAAAAGACCCAGTGCTCTTCGGAGGTCAGCCTGGGGATGCGCTTGTCTACCTGCTGATGACATGAGTGACACGATGGCGGAGCCAGAGCTGCTCACAGAACCTCCTGGGCAGCAATCAAGTGGGGCAATAACGCCCTGACCAGGCAGATCCCAATGGCCACTGTTTGCAGCTGCACTGTAAAACCCCTAGTCCTTTCATGTGTATGTGGGCGGAGGCCACTTCCTCAGCCCCATTTCCTTAAGTGTCAAAGTGTCAGCCTAGGCGCTCTCCGGCCACCCCCGAGATGCTGCCCCGGCTGGGCGGAAACCAAAACAACCCTCCAGCTTTGCCTGGCCCCCAAATCCAGGGGGACAGGAGGGGGCGAGATCCGGCCCAGGGACTAGCCAGAGGAAATACAGAGCCACCTCCCAGGGATGGAGCTCAAGAGGACCTCTGCACAACCCAGTGAGGGCACTGAGGCCGGGGCAGGGTCCCCGCGGGGGACGAGGTGCGAGGAGCGCCGGCCCAGCCAGGGGACGCGTCCGACACCTCTCCCCCCGTCCAGCCTGGGGACGCGCCGCCCTCAGCCCCCGGGTCACCCCTCCAGCTCGGGGACCCGGAGCCCTCAGACCCGGGGTCACCCCTCCAGTCCCGGGACCTCAGACCCGCGGTCGCCCCTCCAGTCCGAAGACTTCAGACCCGGGGTGGTCCCTCCAGTCCGGGGACCTCAGACCCGGGGTCGCCCCTCCAGTCCGGGCACCTCAGACCCGGGGTCGTCCCTCCAGTCCGGGGACCTCAGACCTGGGGTCGCCCCTCTAGTCCGGGGACGTGCTGCCCTCAGGCCCAGGGTGCCCCCCGCCCGACCGCCGCGCGCACTCACCCTGCTCCCCAGAGGAACCTGCCATCGTAAGAATCCCGGAACCGCGGCCGCGGCGACAGCTTCTCAGAATCTGATGCAACCACCGCCCCGGAAGTCCCGCCCCGCCTTCCGGGACACGCCCGGTCGCTAGGCAACCTCCTCGGGCTGCAGACGCCGCCAGCCCCGGGGCATGCTGGGAGTTGTAGTTCTTACTGCGCAGCAGTCGACGCCCTTGAGCATCCGCGGAGCCACGCGTTCCGTGTAGGGCGGGACAAGGCCCGTGACGAGTCGGGGCGTGGGGCGGAGTTTGCAGTCTCGCCGCAGGGAGACAAGCATTCAAATCTCATGCATGGCTGTTAGCACAGCACCAAGTGGTGTGGTGACAAGCCCCAGCGGGTGTTCAAATAGGGCCTCCCAGGGACAGGAATGTGCTAGCCAGGGACAGAGGACTTGTTCTAGAGGCTTCGAAGAAGGGATTAGGGATGGGTGAAAAGTGCATTCCGGGCAGAGGGGACTGTCCTGCAAATGACCCCAGCGGAAAGCAAGCCATTGAGAAATTCAGCATGACTACAGCACCCACCTGAGCAGCCCCGGCATGAGATGGGGCTTGAGGCTCAGGCTAGGGCTAGGGCTAGTGCTTCTTGAAGGATCTTGTAAATAAAGTCAAGAATGGCAGAGACCCACTGAAAGGTTTAGACAGGAGCGAGTGTGACCGGATTTCTGCTTTAGAACCACCATTCTGAAAACTGCTGAGTGGGGTAGGAATGGATTCAGGAAATCGAGACTTGATAGGAAGCCATCTTGATGGTCTGTGGGAGAGTGAATGGCGGACTGGACTAGCAGGGTGAGCAGACAGATCTAGGAGAGCCACAGGAGGCAGTAAATGCTGAGAAGTGAGGGGATAAGGAAGGTGGGGGATGACACCCAAATTTCTAGACTGAGAGAGACTGGGATAGTTGTGGTAGTTACTTTAATGATGAACTGGAAGTTGAAGATGCTTGGCACTGGATGGAAATAAGCAGGCTGACATGCAAATATTTCCAAGGACTGGTGATGTTTGCGGTGAGGATGGGCAGGGTGGGGTTCACATTCCAACTGAGCAATGAATGGGTGGACAGCACTGTCACTCCCAGGATCAGAGATGCCAGGAAATACCACAAACCACGAGAAGAGGCTTCTCTGGCCTCTGATCCCCATTGCGGAGCCCTTCCTCCCACAAATCACATCCTTGGGGCTCCTGCCTTCCTTGTGCATCAGGTCACTTCCCAAGGACGTCACACCCAAGATTGTGCATCCACCAGGAATGAGAGGAAATGTTATTCAAGATATAATTTTATTAGGTAAAGAAAAATTATAAAACTATGTATTGCTAAGATGAACAATCTTTTGGTAAAAAATATTTGGCATCAATAATTTAAAAAGTCCAGGCACTTAAAAAAGTTCTGTGGCTGTCACCATCCCCAGCCCAGCTAATACTGGTTTAGAAAGGTGGGGTCTAGTCTCAATCCAGTCGCATCACCAGGAAGAAGACCCGAGTGATGGTCTGATTCCAGCGCCACATACAGACTAGTGCTGACGGACTGCTCAGAGCAGCTGGCAGGGAGTGGCTTGTCACTGATTTGCTCACACATACTTATGGAGCATGTGGTTAATGCCACACCCTGATCTAGGTCAGGGGGATATCACAGTGACTCTGAGATCAAGGAGTTGGTGAAGGCAGCAAGACAACCACCAAAGCCTCCTGTCCTCAGTGCCTGGGAAGGGGTTCTAAGGAATGTGAACCTACTCAGCACATTAAGTGGTCCCTGGCAGACAAGCTCGCAGCCCCCTGAAATCCACTTAGCAGCAGCCCATCTCTGCCACACCAGCCACAGGCAGCTCCCCGGACTCCCTTGCCCTGGGAGGGAAGCACTCTTGCTTCCATGTGGAACTCACCTCCCCATTGAAAGCGTTATAGAGAATCTATTTAGATAAGGGGCACAGCCCCATCTAGGATTCATGAAATTTCCGATGGGATCAGAACTGGGTAGGACGCTCAGATCCTATCCATTCACGACACTGCTTAAAGTCAAGATCCTGTGCCAAGAGTGTACTCTAATTTGGGGTGTCTGCATGCCTACCTAAAATATTTTCAGCAACCAATCTGTTTATAATATTTTGCAAACATTCACGTAACCCCAATGTGTAGAGGGCAGCCAAGAGTCTAAAAATAGAAGCTTCCCTGCCTAACTTGTTTCTCCACGTGAGGAGCATCTTATGACGTCCTTCCATCAGATTTCCAGGATTCTCGTATTTGCAAATCTCAATGTCATTTTCTTCAAGTCCAATCAATCTCATAAACATCTTCCAATCATTTGGTGGAACCTCACGTTCGAATGCAAGATAGGTCAAACTGGAGACTGAAAAATATAAAAAGAGTTTGTTTACATTTCTGGAAGGTAGGTGTAGCATCCACCGTAACTCTGCTCCCTAGGGGTGCAGGCGCAGAGGTGTCTCCACCTTCCCCGAGGGCTGGGCACCAGCCGGCACACCATGGCCCAGGGCTTGGGAGGCCCTGTGCTACTCCAGCTGATCCCACAGAAGGGACCAGGCCCAGAGGCCAGGAGACCGAGGTCGGGCCATGACCTGCGTGGCTCTCATTGCACCTGTTGCTTATTCATTCCTGGAGCCAATGAGCCGGGCAGAAGGAACCCAGGATCCCGAGAGAGTCGGAAGTCCCCGTGGAGATAAAGAATCTGCTGAGGATCCCCCTGCCCTTCCTCTCCCATCCCACGACACGGGGAGAGAGGCAGTAAGGTGGTTGGCACTGAAAAGGCCACCTGGCATCAGCCGGGGGGGGGCGGTGTTTAGGGTCTGAGACCTGGGGCAAGTTCTGTAACCTCTCTGAGCTTTGGACTGTGTTGCTTTTAAGCCCGTAAAATGGGGTGGTCTCGCAGAGCTATTGGTCAGGATGAGATTATAAAAAGCAGCTGAGGGAGCTGGCCCGGTGGCGCAAGCGGTTAAGTGCGCGCGCTCCGCTGCGGCGGCCCGGGGTTCGCCCGTTCGGATCCCGGGCACGCACTGATGCACCACTTGTCAGGCCATGCTGTGGCAGTGTCCCATATAAAGTGGAAGAAGATGGGCACAGATGTTAGCCCAGGGCCAGTCTTCCTCAGCAAAAAGAGGAGGATTGGCAGATGTTAGCTCAGGCCGATCTTCCTCACAAAAAAAAATTAAAAATAAAAAGCAGGTGATATGCAGCACGTGCTCAATAAATACTCACTCTTGTACCACTAAAAACACAGCATCACAGCCATTGCTAGGGGACCTAGCAATCTAGGTTATGCAAGTACTCCTAACACTCACTCATGTTTTTTCTTAAAAACATGAAGTTTTATAAAATAAAAGCAACATTCAGTCTGTAAGAACCCCACAAAACTTATATTTGACAAATGTCTTTTCTGTCATCAGTGAGTGTGAAAAAGTACATTTCAAATCTACAGGAAAGTTCCCTATAGCTTCGAGGAGGCAGGTGTTCCCCCATCTCAGAAATAAGGACATTAGGCCTTGACATTCACGCCAAACAAGACTTAAGCTGAACAGTCATTATAAGGGAAGAATTTGGATCACTTACAGTCAGAGGACGTGTCTTTTAAAAAATATTTTTGTTTATATTCCTGCAGAGAGAAGAGAATAAAATTGTTCCAGGAGAAGAAATCTGTGTGGCCTCTTCGAGGAATTGTACTCAAATAGAACCAGAAACTGGTTTCTGGTAGGAACAGTAGGGTGGGAGCAAGTGGGCCTCCATGAACCTCAGAAGACCCACGAGTTGGACAGCAGAGTTGGCCCACTGCCTCAAGACAGGTGGCAGAGAGCTCACAGCCCAGCTGTGCCCTCTAGGTCACGCTCCCCAGGACACTGCTTGGGCCCGGGGGTAACACTGTTGTCACAGCTGCCCCTGCTTGGGTGGGCGGGGGTCCTGGGCCCAGCTGCTCTGAGTGTGCCCCCGACTCTTTCCCAGACCCCCCACCATAGGGGGGGCAGGTAACAGTTGAATGCTGTCACCTGGGGTGACCTGTTCTACTCTTGACAATACTAATGGAGAGGACACCTGTCCGCAGAAATGCACTGTGAAGGAATATCAGTGACTTGAATGCCGTTTCCTCGTTCATGGAAATCTGAGCATGTACCAGCGGACTCTGGATACCTTTTAAGGAACTGCTACTACAGACGGCTCCACCCCGCTTCTCCCGAGGACGAGGTTAGGTGCTCTCTTTAGTATCAAGCCGCCTGCTGTGGGCATAAGGCCTGGAGCCTGATCGCAAGGTTCAACCCAGCTCTGCCTCTTGTCCGCTGCAGGCCCGGCCCGTGCCTCGCCCTCTATCCCACAGCTGCTCAGACATAGAACTGGGTGAGGAGGGCTGCACTCTCCTAGCACAGCCCCAGAGGAAGACCCAGGGCCCCCAGCACCCTGCCTGACCCCCAGTGCCTCTCGCTGACATGGGCACAAAGTCCTTACTTTTGCATTTTATTTTCTCAGACTCTTTGGACAATCAGACAAGTCACAGACCATCTCCTTGAAATGATACATTAGGGCACATGACCCACTCTCTCCAGAGTTCTCAACCTCCATGCCCGTGCCAGGGTGCCCCAGGGTCCATGACCTCTGGCACAGGAGCCCCATGATCTCCTCCCTGGCACCTTCCCCCTCAACTCCTGACCTGTGCCCTGCCTGCACGATCCAGAAACAGGGGGTCCTCATCATTCCCCAAACACTGGCTCCGTGCCCCTCTGAGAGGCAGCACACAGTTCCCTCTTCCTGAGGGGCCTTCCTCCCCAGGGCCACTTAGTAGGTGTCTGCTCAGTTTGCCAAATCTTATTCAGGTGTCACTGCCTCGGGACAGCCCCCCTGAAGCCCCACAACAGAGAACAGAGACTGTCACTCTCCGTGCACAGCTGGACACGGCACCTGCTGCCATCCTGCACGGTCCACCTGGTGGATGGGCGTGTGCTCCCCTACTCCCTCCCTGGTCCCTGCAACCCTGCCTTCTGCGCATGCCACGCCTGCCACACAGGAGGCGCTCGGCTGAGGTCTGCTGCACTGACCCCAGAGACGAGTACGCACTCAGGAGGTGGTGGTGTCTACGACGGCGGGCTGGGCCTCCTGGGTCCTGCTGCATTCCAGTCATGGGATGGACACTGAGCCTGAGCGCCCCCTTGGACAGCAGGTTGGGTTGGGGACTGTTATGGGTTGGTTTATGTTCCTCCAAAGATGTGGAAGTCCTAACCTCCACTACCTATAAATGTGACCTTATACGGAAATAGGGTCATTGCAGCTGGTCAAGTTAAGATGAGGTCATTAGGGCGGCCCTAATCCAATATGGCTGGTGTCCTCATAGAAAGGGAAAATTTGGACTCAGACTCGTGCAGCAGGAGAACGTCACGTGAAGATGGAGGCAGAGAGGGGGATGATGCTCCTACGAGCCAAGGAACCCCACAGATTGCCAGAAACCAGCAAAGCCAGGAGGGAGGCCCGGAGCAGCTTCTCCCTCACAGCACAGAAGGAACCAGCCCGCCCACACCTTGATCTCGGACTTCTGGCCTCCAGCACCGGGAGACAATAAATTCCTACTGTTTAAGGTGCCCAGTCTCTGCTATGTACTCTGTTGCAGCAAGCCCAGGAAACCCACACAAGAATTTTATAAGAGCATGCACGCTGGCACTTAACACAGAGCCCTGCACACAGTAAGGGCTCAGTAAGCACAGGCTTTGTTATGATTCAGACCCAACCAATGTCTCACTCACCTGCTCCAGACTACGGAGGGAGGGTGCAGTCTCGGCCTGGCCCTGGAGCCCGCAGGCACCAGGAACATGACTTTGTAGCTCCTGCTCTGGGGCGGCTGTGGCCACCACCACCTGCAGCTCAATGCCTTCCTCGGGGTGCCCAGAGGGCCCTGGGCAGGTCCCGGCCCCAGGCGCCAAGGCTAACCTTTCTTCCTCCAACTCCTGTGTTGTTTCCACACCAGGGGCTGGCCGGTCCCTTTCAGGGTCCATCAGTAACATGTCGTTAGGCTGGCTGCGTTCAGGTGACTAAAGGACAAAAGTCATTGTTTTGGCGAGAGGAACCTGCAACACGGGCTCTTCCCAAGCCTCTTTTAGAGGAAAAAACGCCAAGTGTCTGATAGGGAAGCCAGAGCTGCGCAATTTTAGAGAATACTGTGTGGGGTCAGGTCCTGCTCTGCCACCAACTCCCTGGGGGATGCCAAGACAAGACTGCTGTGGGTTGAAGAGTGGCCCCCAAAGAGACACATCCCTAACCCCCGGGACCCGGGAATGGGACCTTACTTGGAAACAGGGTTTTTGCAGATGAGGTAATACTGGCTTAGAGTGGGCCCTAAATCCAATGACTAGTGTCCTTACAAGGATATTGACTCAAGACACAGAGACGCACGGGGAGAGCACCACGTGAAGACGGGGGTAGTAGAGATTGGAGTGATGCACCTACAAGCCAAAGAATGCTGCGGCTTGCTGGCAACCACCAGAAGATGCAAGGAGAGAGGCAGGAAGGACCCTCCCCCAGAGCCTGAGGGAGCCGACCCCACTGACACCTTCATTTCGGACTTCTGGCCTCCAGAACCGGGAGACAATAAGTTCCTATTGTTTTAAGCCACCTGGTCTGTGAAAATGTTTCGGCAGCCCCAGGAAACCCAGACAAAGCCCTTTGCCCATGTGTTCCTCAGTTTCCATTCAGTGGTCTAGACCAACAGAATTTAAATTATCTTCCAGCACATTCTGGGGCTCCAACAAGGTGGAGGCAGACGCCACCACGTGGCTAGGCTGTGGATGCAGGTGGAAAGGCCTGGGGCTGCCTTGCGCCCGCCCCTGGGATGTCTCCTGGGACTTGGCTGCCATCGAGGACTGAAACTCCCATTAGGCAAATCCCAGGGTGGTACTTACAGGGCTGCCTGGCTCATTTGACTCTTCTGAAAATCAAAAAAAAGACAGAAAGAAAATAATTGATATTAACCAGGACAATGACTTCTATGGGGGAGATGAAGTGCCTTCAACTCACAACAAAGACAGTGGACTTACGCTTCAAGACGCTGACAAACCACGGCAAAATCTGTACCCCTGGAAGACACAGCAGGTGAACTTACACAGCGCACTCACCAGCCCCCGGGGCCCAGCCGGAACCCCTCCCTCCAGAACATGCCCTGGCCGAAGTCTCCCCACTCCCCAGCCGAGGGCACCCTGGACAGCCAGTCTCCAGCCAGCTGAGCTGAGATTCAGGTCTTAAGACCCGTGTGTCAGGGAGTGCGCAGCAGCCGGCTCCCCGCCCCAGAGCTCTGAGCTCAAGCGCCCGAGAGGCCACTTGAGTTAGAAAGTGCAGAGCTGTTTTAAGTGAAAACCCCCGTCCAGAACCTGGGAACACCACGTCCCATTTCGGAGATCCTGAGGTGGCTGCTGATCTATTTTTCTCCAGGACTGACCTAACTCTAATTTACCTTTTTTCTTCAAGTAGTAAACGGGGATGACGATGACGACGCCCACAATGAAGAACCAATACCAGTTTGAGTTTCCTGGAAGGAGGCAAGAGAGAGAATGCTGTAGCAGGGGTCAGCACACTTTCCTCATCTGACTGAGTGACATGCTACATACAGAAAGTCTCCGCTCCTGGCAGTGATGGCGGTGGTGGCGACTCTCTGGGCCCTAAAGGGCTCTCCCGCTGATCAGTGAGTAGTGATGACAGAAACCACAGGGCCTGCAAAGCCTAAACTAGTTACCTTTATGGAAGAGGTTTCCTGACCCATACTGAAGAGATGGAATCAGCCTCTTACCTGGCTCTTGGTTAGTGTCTGTGGCACAAACTGTATCCCTTGTTGCATTGCAAGAGTGAAGGATGGCACCTTTACACCTGAGAGGAAAGAGCGAAGAAACTCTGAGCATTGCTTCTCCCCACCCAGGCCTGGCCCAAAGCATCCTTCTCCCCACCCCCAGGTCAGGGGTTAGGAGGGACCAGCTCCAGCTCCTGGACGGCCCGCCAGGCTTCAGGCAACCAGTGCCTGCCATTTCCCAGGCTATCTGGCCCAAAGAGGCTCAATGAGAGTCAAGCTTGGGAACTCTCTGTGATACATGGGGGAAGAGCCTCCCCGCCTCTCTCTCTGTTCCTGGATAGAGCTGTGTGTGGCTATGAGGACTGGACCAGTTGCAGCCCTATCTCTACCAAGAGGGAAGTCAGCCCGAAGATGAAGCCCACGGAGAAGGGGACAGGCGAGTCGAGAAGCCAGAGGCCTGATCAAACCAGACCTGAAGGCAGCCCTGACTTTGGATCTGTCAGGTTTTTTGCATGTGGCTTTACCACTGCAAATGTCTCCCCAATAAGTCTCCCAAAATCCACGCCCACCCGGAATGAAACCTTATTTGGAAATAGCGTCTTTGTAGATGTAACTGAGTTCAGACGAGGTCACACTGGATTAGTGTGGGCCTTAACGCATGACTGCTGTCCTTACAAGAGGGAAATCTGTACACAGACAGAGAGCAAGTCATGTGAAGATGCAGAGACACAAACGCGCAGGGGAGAAGCCACGCGCAGACAGAAGCAGAGGCTGCAGCGATGAGTCCACAAGCAAGGAGCGCTGGCAACACCAAGAGCTGAAGAGACGAAGAAGGGTCCTTGACCCCAGAGCCTTCAGAGGAAGTGCGGCCCTGCTGACACCTCCATTTCAGACTTCCGGTCTCCGGAACTGTGAAAGAATACAGTTCTGTTTTTTTAAAACCACCTAGCTGTGGCACTTTGTTACAGCAGCCCCAGGACACTCATGCTGCCATGCTGTGCCCGGAGCTCTCTTAGCTCCTCCGTGACTTCCTGTGGCTCCCTCCCTCCCTCCCTCCCTCATCAGGCCTGTCTACAATAGCTGCCCCTCACCCCCTGGCCTCTATTCCTCACGGACTGGTCACTGCATATGTTTGATGGTCTGTCTTCACCACTGCTGGGGCCTGGAGGCCTGCAATCCCACCTGCCAGCCACAGTGGGGCTCGTAATCATTTGCTGAATGACTGAATGAATCAATCAATGAATGAGCACTGACTCAAGGCCAGCCACCAGGCGGAAACATCCAGGTGATTTGTTAGATTTACTCTTCAGGGCACCTGTGCGTGGCAAGCGCTACCACTGGCCCTATCTCACAGATGGGAAACTGAGGCTCTGGGGAGGGGCACCTAAGTAAGTGACCCAAAGCCAAGCCAATGGTGAATGGAGGAGTGGGGGGCCCAGCCCAGGCCTGTCTGGTCTGCCCGCACCCCCAAGGCTGGAACCTTGTGCATCGGAAACAGTTCTCAATGCAGTCCATGGAGTCACAGTAGAAGAATCCCTCTCGGCACTGGCACTGCCGATCGCTGAACGGAGAGCACTCCTTCAGCTCCTCCTGATCTGCGACAGGAAGAACTGAGGGTCAGTCACCAGGGGTGGGACCACGTTCAGCTGCTGACTGGCAGCCATAGAATCTGCATGCACCTTCCCTTCTATAGCAGGAGCGGAGAAGAGGGAACAGCCAGACCATATTCCCCACCATCAGGGTGTCCATGGAGGGGCTGGTGTTTGACTCTGAAACCTGGGGTGTTTAGAGACCAGTGGGACCCCTGACATCTGGGGTGGGGGGACAGATCCAACTCCTCCAACATATCCCCCAATTTTTCCTTTTGTCTTGTTTGTCCCAGAAAGGACAGCACTATTATGTGTTTGAGCATGTAAAACGTGAGAGAGAACAGTGGACAGCAGAGAAGCCCTTGCACGCCTGCCCACTAGCGATAACCCTTCCAGAAGCCCTTCCAGTGTGCTCACGTCTACACGCCCTACAGACAGGTGCAGGGTAAGACAGTATTGAGGTGAAGAGCTTCATAACGGGGGGCATGTTTTAAAAACGCCTGTGCCCATCTGCCACATTTTCCCCTCTAACACAAAGAACTAGATGTGAGACATAAAAATAAAACGGGACCACACCCCCAAGCTTGACACCAAGACCATTGCCATGAGCCTGAAGCCCTGCCCCCGAGTTCAGCCCTCTATAACTTCACCATTCTCGCATGTCCGTAAACCCAAGGTTTTGAATGCCATGGGCATCAACGAGATGCTGCTGTGTCCCCATCCTGGGGCCGGCTTCTGCAGCTCACTCGGGTTATCTCAGCCCCTTCTCACGGTGGGGCACTGTGCAGGGTGTGAATTCACACCATTGTTTACATCCATTGCTCTGTTGACAGTGGGGATGCTTCTGGTTTTGTTATTACAAACTCTTCCCCATCTCGCTCAGCGCACACGGCAAGAGCTTGTCTAGGTCTCGACTGAGACGTGGCGCGGGGGGCTGTGGCTTAGGCACATTTTCAACTTAGCCCGAAATCCTTTCCCAAAGTGGCTGCACCGATTTCCTACTTCTCCCATTAGTTTATTCTCATTGTCCTACGTCCCCATGAACGCCTGGCATTAATGTTTTAAATCTGTCCGTCTGGTAGATGTAAAATAGCCTATCTTTTTATTTATTCCAATGCTTTTTCTATGTTTACTGATCACTTATCTTTCATCTTCTTTGTAACGTTCTGTGTTTCTTCCCACAAATTTTTTTTTCAAACCTTATTATTGATTTCCAGGTATCCTTTGTTTGCTCTGGACACTAATTTTACATGAGTTCTATGTTTCATAAATACATACATTTCACGGCTTTTCGTGTGTGTGTGTGTGTGTGTGTGTGTGTGTGTGTGTGTGTGTGTGAGATCAGCCCTGAGCTAACATCCATGCCAATCCTCGTTTTGCTGAGGAAGACTGGCCCTGGGCTAACATTCGTGCCCATCTTCCTCCACTTTATATGGGACACCGCCACAGCATGGCTTGACAAGCAGTGTGTCGGTGTACGCCTGGGATCCGAACCCCGGGCCGCCGCAGCGGAGCATGCACACCTAACCACTATGCCACCGGGCTGGCCTTGGGTATCTTTTGATGAACAGAAGTTTGTCATTTTAATGTGGACACGTTTATCAATTTTACTCTTACGGTTTATGTTTTTTTAAATGACAAATATTTTTTCACTGCCCTAAAGTCATAAAAACTCTATATTTTCTTCTTAAAGTTTTACTTTTCACATGTGGATTTTAATGCACCAGGAATTGATTTTTGCGGCTGGCGAGAGGTCGGGACAGTAGAAATTTCCCGTCCTGCACGAGACCTTTTCCTCTGAGGACAACCAATTATCTATCTTAGTATCATTTGAGGATTCCATGTTCCTACTGTGAAGGGATAGGTCATGGTGCCACACACCCCACTTCTCATCTACAGGGCTATTTCCACTGGTCCGCTGGGCTACCCCTACAGGAACACCGCTGTCTTAATTGTCTCTTTGTACAAAGTCTTAACACCTGGGAGAGCCAGTGTGCCGTCTTATCTTCATTCTTCAGGAGTGTTTTGGCAATTGTCAGCTTGTCAAGTTTCAGGAAGATTCCTGTTGGGACTTTCCTTTAATAAAAATTGCATGTATTTAAGGAGTACAGCACGATGAGCTGATCTCCCCTGGTGGGACTTTCACAGCAAATGCACTGAATCTAAGAATCACTCCATGGAGAACTAATATCTGACTTTCTTTTATGATCATCTTGTCTCTCTCTGCATATTTAGATTTTCTTAAATGTTGTTTATTCACATAAACGTTTCACACATCCTTTGCTAGATTTATTCCAAAGCAGCTTATATTGTTTTTGCTTATGCAAATGGTATCTTTTTCTAAAATTACATTTTTTAAAACAATGTTACTGATATATAGAAATTTATTTATTTATTATTTTTTTTGCGTGTGTGAGGAAGATCAGCCCTGAGCTAACATCCATGCTAATCCTCCTCTTTTTGCTGAGGAAGACAGGCTCTGAGCTAACATCTATTGCCAATCCTCCTCCTTTTTTTTCCGCCCCCCAAAGCCCCAGTAGATAGTTGTATGTCATAGTTGCACATCCTTCTAGTTGCTGTATGTGGGACGCAGCCTCAGCATGGCCAGAGAAGCGGTGCGTCGGTGCGTGCCCAGGATCCGAACCCGGGCTGCCAGTAGCGGAGCGTGCGCACTTAACCACTAAGCCACGGGGCCGGCCCCTGATATATAGAAATTTAGACAAACTTCTGTATATTATTCATGTACACAGCAACTCTGAAATCCTGATAATGTGTAGATTGATCCTTTAACCATCTACACGTTATCATCATGATAAAAATAAACCCCCTCTGGTGTACTCTGACGGCTCAGTCACCAGGTTCATCTGTAATCATTCCCTTTGGGGCGATTCCTACAAGCCAGGTTGAAGGGGGACCATTTTAAAAACCAAACAACTCACGGAGCCTGACTGCAGCCCACTTACCATCCCGGCAATGGGCACAGGGCATGCAGCTGGTCCTCCCCGTGCGGTGGGCCATGAAGGTGCCGTGCTCACATGGGGAGCACTCCCCGGAACCGTGATTCTCGAAGCAGTGTGCGCTGACATACTGCCCTGGGGGTGGGGGTGGTACAGAGGTTAGATGAGGGCCCAGGCCCCCAGCACAGTACCCACCCCTCGACTCCTATCTCCTCAGAACATTCGGGACTGATACTCTGCCACATGTCCCAGGAACCGGGGACCCGAAGCGCATGTAAACAAATTGCTTTGAGCATTGCTTCTGGAGCCCCCCTGAGAGCCTGCAAATGCCTGTGCATTCATTCCCCCCACCGCCCCTCAGCACAGGCTCAGCAGCTCAGGGCCCGATCTACAGAGGTGCCCTCCTGGTCCAGCGCTCGCCTCGTGCGAAGACTGTAGCTGAGCCAACTCATGTCCTCCCTGGGAAGAGGCCCTAACACCCACTTTGCACATGTGCTGAGTCCACAAGATTTCACGTGGGACCAATTGTGCATATAGGTGTGTGTGCACGCAGGTGTGTGTGTAGTTTACGTATAGGTATGTGTACAGGTGCATGTGGGGAGGGTACGTTTGCTCCCTGAAACAAAAGCCCGGTGGAGGCCCAGGTTCACGGATAAAATGAGGCACATGTGTGTGAGTGGGGGATTCGGATGGATGGGTGTAGGTATGGGCTGGGCCCCTTAAAAGAGGAGACCCATGGAGTTTGTTTCATTGATAACGTGTGCACACCTGTCCGTGTGTGCAGATGGGGGTGTGGGTGGTGCAGGTGTGGGGGCAATGGGCCTCTGACCAGGTTCCCTATGAAGGCCTAGGTGCTATGAGATGAGGCCTGGGGGGTGGGCGGAGCAGGCCCGTGGAGCCTGCGGCTCCTCATGGGCTCCGTGGGGCTAATTCCGATTCCAGAGCTCCCAGGTGAGAATGAATAAACCTCCAGGGATGTGTGCTGCATGGGGCAGTGGCGGTGGTCTCTCCACTAGGAGCTTCCCTTCCTCAGGTGTCCCTCATCAGCCCCCGACAGGAAGGTAGGTGGGAGGGTCCAGCCTGGGCACACACCCTGACTTCTGTCCTCCAAGCCCTGCTGAAGGCACCTCGCCCACCTCAAAACAAGCAGACAAACCCCTCTGTTCACAGGAGAGCCCCCAAAGAGGGTAGAGAGGTGGGCTGGGGGTGGTGAACAGTCGCTGGGTGGCTGCCAAGGAGAGGCCCACCTACCCTGAGCCAGCCTGGTTCTCCCCACCCAGGGTGGCTTCCAGCTCTGCTCCCAGGGCCTATGGCCTCCCTTCTCCCAGGTCATGAGGTCTGCCCCAGAAGGTTCTGGAAGATCTCCAGGGACTTACCAGCCGGGCAGAGCTTGCAGCAGAGTTGGGAGCTCTTGGCCTCATACTCTTCTGAGCTACACTGGGTGACACTGGCTGCCACAGTCACCTTCAATCAGAAAGGGAAGACTGGCGTTACCAGGAGATGCCTCTGCTCCAGGTAGAACCATCCAGGTCCTCGACATGGCCACCTGCCAACCGGGAGCACCGCTTCGCTCACGGGGGAGGGCTTTGCTGGAGGAGCGCACACTGGGACCTTTTTCTTACACACCTCTGTGCTGTTTGACGTGCAGTTCGGAGCAGCTATTAGTTGGGGGGCGGGGGGGCGACGGTATGTTCTTTGGTTCCCAAATACACGCCGTCTGGTCAACTATCTCTATCGTTGATATCTGTTCTATTCGCACGGTCAGAACTAGATCCTGTACAGTGCAGATCCTTTGCAATTGAGTGTTTGTTTTTGTTCTAGTACATAGTTAACTTTTTCAGCAGTTGCAAACACTTTGTCATGAAACGACATTATCTGTTGGGAACAGGGATCTGAGTTTGTACATAGGGATCTGTATACACACACACACAATGAAGCCTGTTCATTAGGTGGTCCCAGTTTTTTCTATTTTTTCTGCTCCATCTGTTGGTTTTGAGATGGATTAAAATCTCCTACTAAGTTTGTGGATTTTAGATTTCACTCTTCGAGTATGTCAGTTTTTGCTTTGTATATTTTGAGGTTATGTTATCGGATATATCCAGTTTCATGACTGTTTCACTAGTACAGTCGATCCTCCTTATTCACTGAATTCTATATTTGCAAACCCAGCTATACTCACTAAAATTTATTTATAACCCCAATGTCGATACCGTTGTTTTCTTGGGCACTGACAGAACAGTGAAAGATTTCACTACCCAACACATACGTTCCCAGCTGGGGTAGACCAAGGCGATGCTCTGCCATCCTGTTTCAGTTCTCAGAGCGTAAACAAGTGTCCTTTTCACGGCCTGGTTAGTTTTTCATATTTTTGTGCTTTTTGTTGGTGATTTTGCTGTTTACAACGACCCCCTAGTGCAGTGCTGAAGCTCCGTCTGGTATTCCTAAGTGCAAGAAGGCCATGACACATCTTACGGAGAAAATACGGGTGTTAGATGAGCTTCGTTCAGGCACAAGCTAGAGAGCTGAGTCCGAGCTATGAATCAACTTTACATTACATCAGGTGTCTTTACACAGAAACACACATCAAACAAGGTCACCTATTCATATGTTGATGAAAACGCTGCGCCCCAGGGCTCCCAGGGACCTAACCCTGTTTCTCCTCCCAGCACGGGTTCAGTGTTGGCTCATTCCTCGCATACGAGGACTTGGGAGAACAGACGCACCACACACATGAAAATCGATTATCTGCTCCGCGGCTGGTTCCTTTGGTCATCACCGTCCAGTACCTCTTTCCCTACTAATGCTTTCGAGCTGGAATCCTCTTTTATCTGAGTGTGACGGTGACATGCTGCTGCACTGGGGTGAGAACATGCCAGCCGTCGACCTTTCGTTTCCCACTCTCGTTTCCCACTCTCGTTTCCCACTCGCACTGCTAAGTGCTGCATCACTTCCTTCTAGGCACAGCTCTTAACAACACCACATGGCTCGATGTTTCTTTCTGATTCAATCTGATAACTCACAACTGAGATTAACCTATTTATATGTATCAGATTACACTCTTTTAGACTTATTTCTACCATCTCTTTTTGTGTTTTTGACATCAGACTTTCTCTTTGTGTCCCCCCCACTTTTTCTTTCTTTTCTAGCTTTTGCTTCCTTATTCCTCCTGGATCCTCCAGATCCTGTTTTGCTTTCCTTCACTGCAAAACTGAAGAGATTCTATTTTTAGTTTTTACTGGTTTATGCTGCATTTTAACTTGGAGAAAATGAGGCAAAAAGTAACAAAAGTATTTAGGTAGGTTTAAAGAAGAAAATCCAGTTTGCAAACACCACAGTCCTAACGGCTTCAGGCAAGAACCATCACAGGCTGCTAGCATTCTGTCAGTGACAGCATGAGAAAAACAGAATATTTACATAGTTTCAAAGCAACTCCCCACAAGATACTGGGTAATTACACAGGGGAAAAATAGTAACTTCACAGTGAGAGATCAGGCAAAGACCACCCTAACCAAGTGGTCACTGTCACCACCGTCGTCAGTCACCACCACCACCGGTAAAGAGACAAATCGATATAATGTGTCACGTGTCTCCTCAGATGAGGCAGTGACAAGCACAGAGCATCACTTCTGTTGTGGTCATCACTTCTATTTTTGCCGGAAATAAGAACCCATCAGACAAACCCCAACTGAGAAATAGTCTATGAAACGGTAGGTTTCATAACACAGTACTCTTCAACAGTGTTAAGGCTGTGCAAACACAGGCAGACTGAGGAAGGGCTCCGACCTTCCTCAGGGACATCGGTGGGCCCGCTGGTGACATCTGAAGGCGGTCTGTAGGTGGACAAGAGCACCACACCGCCGTGGCTCTCCCGGTTCTGATCACTGCTGAGGGTATGTAAGACGCCATCCTCGGTGAGAGCCGGGGGGTGGGGGGTGGGGGTGGCTACGCAAAGTCTTTGTGCTGTCTTACTTTTTGTTTTGTTTTTTTGAAGGATAATTGTGTTTTTTTTTTAATTGGGCTAAAATTCATTTAACTTAAAAGTAATATAGAAAAATGTTTCTATTTTTTTCATCATGAATTTTTTTTTGGCGTGAATTTTTCATGTTTTCAAGATACTGCCTCAAAATATTATTTATCCTGTTTTCTGAGTGTTTTTGGTGCTCCCGTAAATTTTACACCAGACATGAGCACCCGACTCACTTTCTCCTCCAGCCCCTCCCTTGCAGATGACAAAGGGGTCCCCATTTTCCTACCCATGGGCCACCTCCCACTAGCAATGTCCCCACCCCCCGGTGGCTCACCCCAGCCAGGAGTTCCCCTCCTGACTCCAGTTTTCCTCTTCCCCCTCTGCTACCCTCTTGGGCTCCTTCTACCAACTCCTCAGGCTGAAAAATCCCCTCCAGTCCCTTCACTTGCATCGCAGGAAATTCCTCAAGATTGGCCCACTAGACACCCAATCCCAGGTGGGAACCACAACCTACCAGCATTTGTGAACCCACGAAAGGACTTAAATGAGCAAGAACAGGCCACCAATTTGAAGTGAACAGTCTGCTTCCCTGGGCAACCCCTTCCTTACAGAAAGGAGGATGCTGGGAGGGACTGCACAAGGCTAAGAAAGACTTAGGACCAAACCACCCCGCTTTGAAAGAGGCTCTGGAAGGGGATCCTGAGAACACTGGAACCAGCGGCCCACGACAGACAGAGGAGAGGCATTTCCTCTGCCACCCTAAGGCAGCCTTGCAGGCTAAATCCAGAAGATGTGAATGGATATGAAGGTTCTCCCAGCCCTGAAGCTTCAGGATGTAGGATAAGAAGCCGACAGAAGAAAGCACCCCGAAAAACACAAACCAACCCGTTTTGATGCACAGCCAAGCCTCATGGAAGAAAAGGCCCTCTGGATAAAACTTGTCAGCTCTTAAAGCGGCCCTGCAGGCAACACCGCCTCTGCCTTGCTACATCACCAGATGGGCTTTGCTACAAGGCAAAATGATCCCAATAAAGGAGGCTGCCGGCAACCAGCCTGGAGGGCAGGAGAGATAAAAGCACGGGCCAGGACCAGTCAGATCTCGTTCTGACTTTGCCGTGGAACAAGGCCCACGGAGCCATGGCTTATGTACACCTGCAAAAACGCAGCCAGAAGCAGGCAGGCCCAGAGTTGAGGAAACTTCTCAGGAGGCATTATGCAGGAATGCACTTGAGGTAGAAAAACACCAAGACCAGACTAATCTCACAGATTGCACAAAAAAACCTGAAGTCGACGCACTGCTCATTATTTAAAAGTGCTGAACACAGAAGCAGCATCCTTTTCAAAGCAGAAAAACAGCAATGCTGTAGACAAATTGGCTTCAAGGAAATTTAACAACGTGTTGGGTGTGGACAGTTTGTTTCCCTGGGTTCATTTACAAGTTGAAAGGAGCAAAGAATGCAGCCTGGACAGCCCTAAGGCCTGACTTGGAGAATTCTAGGAGAAGCCCCCAGGGCAGTGAAAGGTCCCACTTCCTTTGATTTGAGGCTAACACGCAGAGGCAGAGTAATCATATCCTCTGCTTGCTGCTTCCAGGAACCTATCAAATCATTTACTGTGACAACGTATTATGGGGAACAATTACTCAGGCTTTAAAAAATGTTAGTGATATTCAGAAAAGAGTGAACCAATATGTATATGAAACTATTTCTGCGTGAATGCTATGTATTAGAAAACAGCTGAGTTTATTTGTAGCCAAAAAAAAAAAAAAGACCAGACTTATATTAAAAAAAAAAATTCATTCGGCTTCCCCGCGACCTCCGGTTTCCTTGTTTCCCCGATCGGGGCACCGGGGAGCTGTCCGGACACGCTCCGCGGGCCTGGATGCATACCCCCAAGCCCTGCTCTCCAGAGGTGGGCACCCCGAACTTGGGCAAAGTCTCGAGTTACCCTCAAAACATTGGGGCACCACCCCGGGCCCACCCTGCGCCAGCGTCGGCCACCGGGATGCCCACAGCCTAGGGTAGGGAGCGGGGGCAGCGCCGGCTCCCGGCACCACGCCCGAGCCCAGCTCCGGGCGGAGGAAGGCCGTCAAGGCTGCCCAGCTCCTGCGGGTACTTTGAGCGCCCCGCCCCTTTGCGCGCACGCCGCCTCCACGCACGCCCCGCCCCCCACGGTCCCTCCCCCCATCGGTGTCGTCGCCCCCACCCCCACCCCCACCCCGGCATCTCTCCGCGCCCCAGCGCCCCAGCTCTCCTCCGCGCCCCGGCTCTCCCTGGCCTCCTCGACCCCCGGATCCCCCGCGCCCCAGCTCCCCCCGGCCTCCCCGCGCCCCCGAGCCCCGGCTCTCCCCGATCTCGCCTCGCCCCGGCTGTCCCTGGCCTCCCCGACCCCCGGATGCCCCGCGCCGTGGCTCCCCCCGGCATCCCCGCGCCCCCGCGCCCCTGCTCCCCCCGGCCTCCCCGCGCCCCCGAGCCCCGGCTCTCCCCGGCCTCGCCTCGCCCCGGCGCCCCCGAGCCCCCGCGGCCCGGCTCTCCTCCGCCTCCCCTTCCTCCGGCTCCCCTCGCGCCCGAGCCCGCAGACCAGCCGCAGCCGCCTTCGCTGCCCCGGGCAGGCCCCGCGATCAGGGCGCACTCACCGCCGCCAGAAGCAGCAGCAGCAGGCGCCACAGCACGAGTCCGCGCAGAAACATGGCTACGCAGCGAATGAATGGCGCCCGCAACTTATACGGCCCGGAGCCCCGGTCTCCGCCCCCCCAAGCATGCGCAGAGCCGGCGAGGAGGAGCCCCGCCCTGTCCAGCGCTCATTTCCCGCGGGCGGGTGGGGACGTTCGTCCCGCTGCAGGCGCCCTGCCGGGGACTCCCAGGCCGAGGACCAGGTGGTCGGTGCCTTCGGCCTGTAATTCCTGAAAGTGATGTGTAATTATTGGAAAGAAATTGTCCTTATAGCTGACGGTGACCAGACAGGCCCCCAGGAGTTACCCTGTAATAGTTTGCTAGGCTGCCATAACAAAACAAAGTACTACGTAGAGGAAGGTGGGCACAGATGTTAGCTCAGGGCCGATCTTCCTCAACAGCAACAACAGCAATAAATAAAATGTGGTCCATGAAAAAAAAAAAAAGTACCACAGACTAGGTGGTTTAAACAACAGAAATTTAGTGTCTCAGTCCCGGAGGCTGCAGGTCTGAGATCAAGGTGCGGGCAGCGTGGGTTCCTTCTGAGGCTGTGAGGGAGAATCTGTTCCCGTCTCTCCCCTAGCTCCTGGTGGTTGCCAGTGTGGGAGATCACGATTTGGCCACCCTGGAATATATCTGTTTACCTTGATTGTTTTCTCTGAGGGACATTTGACCTCCCCCACTAACTGCCTAAAGAATTTGACATGGTGGCTCCTTCCTGGGACAGATCTTCCATCTGATGGCTGTAATATAATGTAAAATAGATGTTACAATAGAAAAGGCATCAACAAGCCCATCTTATGTCTCTCTGGCCACATTCTCTGGATGGCCCTGCAAGGAGTTGCCAGAAAAACATTCACGTTTATAAGGGAAGTCTCCATTTGTTTTTTTTGTTTTTATTTTTATTTATTAATTTTTCCTCCAAAGCCCCAGTAGATAGTTGTATGTCATAGCTGAACATCCTTCTAGTTGCTGTATGTGGGACGCAGCCTCAGCACGGCGGGAGAAGCGGTGCGTCGGTTCACACCCGGGATGCGAACCCGGGCCGCCAGCAGTGGAGTGCACACACTTAACCGCTAGGCCACAGGGCCGGCCCGGGAAGTCTCCATTTGTAAAGGTATCTCCCTCTCTGTACTGGGAAAAGGGGGGATGGCCTCATTTCTAGAGACTTATCAATGTGGAAGGTGAGGCCTTAAATCTGCTTAATAACCTTACCCTTGTTTACAGTGTGTTAGTGGTGATCTCCTGTAACTGACACCCCCAACCCCCCAAGATCTTCCTTTGTCTTTGGCTGAATATGGTATTTAAAACGAGAATTTCTGCTATTGTGTGGAGAAACGCAGTGTCCCTGCTTTCTCCCATGTATACATGTTATTAAACTTGGTATTATTTTCTCCTGCTAACCTGTCTTGTTAATTATTTGGCCAGCCATAAGAACCGTAAGGAAAAGGGCAAAAGGAGATTCTCCCTCTCTCCCAACACCGGCAAACCTTGGCATTCCCTGTCTTGGAGAAGCATCACCCCATCTCTCCCTTGTCTTCACGTGGCATTCTCCCGCTGTGTGCCTGTGTCCAAATTTCCCCTTTTTATAATGACAACAGTCACATTGGATTAGGGCCCACCCGAGCCCACTAGGACCTCATCTTAATTAATTACAGCTGCAGATAGAATAATTACATCCTATTTCCAAATAAGGCCACATTCTGAGATATGGGGGTTAGGACCTTGTCGGGGGAAGAGGGAGGTGGGCTTGTTGGTGCCTTTTCTATTGTAACCTCTATCCTACATTATCTTTACAGCCATCATGATAGATCTGTTCCAGGAAGGACCCACCATGTCAAATTCTTTAGGCAGTTAGTGGGGGAGGTCAAATGTCCCTCAGAGAAAACAATCAAGGTAAAGAGATATATTTTAGGATGGCCAAATCTTGATCTCCCACAGTTCCGCCTTTGAAACTAGAAGTTTCACAGTCCTTTTGAAACTTAAAGAAGTTTCATAGTCCAGAAGCTGAGTTGGTAGGCTGTTTCATCTCACTGAACACATTTCTTAGTCCTGATAATAGATCAGTTTAATTAAGTTCCTTTTGGAAGGTGGTGATGCAGTTGGGCTCTCAAGGTGACGCCTATATTGTGGAAGCAAGCAATCAAGTATTTAATAGAAGCATTTCTATGTAAACAAAAGAAAAACAAGGTTAATGGTTGGAGCACATTGTAAAGCAGTTTCTGAGTTTAGAGGACTGCCAGTTAAGGTTTTAGATGTCAGCGTCAAAGCATCTTTTGCAGTTTAAAATGTCTCTGATGATTTCATCGGGTAATCTCTTAAGTTTATATCACGTCCATCAGCTTCAGTTTGTAAGGCTTCAGGAAAAAGCGCAGGTTCAGTTTTCAGTGATTTCAAATGAAAATGATGGAAAAAATCAAAAACGTTAGTTTGGACATCTGTAGCCAGATATTTCAGGAGACTAGAAGAAATCAGGATCCAGTCCAGTCAACAGATATAAAACAAAAACCTCACAAGACAATTAACAAACTAGGATCTAATATCCACAAATGTATACTATAGTTTTTACTGAAATATAATTTTTCTTTCTAAAATCACCCTCATTTTTATTAAGATCACCAAATTAAAACTAACTAGTTTGTAAAATAAGTCTAGTTCCAATAAAGTTGGCAGAATTATTTACATAAGTACAGCAAGAATAGCAATGAATCACATAGGCTCTTTTAAATCTGCTTTGCTGGAACTTTTTATAAGGAATCTCAGATTGAACTTTAAAGGCCTCTCGAGGCCAGGAAAGCCAAGCCAAGGATTTTGTCATCAGACTTTGCCTGTAATACCTACAGATTTGGGTGATTTCCTCTCTTCTGAGGTTCCCCCACAATATTTCGAGGTTCCTTGTACCTGCCAGATAAGTGACATTCTTTACTTATCCTGGTAAGTGCTGCTTGGAACATAAGGTACCAGGTCAATATTTCCACGTGGCTTTATTCCATAAAGTCCAATCTTCATTCCTCAAAAGCTGTATGGTTATATCGCAAATATGATGTTCTGGTCACAACCTTGGTAATATAACCAGTGTTTCCAATTGTGTCCTGTTATAAGGAGAACAGATTCTTATTGAACTTATGCAAATAACTATATTGCCATGAAAACAACAATACTCACTCACTAAGAGTTTCCAAATTCGAGGGATCAGGTAGAAAGAAAAAGATAAATATTTCAATTTTACTTACAAAAGTATCATTTACCAAATTGCTATGTCATAGCTAGCTCAGGAGAAAAGAGAAAAAGTTTTCCTTAAATCTGAAAAAATAAAATATTAAAAATTCAGCAATACTTCAAACGAAAAATCATAAAAATTATAATCATCTTTATCAGTTCATTCAGTCCTGTGTAATCCATTCTTGATCCCAGTCTTTTTGTTAGCAGCTTCATGAAGTTATCAGTCTCTCCATCAGATTTCTGTAATTTCTTACCAAGTTCAGTTTTATGATCAGAAAGTTTGTCAGAAACCTGTACTCCAGTGTAAATGTCCGAGTCCTTTCCATGAATTTTTCTGAAGTTGAAACATTTTGCAAAAGCATTAGAGCAAAGAAATAAGTCTGTAAACAACAAGACCTCAAAATGGCAATTGACAGAGAAATTTGGTTAATTTTGTGACATACAACACTTTAAAATAATAATAACAAGAATTATGACTGATAACCAGGACAGAACAGAATTTTAGTAATGTTATACAATTTTAAAACACCTATGTCAATGACATTTACCCACAAAATATCACCTAAGCAGGCTTATCATCACTTGTCTGACAATGTTTTCCATGTAATTTAACATATTGAATCAGCCTAATAAGTTTAGTATCTTTCTCTTTATAGGAAGAGAGAAAATTTCTTTGAGAAGTTCCAGGGCCCTTTGAAAATTCTCAAAGAAAAAAATAAAAGAAAGACGTTTATATGAATTTTGGGGAGCTTGTCAAAAATATAAAAAGTCAAGGCAAACAGAGCACTAACAGTCCAAAAAGCCTTAATAGAGAGACCTCAGTCTTTTGAACGTAGGAAATTATTTTAACAGTTTTTTTTTTCTCTGTCTTTTAGGTAGACTTACCCAAAGGTAAAGAAAAATCTTTTATAACCTCTTTATCAAGTTTAAGCAAATTATCCTTTTAAGAGAAATAAGACCAAATTATAATTTTGTATCAGCTTACTTCTGATATTAAAACTCATTTACTTAATTAAATTTATTTCAATCTTAGCCAACTTGACCATGCAAAAACTCCTTTTCCAGAATTCCTCTTCCACAAACCTATAACTTTCTTTTACATTCAGAATTTGTCCCATGTCTTTTTTTTCCCCTCCTTGTACTTGAGGACAAATTTATCTTTCTTAATCAACCAAACAAAATATTTCCATTCTTTGTACCTTCTTTATGCATCTTACTTTCCTTGTACACAGACATTTTTCTTTTCTTAATTTTTTTAGTAGCTTCAATCACATATACTAATTAGAAATTTTAACCTTTAGAAACCTTAATTTCTAGGTAAAAACTAAGTAAACAATTATAAACTTTCTTTTACATTAGTATCTTGTGGCTTGGAAAATTTATAAACACTTCATAACTTCTAGAAATATGTTACTTTATAGTACAATCTTTTAATAAAACACATGTTTACCAATAGACCCAAAACACCTTTTAGTTTTCCTGTAATGAAAAGCCAAAAGTAGACAAACGTACATTTAGCAATCAATGTCTAATATCTTATGTTATTTGGAAATGATCTAGATACTCACTTGAATTTTTATCATAAAATTTAGCAAAACTCTAAAGTTTTAAGTCACCAAAAAGAGTTTGGAAGCTGTAACCACCATAACACATAATTATTGTTTAAAGTTCACCCAACATTCATCTTTTTCACAACTATTTAGTTACTTGTTCCCAATAATTATTTAGATTGCCTACAAGACTTCATAAGACATTAGATAAAATTAGCCATCATTTAAATTACTATTTTTGTTAATCAGTTCTGTAACAGAAATAACATCGGTTTTTTTTTTTTACAAAATTTCATGTAAATTTCATCACCTCTTATATCTTTAAACATAGTTATTATTAAGATTTTTATCAACAGGTCTTGGTCTACTAATTTTGGACAAGGGAAGCATTCCCAGTCAGACATTTTAAAACATACTCAGGCAAAGTTGATGTAACCTCTTATATAAAATTAGCTCAAACATTCCAACCTTTATAATCTTATCAACACTTACATTTTTACATGTTCTCAATTCCATTGTAACCTGAGTCAAGGTCTTAAGGCTAGTCAAATTTTTCCCTTCCTTTTTCTGGCCTTTTCTTAGGTACCAAATAAATAATTATGTGAGAGCTCTCAAAACATTTTTTTTTCCCCAATTTAGAAGTTTTTCCAATTCAAAGGATCCGTCGTCTGGCCATTGACGAGTAGGATCTTCATTTGTATATTTATTCCAATAGTGACTCGATCCAATAAACCTTTTTTAAGGAAAGACCCGGAGGTAACTTTCCACGCTTAGAATAAATCTTTCCCATGGATGCAAGAGGCATCCATGGTGAGGGCGCAGATGATGTAGCCCCCGTGATCCACAGAATTCACTCCCAAAGATATTCAGAGAAAGTAAAGACCTTCGTTGCACAGGTGGTAAGGATGGTGTAGTGAAAACGGTGTCTCCGGTCTCCCACAATAGTGTGGGGCGCCTCCAGTCACAGACCCGCTAATCTGTGACACTGGGCAGGCGATGCTGGAATGGGATTTTTCCAGCACTAACAAGCAACGAAGGTTAAGACGACAAAAGCCCTTATGGACTGGGCCCTTTATGACAAACTCCCCTGAGAGCTTGGCACAGCCGGACAAAGAGACAGCTCGGAACCCCAGTCTACTCGACTGGCCACCAAGGTGCACCCCGGTAAGTGCACCTTCCGTATGGTGGAGACCAAGGAGAATATTCTCACTGGTCACAAAGCCAAGTTTTCTCAGGACACAGAACAAGACAGAAGGAAAAACCTTATCCAGTTTTTTTTTCTTATGTGCACAATGACAGCTTTAGCCACACCTTAGGTCTCTTGGAGCCAGAATAATACCTAGGGGGGGAGATGCCGCGGGGTTGGGGACTGTGTGCTTTACAGAGTACCTCGTGGTTGCACGGACATTTTCTTGCAGTTGGCGGGGGACCTGTGTCATCTACCCCGTTCCGTGACCCAACTTATCCTGTCACGGGAGTCTTCTGAAAGTGGCGAGCGCCCTAATGGCTCTTAACTGCTTGACCCGTGCCCACCAAATTTGTGGCCTTTTTTGCTTCCAAGATGCCCTTGGCAATGACCTTCACTTCATGTGCATATTAACCCACAGCAAAGTTTGTAGATGCCGGTCTGGTGAGACCCGCAAACTCACCAGTCTGTGGGGCCGGCCCGGACAGCAGGCTTATAGGGCCTATGCCTGCGTCCTACCCTATGGTATTTCCTTCTTATGACAAAAGACACAGACAAAAGAGAAAAACAGAGACTATTTCTGGGAGGAAAAGGGATCAAGATCAAAACCAAGAGTACTCTGCCAAATTTAAACCAAGAGTCACTAAAAACACAAGAAACTAGTTTCCCAAATATTTTCTCCTGCCAATCTAAATTTAGAATGAGAAAAAATTATCACCACTTCCTTCCACCGGACTCTGCAGATAGAGATTCCAGGAGGCTGACGTGGTAAGAAGTCTTACCTTTTTGCCAGCTTTTGTCAGGCGTTCCCGTATCTCACCATCTGCAGTAGTCCAGGGAGAAGGCAGGTCTTCCAGCCAGAGAAGGCAACTTGCCAGCCAGTGTGGCTCCTGGCGACTACCCCAAAACTGTCGGGGGAAGAGGGAGAATCCCCCTCTCCCCTTTTCCTTAAGGTTCTTCTGGCTGGCCAAATAATTAACAAGACAGGTTAGCAGGAGAAAATAATACCAAGTTTAATAACATGTATACATGGGAGAAAGCAGGGACACTGCGTTTCTCCACACAATAGCAGAAATTTTCGTCTTAAATACCATGTTCAGCCAACGACAAAGGAGGATGTTGGGAGTGGGGGGAGTCAGTTACAGGAGATTACCACTAAAGCACAGTAAACAAGAGTAAGGTTATTATGCAGATTTAAGGCCTCACCTTCCACATTGATAAGCCTCTAGAAATGAGGCCATCCCCCCCCTCTTCCCAAAATAGAGAGGGAGATACCTTTACAAATGGAGATTTCCCTTATAAATGTAAATGATTGTCTGGCAACTCCTCGCAGGGCCATCCAGAGAATGTGGCCAGAGAGACAGAACTTCCGATAAGATGGGCTTGTTGGTGCCTTTTCTATTGTAACCTCTATCCTACATTATCTTTACAGCCATCATGATAGATCTGTTCCAGGAAGGACCCACCATGTCAAATTCTTTAGGCAGTTAGTGGGGAGGTCAAATGTCCCTCAGAGAAAACAATCAAGGTAAAGAGATATATTTTAGGATGGCCAAATCTTGATCTCCCACAACCTCAACATATGAATTGGGGGGCGGGACACAATTCATCCCATAACATGAGGTGTCATCCAAAGTCATCTAATGACACCTCTGGAAGCAGCAACTACAGCACAGGAGGAAGATAAGAATGAATGAGCCCTGAAGGAACATCCTGTTCTTTAGTCAAACACATACTAACTGCCTGCCACAGGCTTTGCATATGTTATCTTAACCCTCCATGCTGTGTGCTGCTAGTTCAACCATCAAATAACTAATGCCTGAAGTCTCCATGCGGTGTAGACATTTGTGCAGTTGCTAGGGACTCAGTAGGTGAAACAGGCAGACAAAGAAAGGGATTCAGGAGGAGGAGGTCCTGGTGTTGGCATGGCTGGAGCTGAGCCAACCCCTGCTGCTAGATCACAGATCCGTCACCTGGGCAGGAGACAGTGTTTCCACAATGACAGGTCTTTGATGGTGCTGGTTTCCCAAAGAGTGGATTATGAGGATCCTGGTAGGACCTGCCATGGCAAAGCTGCTTCTCATTCCACTCGAGATCCAAAAGAATTGAAAGCAGGATCTTGAAGAGATATTTGCACACCCATGTTCATAGCAGCATTATTCACAACAGCTAAAAGGTAGAAGGAACCCAAGCGTGCATCAATGCATGAATGGATAAACAAAATGTGGTATCTCCATATGGTGGAATATCACTCAGCCTTAAAAAGGAAGGAAATTCTAACACATGCTACAACATGGATGAACTTGGAGGACATGCTGAGTGAAATAAGCCATACACAAAATGACAAATACTGTGTGATCCCACTTATGTGAGGTCTCTAGAGGAGTCAAATTCACAGACAGAAAGTCGGATGGTGGGTGCCAGGGACTGGGGTGGGGGGATAGAGAGTTAGTGTTTAATGGGGACAGAGTTTCTGTTGGGTAAGATGGAAAGTTCTGGAGATGGATGGTGGTGATGGTTGAACAATACTGTGAATGCACTTAATGCCACTGAGCTGTAACCACTTACTAGCATTTTTTAAAAAATAATTTTATTTATTTATTTTTTCCCCCAAAGCCCCAGTAGATAGTTGTATGTCATAGCTGCACATCCTTCTAGTTGCTGTATGTGGGACGCGGCCTCAGCATGGCCGGAGAAGCGGTGCGTCGGTGTGCGCCCAGGATCTGAACCCGCGCCGCCAGCAGTGGAGCGCGCGCATTTAACCGCTAAGCCACGGGGCCGGCCCTGTAACCACTTACCAGTAGTTAAGAGAGAAAATTTTAGGGCTGGCTCTGTGGCTTGGCGGTTAAGTGTGCGCGCTCTGATGCTGGCGGCCCGGGTTCGGATCCCGGGCACGCCCCAAGGCACCACCTCTCCGTCCAACGCGAGGCCGAGTCCCACGTACAGCAACTAGAAGGATGTGAACCTATGACATACAACTATCTACTGGGCTTTGGGGGGAAAAAAAATGAATAAATAAAATCTTAAAAAAAAAGATAGAAAATTTTATGTTATGTGTATTTTACCACAATAAAAGAAAAACCATAAAACAAAACAAAACAGTATAGTATTCAGCCCCTCTGTTTTCACCACCCAGACCTGAGGAATGGACGGGAGAAAAGTTGGCCTCCCCTGTAGCATCAGTTGCAGGAAGTCAGGTCTGCCTCGTTGGCCAGGGTCACTCAGGAGGTCTTTGCTGAATGCTCGTCTTTATGCTGTTGTTGCCCACTCAGATGTGAGAAGAGAGCCTTTTACTAGTTCCAAGTCTTTCAGCAACTTGAGTCAGCTTTTCCCTTTGTCAGAATAAAGGTTTTCTTCCCAGCACGCAGATTGGACTACACACACATATGGTTACTTCCTGAATCCTCGGACCACACCACAGGATGACTCCTGCAGAGAGGTGACTGACCCAACCACCGAGGGTGATCTTGCTACTCCATTCAATCACCCCCAATTCCCGCTGGACCAAGTGGGTGTCCCTCTCTTCTCCCCTCTCTTAAGAATCCAAAAGCACTGCTCTGCAACTGCTTACAAGGCCCAAACACCAGCCGGAGCAATTAGCAAGAAAAAAACAAAAGGCATCCAAATTGGAAAGGAAGAAGTAAAATCCGTTTGCAGATGACATGACTTCCATGTAGAAAACCCTAGAGATGGCACAAAACAAACCACCTGTTAGAACTAACAAGCGCATTCGGGACCGAAGCCTGATCGGAATGCGTCTCTTATCCGACCCCACGATCACGGAGGCAGCCCGACCGCGGCTCACACGCACCATTCACGGCAGCGTTTCCTACAGCTCTGAATCGCGGGCCGTCACACCCGGACACGAAGGCCGCAGCGCAGCGCACTTCGGGCGCGGCCGGGTCCCCGCGGCGCTCGCTGCTCCCGGGCTGCAGCGGCGGCTCTGGGCCAGGCGCCCGCGGGACGCGCGGGGGCGCCCGCGCGGGGCACAGGAAGGACCCGAGGAGGTCCCGCCTGCGGGGCGCAGCGGGCGCGCGCACCCGCTCGGGGTACAGTGACTCGCGGGCGGTGAGTCACGGAGGGCCCCTCCGGGCAGGGGTGCGGCCCACGCGCCTGCCGCCGCCTTTCAGGCAAGGAAGGAAGAAAGCATTGCTCACCGCGAAGAAAGCCGTTGAACAAAGTCAACCAGGAGGACACGCGAGCCTGGGCAGATTCAGAAAGAAAACAAGGAAGGACTCCGGATGTAACTCAGTCCGGGGCGGAGGACGTTGGGGAGCCCTGGGGAAAGCCGGCTTGTGTCCGCAGAAAGAAGGGTAATGGACAGATGAGCTGCAGAGAACTGGGAGGGGAGGCACACGGGACCCTTTCCCACCCCAGTTTTCAAGATAATTAACCACCCTCTTAGTCGGGAAGCATCTGCTTCCAGGATGACTCGTTGTCAAGGCAGGCAAAAACAGAGTGGTGCAATGCTTCTCACTTTTTTGAGTCAGATTTCCACGAACAAACCACAAACTTCTGCAGACTGCGCTACTTGGTTTTTCAGTTCCCACATGTGAAACCTTAGTGGTCTTTTCATACAGGTCAAATTAAGGTTCAGACAGAATTTTCAGATTTCACAAAACGATTTCCCAACTCTTGCAGATAAAAAGCTCTGAAAAAAAAAGTCTTTAAAACTGAGTCTTATTGCCATCCAGTAGAAGAATTTAGATTCTCTTGGTTTTGACATTTTCTGACAAGTCTTAGAAAAGATGTGTTGGTACAGTGGGTTAGAGGTACTTAAAAAAAAAGTCCTATATGTAGAATTTAAGTCAATAAAAATTAGATCTATCAAAAATGAAAACATATATCCACACAAAAACTTGTACCCAAATCTTAAGAGCATCCTTACTCACAATAGTCAAAAAGTGGATACAGCTCAAATGTCCCTCACCTGATAAGTGGTAAATAAAATGTGGCATATGTACACTGTAAATACAATGAAAAGGAATGAAGCTCTGGTCCATGCTACAATGTGGGTAAGCCCTGAAAACATCATTCTAAGTGAAAGAATCCAGACACAAAAGGCCACTTTTTTTAATTGCATGATTCCATTTATATGAAATGTCCAGAACAGGCAATCCATACAGACAAAAAGGAGATTGGTATTTTCCAGGAGCCAGGGGTGAGAGGTGAGGCCATAGGATTAGAGAAATAGGGAGTGACTGCTTAATGAGTATTGGGATTTCTTTTTGGGGGGTGATGATAACGTTATGAAACTAGATAGTGGTGATGGTTGTACAACATTGTAAATGCACTAAAAGTCACTGAATCATTGACTTTAAAATGGTTAAAATGGTGAATTTTATGTTATGTGAAATTCACCTCAATGAAAAAATAATTAAAAGATCCATCCAGTCTGGTCTCAAAATTGTAGTCCACATCCAATGCAACGATTCTCCCAGAGCCCACCTGGGATCCTGCAGTGGGGGTATCTTCTCAGCCCTCTCCCATCTTCTGGATCTTCCAGGGTCAGGCAGGGGAGGGAGGGTTGGAGGAGGTGGAGGGGTCCCCATCGCTGGCGCTGCTGTGGCTCTCTCTTTGCTGGCACTGGCTATGAGTGTGGACGTGGGCTCTTCAGGAGCCCCTCACAGGGACCTCAGCTTGGGTCCTCCCATGAAGGGACAGCTCCTCTGGGCTGGGTCCCATCAAGAGGAGTGGAGGCTGGTCACTTTTCGTATTAGCGATCTCATGCCACGTGGCAAATGACTACAAATTTCGCCTCTTGAGACACACACATTTATTATTCATGGTGTCTGTGTGTCAGGACTCGGCATGGCTTAGCTGGGTCCTCTGTTCAACATCTCACAGGCTGAAATCAGGGTGTCGGCCAGGGCTGCTGTCTCGTCGGAGGCTGGCCTGGGGAAGGATCCACTCGCAAGCTCTCGGGATTGTTGGCAGCATTCAGTTCCTTGTGGGCCACTGGGCTGAGGGCCTCAGTTTCTTACTGGCCCATCCTAGGGTCACCAACTGCCAACTGCTGTGGGCTGATGCTGGCCCCCAGAAAGCTATGTCCACGTCCTAATACCCAGAACCTGTGGATGTGACCTTATTTGGAAAAAGGGTCTTTGCAGATATAATTAAGGATCTTGAGATGAGATCACCCTGGATTTAGGGTGGACCCTAAGTCCAGCGACAGATGTCCTTACAAGAGTGAAACAGAGGCAGATTAGGCACACACAGGGAGGAAGACCCGAAGATGGAGGCAGAGACTGGAGTGATGCAGTCGCAAACCGAGGACCGCCCGGAGCTGGCAGAGGCAGGAAGGACTTCCCTCTGGAGCCTCCAGAATGGAGAAAGTAAATTCCCGGGGCTTTAAGTGCCCTGTTTGTGGTCATTTGTTCTGGTAGCTCCAGGAAATGCATATACCAGTTGTCCTGGCTTGTCCAGATGGAAGGGTTTCTGGGATATGGGTCTTTCAGTGCTAAAATCAGTAAAGTCCTGGGACAGCCTGGATGAGTTGGCCCCTGCAGGTACCATAAAGAAGCAAGGACCGCCAGGGTCTCTCTGCGGGCCGGTGGCCTGTGCCCGGGTGGTGGTGACGGTGTTGGCAGCAGAGCCCCGGGTCTGGCTATTAGGGGGAACAGGCTGCAGGCCCTTGTCTGCAGGGCGTGCCGTCCACAACTCACCTGTTTTGTGGTGTGAACTTGAGCTTTGTGGTCACTGAGATTCTCCAAGCCTGAACCCCCAGCAATTCTGCCAACTGGCCGGTAGCACTTTAATGAACTCCTTTCTGCTTTCTGTCTCTGTAGCAACCAGCTAGAATGAGGGGGCTTCTCCAATAGTGAAGAGAGATGGAGCCTCAGGGCACAGCTGCACCACGGTGCCCAGTGTACGCGTACGGCCTTAACAGCTCCAGGCACCTGCCCCATAGCATATCTTGAATCACATCAGGCCAGTCCCACCAGGTAGGTCTTTTACGGGAAAAGCATTCAGGCTTAGGAAGTTCCATCCCGTCCAAAGGCATAGATCTAGAGGAAGAGGCAGCTAAAGTGATAAAATCATACAACATCTGGAAGTAGGCTCAAAATAATCCAGGAATGAGAATGGTAAGGAGAGTGGATGTAAGTGAATTGAGCTGCCTCCCCCATCTGGGGCCTTCCTCGGGCTTCCCCTGCCCCGTCCTGAGAAAGGATATGGCTGGACACTTCCCGCGCTGGTCCCACACGTGCAGGCCAGAGATGTCCTTCTCCTTGGTGCCACCGGCAGGAACCCATCCTGCTGGGGCGATAAGATCCCTTCCATCCCTCCCTCCCCAAGGATCCTCCTGAGAAAGTGAGGGCTCTGGTCCGCTGCAAGCCCCTCCTCCAGGGCAAGAGCCCAGAACCACCCTAGGTGGGTGGTTCTCCGTGTAAGGTGTAAAGGGGCTCTGGCCAGTGAGGCCTGCCTACACAGGATATGTTCACCAACAAATGTATTTTTTTTTTCTAGAGAGAAGCCATTCTGAGTATTTTATTAATGGTGCATCCATGGGAGGGCTTTACTAGATTTGAACCAGCAAGTGCCAATGCTATGGACAGAATGACAGATAAGCATTTTCCCCCCTAAAAAGTACTTTCTTTCAGGGTGAAAAGTTTTTGTAGTACAAACACCTTTTGATTCAGTTAAATTCAAGTAATGAGGAACTTTGATGATATTTGAGGTAATAAGGCTTTAATTAATCTGTGTCTGCATATGACTCAGACGTATTGCTTTCTGCCGTTTCTCACTCAGCGTTCTATTTCTAAACAAGGGAGTCTTGTGAAGATTCAGTCATTTTTCTAGGAACTCCAGAGGCATTGACTTTACTGGAAATTGATATTGAAGCATTGAGTGACAATTGCTCCATTGCAGAAGCTCTTTTTAAATGTTTTCTTCTTTTTCTTCCAGTTTTATTGAGATATAATTGACATATAACATTGCATTAGTTTCAGATGTACAACATAATCATTCAATATATGTATATGTCTATGTTGTGACATGATCCCCACGATAAGTAACATCCATCACTTCACATAGTTATAATACTTTTTTCTTGTGATAAGAACTTTTAAGATCTACTCTCAGTATCTTTCAAATATACAAAACAGGATTCTTAACTATAGTAATCACGCTGTACATTAGATTTCCATAACTTATCTTACAAATAAAGATACCTTGTACTTTTTGACCCCTTCACTCATTTCCTCCCTCCCCCACCCCCCACCTCTAGCAAGCACCATTCTATTCTGTTTCTACGAGTTCATATTTTTTAGATTCCACATATAAGTTACATCATACAGTACTTTTTCTCTGTTTGACTTATTTCACTTAACATAGTGCCCTCAAAGTCCATCCATGTTGTCGCAAATGGCAGAATTTTCTTCTTTTTTATGGCTGAATAATATTGCACTATATATATTCTCTCACATTTTCTTTATCCATTTGTCTGTTGCAAGTCACTGAGGTTGTTTCCATGTCTTGGCTGTTGTGAATAACGTTGCAGTGAACATGGTGGGGGGTGCAGATATCTCCTAGAGATAGTGATTTTGTTTCCTTTGGATAAATAGCCAAAAGTGGAATTACTGTATTGTGTGGTAGTTCTATTTTTTTTTTGCTTGAGGAAGATTCACCCTGAGCTAACATCTGTGCCAATCTCCCTCTATTTTGTATGTGGGATGCCACCACTGCATGACTGCTGATGAGTGGTGTAGGTCCATGCCTGAAAACTGAACCCAGGCCACCAAAGCAGAGTACGCTGAACTTAACCACTAGGCCACCGGGCTGGCCTCTGGTAGTTCTTTTTAATCTTTTGAGGAACCTCCATACTGTTTTCCACAGTGGCTACATCAATTTACATTCCCAAAATGTATTTATAGTACTTTGCAGACAGGTTTCCTGGGGTTACCAGAACAAAGTACCTCAAACTGAGTGGCTCAACACAGCAGACATTTATTCTCTCACAGTTCTGGAGGCTGGAAGTCCCAGATCGAGGTGTGGGCAGGGCTGGCTCCCTCTGAGGCTCTGAGGGAGGATCTGTTCCAGGCCTTTCTCCTGGCCCTCCCTCTCTGTCCACATAACCAGTTTCTCTTTATCCTGCGAGACCCTATTCCATGGACCCAGCTCTGTAAAGACTCCTGTACTGCGTTGAAGAGTGTTCCCCCAAAATTCGTGTCCACTGGAACCTCAGAATATGATCGTGATCGTTTTTGGAAATAGGGCCTTTTTTTTTTTTCTTGTGAGGAAGACTGGCCCTGAGTTAACATCCGATGCCAATCCCCCTCTTTTTGCAGAGGAAGACCGGCCCTGAGCTAACACCTGTGCCCATCTTCCTCTATTTTATATGGGACTCCGCCACAGCATGGCTTGACAAGCGGTGTGTTGGTGCGAGCCCGGGATCCGAACCTGCGAACCCTCAGGCCCTCGAAGCAGAGTGTGCACTTAACTGCTGCGCCACCGAGCCGGCCCCGGAAATAGGACCTTTGAATGAGGAATAGAACCTTGTTTTTTCTTTTTTTTTTTTTGGTGAGGAAGATCAGCCCTGAGCTAACATCCGTGCTAATCCTCCTCTTTTTGCTGAGGAAGACCGGCTCTGAGCTAACATCTATTGCCAATCCTCCTCCTTTTTTTCCCCAAAGCCCCAGTAGATAGTTGTATGTCATAGTTGCACATCCTTCTAGTTGCTGTATGTGGGACGTGGCCTCAGCATGGCTGGAGAAGCGGTGCGTCGGTGCGCACCCGGGATCCAAACCCAGGCTGGAAGATGTAATCCAGTTAAGATGAGGTCACACTAGAGTAGCGTGGGACCATGTCCTCATAAAGAGAGGAGAGATACATGTGAAGCCAAGTATCTGAGGGGTACTGTACATAATAAACCAATTTACTGTTTTTCCTGTTTAACTGGAGGGGTGACTCGGGGGTCTCCAGGATTTGTGAGCTTGTTTTGCAGGAGAAAGAGAATGCCTTCAGGGAGGTTGAGATCACCGGATGGCCAATCACCGGACCGACAGATGGCCAGCCCTCAGCAGCTCTTGAAGCCCAGAAGTCAGATTGCCCAGAGGCTTATTGGGAGTGACCCCTTTGTTTCCCTGAAGCACCTCCTGCCAAGTCCCTTAGCTTATAAAACCCCCCTGCTTTCTGTTCTAGGGGAGGTGGATTTGAGCAAACCCAGGCTCCCACCTACTCGTTTTGGCCAATTTGAATAAACCTTTCTCATCTCCAAGCACCGATGTCTCAGTGTGTGGCTTGCTGGGCATCGGGCACATGAACTTGAGATGAAGAGGTTCACTATCACACACACAGAGGAGGAGGCTGTGTGACGACAGAGGCGGAGATTGGAGTGACGCAGTTACCGGCCAAGGATTGCCAGCAGCCATCGGAAGCTGAAACAGGAAAGGAAGGATCCTCCCTGGAGCCTTTGGAGGGAGCACGGCCCTGTGACACCTTGATCTTGGACTTCTGGCCTCCAGACCCTGAGGGAATGAATTTCTGTGGTTTCAAGCCACTCACTTTGTAGTCATTTTTGATAGCAGCCACAGGAAACTAATGCCCCTCCCTTGTCACCCCCCCCAGCCTCCGCAGAGGGCTGGCTCCTGGAGGACTGGCGGGGGACGGTGAGTGCTCCGTGGTGGAGGAGGTCAAGGGCACAGCTGGCCTCCAGGCCCAGCCCTGGCTCTCACCAGTGGTGGATGGGGCTGGCATAGGCGACCTCTCTGTACTCAGAGTCTTCGCCTGAAATCAGGGTACGGGCCTCTGACCAGATTGCTCTGATGACTAAAATAACAGTGGGCGAGGAGCCTGGCTGGGAGGGAGGATGTTGTTGTTACCATTGTCTTTCAGATTGGCTCACAAACGACCTCCTAGCTGTTCCAGATTCACCAGGATCTCAGTCTGACCCTCCGCCCCGGGGAACACAGAAGGGCCGGGTCCTGGTGAGTGCTCTGGGGCCCGAATTCTTTCTCTGTTGCAACCTGTGGACCATGGACATTCACCGGGCTTGCCGGGGCCCTGGGGGCGCCCGGGGCCTCAGACACCATGTCTAGGCTGTCTTTAGACAGGCTGGAGTTCTCCGTCGTGGGGACTGGAGACTCTGCGTCTTGGTTCTCATTCGACTGTGTGCTGGAGACTGATTCATCCGGCAACTGAAAAAATAAGAAAATCGTTTGTGATGGGTGATTAAGCACACGTGCCCCTGGGAGGACAGGGGCTGAGGATCCTACGGCAGGGCCCGCTCTGGCCTCAGCTCTGCCCTGACCACCGGCTCGGCTGGCCTTGGTCAAGACACCTTGAGGGCCTTTTGGTGCCTTAGTTTCCCCATCATGAACCAAACCCTCCCGAGTCTAAAGGGCCTCCAGCTCAGGACCCTTGGCTCCCATTTGGCCACAGAACCACTATTGGGCTAACACCCAGGCCAGGAAAGGGCCTCCTGGAGCCAGTCCGGCCCCCTACTAACTCGAGGGCTGGCTGCCCCTCAACGGGAGGCTGCTCCGGGACCATACCTCATGCTGCCCAGGGCCGAGGCTATACTCACCACGTGCTCTCCTCCATCACTGTCTCCTGTGAAGACAGACAGAAAACTGGTTAACGGTGGCAGGAGATCCTACTCTGTGACTTGGCGGTGGCTTGGGAAGTGACCACACCCCTCTTCAGGCCAGGAAGCTGTAGCAGTGAGCCTGGCTGTGCCTCGATGCCCACAGCTATCCACTTCCGCAACTCCTGAAACCTTCCAAGAGGCCTTCGGCTCTCTGCACCAAGAACGCCCAGCCGCCACTTAGCCCCGTACTTGCTCTTCCCCACCGAGCCTGCCGGGCAAACCTGCCCTGAGCCCATGTCTGCCTCTGAGGCTGACCTGGGACACCGTAATCTAGCCGAGCCCTTCCCTCAGCCTCAGAGGCCGGGGGCTCAGCTGCCGACAGCACTGTGAAAACTCCCAGGCGTGTGCTCTCCCGTTCGGCTGTTCGCCTGGGTTAGGAGGAGCCTCAGCTCATGAGAACCAGACACTGTTGAGGAAAGGTGCGGCCGCATGGTAACTCAGGTGCCCCTAGGAGCTGCCCTGCAGCCCAGGATGTCCCTTGTTCCACCCAATGGTCCTCCCATCAATGCTTCATACCGTCAGGGAGATGATGGCACGGAATCCGGAATCCTTTGTCTTCTCGTTTTAGAGCATAACAAAAGATGATGATCGTAATAACCAGGAAAAGTAGAAAGCTTCGGATCACACACCAATGATGTCTGCTGGCTAAAAGTGGGAAGGAGAAAATGTCTCGGTAAGGTCAACTGACTTTTTTTTCCAGCAGCCACAGGATAAAGGACAAACGAACAGATCCAGCAATTCAAATTCTGGAAATATACCCGAAGGAAATGAAAATACTATGTTGAAGAGATATTTGCACCCCCTGTTCATAGCAGCGTTATTCACAATAGCCACGACATGGAAACAAACCTAAGTGTCCATCAGCGGGTGAGTGGGTAAAGGAGATGTGGTCTATACATACAATGGAATATTACTCAGCCATAAAAAGAACATCTTGCTATTTGCAACAACATGGATGGACCTTGAGGGCATTATGCTAAGTGAGATAAGTCAGACAGAGAAAGACAAATACTGTATGATCTCATTCATATGTCGAATCTAAAAAAAAAAAAAACCCAAACCTATAGAAAAAGAGATCAGACTTGTGGTTCCCAGAGGCAGGGGGTGGGGGTGCAGGAAATGGATGAAGGGGATCGAGAGGTACAAACTTCCATCTATAAGATAAATAAGTCCTGGGGATGTAATGTACAGCATGGTGACTATAGTTAACAAAGCTGTGTGGTATATCTGAAAGTTGTTAAGACAGTAGATCCTGAGAGTTCTCATCACAAGGATAAAATTTTTTTCTTCTTTTTCTTTCTTTCTCTTTTTTTTGGTGAGGAAGCTTGGCCTTGAGCTAACATCTACTGCCAATCTTCCTCTTGTTGCTCGAGGAAGATTGTTCCTGAACTAACATCTGTGCCAATCTTCCTCTAGGTTGTATGTGGGATGCCGCCACACACAAGCGGCGTGTAGGCCCGCACCCAGGATCCGAACCCGCGAACCCCAGGCCACCGAAGCAGAGTGCGCAAACTTAACCACTATGCCACTGGGCCGGCCCCTCTTTTTTCTCTTTTCTATGGTATCTATATGAGATGATGGATGTGAACTAAACTTATTGTGGTGATCACTTTATGATACATATACATCAAGTCATTATGCTGTACACCTTAAACTTATAGAGCACTGTATGTCAATCATATCTCAATAAAACGGGGAAAAAAAAGAACAAACAAACAAACATCTCCGCTTGCTGGCCTGGCAGACCTTGCCCACCCTAGTGAGCAGGCCTCCTCTGGCCTGGCCTGGAGGCTGGGCCCAGCACGCGGTGGGGGTCGGGAGGAGAGGCTACCCCAGGTTGGCGCAGCTGAGGGCAGGGAGGTCTGACCCCTCCCCCAGGGTGGTGTGTGGTGGCAGGTCTCCAAGGGACCTGAAGGATTCATTCTGCAGCACAGGTGTTTGAGGAAGGGTGCTCTGATGCCCGCCCTGAGGAGATGTCCTGTGCCCGCCCGCAACCTCGCAACAGTCCCCTTAGGAGACAGGCATCAGGACACCTCGGCGAGTGGGGTTGGGCAGAGCCATGCTGTGCCTCTGGTGACCAACGAGGGCTAGTTTGCCCTGTATTGGCACTGAAAGTCCTGGTGTGCAAAATTAAGAAATATGTGTATTAGTCTCTGCCCCCGTTCCCGCTAATATTTGGTCTTTGACCCCAGTTGCTGACACAGAGCTCCTAAACCCTTGTAATTCCCCGAGTGATGGGAATGTCTTTTGTTCTAATGAGGTGGCTCTGGGTGGGCTCCTGGGTGGGGCCTGGCCACCAGAAGGACCAAGCAATGATTAGAAGTTGGAACCTCGAGCCCCACCCGGCATCGTCCAGGGAGGGGAGAGAGGCTGGAAGTGGAGTTAATGATGGATCATGCCTCTGTGATGAAGCCTCCATAAAATTCCCAAAAGAATGGGGTTCGGAGAGCTTCCGAGTTAGTGAATGCATCTATGTGCCAGGAGGGTGGTACACTCCGAGTCCACAGGGAGAGAAGCTCCTGTGCTCAGGACCCTTCTGAACCTCACCCTATGTACTTCTTCAACTGGCTGTGCATCTGTTTCCTTCATAATATCTTTTATAATAAACCAGTGAATGTGGATAAGTGTTTCCCTGAGTTCCGTGAGCTGCTTTACAAATGACTGAATCCAAGGAGGGGGTGACGGGAACCTCCGATTTGTAGGCAAGTGGGACAGAAGTTATGGGTAACCCGGGGACCCATGACTTGTGATGGGCATCTGAAGTGGGGGGCAGTCTTGTGGGACCGAGCCCTTAACCTGCCGGGTCTGTGCTAACTCTGGTTAGTTTCAGAATGAATTGACTTGCAAGACACCCAGCTGGTGTTGGAGAATTGGTCATTGTGGGGGAAAAAACTACACACATCTGGTGTCAGAAGCACTGTGAGGGCAAAAGAGAAACAGACTTTCCCCTAGACCGCTGGGGAGCCCCTGGGTCTTCAGCCAATAGGGCCGCCCTGTGTGTCCCTCCCCTGGACACAGACCTAAGAACAGAGGCCCAAGGGGGTCACATGACACCTGGCTTTCCAAAGCCTTGGTCCTCCTATAATGAAGGGAAGTGCAGCTTTTCCTCAAGGGTTTACTTGCTTATTTTTAAATTGTAGTAAAACATACATCACATAAAATCAACCATGTTAACCATTTTAAGTATACGTTCTGCTTTCTCTCTATAGATTTGCCTCTTCTGGACACTTCATACAAATGGAATTATATGACATGGTCTTTTGTGTCTGGCTTCTTTCACTCAGCATAATGTAGCATGTGACAGTACTTCATGCCTGGTTATGCGTAAGTAGTATTCAGATATATGTATATTGGAATATATTCCATTTTGTTCGTTATTCATCTGCTAATGGACTTAAATTTTTTTTTTTTTTAAATAATAAACCCTTGAGCCAAGACCATTCTATGGGAAGGGCAGTTTTTTCAACAAATGGTATTGGGGAAACTGACATCCACATGCGAAGAATGAAGTTGGACCCTTACCTGACATACACAAAAATGAACTCAAAATGAATCAAAGACCTAAACGTAAGAGCTAAAACTATAAGAAAGAAACGAGTAGAAGAAAACATAAGGGAAAAGCTTTATGACACTGGATTGGGCAATGATTTCTTGGAGATGACAGCAAAGGCACAGGCAACAAAAGAAAAGATAGACAAACAAGACAATCAAAATAAAAAACATCTGTGCATCAACGAATGCACAAACAACAGAGAGAAAAGACACAGAGTGGGAGAAAATATTTGCAAATCACGTACCTGAGAGGGGAGAAAGAACTCCTACAACTCAAGAACCACCACCGCCAAGCAGCACAATTTTTAAAACGTCTGTCTGTGGACAGAAGACGTTCTTAGTGTTTGCCAGGGGCTGAGGGAGGAGAGAAGGGGGCGTGATTGTGTCCTGGGTACAGAGTCCTTTTGGGGGGATGTCCATGTTTTGGAACTAGATAGAGGTGGTGGTCCTAAGTGCCACTAAATTGTTCACTTTACAATGGGTAATTTTATATTATGTGAATTTCTTAATAAAGAATATACATATTTTTAAAAAACAGCTCTCTTACTTGGACCAGCCAAGCCGCACACTGTGTCTGCCACCCGGGTGCAGTTCTGGAGGACCACGTTCCCTCTGGGACACCTGGGGGAGAGAGACACCCTCAGTATTCCTCCCCTAATGTCTCCCCAGGCCCACTGGCACCCGGGTCCATGGCGTCACCATCACGCTGTCTCCCCGGGCCCAGAAGGGGCCTGGCACGCAGCAGGGACACCCCCACCCCAACTCGCATTTGGGGAACACTGTGTGCTGTGGTCAGAGACCACGAAGGCCCTGGCCACATGGAGAGCCACACACTCTCAGGCCCTGCACCAGCACCTCAGATATCCTCGCCGTCCTTCTGACTGGAGGAACGGTCACTTATTTTCCTCCTCTACGAATACTGATGGCCTGGTTAGCAGGCATATGGACTGAAGGAAAAGGAATTTGTCCTGCTTTTAACAAAGGCTCAGGAATTTAGGGTTTCTTCCTAATTGCTGCAAGTTACAGGCTCTTATGCATTTTCGTGATTGAAGTAATGGGTAGGTGTGTTTAGACCCAGGATGAAGTATTTACTTGGTAACGTCCCTCACAGACTCCAAGCTCCCTGCACCACACTGAAGGGTGACAACTGTAGATGTCTCTAAGGGCATTTCACGAGCCCCACGCTTTCCACCATCTCCCCAGGTTCCCCACCCTCTTCTGGGAATGAATGAGGTTTATTCCAGAATCACAAAGCAGAAAACACTGGAGAAAGCTCCAGCTTAGACATCCTTGAAGGAACCAAAAGCCCTGTCCAGCCTGTCACTCTGCTTTCTTTAGACTGGACCCAGCCCTGGAGATGGTGGGCATGCAAGTCCTGGGTCCCCCAGGCCATAGAGGCCCGACACCGTAGCGACCCCAGGGTGAGGCATTGGGCAGCTTGTCAGCAACTCGGATGCCGGAGGACGCTGCCAAGATGCCTCCAGAATTCTGAGGGAGTAGTTTCCCGCCCCGCACACACCGGTCCGCAGAATGTGAGGGAAGAAAAAGCCCTTCGTAAGAAGCAATGATCAGAAGTCTATGTCCTGCATCCTTTACTAGGGTGCAATATAAGGATGCACTTCAGCCAAACAGAGGAGCAGACCAAGACAGGGGGAGGTGGAGGGCAGAACTCAAGAGGGCGGGGAAGGGAGGTCCCACACTGGCTTCTGGGAGCAGACCTTCAGGGCGGTGAGTCCAGCTGAGAATTTAGGGACACGGGGCACCAGGACGGATGACAGACAGTGAGGGTGACGGAGAGCTCAGAAAAAGTGAGGCGTGGGGGCCGGCCCCGTGGCTTAGCGGTTAAGTGCGCGCGCTCTGATGCTGGCGGCCCGGGTTCGGATCCCGGGAGCGCCCTGAGGCACCACTTCTCCGTCCAACGCAAGGCCGAGTCCCACGTACAGCAACTAGAAGGATGTGAACCTATGACGTACAACTATCTACTGGGGCTTTGGGGGGAAAAACTGAATAAATAAAATCTTTAACAAAAAAAAAAAAAAAAAAAAAGTGAGGCGTGAAAAAGGCAAGCAATGCGTTAAGACAGGGGAAGGCAATCAGGAAACTCTAGAAAGGAGAAAAGAACTACGTAAAATAGAATCTGTCCAAATAAGAAATAACCTGAAAATTGGCACGATTCTATGGAGCTGGGGAGATAGGAAAAGAGAGAACCACTCGGGTGGAGCCAGAACGGTCTTGGCTGGCGCTGGGCTGTCCTTACCCGGTCAAAAGTCACATGTCCTGCTGGTTTTCAGCCCCTAACAAATAACCCACAGGAGTCCAGGGCCACCGCCGACCCGCGCCTGGGGCACCCGCGCATTGTCACCTACTTACTGCATGGAGTGCAGAATTCCAAGGCCTCCGGGACCCGCTAGAAATGGCCCGATGGGCACTGGCATACCCGGTCTCTGGTCGAAGTGCAATTCTCCAACACTTTTTCACCTGCAGTTCAGGGAAGACCGGTCAGTCCAAGGGAAGTGCCCTGTCCCTGTGCGTACATGTGGACCTACATCGTCATTTGGCGCGGAAACAGTTGGCCCCTGTACAGAACTCAGCCAGCCAGGCAGAAGCCCCGAGTCGTGGTGAGCACCGTAAACACTGCTGGGGCATCCTTACCACACCTTCACACGCCCATCTCCCAGGGCAAATGCCTAGAACAGGGGTGTGGGCTCAAAAGGTTTGCACGGATCAATTCTGAACCACAGCCTCACCGTGCCCCCCCGGGCCTCTATTCAAGGCACGTACCCCACTGCCAGGGCAAGGGGACGCTCCCTGTCCGCCATCTCCACGGCCTCTCCACGCATCTAGCCATCTCTGGCGGCCTGTCAATATTTAATTCACATTTTCATGCGCTCCGTGGAGCTCCCAGGGAATCTGAGCACCTTCTCACGAACTTCAAGGGGCCCACCGCTCAGGGTGCTTTCTTTCGATAAGCTGACTTGCCAGACTTCTCCTCTTAATGGGGATTGTACCCTTTGTGGCTGATGGAAAAAATTTAAATATTTTTCCCACTGGGTGGTTCACCTTTTAACCTTGTTTACGGAATTCAGTGCCAACAGGAACAGTGAAGTTCTAGATGTCACATGTGGTGCAGCTCTGAGGCTAGGTAACCATTGTCTGACTGTGTGACAGAAAGATCCAGCTCAGCTAAACCCTTGGGGGTAGGTACCGTGGGCCCCTTGGGGGCCGAGTTCTTGGTCCTGTCCTCTGCAGATGAGCAATACAGGAAATTTTAAAGAAAAGTTGGTTCACGGTAAATTTGAATACGGACTGGATGTCAGATGATATTAGGGAATAATATTCACCTCCCTGGATGTGGTCCTAGCACTTGGTTCTGTAGGGGAAGGTCTTGATTCTCAGGCAACGCATGCTGCAGTGTTTCGGGGTGAAATACTATGCCATTTGCAGCTTACTTTGAAACTGTTCCTAGACACACACACACCCACACCCACACCCACAGAAATGTGGTAAAACAGTAATTGTTTAATCTTCGGTGGAAGAGTCTCTTCTTTCAACTTTACTACATGTTTGAAAATTTTCATATTAAAAAATTGCTTATTCCTCGAGGGGTGATTTTTACCTTTTTACTTTTTTTTTTTGAGGAAGATTGGTCCTGAGCTAACATCCGCCAATCCTCCTCTCTTTTTCCTGAGGAAGACTGGCCCTGGGCTGACATCCGTGCCCGTCTTCCTCCACTTTACATGGGACGCCGCCACAAGATGGCTTGACAAGCATTGGTGCGTCGGTGTGCGCCCAGGATCCGAACCGGTGAACCCTGGGCCGCCGCAGTGGAGCACGTGCACTTAACTACTTGCACGACCGGGCCGGCCCCTTATTATTTTTTTGTGTGCATGTATTTTCTAAATTTTCTAGATTGAATTTGCTAATTTGCAATTTGAAGGAAATGATTAAAAGTGAAAAATAACTGCTTAGAATTTTGGCTCCAAGGGTAACCAAAGCTTTGTCACTTTTTTTTTCTTACTCTCACAATACACAGGGAACAGTTTGTTATGCAAATAAAAGTTCTCCAGACACTTCTTTCCAGTGGCTGCCGAGCACTGTGTGAGCAGTTTTGTGACTGCATCGTCTCTCCTTTACCCAAATGCTGGGTTAATACGCGTTTGGGTTTTCCTAACTCTTCAGAGCTAAGCAGCAAACATCCTCGTGGCTAAATTATTTAGGCTCAATTTGAATGACTTCTTTAGGGCACATTCCTAGCCTGGCCACTGCTGGGTCAGGGGGCTGAGGGTTTCAAGGTCAAGGAAGGTGCCTGTGGCCGTAGACTCACCCTTAGAGCAGGTGGAGCAAAGTTGGCAGGAATCCATGCCGTTGGGGTGTGCCGTAAAGGTCCCTCTGTCACACTCCATACACTTTCCCAGGGTGTGGGGGATCCTGCAGTGTTCACGGACGTACCAGCCTGTGCAAGAGTTTGGGTGCTGAGGTCAGATCCCACACCAGGGCACCCTGGGGTCCTGGGCTGTGCTGTCCACCCACCCAGTCCCCAGGGCTTGCCTCTCCAATAAGTAAATAGAAATACTTATGTCTTGGAGTTTCGGATTGTTACAACACTTTGGAAATGATGAAGCGCCAAACTGCCATGGCTCTTGCCTCCAAGGGCTCCGGCCACCTGCCCTGCATTTGCTCCTCCAGACAGCTGTGCTGTGGGGCATGGCAGGGATCCCGACCCCCTTCTGACCCGTCAGATATGGAGGACGAGCATCTGGTCCATGGTCAGTGGAAGAACTGAGACAACAGCTCAGTTCTCCGCCTGCCCAGCCAGGGCTTGCCAGCCAACTGCCCCAAGGGGAAACGAGAGCAAGTGACTGCTGCGTGAAGTTCCAGGGCTCAGCATCCTGCTGAATGAGCATCGCCCAGGTTCCCTCTAAAGGGACTTGAGATCTGACAAGTGTTCTGTTCAATATCCCATGAGCACTTCACTCAGTCAGCCTGGGCTTCCTTTGCCAAGTTTGCTAAGGGCAGGCCAGTTCTTCCTTCTAGAAGGTTTTCCCCAGGACCATTTCCCACCTCGTCAGCCCTCTGCTAGCCTCCACCACTGCAATGTTAGAGGAATTTAAGTAGCCCTGGGAACTTCCTTTCATGTTAATAGATACGTATTTATTCTATTGTACAGCCAGAAAAAATTAACAAGTACAGCGAATGTGTGACCTCATGGATATCATTGCTCGGGACGAGGCTGAAGGAGGTTGTGCAATGGTTTATTTATCTCAGTAGATGGTGGGAATTACAGGTTCAGGACTCAGGCGAGCCCACCCACCAGACCTTCAATAACAGAACCTTCCCCCGAACCCTCCCAAGCCTGGCCCTCGGGAACTGGCAGGGTTGTGGTGTGACTCCCAAATCCTGGGTGCCCACTCATGGCACTGGGTTCTTTCTAATGGTCCCGAAGGTCACTTCCAGAAGCTGACAATCGTGTAACATGCAAAGTCTATGTGAGAACAGAGACCTGGGGGCGAATGGTCCTGAGGTGTGGCTGTCTTCTGTCAAAAACAGGACTTTGAAAGCATCAAAAGGGAGCTGGAGATGGAAGTGTGATGGAATGCCTGACACATCTTCAGTGGGTCTGGAACGGATGAAGCTAACACACCTGAAGCTTGCTTTATGGCTCCTGTCTCTTTATGAACACTGATACTGATTTTTCATTTACAGCAGCGATATACATTTCCTTTTTGAAATAGACTGATTTGAAATTTAACAGTGATTCAAACTAAAGAACAATCTTAAAATCATTCCCTAAATGCCACTATCACAAGTGGCCAACTTTTGGGGGCACAGAGCAGTGTCCGTGTGGGTGACAGACCCCAAGTGCACACCCCTTGTCCAAGGCGCTGTGTTCAAAACCTGATGGTCCAGGAGTGTCAGTGTTACTACTCTCTTTACAGCTAAGGAGAGGCTGTTGGCGGCGGGGTTGGGGTGGGGGGCAACAGGGGACATGCCCAGGTCATCTGGCTAGTGAGCTGCCATGACGGGCCTGGTCCGGGTCCGAGGCTCTCCTCCCGTGACAGGTGAGGACCGGCAGCGAGGGAGGCTGAACTCACGGCAGGCTGTGCACAGACTCCCGCCATGCCCCTCATGGCCTTGTCTGTGAGCTTGTCTCTCGGGAGGTGGGGGAGCCTGAGGCTCGGGGAACCCCAGGCTTGGAGTCCCCCTCTGCGCAGTGAAGGGTTAACTCTGCGGGCTTGGGGTGCTCAAACCCTGCACATCCCCAAGGTCTTCAGGACTGGCCCTTGACCGGCTCCAGGAGGTAATGTCTGAGCCCTTGCACTGTCCTGCCCTGGGCCTGGTGAGAGCCTCTTTATCTACCTGGGGCCCCGTGCCAGCAGATCGTCTATGCTAACAACATGATTTATGGTGAGTGTCTGTTTTGTTTGCCTGGGGTCCTGGGCCATGCTATATCAGCTTGACCTATGGAGGGCCTGGAGGCTAAGGTCAACCGCATGGGCGACCAGCCACGCTGGTGATCAGCCACGCCCATGTGACCGGCCCCCAGTAGAAACTCTACACATCCAGGCTTGGGTGAGCTTCCCTGGGTGGCAGTGCTCCACGCATGTGTCACACAAGGCTGCTGGGAGAATGAAGGGCTGGCTGTCCACGTACTCCGCTGGGAGAGGCCAGCTGGAAGCTGGCGCCTGGTCTCTCCTGGACCTGCCCCCAAGCCTTTACACTGGCTGGTTTTGACCTTTCCGAAATCCACCATAACCGTGAATGTAACAGCTTTTCTGGATCCTGTGAGTCCTTCTAGCAATCGTGGGTCTTGGGGACCCCCAGCACAGGAATGCGTGCCCTCTGCTGGCAGAGTGTGCCAGCACTAGGAAGGACGAGCCGGGGCTGAGCCACTGACAGATGGTGTGACCTCGAGCAAGCCACTTAACTGCTCTGGGCCCGATTTCCTCACCTGCCAGAGGAGACCCTGGCTTCTGCAGCAGGTGCTGGGAGGGTGACGTTAACTCTCCTGGTTCCCCCTCTTGAACCCCCTGTCCTCTCAGCTGGGTTCTGGGGGTCACCCCTTGTAGGGCAGATAGGAGAGCCCAGATGGGGAAGGGCTGCTGGACACCCCCTGTCCACTCAGTACAAACAGACCCACAAACCCTCCTTTGCGGGGCTGGGTAGAGTTGGGGGACGTGGACGGCAGGCACCTGCCCGGTGCTGGATCCCGTTCCGGGACTCACCGGCATCGCAGAGCTTGCAGCAGTGGCCGGCATGCTTGTACTTGCCAGGCCCGCAGGACTCGTGGCCAGGGGGCACCAGGCTCTGCGTGGAGACCAAGTCGGTCACGGTGTTCAGCTTCAGATGGAAAAGAACAAGACACGTTTTACTAATAGCCCACTTTCAACGTCACCTCTGACATGGTGGGCATTTTCTCAGCTGTGCATAAGTTATAGCTCAATTCATCTCAACGGCAACCCCGAGAGGCAGGTACTATTAAACCTGACTTTACGAGAGGTCAGGTGTCCTGCCCAAGATCCCAGCTGGTCAGTGCTGGGCTAGGACACCATCCCAGACCATCTCATGGTCTCAGCTCTTCACTAAAGAGCTGGGGCTCCTCACCATACACGCCCCAGCCCGCAAAGAACACAACCACATTCTGCGGGGCCCCGAACTCTGCCCTCAGTCTGTGCCTGCTGGCCTGGGGCACGGGACAGCCATAGACAAATTGGCTCCACGGGTGATGAAATGAGCCATTTCTCATTTGGAATCATCTCCTGGGGTTGAATGTGTTACAATGTACAGGTTTTACAGGTAACAAGAATTTAGTGACGATAACATCAACAAGAACAAAGAAATATCTGGTCTGGCGAAGCTCAGAAAGTGAGATAGCAGCCACCCCATCAAACAAAGGGGAAGTGCAAAGGGGCAGAGGTGTCCTGGAGGAAGAGGGGCTGGGCCGGACATGGCAGGAACAGCAACAGACTGAATTGACCCCAGCTGGACAGAGGGGCCCCTTGAGCGGGTCTCGGCCCTGGTGTTCCCTCTGCAGAGAGAAGCAGCCTAAGGGTGGGGATGGGGACGGCGGCAGCAACCCCATGGGGTTGCAGCCTTGGAGCATCCAGAGGGTCTCTGGGGACATAACAATATTGTTGGGGGGCAGCATTTGTGTGGTGACTCTTCTCAGGCTTGATTTCAGGAGAGAAGGTGATGGGGGGAGAGTGGAGCACCTGGACCCCCAAAGCTGGCAGCCTCCAGAGACTGTCCTAGATAATATCATGTAATTAAAATAAGGAATAGAGACGTGTCTAAGTACTTAATGAGTATTAAAACATGGGGTAATAGTGCAAAGTGGTGACATCTGGAATACTAATGGAATGGGGACAGTGGGTTAGGGTTCCTACAACAGCCATGTGTCACTTAATGAAGAGGGCACATTCTGAGAAATGCATAATTAGGCAATTGTGTCATTGTGCGAACGTCGTAGAGCACACTTATACAAACCTAGATGGTATAGCCTACTACACACCTAGGCTGTACGATACTAATCTTATGGGACCACTGTCGCATATGTGGTCCATCATTGACCAAAACGTCATTATGCAGCACATGACTAAGTATCCTTGAGCAAAATTACAGCAAGTGTGGGGGCTGTTCTTTTGCCAAGACTCAGCTTGGACTCCACATCTCCAACCAAGTCTTTTCAAAAAGCAGAGCCATCACTGCTTGGTATATTCCCTCATGTCTCTGAACTTCTACCAAATAAATTAGTAAATAGGTTTTTAAAAACCACCGGAATCACAGACATAATACACTGTGGTGGATAGTTAAGGCCTTCTGGGTGACTGTTTCTCCAAACCTCAGTAATCTTTAGACCCTTTGATAGAAGAAAAGAAGTTCATATTCTCACTTAAATCATCTTTTACAATATTGTTTTGAGAGGTCCCAGAGTGACATGAGGGACGATGGGGAAGTAGGGAGCACCAGGAATCCATCTCCTTACTGGCAGAATCTGTCTGATGTAACTATTTTAGAACTCTGGAAACCATTCCAAGGCTGGCAGCTCCCAGGGGAAGGCTGGGTAGGTCAGTCTCAGTGAATTTGGGTCAATTTCAGCTCTTAGCATAGTAGCCACTACCCATCCCCCACCCTCCAGCCCTGAGGCCTGCAGCCATGCATGTGTTCCTGGAGCAGCTTGCTGAGCCAGGGTGGACCATAACAACCTTGTCATCCAAACATCGGGGATCTGTGTTCTGAGTGATGGTGGGTGCTTCTGATTGAAGAGGTGCAGGCACAGAGGTGGACAGACATTACTGTAACCCCTCACCGGTTGAAACAGCTTCCAAGAGATTTAAAGAGCTAGAACCTGTTTCTTTTCCCTCCTCCTTTTCCTTTTTTCTCCTTTTGGGAGCCAGACTTGTAAGGATTAGGACATTCAAAAGCAACTGCATATATGGGGGAATTTAGACAGTTACTATGCATGTTCAGGCAAAGACACAGGCTCAGAAAAGACCCAGAAGACCTGATCCCCAGCACAGAGACACCCTACCAAACAAGTAAAGAAACCTGGGGAAGGGGGAAAACACAACTTCTGGAGTTACTATGTTAAGATTCAGATGTCCAGTTTTCAACAAAAAAATCACAAGGCACACAAAACACAGGAAAGTACGGCCTATTCGAAGGAAAAAAACACAGTCCTGTGTGACAGAAACCACTCCCGAGGGAGACCAGATGGCAGTTTTATTTAGCCAAAACTCTAAAACAACTGTCTTAAAGATGCTTGAAGAGCTAAAGGAAGACATGGACAAAATCAGGAAAATGGTATATAAACAAAGCAAAAATATCAATAAAGACATAACACACTTAAAAGGGAACTAAAAAGAAATTCTGGGGCTGAGAAGTACAGTAACTGAAGTAGAAAACTCACTATAGGGATTAAAAAGTATATTTGAGCAGGCAGAAGAAAGAATCAGAGAACAGGAAGATAGGAGAACTGAGGAACAGAAAGAAAAAAGACTAACGAAAAGTGAACAGAGCTTAAGGGACCTGTAAGACACCGTCAAGTGCATCAATATACGCATTGTGGGAGTCCCAGAAGGAGAAGAGAGAGAAAGGGTCAGAGAGATTATTTGAAGAAATAATGGCCTAAAACATTCTGAATTTGATTCAAGATATGAATCTACAAATCTAAGAAGCTGTTCAAACTCATTAGGATGAATTCAGAGAGACTCACATCGAGACACATAATCCAATTGTCAAAAGACAAAGACAAAGAGAGAATCTTTAAAGCAGCAAGACAGAAATGACTCATCACATACAGGAATCCCCAACAAGATTATCAGCAGGTTTCTCATTAGAAACCTTGGAGACCAGAGGGCAATGGGTTGATATATTCAAGGTGCTAAAAGGAAAGAACTGCTACCCTAGAACACTATATCCAAGCAAAACTGTCCTTCAAAAATGAGGGAGAGGGGCAGGCCCGGTGGCACAGCAGTTAAGTGCATGTGCTCTGCTTCGGCAGCCCGGGGTTTGCAGGTTTGGATCCTGGGCGAGCACCGATGCACCGCCTGTCAAGCCATGCTGTGGCAGCGTCCCATATAAAGTAGAGGAAGATGGGCATGGATGTTAGCCCAGGGCCAGTCTTCCTCAGCGAAAAAGAGGAGGATTGGCAACAGATGTTAGCTCAGGGCTGATCTTCCTCACACACACACACACACACAAAAATGAGGGCAAAATAAAGACATTTCAAGATAAACAAAAGCTGAGGGAGTTTGTTACCGTTAGACCTGCCCTCAAGAAATGCTAAAGTGGATCTGGTTGAAAAGAAAGGACACTGGATTGTAACTCAAGGCCACATGAAGAAATAAAGATGTCTGGTAAAGGTAAATATGCAGACGTTATAAAAGCTAGTATTATTATAATTTTGGTGTTTTTTTTTTTGTGAGGAAGATCAGCTCTGAGCTAACATCTGCCAATCCTCCTCTTTTTGCTGAGGAAGACTGGCCCTGGGCTAACATCCATGCCCATCTTCCTCCACTTTATACAGGATGCCGCCACAGCATGGCTTGACAAGCTGTGCCTCAGTGTGTGCCGGGATCCGAACCAGCGAACCCTGGGCCGCCACAGCGGAGTGTGCGCACTTAACCACTTTCACCACTGGGCAGGCCCCTATAATTTTGGTTTTTAACTCCACTTTTTATTTTCTACATATTTTAAAAAACAAACGCATAGGGGCTGGCCCCGTGGCGTAGCGGTTAAGTGCGTGCGCTCCACTGCTGGCGGCCCGGGGTTCGGATCCTGGGTGCACACCAATGCACCCCTTGTCAGGCCATGCTGTGGCGGCGTCCCATATAAAGTGGAGGAAGATGGGCACAGATGTTAGCCCATGGCCAGTCTTCCTCAGCAAAAAGAGAGGGATTGGCGTGGATGTTAGCTCAGGGCTGTTCTTCCTCACTAAAAAATAAATAAAATTAAAAAAAAAAAAACAAATGCATAAAATACAATTATTAGTCTATGTTTTTGGCCACACAACGCACAAAGCTGTAATTCTGTGACATGCTTAACTAAAAGGGGGTCGGGATGAAGCTATAGCAGCAGAGTTTTATACGCTATTCATGTTAAGCTGGTACAAATTCCAGTTAGAGTGTTATAACTTTAGGATGTTGAATGTAATCTCTAAGATAACTACCAAGAAAATCACTATATAATTTGCACAAAAAGAAATGAGAAGTGACTTAAAACTTCTCACTACGAAAAGTAAACTAGAGGCCAGCCCAGTAGCATAGTGGTTGGGTTCGTGTGCTCCACTTTGGCGGCCTGGGGGTTCGCAGGTGTCGGATCCTGGGCTCGGACCTACGCACGGCTTATCAAGCCACGCTCTGGTGGCATCCCACATATAAAGTAGAGGAAGATGGGCATGGACGTTGGTCAATCTTCCACAGCAAAAAAAGAGGAGGATTGGCAACAGATGTTAGCTGAGGGCTAATCTTCCTCAAAAAAAAAAAAAAGTAAACTAAACACAAAAGAAGGCAGTAATGCAGGAAATGACAGACAAAGAAAGCCATAAGGCACATAGAAAACAAATAGCACAAGGACAGAAGTAAGTTCCTCCTTAATAGTAATTACTTTAAATGTAAATGGGTTAAACTGTCCAATCAAAAGCAAAGATTGGCAGAATGAATTTTAAAAAATGATCTCACTGAATGCTGTCTACAAGAGACTCACTTTAGATCCAAATACATACACAGTTTGAAAGTGAAAAGATAAAAAAAGATATTCAATGCACACAGGGACCAAAAGTGAGCTGGAGTGGCTATACAAACATCAGACAAAATATACTTTAAGTAAAAAACTGTTACAAGAGACAAAGAAGGACATTACAATGATAAAAGGGCCAATATAGCAAGAAGATATAACAATTATAAACATTTATGCTTCTAATAACAGACCCTCAAAACGTGTGAAGCAGAACTGGCAAAGTTGAAGAGAATAACAGACAGTTTTACAACAATAGTTGGAGACTTCAATACTCCACTTCCAATAATGGATAGAATAATCAGATAGAAGATAAGTAAGGAAACAGAGGACTTGGCCAACACAATACACCAACTAGATGTAACAGACATATACAGAACACTCCACCCAACAACAACAGAATAAATATTCTTCTCCAATGGACACAGGATACTCTCCAGGAGAGACCATATGTTAAAATACAAAAAAGTGGGGAAAGTGGGGAATTACTATTGCTTATACAGAAATAAAAAAGATTATAAGACAGTACTATGAACAATTGTATGTCAAGAAATTGGATAACCTACATGAAACGACAAATTCCAGGAAACACAAAACCTACCAAGACTGACACATGAGGAAATAGAAAACCTGAATGCACCTGTAACCAATAAGGAGATTGACTCAGTAATCAAAAAACCTCCCAACGAAGAGAAGCCCTGGATTAGAAAGTTTTATTGGTAAATTCTATCAAACATTTTTTTTATAATTTTATTTATTTATTGTTCCCCCAAAGCCCCAGTAGATAGTTGTATGTCATAGTTGCACATCCTTCTAGTTGCTGTATGTGGGACGCGGCCTCACCATGGCCAGAGAAGCGGTGCGTCGGTGCGCGCCCGGGATCCAAACCCAGGCCGCCAGCATCGGAGCGCGAGCACTTAACCACTAAGCCACGGGGCCGGCCCTCTAGCAAACATTTAAAGAAGAACTTACATCAATCCTTCTCAAACTCTTCTAAAAACTGACGAGGCGACAACACTTCCTAACTCATCTTACGAGGCCAGCAGCACCTGATACCAAAGACATTTGCCAGAGCAAGAAATGGCAAATACAGACTTCTGAAAATATCCACTGAAAATGAGAAACCTGTGATTGGCTCACGTAGTCAGCCTCCAGATTCCTGGGATAAGGATTAGGATTCCTTTGTTTTACCCCTGTTGAGGACAAACGACCATGCCATATTATTCAGGTTAGATTCTCAGAATGCCCAGGAATATGAACGGATACTCATTGCACGGTCTCCAGATCATTCGATGTTTGTCAAAAAACGTATGCAGCAACGAGAGCAACTCTGCGAAAGGAGTCCGCAGGAGGCCACGTGAAAGATGAAGTATTTGGCACAGTAAAGGAAGCTGCATCATTGACTGCTCCACTGCCTGCAGCTGAGGACCAGTCAAGACAGATTAAAATCGATGAGCTACATACCAGCGTGGGGTGACACCAAGCACCAAACACTACAAGGAGTAGCCTTTCCTATTTCTTGAGAAGCTTTTCAGGCTTTGGAAAAATTGAACTCAATTATGTGCAATTGGAAATAGATATAAAATATAGGAAATAGAAAACAGGGGGGTGAGGGGGGTGAGAGGGGTGGGGCCGTGACGGCGGCAGGGGGTGAGGGGGTGGGAGGGGGATGGGAGGGGGCGGGGCCGTGACGGCGGCGGGGGTGAGGGGGTGAGAGGGGGATGGGAGGGCGGGGCCGTGACAGCGGCGGGGGTGAGGGGGTGAGAGGGGTGGGGCCGTGACGGCGGCGGGGGTCGGGGGTGGGGAGTGGGGCGGCGCGGGCCCACGCCGGCGGCGGGGGGGCGGGGCCGTGACGGCAGCGGGGGGGAGGGGGGAGCGGGGAGGGGCGGGCGCGGGTCCACGCGGGCGGCGCGGAAGGACACGGACGGCGACGCGAGGCCGACGCTGCCGGGGACGGGGAGCGGACGTGGACGACGCGTGACGGCAGTGTCTGAGGATATCGCAAGGCTCGTTTGCAAACAGCTTTAGTAAATTCTCTAGTGCTGTGCAAGTTTCCATTTCAAAGGTGAGTCATTTCATTAGCGGTAGTGTGAGGCTAAATATTCTGTTCAAACTGAATACGAAATCGCTATCACTCAAAAGCAAACAAAACTGAAGTCAATAACTTTGAAAAGGAAAAGTTTTCAACATCAACCTTGATTTCTCCGAGGCAAACCGGCGGCGCGGCGGCGAGGTGCGCGCGCTCCGCTGCGTGGGCGTCCGCAGGTTCGGATCCCGCGCGCGCAGGGACGCGCCGCCTGTCACCCGCGCTGTGACGGGGTCCCCATACCAGGTGGAGGAAGATGGGCAGGACCTTAGCCCAGGGCCAGCCTTCCTCAGCAGAAAGAGGAGGATTGGCGTGGATGTGAGCTCAGGGCCGATCTTCCTCACACACCAAAATAAATAAAAAATAAATTAATTAAAAAAATAAAAACATATTTATAGGCAAATCATGTTATCACTTTTATGCAAATATTCAGATTTAATAAAATTGTTTTAAAGCCTAGCAGATGAATACTTAAGGATCTTGTTTCCATTTATATCTTATTTGAAAACACATGTAACTATTTTCTAATGAATCTCTAGGGAGACGGCTGATTGCCGGGGACGGAGTGTAGGAGGGATGTCGAAGCGGCCGCGGGACACTTTTGCGGGTCCGGGACGCGTCCACTCTCCCGATGGTGACGGCTTCCGCGGGGTGAACTGAAAATGTGCCGTGTACTGAATGTGGATTATACCCCGAGGAAGCCGTTACAATATCCTCCCAATTAGGACGCATTAAATCGCCTCTGGCTACGCCGCGGGCGTGGGTCACAGTGGCGAGAAGAACGGCCCTGCGCGCGTTCGCCGTCGCGCCTGCCCGGACAGTTGCGGGCAGGGGTGGCCGCGGGGACCCCGCCGGCCGAGGAGCTGGACGCCGAGCGCTCGGCCCCGCCGCGACCCGGTCGGGATCGGGGGTGCTCGGGACACTGCCGCTCTCCCTCCGGGCTCCAGAACTCAGACTTCGTCCGAGTCTCTCCGCGAGGGCTCCGCCGCGCGCGCCCCGGGCCCGGCCCCGTGCCCGGCCCTCGGGGGTCTTCCCTCTCCGGAGTCCCCCGCCCCGGCCCCGAGCCCCGCCGCCGCACACCCACCTGCGCCGGGAGCAGCAGTAGCGCCGGGAGCAGCAGTAGCGCCAGAGCGGCCAGCCGGGCCATGGCGCCAAACGCGGGGCTGCCGGCGAGCCAGGCACACCGGTTAGGCGGGCACGCCGCCGGCTGCGCGGCTCTATACTCCCGGGGGCGGGTCTACAGATGGGCCCCGGACCCCAGCTCTCGGAGTTCCCTCCTCCAGAGCACCAGTCACGTGAGCTAAGGCAGAGGAAGGAGCTCTTGCATCGTTCGCTACGAGCCCCACCCCTCCCCGCCAGCGACTGCAATGCCAGCGGCCTGGTGTGTGCCCCGCGCCTTCCGGATTCACGGGGCCCACTTCAGCTCAGGCGGCGGGCCACAAACCCCTCCCGCCCCCCTCATCCGACAGCATCTTGTGATCTGCTGGGGAGCAGGGGGGGAGCGACGTTGGGAGTGGGGTGGGGGGGGTGAGAGGGATTCAGGGGGAGCAGACGGTTCTTCAAAAGAGGAACCCCTCGTAACCCCTTATCTGGGCATTGGCCCCCCTGCTCCCTTGGGGTTATGCCCACAAAGCTTTCTTTTTTTTTTTGTAGGGAAGATCAGCCCTGAGCTAACAGCCATGTCAGTCGTCGTCTTTTTTTTTTTTATATTTTTTTATTTATTTATTTTTTTCCCCAAAGCCCCAGTAGATAGTTGTGTGTCATAGCTGCACAGCCTTCTAGTTGCTGTATGTGGGACGCGGCCTCAGCACGGCCAGAGAAGTGGTGCGTCGGTGCGCGCTGGGGATCCCAACCCCGGCCGCCAGCACCTAACCACTAAGCCACGGGGCTCGTGCACTTAACCACTAAGCCTCAGGGCTGGCCCTCAGTCATCTTCTTTTTGCTGAGGAAGACTGGCCCTGAGCTCACAGCTGTGCCAATCTTCCTCCACTTTATGAGGGACCCTGCCACAGCATGGCCTGACAAGCGGTGCGTGGGTCGGCGCCCGGGATCAGAACCAGGGCTGCCAGCAGCGGGGCGCGAGCGCTTAACCGCCATGCCACAGGGCCGGCCCCTCACCCAGCTTTCTTTTCCTCCTTGATGTAGAATGGTTCTTGGTGTACCAAAGACATAAAGAGAATTCCGAGAGGGATTTTCCGAGGCTTGGGGTAGTTGGGGGGGTGAAGCTGTGAGTCAGGCTGCACCAGCCAATTAGCTCTGCGAGATGGGTGTCCGATTGCTACATCCCGGTGACTAATCAGCTCTGAAAGACGTGCAAGGCAGTCCAGGGCTTCCAGTCCTGAGCAGCCTGTCCTCCTGGATGCAGGAAACTACCACCCAGAGGGCGCCCACTCTCCAGCAGGGGGTGGCCTCCACATGGGGGTCCAGAGCCAGTCTGAGGGCACTGCCCTGGGGAGGGCAGTCCAGTCTGCCTGAGGCAGGCGTGACGGCCGGGATGGCAGTGCCCACCTGCCCCTTCCTTGGCCCCAGCCCAAGCTTCATCCTGCCCGGGGCCCTGGGGGCCCAGGTGGAGAGACCCAGACCCCTCTCAAGGACACTGCTTGCCCACCTCTTTCCCTGTGGTCTCTTATCCTTCACACACTGTTAGGGGTGGGCCACAGCCTCTCTTTGCCGTGGTGTGTGGGGTCTGTGATCAGCCGCCCGCCTCCCTCCTTCAGGGGCATCCTGGGCTATCCCAGCAAAGGCAGGCCCACTCACTCTGGCCACAGTGGAACACAAGCAAGTGCCAGGCTGGCGCAGCAGGGCGGGGAGGGGGTGGTCCGTGGAGGCAAGACACCAACCAGGCAAAATGGGCCTCGGCACAGCCTTGGCAGTTCCCTGGGGGGCCCTGGTGGGTAGTGCTGCCCCCGCGTCCTCAGCTGGCTCAGCGGATGGTGGTCAGGAACCCCGGCCTCCTAGTGCTTGCTCCACAGGGTGGGTCTGCTTCCTCCTGCTGCCTGCAAACTGCACCCCATCCTCCCCCGACCCCTGCTCTCCAGCCTCACAGCCTCGGGCACCTCCAGCCCCAGACAGCCCCCTGCCTGCCTTGAGTGTCTCCTGGAAACACCCCCCACGTTTCTGAAGTCCCCCAAGAAGACAATGCGCACTGTGTGTCCGTTTATTTCAGGGTATGGAGCACAGACACAGACACGTCCCCAAATCGGGGTGGGGAGGGCAAGGACATGGATACAAAAACTGGAAGATGAAACGTTCAGCTCAGGCGGCACCACCACAACACAGTTTAAGGCTCCACATGTATCTGTGTGTGCAGATGCTTACACACGCACGCAAGCGCACGCACACACACGGCGGGCAGCACTTGACACAGGAACGGAGGCTAAATGCCAGACGCTGCTCGCAGCCTGCCTAAAATATTGCAATTGCGTTTATTAAAAAAGTGTGGAATGGGAAGACCATGCCTCAGTCTGAGCAAAGTGTCCAACCCAAGCCTCTCTGACCCGGGGGGTGCTCACGTGTGCCCGCCCCATCTCGGTATGTCTGGGCTGTGGGAGGTGGGGCGGGTCATAGCTGGGCTCCCGTCCAAACAGCACACCAGCGGAATAAAACCCAGAAGGCCCTCTCAGAGCAGCTCCAGCCTGCCCCCGGAGCCCACCTGAGGCCCCTCCAGCGCAAGGTGGGCAGAGTCTCGGGAAGGAGACCAAGGAGGCCCTGGGGACCCCTGGGGACTCTCTGCTGGCTCCTCAAAACCCCCCATTCGCCCCTGCTGGGGAGTGATTGTCCAAGGCTGAGCAGGCACTCCTACCCTCCCTCCGGCAGTCCCACTTGGCCAGTGGAAGCTGCACTGGGAAGGACCAGGCGAGATGACCAGGGAGAGTGGTGCACGGTGAAGCGGCATTTGGCTTTAGCATCAAGGCCGGCGCTGGGTGGAGGGCCCTGCGGGAGAGGCCAGTGCCTCCCCAAGAGGAGCCTGTGCGGCCCCCTGGGTCCCTCCCGTCGCCGTGGGCCCCTCTGTCCATGTTGGCTGGCTCTCTCTGCCTCCCTGGGGCTGGCTTAAAGTGCTAGGTGCCTGGGTGGGAGGGCGGGTCGGGGCTGGCCGGAGTTCTGCAGGTGATGCCCACGCTGCCCCCGACGGGCTCTTATTTGAGGATGTAGTTAAGGAGCAGCTGACACGCCAGGAACACGCAGAGCAGGAACCAGGAGCGGGGGCTCTGCAGGAGGCCTGGGGTCGGCGCCTGCCTGGCCTGGGCCGTGGAGCTCAGCATGGCTGAGAGGTGCCTGCAACAAACGAACGACAGGGTGCAGCAGCTGAACCAGGCCAGCCCGGCCCACCCTCCCAACAGCCGAGAGAGGGTGCTCTCTGGGTGCCAGACCAGACAGGATGGCACGTCCCCGCCCTCCAGGGACATGGGTGCCAATGAGGGTGGGGGCTCATTAGGAGGAGGGGGCCTGGGGCACAACGGCTGCACTGGGTTTCCTAGGCACACATTCCAGGGAGAGGGGGGTCAGGGCAGGGGAGCTGGGCCTCTTGCATCCCCCCTCCAACCCCTGGTGTGATGGGCTGAGCTGTGTCTCCCCTGCCCCAAAGTTACATGTTGGAGTCCTAAGCCCCAGCACCTCAGAATGTGGCTGTATTTGGAGCTGGGGTCTTTAAAGAGGTGATTAGGTTAAAATGAGGCTGTTAGGGTGGGTCCTAATCCAGTGTCCTATAAGACTGGTGACCTTATAGGAAGAGGAGATCAGGACACAGACACGCACAGAGGGACGGCCATGTGAGGACACAGGGAGACGACGGCCGTCTACACACCAGGGAGAGAGGCCTCAGGAGGAACCAGCCCTGCCCACACCTGGATCTCGGACGTCCAGCCTCCAGGACTGGGAGACAGTAAATGTCTGTGGTTTAAGCCACCTGGTCTGGGGGGCTTTGTTACGGCAGTCCCAGGACACTCATCCCCTGCCCTGGACTCTGATGTCACTGTGTGTCTGCACTGCTGCAGAAGCTTCTGGCTGTTCTCCTGGCCACCCGCCTTGCAGCCAGCCTCCTCCTGTGGTGCCAGGCGGCTGTTCCGACCCTCCCTGGCTTCCGTGGCCTCAGGGCTCAGCTCCACCATCTCGGCTCACCCTTTCTCCCAGCAGCGGCCCTCCTGTGGCACCCACAGCTCAGTACTGACCTTTGCTGTCCCCTCCTCCCTTCCTCCCTGCCCACCTACATTCTCCAGGAAGCCTTCCCTGACCACACAGGTGGCCTTCTCTCATTCTTCCAAGGTGCCAGCCTCCCTTTCTCTTGGCCCCACACAGCCTCACAAAGCAGCAGGTTATTAAAAAGGTGACAAGCACCTCTGTGCCAAGTGTTGGGTTGGTCACAGAGGAGGCTGAGGCCAGCCTCATCACTGCCATGCTTATCCTGGGCTTCCCGACCGGCTGGGACGCTAACAGCGGCTGAATGTGGCTGGGTGCCGGGCACAGAGCCCAGCCCTCTGCACCATCTTCATCCCGCCCAGGGGCACTGCTATCACCCCACTTTCCGGAGGGGAGACTGAGGTACTGGCAGCCCGAGCCCCCACAGCCAGTGAGACTGGAGCCAGGAACCTGGCTTTGGAGTGGAGCTGGAAACTATGGCTCTGCCCTGCCTCGAGGGTGTCTGCTGATGGACGCAGTGGCCCTGGTAGCCTGCACCCGCCAGGGGTTGCAGAGTGTGGCTCTCAAGCTCCCAGCCATTCCTGAGGGTCTACTCTGCACAGTGCTGCGGACATAGCAGCGAGCCCAGAGCTGCCCATGGGGAGCTACTGCTGGCGCACCTCCTCCCAGCTTCCACCTGGCTGCTGACCGCCACCCCACCCCTCACTGGACGGTGTACTGCTCTGAGTCACCTGGGGCTCCTGCAAGCCCACGCCTGGCCCAGCATCCTCCTCCAGGCTCCTCCCTCTCCAGCTCGGTGTCTACCAAGCAGCGCCAATCCAGCCTGTTCAAACAGAACTCCCCGCCGCCCGCCCGCCCCTCACAAAGGGCAGGACCCCAGGTCTCCTTCCTGTCCTCACCCCAGAGCCAGACCCCTTGCAGGTCCCCAGAGTTCTAGCTCCCAATGACATTCCAGACACACGGCCTCCCTGGCCCCCGCTCCGGCCCACTGGCTCTCCTGCACTCTCTGCCCCGGAGCCCTGGCTGGGTCCCGGAGTGTGCCTACCTGTGGAGCTCCTGCTGGGCCTCCCGGATGGACAGGATAGCCTCGTGCAGCACCTGCAGCCGCCGCGCCTCCTTCCCACACCGAGGGCACGGGCTCTCGCAGCCTGGGCCGGCCGGCCGCCAGTCACAGGACACAGGGGACAAGGGGACACAGGATGGGAAGGGAGAGGAGAAGCCAGGATGAGCGAGAATGTCCTGCATGTGGGGACCCAGAGTCATGCCAAGCTCGGACCACGCCCCACCTCACAGGAGCCTTCAGGATGAGGCTAATGACACAGGGAGACCAGGGAGAGGCTGAGGGCTGTTTCAGGAGAGGCCCCTGGGCTCAGCTGGCCTCTAATAAGCCGTGGGAGACAGAAATGGCCAAGGTGTGGCTCATCCACTGCAGAAGCGAGGACAAGGTCGGGAAGACACAGGCATGCCCCATGAGGGCAGCGGGCAGAGAGGCAGGAGCGGAACCAGAGGGTCACAGACAGATGGACACTGCCCAGCCCTGCTTGTCACACTGCCCCTGCCAGCCAGGGAAGGCGTCCTCGTCCTCTGAGTGCAGAGTTGGGGAGCCCCTGCCCCCTCCATGCCCCTTTGTGCCCCTGGGCTCAGGGAGGCTTCTGGGGTCCCCTGGGAGGATAGTCAGGGCCAGCCGCTTCTCCAGCCCTTCACACCCTGCAGGGGGGCCGGCCGAGGAGGGCTCACCAGGAACGAAGTCACCGTCTTCCTCCTCGTCCGAGAGTTCCGGGCAGGACTCGGGCGTGGAGCCGCTGCTCTCCGTGAGCTGGCTGTGGCCGGAGGGCTGGTCGCTGGCCTTGCGGAGCCGCCGGTCTGGGCCAGGCCCCTGGAGAGAGACGGAGCCGCTGCCGCTGGGAGCCCATGCACACCCACTGCATCCTCGCTGGCCTCTGCTCCAGCTGCACCTGTGGGGACCTGCCCTGCTGGCCTTGGGGACATGGTGGCACACATGCCAGGACAGCTCTAGAGAAGGAAGCTGATGGGGTCTGGGTGCACAGCGGAGGTCTGAACCCTGGCCCTGAGCAGCCACGCCCCTGCTGGGCCTCAGTTTCCTCACTGGAAACATACAGTCCTGGCCTGTCTGCAGCGGGGCCAGGCCCGGCAAGCCGGTGCAGACAGGCCTGCCCGCTGCCCGTCGCTGCGTCGTGCCCAATACATGCAGACGTGATGGCCGTGGGGCGGAGGCCGTTCTGACCCGTGAGCCGTGAGGGCTGATTGCAGCCCACCGTGTGAACCGTCAGCGAGGGGTCCCCCCACACTGAGGGGACTTCTCCGGAGGGACCCCAGGCTCAGCCGGCCTCTAACAAGCCCCCAGAGTACAGGAGTGGCCAAGGCGCAGCTCGAGTTCACAAGGACCACGGACACGGACCGATGCTCAGGGGAGATTAGTGGAAAGAGCAGAACTGGGCTGCGGGCGCGGCACCAACAGCAGGTCTGTGCTCCCACAGAGAGGCCCGGTGGGTGCCTGGACGCTCCGCATCAGGCCTGTGTGGCCCTGAGGAGTATCAGCGATGGGGAGGCGGGATCATAGCCGGGACAGGTAGGGTCAGCGATAGAGGCGTGGGGTCAGACACATGACAGGTGGGGTCAGCGATGGGGATGTGGGGGTCAGAGCCGGGACAGGTGGATTTGGCACAGGGTGATCAGTGGCGACCACCCTGGGGCAGGTTTTGAGGCGTCGTGGGGCTGAGGCCGACTGGAGAGGCTGGGGAGAGGGAGGACGATGCAGAGGGCGTCAGTGTGGACACCTGCTGGAGCGGCTGGGGTGAGGGGCTGCAGCACGCGGGGGAGGCGAGGGGGTGGGACACATGTGGGTGGTGAGATGCTGCAGCACCTGCTTGCCGGGAGATTGGGGTCACGGGACAAGAATGGCCCTTCTGAGTTCGGCCCAGGCCCCTGCAGCTGGGGAGCACCCCCCTCCCTGCCCCTCCCAGCCCCTCCCCGCCCTGGGGGAGCGCTGTCCTCGTGCCGGCTCTGCGCACAGTAGGTGCCCAGATGGCACAGCAGGTGCTGTTCAGCACGTGGCACCTGCAGCACGTGGGCTGGCCATAATGGGGGTCTGCCACCTTCCTGATGCCTCCTGGAGCCTCCCCACCTTCCCTCCTGCCCTGTGAAGCCCCAGGCATCTGTGCACATGCTGGCTCCTCCTCCCCCTACCTGGGCAAGTCCCGGGGCTGCCCCGAGCCTCGGTTTACTCATCTGTAGAATGGGATAATGTACTACTGACACCACAGAGGGCGGCTTTGGGGAGCTATGGGCCAGGAGCCAGTAGACCCCAGCACAGTGCCTTGCACACTGGGGCGCCCAGGAAACTGAGCGTCCTGCAAATCCAGGTGTCTTGGGTCCCCTGCTGGGCAGGGCAGGGCAGGGATGGGGGGGCAGAGGAGGCCCTGCTGGGGGGGGATGAGAGTGTGACAGGGCTGGGGACTGGGCAGGACAGAGTAGGGCAGGGATGGGGGTGCAGAGGAGGCCATGCTGGGAGAGGAGGTATGAGTATGACAGCATAGGGGACCAAGATGAGGAGGGCCAGGCGGGTAGAAACGAGGGTGGGGGTGGCGGCCACATCTACAGCCTGACTGTCCCCTCCCGCTGCTGAGGACGATCCTGGGCAAGGGACGGGGGGGTGCTGACCTGGTGCCTGGGCCCCGGGCTGCGCAGGAAGGTGGTCTGGCCGGCCATGGTCTCCCGCTGCAGGGTGTGCAGGACCCCGTCTTGCTCAAACTGGGCGATGTCCTTCAGCGGGTCCCAGGGGCTGAGGCTGGAGGGTCCAGAGGGCATCCATTGGCAGGGTCAGTGGCTCTCGGGGTGAGGGGACCCCAGCCTGGCCCAGCCCTCAGCCTCCCAGCCACGGCCAGAGCCCCCAGGAGAATGGCTATTGCCTGTACCCCTTGTGCAGGGCCTGCATAAGGGCTGGCTGGGGGAGCCCCTATACGACCCTCCCTCCCCCATCACTCTCTCCTCCAGGGGAGTAGGAGCCCCTGCAGTGCTTCTCAGGCCCAGGGTGGGGTGCAGGTGGGGGGCAGTCTGCTGGTCCAGCCCACGCAGGCCCCCCAGCCGCCGCCCACCAGCACTCACTTCTCGTATCGGTAGCGCCACTCCTGGGTGGCGGGGTCCAGGTGGAACAGCTGTGGCTTCCAGGGCGTGAGGCTCTGCTGGCGCTCGCGAGTCCGCTGCCGCTGTGCCTCCTCCAGGGAAAACTTCTCCTCTGTGGCCTTGTGCTGGTCACCCTCGCAGATGGCCCTGGTGACGTGCTGCCAGAGCCTGTGGGCAGGGCACCCGCTCTGAGCTGGGGGACTTGGGCAGCCGCAACCCCTCAGCACTGGAGGGAAGGCTCAGAGCAACCTCAACTTGATTGCCTCCAGTGACAGGGAGCTCACTGCCTCTCAAGGTGCCTGTTTCTCCTGGGGCGCTGTTTATTCACCATGAGATTGTTCTTTCCTACGCTGAGCTCACACCTCCCGCCAGCAGGGACCTCCCTGTGGAGCTGCTGCTCATCTGCTGGCAGTGACGGGCTCCAGGGCCAGCTCTTCCCCAGGCCTCACCTCCTCTCCCTCCAGCTGCCCCCAGCAGGACATCTGCCGTGAGGGGTCCATTCCCCCTGACAGGGACATCCTGGGGACGTGCTCACAGCATTGTAACCCTGCCGACCTGGAGAGTAGCTGCCCGCCCGGCCACACCATGCTGGGGTCAGCGGCGTCCCTCGGGACCCGGCCTGGGCCTCACCTCTCTGACTCCAGCTCCGTCTGCTCCTCAAACAGCACGGTGTGCCGCTTCAGCCTCTGCCCGCGCACCTCCCTGCTTGGGTTCCAGAAGAGCTCGGTGCCTCCTCTCCCCTCCTCCTTGATAAACACTTCTCTGTCCTGCCCCAGATGGCCCGGGCGGGGTCAGAGGTGCTGGCGTGATGGCCGTCCCATGCCCAGGGGCCCGTCCGTGCCTGTCCCGGGGGCGGCCTCTTACCCAGTGTCCCGAGAGACGCGCCAGGACCTCCTCCCCCGACACGATCTTCCCCGTGATCTGGTTGATGCTTGTGCTGCCCCCAAAGAAAGGCTGTGGGGACACAGCCGAGATGGACACCAGTGAGGGGCAGTGGCCTCTCCGTGGACGCTTAAACCCCTTAGCGAGCTGGAGGGAGGAGGAGGCCCCTTCTTCACCAGGAGTCGGGGGGGTAGGGGGCTGGGGGGGCAGGCTCTTGGCCCCCAGGGCATGGGAGCCCGGCTGGGATGGGACTCAAAGCTGGAGGCAGCCACACTCATCCAATGGCTCAGCCTGAGCTCAAGGATGCAGGGTCCCTGCCAGGTGTATGTGCCGCATGGTGGGAGGGGGCCTGGGCCTGTCCTGGCTCTGCTGGTTGGCCTGCAGGCAGCCCCTTCCCCTCTCTGGGCCCGGCTGCACCACGGGGGTACCAAGAGCCGCTCCCCTCATGTGTATCTGCTCGGGAAACCATCCTTGGGGCATGGAGAGGGCCGAGGGGGTACCCCAAGGCCTTGCTCCTCCCGGGCTGAGCCCCACGTCCCCCGAGGCCCTCCAGGTGGCTGAGGGTGCTGCGGCCAGTGCTACCTTGAGCTTGAATTCCAACTCAGCTTGGAGGTTGTTCTTCTCGCACTCGATGGTCACCCTGCCGCCCAGCTCCATGGTCATGGTGCCATACAGGATACCTGAAATACAGCTGGTGGGGGTCAGGGGCCAACCGGTCCTGCCAAACCCCAGGCCGCTGCTGAGTCCCAACCCAGCAATGCTGACTCCTGGAGGCCTATGTCAGGCCCTGGGAATGTGAGAAGGGCCAGCGGAGAGGACAGGAGCTCCTGGGGGCAGAGCCGGCAGGATGGAGAGGAGCTCGTCAGGGGGAGCAGAGCCTGGGGGCTGTGCCTGGTTCCTCAGTGACCAGCTCCCCCAGAGGACAGGGTCTCCACCACCAGGGCCTCTGCTCCTGTGAGGTGCTCCGTCCAGGAGACGCCCCCACCCTTGGCTGGTCCCTCCCCAGGAACCCCCTGTTCCGGGCCCCCGTGAGACACTCGTCACAGTCTGTCATTTGGCTCTGCAGTTCCTGCCCCAACGTGGGCTCCCAGCGGCAGACGTCCTCCCTCTCACTGCTGTGCCCAGGATGGCCTGCACGGAGCCACGCCAGTGCCTGGGATGTGCCTGGCATATTTTTTTTAGTTAATACGTATTTTATTTTTTAATGAATGAAGGAAAGAATGAATCTTCCATTTCTGGCCATATGGAGGACTTAATCTAATGAAAGAAAGAAAAAAAGAACCATTCCCACTCTAAAACACTTAGCAACGTGGGATAAAATATGTCTTTCAAAAATGCAAAAAAAAAGACAAGCTAATTGAAATATTAACATGCTAGAAACATCCCCCAGATCTCTCTGTGCACGTGATGGAAAAGGAACAAGACTAGCAGCTTGCTGTGTTGGGGGTACGCGGCGGGTCACTGTGCTTTCATATGTGCTCGAAGTTTTCCATAATAAAATGTTGAAAAGACATATAATGTTCTCTTCAGCGCACTGGTGAGCAGATGAGCAGGCGAGAAATAAAAGAAATCCCCCGAGAGAAAAAACAAACAGGAAGAGAAGAAAGGGAGGGGGGGGGAGGGAGAGAAGGAAGAGGAGCGGGGACGAGGGGGAAGGAGGACGAGGAGCCAGCCGAAGCTGCCCTGCTGAGCAGAGAGGGCATTTGATCTGAGACCTGGGATTCGAGGTTCTGTGGGGAGCAGGAGAGAGGGGCCGGGGCCGGAGCAATGTGGAGAGTGTGTTCTGAGACATTTCCAGAAAGCTGGGCTCTCACATGGCTACCCCCTCAGCACAAGGGAGGGAGCTGCAGAAAGCCCCTCCACCGCAAAGGGACAGTCAGGGAAACATCCGTACTGGGCGGGGCTCTCGGGGTTAAAGATAAGAACACCCCCCCCCCGCCCCCGCCGGTGAGTTTGAGACTCAAATGGGCACTTCCTGGGTGGCCCAGAAACAACCTACTATACGCGAGAGCCAGGAAAACCCCAGGAGAATTAGAATCTCAAGGTCTTCATGTACACAGCCATCACTGAACAAGTCTTGATGGAGCGTCTCCTAAGGCACTGCTGTGGGCAGTGGGGCCGGAGTAGAATTACGAGACAGAGAATATAAAACAGCTGTGTCTGCAGCGTTTACAGATTTCTAAGAAGGAGTTGCAAATATGATCAAGGAATGCAGTACAAGTATAAAAGAAATAGGTAGGTTTGAAATGGAACCAAGTAGAACTTTTAGGGCAAAAACCCCCAAAACATCGAATTGAACTCAGTGGATGAGTTAATATCAGGTTAACCAGAGTTGAAGGTAGCTCTAAAGAAATTATCCAGAATGCAAAGGGATAAAAGATATGAGATGCAGGGCATAGAATGTGACAGTTTGACTTATGTCAAGTTGTGGTTCTGGAAAAAAACTGGAGAAATTGGGGTGAGGCAGTATTAAAAAAATAATGGCTAAAAAATTTCCAGACTTGATTAAAGCCATGAAATCTCAGATTTAAAAAGTCCAAACCAACAAAAACCCTCAAGCAGCAAAAATAAAAAAGAAATCCAGAGCTATCAAGCCACAAAAAGGCATCGAGGAATCTTAAATGCATGTTGCTTAGTGAAAGAAGCCAGAGTGAAAAGGCTGTATACTCTGTGATTCCAACTCTATGACATTCTGGAAAAGGCAACACTATGAGACAGTAAGAACATCAGTGGTGCCCAGGGGTTGCAGGGAGGGGAGAGGGATGAATAAGTGAATTCATCTATTTACATATTACCATAAGAGATTCTTAGGGAAGTGAAACTATTCTGTGATGCTCTAATTGTGGAAACAGGTCATTATGCATTTGTCCAAATACACAGAATGTATTACACAAAGACGGAACCCTAATGCAAACTGTGGACTTTAGGTAATACGTTCTGCTCAATTTTTTTGTAAACCTAAAACTTCTGTTAAAAAAAATAGTCTATTAATTAAAAACTAAAAAAGAAGTCCAAACCTTGACATACTATAGCGAGATTGCAGGACACCAAAGAGAAGATAAGAGGAGAAAAGTAGATTATGTAACAAATAGGCTGACGGCCGACTAGTCATCAACCACAGTGGGAACCAGAAGGCGATAAAACGCTTTCGAAGAGGAGAGCAGCATAACAACCTTCCTGGAACTCCACACCCAGCTAAAACGTCATTGAAGAATGAGGGTGACATAAAGCTGTCTTCAAGCAAACAGGGAGCCGGTGCCCTCACCGAGGGGCCAGCCTGGGCTCTGCCCTCCAGTGCAGGGGCGGCGCGGCCTCTCACCTTTGCAGTGGGCGTAGGGCATGGTGAGGGTGTAATCCTCTGCCCGGTTCAGGAAGGTGAGCGTGGCCTTGCCGTCCAGCAGAGCCGACAGCGAGTTCCCTGCAGAGACGAGGCAGTGGAACCAGTGAGTGGAGACGGACCCTCGGGACCCCAGGGCCCACCTCCTAAGTCACAGGGTCTGAGTTCCTTTCCAACAGGTGGAAAGAGTCCCCGGCATCTCCAGCTGTGTGACTGTGGGTGGGTCACTTAAACTCTCTGAGCCTCAGATTCTGTACAAGCCCTGTTCAGGTGGCACATGTCATCCTTCCTAAGGAGTTACTTAACTCGCTACACGTTAACGTTCATTGCAGTTACTAAAGCAGGATTCTTGGGTGGAGGTGGTCCGAGCCCTTGCTCCGAGTTTAAACACTCCTTAGAGGGGTATGGCCCACTGTGGGCTGAGAGTCGCAGCCACGGTCAGCAACGGGAGCACGGGGGTGGGCAACGGGGGACCGCCCGTGCCCACCCTCTGCAGGCCGCTGGGCACACAGAGGTACTCAGAGCACCTGCCCGCCAAGAAGACCATAAAGAAATGACGGGAAAATGCAGACGCTTTCTGAGCACCCCCGGTGCCCGGCCCTACAGTGGCGCTGCCGACAGAGCTATCTGTGATGGTGGGAATGTTCCGCCCTGCGCTGTCCCTCACGGGGGCCACCAACCACACGTGGCTCCTGAGCACAGGTGACGTGGCTGCATGTTAAGTTTTATTTCATTTTAATCAATTCAAACAGCCTGGTAGTGGCTAGCGGTACTGACTGGACAGGTCGGCTCTAGACGGCACATTTCCACGCGGGGTCTTCCTCGTAACCCTCACGGCATCTCTGCAAACGGTGCCCACTCTACGGCTGAGGGCTGGGGGGCCGGGGGGCTGGGCTCTGCCCGACTCTAGGTTCTGGGCACTTTACCACCCACGTGGTCCCTGACTAGGAGAGGCGGGGAGGGACACACACTCGGCCACCACGTGAGGTCTGGTGACCTCCGGCTCCAGGAGCCGGTCCTGCTCCCACTTCCCCAGGCCCCGGGGAGAGCCCAGGGGAGCCCCCTCACCGTAGAACCGGGACTTGGCCGTGATGCTGCCGCTAATGCAGAAGCCGTCCTTCCGGTTGCTGACATGGAAGGCGGACACGGGCGGGTGGTGGGACACCTGTGGGCAGAGAGGCGGCTCCAGAAATGGCCCCAGCAGTGGGCAGCCCCTGGGAGGCCAGAGCCCAACTTCCCGATGAGAAGCCCCCCGCCCAGGGCATTCCTCCTAGCGCCAGGGGTGGGCATGGGGCGTTTCCAGCTCTCACTCTTGAGCCCAGGGAAGCCGGGCCTGAGTCCTGGGGCCCAGGGGCAGACGGGAATCCCCGTACCACCCCAGAGTGCCCCTGAAGGAAACAGGATGTGATGTCCCCTCTCTAAGGAAACATTCTGCTGTCACAGCCGCGGTGCCGTGTCTGCACCTCCTGGGAGAATCCCCGTTGGCATTCAGGGTCAGATCCATCTCTGCCCACTGCCAGGGTCCTGCCCACTGCAGAGCCCAGAGCCCAGCCCAGCATCCCCCGGGGTGCGGCTGGGGGGCCTTGCCTGCTCCGCTATGTAGAAGGTGTGGCTGTTGGTCTGGGGATGGAACCAGCAGCAGCGGAAGGTCTCCCCCAGGATGGGGTTGTAGGGCTTCTTGATCCCCTGCAGGTAACGAAGGAAGAGCCTCGTGTGAGGAACTGGGCGGGCCATGGACCCCATGCAGGGTGGGTGTGGACGGAGGGACAACGCGGGGGGCTGCCCCCTGCCCACAGCCCCGGGCATCTGCAGGGAGGAAGTCTCTAGAAGGGCCTGGTTTGCCTCTGGGAACAGCAGCCCCCTTCTGGTCTGGGGAGACTATGCTTTGCCAATGATATACATTCTGGGGGGACAGCCTACGAGGTGTCCTGTCCACTTCTTGACCCTGAGGGGAACATGAGACCTCGACCAGGTCCTGCTCTCCCTGGACTTCGAGTAGAGCCAGCACACAGCCCACTCAAAGCCCCAATGGCTTCTAATGACCTTTTAAGTAACACCCCAAACCCTCTGGCCCTGTCTACCTCCCCCCACCCTCTCACTCTGCTTCAGCCACACTCCCCACCTTTCTGTTCCCCAAACGGCCCAAGTTGGTCCCCACTACAGAGGGAGCAAGTTTCTGTCTGGAGAGCCTTCCTTCCAGGTCTCCACGGGGTCCAGCTCAGACCCCCGATCTGATGTGAAGGAACTAGGTTACTCCCTTTATGCGCCCCCCTCCCCTCCCCAGATCTCCCTCACTTCCAGCTCTTTGCGCATGTGTCAGCCTCGCCCTGGAGGCTCCATGAGCCATAAATGTTTGCAGGATGCTCTGGAGGGACACCTGCCCCAAGCCTCACCTGCAGCCTCCCATCAACTCTTCTTCTGCTGAGCTCCCCAGTCCATCTCTGAGCTGACCCTGCATCGCCCGACTGTCCCATCCCAGACAGCCTTCTGGAGCCTCCTCTTCTGAGAAGTCCTCCCGGAGTGGTCCCTTCCACCCCAACAGACCACGCACTCAACACAGCTAAGTGTGCGCACACACCTGGCCCTACCAAGGGCCGTGGGGTCCACCTCCACCGAGCCCAAGCCTGTAGCCAACGCAAAAGGCCCCAGCAGAGTCAGGAGCCCTGGTTCCACACCCAACCCTCTGTGTGACTCTGGGCCGTCCCTTTCCCTCCCTGAGCCTGTTTCCCCAGCTGCACGATGACAAGGTGGCGCCAGAATCGTGGCTTCAAACCTGCATCCCAAGGAACCCCAGGGTTCCAGGGTGGGGTCAGGGGAGTGGGCGGAGCTGCAGGCCCCTCCTGTCACGGCAACCAGAGCAGCCCTGCCCTCCCCTGAGCCTGGGTTTGGGGCTCTCAAAAGAGGATCCATGACTAAAAGACAAACGACGGAAATCACAGTCCCAGGGTCCTTGCAGTTCGGGGTCGAAAGCCCCTTTCCTGGCACGTGTGGCAGCCCTGTCCTTGATGGGGAGGAGCACCCTGGGGGCCTGGCCTGACTGGGCCAGGGGGCCCCTGTGTGGGAAGTCAGGGCCTGCCCCCATCTCTGGCTGCCTGGGCCCACCGTGGGGACCATCCGGATCCTTCAAGGCCATGTAGGGTGGGCGACGGTTCAGGGACACAGGGGGGACCACCCGCCCTGGCTGCCGCTTACCTTGGGCTTCTTGTAGAAGCCAGACAGGTACCAGCGCAGCACGAGCTTGATGCGGCTGTAGGCGTCCTCCTCCAGTGCAGCCCTGCGACGTGGGGGGACCCCTGACTCCAGGCAGGGTCCCTGCGCCCCTCCTCCCTTTCCCTGCCCCTCCCTCCTTCCATGCCAACCTCTATCCACTCGCTGGAAACAGGCCACGTGGGCTCCTCCTGTCCTTCCCAGCCCTGAATTGGGGCGAGTTTCCCACCCCCCTGGGAGGTGGGTTCTCCACCTCACCAGAAACTGTCAGAGCCGCTCCAATGCTGGGGCAGAGAAGGTGCTCCTGCCTCCATGAAGCTCCCCGAGTGCTCCCACCCTCACCCAGCTCCCTCTTGTGGGCTCCTGAGCCAGCAGCCCCCTTTCCAGCCTCTATAGCCTGCTGTGTTCAGCCTGAAGGTGCCAATGCCGGGCCTCAGGACTTGGGGCTCATGAAAGATGCTCAGGGCAGACCCCATGCTCACATTTGATGGTCCGGCCCTGACTAGATGGACATGGAGCCGCCCCCACCCTCCCTCTCCACCAGCTCCCCCTGGGGCTGGTCTTGGAGACTGGACCCCTTGGAGGGCTGAGCCAGCAGGGACAGTGGACGGAGCTCAGCCCAGAGCCCCAGGGACCCTCCAGAAACCTGCGTGGGGCGGGCAGGGGCGGAGGGAGGCTGGGGGTCTCTGGGCACACATGTGTGCGATGGGCCCCCTCCTGGCTCACCTGGAGAGCAGGTCGGCGTGGTAGTAGTAGTCAGAGAGTTTGTTGAGGAAGGAGCGGGGCTCCAGCACGAACGTGGGTAGCACCACACGGGACAGGTCCATGCCAGGCCGTAGCTGCTTCAGCAGGACCCACATCAGGCTCTTGTTCTCTTCGGACACCGTCTCCACCTGGGACGCCTCGCCCAGCTGCTGGCAGAGGGGCTATGGTCAGGCCCCCAGCTCTGGCTGCCCAAGGAAGCGGGAGGGGTGGGCAGGACAGCGGCAGCTGGCTCTGGCTGGAGGAGGCGTGATGGGAGGGGGCTGCTGCAGTCCACCACCCCATCAGGGGAAGCCCCTGGTCTGGCCCCACCTGACCCCTGCACTTTCCAGAACGTGTCCCACCCCAGGCCGCTGGGCCCTGACTCCCTCCAGCCTGGCTGACCTGGGCTCTGCCCTGGGTCTGTGCAAACCCCCACTCTCTGAGTCCAGGGTGGAGCCTCTCCCACCCTGGCTGCTGAAACCCATCTGTGGATTTTGCAGGACTCTGCGCCCATGGCAGGAGGTGCCATGTGCATGGGGAGACTCCTCTGGCCCACAATCTCCATGACTGCCTGGCAATGCAGGCGCTTCAGGCCTGCACTTCCTTTAAAAAGGAGCCCTCCGCGGATCGCAGTGGGCTCAGAATACACATCTCTTGACCCCCAGCCAGTGATGGCAGGGGGAAGCTGCAACCAGATATTTTCAGAATGAGGAAAAATAAGCCCACGCCCTCAAGCACTATGCAAAAATATATTAAACCTCCAGACCAGAAGGAAAATGACAAGCACCCAGAAATCAATGCTGAAGGCACAGAAATTTATAACCGAAATGACAGAGAATTCAAAATAGCTATCATAAAAAAGCTCAATGAATTACAAAAAAACACAGATAGACAAGTCAATGAAATCAGGAACTTCTTCACAAAAGAGATTGAAACTCTAAAGAAAAATCAATCAGAAATGTTGGAGATGAAAAACACAATGGAGGAGATAAAGAAAATTCTGGAATCTTTAAAGAACAGAGCTGACAATATGGAGGAAAGAATTAGCAATATTGAGGATAGGAATGCAGAAATGCGCCAGATGGAGGAGGAGAGAGAACTTAGACTAAAAAGAAATAAAGAAATTCTCTGAGAAATATCTGATTCAATTAGGAAACGCAACATAAGGATAATAGGTATTTCAGAGGGAGAAGTGAGGGGAAAAGGTGCAGAGAGCTTGTTCAAAGCAATAATAGCTGAGAACTTCCCAAACCTGGGGAAGGAGCTGGAAATACAAGTGAATGAAATCAATAGATCTCCTAAATGTATCAACATGAAAAGACCCTCTCCAAGGCATATAGTAGTAAAGCTGGCAAAAGTCAACAATAAAGAAAAAATATGAAGGGCAATGAGAAAAAAAAAAAACATACAAAGGATTTACTATCAGGCTCTCAGCCGATTTCTTGGCAGAAACTTTATAGGCTAGGAGAGAGTGGAATGATATATTCAAAATTCTGAAAGACAAAAACTTTCAGACAAGAATACTCTATCCAGCAAAAACATCCTTCAGATATGATGGACAAATAATAACTATCCCAGATAAACAAAATCTCAGGGAGTTCATTGCCACAAGACCCCCACTACAAGAAATGCTCAAGAAGGCCCTCATTCCTGAGGGGGGGAAAAAAAAAGAGAAAGGGGATTCAAAGCTTTGAGCAAGGAGAAAAATAGCTAGACAAAATAAGAACAATTGCAGCTCTCTATCAGAATAGGTTAGCAAACACTTAATTATAACATCAAAGATTAAGGGAAGGAAAACATCAAAAATGAATATAACTTCATCACTTTAAACACAAACTCACAACACAAGTTGGAATAAGTTGTGACAATAATAACTTAGAAGGGGGAGAGGTAAGGGATGGAATCGACTTAGTCTAAGGAAATAAGAGGCCATCAGAAAAAGGACTATCTCATCTATGAGATTTTTTATACAAACCTCATGGTAACTACTAAACAAATAAACAGAACAGAGACACATATGATAAATAAAGGGAAAACTAAGAAAACCATCATGCAGAACTACCAAACTGAATTGGTAGTCCAAAACACATGAGATGAGAAACAAAGACAACGCAAAAGAACCAGAAAATGAGTGATAAAATAGCAACAATAAGCCCTCTTATATCAATAATAACTCTAAATATAAATGGATTGAATTCTCCAACCAAAAGACACAGAGTGGTGGGATGGATTAAAAAACAAGACCCAACAATATGCTGCCTCCAGGAAACACGTCTCAGCTCTAAAGACAAACACAGGCTCGGAGTGAAGGGATGGAAGATGATACTCCAAGCTAATGGCAAACAAAAGAAAGCAGGTGTTGCCATACTTATATCAGACAAAGTTGACTTCAAGATAAAACAGGTAATGAGAGACAAAGAAGGGAAATATATAATGATAAAAGGGACACTCCACCAAGAGGACATAACACTTATAAATATATATGCACCCAACACAGGAGCACCAAAGTACATAAAGCAACTATTAACAAACCTAAAAGGAGATATTAACAACAACACAATAATAGTAGGGGATCTTAATACCCCACTCACACCAACAGATAGATCATCCAGACAAAACGTCAATAAGGAAATAGCGGACTTAAATGAAAACCTAGACGAGATGGACTTAATAGATATATATAGAGCACTCCATCCTAACACAGCAGATTACACATTCTTCTCAAGTGCGCATGCAATATTCTCAAGGATAGACCATATGTTGGGAAGCAAGGCAAGCCTCTATAAATTTTTTTTTTTGGTGAGAAAGATTAGCCTTGAGCTAACATCTGTTGCAAATCCTCCTCTTGTTGCTGAGGAAGATTGGCCCTGGGCTAACATCTGTGCCCATCTTCCTCTACTTTATATGTGGGACGCCTGCCATAAGATGGTTTGATAAGCCCTGCGTAGGTCCACGCCCGGGATCCGAACCTGCGAGCTCTGGGCCTCTGAAGCAGAGTGCATGAACTTAACCACTATGCCACCAGGCCGGCCCCAAGCCTCTATAAATTTAAGAAGATTGAAATCATAACAAGCATCTTTTCTGACCACAATGCTATGAAACTAGAAATCAACTACAAGAAAAAAGCTGGGAAAGTGACAAAGATGTGAGGCCTAAACAACATGCTACTGAACAACTAATGGATCATTGAAGAAATTAAAGGAGAAATCAAAAACTATCTGGAAACAAACAAAAATGAAAATATGCCATACCAAACCATATGGGATGCAGCAAAAGTGGTCCTAAGAGGGAAACTCACAGCAATACAGGCCTACCTTAACAAACAAGAAAAATGCCAAATAAGTAACCTCAAACTATGCCTAACAGAATTAGAAAAAGAAGAGCAAACAAATCCCAAAGTCAGCAGAAGGAGGGAAACAATAAAAGTCAGAGTAGAAATAAATGAAATTGAAATAAAAAAAACAGTAGAAAGGATCAATGAAACAAAGAGCTGGTTCTTTGAGAAGATAAACAAAATTAACAAACCCTTAGCCAGACTCACTAAGAAAAAAGAGGGAAGTCTCAAATAAAGAAAATTAGAAATGAAAGAGGAGAATTACAATGGATACCACAGCAACACGAAGGATTATAAGAAAAGACTATGAAAAACTATATGCCAACAAATTGGACAACCTAGAAGAAATGGATAAATTCTTAGACTCATACAACCTCCCAAAACTGAATCAAGAAAAAATAGAGAATCTGAACAGATCAATCACAAGTAAAGAGATTGAAACAGTAACCAAAAACCTCCCAAAAAATAAAATTTCAGGACCAGATGGCTTCTCTGGAGAATTCTACCAAACATTCAAAGAAGACTTAATACATACCCTTCTCAAACTATTCCAAAAAATAGAGGAAGATGGAACACTTCCTAACACATTCTATGAGGCCAACATCACCGTGATACCAAAGCCAGACAAGGACAATACAGAGAAGGAAAATTACAGGCCAATATAGCTGATGAACAAAGATGCAAAAATCCTCAACAAAATATTGGCAAATTGAATACAGCAATACATTAAAAAGATCATACACCATGATCAAGTGGGATTTATACCAGGGACGCAGGGATGGTTCAACATCTGCAAATCAATCAACGTGATACACCACATCAACAAAATAAAGAATTAAAAGCACATGGTCATCTCAATAGACACAGAGAAGGCATTTGACAAGATACAACATCTATTTATGATAAAAACTTTCAACAAAGTGGGAATAGAAGGAAAGTACCTCAACATAATAAAGGCCATATATGACAAACCCACAGCCAACATCATACTCAATGGGGAAAGACTGAAAGCCATTCCTCTCAGAACAGGAACAAGACAAGGGTGTCCACTCTCGCCACTCTTATTCAACACAGTACTGGAGCTTCTGGCCAGAGCAATTAGGCAAGAAAAAGGAATAAAAGGAATCCAAATAGGCAACGAAGAAGTGAAACTCTCCCTGTTTGTAGATGACATGATTTTATATATAGACAACCCTAAAGAATCCACTGGAAAACTATTAGAAATAATCAACTACTACAGCAAAGTTGCAGGGTACAAAATCAACTTACAGAAATCAGTTGCATTTCTATATACCAACAACAAACTAACAGAAAGAAAGCTCAAGAAGACAATCCCGTTACAATCGCAACAAAAAGAATAAAACATCTAGGAAAAAATTTAACCAAGGAGCTGAAAGACCTATATATTGAAAACTATAAGACATTATTGAAAGAAATTGATGATCATATAAAGAAACAGAAAGATATCCCATGCACACGGATTTGAAGAACAAACATAGTTAAAATGTCTATATTACCTAAAGCAATCTACAGATTCAATGCAATCCCAATCAGAATCCCAAGGACATTCTTCATGGAAATAAAACAAAGAATACTAAAATTCATATGGGGCAGCAAAAGACCCCAAATAGCTAAAGCACTCCAGAGAAAAAAGAACAAAGCTGGAGGCATCACAATCCCTGACTCCAAAACATACTACAAAGCGATAGTAATCAAAACAGCATGGTACTGGTACAAAAACAGACACATAGATCAATGGAACAGAATTGAAAGCCCAGAAATAAATCCACGCATCTATGGACAGCTAATCTTAGACAAAGGAGCTAAGGACATACAGTGGAGAAAGGAAAGTCTCTTCAATAAACGGTGCTGGGAAAACTGAACAGCCACATGCAAAAGAATGAAAGTAGACTGTTTTCTTTCACCATACACAAAAATTAACTCAAAATAGATCCAAGACTTGAAGGTGAGACCCGAAACTATAAAAATCCAGGAAGAAAACATAGGCAGTACACTCTTTGATATTGGTCATAGAGGGATCTTTTTGAATTCCATGTCTACTCGGACAAGGGAAACAAAAGAAAAAATAAACAAGTGGGACTTCATCAGACTAAAGAGCTTCTGCAAGGCAAACGAAACCAGGATCAAAATGAAAAGACAATCCACCAGCTGGGAGAAAATATTTGCAAACCAGATATCCGACTAGGGGTTAATCTCCATAATATATAAAGAACTCACACAGCTGAACAACAAAAAAAACAAACAATCCAACCAAAAAATGGGCAGAAGAAATGAAGAGACATTTTTCCAAGGAAGGTATACAGATGGCCAATAGGCACATGAAAAGATGTTCAACATCACTAATCATCAGAGAAATGCAAATCAAAACTGCACTAAGATATCACCTTTTATCCGTTAGAATGGCTATGATCACCAAGACAAAAAATAACAAATGCTGGAGAGGCTGTGGAGAAATGGGAACCCTCATTCACTGCTGGTGGGAATGCAAACTGGTGCAGCCTCTATGGAAAACAGTATGGAGATTCCTCAAAAAATTAAAAATAGAAATACATTATGATCCAGCTATCCCACTACTGGGAATCTACCCAACGAACCTGAAATCAACAATCCAAAGAAGCTTATATACCCCTATGTCCATTGCAGCATTATTCACCATAGCCAAGAAGTGGAAGCAACCCAAGTGTCCCTCGACTGATGATTGGATCAAGAAGATGTGGTATATATATACAACGGAATACTACTCAGCCATAAAAGAGACAAAATCGTCCCATTTGCAACAACATGGATGGACCTGGAGGGTATTATGTTAAGCAAAATAAGCCAGAGAAAGACAAACACCATATGATTTCACTCATAAGTGAAAGATAAACTAACACACAGACAGAGAGAACAGTTTGGTGGTTACCAGGGGGAAGGGGGTTGAGGGGCAGGCACAAGGGGTGAAGGGATGCATTTATATGGTGAGTGACAAACAATAATGTGCAACTAAAATTTCACAATGTTATAAACTATTATGACACCAATAAAAAAAACACCTCAAAAAAAAGGGCCCTCATTTGTCCTGGGTACACGGCTAGAGGGCTGCCCTGGACCCCTGTCTGCTCTTCTCTGAGATGCCTATCACCGTAGCTGCCACACACGTGCTGTGGAGACTGAGCCCAGGACTTCCGGCTTCATCCGGCCAAGTCTGGGCGGGGGGCGGGGAGGCGGGGGTCCATCTCCCACTCCACACCGGACAGCAAACCCTCAGGGAGGCAGGATCACCTTATAAAAGGTCACAGAGGCGTTTCAGGATGGTGGGCCGGGAGGGCAGGTGCTGGGAGGCATGGCCAGCTCTGTTGGGTGCTCATGGGACAGGGCCAGCCAGTGGGGACCCTCCCCTCGCTTGTAGCAAGTCCCACCAGGCTGCAGCGCCTGGGCGAACACCAAGCCCATCTCCCCTCACTGGGGACCCCCACCATCTGTGGCTCCGAGGCCTCGGGACTGGGCTGTGGAGGGACTTGGCTGGGGACCCCCCAGGCCCCCACCCCTCTGAGCTCCCAGGGAGGCCTGGAGCTGGACCTGGGCTAAGGAGGCAGAGCAGGGTCCCAGGCCGCTGGCGTTCCTCTTCCTTCTCTCTAGACCCACTCCTCGCAGCAGTCCCCGGGCACCCTCACTGTAGTCACCCCACTCTACAGAGGGACAAGTGACTTGCCCAGGGTCGCACAGCTGGGAATCTGAACTCAGGGCTGTCTGCGTTCTTGCCTGGATGGCAGCCACCCCCAGGGAGACAGAACAGGGCCAGCAGTCAGCCCTCATGGGGATCCATCACCTCCCTGCTAGGCTGCCTTACACAAGTCACTTTGCCTCTCTGTGCGTGCACAGCTGCAGCCGAGGCCTACTGGGACTTGCTTGGACAGCATGCCTGGGCACCTAGGGGACGGGGAGCCCCTGGAGGAGGGGCCACGCCTGACCCCCATGAGGGGGCCTGGAAGGGTCAGCTGATGAGTGGCCACGTGAAGCCCTGAGCATCTCTCCATTTCCAGGCCAGCTTCGGGCCCACAGGGGCAGCTGCCACAGCGGGGAAACCCCCTGCACCCCCACATCCCACCCCCACTCCCTTTAATCCTGCCCCCTGTCAGAATGCCCTGGCAAGGTCACCACCACCCCGGTGACTGATCCAGTGGTCACCCCCTCTGCCCTCCTGCTCCACTTCTCAGCACAGCTGCCCCGTGACCCCCGCACTCTGGGCTCCCTCCCGCCTCCTGGGCTCCTCTGCAGGGCCTTGTCCATGCTCAGCCTCTGAAGCCCGGGGTGCCCCGCCCCTGCGACCTCGGGCTGCCCGCCCCACGCCCTAACGTCCAGACCACCACCCTGAGCCCTAGACCCTCACGTGCAGCAGCAGCTCCCCTGGACGTCTGGACCCGGGACACAGTCCTGTCCCCACCCCAGCTGCCAGCTCTTGCTCCCAGGGCGCCCGCCTCACAGGCAGCACCTCAGTCTGGCTGGACCTGCCTCTCTGAACACCTCGGGATGCGCCCAAATGCCCCGCCTCCCCTTCTCCACCGCTGCCCCGGGCCCGGCGCCCTCGGCTTGCTCCAGACAACAGCTCCTCCCTGGCAGGTCCGGGCTTCTCCCTCTGCCCCTCGCCCCCAGCCCTCACGGCCCTTCCCGCTCTCCCCAAGTCCTGCCATCCTGACCTTTCCGTGACCCAGGGCCCTGCAGGCTCTCCTCCAGGGGACTGGCGGCCAGCACGGCCACACTGCTTCAGGGAGGAGGGGCGGGGTGCAGGGTGACACCCGGGGCCCCAGGCGGGCAGGCTCTCACCTCCCCCAGCTCCTCGTGGGCCTGCTCCACATACGTGGTCCCTCTCCGCGCTGGGCGCCCCGGGGTCTCCGACTGGTCACTCCCGCTCTCAGTCTTCCGGCTGTGGTCCTGGGCCTCGGTATCTGACTCCTCAGCGTTCTCTCTCTCCGACTTGTCCGAGAAAGCATCATTCTCCAGGGAGGACCCATTCAGTCTGGAAGGCAGGTGGCGCCTGTGGGTCCCTGGTCACAGGTGAGGCCCAGGCACCCCCACTCTGGGGTACCTCTACCCCTGCACCCCCATCCAGGGCCCCGTCACCGCTGGGCGCTTCACCCACACCCCTGGGTTTAATTGCCATGGCAACCGGCATTTGACGCTATGAGCCCAGTTTATAGATGAAGAAACTGAGGCTCTCAGGTCCACACGGAGTGGAGGAGGCCGGCCTCCTGACCTGAGGCTTGGGTGGCCAGCCACATATTGAGTTTGCCCCACGTACAAAGAGACCCGTGTGTTAGTGCCAGTGACAGCCAGGGTCTGGGGGTTCCCGGGCTCCCGGGAGGGGCCGATCCCCGCCCTCCGCGCCCTGCTCACGGGAACGGGTCCTGGTCGTGGATGGCGGCGGAGGGGGGCAGCCCGCAGAGTGAGGAGGGCGACGCGTCTGGCGAGGACCCGGGCTCCCCGTCGCGGCCCTGCTTGCACGTGCTGAGTCGCAGGAGGCTGGAGCAGCGCAGTGCCAGCTCCAGGGCGTCCAGCCAGCAGCGGCCTGCGGGCGGAGTGTGGGCTGAGCCAGCCGCACCCTGGGGAGCCCCCTGCCCCTCCGCCGGGGAGTCCCCTTGCCCCACTCCCGCCCTTCCTCACCAAGGAGTCCCCATCTCCTGAAGCCTCCTACCAGGGAGCGCCCACTGACTGGGATGCCCCTCTTCTGTCCCAAGGAGCCCCCAACTCACCTCAGGGAGCCCTTTCCGGCCCCCCTACATGGGGGGCCCACCCCTTCCCTTTGGCCTATCCTTACCAAAGAGCCCCTCTTGTGGCCCCCCCAGAAAGCTCCCCGCCTTCTCCTGACTCTTCAGGGATCCCCCCCCAAGCCCAGGAGACAGCCCCACTTAGCCCTGCCCCTCCCCACCAGGGATGCGGCCCCTGTCCCTCCCCAACAGAGATCCCCGTCCCTCCCCACCATCCACCTGGAGATTCTGCCTCCCACAGGGACCTCTGCTGTGGGCGTGTGTGTGCGCGTGTGTGTGCGTGCAGGGGGCAGGCCCGAAGAGTCCTGTGGCCACAGGCTTAGTGGGCAGGCTGTGACTCTGGAGAGACGCCTGTCTGGCGGAAGCTGCCCTTCAGAGGGGATCAAAGGATGCTCACACAGCCCCTCACGGTCCCACCCTAACAAGACTCAGAGCTCCCTCCACCCAGACGCCCCGCAGGTTCCCACACATGGAGTGGGGAGGAGGCCTCCCTGGTGGGAACCGTCTGCCACAGGTCGGGGAACAGGAGTGGGCCTTGGGGGCCAGGCCTCGGGCTCCTGCTGGCCTGGAGCACAGGGCAGGAGGGTGGGCGGCAGGCTGGGAAGGGGGCTGCCAAACCCAAGGAGCATCCAAGTGGGAGGGCTGGCCAAGGCCGCAGAGGGGCGCTCCCGGTGTCGAGCAGATCCCTGGGGACGACTGGGAGGGCGGGGAGGGAGGCCTGGGGTGGGGTGGGTAGAGCAAGTGGACCAGGACCACAGAGGGGAGGTAGCAGAGCCAGCTGCCTCCAATCCCCAGCTCTCATCCCCTGTCCCTGCCGCCTTCCTGCTGGAGGCCGCCGGCGGGTTAGGCCAGCACCACCAGTGTGTCCCAGGGTGTTAACAGCGGTGGGGACATGTGTCCACCAGGCGACCCCCGACATCCTGGTGCCATCACTAACAGTGGCCCTTCCACGAGCGAGAGGGTCTGTAACGATGTGTCGTGCTCTTCGTGTTACCCTCAGACAGCCTTCGGGGGTCTGTGAGCGTGGGGTGCGGGATTAAGGAACTCTGAAGAAGGTTCTTCTCTGAGCAGCCTCCTTCCCCAACATTGAAAACCACAGAATGGGAATTGCGGGGAGGGGCTTGCAGGAGTGGTGGCTCCTGCTTCTCAGGGGACCCCTGGGGTCCTGCCAGGGGTTCACCCCAGGCTCAGTTGGAGCCCGAGCGCCCCAGCCTGGGCTGAACATTCACGGGAGACAAAGGTGGGAGGTCATAGGTACAGCACCCATCAAGTTGGAACTGGGGCCTGAATGTGCGTGTTCTCTGGTGCCCACAAAGGACTGGACATCCTGAATATTATGCACCCTTTGAGCCCATCCCAAGGCCTCTGCTGCCTCCTCCAGGAAGCCCACCCTGATACCCACAGGTACTGTGGACACCCTTCTTCCCTGATCCTGGTCCCCAACCCCACCAGGGGCTCAGCTCACGCTCCAGCCCAATTGGCCTTGTCTGACACTTCACTGCTCATCTCTCCCCCAAGACTGCGGGCTCCATGACGGCACGGGCTGCCCTGTCCATCCAGGGCCCACTTGGGGCCTGGCACACAGTCAGGGACTTGGGAAAAGAGGGTGAAATTTAGACTTGGCAGAGTGTGGATGCGGAGTCTGACCACCAGGGGGCGGCATCACACCAGCAGGACCGCCGCCCGCCGCCCGCTCCACTCCAAGCGGGAAGGGCTGGAGCCCAGGGGTCGGGCCAGGCTGCCTTGGCAGGGCCCTGCCCGCCCTGGACCACTGGTGGGATGGCAGCCCCTCACCGCCTGCCCAGGAGGTGCCCGTCCGGAGGGCTTGGAGGGAGGGGCAGACGCATTTACTGGGAGCAACCACTGGAGAGCGCTCCTTCAACGTGTGACGCATTGGGAGTGGGGAAATCGATTCCTATCCAGGCTCTAGCACTTTCTTGCTGGCAGCCGGCCCGTGCCTCAGTTTCCTCATGTGTCAAAGGTGGATGGTAACAGTAGAACCTATTGATTCGATGGTGCCTGGCACGTGGTCGGCGCTCAGGAATGACCTGGTTGCTGTATACAAAGTCATAACGACAGGTGTTACTGTTCACGCTTTGCCCGTGGGGAAACCGAGGCTCAGAGAGGGGTACTAGTGAGTGGCAGGCCTGTCTGGCCCAGGCCAGGGCTTGTCCCGTGACATCAGGCTGCCTCCTTCCTAGATGGTGGCGGAAGGGCCTGAACTGGGCCACGTGCACGTCTACAACTTTGCCACGGGGACCCCGTTTCAGACAGGGCCACCGGGAGACCTGCAGGGTAGGCGGGGACTCACCATCTGACTCAGAGGCGGCCCTGAAGATCAGGTAGCTGCTGGGCAGGGGCTGTGTGATGGAGCCCACAGTCTCGCCTTTGGGGCCCTGGAGGAGCAGAGACCCCGCGTCACTCGTGGGAACACCCGGGAACAGGTGGAACAGGTCACTCAGGGCATGCAGACCCACACCGAGACACGCATGCGCACTTCCGGGGCCTCAGGACCCCCCAGGCGGGGTCAGGCACTGGCCACGCAGACACTTCTGGGGCCTCAGGACCCCGACGCGGGGTCAGGCATCGGCCACGCAGACACTTCTGGGGCCTCAGGACCCCCACGCGGGGTCAGGCATCGGCCACGCAGACACTTCTGGGGCCTCAGGACCCCCACGCGGGGTCAGGCACCGGCCACGCAGACAGGGGAGGTGAACGGGCCAGGAGCTCTCTCGCCCCTTCTTAGCTGGTGGCTCCGCCCTCGGCTTTCCAGCTCTGAGCTCCCCAGCCTAGGGCGGCCAGAATCAGCATGTGCAAACCCAGGAGGCCCAGTTCAACTCAAATCTCAGAGAAATAATAAATACTGTTCTTTAGTATAAGTGTACCCGTGCAACATTTGGGACACATTTATACTAAAAAGCGATTTGATGTTGCTCTGACATCCAAATTCACCCGGGCATTCTGGATTTGATCTGGCAATCTGACTCCAGTTCATCCTGCGCTGGGCAGCCCCGGGGTTATGAGGGGTGAGATGGGGGCAGCTGCTCGCATGGCCCTGTTGCTCAGCCTCTGGGCAGGGCTTGAGGTGTGATCTGGATCCCATCGTGTCACCTCCACATGGAGGGCCAGGGACCGCATCTGATCCCCCGGCCATTGCGAGATTTAACCCAGGGCCCCCGCAGCTGGGCGGCGAGGGGCCCATTTCGAACTGACAGCCGTTTCTCGGGCCCCCGGACGAGCCCCATGACGGCCCAAGGTACCCTTCTCCTACACGGCCCCCGTGGGGCCTCTCTCCTGGCAGGGGCCTGGCCCTCCCGAGCCCCGGGCTCCCACGGCAGCACCTTCACGGCCCAGACGGACTGGTCCAGCGGGTGGAAAAGCTTGAAGCAGAAGCCGACCTTCTTGGAGGGCCGCTCGAGGAGCTCGCAGCAGTGCAGCAGGACGGTGCCCACCCACTGGCCCACCTTGGGCGTCTTGTAGATGAGCAGCACCCCCGGCTTCAGCACGCACCACAGTTTGGTCCAGCTCTTCAGGGTCCCGCGGATCTGCAGGGAGGGATGCCACTGCTGGCTACGGCTCGGAGGCCAATGCCCCTGGGGCAGCTGGACGGCTGGGGGTCGGGGGCCAGAGCGGGGTGGGGCTCTGGGCTGCGGCCAGATTTCTCTGCTAGTTTTAAAAGGAGTTCATAAAGTACGGTGACCCTAAAGAAATGCGCTGCAGCTGGGCACACATTTACTACTGAAGCTCTGAAGCTCAAGGCTAAGTGCAATCTCAGGTCCCAGGTCCTCCGGGGTCCTGGGAGGGACCGGCAACGAGCTGTGACCGCTGTAACTGCCCACTGTGTAAAGTGTGAAACCTGCTGTCGTTTGTTTTCTCGCTCTAAATATATAGTCACTTTGGTCCCTAAGTTTTTATGCATAATTTTGTGGGGGGAAAGGAGCCCCGCAGGCCCAGGGCTCTGCAGACGACCAGGCTCCAAGTGCACTCGTCTCGTCTGCTCTTCACGGCAGCCCTGCATTCGGCAGCGTTCCCCGCACCGTACGGAGGGGAAAACCGAGGCTCGGGGCTGAGGGAACTGCCCACCACCTGAGTGAGGTCTGGACACGGCCTCTGACCCCAACCCCGGTCCTTTCCCGTGAAGCCTGAGTTTCGCCTCCCTCCTGTGCCCCAGCACAGGGCGCCACAGACAGCCGGGACCCCCACCCGCACGCCAGAGCCCCCACCTTAACTGGACAGAGTGTCTTTGCAGAGGTAAGCAAGTGAAGATGAGGCCACAGTGGGGAGGGTGGGCCCTGATCCAGGGACTGTGCCCTTATAAGAAGAGAACAGGTCACAGAGAGACACTGGGAGGAGGCCGTGTGCGATGGAGGCAGAGACTGGGGTGATATAGCCACAGGCCCAGGAACGCCTGGAGCCCCCCGAAGCTGGGAGAGGCAGGAAGGATCCTCCCCTGGAACCAGGGGAGGAAGCATGGCCCTGCGACACCTCGATTTTGGACTTTGGTCTCCGGAACTGGGAGAGAATGAATTTCTATTGTTTTCAGCCACCAGCATGTGGCCATTCGTTAGGGCAGCCCCAGGACACTGACACAGACTCGCAGTAACAAACACAGCGAACCATCTCCCGAGGGGCTGTGACTTTGCCCCGTCCCCTCCGGAGGCCTCCTGAATGAGCCGCGGACAACACGGTGCCAGTCGCGCCTACCTTCAGGCTGTCGGCCATGATGACCACGCTGGGGTCCGTCAGGGCGCTGAACAGCTGCCTGGTGGCGCGCTTCTTCTCCTGCCGGTAGTTCTCCTTCTGCACCTGGGCCCAGGGCACCCCGCGGGCGGGTCAGGGAGAAGGCCTGGCTGGCCACCCCCCAGCTCCTGCCCCCGGGACCTCCACCGTCCAGCCCCGGGGGATGAGGACAGGGCAGGGAGGGGAGAGGAAGTGGGGGGCACAGAGGTGGCCAGTTTGTCCCCCCGCCTGTGGCAGGTTGGGGGGTGGTAGCCTCTCTGGCCAGTGCTTGCTCACACCCATGCCTCCTCCCAGGCCTGTGCCCACCTTGAGAGTTTCCTTCTTGGTGACCTTGGCTGTGGGGGACACACATTCCTTGTCGGATCCATTGCACAGCCTGTACTCTGCCTGCAGGAGACAGAAAAGGGGCATCGGGGGGCAGCCTGGGGCTGTGGAGGGCCGGGGGGTGGGGCGGCTTGAGGCCCAGAGTGTGAAGCAGAGAGGTCAGAGACAGGCACTCGCCCATCCCTGCCCGCACCCCTGTCCGGCTCACCAGCGCTGCTGGGGGGTGGGTGGGGGGTGAAGTCAGGGTGGCCGAGGAAAGCACGCGAGCAAGAGGCCAGAGGTGAACACCCAGGCCTGGCCTTCAAGGCCAGCGCTTCCCCGGGCACCTGCCCTGGGCATCCAGCAACGACCATCCTCATGATGCCCATCTGAGCCGCTGCCATGCGCCCAGCTTGGGGCAGAGAGGGGCCCACACGTGCAGGGGGTCTCCCATCCCTGGCGCCCTGGGAGCCGCTGTGCAGGGGCCAATGCCTGGGTCCTCTCCCGAGCCTGCCCAGGGCTGCCGGGGAGAAGGCACAGCCTGCCAGGCCCGCTGGGCAGGCCACACGGGCCGAGAGAAGCATCCAGGGACGTGGGAGCTGGAAGGGGCCGCAGTCCTTTTACAGATGGGGAAAGTGAGGCCAGGGGTGGGAGTGGGGAGAACGAGCCAGGACTAACGGCTATAGATGGGGGGATGGCAAACTGTAGTCTGAAGCCCAACCCCAGCCTGCGAGCTCAGAATGGTTTTACATTTTTAACTAGCTGAAAAAAAATCAAAATAATAATATTTTGTGAGACACGCAAGTCATATGAATTCAAATTTCAGCATCTATAAATAAGGTTTTCCTGGCACCCAGCCACACCCGTTCGTCCGCGCGCTGTCCGCGGCTGCTGCGGCTCTGACGCAGCGTCGAGCGCCTGCAACAGAGCCTCGTGGCCGTGAAGCCTCCAACACCTACTCTCCGGTCCTTTCCAGAAAAAGTGTGCCCACCCCGCTCTGTTCTCTGGGTTGCGTGCCTGGGTGTTCTCGCCAGCCCCCCCAACCCCGAGCCTCCAGGCAAGGGAGGCAGGCCCGGTGGCTGGCGGCTCCCACCCTGCGCAGGTGACAGGGTGACGGGAGGCAGCGGAAACCAGCATTGGCTGCCGTTGTCACGCGGATGGACCGGGTCCCGGCAGACGCCGTGCCGGGATCTGCTCACCTCACTCTCATCACACTCACTAGGCGGGTCCATCTCTTGTCCCTGCTTGAACGACTAGGAAACCAAGGCACAGAGAGGTGGAGCAGCTCCCCGAGGCTGCAGAGCCGGTACGCGGCAGGGATGGGACCTGAACAGTCCAGGGGAGCTGCGTCCCCATAGGACCGTGTGCCAGGCGTGGCTTCAGGCGCTGGGGTCGGAAAGGAGACAGGCCATCCACAAGCAACAGAGGCTGCGGGAGCGGGGGGTGGAGAGCGTGCGTGCACGTGAACTACCCCCACTCGGTTATTATCATTATCCACGTCCTGCAGACAGGGAGACGGCGGCACAGAGAGGCTCAGGAACCTGCCCAAAGTCACACAGCTCGTGTGGAGCTGAGCTCTGACTGAACTCAGGCAGCCTCACTCTGGAGCTGCACTCTTTGAGCCAAGTAAGAACGTTCCAGATCATAGGAAGACAGGGACATGGGACAAGCGTCCCCGGGGAACTCTGTTCTAGAAGCAGGAGTGATGAGAAGGAGCCAGATCTGAGTGACGATGTGTATGCCGGACCTCGGCCAGGTGACGGGCCTCCAGGGGCCGGGGCTGACCGACAGGATGCTCCTGGCTGCCCTCCTGAGGATCTGGGTCTTGTGCATGGCATCCCCAGCTCACTTAGCACATGCTGTTCCCCCAGCGTGGAATGCTCTTCTGGTTGCCGAACGGCCTCTGCTCCTTCCTCAGGCCCCAGTGGGCCGCTTAACCAGAAGGAAGACGGCTCTGATGGCCCTGCTGGCATCAGACCCCATGACACACCCGCCCGTGGCCCGCCCAGAGCCCTCTGCAATTACAGCCACACAGATGTTTCTGTTCACCGTCTAGGGCTCCTGCCGGGGACGGTTACGCCCCAGCACCCCCTTGGCACTGGCAGCTGGGAGCTCGGGAAGCATCTTGAATGAATGAACAAAGGCACGAACCCACTGCCAATTCCCTGCAGCCCAGTTTTCCACCAGATGCGGTGGAACGGAGCTGTGCTTGTTCTAGGCAGCAGAGGAAGAGAGAAGGAGAGATCTGGGGCGGTGGGCCTGGCGGGGTGGGTAGACGGAGCATCTGTGCCCTGCAACCCTCTGCTTTGGGGCCTAGCAAGGCCACTCGCGTCTGGTCACTGCAGCCCCTGCCCAGCACTGCAGCCAGTGCCCGCAGAGGCCTCCCTCCTCAGGGCCGTGCGGCGTCCCTGCCCAGGCCCCCGGGGCCCTTCTGCTCACTCGTGCCTGCCACCAGCGCCCCTGCGCGGCGATGAAGCACCTTAGCAATGAGAGACGCTGCTCAGAACCGCGAGCTCGAGCGTCTGGCCAGAAAGGTGCAACCTACCAAAGTTACTTTAAGAAGGTAATTTAGAACGACCGACAGAATGGGAGACAGCAGTATCTGCAATCGTATATCTGACCAGGTTCCAGCATCCAGAATATATAAAGAACTCACACAACGACTCACAGTAAACAGACAATCAATCCAGTTAAAAAATGGGCAAAGGGCCCGAAGAGTCACTTCTCCAAAGAAGATATGCAAATGGTCGATGAGCACGTGAAAAGATGCCCAACATCACTAATTGTTGGGGAAATGCACGTCAAACCACAAGACACCAGTTCGCACCCACTGGGATTGCTAGAATAATGATTTAAAAACCCAGAAGAACACAGGTGTTGGTGAGGATGTGGGCATGGGAGCCCTCACTCACTGCTGGTGGGACTGTAAGGTGGCGCAGCCGCTGGGGAAAACAGTTTGGCAGTTCCTCAAAAAGTTAAATATAGAATTTTTGAGAATTCCATATTACTATAGAATTGCCATATGGCCCAGCAACTCCACTCTTAAGTATAAACCCAAAACAAGAGAAAGCAGGGACTCTAACAAACACACGTCCACACATGTCCACAGCAGCTGAAAAGTGGGAACAGCCCAAAGGTCCACCAGCTGAGGAAGAGACAAGCCAACTGTGGTCCGTCCACCCAGTGGAATATTACTCAGCCCTCAAAAGGAATGAAGCGCTGACCCATGCCATGACATGGATGCTCTCCAAGCATGATGCTCAGTGAAAGAAGCCAGTCACCAAAGACCACGCTGTACGATTCTGTTTATATGAAACGTCCAGAACAGGCAAACCCACAGAGATGGAAACTAGAGTATAGGCTGCCAGCGGTTGTGGGACAGGGAATGGGAGAGACGGCTCACGGGGTTTCAGTTTGGGATGATGAGAACGTTCTGGAACTAGACAGAGGTGGTGGTTGCACAACACTGTGAATGCACTGAATGCTACTGAATTGATCACTTAAAATGGTTAATTTAATGTTATCTGAATTTTATCTCATTAAGAATAGGTAATATATAACACATCTATACATATATACGTGTGTATAGACATGTGCATATGTACATACATGTATATATGTATTAGAGTTTGTATCTTTTCCCAAGCCATGATCCCTTAAAGCAGCCCCAAGCTGGTCTCAAGTATCTGGGGGTGTGCGGAGCTTTCCTTTCCTTCCCCCGTGGCCTCTGACATGCTGTGGATGTACTTGTCGTGTCTCCCCTCACCGGAACGTAAGCTCCAGGAGAGCAGGGCCTTGGTTTATCCATGACTCCCCACCGGCCCCCAGCACCTACAGCAGTGTGGGGCTTTGCACACAGAAGATGCTCAGAAAATAAATATTGACTGACTGAATGAAATCTGAAATTTGAACCAAGTGAGTGTTTCTGGCAACATGTGTATGTTTGATTGGGTATTATAAGGACATAACCATGTTTTCAAAGCTTTTAAGAAATAAATCTGTTTCTTAAAATATAAATAATCCAAGTGTCCATCGACAGATGAATGGATAAACAAAATGTCGTCTATCCATACAGTGGAATATTATTCACCCTTAAAAAAGAAGGAATCCTGACACCCGTAAAAAAGAAGATGGGTGAGCCTTGAGGACATTGTGCTGAGTGAAATAAGCCAGTCACAGAAGGACAAATACTGTGTGATTCCACTCATATGAGGACCTAGAGGAGTCAAGTCCACAGAGACAGACAGTAGGATGGTGGGTGCCAGGGCCTGGGGGAGGGGATGGGAGTCAGTGTTTAATGGGGACAGAGCTTCAGTTTGGGAAGGTGAAGAAGTTTCTGGAGGACCAGCCCCATGGCTTAGTGGTTAAGTGCGTGTGCTCTGCTACCGGCGGCCTGGGCGCGCACCGACGCACCGCTTCTCCGGCCATGCTGAGGCCACGTCCCACATACAGCAACTAGAAGGATGTGCAACTATGACATACAGCTATCTACTGGGGCTTTGGGGAAAAAAAGGAGGAGGACTGGAAATAGATGTTAGCTCAGGGCCAGTCTTCCTCAGCAAAAAGAGGAGGATTAGCATGGATGTTAGCTCAGGGCTGATCTTCCTCACAAAAAAAAAAAAAAGAAGTTTCTGGAGATGGATGGAGGTGATGGTTGCACAACAATGTGAATGTACCTAATGCCACCAAACTGTGCACTTAGAAATGGTGAAAATGGTAAATTTTGTGTTATCTGTATTTTACTACAATTAAACATTTTTTAAAAATTAAAAAAATCCCCAGCATACACACATACACACACACAGACACAAATGCAGGTGCTCCAACTGCTTGCCCAGTAGCCGGCGGCCCTGGGGGCCGAGAAGGGCATGCAGGCTCTGGGCGCGGGGGACCCACTGGAGGCCTGGCTGCTTCCTCCGCTGTGGTAGACAGCCAGTCTGAGCCACCACTCACCCATCTGACAGGCCAGGACCCGGGGCCTGGAGAGGCAGGCCGTCACTCTCGGTCACACAGGGTCCCAGGGGCCCAGGCAGGGGGAGAACCAGGCTCCACCTGCACTGCTGCCCAGACCCACCCCAGAACCCGGGCCACCACCCTCGGGCAATGTCTGGGGCCGGGGCTCCCCCGGCCTGAGACCCTCGGGGAGCAGGGAGGAAGGGTGTGCCTCAAGTCCGCGTGTGGTGCCGGGGCCTCCTCACCCTCCCCGGACCAAAGTGTGCGGGAGGGCTGGCCTGGGGAACATGTGGGGTGTGTGCGAGTGTGTGTCTGTCTCTGTGTGTGTCTGCGTGGGTATCTGTGTGCGTGTGTGTGTGTCCATGGGTGTGTGTCTGTGGGTGTGTCTGAGTGAGTCTGTGTGTGAGTGTCCGTGTGAGTCTGTGTGATTGTGGGTGTCTGTGTGTATGAGTGTGTGTGTGTCTGTGGGTGTGTGTGCCTGTATATCTGTCTGTATGTGTGCCTGTGTGAGTGTGTGTGGGTGTCTGTGTGTGTCTGTGTGTGTGAGTGAGCGTCTGTGGATGTGTGTCCGTCTGTGTGTGTGTCTGTGTGTATATCTGCGAGTGTGTGTGTACCTGTGTGAGTGTGTGAGTGCGTCTGAGTGTGTATCTGTGAGTGTGTCTGTGTGTGTGAGTATCTGTGTGTGTCTGTGTGTGTCTGTGGGTGTGTGTGCATGTGTCTCATGTGTCTGTGTGTGTGTCTGCGTGAGTGTGTGTCTGCGTGGGTATCTGTGTGTGTGTGTGCTTTTCCAGAACCTGGCGTCAGGCTGGAGAGGCTGTTCCTGGTGGAGGGAACAGCACAGGCAGAGGCAGGAAGGGCTTATCCCTCGACAGAGGGCTTGGGGGCCTCCTGTCCCCGAATGCCACCCAGCCCACAGCCTTTCTCTGGTCCCGTTTCTCCAAGAAGGCGGCTCTGGTGAAACAGCTGACAAGCTGTGTGCCCCGCCCCTCCCGCAGCCTTCCCTGGACCTGCAGTCTGCATTCAAAGCTGGTCCCCACGGAACGGCCGGCGCCCCAGCTGTGCCCCTCCCTGAGCCCCTTCCTGTTGTGCCCTGGGCAGGCTCCCCAGGTCCTCCCACAGCCTCGTCTTACCGGAGGCACCTTCGTGGCAGAGCCTGGGGTCGGGGGCCCTTCATCTCTTGGCAGCGACGTGCCGTTGGGCTCCATGTCCTTCCCTGCAAGACAGCGGCTGGGGTGAGGTCCAGGGCATGGCGGGAAGCTGGCTGCCCCGAGTGTGGCAGGCGAGGGGTGGGTGCAGGCGGCCTGGGCGGGGCAGGAAGCCAGCGTGAGGCCGCAGCGGCGGGGACACTGCCCTGAGATCTAATCAGCACCAGCGTCACGTCACGTCACGGCTGGGAGGGAGTGTCAGGGCTGGGAGGGACCCGGGAGCCTGGCCTCCACAGCCTGCAGGGAGGCACCCCGGGCGCCCTGGGCTCTGGAGTGGCATGTCCTTTGGGGTTCTGGAAAGCCAGACCCCCCAGTTTTCAGGCCAAGAATGTGGCGTCCAGGCTCACATGCACACGGCGGGCTCAGGGCGCCCGGACCACTCCTGGCCTCCTCCCATAGCCTGAATCCTCTGACCGAATTCTGTCGTCCCCCAGTGCAGGGCTCTGGGCGGGAGGTGGCCCGACACTGTCCCTGCGCCCGGCCCTGGCAGGTGTCCATTTCCCTCTCCAGCCTGGCTGGAGGTGTCTGGGTTCTGGAGATGGATGGAGGTGATCCTGGATTCGATCCTGGGGGAGACGCCCGCCTCTTCCCTGGCTCTGGTTCTTTGAAGGGGGCTTCCAAAGCCCGGTTCGCCGCCGGAGAAGGAAGGATGGTCTCAGAGGAGGCCGCCTGATGGCCGCTCCAGCTTCCTGGGGCCGGTGGTTTATTGCCAGGGGCAGTGGGATAGGCAGGAGCAGTGGACAGCTGCCCAAGATCCAGCCCGGGCGGGGGCTCTGCAGACTCGCTTCCGGGAGCCCTGGGAAGGGGCTGGGAGGCCGGGGACCGAGAGCCATGCCCCGCAGAAAGCCGGCAAGGCGACCCGAGGCAGTGACACTGGCTCCAGGCCCAGGTTCACCTGGGGCACGAAAGGTCCTGGAACGGCAGCCACTCAAAGTCGCCCTGCCCTCGGCCCTGCCTCACCACCTCTGCTTCCCCATCCGCAAAGCACCCTGAGCCCCCACCCAGAGCCCGGGCTGGGTGGTGAGTAGGGTCTTTCTCCACTTCCGTGGGGCCCTGCATCTGGGCCCTTTGATTAAGGAACTGTCTTGGGGGGTTTGTTCTGCAGCTGTCAGAAGGCGGTCTCCCAGTATGGGTGCTGCCTGCTGGGCTGGGAGGACTGGGGGCCCTCAGAGCACCCGAGGGAGCGGGGTGCCGGCTCCCTGGCGTTGGCGGCCAGGTGCCGGTTCCTCTCCTCGCAGCCTGTCCATGGCTGCCTTCTTGCCTCTGCCCCCAGGACCTGCCGCCTCCTGCGCTCCCTGGAAAAGGCCCTCACCCCGCCCGGGGCCTGCACTCCCCGGGCCAGCTGCTCTGGGGACCAAATCCCTTGGAAACTGACCACCAAATGGGACCCATCCTTCCCCTCCCACCCTGCTCCGCGAGGGTGTGGCAGCAGAGAAGGAATGTCAGATTTATTTCCCCAGGCGTCCTGCACCCCCCCGCCTGCCACGCGTCTTCAACAAGGCCCTCCCCGTGCAGCCTCAGTTTCCCCATCTGCTTGGCGGTCCCCAGAAGCCCCTCTGGTCCTGACAGCACATCAGCCTGATGCTCTCCCAGTCTCCTCCAGGGACAGGACGGATGCTGTGGCCTGGAAGGGAATGGACTCGTCTCTCAATCCCAAAGCAGGGGGTGGGAGAAGGGTGGGCAGACCGGAGGAGGCCAGGCGGGGCACAGGAGGGAGGGAGGCTACGCTGCCCCCGACCCCAGCAGGGGCACCAGGAAGGAAGGGCTGGGCTCTCGGGATGGCAGTCACAGACACGGCAGAGAGAGCTCAGCTCAGATGTGGCTTGGTGGGGACGTGGAGAGGTGGGTGATGGGGGGGTGGGCCTGGAGCCATGAAAGCAGCAGCAGGTACAGATGATGCAGGGGTCTATGCGCTCAGCGTTTTACCCACGAGCTGCATGAGAGCAGCCAGGTCTGAATCCTTCCCCGCAGAGCCCAGGGATCCTCCGTAGCTGGTTGCAGTACCAATGTTATCCCCAATTTACAGATGAGCAAACTGAGGCCCAGGGAGGTCCTGCAGCTGGCCCAGGAGAGAGCTGGGGCTGGAACTCAGGCTGCCTGTCCCGGGGCCCGTGTTTGGGACCACTGCGCCACACCGCCTCTCCAAGGACGGATGAGCTGCCCCCAGAGCCTGGGCTGGGGAGCCCCTGCTTGACCTCCTGGTGGGTCTGCAAACCCTCTGTTCATTCACCTCGCACAGCACCCAGCATTGAGGGGCCCGTGAGCAGAGCAAGACTATCGACCTCACTGATGGGGACAGCACAGACAGGGCAAACGACCCGCCTGAGGTCACACAGCCGGGCTGCAAAGCCACGGAGGACCCAGGCCCCAGCAGCCGCCCGGCCCCCGCCCTGTGCCTGTGCCGCAGCCAGCACTGACCTGGGCTGAGAGGGTAGAGCTCATTCTCTCCGCCAAACAGCAGGTTGCGGGTGAGTCTTCGGGGGTCGACCTTCTGAGGGGTGGAGGAAGGCGGGCACAGTGAGAAGCGGCGCCGGAGAAAGGCCTCCTCCTTCATGGCCTGAGCGCTGGGCGGCTTCTGGAAGGAAGGAGGGGACAGCAGGGGTCACACCTCACTGGAGGCCGGGGGCGGCCCCGGATGCACGGGGGTAAGGCCAGGAGGCCAGAGACACTCCAGAAAGTCAGGGGTGAATGGCAGGGGCCACCCCCTCTTACGCTCAGCTCCCCGCTCAGGGGATGTCTCAGAAATGGACGAGGAGGGCCTGAGGGGCCTGCAGGTCAGCAGGGGCGGTCAGCCCGGGGAAGGCTGCCCAGCCAAGCTCAGGCTCTCCAGGGCCGGCATCGAGGGTGGGCTGTGACAAAGCCCTTGTCAGAAGCAGCCCCACCCAGCCCCCCCAAAGTGCGGCCCATCACGGGTGTGGAGACATCTTTCTCTGAGAACCCCTGCCCGCCAAGCCCAGCGCTAAATTGGCTCTGTAAGATCCTGGCCACAGCCAAGTGACCCTGAGGTGGGCCACTGAGTGATGCCAGGCCACCACGCTTTCCCTCCCAGGTGATGGCGCTCCGTGGTGGGGAGATGGCCACTGATGCCCACAGGGGAGGCAGCCAAGAGCTGCTCAGGAAGAGGGGACACAGGCAGGCGAGACAGGTGGCCCCAGAGCGCAGGGAGGTGGTGGTGCTGGGCCGTCCCCGAACCTGGCCTGCCCCTCCGGCCTAAGGATGCCAGGAGACCCTCCCCTCCCACATTCCTTCAGTCTGGTCTTCCCCTACTTCAGCCCCCCCGCCACGCTCCTGTCATTTCCACCAAAGCACCTTCCTCAACCCAGAGAGAAATCACAGGTGTGCTGAAGTCGAGGTGCTCCCAAGTTCACATGCCCCCAAGACACCGCATTCCCGGGTAAGCCTCCGTCCTGCCTCCCAGCACAGCCTGAGACAGCCCCCCAGGGCCCCACAGAAGGAGCGGCATTGGCGAGCCCCCACAGTCAGTCCTCCCGCCGCCCGCCACGCCCTCCCGGGCCCTGCCACTGCCTGGCCTCGTCCGCGGCTCACGGGCAGCTCTGAGCCTCCTCCCGGGATGCTTCCCTCTCTCTCCTGTCCCCCTCATGCCCTACCCAGAGCAGGGCTGGGGCAAGCGGTTGACAGTTGACAGCACCGCCCCCACCGCTGTCAGCCCACATTATAGACGAGAAGATCGTGGTTCCGAGAGCTGAAGGCCTTGCCCCGAGGTCACAGCCGGGAGGCACTGGCAGAGCTGGACTCCAACTCCTGATCCTGCGCGCTGTCCACTCCCCGAGGACGCACTCCATAAAGGCGCACTAATCAACCCGTCCTCCAGGCCCGGGCTGCTGCCTGCCGCCTCCCTGGGCGGGCTGAGGGCTGCCCGCCAAGCCCAGGACAAAGGCCCCGCTTTCTCTCTTGGCCCTGGGCCTTCCTGGGCGGGCCCGCAGCCACACAGCGCCTTTCCTGCAGTGACAGGGTGGCGAGCGGGACCTAGCGGGGCTTCAGGAGTGTGCGGCGCGGCCCAGGGCCTCCTCTGCACCCCCCGCCCAGGGGTCAGAGTGAGGGGCTCCCAGGCTGCAGGTGGGCCGGTGGCACCTCTGGCCCCTCCTTCCTGATCACTCTCTTGTCACCTGCTAAGCTTGTTACCTTTGTCATTTTAGAGATGGGGACACTGATGTCAGAGAGGTTGGGGGTTTTGGCCCAAGGTCACACACTAGTAACTGGCAAGGCCGCACCTGAGCCACGCTGGACTGACTCTAAAACCTGGCTCCGAGTCTGCCCTCTCCCCGTCTCAGCTGGGCCTCCAGCAAACCTGCTGCTGAGGGAGAGGGCCGGCATCTGGGCAGCCCAGCCCCGCTTATCAGAGTCCCAGTGGACACGTGCTGCCAGCCCAGGTGCGTCTCAGGACGGGAGGCCAGCACGTGAGAGGAGGCCTGGCTCACTCGCCATTCAGCTGAGATGTTCTGAGCACCCAGGCTGGCAGCCAAGGTGAGTCACACTCGGTCCTGCCCTGGGGGCCCCTAGGGAGTGTGATAAGGGAGGATGACAAAGGTCGACCTCCATCACCTGGAGCCTCATTTCTCTTAAGGGCTGAGTCTTGCAGACTTGGGGCGGGGAGAGGGGCTCTTGCTCACAGCTCAGTCTCAGCTCCCCCATCTGGCCATCTGTCCTGGCTCCACCCAGGGCAGGGTGGGGAGGGCATGGAGATCACTGGCTGCCTTTCTTCTCAGAGCCTACTGCACACCTTCTCCCAGCACCACTAAGGACCAGTGGGACTCATTAGTGCATGAGCTCCACCAACCACTCACCTACACCATCCTCTCTCCTTTCTTCCCTCCCTCCCTTCCTTCCTTCCCTCTCTCCCTCCCATCCATCCATCCATCCATCTAGCCATCTATCCACCTATCCTTCCATCTTTCCACTAGCCTATCTACCCATCCACCCAACATCCCAGCCATCCACCCATCTATTTATCCATCCATTCGTCTACCCATCCATCCATCCATCCATCCATCCACCCACCCACCCACCCACCCATCCATCTTCCCACCTGCCTATCCATCCATCTAACCTCCTATCCATCCATCCAAACATCCAATCACTTATCCATCCACCCATCTACCCATCTGCCTATCTATCCATCCATCCACCAACTATCCATTCAGCCTCTCAACCTTCCCCCCCCCCCCCCTCCTCCACGAATCTTTCTAGCCAGTCAGCTGAGCAGCCTGGTTTTCCTTCTTCCCTTCCCCCCTTCCTTCCTATTCGCCCAACAATCAGACACACCAGAGGTGACAGTCAAACGACTGAACTACTGGTATGGAACAGACACCCACCAATCTGAATGCCGTATAGGTGTGTGCCAGTGACTGTCGGCTCTGCGTCCTGACACCCCAGGCCAGTGCACGGGCCCCAGCAAGCCACCTCTGATCCAGGAGGGCTTCAGGGTCTCCACAGCTCTTCTGAAGACACGTCTCCCTTGGTCTTCCCTGTGCCCACCCCCGGCTGCTGTCTCTGGCTGCCTACTGCGGGCCAGGGGGTTATCTCGGTTGTGGTAAAGGCAGCGGAAATGTTTTGTTTATTGCAAAGGTAAATCCAGGTCACGTCTCCCCGGTGGCTCTTCACTGCATTGAGAACACAGTCCAGTCAGTGGCCTTGTCCACGGCCCCGCCACCCTCCCACCTCATTCCCTGCCGGCTCTCCCACACAGCCCAGCCACACTGGCCCCTTATGTTTCTCGAAAATGCTGAGCCCACTCCGGCCAGGGGCCTCTGCTCAGGAACTCCCCCTGGAATGCCCTCGCCCACATCTTGCATTCCGCGCTCAGCTGAAATGTCGCTTCCTGGAGAGTCCCACTCCTCATGTGTTACACTACGCGAATTCTCCACGTAACACTCGAGGTTCTGGGAGCCGTCTCTTCTGCCTTCCTTTCTCCTTTCTTAACTCTCTTCCCTCCACAGGATGCGAGTTCCAGGGGAGGGGGACGTGTCTGTCTGTCCCGTTCACTGCATCTTCCCAGGCCAGCAGCAGGGACCCGAGTCTGGGTACCCCCAGAAGCTCCTGGGTGATTGAGGGCGGCAGGGCAAACGCCCCGGGCTCCAACCCTCCTCATCTGCAGGTCAGGGGAGGATCCTCGGAGAGGCGGCCAAGGCCGGCTTTGGGGCCGGTTTCCACCGTAGCCCTGGTGAGGTTCCCACTCCGGGCTGCCCGCCACGCCAGGTGTAAAGATTAGAGTGCCCGGTGCGGCCGAGGAACGAGGCCTGCTCTCCAGGCGCTGGCAGGAGACAAGGGGCATCCACACCCCAAGGGTCTGCAGGCCCATGGAGGCTGCGAGCTGGGAGGACCATCCACCTGCTGCTGGGCTGACAGCACCCGCGGCCCACTGCTCTCCTCCTCCCAAGAACACTGAAGCTCGCGGCCCTGGGGATGCAGCCCCCATGGAAGGCCATTCACGAGGGGAGGAAGGGAGGGAGGTCCGAGGGAGGGAGGACGAGGGAGGGAAGACGAGGGAGTGAAAGAACGGAGGGATGACGCAACGGACTCCCCGGCTGAGCCAGCAGCACCCTGGGACGGCACCCACGGTGGGTCGCTCCCTGCTCTGTCCCGCATGGCCTGCTGGGAAGCCCCCCAGGCCTGGGCTCCAGCCGCCCAAGGGCTTGGGGTACGCTCTCTCTGGGCCCAGCCCCAGGGTCCTTGGGCCCTGGGGTCCACCCGCCTGAGCCACCAAAGGCTGGCATGTGCCCGCCCTCACTGGCTTCCCTGACCTCCAGGGGGCTGGCCCGTGCCCCCTGCCAGTAATGCTCCCCTCCCGGTCACTGGGCCGGCTGTTCTTCTGTGCACAGCTGGCCGCTGGCCGACAGTTGTCCAGATCCTTTTCCTGCCGCCATAAACGAGGCCATTTCCACGTTCAGCCGTGGCTTCCCCTGGCCCTCATTATCACAAAGTCCTAGCATCCGAGGGGACGCTGCGGGTCCTGGGGGAAGGAGCCCCAGGGCACCCGCACATGGTGAGACTGTCCCCGGCACAGCACGTGTGTGGATACGCCTGCACGTGAGGGGACCGTGACATGCCGGTGCAGGGGCCTAGGGCGGTGCTGCTCCAAAAGGTCGGCTGTTTCTGCAAGAGTGTGGCCCCAGCCCAGAGACCCCGGGGCCCCCTAAGGGGGCTCATACTGGAGGCCAGGAAGCAGAAGGGCAGTGTCTGGGAGGGGGCAGAGCGGGGTCACCATGGGTATGAGGCCTGGCACTGCCCAGCCCTGGCCGAGCCTCAGAGGAAGGGGTTTGCAGGCCTAGAACTCAACCACTGCGGCCCCCTCCTTGGACCCGAGGCCACGCCAGCCTCCTGGGCCTGGGAGGGCGTGGCAGGATTTTCCAGACTGGCCCGCAGGGCTCAGGCCAGGATCCTCCTTTGCCAGAGTCTCAGGCATGACCAGCTTCCGTTCCTGGAAGGCTCGGCAGCTCCCGCAGTCCCAGGAAGGTTTTTTTTTCCGTCTCTGTGTCAGGCAGGGTGGCTCTGCTGGGGGACAGCGGCCCCCACGGTTGCTGCTGTAGCCCTCGGCGGGCTCACCCAGCAAGCAGGAATCCCAGTGCTAGGGGATGCGTGTGCCCCTGGGAACCAAGTCCCCAAGGTCCCCTGCTCTGGAGCACCAGGTGTGTCCAGCTGCTGCCACCACCCTGGCTGGGGTGGGTCTGGAGGTTGGAGCGGGTGGGGCACGCTTCCCCTCACGGTGCTGGCCCAGAGCAGGCGGGGGCAGGCAGGTCCCACAGCCCTGAGTTCAACTTGTTTGGGCACCTGATGGGTGATGAGCTCTCTGATCCCTCGCCAAGGCCAACCACCAACAGCAAGGCCTGGAGAGTGGGCACGGAGCCCATCCCACTGCTGACGTCCCCCCCGGGAGCCAGACCCCTGCCCTCCCTCTCCCACTGAAGCCACCTTCTGAGCACTTGTCTGCCTCTGAACACTCTCCTTCCCTCCACCCCCCTGACGCCCACCTTTGGGCCAGAACAATGGGCCCGTTGTAAAGAAAGGTCATTGATGCCTTATCAGGGCCACACAGGCGGGACTCCGGGCCTGGTTAGCTGGGGCCAGAATCCACGGAGCCTCAGTTCCCGGTGGGAACGGCTGAGACTGAGAAGGAATCCAAGAGAATCGGACTCATGTCACATCCCGTTGCAGGCCTGGAAGCGGAGGGGACGATGCTGACCGCAGGGGTCTGGGGACCACGCAGAGCCGGGAAAGTGTCCAGCCTGCCTCTAACTGCTGTGTGGCCTCAGCTAGCCACGTTCATCTCTGAGCCCCTATCTGTAAATGGGGGTTTGCTCTGAGCGGGGGTGGCGAAGTCCCAGGCTCAGAGAGGCCCGGGGAGGCACCTGCGGAGGCGGAGACAACGAACACAGTGTGAGCCCACCCCCGTGCCCAAGGCGCCCGGTCAGCTTTCTCAGCAGCGTCCAATGCGACAGGGCCAGCCCAGCTGTGCTGGAGGGGAGGAGGGCCAGGGCAGGGGAGATGTGGCTCAGGCCACCAGGGGCTCTCTATTAAGTGGTGGGAGCAGGAGAAGTAGGCACTTGCTGTCGGGCCATCACCAACAACCTGTCTGCACTCATATTTCTGCTTGAACCAAATAGATCCTAAAAGGCTTCGGGGAAAAAATACTCCGAAATCAGATAAGCTGAGGGATGAAGCAACATAAGCCCAGTTGCTTGGCTCTCCACCTGCACACCTGAAGGAGAGATTGGCAGGTCCCAGGGAAGGACAGCAGTCATCAGTTAAAGGACAGCAGCCATCATGTCAACACCACATACTTGCCAAGGTCCCAAGGCCAGTGACCATGAGGATCCTGTGGAGGGGAAACCACCCGGACCTCATGAGCTACCCCATGCCCTGGCCCAGCAACAGCTGCCCTCCCCAAGAGCAGGCACCAGCATGAGGGTCCAGAAACGTGCCAGGCTTTTGTCCTCAGGCTGGACCAACTCCTGGGGCTCAAACTGGGCAGTGCGAGGTTCAGAGCTCCTGGCATGCATTTTGGCATGTGGGAGCATCCCCGGCGTGTCTGGACTGGTGTCCAGGCCCTGAAGGGCTTTGGAGCCGGGGCTTTTCCAGTCCATCTGCTGTGCTGATGGACCCTGCAGGTGCCCCAGGCCCTTTGTACGTTTTGTCCTACCTGATGTGATTCTTGTGACATGGACAGGTGAGGGGAGCAGATCTCACCATCCCGTTTTAAAGTTGCGGAAATCAAGGTCCCAAGAGAGGAAATGACTAGCTGAGGTCCCGTGGCTCGAGCCATGCCTGGGTCCCCTCCAGGTGGCACAGCTTCAAGCCCCAAGTCCCCTCTGTACTTTGGAGATGGCTGAGGGCAGGGACAGAAAGGAAGGCAGGGGGCCAGGCTCCCGGGGGGAGGGGGCGGGAGCCAGACCTCCCAGAGAGACTTTTCCCAGACACAACCATGACCACAGTCCGTGGGGCTGAGCCCTGGGGAGACAGGCAGGAAGTGACTCGCTCTGCTCAGGGGACAGCGATGGCCACACCTAGCTGCTCCCCGGTCATGTGGCTGCTGGTTAGGGCCGGCCCCTGGCAGCCGCCCACTGGCCTCCTGACGGACACCGGGCCAACCGCATGCTCGGTGCCACGGTCAGCCGGCCTGGGCCCCGCCCACCGCCCACTTCCTCTGCAGCAGCCCACTCCCCGGGGTTCTAGGAAGCCCAGCCACGTCGGCGGTCGGATGTGGTCCCCGCTGCAGGCCTGACCCCACCACGTCCCACCCAGAACCTGCCCCCACCATCCCAAATGAAAGGAGACTGATTTTCCGACGCAAACTGCAGCCTGGTGGTGGCACCGTCGGGGGAGGGCGACCAGGCAGCGATCAGTGTGGGGGGCGACGGGGAGAGGGGGTGCCAGGGCCCAGCAGGAGACAGGGGACCTGCCCCACTCTCAGCCCAGCCCTGGGCCTCAGGGTCCACATCTGAGCCCCTAGAGTGACCTCACGCCCCCTTCTGGACGAGACGCTCACCAGCCACGCTGCGTGGCTGGCCTCTGTCTGGAGTCCTCGACACACCCGGGGACTCGCCCAGGGTGCTGACGTCGCCGCCCACCCCCTCGCCGGGCTCTCCCTCGGGGGCTCCGGCCTGGTGTGTCACCCCGGGGAGACGGTGCCAGAGGCGGCTGCCCGCCTGGAAGTGAGACTGACGGACAAGCAGTCAGGCGGCCACCGCAAGGGGGAATCGGCCGAAGTTGGGTGCACCGCCGTCCAGAGCCCCTGCTGCTCACCCTCCCTATTACAGGGCCTGCAGCCTTGAGCGTGGTGGGGCTCCAACAAGGGAACTAGAGGGGACGGCGGGCCAGCGCGGCTGTGGCCTCCACTTACGTCCGCCTTGCTCCCTGCCGGCAGGGCTGGGACCCCGCAGCTCCAGGAGGCAGGAGGGGTGGTGGGGTGGCGGGACACCGCTGACCCTGAGGGGGAGCCTGGAGGCTCACGCAAGCCCGATGTCCTGTAGACCCCTCCAGCCTCAGTCTCTCCCACTGCTCAGCCCCTACCACTCCCATGGGACCTTCTGCCGCTGCTCCCACTCAGGTGACCCCAGGGTGGGCATCAGGCGGTGGACCCAACGCTGGCACTGAGTGGGCCTGAAAACCAGGCAGGTGAGAAGCACCAGCCCCAGAGGAGCACACAGCAGTCGGCCAGCAAACAGAAGGAACCGAGACCAGGAGGGTCACCACTGGACGGGTGGAGCCAGGGGCTGGGGCCCTTGGGAGGGGGGCATCAGCCCTCAGCTGTGCAGTGAGGGAGTGGGCACAGGCAGGGACCCACCTCACAGCATCTCTGCCAAGGCTTTCCCTCTGCAGAGAAGCAGCTAGCCCAGGTTCCCTAAGAGCAGCCATCATCTTGGGCTGTATTAACCGAGGTTGAGCCCTCAGAAGGAGGGAGGGGACCAGTGGGCCCTCCCTGGTCAGACTGCTGGGTTCCTCTCCACATGCCTCAGGAGGAGGCAAACCACAGGAATGCTCTCTGTGAAGGGCCAGGGTGGTGCCACCTGGGCATGGTGCCACTTGAGAGTGGTGCTACCCAGGAGGGGCACACACAGCTGAGCTCTCCCGTGTCCTTCCGGTGACTGATGGTGTGAGCTCACGGCGAGGCGGGCCTCACAGGAGGCCTGAGACAGCCGCCCTCTGGGGAAGGGGAGGCGTGCCCACAGCCCTGGAAAAGGCAGCAAGTCCTCCCCTCCTCAGAGGCTTTTTGAGGACCGTCTGCTTAAAGTTGCAGAGCACAGACACGGGAGGGGCCCTCAAGCACCCAGAAGCTCCCAAGGAGACTCAGTGACGTGGCACTCCCACACTCGGGTGGGGATGCCCCTGGGCCCCCCAAAGAGCCTAGGTCTCCCACAGAGGTCACGGTGGTGGGCTCCACAGCTGTGGGTGAGCAAGGGCTCCCTCTGTTTCCTCTTTGCAGCCCCTGCACCCCCCAGCCCTGCAGGGTCCCTGGCCGAGGCCCCAGCTGAGCCGGAAGGGGTGCGGCACTCACAGGGCCAGGTGATCCGGTGCCTGGCCACACCTCAGGGGGCCACACTGTGGACCCTGCAGGGAGGGGGATGCTGCCCCGCCTGCCGGCAGAGAACACTGAGGCACGGCGTGGCAGGAGGGCCACTAAACTGCTTAGGGCCCCACGAACAACCGGGAGCTCGGCCCGATGGGGAGGGACGTGGCCTCGGTCTCCTCCCTCCCTCCCCAGCCCCCGCTGACCCGAGACGGCTCTGCGTCCAGGACAGACCAGCCCTCTCTCCTCACTCACGCGCCACCTGCACGGGCTCTGTCACGGGTCATCTTAAATGCCAGTCCGTCTGGCCCCAGGCTGCTCGGCACTGGGTGGGGCGGCACCCAGGCCCGCTCAGGGGAGACGAGGCCCTGGTCTTGCAGGACCCCCTTTTAACAGCCCTGGTCCTGTGCTCCTGGGCGTGTGAGGCCTCATGGCCCTCCCCAAACAGAAAGAGGGGCACCGAGGACCCAGGGGAGCCTGGACCCCAGGGTGGGCAGTGTCCTCCCACTCACCCGGCTGCAGCATCGAGCCAGCGACTGGGGGCCAGGCTGGGGCATCCTGGCTCCCTTCTCCCCTGAACGTGCACCTGCCCAGACATGACTGGCTGAGGGGTCCTTGTTTCTGAGACCAAGGAGGTCACAAGAAGGGCACTTTCTACCCACATGTCCCATCCCAGGCCCTCCCAGGGATCTGGGGCACCTGGGGCAGCCCCTCATGGCCAGAGCTGAGGGCGTAGCATGGCCACATTGGCCCAGCACCAAGGGGCCGAGATGAGGGGACGAACCCACCCCCCTGCCCATCCACGCCTGGCTGGTCCACAGAGTGTGAGTGCCATGGAGCCCGGGCTCTGCCAGAGGGCCTGGGAACAGGTGGCTGCCAGAGACAAACACCCCAGAGCCGCCAATCCTTCCCCAACTCCACCCACCAAGGGTTGGGGGCCACAAAGTGCAGAAGACACTGAGCCCAGCACGTGGGCCGCTGGGGGCAGGGTCAGTCTGACGCCTGTACAGAGAGTCCCGCAGACAAGGACTAAATCACTCGAACAATGGAAACAGCAAAGTCAACCATCGGTGCTTCCGTCTCACCTTGTCTCAAGGGCTTTGCTTCCGTTTCCACTCTGAATCCTCACTCCCTCCCCAGGAAGTGCTGTCATCATCCCCGTGGGACGGAGGAGGGCACCGAGGCACAGAGAGGGTAAGTAACTTGCCCAAGGTAACACAGCTGCAGAGTGGGGGTGTGGGACTCGCACCCAGGCTGCCGGCTTCAGGGCCCGTGGGCTTTACCTGGTATGATGGTTAATTTTATGTATCAACTTCGCTGGGCCACAGGGGGATGTGACATTTGTCAAACATGATTCTGGACGTGTCTTCGAGGGTGTTTCTGGACGAGATTAACATCTGAATCGTGGACTGAGTCAAGCAGATTGCCCTCCCCAGCGTGGGTGGGCCTCGTCCAATCAGTTGAGGAACTGGATAGAACAAAAGGCTGACCTTCCCCAAGTAAGAGGGCACTCCTCCTGCCTGACTGCCATTGAACTGGGACATCAGCTTTTTTCCTGCCTTTGGAGCCAGACTGAAACTTCTGCTCTTCCTGAGTCTCAAGGCTGCTGGCTTTTGGACTTGAACTACACTGTCAGCTCTCCCGATCCAGGCTCCAGCTTGCCGATTCACCCTCAGATCTTCAGACCTCTCAGCCTCCATAACCGTGTGAGCCATTTTCTTATAATACATCTCTCTCTCCACACACACACACACACGCACACACGCACGCACACACACAGACACACACACGGGAGAACCCAGACCAACACACCTGGGCATTGTGCTGTTCTCTCCGTTGCTACAGTCACTGACAACAGCACAGGGGACGGCGATGAGAGCACAAATGTTGCGGGAGGGAGGCTCCAGGGGAGACTGGCCACCCAACTTCTCTGTGCCTCGACTTCCTTGTCTGTAACAGGCTGGAGATAGTTCCCACTTGCAGGGTTACTGTGAAGACTGAGTGAGATAAGGCTCCTAAAGGGTTTAGAACAGCAGCCGTGGCCACTCGCCAGTCAGCGTGAACTCTTACTATCGTGGCACTGAGCCCTGAAGAAACAGGCCTGCTGTGTCGGGAGCGCGGCAGTGCCTCGGGGCCCAGAAGGCTTGTGCCGGGGCCAGGAGGAACCAAGGACTCCTCTTTCCCAGGGAGCTGCCCCCAGGAAACAGTGGCCTCTGGCGGAATGACGCTGAGGGGCCGCGGAGCCGGAAAGACCCCAGTGACTGCGAACACCCCCCACAGAGGCCACAGGACGAGAATCACAACAGTCAGATGTGCACGTGGGGCCCTGGGCGGGCACCTCAGCTGCAGGATCTGGGCCGGTGGCTGCTGGGCGGTAATCCCCTCCACGGGGTCCCAGATCCAGCCTGGGGCGCAGCCCTGGTGGGATTTACCTCTGTGGCATGGGAGGCCGGGCATGGGGTCTCTGCTCCCCTCTCCGACATGCGGCCCAGCCCACGGCCGCCCCCTTCCTGGTGAGCCTTTTATTTGGTATCAAGGCTCCGGCCCCGGGAGGGCTGAGATAGAGAGAAGCAGGATCGCAGGTCTGGGTCAAAATAACTGAATTTATGCCAAGAACCGACAATTTATAACACATAATATAGAAGATGTGTCCAAGGGCCCCCATTTAGCATACAATTCCTGGAAAACCGCTCCCTGGTCTCGCCGCCCCCACCCCCACTCCGGGTTGGGGTGAAGCCTCCTCTCCTGACGACCTCGTCTCCCCCCTGCAGGGAACAAGGCTCCAGATCAGGCCGGGGCACCTCCCTGCCCTGGACCGCCGCCAGGCCCGCTCTGCTCCTCGACGCTGGACGGAAACGGAGCCGCTGGGACAGACGCGCCTCTTGGCCCCTTGAGGCCCGGCCGAGTCCACCTCGCTCCAGCCAAGTCCTGACTGCTCCTGGCGATGGCAGACGTGTCTCTGGACCCACGTGCAGGAGGGCGAAAAGCCCCTGCTCCCTGCTCACTGGGAACGGCCCTGCACTGGGGGAGGCATGGGCCCCGGACACCCTCCCGCCAGCACGCGGTCCAGCCCCCCAGCTGGACTCGGCCCCCCCGAGTGGGGCTTCCAGAAGGGCTCGCTCTGAGCACTGAGGTGGAGGGCTCACCAAGGCTTTCAGGAGACGGGTTTTGGGGGTGTCATCACAACTTGAGCCACATGAGGGGGCGGCGGGGTGCCTGGCGTCACTGACGGTAGAGATGAATCCTTGAATAAACCGGAAACTCGCCCTGCTCCAGGGACCCCAGTCCCCACACGGCACAGCGCTGCACCAGCGCGCACGCACCACCCCGCACTGCGGCCTCCCGGGCACCGCACGCTGAATGAGTCCGCAGGTGGGCGACAGGCACGACGCCCCTCTGTCCCCCCGTCTGCCTCCCGCTCTGTCCGGGGGCTGGAGGACCCTAAGTCTAGGAAGCAAAATAGCCCCCAAGTGTTCAACTGCTCTGTTTTCCTGCCTTCTCTCCATTTGACAGATGCAGTAACTGAGGCCCCCAGCGAGCTGACCCGCCCAGGGCCACGTGGCTGGTTAGCGCGGCCCCCAACCCCTAGCTCGCCCGAGGCAGGCAGTGCTGGGCCACCGGCGTCGCCACATCTGAGGCCCCCAACCCCTAGCTCGCCCGAGGCAGGCAGTGCTGGGCCACCGGCGTCGCCACATCTGAGGAGCCCTCCGAGTGGACAGGTGGCTCTTCTCACCCCCATCCCAGGTCCTGCACACAGTGGGTCAGCCGTGGCTGACGCCTGCAGCCTGGTGCACTGAGCACCTGGTGTGTGCTGGTTCTCAGTCAGCCCAGCCCTGCAGGTTTCCATTCATCAGGGGTGGGCTGTCTGCACTTATCCCGGCCGAGGCCAGCAGGGTCTCGCATGGCTCCAGGCCCCCTCCCCTCAGCCTTCAGCATGATGCCTTACTCACCCGCTGACCGGCTGGGTGGGCAGCTGCTGGGCGCGAGCTGGAGCCCCGCCTCTCGGGTCCTTCTGGGACAACTAGCTGTAGCGGCCCCGGTGACCCACGTCAGGCTGTGGGTGGCCCACAGTCACGGCCTCCCCCTGCCCCTCCCCGGAGGGTTATGGGGAAACTGGTTCTGTCAGTGTCTGGTGGAGAAAGTGGCCCTGCCAGTCGGGTGGGACCAGGCTGGCACCGGAGTGAGCACCCCCTCCATGTCCTGCCATGGAGAGGACAGTCCAGGAAGGAGACTTGATGTCTCAAGGACATGGTGACCAGCCCACAGGCCCCCAGCCTGGGAGCCCTGGGTACTCCCTGGGGTCACTGGACCCCCAGCCCACGGGCCTGGCCTCTAGCACACCGTCCCGGCCCGAGCAAACCCCACACGAGGGCACTGGGCTTCCTGGTGAGAAAGTGTCAGTGTGACATCAGCTGACACAGGAGACACGGGAGGCCATGCTGAGTGCTTCCCTCCCCTCTGGAGCCCGGGACCCCAGGGTCAGCCCCATCTGTGCTGACAGTCCCCACAGAGGGACTTGGCACACATCTGGGGGACGGGAGCCTGGCCGGGGTGCCTGGGGCCAAAGGCCAGCTGTCCAGAGCCCCACCTGCCCTCCCGGGCTCCAGCTGTTCTCCTGCCCACCCTGTCCCTGCCCCAGCCTGAGCCCTCGGCCTGGGCGCCTCCTGGTTACTCAGCTTCCCCAGGACAAGCCAAGGAGACAGAAACCCTGGCAGAGGGGAAAGGAGAGGCACTCCTGGGGCTGGGCATTCCAGGAAGGCTTCTTGGGAGAGGCAGCTTCAAATGACGATGGAGAGGAGGGGTGGCGGTCAGCCTCGGCTCACTGTGGCTGGCCTCTGCTTGTCGGCACCTGACACCCACACCCCAAACCCTGTGGGGACGAGGGTGGGTGCCGCCAGGGCTTCTCCATCTCGCTCCTGGACAGCACTCGTGGGTTCTGTGCTCTGCAGTGCAATGACCAGCTGTCACCTGCCACCACCAACCCGGGCTCTGCGATGACCAGAATCATCTGCACCGCGCACACAGGGCCCTGCACGGTGCCGCCCTGACCACCTCCTTCTGGAAAGCTTTCTCTGACCTTCTGGCCGACGTCAGGCCCCAGATCCACTCCCTCTCGTGAGGAGAGGTTGGAACGTGCACCCATCTCTATTTCTCCTTTCATGTCTCCTCCCTGTGTCCTCATCATTAGATCTGCCGGGCGGGACCTGTCTCTGCCTGCCTCAGTTTCCCAAGGGCCCGGTAGGAGGTGGGGCTGGAAGAGCGACAGGGCTTCCTCGTCCCCCGTGGACAACTGACGGCCCCAGGGCAGCCCTGCAGGTGGGAAGTGACCACCTGCCCATGTCACGCAGGGAGCATGAGGCCAGGGAGGGGGTCAGGGGGGTGGAGAGGACACAGACGCATCTCCCAGGACATCACTGACGGAGCCCTGCAGCGCTCGGCTCCGACCACGTGGGCGGGGAGAGCAGAGACCCCACAGAGTCTGCAGCTAAGTCCCACTGTGCCTGGGTGACTGGAGAGCAGGGGCAGCGGGGACAGGCCTCAAGGGGACCCCCTGGAGTCGGGCTGTGGGTGAAAACAACGGAGGCAATTCACCAAAGAGAAATGAAAACAGGTCCACACAGCAATGCGCACGCATGTCCCCGAGAGCCAAAAAGGAGGCAGCCCAGATGCCCGTCAGCTGATGAATAGGTAATCTATCTGTGGTCTGTCTACACAGTGGAATACTATTCAGCTGTGAAAAGGAATAAAGCACTGAAACATACCCCTAGCAGGAACCGTCTAGAAGGCAGAATGCAGAGATGCCAGCAGCAGTGACTTTAGGTGACAGGTGCCATTTCTTTTTTAAAAAAGTCAAATTTGCATGACTTCTCACATTTCCATTGATCATAATCATGGGCCAGTGACCCCACTGGACTCTGGCTAATCCTGAGCTCCTCGGCGTGGACCCACAACCCTCTCGACAGGACCAGCCCCATCCTACAAGCACTGCAGTGGTGGCCGCCCTGCCCCACCTGTGAGTCGCCTGAGATGTGAAGGGTCCAGAGATCCCTGGGGCCCGAGTCCCCGATGTTGGGGTCCCCCCGGAGCTGTCAGGGCTGAGAAACCGGCCCTGGGGAGAGGTAAGAAGGCAAGGCTTGTCCTCAAAGTTCCGAGACCTAATTTTGGGTCTATTCCCTGACACACTGGTCACACAATGAGATGGCAAGTTCCAGGGCATGAAGCACCACAGGCGCCTCGTGAGCAGCCGGTGACAGCAAAAATGAGACCGGGAGCGACAGGAGAGCAGCAAGCGCGCGGAGGCTGGACCTGGGTCCAACGTGTCCCTCTGGGGCAGGGCTGGCTTTACGGATGCCCGTGCATGAGGTCGGGTCCTGACAGCTGGTCGCCCCTTCGTCTACACCTGCCTTCGGGATGCGCCAGGGAACCCAGCCTGCCAGTCGGCACACCCCCTGGCACCGCTCATCGACCCTAAAACGCCTCCCCCGGGTTTTAAGGGACAGTCCCGTCCCAGCCCCCATGGACAGTGCTCAGGGGAGCTTCCCAGAGGCTCCCTGGACCCCGTGGGGTCAGACTCCTGGATTATCTGGTGCGCAGAAGGGGCGCCTGTCCTGAGACCACAAGGCCTCCCCCTCCAGGCTGTCCTCTCCGACTGGGGCAGGAGGTTGACATCTCTCCCAGAGCCAGCGAAGCCCAGCTGGGGCAGACAGAAGGCCCGGTGGGCTTCACCGGCAGGGCCTGGCCCCCCAGGAGGGCAGAAGGCTCTGCTCCTTCCTCCTTCTCGAGGTGACACCCCTGACAGTAGAGGTGACCAGTGGGGGTGGGGGCTTCACTGAGTCCTGAGGCTTTTCGAAGAAAACTAACAAGTTTCCTCCTCAGGGGCTGTGTGCACGTCCAGGGGCCGCTGTGATACACGACCACACATCCGGGGCTTAAAACCACAGGAATTGATTCTCTCACAGTCTGGAGGCCACAAGTCCAAAACCAAGATGTTGCAGGGCCGCACTCCCTCCAGAGGCTCTGAGGAGGGTCCTTTTGGCCTTTTCCTGCTTCTGGGGCTCCAGAGGTCCTTGGCTCATAGAAGCATCCCTTCTTCTATGGAGGGATCCCTGCCTCGTCCTCATGTGGCCTCCCCTGCAGCTCTGTCCCTCACTTCCCTCCCATTTCTCTCAGAAGTCACCGTATTAGGGTCCACGAGATGATCCAGGATGATCTCACACCAGGACCCTTCACTGAATCACACCTGCCAACCCCCAGTTCCAGGTAGGGTCATGTTCACGGGTTCTGGGGTGGGACCTGGACACATCTCTCAACCCACTGCCGGGACTTTCTGGGGCACCCAGCCCGATGGAGACCCATGGGATGGGCTGAGGGGGACTGCCCCATTCTCAGTGTTCCCCTTGCACACAAGACCCCACCCCCCACCCCACATTGCCTGGGCTTCCACCTGCAAAGTCCCCTCCTGCTCACTTGGATTGGGCCAACGACCCACTAGCTCCTCCCACTGCCCGACCACCCTCAGCAGAGCCACCTTTCACCCTGTCACCCCCGTGACTAACCTGCTCGGGCTCCATCCCCTGGGACCCTCCCCACCCCGCCCCTCCCCCATTGGCCCCCAGCAAGCACCCGGAGGTGTCAGCTATCTTGTCACAGTGGCCGGCCCTGCACCAGGTCCCAAGTGCCAGGCAGCTTCACGCATCCCTGCCCTGGTCTCCCAGATCCCTGGGCCAGCAGGGCCGCCCCATGCCCCACCCCCAGACCTGCACTCGCCCGCCCCAGCACTCGGCTCTGCGCCGCGGTCTGCCGCTCTGCGTCCAGGCTCCCCTCACGCACCCTGTGGTCCAGCCTGGGGGACACCCTATGGGCACACAGCCCTGCGCTGGCCCAGCTGAGAAGCAGGCCCTGAGGGTGGAAGGGGGGAGGGAGGGAGGGCAGTTTGTGAACGAGTCAAAACGTCAATCAAATGCGTCCTTTAAGCCAATGATCTGACTCCCGGAAATCACTGTCGGGGAATAAAATCCTGTGCTATTGATATTTGCGCAGAGATCCATGTGGGAGGACGTGCTGTGCAGTGCATTTACAGGGGTGAAAACAACCATTGCCAGGCAGGAGGTAGTAAGGAGGGAACGGCCGGGCGGGGAACGCCAACCGTGGCCGCGCAGAGGGCGATAGAGTCTCCGTCTAAACAGAAGGGAGCTCGGAAGATGCTCAGTGCAAACAGCAGGCTGCAACTCGGCGCGATTGTGGGGTCTTGTCAATGAAAATCCCAACGCCTGTGGGTGTGCAGGTCAGCGTGTGCGGCGAGGGGCCTTCTGCCTCCTCTGGGTCTCCACAGCGAGTGCGTGTCACCATCACTGTCGGAAAACGCACCCAGCAGAGCCGTCACCAGGCTGAAGACAAGTAGGAAGTGAGAGATGCTGGACCCCGAGGGAGGAGCAAAGGAGCTTTTTTGGGGGTCCTGGAGAGGATCTTGCAAGTGGCAGGTGGCCTGAGGGTGCCGGAGGACTGCAGAGAGACCTGGGGTCCCGCCCGCCTGGGCCCCAGTGCCCAGCCAGCACTCAGCAAGCAGTAGGTGCCAATGAAGGCTTCCTGCAGGGCCTGACCCACTGGGATGTGTATACATTAGGTGCTCAGGAACCAGACTGGGCCGAGTGAACAAGTGACCTCTTCTACCTTCAGAGCTGCTCCTTGGGTGGAACAGACCGGGGGACACTGGAACGGGGCACTGGTGGAGACAGAGGCTGGGGACTCACGCCCCAAAGGCCCACCCTGGTCTCCGCCAGGCAGGGAGGAAACAGAGCCTGGAGTGTCTCCTGGGCATCTTTTGGGAGGGTGGGCTTGACCCCACCGGGAGCTCCTCAAGGTCACGAGGGGTGTTCGTGGTGCGACCTTCCAGAAGCTTCCCTACTGCCTTCTGCCCTCCAAGGCTGGCACGAGGGTTCCTGTGTGAGGACGGTCATGGGACCCTGTCCTGGGGACCTTGCACACACCTGCGGGGGTACCCTGGGGGGCCCTCTGCCCCCTCCTGTGACGTGTGCTCTGCGGGCAGCGTCCCCCAGATGCCTCCCTGCTGGCAGGTATAGAGGCCGGTGACAAAGGACGGAAAAAACGGGGGTGAAGACCCAGGACGAGCACAGAGGGCTATTTTAAGCCGGTGTTCAGGCAGGTGAGATGCAGCGTGTTGGGGGTTGGCTCTGATGACAGCGGGGCGTGGAGGGGCCTCAGTTCACCGTCCTCTCTGCTTTTGTGTATATTTGACATTTTCCATGATGAAGAGTAGAAAAGGAGAGGCTTAAAGCCTTCTCTTAGAGGCTTAAAGCCTTCTCTTGAAGGCTTAAAGGGAGAATTCGTAAAAGCCTTAAAGCAAGAGAAGAAACCTCACATTAGAGTCCCGTCGCCCCCAAATAAGGCTCAGAGTTGAGAAGATCGAGAACAAACGAGGCGCCTGGAAGAACAGGGGAGGTGCCAGCTCTATTAGAGGCTTCTGACAGGAGAGGCAAGGGTGCACTCCGCGAGATGGGGAAGGTCAAAGATACAGGTGACCAAGAGCCGGGGTCAGCAGGAAGGGGAGCTGAGGGGCCACTGCCGAGGGGCCCAGTGGCCCGGCCTTGGTAGGCTGCAGCCTCCCAGGAGTGTAGACCCCCAACATCTGGGAACCCAGCCCAGCCTGGGCCCCCTGCCTGGCCCACTGCAGAGCCGCCTGCCGGACCCCCCAGCCCTGAGTCTTAGCATTAGGCCCTGTCAGAGGCTCCAGCCCTACGCTAACGGCTCTCCCGGCTGTCCAGGGTGTATGAGGTTCACAGCAGCCCCCTGCAGGTCAACAACGGCTCCCCGGAGGTCCCCGAGGCTGGGAACGTGGCAGAGGTCAGGAGCCCAGGCCCCCCGGTGCTGCCCTCGGCTCACCCTCTCAGAGACCACCTCTTCCAAGCGGACCACCCTGTGGGTGGCCTGGAGAGGGGCTGTGATGGTGAGCTTGGTGCAGGTGAGGCTTGCAGCACCCTGTGGTCGCTCCTCATTATCCTCTTGCCCCCCCATCATCATCATCACCCCAGAACTCTGCTCCTCGGCTCCCCCCACCCAGCAGGCTGCAGCCTGGCCGGTCCCCAAGCTCGGTGTCCTCGCAGGCCATGGGGACGGCTCCAGGTCAAACAGCGGTGGGCACTTTGACCCACTCTTGCCGGGTGTGTACGGCAGCCTCACTCAGGCTCCAAAGTTTACATCCTCTGCCCCCTCCAGGGAGGCAGCCCTGTCAACAAGAGGAGAAGTCGGGCGCTGCCCAGAGCCGACCGCCAGCGGGTTGCCCAAGCCCCCCGGCCCCTGCTCAGCACACGGCGGTGCCCCCAAGGCAAGGGCAGCCTCTGCTTCCTTTCCACCTCTTTGATCGTCAAAACCACCCACCTCTTGCTGACGTGTTAACAGCAGTCACTGCCCTGGCCAGGCGCCAGGCAGCTTGGGGCACAGGCTGGCCTGGTCACGGGGCACTGTGGAGTATGCTCTGAGTGCCAAGGGCTGGCACACGCCCGTGCGAGGTCCTGTACTCGCCCTTCCACCCCGAGCTCTCACCACCCCTTCCCCAGACACACCCCCCGAAGACACACACACACACACGTGCACACAGACACACACGCCCACGCAGCAGATCTGAACCCAGTCTGCTGCCATTCCCCCGTTAGTATTGCCCCTGCCTCCTGAGGGGGCACTGCTGCCGGGGTGTCAGCGCCCTGGGGTCTGGGCAGAAGGGGGCTGCAGGACTGGGGAGGGGTGTGCCCAGGACAGTGCCCACTGCAGTGAGGCCTTGCTCTCAGGAACCAGAGGCCCGAGGCCCCGGGGAAGGAGAGGCCCTTTTTTCTCTTTTCTTTTTCAGACGGCTCTTTCTAAAGAATGACTTTTGGTTCCCAGGTAAACACCGGTGATGCAATCGCAGCTCTGGTCCCCAGGCTCTCTCCGCAGGGCCCAGCATCACTGAGAGCCGCACCGGGAGCCCAGGACCCGGGAGGTGGGCATGCCCAACATGCCCAGGCCTGGCCGGCCACTTTAGCAGGACGCAGGGAGCCATGGACCAGGAGGGGCTCGGGTCCCAGGGGCAGGTCAGCAGCCAGGAGGCCGAGGATCATGGTCTTCTGCCCCATGGACGCCAGAGCCAGTGGCCTGTGCCCAGCGGGTGTGCGTGCTGTGAAAGTTCCCTGGACAAATGCTGGTCGGCGGGAGTCGGGACACATCCCCTGCTTGTGGGAGGAGGTCTCCCCAGCAGTCACACCAGTGCTCATTCCCAGCTCGGCCCAGACTGCCTGGGCACTGGGCGGCTCCTTGCCTCTCCGGAGGCCTCAACGATCTTGTCTATAAAATGAGGCAGCCCTCCCACCTACCCCACGCCCAGGGTCGCTGGGAAGACGAAGTAACGGCATCAGTGATGTCGCCCCCACGCTCCCAGAACAGCATCCCCCCTCCTTTCCACCACGCCGGTCAGCCAGAGCCCAGCTCTTAACCACCTCCCCCCCAGGAGTCACAGCAAGCTCCTGGCTGCTGCCCACTGGGGCCACTCTCTCCTGGGTGCAGCGGGTTGAACGGAGGCCCCCAAAAGATATGTCACATCCTAACCCCTGGGGCCTGTGAATGTGAACTTATTTGGAAATAGGGTCCTGCAGATGTGACCTAGAGAAGATGAGGCCACACTGGAGTCGGGTGGGCCCTGATCCAATGACTGTGTCCTTATAAGACAAAAAGCAGAGACACACGGGAAGAAGGCCATGTGATGACCGAGGCAGAGACTGGAGTGATGCGGCCACAAGCCAGGAATGCGTGGGGCCCCAGAAGCTGGAGGAGGCAGGAAGGACCCTCTCCTAGAGCCTCCGGAGGGAGCGTGGCCCTGCCACATCTCACTTTTGGACTTCTGGCCCCCAGAGCTGAGAGAGAATAAGTTTCTGTTGTTTGAAGTTACCCAGTCTGTGGTCCTCTGTTACGGCTGCCCTAGGACACACACACGCAGGTTCAGAGCTGGGAGCAGGAACGGCTGAACCAAAGGGGAGTGGGCACTCCCTTCCTCCGCCCCAAGGACGAGGCTGGAGGACCCTCAGCCACTGGGCACTACTGAGACTGGAGGAAAGCGACCGCTCTGCACAGCAGGCGGGAGAACTGGGCAGACTCTGACTAAAGCTGACCTGGTTGCTTCACTCGAATACAACCGTCTTCCCCATCCCCTGTCTGGAGCACGACGGAACCAACCCCCTCCTCTGTCCCCCCACGAGAAGCCAGGGGGCCGAGGGTGAAGCCTCACACACACACCCCTCCTGGCCCTGTGCAGCTGAGCTCACCATCCCGGCACGAATCCTCAGAGGATGGCCCACGACTCCACAGATGCCAGCCCGTCCCTTGTGGAGGGGTCTCCAGGCAACTCAGCACCACTATGCTGGACCCCCGGGCGGCGCCACCGCTGGGGGCACCTCCCAGTCTCCGAGCGCAGGTTCTCCGGCCCACTCCACCCGCTCCTGGAGACAAGCTGGCTCTCGAAGCCCCTGGAATTGGCCCTGAAGCCCTCTCTGCCTCCGGAGCCAGACTCCGAACATGCACATTGCCTGTTCCCCAAAATGCGGGTGACACCGGAGGATGCTGGGTGGCACAGGGTGGCGTTAATCATCATTGGTCTCAGAAAGTTCCTCTCTTTTAAATCCTCTTTCTAGCTTCCTGATTACGTCAAGGCGGAAAAGTCCGGGTCTTTATCGCGGCTCCATCACAGCTGATCTCTAGGTGGCGGAGGCAGCGCAGCCCGGGGCGCAGAGCTACAGTGACAACACCACCTGGTGAGGCAGAGCGACCCGTGGCTACAATGTAGCAGTGTTTCCTGATCCTGTGCATATCTTCAGAGTTACCTGCTTTTTATTACAAGTGATGATGACTTTTTAACTGCAGCAACATTTAAAGTTTCTTTTAGAAACAAATTTACTCAAGTAAAAATAAGTGAGTGGATTTAAAGACCCACGCTTTAAAGTAACGGTATAAGGGGTGCTGGACAGAGCAAGCCACAGAGGCAGTCTGCGAACGCCGGCAGCTCTCCTGAAAATGCCAGAAGCTGCTGAGAGTGTGGGGTCCCGTCTCGGCCAGGAGGCCCCTGTGCCCCCTTCAATTGACAGCAGGGACCAGGCCTCGGTTGCCACTGAGGTTGTCACCTCAGTGGTCAAGGCTGACCCCTTCCCGGGGTCCCACACAGAGCAGCTTCTTTTAAAAACTTCTTTTATACGAAATAAAATGTAAAAAATCAATCAACGTGATACACCACATCAACAAAACAAAGAATAAAAACCACATGGTCATCTCAATAGACGCAGAGAAGGCATTTGACAAGATACAACATCCATTTATGATAAAAACTCTCAACAAAATGGGAATAGCAGGAAAGTACCTCAACATAATAAAGGCTACTTATGACAAACCCACAGCCAACATCATACTCAACGGGGAAAGACTGAAAGCCATTCCTCTGAGAACAGGAACGAGGCAGGGCTGCCCACTCTCACCACTCCTGTTCAACATAGTACTGGAGGTTTTGGCCAGAGCAATTAGGCAAGAAAAAGGAATAAAAGGAATCCAAATAGGTAACGAAGAAGTGAAACTCTCACTATTTGCAGATGACATGATTTTATATATAGAAAACCCTAAAGAATCCATTGGAAAACTATTAGAAATAATCAACTACAGCAAAATTACAGGGTACAAAATCAATCTACAAAAATCAGTTGCATTTCTGTATGCTAATAACAAACTAACAGAAAGAGAGCTCAAAAAGATAATACCATTTACAATTGCATCAAAAAGAATAAAATACCTAGGAATAAATCTTACCAAGGAGGTGAAAGACCTATACAATGAGAACTACAAGACATTATTGAAAGAAATCCATGATGATGGGCCGGCCCTGTGGCTTGGTGGTTAAGTGCGCACACTGCGATGCTGGCGGCCCGGGTTCGGATCCCGGGTGTGCATCGAGGCACCACTTCTCTGTCCATCCTGAGGCCGAGTCCCACATACAGCAACTAGAAGGGTGTGCAGCTGTGACATACAACTATCTACTGGGGCTTTGGGGGCAAAAAATAAATAAAGTCTTAAAAAAAAAAAAAAAAAAAAAAGAAATCCATGATGACATAAAGAAATGGAAAGATATCCCATGCACGTGGATTGGAAGAATAAACAGAGTTAAAATGTCCATATTACCGAAAGCAATCTACAGATTCAATGCAATCCCAATCAGAATCCCAATGACATTCTTCACGGAAATAGAAAAAAGAATACTAAAATTCATATGGGGCAACAAAAGACCCCGAATAGCTAAAGAAATCCTAAGAAAAAAGAACAAAGCAGGAGGCATCACAATTCCTGACTTCAAAACATACTACAAAGCAATAGTAATGAAAACAGCATGGTATTGGTACAAAAACAGACACACAGATCAATGGAACAGAACTGAAAGCCCAGAAATAAAACCACACATATACGGACAGCTAATTTTCGACAAGGGAGTTAAGAACATACAATGGAGAAAAGAAAGTCTCTTCAATAAATGGTGTTGGGAAAACTGGACAGCCACATGCAAAAGAATGAAAGTGGACCATCTGCCCTCGCCATTCACAAAAATTAACTCAAAATGGATCAAAGACCTGAAGGTGAGACCTGAAACTATAAAACTCATAGAAGAAAATATAGGCAACACACTATTTGACATCGGTCATAAAGGCATCTTTTCGGATGGCATGCCTACCCAGACTAGGGAAACTAAAGAAAAAATAAACAAGTGTGACTTTATCAGAATAAAGAGCTTCTACAAGACAAACGAAACCAGAATCAAGATGAACAGACAACCCACCAGCTGGGAGAGAATATTTGCAAAACATACATCTGACAAGGGGTTGATCTCCATAATATATAAAGAACTCACACAACTGAACAACAAAAAAAACGAACAACCCGATCAAAAAATGGGCAGAGGAAATGAACAGACACTTCTCCAAAGAACATATACAGATGGCCAATAGGCACATGAAAAGATGCTCCACATCACTAATCATCAGGGAAATGCAAATCAAACAACACTAAGATATCATCTCACGCCCGTTAGAATGGCTATAATCACCAAGACGAAAAACAGCAAATGTTGGAGAGGATGTGGAGAAACAGGAACCCTCATACACAGCTGGTGGGAATGCAAACTGGTGCAGCCTCTATGGAAAATGGTATGGAGATTCCTCAAAGAATTAAAAATAGAGATGCCCTATGATCCAGCCATCCCGCTACTGGGAATCTATCCAACGAACCTGAAATCAACAATCCAAAGAGGCTTATGCACCCCTATGTTCATTGCAGCATTATTCACCATAGCCAAGAAGTGGAAGCAACCCAACTGTTCATCGACTGATGACTGGATCAAGAAGATGTGGTGTATATATACAATGGAATACTACTCAGCCATAAAAAAAAGACAAAATCGTCCCATTTGCAACAACATGGATGGGCCTGGAGGGTATTACGTTAAGTGAAGTAAGCCAGAAAGAGAGGCACAAACACTGTATGATCTCACTCATATGTGGAATATAAACCAACACATGGACAGAGAAAACTGTATTGTGGTTACCAGGGGCAGTGGGGGTGGGGGGTGGGGGGTGGGCACAAGGGGTGAAGGGAGACATATATATGCTGATGGACAAACAAAAATGTACAACCCCAAATTTCACAATGTTAAAAACTATTAAAACATCAATAAAAAAAAAACTTTTATATGAAATAAAATGTAAATATGGAAAACCATGGGGCTGGCCTGGTGGTGCAAGCGGTTAAGTGTGCGCGCTCTGCGGCGGCGGCCCGAAGTTCGCCGGTTCGGATCCTGGGCGTGCACTGACACACTGCTTGACGAGCCATGCTGTGGCGGCGTCCCATATAAAGTGGAAGAAGATGGGCACGGCTGTTAGCCCAGGGCCAGTCTTCCTCAGCAAAAAAAGAGGACGATTGGCAGATGTTAGCTCAGGGCTGATCTTCCTCACACACACACACACAAAAGAAAACCACACAGACATCCATGTAATGAGCTCTTCTAGACAAACACTCTGTAATCACCACCCAGGTCGAAACCCAAGCTGTCCAGCTGCCCCCCAAGCCCTTGGGGGCGAGTCCGAGTCACAACCGCTTGTCCTCCCAGACGAACCGGCCGGCCCCATCCTCACTCCCTTCTCCTTCATGCTGTCGTCATCCACGTCGTCCCTGGGGTCCAGCCTGGAGTCCTGCCCACTTGGAAATGTCTGCCCTGTCTCTCCACCTGCGGTCCCCCTCCTTTGCTTCCTTTCCCTTCCTTTCCCTCACAATCTATCTGAAGCACGCTCTGATCTGCGAGGGGCCTCTGGACTGGCTGCTCGCTGGCTGGCCGGGGGGGCGAAGCCTGGACTGTCCCTAAGACCAGGTTCCACACCTGAAATGGCACTGCCAGGCGCCTGGTGGCTTGTCCTGAGCCACAGGGCAGATGCCTGCGCGGCACCCTGGAGGTCTGGGCTCCCGTGGGCGCTCCATACCCGCTGGCTGTTGCTGCCTGAGGAGCCCTACTGGACTCTGAACCAGAACGCCGAACTCAGCCAAGAACGCAGAAAGAACGAAGCCTCTAAGTAGGCAAATCTAGCATCATAAAACGCCCCCATTAACGCTCCTGCTCACGATTACTGACAAACCTCAGGCCCTCCTTCAGAACCTGCTCACTCGTGGTTTGCACACATTTCTAACAACCTTAGTCATCTGGTTTCCTAGAGGAGAGTGGACTAGAAGCAGAAATGAGTTCTTTAAGAAAAGGAAATAACTGACAACCCCTCCAAAAAGAAGTTTAAGAAAAGCAGTCTGGGCCATTTAGTACAGGGACAAATAGCCCTGCAGAGGGCAGCGTCCCCCCCGGCCGCCCCAGCAGCATCACCAGGTGGAGACCACTGGTGAGCTGTTCCGGTCCCGGCCCCGTCACGTGCTGGTGGGTGACTCTGGGCAGGTTGCTTCCCCTCTCGGAGCCTCAGTGTCCCCATCTTACAGATGGGGATGATACTAGGACCTACGGCTCAGGGTTGTTTTAAGAGTTAAAGGAGATAAGTCACTAAAAAAGCCTTCAATAAAATGTTAATAATTATTACAATTAATCGTTGTAATGACCCAAGTCACCAGAAAAAGGATTAAATTATTTCTCATTTATACTCTAAGGTTGCAAGGCATTGTGCGTGTAATGCATCTTGGAAAGATTTCCAATGAACACAATAATGTTCTAAAAGTCTGGTGCTTAGCGGGGTAAGCTGCCCTCGTCAGGGAAAGCCCCCTGTGGCCTGAAGGAGTAGGTCCCCGAGGGCCACATGTCCCACGGGGTTATTTCTGCTCTGCAGGCAGACTGGGGCCAGATGGGAAGTGATGAATGGCCACGTTGAGGGGAACAGGCTCATGGAGATAAACAGCATGTTCCTTGTGCTTTCGAGATTTAAAAATAAACCAAAAAGCAGACACAGTTTAAAAATAATGAACGGGGCAGAGGACAGTCATTTGCTGTGTGTCTTCCTCCCGTCATTTGCTAAACCGCAGTGTAAAGACCAACTGCCAGCCCGGGCTGCAGCTCCAGGGGACGGGGGGAGCATGGGCTGGTGGGGGCCGCCCCTGCGGGGCTGGTGGTCCCAAGTAGGGGAAGCTCCTGAGGGACCCACTTGGCTGCGCTGAGGGTAATGGACAGATGTCCAGTCTGGCTGCGTGGAAAAAGTCTTTTTTCCCTTTTTTGCACATTTGGGGTTCTCAGGAGGGCTCCGGATGGCAGAGGCTCCGTATACAAAAGCCAGCTTGTCAGGACTCCTGGCATCGCCTCCCCTTCCTACAGTGCGCTCCGGGCTGCTTCAACAGCGTCTGAGTCTGCTCTGGACAGCTAAGGACCTCCTCCTCCTCCTCCTCCTCCTCCTGAGTACGGGGTGGAGGTCTCCACGGGCCCCACCCCGCCTGGCAAGGATGGCACACAGTGGGTACCCACCAGGTCTGGTAACAGGGAGGGGCAGGGGACCCTGGGGGAAGACCCCCCAGCTGGCATTCTAGAACGCAGAGCAGGAGGGCAGACCTTGGTGGGCTCTGAGGACTCAGTGCACAGTAGCGGGCACAGAAGGTCTGTGAGCATCAGAACCAGCCGCCCACTGGGGCAACGTCCCCTTTCTCCACCTAGCCTGAAGGAAAGCCACCTTCGGCATCCAAGGGCCACTGCAGAGGGGGTATTTGCTGGACTGGACCAGAGAGCAATGGTGACAGGGAAGCGAATCCAGGCCTGGGATGCTGGGCTGAGAGGGGATGGCCCTGGAGGCAGATGGCCAGCAAACAGCAGGACATGATGTCTGAAGGCTGGCTGACCCTACAAGCGCTGGACGACTTGCCTGAGTGGACTTCTGCTCACAGGGGGAGCTCAGACCAAGGGGAGCGAGACGGTGGTTCTGTGCATGTGAATCATGACATGTGTGGGCCTGTAAGGTTCCATCCCGGGTCCTGGTGTCAGAAATGCTGGCTGAGCCAAGGCGCCCAGGCGGATATAAAACTGTTAAGATTCAGGGATGGAAATCTGAAAAGGTTTCCATGCATTCGTGGGTACCAAAGACTCTGATCACATCAAAACCTTATTCCCTGCAACTGTTTGGTCCTCACTAGAAATAAAAACAGAATCACAGCCCAGGAATCTACTGATGAGCCTTCCCGCTGTGCTGGAGGCCTGTGGTCAGTCTGGTCGCTCATTCCCCACTGTGACGGGCTGAACTGTGTCCCCCAAATTCATATACTGAAGTCCTAACCCCCAGTTCTAACCCTCAGAATGTGACTATATTTGGAGATGGGGTCTTTCAAGAGGTAATTAAGTTAAAATGAGGTCATTAGGGTGGGCCCTAATCCAGTGTGACTGGTGTCCTTATAAGAGGAGGAGATCAGGACACAGACACGCACAGAGGGACGACCATGTGAGGACACAGGGCGAAGACGGTGATCTACACGCCCAGGAGAGAGGCCTCAGGAGGAACCAGCCCTGTTCACGCCTGGATCTTGGATGTGCAGCCTCTAGGACTGGAGACAGTAAATGTCATTTAAGCCACCCGGTCTGTGATACGTGTTATGGCCGCCCGAGCTGACTGACACACCCACACAACCAGGCCTCCCGGAGGGGGACAGGTCAGCACCAAGCACCTTTGGGAGAAGGGGACACCTGCCTCGCCACACTCAGATGACTGGGGGAGACGAGGCCCCTCTCTCAGGACAGACGCCCGGCACAGGGGTTCAAATCCTGCCTGGGCCACGTCCCAGCTGGAGCTGGTGACTGTGGACGCTCCCGGCGTGGCCTCGAGGCCCCAGCGGGGCCGGCGCACCCACCTCATCAATGGCGCTTTGCACTCGTGCCCCGGGGGACCAGACAGGCAGGGCAGCAGCTCTGCCTCCACATCACAACCGTGTGGAAACACCGCGCTCGGGACGTGGCCGCCATATGCCCCTCCGGGTCCCACCTCTGGCAAGGCGGCCACGTGTGTCTTCAACCTGCGGCCTCTGTGCCGTAACCAGCTCCTGGCACAACCTGCAGAACCATCCGCCGGACCCCGCCCTCCCTGGACCCTTGTCTCAGGTTCAGCCTATTCTTTCCAGCTTTATTGAGGTATAATTACAAATAAAACCATGAGACATTTAAAGTGTCCATCATCATGACTTGATATACTAAGTACGCATCGTGAAAGGACTCTCCCCATCGAGTTAATTAACACATCCGTCACCTCACATATTTATCTTTTTTTTTTTGGTGAGAACATGTAACTTCTGCTCTCTTAGCATATTTCAATTATACAACACAGTGGCACTGACTAGAGTGACCACGGTACAGGTGTTTTTGTTTTAAATTAACAAAATGTGCTGGTCACTGAGGCCCCCGGGGACACCGGCATAACCTCTGTATGGCATTCCCCGTGGGAGCAGCTGCTCACGGCAGCCTGGAAGACCCCTCCCTCCAGCAGGATGCTGGAGCCCAGGATCTTCCCGGAGGACAGACGGCAGGTGGACCTCCAAGGCCAGGAGAGTCAATGCACTTGACTCATCTCGACCCCAGACAGCACCACGAGCCCAGGACCCTAGCACTGCCAGGAGACACAGCCCCTGCCCACCGCCCCAGGGCCCAGGTCCTGGGAAGAGCCCCCGGGGCACGAAGCTCTGTTACGTAAGCCCCCAGCTCACTGTGGTCCTTCTCCCCCATCTGCTCGAGGGGAAAGCCCGACTTTCCCCCCATGTGGGCTGGGGCACCAACTGCACCATTTGGCCACATCCGCTGGGCTGCTGAGGTGCGCACCCTCGGACCCTGAGACCCCACTCCAGGCCAACGCCCCAGAGGAGCTCCCGCCCACGGGCCCCAGGAGACCCAGACACACCACGGGCTCCAGGGATAAGACGGAAGGGAAACAACCTGAACGTCCCTCCACAGAAGAGAAATAAATTGCAACATATTTATATAAAGTGAGGAAAACGAAGGAGGAATACTCACTTGTAACGGCACAGCTCCAAAGAAGTTGCAAAAGGCTACGTGGCGGTATTTTTGCAACTTCTCTGTAACTCCAAAATTATGCGAAATAAGAAAGGACACGCAGGGAACATTAGCAGTCATGTAACATTTGTAATGAAGCCAAAGGAGCCTGCATTTGTTTGTGGATTCATCCATATATAGTAAAAGCATAAAAACATGCCTGGGAACGTCACTCTGGAAATCTTCCGGGAAGGAGGGCGACTGGAGGCTGGGGGGGCGGACAGGGGCTCGTGCTGGAACTTGCAGCTCTTATACCTAAAGCAGAGAGAGCCAGGTGTTGCGACCTTGATAACGTGGGGATTAGTTCTGTTCTTCTGTATGGTTCCTGTGTTTAAATCTTTCACGACCATGAATCAAAGTTTTAACTAGCCATAAGCAGAGAGTCCGTCCCTGCTCGAAGAGCTGGACGGCTTGACAGAGCCTAAGCTGGACGGAGGGCCAGTGATCTAGCACTCCCTGTGGGCTGGCTCTGCAATCCACACACATCCTCTCGTCTCAGAGGCTGGCATGGCGATGGCCCGTTTCACAGATGGGCAAACCGAGGCCTGGAGCTTAAGAGCCTTGCCCAAGGCCCGGTGGCTAATGAAGTGTCAGAGTGGGGAGGATTCCCACCCAGTTTTTGGACCGTTGTGCCCACATTCTAATCACCACGTGACTCGGTATCCCTGCAGTCAGGCGGGTCACTCCCCGGAACCCCCATGGGAAGTCGGGAGCACCTTTACAGGGGGCGTTTACAGAACGGCTGGCCCACCTTGGGCCTGGAAAGCCGGTTCCCCGTCCTGCTCCAGGACCACAGGAAGCACCCGGCTTCACGAGCTCGAGAGATCCGCCTGCCTCTGCGTAAAACAAAACACTCAAACCAAACAAAGAGAAGCCGCGGCTCACTGACTGGCCAGGACAAGTGACTTGTCCCCAGCAAGTGGGGGGGAGGAGCCGGCTTCACGGGGAGAAAGGCGGAGAGGAGTGAGGCAGACTCTGCAAGTCACCCTGAAGAGACTGCTGGCAGGGGCTAAGCTCCCCAGACCTCTGGTATTCCCTGTTCGCCTGCTGAGGGCCGGCTCCCCGTGGGTGCTCAGCCAGCGCACCAGACGGAGCCAGAGGAAGGGCTTTCCAGGCAGGGAATGGCATGTGCTAAGGCAGAGAGGTGCAGGCGACCACGAAAAGCCAGGGTGGCTCCACCCCGAGAGTCACGTCAGAGTAAGCGCCAGAAACCTGGGAGAGCAGAACAGAGGGCAGGGGTCCTGCCCCAGGACGGACACTTGCTCCCTCTGATCCAATGAAGGAAAAGCCAGCCAGCCTGCCCGGCTCTCGGCAGCTGGAGGGTCTGCACTGGAAGGGTCTGCACTGGCTGCACAGAGGGCAGGGCAGTGAAGGTGGGGACCCCAGCGGCCGGTGGGCCTCAGGCCTGGAGCACAGACCCTTAGCAGCTCATGTCAGCAACACACTCGGTCCAAGTATGAGACTGGCCCTGGGAGGGAATACCTCTGTCCCCCTCTCCCTGGGAGCCTCCATGAGCCTGCCTGCAGGACCAGGAAGGATGCCCCACAGTGGCCATTTGGATGGACCAGCAGCCAGGCCCGTTCCCAATGGGCCTCGCTCTTAGGATTGCTCATTGGGGCTGAATTCTTTGTTTCCGGGTCATGTGTCATCTTCCTGCACACCCCAAACTCTCCCAGCCTTGTGGAACCAAGCGCTGGGTCTCTTCCTGGTAGCCTCACCCTGCCCTTCCGGGACCTGATCTTCTGGGCGGGCTGCTGGGGTTCAGAGGCGGCATGGAGGCCTCAGAGCAGGGGCCACCTGTGCTCTCTGCAGGAGCCCAGAACGGAAACCCAGCACCTCTCTGCCTGTGGGTGGGCTGGAGTGGACGAGGGCTCTCTTCACGGTGGGCTGCTCTCTCCCTCTGCTGGAGGAGAAAGGGGTCAAGGATGCCACGAGGCAGCACAAGGTCCTACACAGGGCTCATGCTGGGCAGGCCCACGCTGGGTCTGGAAAGCCCGCTCCTCTCCTGCTCCAGGACCACAGGGAGGCAGGGCTAAGGCTGCACCTGCTGCCAGACACCAGGTGGGCAGGGAGTCAGCGGGCGTCAGCGACACTAAGGAAACTTCTCCGGTCGTGTGTGGGTGCTGAGAGAGGGAGCAAGGAAAAGGGAGAGAGATTTCCAATCACTCAAACTTTAAAAAATGAGTGGAAACTTTTTTCCGTATAAAACTTGACGTGTACGTCCAGGACATTAAGCAGTGAAGGGCAGGTGCTGGGCCCCGAGTCCTCCGGAGAGCCCGGCCTCAGCGGTGAGTGGGGGCTCTGGATGTCCACCATTCTCTCCAAGCTCCTGCCCCGGCCTTGCCCACCGGATGGGGGTGGGAACGTGGTACAGGGACCAGGGAGCCTTAAGGATGGGGAAACTGAGTCCCAGTGAGGGCAGCACAATGACGCTGCCATTCTTGGGCCCAGCTTCCTCCCCTCTCCAACGGGAGATGGGTAGACCCTGTGAGTCCCAGGGCTGACCACCCTCAGCCTTCAGCCTGTTCGGCTGGGCTGCCCAGGGGAGGGGAGGCAGGAGGGCGCAGGTGAGAGGCTGCACACGCTCTGAAGCCAGAGGACAAAACCTAAGGCCTGTGGCTCTGCCGGGCCCTTTCTATGGGTCAGTTTTCACCCAGGAGACAGGGCACATCCTAAAGTCAGCAGGGGGCTGGGGGAGAAGCTCTCAGGCCTGGGATGGGGGGGTCCTCACTACACCTGTGGCTAAGGCCCAGCCCCCTCCCCTCCCAGCACCCCCGAGGCCCTACTGTGTGCCCCGCCTTGGCGGTCTGGTTCCTCACTCACAGGAGCTATGCCAGAGGCACCAACACACAGCTGAGGCTCACCCGACGCGTGTGTGTGAGACCATCTCATGACTTCTCAGGGACTGCTGTGGGCCTGGATTCGCAGGGAAACGGAGGTTTAGGAGGGAGAGAAACTGCTGGCCCCAGTGCCTGGGTTAAGAATCCCTGAGCCATGTTCCTGGGCCAAACCCACCATGCTCCCTGACTCCATCAGTCCCTCAGAGGTTGGCCCAGCCTCTCCCCCGTCCTACAGCGCCGGGGCTGCACCAGGGCACGGGGGCCTGGGTCAGCCACCTCTCTGCCCAGCTCAGCCCAGGCTCAGCCGGCAGAGGGGGCTGGCAGGGACGCAGGACTCCTGTCCAGGATCAGGGTCACCCAGGAGAGCCCATCCCAATCCTCTGGGGGATGGCTGAGTGCTGCTAACCCAGAGACCTCAAAGGGCCTCATTCAAGGGCCACTGCAGAGATGGGGGAACAGGACTCTGAGTGGGCAGGGCTCTGTCCACGCCATCCCTGGCCATGGTTCTCAGTGTCCCACACCCCAGACGGCCACTCTGGCCTTTAGGTTCCAACTGGGAGGTGTGAGGCCCCACCCACCAGTCTCCCAGGGTTGGGGTGAGGAACCCACAACCCCATGGCCCATAGGAGGACCAGGCTGCCAAGGGCCCCCAGACCCCTGGGCGTCCTGCAGGCCTCCCCTCCCCCACGTCCACAAAACCCACGCCCGCTCCCAGCCCAGTGAGAGCAGAACGCTCCTCCCTCAGTCCTCTGGAGGCCGCAAAGGCATAAAAACACACACTCCCCAGACACGTCAATAAACAATGACAAAAGGCCTCCTCCCTGGGCTCTCTGACCCCGGAATGTTATCCGGGTTCCCCTGGTGATGACTCCTGTCCTCAGCGTCTGTGGGTCCTGCCCTCCTCTGCCCGAATTCTGCCGGATTGGGGTGACTCCTGCCTGGGGGTAGGAAGAGGATGAGGGTCGTCCTATAGGGCAGGATCAAGTCTTCCTGTCCCGGCTGCTCCGTGCGCCCCCTGGTCACCCCTCTGGCCCCCTCCCTCCGGCCTCCAGGGGAAGGGGCTCTCCCAGGAGAAAGGAGGCGGGCCAACAGCCACTAGGAGCCGCCCCTGCAACCTGAGCGCGGCAGGAGACCGTCTGCGTGGCCGGCCCTTTAAGCGACTCTGTGCCGCACTGACCCCAATAGGCGGGCATCCACATCCCGCCTCCGCCAGCGCAGCCCAGAGACCAGCCGCGCAGCCGCGGGCCCTTTAACGGACTCTCTGCCGTATTCACCCCAATAGGCGGGCACATCCAGGCCCCGCCCCTCCCAGGGCGTCTCCGCGCTCCCTCCCTGGCGACAAGCGCCCTTGCCTGCGTGGAGGCGGCTGAGAACGGTCCGTGGCAGTGGCGGAGACAGCGAGGGAAGGGACAAAGGCGCCGCCCCTGCCTGCTGGCCTGCGAGGACCGGGCGGCCTGGCCCATCCCGCAGGCCATCCCTCCCTCTGCCTTCCTGGGGACTTGCCTGTCTCAGAGGGCAGAGCTGGCCTACACCCCGTATCCAAACTCCCCTGGCCCTAGACAAGGGAAAGTGACCCTGGCTGGTCACAAGGGGCGGCCTGGCCAGCGGCCTGTGGGATGGGGTATCCCCCAGTCCCCTCCTCGTGTTCTCATTAGGCCTGTAAAAATCCGTATCAACAGTTGGGGGACCTCACCTTCTCCTTCAGCCCTCCATCCCCCAGGGGTCAGAGGGGCCCGGGGTGGGGGGTGGGGGGGTGTTAGTCCAATCCATTCGCAAACAAAATACTAGGCATTCCTCCCAGGAAAGCCACTCTGCCCATTCCATTTCTAGTTCAGGAATGACAGGACCCCTGGGAAGGGTGGCAAGCTGGGTCTTCGCATCCGAGGATGGAAGGAATGCACTGGTGGGTCTCCTGCCTGTGGATGCTGGTGGAGCAGGGAGACTGGGGGTGGGAGATGCGGGATGCGGCATCCCGTCTCAAGCCACTGGCTTCCCTGGGTGAAGGCAATTCTGCAGCTTCACATGAGCACAGAGCACCTACTGTTTGTTCGGCCCTGGGAACAGAGCCCTGAACAGACATTCAGGCAACAAGTGAATGATGACCACATGTGCTAATGGCGCCCACCGTGGGCCTGGCTCTCGGCTCTCGGCCAGCTGCTTCCTCCATATTCAATCATGCAAGTAAACAAACACAGAGAAATAATTTCAGATACAGATCAATGCTCCTAAGAAAACAAAACACAGCCACCTTAGAATGGGCACCTTCGGCAGCTGCAGAGGGTCTCCTGGAGAAGTGACATCTCACTTGAGATCTGAAGTAGCACCCTGGGCAGAGGGTACATGTGTGCAAAGGCCCTGGGGTAAGGAAAGCCGGGCCTAGGGCTGGAGGCCTGTGAGCATGAGCGAGGAGGTGGGGAAAGCGACAGAGGCAGGCAGAGACCAGGGCGCCCAGGGCCTTGTGGGGCATGGAAGGAGTCTGGGCTCATTCTGAGGTCAGTGTGAACCATGAAGGACGCTAAGGGGGTAAGTGATGTGATGTGGTTTATGTTTTTAAAGATCATGCTGGCTGCAGGCTGGAGAAGGACTGGAGTAGGCAAGAGTGGAGAGCCAGTTGGATGGCTAGTGTGGCCCTCCAGGAAGGGCGGGTGGCAGCTGGAGGAGAGCAGAGGCCAGGTCTGGAAAGAAGAGTGGATGTGGGGTAGGCGTGGGAGGCTAAGCAGAGCACTGGCTCTGAGATTTGCAACAAAGGCCCCGTGGGTATCCTGGATCCCCCAGAGCTGGCCAACCAGGTCACGTCCTAAGCGGTGGGGCTGTCTCGCTGGCTCGATGACCTAGATAACCTTGGCGATTCTCTGATGGCCCTCCGCCTCCCCAGGGACCTGGCTGGATGGTTCCAATGCCCCTCCTGATGGTCACTGAGCCCTCCCCGCTCCCCCCCCGAATCCCACGTGTCTCTGATCCTGGTTGCAGGGGGAGATTTCCTCCTTGGGGGTCCCTGAGGCACTTCCAGGCTGCCCCCCATCTTGGTCCTGCAACATTCCTTTTTTTTTTTTTTGTGAGGAAGATCAGCCCTGAGCTAACATCCATGCTAATCCTCCTCTTTTTGCTGAGGAAGACCGGCTCTGAGCTAACATCTATTGCCAATCCTCCTCCTTTTTTTTCCCCCCAAAGCCCCAGTAGATAGTTGTATGTCATAGCTGCACATCCTTCTAGTTGCTGTATGTGGGACGCGGCCTCAGCATGGCTGGAGAAGCGGTGTGTCGGTGCGCGCCTGGGATCCGAAGCCGGGCCGCCAGCAGCGGAGCGCGCGCACTTAACCGCTAAGCCATGGGGCCGGCCCCTGCAGAATTCCTTACCGTGGGCGGCTTATTCCCCAGCTACCTCGCCAGACAAGGAACTCTAAGCTGGGGTCACTGTGGTGTGTGCCCCGCACCAGGCCCATCCCAAGCCTTGGCTTTCAATCGGGAGGTCCTGAGCACAGCTGGTGCCCACTCCCCTCAGCGTAGACGCCAGCACAAGCCAACATCACACCCACGTGCACACATTCCCAGGGGTCCTGGCTCGGAACCCCGTGATGGTGGGAGAACAACACGATCCAAAGTCCAAGTTCTCTGTACTGACCGCACTCCCACCCCGGGAGAAGGTCCACTACCTGCTCACACGTCTCCCCAACGAGCAGCAGTGTGGTGACGGTCCCGAGCCAGCTGAGGCCGGCCGCTCCCTCAGAGAGCTCACCCTCTGCTGTAAGTCCTCTTTCCTCGACCTGCAGGTCCGGTAGGTCATGGGGCAGATCTGGCACTGAGAGCAATACTGTTCCTTGGTGACGGCCGTGAGTGGCATGAGGACCTCCCAGGGCAGCACCGTCCTTCTGCACTGCCCAGTGTCTGGCCCCAACACCCGAAAGGGCCCATCGGGCCCCCCTGCTACCCCGGTGAGCAGCCAGGCAGTTCCACCCACCTGACCCGTGGACCCCACAGTGAGAACTGACCGCTCCCTTCAGGTGAAAACGACTGGGATCCTGGTGGCACACGCTGTGCACCCCTGTGACCTGGTTCTCTACAGCCCCCTGTCCTGGGGGCCGAGCTTCAAGAGCGTCAGGCTCCCCCGTATGACCATGAGCTGGGTCTGGGCTGTTTCTCAGCAGCTCTGCACAGCACATCTGTCCCTTGAACAACAAATGCGAATGGGGCGGGGCAAGTTTCTACCACCTCGGGTGAGTTCTCCTCCACCTGTATCTGTGTGTGTGCACACGCGCGTGCGCGCTGGCTTAACCACAGAATCAACAGAAAGCATAGGTCCCCAAAACACAGCTGCCAGAGACCCAACAGTCCTCAAACCCCTGGTTTGTCATGGAGCTTTTCTTCTCTCCCCCAAGCTTAGCATGTCGGATTACTATCACACTCAGGAAGCTTCCAGGAAGAGAGATTTCAGGAGAGAAATTGATCCTGGATATTCTAGCACAGTAAATACCATCCTGGGGGGACAGGGCTGCCTTTGGTGTTCTGTAAAGAGCCAGGAGCAGACCTTCGAAGACTTAACCCGTTCATGGCCCAACTCAGGCCCAGGAAGGAGGACCTTCTGTTTGGCAGCCAAGAGGCACTGTCCTGGGCTCCACATCTGCACAGCAGCCTCCCCAAGACGAGGCCCAGGACTGGGGTCGGAGGCCCCTGTCTCGGCTCATCTGCTTTGTCATCTTTTCTAAACACAGCCTGGCCAGGCAGACCAGACAGACGCCCTCAGTGCCTGCCTCCCTGGCGCCCCAGGCCCTGCCCCACACATGGGTAGGCAGACGGTAAGGGCTGCAGATCTGGAGCCTGAAGCCTGAGGGGAGCGTCGGATGCCCCTGAATTGCCTGCTGCCTGCAAAGCCTGTCAAGTTCAAGGAGCAGCTAGGCCCCCCCCGGGTGAAAACACTGCTGACACACCTCTCAGCCCACTATTGTTGAGGGCGGGGTTTCTGCTGCCTGGGACCTGGATCCACCCAGGGCCGCACACAGATCCAAGGGTGGACGCGTCCAATCTGAAGGCTGTGCATATGGCATATGTCCCCTGGCTGTGAAGCCCTGCGCCTGCCCCTGGCCAGGGGGCAGTCCCTGGGGGTATGATCACAGAGGTCTGCCTGTCAAAGGCACCTTGAAGGGGCTCAGGCAGACAGACAGACGCACATATAAATTATGTGTGTAGACACAGCAGCAAGTTAGTTAAACCCCAAGATGGCAAAAGAGAGGAAATCCCACCAGCTGCTCCAGCAAGGCCTGGCCTGGCAGGGCCCAAGGATGGGTGAGGGGCTGGAGGGACCATCCACACCCCCCAGAGCCACTCAAAATCTAACTCCAGCTGGCTTTTGACAGCACACAGCCCAGCGATGAGGGAGGGGCGGGGGCGGTGCTCAGGGAGTCCAGGCTGGCAGGTGGCCCCTGGGGGCTGCTGATGGCCCCTCTCATCCCAACCATCCCCCAACCCTCAGGAATCCCCAAGCGCACAAGACCCTCCTGTAGACTCATGTCCCCAGAACAATTCCTGGGGCTCCATATCTTTCGGGGATCAGTGGCCTAGAGATGCAGGCTGTGGGGGGTGGATGAGGGCAAGGATCCTCCCCTCAGCCCAGGCAGCCCCTCACTCTGTGGACCCAGACAGAGTCACCCTCAGAACCCAGCCCAGAGCTGGGATGCCAGACACCGATCCCAGACCCGGATCCAGACGCAGCACCCACCCTGCTGCACGCCCCGCCCCTTCTAGACCCCCAGGGTCGTCTGAGCTGGGGGCACAGACCGGTTACTGGAGGCAGCTGGACCCAGCCACTCTCGCTCCAGGTCCCTGCTCCTTCAAGCCGCACCAAGTGGGGAGCCTGGCTGCGCCCACTGCTCCCCACACCAGGGCCTCACCCGCACCCCAACCCGCCCGCGCCTGGGACTGTCCCTGCGCCACCCCGAGGCTCCCGGGCACGACGGGGCAGGATGGGGCTCCCCAAAGCCGACCACTGTCGGGGTCCGCGGGGCTGCGCCCAGTCCCTAAGGTCCGGGGGCGTGCGGTGCGGGGGCCGCCCCCGATCCCCGCAGCTGGCCGCCGGCGGCCCACTGGCCGCTCCGGGCCCTTTCGGCCGCAGTCCCTCCGGCCCCCTGCCCAGGTTCCTCCAGGCCCCTCTCCGCCCCCTCCCCGCCCCCTCTCCAGGACCCCTCCCCGCCCGCCGCGCTCCTGCTCCTACCGTGCGGCGATCTCGGCGCCCCGGCCCGGCCGGGCGCGCGGGGGCTCAGCTGGCGGCGCGGCCCGGCTGCAGGAAATGCCAGAAGACTGATCCAACCGCGTTAGCGGAGGGAGGGAGCGGGCAGGCGGGAGGAGGGAGGAGCGGGGGAAGGGAGGAGGGAGGACGGAGGGAGGAGGGCACGGCGGCCGCAAAACCCGGGCGGGATCCACCGCGCTGGAGCGGGCGCACCGGGACCCCAGTCTCTGCCTGGCGTTGGGCCTTTCCTCGCCCCCCTCTCCCTGGCGCACTCTGGGGCTCACGCGCACCCCGGCCTGGACACTGCTCCAAAAATGGGCAGGAGGCTGGGCGAGATGGGTGGTGTTGAGTGGGGTCAGCTTGGGGGCGGTTCTCACATTTAGGGGTGCAGGAGAGTGCTGTGGTCACAGATGCGTGCATGCCTCCAGCCCACCCTAGCCAGAGTGCCGGGTGCTTCCTCTCCCTGTCTGAACCCAGGAAACTGTCACCATTTCTCCCCCAGTCACAGAAGCCACCAGAACACAAGAGGATGCCAGAAATCTGAGCCCTTTGTCCTCGTCCTACATGTGTGCTAAAAAGGACCCCTCGACCCCTCGACACACTTTCTCAGGACTTTTGCTACAAGTCCACCCCCTGTCCATTACCTCCTGTGTGTCCCCCTCATCCCTTCTGCCCGCCAGGGAGTTTTTCAGACCTGCACGACCGCTTGCACAGAAGAGGCATTCTGATTCCTCTAAACCACCCCAGACAGGAGCTGAGGAGGGAACAGGTGGCCCTGGCCCCTCGCCTGTCAGCCCTAGAGTGGTGTGAGCTCCTGGCTGGCCCCAAGGCCCCGGGAGCACCTCTTAGGCCTCCGTCTTTAGACCCTGCCGGGCCCTCCTCTAGCATCTGTCCCCAGAGGCCAGACAAGCGGGGAGCTGGTCCCACTCCCAGGCACCCCCAGACCAGGTAGACATGTGAGGGCGAGCACATGGGGCCTCTTTTCCAAACAGAACTTCTCAGTCCGTGGGGGACGGGACTGACTCTCAACAGAGTCGCTGCCTCCCTCCTGCTGTCTGGAGCTGCTGGCCGGCTAGTGCATTTCCATGTTTTCCCTTTATGTTGGGTGGAGAGTGCCTCGAGGGCAGCCCCTAAGCCTGGTGGGCAGGGGGATGCCAAGACCAGCAGGCTGGGCTGTCGGGGCAGCTGCCAGGTGAGGCCTTTCTGGCCCCTGCCATTGGAGCGAGTCCTCTTGGGGAGCCGTGTGCTGGAGTGCCTACCTTGGCTCTGCCCCCAACCAGCCAGGTGGGTGGCCTCGGCCACATCCCTTCCCCTTAGCCTCAGCATCGTGCCCACCCCTTTAGGCCAGGTAGTGGCTCCCCCTGGGGCACAGAAGCACCAGCCTCCCCTGTTTATCAGAGGGGGCCATGGGGTAAGGGGGGCTGCAGCCTGCTCCCAGCTCATCCCCAGGACTAGCCCGTCCCGCCCCATAGTCACCTTGCGAGGCCTGTGGATGCAGAAGTGCTTGGACAAGATGCTCGTGGCCATGATGGTCCTGCTCCGCGAGGCCTGGGGCAGGTGGCGGCTGCCTCTTCAGGCAGGGTCTGCGCAGCTCGGGGCGGCGGAGACTAGCCAGCACTGCTCTCCCGGGCCTCGCACAAAGGCTGCCAGGAGCCTGGCAAATTGCTGGTTGCCAGGGCCAATCCACAGGGGACTGAGGAAGAAAACAGCCCTGTCCCCTAGGGCAGAGGTCTCAGGGCCCAAGGTAGGGGACGTTTGCAGTCACTGCTGAGGCAGACTGTCTGGGGCCAGCTTGATTTCATGAAATGACACTGAGAGGGCAGAGGTCAAAGGGGCACCTGACCAGGGGTAGTGGTGGGTGGGAAGGGCCCAGAGGATGATAGGGGTGGCGGTGGGAATGTGGGGTCCAGACGAGGCTCGACTCAGTCACTGAGGTGGGCCACCAGATGGCCTCACGGGACACGAGGAACATGCCACCTGCACTAGGTGTCAGGTGCCCTGTCCAGCTGCACAGCCGGCACCAGACTTTTCCAGAAAGCCCCCCTTCCAGCTTCTTGCTTGGGTTTGGACAGGCAGCGTGATGAAAGGGGCCTTGGCTTCCCCACCTGTCAGGTGGCAGCAGTGTGTGCATGGCGGTCAGCTGGGAAGGAGAGTGTGAAAAGGCTCGTGGATGGGCCGAACAGCGAGCTGACTGCACCAGCTGTGGGGACACACGCGGTGGGTGTAACCGCCTGTGAGTTGGCGGGGCTGGGGCAAGTTCATGCAACTCAGGCCTCGGTTTCCTCATCTGTAAAGGGACGAAAGCAGCTTCACCCCCTGAGCTGCTGCGAGTCCCCAGTGAGTACGCAGACATCAAGTGCCAGCTGTGGAGCGAACCCGGGGGAAGAAACGGCTTGCACTGTCTCTGAAGAGCAGCCGCTGGCTTCTTACTCCGTTCTGCATTTACGATAATCCAGACAGATCTGTCTGTGAGAAGTAAGATTTTTTAAAGCACCTTTGCAAGCGTGGAGGACTTGGCTGTTGAGCAGGCAGGTTACAATTTAAGGTCAGGACTGTTCCAATCCCAGTCCGGAGAGCGGGGGATCTCAGCGGAGGGCGATTTTGTGTGCCTTCTGTGTTGACGCTGGGCAGTGTCTGGGGACATCCTTGGTTGTCATAACTGGGTGTGCTGCTGGCTTCTAGTGGGTGGAGGCCGGGGACGCAGGACGGCCCCCACAACAGGAATGATCCGGCCCCAAAGTCAACAGTGCCGAGGCTGAGAAACTCTGATCTAGAACATTCTAGAATGAATACACTTTTGACTGTTGGAATCACACCTTAGTTCTGGGTGGTTGGTCCACAGGGATTGCGGGAGTCCCCCGAGGCCTCCGGTTGACGGAGCCAAGGGATCTCGACACACGGACTCAGTTTATCCACCCAGACTTGTGAGGCAGGTGCCCTCATGACCAACTCCATTTTACAGATGGGGAAACTGAGGCACAGGGCAGGGAAGAAAGGCACCAAGCCCTCACAGTGAGTAAGGGTTCACTCCCCAGCAGTCTGCTTCAGAGCTGTGCTCTGAGCCTTGATAATGCAGAAGAGCTACAGGCTCAGAGGGGAGCCCTGGGCAGCCCTGCTCCTTCCGCTGCCCCTGGCTGCCTCCCCAGGAAGGACTAGGGTAGCCAGGACACGTTGGCACATGCCTGGGCCTGTTTCAGAGAGGGCCGGCGCCTCCGGGGACTGGGTGGTGGTGGCAGCGCTGGCCGGGCGTGGTCGCTGGGGAGGAGAGCCTGCGCCAGGTGAGAGCCTGGCGCTTTCACACCTGTTGGCTCCTTCAGTCCTCTCCCAGCCAGCGGAGGCGGCGGTCACTAGTTCCCTTGTTTCTCAGGTGAGGAAACAGGCCTGAGTAGTGAGAGGTGCGGCTGGACTCAGGTGGGACCCCGACTCCTTGTTGAGCACTGATCCTGCTATCTGGGCAGGGTGGGGTGACCCAGAGGTTCGGCCAGGACGGATGAGCCTGGGCCCCACTGCCTCCTGCTGCCCTGAGGGCAGATCCATCCCAGGCACGTGGCCTGTGGAATTTGCCGGACACTCAGGGACAACTCCGGAAATGCCTTTACTGTGAGGTTTTCTTACCTGGGCGGTGGGGCTGAGATAGCACCCCCATGAGGCATATGGGAAGTTCGAACCCCTGGCAGGATCTCCAGAACACAACAACTTATCGTAAAAACATTGGCAGCGTTTATCCTTGTCTCGTCGCCTGTGCCTGGCGCCATGTCCCCCACTTTCCACGTGTGACCTGATTGCATTCCCCCCTCCACCGGGGGGCAGGGGTGGTCATTCTCCCCATCTGGTGGAGTGGAAGCAACCAGCTCCAGGCCAGGCAGCTGGGGTGGCTGAGGCAGGACGGAGGCCAGGCCTGCCCAGGCACAAGCTGGAGCTGTAGCCAGGGTGCAGAGGCAGGCTCTGCCCCTCGGGACTGGGTGGGAGAGGGAAGACCTGTCCTCCAGCTGTCCCTGTGCCTCAATCCCCACAGCGGTGCAGGTGGGGGCGGCCCCAGACACTGCCCTCCTCCTCTCCCCACGACTTCCTGGGCTGAGTCACCATGCCAGGTGTGGGGGGCCGAGCAGTGGCTGTTGTCTGTTGTTTCTCGGGGAACCCTGTGAAATTCAGCTGCAGAATCTCCTTTTTGAATTCTGGGCCCTGCCCACCATGCTGGGGCTTCCTGAACAGGCCTGCGGCCTGGATGGCTCTCTCTCTCTGTCTTTCTCTCTCTCTCTCACACACACACACACACACACACACACACACACACACACACACGTGCACACACACGCGCCCACGCGCACACACACGTTCTCCAGAAAGACACCTGATGGTAATAAAGACATGGACTTTCCCACCTCTCTCGGTGACAGTACTCTGCTCCTACCTGGAGGGACAAGAAGGTGCTATTTATAGGGCAGGACCCCGTGGGACTCTACGAGAGGCCGAAGTGGCCTTTAGGGCCTGCGGGGAGCATGCAGTGCGTGGACATGCTGACGTGCCTGGGCCTCCTCACAGTTACGACGTTGGTTCTTGGCGGTGAAATCTGGGGCCAGCAGACCGCCTCCGGCCCTCCCGTGTGGGGTGAGCACCTGCAGCGTCCTTGGCAGCTCTTGGCCTTGAGGGGGCAACAGGGCCTTGGTGGGCACTGCCGTGAGGTAGGGTGACAGGCCTGGGGAATCCCACGGGGTTACAGAGGAGCACGCAGGGGTCCCCTGTGCTGGACAGCGCCCGGAGCAGCAGGGGCAGCTTGCTCTGCGGGAGGCTGTCGTGCAGGAGGCTGCTCTTCACCCCCGGCCTCGGGCTCCTGCAGGGCCCACCTAGAGCTGAGCCGGACCATCTCCCGCCTGTTAGCGGCCTCTTCTCGAGGCAAGAACGGCATTAGGCTCAGAAGCTGTGATTCTGCTGGAGCAGGTGCTGGCAATCCTTGGTGTTCCTCGGCTTGTGGACACGTCCCTCCAGTCTCTGCCTCTGTTGTCCCACGGCCTCGTCCCCTGTGTGTCTGTGTCTCAAGTCTCCCTCTCCTTTCTCTTATAAGGACACAGTCTTTGGATTTAGGGCCCACTGGGATAATCCAGGATGATCTCGTTTGGAAATCCTTAACTTAATTCCATCTGCAAAGACCCTAAGTCCAAATAGGTCACATTCACAGGTGCTAGGGGTTTGGACGTGGACATATCTTTTTGGGAGACACAGTCCACTGACTACAGCAGGTAACCTTGGGGATCTGGCATTTGTTTCCCTTTGAGCACCTGCGGTGTTGGTGTGAGGGAGCCAGTCCTCCGTGCATTGAGCTTCTTTCCTGTCCTAAGTGCTTGTGTTCTGAGTCTCCATTTGAGGACACGGCTTCGGGGCCCTGAAAGCCATTGACCAGAGCTGATCCGGGTTCTACCCCTTCCTGTCTCTGAGCCTCAAGCTAGGTGCCCATCCCCCGCCTTCAGTTACGGAGAGGATGGAATGGGCAGTGAGGGCTTTCTCCGGAGCACTAAGGGCCCGAGCCTTCTCTGGGGGCTGCCTTTCGGTTTGGTGACCACTGGCCAGCCTGGAAGAACCTGATGTCCCTGAGAAGCAGAGTTCTGGCAAACCCCCACTGGGGCTGAGGGCCGGCTTTCTACAGCCTGCCTTTGGGAGAACCACAAGGAATCTGGCATGTTCTCTCTTCCGTGTGCCTGGGGAGGGCCTGGCGCTGCTGCCTGGTGACACATGGACAGTTGGTGCTAAAGGAAAAGGTTCTGAAGCAGGATCTGCCTTGGGGAGCTGTGCGCGCAGCGGCCACTGGGTGTACGTGCCCGGGAGAGACGCTGCCTCTTCTTCTCGGGGCGTGGAAACTGGTCTGGGGAGAGAGGCTCTGTGGATTCTCAGGGCTGGGTCTGGCAGTGGTCTCAGACCCGGTTCCTGCTCACAGGGCCACGTGGGCCAGTTGCTCGCTTGTGGGGCTGGGTTTTCGTTGGCAGGCATAACTCTTGCTCCGAGAGACAGACAGAGGAGCCCGGCACATTACAGAAAGGTAACCAGACCTCGAGGAGGGATGGTCACCCAGGTCACACGGCAAGTCCGCATGGAGCGTGCGTGGATCCACGGTGCTTCTGTTGCCCCTGAAGTGACACCAGGGCACGTTGAAGCTGAGAATGTCTACACTCGCTCTGGAGGATCTAGAGCTGTGGTTCTCAAAGTGTGAACCTGGAACCCTCCCTGGGGCTCCCTGAGGCCATTTCAGAGGTCAGGATGGGAAAGCTGTTGTTATCGTAATACTAGGATGCTATTTGCCTTTTTCACCTTTATTTTCTTAAAACTTACAGTGGAGTTTTCCGGAGCCTACATATGTGTGATATTGCAATAGACTGAATACAGAAGCAGATGTGAGAATCCAGCTGGCTTCTATTAAGCCAGACATTAAAAAGACTCAGAAAATTTAAAACAATGCCACTCTTTTCGCTAAATATGTTTATTTTGGAAAATACAGTTGATTTTCATAAATAATGTGTTTCTTTGTGTTAACAATGCAATGGGTGTGTCATTATTATCTTTAAATGAATAATTAAATAAATATTTTAAAAACTTAGAGTAAATATTGATAGCCTAACTTACAGAAATAAATGTTCTTTGTGGTCCCCAATAATTTTTTTTTTAATGGAAGGATCCCGAGACTAAAAGGTTTCAAAATTGCTGATGTAGAGGATACTGGAAGGCGGAGTGAAAAGACTCCAGTATGGTGTGCTGGGAAGAGCTCAGGCTCTGCAGTCAGAATAGGGTGTGAGTCTAGACTTTGCCATCCTCACTCATTCCTCTACTACCGTCGTCATTTCCATCACCAAGGTCACCATCACCATCATCATCACCATCATCATCATCATCTCCATCATGATCACCATGATCATCACCATCACCACCATCACCACCATCACCACCATCACCATCATCACCATTACCGACATCATCGTCATCACCATCACCATCACCATCATCATTATCATCACCCCATCATCACCATCATCACCATCATCTCCGTCACGATCACCATGATGATCACCATCACCACCATCACCACCATCACCATCATCACCATTACCAACATCATCATCGTCATCACCACCATCAACGTCTTCATCATCACCATCATTAGCATCAGCACCAGCAGCAGCAACACCATCACCATCACCGTCACTACCACCATTACCATCATTATCGTCACAGTCACCAGCTACCCTTGGGTGAGCATGTACTACAGACACTGTATTAGGTGCCTTATAGTCATTATGTCTAATCGCCATAGAACCCTATGAGGTATGTGTTATTTACATATTTACAGGTGAGGAAACTGAGGCTTATAAAAGTTAAATAAAGCCACCGGGCAGAGCAGGCTCTGAACACCGGCCTATTTGGTTTTGTGCTCTTTTCTCTCTGACCCTGGGAAGTTGCTCAAGCTTGCTTAGTCCCCATTTGTTAGTTGTTAGTTGGGAATATTACTAATGATAACAGTTACAATGACTGAACATGCATTAAGCCCTAGGGACTGGGCTGGGTGCCTGTCCACGTTATCTTAATCCTCTCAATCAAGCGGAGCAGGCATTGAAGTAACACCCATCTTGGGGCGGGCGAGACACGTGTGAAAAGCATTGGCCTCAGTGCCTGGCACAGTGGGGCACTGGGTGAACGCTCACCCCCGTCCTCACGGCCTCCCCAGTGTGGGGCTGAGGCTGCTGGGACTGAGAGACTTGCACAGGGAGGGTGAGCCGGGCCACGCAGGAGACCGCTGAGGTGGGCACGGCGGTGGGGGGTTCAGGCTGGTGAGAGTGCGGCCTCTACCACCGCTCGGCTCTGTCCCTTGGGCTCGGGATGCTCACAGCAGGCCCACCCCTGCTTCCCTTCCCTGATCGCATATCCATGGAGCATCCATTAGGTGCTAGGTGGTGTTCCAGGCCCAGGGGACACCACTGTGAACAGGACAGGCAAGCTCCTGCTCGCATGTTGCTCACAATCAGACAGAAAACGCGTGTGTGAGGCAGACCCAGCAATGCAGCGCCCTGCTCTGATACAAGCCATGGAGGCCAGCTGATCTGCATAAGGTGCTGGGGTTGGGCGGTGCTTGGTAGGGGGCTCTTTGGAGAGGGTGGCCGGGGGCACTTTCTAAGAAGACGACATTTGAGCAGGAACCTGTGTGAAGGGAGTGAGCCCTGGCACCTCCAGGCTCATCGTGTTCCAGGCAGACGAACAGCGGGTGCCCAGGCATGAGCTGGGGTGTGTTCACCTGACGGCCAGCGATCAGCGTGGTGGGGGGCAGAGTGAGGGAGAAAGGGCACCAGGTGAGACAGGGAGCCTGGCAGGGGCCCCTCATGTGCCACTGTCTGTGCCACAGGTGGAATTTCATTTTATTTTGATTGTGATGAAGACCACTTGGAGGGGATCTGAGAAAGGAATACTAGGTCTTATTTTTGTTTAAAAATATTTCTGTGGCTCTAGAGGGACAACACTGGAGGGAACGTGTCTTGTAGGAGGATTTGGTATTGTCCAAGCTTATTTTAACATGGTAGGAGGGGAGGTCGGGAGAGTGGGCGGATTCAGGTATATTTTGAAAGTAACCGAAGCTGATATCCACTCAAGCCTGTGGCCTTAGGCACGGGGAAGGAAGGTGTCTTAGTCCATTCTGGCTGCTGTAACAAAGTACCACAGACTAGGTGGCTTATAAACAACAGAAATTTATTTCTCACGGTTCTGGAGGCTGGAAGTCTGAGATCAGGGAGCAGCACGGTCAGGATCAGGTAAGGGCTGGGTCTTCCTGGGTTATAGACTGCTGCCTGCTCACTGTGTCCTCACATCGTGGAGAGAGGGAGAGAGCCCTCTGGGGTCTTTTTATAAGGGCACTAATCTCATTTACAAGGGCCTCACCCTCATGACCTAATCACCTCCCAAAAGCTGCACCTCCCAACACCTCCCAACTTCCCATCACATTGGCAGTTAGGGTTTCAACTTACGAATTTGGAAGGATATAAACCTTCAGTCCATAACAGAAGGTTTCCAATCAAAGGCAGTGAAGTCAACAGGGGCTGGGGCAGGAGTCAGCTTTCTAGCTGGCTTTGCCCCTAGCTAGACATTTTTGACTTCTTGGTGCCTCAGTTGCCCCTTGTCCTTAAGTAATAATGGACTTCCCAGCTCTCAAGGGAGTACTGAGACTCCAGTGAGGTACTATATGGGTAACACACTTTTCTGTTTGAGCCACATCATCTTCTGCAATGTGGTCAGATAATATATGTGACCCTTGAAGTCAGATGTGAACTCCTTGAGGTCAGAGTCCATCTCCTCCCCAGCAGGTCACCTCATGCCTTGCTCAAGGTAGGTGCTTCAAAGGTGAATGAAATCATGGAGGTAGACGCAACAATCCTCAAGAAACTATCAGCAAATCAAATCCAGCAAGATGTAAAAAGGATAACATATCGTGATCAAGTGGGGTTTATCATGGGAATGCAAGGCTGGTTCAGCATTTGAAAATTGATCGATGTAATTTACCATAGCAACAGACCAAAGAAGAAAAACCATATGATCATCTCAGTTGACGCAGGAAAAGCGTTTGACAAAATGCAGCATCCATTCATGATAACAACTCTTGGGAAATTAGTATTCGAAACTTTCTCAACGTGATAAAGGGCATCTGTAAAAAACCTACAGCTGCAATCATACTTAATGGTGACAGACTGGATGGATCCCCACTCAGATTGGGAACAAGGCAAAGATGTCTACTCTCTCCACTCCTGCTCAACAGCTTACTGGAAGTCCTAGCCAGTTCAGTAGGACAAGAAGGGGAAATAAAATGTATATAGATTGGGAAGGAAGAAATAAAATTGTTCTTATCTGCAAGTGCCATTTATTTATGTAGAAAATCCTAAAGAACAGACAGAAAAGCTACTAGAACTAGCAAGTGAGTTGAACACGACGTCAGGACACAGGTCAATATATAAAGATGAACTGAACTTCTATGTATGAGCAATGAAACTTTGGAAATAAAATAAAATTAAAAAACAGTACTATAACACTATTAAAATAACACCAAAATACACGAAACACTTAAATTTAATCTAACAAAATATGCAAAAAGTCTGTTTGATAAAAATACAAAACACTGAAGAAACAAATTAAATAAGACTGAAATAAATGGAGAAATATACTATGTTCATGCGTCGGAACACTCAATATTCTTAAGATGATAATTTGCCACAAACTGACCAATAGATTCAACGCAATCTCAATCAAAATCACAGCAGGATTTTTGGGGGTAGAAATTGACAAGCTGCTTACAAAATTTATATAGAAAGGCATAGTAACTAGAAGAGCCAAAACAATTTTGAAAAAAGAATAAAATTAGAGGACTCACACTACTTGGTTTCAAGACTTACTCTAAAGTTACAGAAATCCAGATTGTGTAGTATTGGCAGAAGAACAGAAACAGAAATCAATGGAACAGAACAGAGTCCAGAAATAGACCTACACATACACGGTCAGTGATTTTGGACAAAGATGCAAAGGCAGTTCAATGGAGAAAGGACAGTCTTCAAACAAATGATGTTGGAATAACTGGATGTCCATTTGCAAAAACAAATAAACACAATCAGATACAAATGCATAAATAAATACATAAGCCTTGCCCCATACCCTGTGCCCTAAACAATAATGAACTCAAAATGGATCATAGACCTAAATGTAAAACGTAAAACTATAAAACTTCTGGAAAAAACATAGGAGAAAATCTTTGTGACTTTGGGTTAGGCAACGGTTTCTTAGATATAATACTCAAAGCATAATCCATACCAGAATAAAATGGTAGGTTGGACTTCATCAAAATTAAAAACTTCTCCTCTTTCAGAGACACTGTTAAGAGAATGAAAAGACAAGGCACAGATGGGGAGACTATGTTTGCAAAACACAGATCTGATAAAGGACTGGTATCCAGAGGATATAGAGACCTCTCAAAACTCAATAATAAGAAAAGAAACAACTCAATAAAAGACGGTTAAAAGATTTCAGCAATCATTTTACCAAAGAAGATACGCCTGTGGTGAATAATCACACGAAAAGATGCTCAACGTCATGGGTCGTCAGGGCATTGCCGACGAAACCACGAGGAGATACCCTACACACCCGTTAGAAGGGCTGGAACAGGGGACGGCCCTGTGGCCTAGTGGTTAAGTTCACACTCTCCGCTTTGGAGGCCTGGGGTTCGCAGGTTCGGATCCCCAGCGCGGACCTACACCACTCCTCAGCCATGCTGTGGCGGTGACCCACATACAAAATAGAGGAAGACTGGCACAGATGTTAGCTCTGGGCCAATCTTCCTCAGCAAAAAAAAAAAAAAATGGCTGTAAGAGCCCCCCACCAGCACCGAAAATCACCCCCGAGCGCTGGCCAGGACACGCAGCGACGGGCCTCACACACTGATGCAAAAGGGTGCAGCCGCTTTGGATGACGGTGCAGCAGTTTCTCGTAAAGGAAAATACACACTGAGCACGGGACCGGCATTCCACTCCCGGGTGTTCACCCCAGTGGAATGAAACTTGCGCGCACACGAACCCTGCGTGGAAGTGTTTCTGGTGGCTTAATTCATCATCGCCCAAGGCGGGAACAACTCAGATGTCTTCAGCAGGATGGGATCAACAGGGCGCGCATCCACTCAGTGGAAACCCCTCAACGATCAAAGAAACAAACTCCAGACACTGGACGGCGTGGACTAACCTCAAATGCGTTCTGCTAAGTGGAAGGAGCCAGACACAGAGTCCACACACCGCGCGATTCCTGCGACTTTCTGGAAGAGGCAGAAGCACGGCAAACACATCAGTTTTGCGGGGGGCTGGGGGGAGGGCGGACCCACCGCAAAGAGACACGGGGAAGTTCTGGGGCCTTGGAACTGTTCTGTCTCTTGATTGTGGTGGTGGTTACACAACTGCACACGTTTGTCAAAATGCGTGCAGCTGTACGCCGAAAAGGGTGAGCTTTACAGAATATAATTATACCTCGAAAAAGCCTATCAATGGAACAACGAAAAAAGTATATATAAGGGTCAACAACAATTTGAAAGTCTGTAAAAGAAAGTAAGTAAATTCGATCTGTTCATCAAAAAGGATGCGAGTGTGGAACGGGCTGGGCCTGCACAGAGACGAGTGGCAGGTGTCACTCGGACAAGACCTGGTGTGTGCAGGATCAGACCCGGCCCCTTCCAGAGATGCTTCTGGTCCCGGTGCGCCTGGGGTCTTGTCACCACGGCCGGGCCAGGGCACCCAAGCCCTCGAAGGTATGGCTGTCAGGACGTGGGGTGGGCCGACAGATGTTGGTCATCAGCTGAGGCTGGTGCGATAGACCCTTAGGGCCAGCTCAGGACAAGGGAGCCATTGATGCCGCGGGCCATGGAGGGCTGCCTGTGGGCCTCCAGCGGGCAGGGCGGGAGCTGGACGAACATGGACCCTGGGCATCTTCAGAGTCTCTGGAAGGGAACTGGAACCCGGAGAGAGGGTGCCCAGCTGGGAATCGACCATGGCCTTGCCCTGGGCTGGGAGAGGAGCTGCTCCTGTCACCACAGGCCCGAGGGGTCCTCTGTCTGGCCCCTCCAGAAGAGTTTGGCAGTGTGCATGGTGCAGCTCCCAGCTGGGGCTCTGGTGCCGTTCCCAGGCGCAGGTGCGTGTGGACGGAGGCCGGGCGGTCAGGCCCTGCCCCGGCGTTGTTCTCTGGGGACAGGCCAGCAGGCTGTGGCTCTGCAGCTCACACCTTATACTTCTGGCCAAAGAGGAAGGGGCACATGGTGGACCGGAGGGCCACAGGAGGAAAGGGGGTCCTCACTCATTCATCCACTGAAGGGAGACGAGACGGGTGGGGCTGTCGAGGACGCCTTTATGGGGAGGACGGGGCCTGGGTCTCCTGCCCTGGCTGCACGCAGGGTGGGCTGCGGCCCACAGCTCCTGTCTCTGCCTTGACCCACTTGGAGTGGGAGGTGGACTCCAGGGAAGGCTCTGCCTGGGCACTGCCAGCGCCCACCACACCCTCTCCTTCCTTCCTGTTTCCGAAAAACAGCAGCGGGCCTCGGAGTCCACACCCTCCGTCCGATAATTGTAACCCCGCCTTCCAACAACAGACCATAATTGCCTTGATTTCTATCTGAGGGCCTGTTTTGTGGAAACAATCTTGGCCCATTCAGATTTGGGTTTTTACATTGCCACTTTGGGCCTCTTGCAATTTAAAAAAGTCTAGGACAGCACCGTTCAACTGACCTGTCTGAAACGATGGAAGCGTCCGGTGAGTTACGTGGCCCGATGAGGTCACCGCCGGCCAGGTATGGCTGCCGAGCACTTGGAATACAGCTCGTGCATCTGAGGAACTGAATTTTCACTAATTTCGGGGTCTGTTTAAACAGCCCCGTGTGGCTAGTGGCTGCTGTAATGGACAGTGCAGATTGGACTCTGAAAAGTGGTTTGTCCGCTTTTCTGCGGTGACCTCTCCCCTTCAGACACTACACCTGGTCGGCGGGTGGAAAGGATCCAGGGCAAAAACGAATTGCCCATTGAGATGAAAATACTACTCAAAGCAATCTACAGATTCAATGCAATTGCTGTCAAAATCCCCATGACTTTTTTTTTGCAGAAATAGAAAAATCCATCCAAAAATTCACACAGAATCTCAAGGGACCCTGAAGAGCCGAAACAATGCTGAAAAAGAAGAGCAAAGCTGGAGGATTCACGCTTCCTGATTTCAAAATTCATTGCAAAGCTACAGTGACCGAAACGGTGTGGTGGTGGCACGCAGACAGACATAGAGACGCAGGGAATAAGACAGGGAGCCAGAAATACACCCTCCCGTACACGGCCAGATGATTTTCAGCAAGGAGGCTAAGACCAGCTGATGGGGAACAGACAGGCGGTGCAACAAACGGTGCTGGGAAACTGGACATCCCTGTGAAAAAGGAGGGCGTTGGATCCTCACCCCACGCCATACCCAAAAATTAACTCAAAGTGGATCAAAGACCTAAATGTGAGAGTCTAAACTATGAAACTCCCAGAAGAAAACATAAGGGAAAAGCTTCAAGACACTGGATTGGACAATAATTTCTTGGATACAACACCAAAAGTTCAGGCAACGAAAGAAAAAATAGATAAATTGGAGTTCACTAAAATTAAAAGCTTTTGAGCATCAAAGGACAATTTCAAGAGTGAGAAGGCAACCCACAGAAGGAGAAAATGTTTGCAAATCCTAAGTCTGATAAGGGATTAATATCCAGAATATATAAAGAACTCCTACAACTCAACAGCAACAAACTCAATTCAAAAATGGGCAAAGGCCTTGAATAGATGCTTCTCTGAAGAAGATATACGGATGGACAACGGGGATGTCAAAAGGCGATCAGCGTCACTAATTGTCAGGGAAATGCCAGTCAGGACCACGGTGAGATCCGCCTCCCACCCACCAGGACAGCCACCAGCGGAGAACAGGAGAACAGCACCCCCGCTCACTGCTCACCGTGTCCCGATAAATCCTGCCAGTGGAACGAGTGATGCCTTTAACCACTGTTGCCCCATCTCTTGCACCGTGCCTTCCTTGGTGCCTTCCTTCGCGGCTCATCACTCTGCAGTGAGGAGTGAGGCCCAGCCGGGTCCAGCGTCTCAGGCCAGAGACTAGGAAGAAACAAGTGTTCACAGAGGCCCACGGATGGTTGATTTTACGCGTCAACTTGCCCGGCCTGAGGGCTGCCCAGAGAGGGGAAAACAGCATTTCTGGGTGTGTCCATGAGGGTGCTTCTGGAAGAGAGGAGCGGTTGGGCCTGCAGACTGAGTGCAGATCATCCTCAGCGCTGCAGGCGGGCACCGTCCCATCCATCCGCCCCGGGGAAGATAAAAACGCGGAGGAAGGGCGAATTCTCTCTTCCTGAGCCAGGACGTCCATCTCCTCCGCCCTCGGACATCAGGGCTCCTGGTCCTCAGGCCTTCGGACTGCGGAATGATGCCGCTGGTCTCCCGGGTCTCCGGCTGGCAGACGGCAGATCGGGGGATGACTCGGCTCCCTAACTGGGTGAGCCGATTTCTACGCTGAGTCTCTTCTTACGTGGATCTCTGTATGTCCCCTGGCTCTGTCTCTCTGGAGAACTCTGACCAACACCCACAACTCAGGGAGGGTGCAGACGAGTCTGGAGAGGAGCCAGCAGGGCCCCCCGTGAAGCCACGGGGAAGGCTCCGTGAGAGGCGGTCACCCGGGGCAATGCGCCTCCGTGCTCGGACCTCAGGCCTGGGTGGGGGGTCCAGGAGGGTGGTCTTTGGCAAGGTCGTCTGAGGGCACCATTGAGGAGGCTGGGAGTCTGGCAGCCCCCTCCCCACAACTGAGTCTGATGAGAGGATGGGGCTGCCACAGGTGCCCTGTGCATTTGCTGTGGCCTCTTTTGTGACCTCTGAGTCTGATCAATCTTGTTGTGTCACTGGACAAGTCCTGCTGGCCCAGACAGTGCCCTTCGTCTTGGTGGGGGTGGGATGGGTTTTGAAATTCAATGAAAATGCTAACTGATTCCAGGCCAGGAGGACAGGATTGCACAGCTTGGAAATCCCCAATTAACTCAGCTCCCAGAGGTGGCGTCCCATGGTCCCCGGGGTCCACACCCAAGCTGGCTGGAGTCTCTCTCTCGTGCGTCTTCCTTTCCACCAGTGGTGGGGGCGACAGATACCTCCTGATGGCTGCTGGGTCGTCCCTGGGTCCGTTGCCGCTGAGAGTTGATGAAGGGTCAAGTCCATAGGAGTGACGTGGCCTGGGAGGCAGGAAGGACAGGCCACTTATGGAGAGCAGCCTATGCGCCCACCTGGCTGCAGACTGTCACTGTGGTCCTCAGCACGGCCCGTGCCATTGCTAGTTTATAGATGACGACTTGAGGCTCAGAGAAGTTCAGTGACTTGCCTGAGGTCCCACAGTCCCGAAGGACAAAGGAAGAATTCAATTCCAGATGTGCCCGAGGGGTGCTCTCCCTGGGCGCTGGGGCAGCCGACCCTGCACGTGCACAGGCGAATGTGAACATCGTGATGGGGACAGGTGAGCTGAGAAGCCTGGGCACTGGTGGCTGTATGCTCCCAAATTCCCCAGACACTGACCCTCAGAGGCCAGGACCTACCCAGGGCCTTTTGTAAATGCAAATATTGCCTGAAGGAGAACCTCATTAAATTGTTATTACTCAGGTCACATTAAGAGAGCTATAGTGTGTGTATTACAGGAGGTGATGATCCCAATGTATTATAACCTGCTCAGGCCACACCTGAGCTCCTGAGATCAGCAGTGGGCACAAAGAAAGACACAGACAGACAGGGGTGAACCCAGAAGAGAGCAGACTGGTGAGGGGTCACATGGTCAGGTCCCGCGGGGGAAAGCGAGGGAAATGGGATGCTTGACAGTGCCACCCTGTTTTGAGTGACCTCGGGGCAGACCCAGGGCCCAAAGGCTTGAATCTTGAGGATCCAGAGGCTGCAAGCAGGCTCAGCGGGAAAGAACTCCATGTTGATTTCGACGTCTGTGTGGGTGAGCTGGGCACCACCAGCTTGTACATCTGCCTCCGGCTCAGGGGAACCTGCAGTCTGGGACGGGACGACAGGCCCAGACCTCGGCGTCCCCCCAACTCCAGGATTCTGTGATGAAAGCGTGTAAAACGGGGAGTTTCTGTCTTGAAGATTTGTGTTGATGCAAATAAACTTGGCTTAAAACAGAATCATGGATTTTGAAACGGCAGCGTCCAGGGTGGAAAACGCTGGCATGAAATACAGCGTTTGGAGCAGATGGCGCTTCTAGAAGAAAACGGGCAAATCGCGGAAAACTCGCTCGTCGGCTGCAGAGCGGTTTTGAGCCGTGTTGTCCTGGCACAGGAGCAGGAGAGGGCTGGCTGGGCCGAGCGGGCGGGTCTGCACCCTCGTTTTAACCAGAAGAGCCCCGTTCTCACTCACTGTAAGCCTTGCTGTTCTCACGAGTTTCGGGGGACCGCGGCTCCCTGCCCCCCGGGACAGCGCGGGGCTGGGCTCTGTCGGGAGCACCCCGGCTCGGCGGCGGGCCGTCTCGGGGTCTCCGCGCACCCGCGCAAGAGCAGGGCCGTGGCGGATGTTTGCGCAGGGGCAGAAGCTGGACACGCAGGCATGTCCACTCGCTGGCCTGGCTTCCCCGGAAGGGCTGCTGCTGGTCAGTCGCCAGATACGCTCTGACGAGGGGCTCCTCTGTCACAAAGGGGGTGCAGGGACGCGGCCTCCCTTATAAGGATGGGGGCCACCAGCACAGAGACAGCAAATGCAGATGCCAGGCTCCCAGCGGAGACCACGGATTTTTGGAGGGGCCGGGGCATCGGCATTTTTCTCTTCCAGGTGATTCTTACGCTTATCTGGTCTAAGAGCCATGGCTCCAGAGAGCAGCCGAGCCAGAAAGAGAAGGCTCCGGAAGGAAGGGCCAGGCGGAGGGGTGGCTCTGAGACAGGAAGGGAGCAGGCCTGGAGAGTGGGGAGAGCTGTTTGGGAACCGGCAGCTTCTAGAACGAAGCCAAGGGGTGTGAACCGGGAGCTAAATGCCAGGGCCTGGGGCCAAGAATATTCAGAGAAAAAAATTAAACAAGGGAAAGTCGCGACCTTCGGCCGGCTGGCGTGCGAGCGCCTGGCGTCCTCCCCGCAAAGAGACACGCTGTTCCCAGCCTGCACGGCTTCTGCTTGTAAGCCCGCTCCTCCTTCAGCTCTGGCTCCGGCCTCACCTCCCCCTGGAAGCCCTCCTGGACATGCCCCGCTCATTCACCTCCCGTGAGCCCCCTCCTTGCTGAGTGGATGTGGCCGTGAGCCCCCCCGGGAGGCGGCCCCCTCCTGGCATCTGCCTGGGCTTGTCCATCAGGGCTTAGCAGGGCTCAGTGTCCAGCGGTCACGGGGAAGAGCGATGAGTCGGAGGGATGTTTTGCCCTCCTCTGCTCCAGGCCGTTAATCACGCCTGCTGTGTGAGTGTGAATCTGCTGTCTGTGGGCCGTCGCGGCTGCAGGGATCACGCCGTGGGACTCCGGGCTCCCTCTGGCTGTGCAGTGTCCCTCCAGGACCTGCCTCCCCGCTGGGTCTCACCACCCCCCGCGGGGACCCAGCTCCGGTCTGCGGCTTGGCAGCCATCGGAGTCTTTGGACCTTGAGCGAGCGGGCGAGAGGAGGCGGGATGTGGCAGGGTGGGGGCAGATGCTGAGGCAGCCCCCTGTGGTCACTGCTGCCCCCTCTTCCTAATTTCTTTTTTTTCTTTTTTTTTTTTTTTTATTGCAGTAACATTGGTTTATAACATTGCAAAAATTTCAGGTGTACATCATTGTACTTCTATTTCTGCATGGACTACATCATGTTAACAAAACGAAAAGACAACCTAACAATTGGGAGAAGATATTTGCAAACCATACATCTGATAAGGGCTTAATCTCCAAAATATATAAAGAACTCATGCATCTCAACAACAAAAAAACTACCAACCCAATTAAAAAATGGGCAAAAGACCTGAACAGACATTTCTCCAAAGAAGATATACAGATGGCCAACAGACACATGAAAAGATGTTCAAAATCACTAACTATCAGGGAAATGCAAATCAAAACTACAATGAGATATCACCTCACGCCTGTCAGAATGGCTATAATTAACAAGACGGGAAACAACATGTGTTGGAGAGGATGTGGAGAGAAGGGACCCCTCTTCCTAATTTCTATCTTGCATTCCCAGTCGGGTCATTGGCTCCTGTGCTCCGGGAGCCCCCCTTCCTTCCATAATGCCCCTCCCCTTAACAGCCTCGGCCCCTCTACAAGTGCCCCACCCCCACCCCCACCCCCAGGGATTCCTCCGGAATTGGTGGTGGGCGGCTGGGTCCAGGCCTTGAGTTTTCCCAGTCCCCAGGTGATGCTCACGCACAGGCAGGCGGGAGCTTGCAAGGACGGAACAGGCCCCTTGGGGCAGCCCCCTAACCCCAAACACAGCAGGCAGGCCACCAACGACTCAGCCCAGATCAGCTCGTCTCCTGAGCCAGGGCCCAGCAGGCCCAGGGAACTGGGCACCGGACACTCAGGCTCTGGGGTGAGAAGGTCTCCCCCGCCTCCAAAGGGTCATGGAATGGGAGGAGCAGGGACGGGGGACGGCTTGACCGCTGTCCTTTCCCAGAAGCGGGCAGTCCAGTGGGCACGTGTACGTGCCACCCCCCCACCCCCCCCACACGCAAACGTCTCCATTTTATAAACAGTCTCCCAGAGCAAAGGTCTGGTGGTAAGCCCCTCCGCCGCCCCGCCACTGGGACCGCTGGGATTTCAGCTCCAGGCTTCACTGGGGAAGGGGGTGGTCAAGGGAGGAGTCAGGGGGACCTGCCAGGGGTCTGTCACCCCAGAAAGTTACTGCCCTGGAATCTCCAGGGACACGCGGCCCTGAACACCGTGTGGACAAAGGGGCGTGGCAGGGGCTCAGATGGGGCAGCGGGAAGGGAGGGACCCCCAGGCCTGCACCAGATCCAGCCTCTCCCACCCAGCCCATTTACCCTTCCCGGCTCCTTCCAGTCAGGTCTTTAGGGACCTTCGCTGAGAGCCTTCCTGACAGACAGGAGGCTGAAGGAGGAGGGGAGGAGGTCTGGAACCCCTCCCCGACGCAAGGTTAGGCCACCACTTTCCTGGGGCCTGAGAGGAGTGGACCCCCCAGAGAGCACCTCCACCCTGTCCCGGGGGGGCCAGCCTCTGGGGACAGAGATGCCTCACTGGCAGGCCCGGAGGTCCACGTGCCTGTGAAGGCCCTGGTTTCTCTGCAGCACCATCCCTCACCCGCCCCCGACCCCTCTGTCTTCTCTCTCCAGGCCGTGGCCAGGCCCCTCCTGAGACAGGGGTGGAGAGAAGGGCAGACCCAGGGGTCCGTTTCTGCGACCCTGCGGGGTACTCCCTGGTCCCACGGTGGGCAGGGTTGAGGGGGGTGTTCCCCTTTCTGCAGGGCTGGCTGGGCTTTGCTGCCTTCCAGGCTGCACCCCCTTACCTGGAGAGCCCCCCTGAAACTCAGGAGGAGGCTCTCTGTTTATGCTTATCGGCCTCTGGATACCCACTGCTCTGCATCCTGTTCTGCTGTGAACTGCTCATGACGGCGCTCCCTGCTAATTCATACTAGGGTGTGAGTGATTGCTAGTAGCTTACATTGAGTCTTCCATTAAGAAGCTTTGCATTCTTACTGGAAAACAAAACCTTAGTTGTCTTGATCCGAAAGGAATGCATGATAATCATCCCCCTCAAAGAACAGCTATTGAGAGAGGGGTTGGAGAAAGGCAGGGACAATTCATCAAGAGATCTCTCTGAAATTTCAGGCTGCTAGACAACTCAGCAGGTTGTTAACCTTCCAGAGCCTGAGCCTCCCCATCTGTGAAATGGATTTAATGACACCGTCTCGTCCAGGTCTGTAGGAGGATTGAATGAGAGCAGGCCTGTGAACGGCAGGCCCTACGCCTGGGATGCAGTAGGTGCTCCATTAGTGCTCAGTGGTCAGGTGGGCACCAGTGCTGTGATGGCCCGGGTCCTTCACAGCAAACCTTTCTCATGAACTCATGAACTCAGCTCCCTGTCCACGGGCGGTCACATCGTGGACGTGGGAGCCCTGGCTCCGGCCAGGCTCAGGGCCCAGCTGTCTCCCTGCCGGGCCCTCCGCGTCCACTGAAAGGGTGGAGACCCCACAACGCCCTCCGGGGCCGGTTCAGCAAACCCTGACCCCACAGCGACCCCTGCTGGGGAGGAAGGAAGTTGCTCTGGAGAGAAACCGGGACACGGGGGAAAACGTATCACACATCCCCCAGGCCAGGAACAAGCCAGGCTGGAACCTGCCCCGCTGGCCCAGGCCACCCAGAGACTTCTCAAACGGGCGAGCCTTTTGGTTTTGTTATAACTGCGGGAAGCCTCCCTGTGGGTGTGTGGGGCGGGGGCCGGCAGAAGGAGGCCCCACTGGAAGAGCCGGGGGGCAGCCGACTTCTGCTTGCCCAATGCACCTGCAGGAAGCAGCCGGCCTGGGACGTCAGGCAGAGATGGGGGTGATGCCTCTACAAACGAAGGAACCCCAAAGATTGCCAGCAAACCCCCAGAAGCTTGGGGAGGGGCCTGGACCAGATGTTCCCTCACGGCCCCAGGAGGAACCAGCCCTGCCCACACCTCGATCTCGGACCTCCGGCCTCCAGGACTGGGAGACAGCAAAGGTCTGCTGTTTAAGCCCCCGGTCTTCGGTGCTTGGTCACGGTGGCCCCAGGAAACTCACGCACACCCATCATGCGGGTGGGAAAACTGAGGCATCCCAGACCCTGACCAGGGTCTCCGGTGAGCTGGTGAGCTGGTCCAGGTGGAGAGAGGGCATTGAAGGGCACTGGTGTAACTCTGGCTTTTGATCATGGCCAGTGACTGGCCAAATCGAGGGATGCCCGTCTCCATCTTGGAGAAAGAGGAAAACCCTCTCAGGGGCGGGAGAGGAAAGGGACTGGGTGGGGCTCACCAGCTCGGGATCCGCCCGGCCTTGGGGGCCAGGCCCTCCGCCTCCTCCGGGGAGGCCTCCTGGCAGCTTCCTGCTAGGCCCCCCACTTCCTACCCCTCCAGCTCTCAGGGGTTTTGGTGGTCTTCTGGCTTGACGGTGACCACCTCCAGTCCTCCTCCTGGAATGTTCCCTGGTGTGGGCGCAAAGGTGGTTCAGCCTCGTGTTGGCTGAACCAACACGATCGGGATGCCCTTGGCTTGGCCTGGCACCACGCAGGGTCTCCGTGGGGATGCGCTGGATGCAGTGATAATCCGTGCCCTCGCTCACACCCTGCTCGGTGTGGGGGCTTCCGAGGAGGGGAGGAACGACCTCTGAGGGAGGCCGCCCCTGTGTCCATGCCTTCTGACGCTGCAGAGAACCCCGCAGGGCAGAGAGAAATGAGAGATCTGCAGCACAGCGAGGGGGGGCGGCGAGCTGTAATTGGAGGCCCCATCTGTGCCGCCTGGCTTTCTCCTTCACAAACCTGACAAGGACGGCTCAGACCAGGCCTGCAGCTACAGTGAGTGCAGAGGGCCAGGCACAGCGATGGGGCGGCCCCCAGGCCCCGGGCAGGAGGCTCAGAGTTCTGTGGCTGTGATCCCCACTGTCCTGGGGTGTGGGGGCTGTCAGAGCTCGGGCGCAGGATGGAATGGGCCCCGTCTGCTGGCTTTCCTGCCTTGGAGGGGCCTCTGGGAGCCGGGTCTGCTCTGCAGGTGGGCCAGGGGCGGTGGCCTCCCAGTCGGCCCGTCCCCGTGTCATTACGAGGCTGCCCTGGGCTGGGCACCACTGGGCACCTTGGGAACCCCGAGGTTGGAAAAGCTGAGTACGCCTTCCGGGGCTACCATTTGGGTGGACAGACAGAAAACACGCAGACGACTACAGCTCGTTCAAGGACACGCCGACCCAAGGCCCTCACTCCAGGCACCTCCCTGCAGGCCCCAAACCTCGGCAGCAGAAGCTGTGCTCCGCGAGACAGCCTCGCCTGCCTGCCTGAACCACCGGGGATCCGGCCCCGGATGAGGCGGGCCTTCCCTGTCGAGCTCTGCCAGACACCCCGGGGGGCTCCACTGGCCCCTCGTCTGGGCAGCCACGTGTTGGGTCTGGAGATGGGCGTGAGGAGGTGTGCCCCTTCTGCGGGTGGACGATGCGCCCAGCACGGCCTGGCCTCCTCCCACTCTCTCCAGGCCCTCTCTCTGCTCCGACGCCGGCCCCAGGGGTCACCACACTCGTGTGCCTCAGGCCATGCTTAGGTGCCCGCTCACCGGAACCCCACCCTCCCTACCCGAGGGGTTGGTCCCCCGGAGCCGGACCACCGGGATTGGTGACTGCAGCTCTGCCACTTACTAGGTGCTTGGCCTTGAAAGTTCCTGCACCTCTGAGGTGGGCAGAATCCCAGGATGGCCCGATGACCCCCCCGTGTAATATCCTTCCTGTGAATGTGGGTGGAACCTGTGAATATGGGATGTTGCCCCCGTGATGATGTCGCAGGACCTGGGAGCAGAGATCTCGGCAGGTGTAATGGGGGCCCCTGATCAGTTGATTTTGGGTTCATCAAAGGGTGGGCCCCATGGGGCAGGCCCGGTGGCACAGTGGTTAAGTTCATGTGCTCCAGGGTTCACCGGTTCGAATCCTGGGCTCGGACATAGCACCACTTATCAAGCCATGCTTCAGCAGCGTCCCACATATAAAGTAGAGGAAGATGTGCACGGATGTTAGCCCAGGGCCAATCTTCCTCAGCAAAAAAAAAGAGAGGAAGATTGGCAACGGATGTTAGCTCAGGGCTAATCTTCCTCAAAAAAAAAAAAAAAAGGTGGGCCCCCCCATTAACCTGGGTCTAGAGCTAGGAGATGGAGGAGGTCGGAGACCCCAAGTGAGGGAAGACTTTGGCATGAGGAAGCTCTCTGTGGTGGGCTTGAAGATGGAGGGCGCCGTGTGGCAGGGAACTCGGAGTAGCCCCCGCAGACAGCCTGTGAGGAACTGAATTCAGCTGACAACCCGAATGAGCAAGTGTGGAAGCGGATTCTCCCCAGGGCCTGCAGATGGCTGTAGTGCGGCCGGTACCCTGACCACCGTCTGTGAGGCCTGAGCAGAGCGCCCACTGAGCCTGCCTGGACTGGGGCCCCCAGGAGCTGTGAGATAGTAGCTAGGGGTTGTTTAAGTTGCTAAGTCTGTGGCAATCTGTTACACGGCACTAGCTAACAATGCAAACGCCTGTGCCTCAGTTTCCCCGGTTGCAGAATGGGGTCATCACGGTCCTTACCCAGAGGGTCATTGTGGGATGAGGAAGGTGTGAGTCACTCTGGCTGTCACAGCGCCCACACTCAGCTCCCGATGTCCTCCCAGACCCTGGCCTGGCTGGGGCCACGGAACCTGCACTGCTCTGTTAACGATCCGTGTTGAGTCTTTCTCCCCTGGCCCTGTGGCCCAGCCGTGTCCAACCCTTCCTGCATCTCCTGGGCCTGGCAGGAGGTTTTACACTTTTGGTGAGAATATTCGCAGCTGGACAGATGAACCGGTGGTCAGAGGAGAGGTCTGGGTCCCTGTGGGGTCTTGAGGGCCCCGTCCGTTAGTGCTTGGGGCAAGCCTGATTTGAGGACAGCGCCACATAAGGTGCCTCCCTTGCTGAGGTGGGGGCTCCTTCTCTAGCACGAGAGCCGTCCTCCCACTGAGCCAGTCCTCAGGGCCGGCGCTGGCCTGGAGAAGGAGCCGAGAAGACACAGCTGCCAGGGAGGACCGAGGGGCGGAAGGGGCCGTGAGCTGGGGGCCATGGGCTCCCGGAGTGGGGAGGGGTCTGGGAGACAAAACTCGGTGTGACAAGGATGAATTACGGGTTGGCCACAGACCGCCCACTGGAAGATGCTGGGTCTTGCCTCAGCCGGCTGGGCTGTGAAACCAGCCGGCTAGAGAGGAATGCTCAGGAGGGCCCAGGATGCATCCTGGGTCACCCGGCGCTGGGCGCCAAGCCGGCTCCTCTGGTTGGCAGGGTCTGGGCGTCATGTCCCTGCCCCTGCCTCAGGCAGGGTGTGTGAGGAGGAGGAGGGAACCTGGTGCGAGCCCTAGTACGTGGGGGGCTGGGAGAGGCAGGAGGCAGTGGGGATCTGGTCGGGGGTCTGGGGGAGGAGGGGACCCCTAGGGCTGAAGGAAGAGGAAGCGATTTGGAACATCGAATGCAACTTGTCCAGGCTCGGCGACCGAGGGGGACCTGGGGGCCCGTGGGGGCTCCTGGGGGGCAGAGGTGGGAGCCCAGCCCGGAGGCCTGGTTTGGGGCTCCCCAGCCCGCCTCTCTTTCCACCATCCCCTCAATAAGCCCCGCTCCCCTGCCCACACCAGCCCAATCACACCCCCAAAATATCCAACATATAGTCACTGCCTTCTCCTGGCTCCTGCCAGTTCCCGGACCCCCACCTTCCCCGTCACCATGGGGTCCCTTTAGAAGAAGAGAGTCTTTAAACCTCACCAGCCAGAGGCTTTAACCAAAGCTCTGAAAGTGCAGGGAGAGGCCCAATGGGGCAGGGCAGCATTTGGAGGGGCTGCCCTGGAAGGAGCTGAGAGGGCCCCCGGGGACCAGCCCGCCTGCAGCCTCTGCCTCTGGGCAGCCAGGCCGTGTGCAGCGCCTCGCTCCCCCTCTGCCGCTCTCTCCTTCCCCGGCTGCGGAGAGGACCTTGAGTGTCTGATGTTTTGATATTCCACTCAGCCAACCAGTATTCCTCTCTTCTCCTCCTCCACCAGCCAAGGGGAGGAGCCAGCCAGAGGCAGTGGGAATGTCGAGGAACTGGGAGCCTGAGGGGAAGCGGTGGGGTCCAGCCTCCAGGACCGGCAGACAGTCTCCTGGGAGGGTGCCGGTCCAGCCCAGGGCTCCTTCAGGGGCTCAGGGGTGCTGAGCACAGCTGACGTCCCCTTGCTGCAGGGCCTGGAAGCTCCTATAGGAAGGTCTGGGTGCCTCCCCTGCTGGCCTCCGGGGTGGAGGGGAGTCCTACCTGCTGGGGTGGGAGGCTCAGACCCAGGGCTGGTGCTGCAGAGCACGGAGGGTCCCACCCCCTGACGCCCAGGGGGCAGAGCCCAGACCAACATGAGGCGTCCACAGAGCTATCTGTGTAGCTCTGCGTTTCCGGAGCGTTTTACTTCACACGCTGGGGCCACATGCCCCCGAGCCCAGGGACTTTTCCCTACCCGGCCTGGGGGCAGCGTGTCTTGCACCTGCGACTTTTCAAGAGCTACCTACTCATCTGAGACTTAAAATAATTTGTTGGCTCTGAAAGATGGGTGGAAAATGCAACATCACAGTTAAAGAGTGTTCCGTGAACTATCTGGTGACAACGTGGGCCACCCCACACAGGAGATCATTTATTCTCCCGGAAACGGTGTGGTGGGCGAGATGACTAATATCACTATTCCCATTTCAGAGATGGGCAAAGTGAGGCAGAGAGAATGCGGGCGCTTGCCCAGGGACACATAGCTAGGAGGCACCAGGATTTGAACTCAGGCACCGTGAACATAACCTTGCCCCACAGAGCCTCCGCACAGGCCCCGTTCGGTCAACAGGCCGATGTGGCTGCTCTTCACTGGGCAACTGAGAGCTCCCGCCCTGCGGCCTCTCCCCGAGGGTCCACGGAGCTCCTGAGCTGCCCGCTCGTGCACTGACCAGCCTTCCTCTGCCTCGTCCCGAAACAGCGCCCAGGGCAGAGTGACAGCTCATTGCGTACACGCCGGAGGGGAGAGGGCGGGGGACCTCGGGCCACACCGGGGGCGAAGGCACTGACCCTCCTGGACACCAGGGGAACACGGGCCTGCGAGAGCATGGTCACAGCCATCCCTGTGCGCAGTCCCCATCTCCACAAGGAGAGGCAGAATCTCGGAAAAGTGAGGAACTCACCCAAAGACACAGAGCTGGAAGGAGGGAGCCGGGATTCGCCCCCCACCCCCCACCCCTGCCCCTTCCCACAGCACCCAAATGTGACCCACAGCTCCCGACACTGGCTACTGACCGGCGCAGGCGGGGCTCGGTCCAGCCACGCTGCCCCTGATGGCCCACAGGGAAATCGCTAGGGCCAGGGTGGGGCCGACCCTCATTTCTCAGGAGCCTGCAGTCCAAAGAGCCGCCGCTGCCCCCCGCAATGCAGGGGACCCAGACCTCAGCCCGAGTGTCAGCGCCCCCCCAGGATCTCAGGCCTGAGGCCGACCTCCCTCGAGGGGCGTCTGGGCCTGGCATTGGGTCCTGGAGGCTCAGCTTTTCACGAAGGCTCTGCCAGCCTCGGGGGGCCTGGGAAGCGAGGCCCTGCGGACCCCACCTTCTGCTCCCAGGACCCCTGCGTGCCCCCAAAGCGCTGGTCGGGTTCTTCATCACAGCCTGGGGACCTCTCCACTTTGTCCTCCATTCTGCCAACGCAGAAATTTAGAAATATCCCTTTTCAGGTCTGTTTTTTTTTTTTTTAAAGAAATTGCTGTCAGTCAAAGAAGCCAGAATTCAAAGGCACTGACGGGGGTGAGAGGTGCTTCAAGAGAGGCCGAGCAAGGGGCAACCACCTGTTTGAATATCCTGAAGCTCCTGCCCTGCCACCCGGCCCCTGAGGGTGGGCGCCAAGGTCCCCTCGAGGTGGCACTCGCCGGGCCACTCACCGGGAGGAGGGAGGCAGTGCCGGGACGTGTGTGCAGTGCAGCACCACAGCTGCCCTGGGACCCGCTGCCCATGTGGCTGCGCCCGCCGGGCTCCCACGGGCTGGGCAGTGCTGGGGGCCCAGCGTGCAGAGCCGGCGCCCTCGGCCGGTGTGCCAGCCCCCAGGGAACTTGGAGGAAGTCAGCAGAAAACCACTCCAGCCGCCCGCTGCTCCCCGCCCCCTCTCCATGAGGTTCCAGACTCCAAGTCCAGCGTCCACAATGACCACCACCACCGGCAGTGTGGCCCTTCCTCTGTGGGCAGCAGAGGCCCCTCCCTGGGTGGGTGGCACTCACCGTGCAGCAGGGCATGAGGGCGCGGGCGCGGCTCCCTCCTCCAGGCGGCTCCGCGCTCAGTCTCAGCTCCGGCTGCCCTGGGCGGGCTGTGTCAGCCAAGTGGACGCTCAGCCAGTGCACAGACCCCGGCTGCCCGGCTAAGGCTCTTCCTGGCCGGGACCCTGCAGCTCCGGAGCTGGCCAGGGTGTGAGGGGAGCGTCTGAGCGGCGGCCGGGGATGGAGCCACAGGCGGGTGTCGTGGGGGCTGCGCAGCAGGGCTGGCCGGGACCAGGGGGTCACCGCAGGGGACGGCGGCTCCCTGGGGGTGTGGAGGAGACCAGCATCCCAGCTCTTCTCGCAACTGCCCTCGCGTGCTCTCCGCTGGAGCCTGCAGCTGTCCTCTCCAGCCCCGAGCTGCCACCAGCAGGGCCAGCTGCTGCAGTTGCCTCCGGGGCGCCGGGCAGATCTGGTTCCAGCCTGGCTGCGGTCCGAGGCGCACGCTGGGGTGTTACCTGACGTCCAGAGCAGCCGCGCCTTCTCTCTTGCAGGTTTGCTGAGAGATTATGGTGGGAAAAATATGGCTCACCTTTAAACATCCAGCAGACTCTCCTGACAGGGCACCCCATAACCTCCCATGGCCTCTCTATCCAGGAAGAGGTGGGGCAGTGCCTGAGGCACAGCGGGGGTGGGTGATGGCCCTGGGGTCACACTTCAAGTAAGGGGCACCAGGGATTCAGCCCTGTCTTCCTGTTTTCTAGTATAATTCCGCATCCCCTTGGGTAACCAGCTCCCTCCCAGCACCCAGCCCAGCCCAGTCCAGCGCGGTCCTGCTCATCCCTGCTCTGCCCACCCTCCTCTGTCCAGCCCTGCTCTGTCCACCTAGCCCAGCGCAGTGCAGCCCTGCCCAGCCCTGCCCGCCCCTCACCTGCCCCGCCCCGCCCCAGGGAAAGCCCGCAGCAGTGCAGGAGCGGCAACTGACGAGTCTCTTTTGGGAAGCTGGGTTGGGAGGACTGCAGGTCCCCAACATACAGGTGACCCCTCGTGGGGCTGGGGAGGGGGGCAGTTGGACAGCCCGTCTTTCCCTGGAATGTATCAGCCACACGGTCCCAGGCCCTCCACTGAGGGGTCTCTGCCTCCTGGATGCAGCCTCCCCTTAACACCCCAGCTTTTCCGCCAGCCCGGAGCAGCTCACGGGCTGCAGGATTCAGGGCTGGGGGGTGGGTGGGCTCAGAGGGGCCCCTGGGAGCTGGAGCTGCCCCCGCCCCCCTCCACCCTGCACGGTCTTGTACACACGACCCTTGGACCGCTCGTTTGTCACATTGAGGTGGAGGCAGAAGACCGTGGACGTCCACAGCCGGGGCTTTGTCAACTCACCTCACCCTCTGCTGGGCAGGGCCCCAGCCTCTCTGTGCCCAGTTTGCCCGGGCTCATGGGGATCTGGGGCACTGATCTCTGCAGGGGATGTAGCTGAGTTCAGGCACACAGTTCATGCCCAGTAAACACACATGAACCGTCCTTTCTCATTCAACCCTCACGAGAACACCTCCCGGCGGCGCTGTGCTCCCGTTTCACAGACGTGGACGCTGAGCCTCTGCGAGGCTCACTGACTTGTCCCGGGTCCCTGAGAGGATGGGTCAGGAGACGGTGAGCCCGAGTCTGCACCCGACGTCCCCCGAGCCTCTGCGAGGCTCACTGACTTGTCCCGGGTCCCTGAGAGGATGGGTCAGGAGACGGTGAGCCCGAGTCTGCACCCGACGTCCCCCGAGGGGAGGAGCAGCTACGGCTGAAGGAGGCTCGCGGAGGCCTTCAAGGGGCCGGGTGCGGGGAGTGAGTGTGTGCACACATGTGTGTGAGTGTGTGCACACGTGTGTTGAGTGTGTGTACACGTGTGTGAGCGTGTGCACGTGTGTGTGTGTGTGTGTGTGTGTGTGCAGGCAGAGGCGCTGGCAGAAGTGGTAGCCAAGATGGGTTAGGCGAGGCGGGTGACTTCCCATTTCTTGAGACTGGAGAGGACGGAGGCCAGCCCTTGGGCAGGGCTGGGACCCCCACAGGAGAGGGGCAGCAGGGCAGGGGCCAGAGGGGGAAAGTGGGTTTGACCTGAGCAAGGAGCTCACTCTCTGACTTAAGCAGAGAGCGTGTAGGAGATGTGTTGCCTGCAGAGGTGAACCCCAGGAATTTCTGCCTGTCCGCACCCAAGGCTGTGGCTATGACCCCCAGGCCCCTCCAAGGGGTGGTACCCACGGACTGGCTGCGGCTTGGGGCTGCAAAGTGGCCTCCAGACCCAGGACAGGCTCCAGTGAAGGCAGGGCTCTGCCAGCTGCCCTGCCCTCAGCCTCCAAGGTCTGGTCCATGCTGGGACCTTCACCAGAAGCTTCTCTGGTAGAGGGCAATTTGCAGGGTCCCTGGGACGACCCTGATGTCATGACGGCTGGGATCACAGGAGCAGGGGTGAGCACCCCATGCCCAGCCCTGAGAAGTGAACACTGGCAATCCCCTACCCAGCCCATAACAGGTCAACTCCCAGACACCAAGCAGCACTGTTCCCTCCAGAGACACTCTGTGGGGTGTCGTCTGTCATATTCGTTTCCATCTCATCCAGGTGGTGGGCTCTTGCATTCTAGGATATTCTGCATGTACCAACCGGAGCCAGGGGCCCCCAGCGTCTGCCCCTGAGGACTCCTTGTAGATCCCTGCCCGTTCTTCCCTGCGGCTGGCATAACAGAGACATAAGCAGGACAGAAGCCCTGCCTGTGTGCCAAATAGAGGCCAGGGAGAAGCCAGCTGGAACCTTCCAGATGTCAGGATTACAAAGGGGGTACAGGGCCATCACTGATATCCCACCCCCACCAAGGGAGGGGGCACAGCCCACGCAGGTCTGAGGGACAGGGGGTCGGACCATGCTCCTTGGGCCGGAGCGCAGCACAGCAGCCGGATTCCGGGTCCTTCCAAGCTTACTCCACCATCAGAATTTTGCGGGAGGTCCGAGGCCTTCTCTGCCACCCAGACCTTGTTGCGATGTGGCTTCTGGGGCCTCCCGCAGGGCTTGTCGACCCAGTTTGGCTGACCCTCGTCACCCTGTTCCAATGGACACTGAAGACGCTGTTAGTTTTCAGAGGAATGGAGGAAACCTGCCAGTCTGATGGCAAGGAGGGGCGCGGAGACGCACTTCCATCTCGATTTCCTTTTATTGCAAGGGGCGGATGTTGTATCCTTTCTGGGGAAGGGCGCAGAGCCTACTTCAGAGAACCACGGGGTTTGGCAGTGGCCCTTAATCGAGTTGCTTCTGGCTTGGGAAGTTTTCATTTTCCAAGGAATGCGTGAGTCCCAGCCAAGCGTGAACATTCGACCTATTCTTCAGGTGTCCTCCCCCCCGCCTCCTTCTCTCCCCTCCCTCCTGCCCCTGTCTCTCCCCTTCTCCCATCTGCTCCCCTCCCTGTCTCTCCCCTCCCCCTCCCTCTCTTCTATTCAGCCTCTACTTAGCCCCCAGCAGGCCTGCATCCAACACAGGGAGAACCACGTGAGCACCATGGCTCCTGACCCCCGTGCTCATCTGAGCTTGCAAACAGGTGAGAACAGCTGCTGATGAGGCTGCTGTCAGGGTAGGGTTGAGAGACTGCTGAGGTCAAATCCGGGGAACTTGGAGACCTGCTCAGTGGAGGAAGCTGTGTGTGTGCATGAGGCTGGGGAGGGAGCCAAGTTGCATGGAGGTGGGTGTAGGGCAGGCCATGAGTTGAGATGTGTGGGGTGGCTTTCTTCCTCTCTCCTTCCTTCATCTTTGGCAAGGAGTTGGAGATGCCCTGAGGAGGAGGAGGAGCAATGAGGATGATGAAGATGGTGATGATGGTGACAATGACGACGATGGTGGTGATGATGATGGTGGTGATGATGGTGATGAGGAGGAGGATGATGGTGCTGGTGGTAGTGGTGGTGATGAGGATGATATGGCAATGATGATGGTGGTGGTGATGGTGATGATGGTGATGATGAGGATGATGGTGGTGCTGATGATGGTGATGATGATGGTGGTGGTGATGGTGATGGTGGTAATGATGAGGATGATGATGGTGGTGATGAGGATGATGATGGTGGTGATGATGGTGATGATGATGGTAGTGGTGATGGTGATGATGGTGATGGTGGTGATGGTGAGGATGATGACGGCGGTGGTGATGGTGATGATGAAAGATGGTGATGGTAGTGATGATGGTGGTGATGGTGATGATGATGTTGATGATGATATAATAGAACAACAGAAACAGGTGCTGTGCCAGGCACCTGGAGTGAAGTGGCATCACCAACCCTGGGCTCTCCTACAGGCCTAGTGGATCCCCCACTCCCTCTCAGCATGGCAGCTGGGGCCATATTTAACCTGGAAACCTGCTCTTCCTGCTTCCTGGTTTCTGGCCAGCCCTGGGAGCTGTCTCCACTCTGCCATCTCTCTTTTTAATTTTAGCAAATCAGTTTATCCCACCTTACCCCCAAAGTGTGATGCTAATGGTGTGGTTTCAGACCCAGTGAGGGGCAGTGAAGACAATATTTTGTTGCAGGGAGTAATCCCATCCTCAGATTCCCTCCAGAAAGGCTGCCCTCTGATGGGCTGGCCTCCTCCCTGAGCGCAGATGCTGGGCAACCTCCTGATGAGATGCTAACAAGGAGGAAGTGAGGCCAGGCTGCCTTGCTGGCTGCAGGAGGACCTTTCCATCTGTCTGCTCCAGGCTCCCTGGTCTCTCTGGCACGACGGGATCTGGCTCCCCACGGGAAGCCGCCAAATGTCCTTAATTGGCGTCTCTGCAGCCACCTCCCCTCCCCTGCAGGCCAGATCTTCCAGGCCATTAGCTTGAGCGACAGGCCTCCTGCCGCCCCCTTGCTGGACGGCCCGCACATTTGTCTGCGAGGCAGGCCGGGGAAGTCATCTCTAACAGGCCTGAGCCCCCCTGGCTCCTCAGGCCCTGTGGGGCTGAGACACGGAGGGTCCTCGTCAGATGCCCCAGGGCGTGTGGCCCCCAGCGTGGCCGATGTGCTCACACAGCTGTCAGAGGAGGCCTGGCTTTGCTGCTGCCCAGCTGTGTGACCTGAGACAGGCCCCACGTTGTCTGGGCCTCAGTTTCTCCATCTGCAGAATGAAGGGGTCCAGTCTGGGTGAGGCGAGTTCTTACCCTGTGGGGGAATTCAGCGCCACCCACATCTTGTTGCACGCTAAATGTGAAGGACTGTTCATCACATCCACAAAGAAATGAGCTCTCTCTCATTTTTCTTGAAACCTGGGGCTCCTGGGTCTGTTTTTTCCCCACTTTTCACAAAAAAAAGGAGTAAAAACTCCCATTCACTCTTCAGTCTAGAAAACACCAGTGCCATGCAGTGATGGGTGTCCTGGGCTCAGGGCGACAGCAGAGAAGGGGGTCCTCGGGTGAGCATGAGACACACCTAGGTGAAGCCGGCCCCTCCACGCCCCTTGTTTGTGGCCAGGTGACAACGTGGCTCAGGTGTACCAGCCTCTGACGTTCAGGGGAGGCCGAAAGTCTGGATGTCGATGTGAAATTTCCCAGTTTTTAAGTGCTGACAACTAATTAGAAAAGATTCCAGCCCTGATAAGCAGCAAAGGCACCTCTCTGCGGGCGTGCAGGGCACATGAAAAGGGGCTGCCGACCTCTGACCCAGGGGCTGACCGCTGAGGGCCTGTCCTGTGCCGTGTCTCGTGAGCTCTCGGGCCGAGCAGGGTCCCTGGTGCCCGCTGGAGATGCCAGGTGGTCTTGAGAGTGTGAATTGTTCTTGTCGGCAGCTCCACACGGTGAGTTTGGAGGAGTTGGGTCTCTCCGCAAAGCCCCCGCCCTGGCGTCTGGAGGGGGATCAAATGCAGACAGACGGCTCCCCAGAAGCTCCAGCTGGCAAAGGTCGGCTGCAGGAGGGATGCCGGGACACTGCACGAGGGCAGGGAAGGAGGACGGCCCAGGCCGAGGGCCTTCCCGGGCCTCAGTGCGGTTTTCCTCCAGGTCCAACATGCATTCACTCTGCAAAGCCCCAGCTCCTGCCGGGGTCAGGCCTGCACCCTGAGTGGCCACAGAGCTGAATGCAGCAGACTCAGCCCCTGAAGGTGCAAAGGCACATGCTGGGGAGAGTGAGGACAACCCTGGAGGCCCTTCTCTGGGTGGGGGGAGTGTGCTCGCCTACAGGTGCCCACGGAGGGAAGAAATCAACTCTGCAGCCTCCTTTAGTCCATCGCTAAGTCCTGCTGGTTTACCCCCAAGTCTAGGCCTGGATCCCTCCCCTTGTCATTCTTCTGGCCATAACCAACTGCACGAACTGAAGGTTTGGGTCCCCAAAATCCATATGTTGAGCCCTAACCCCCAGTGAGATGGTATTTGGATGTAGGGCGTTGGGAGGTGGTTAGGGTGAGATGAGGTCGTGAGGGTGGGGCCTCAGATGGGATTCGTGTCCTTATGCGAAGAGGCCTGGAGAGATGATCTCTCTCTGCCAAGTGAAGGCGGCCATCTGCCCACCGGGAAGAGAGCCCTCACCGGAGCCCACCCTGCTGGCAGCTTGCTCTTGAATGTCCAGCCTCCAGAACTGTGGGAAATAAAGGTCTGTGGGTTAAGCCGCCCCATCTGTGGTACTTTTGTTATGGCTGCTGGAATAACACAGACACCAGCACCCCAGAGGCTTGATTTGTGCCAAACCTCGTGTACCGCACTCTGTGCACTGAATTACCTCGCTTAACCCTCACACGACCCTATGAGACAGGTGTGGGCCCCCAAACCCTCGGGGACATACATGGTTTGAACTCAGAATTATCATTATTCTTTTCACTTAAAAAAACGGTACGATGAGCTCTGTTTCTGGTTTGGCAAAGTAGCTGATATCAGACGAACCCTCCTGCTATTCAGTAATCATAAACTCTGGAAAAAATCAAAAGCAACTGTTTGAAGACACAGGAGAGAAAACAAAAGCAGGCAGAGACTCGAGGGGACACAATCTGTATTAGTCTCCTGTCGCTGCTGTAACAAATGACCACAAACTTGGTGGCTTAAAGCAACACAACATTACTACCCTACAGTTCTGGAGGCCAGAGGTTTGAAAAGATGGACTCTGCTCCTTCTGGAGGCTCCAGGGGAGAGTCTGTTCCTCGCCTTTTCCAGCCTCTAGGGGCCGCCTGCGTTCCCCGGCTCGTGGCCCCTTCCTCCATCGTCACAGCCGTTGGTGTGTCGTCTCTCTCTCCGATTCTGCTTCCTCTGGTTCTTTCTCCTATCTCCCTGCCTCCCTTCCACAGGACCCCTGTGATGTCATCAGGCCCACCCAGACAATCCAGGGTAATCTCCCGTCTCAAGACCCTTAACTAAATCACATCTGCAAAGTCCTTTTTGTCAGATAAGGTGACATTCACAGGTTGCGTGGATTAGGACATGGACATCTTTTAGGGGGGCATTTTTCAACATACCACAAGCACATGTGTTTATAGTTGTTGTGTCTTTTTGATGGCCTGATCCTTCTATCATCCAAAAATGTCCTTGTCTATCTCTAGTAACAATTTTTTACTTAGTCCATTTTATCTGGTATTAGTATAGCCACTCCAGCTCTCTTTTGGCTACTGTTTGCGTGGTATATCATTTTGCATTCAACCTATTTGTGCCTTTGAATCTAAAGCGTGTCTCTTGTAGGCAGTGTATAGTTGTATCATGATAAAGAAATCCATTCTGGTAATCTGTGCTTTCATATGGAGTGTTTACATTACAAACAGTGCAGACATGTTTTGGGGAGCATTATTCAGCCTACCACATGATCCTGGGAGAAAGGAGACAAATTATGTGAGCTCCACATCTATCCAGCTTTTCTTCCGTGGTGCCCTGGAGAATGGAGCTCAAGCAGAAAGTGGTTGGTCTTACTGGGCTGGAAGACAGAGGGTGAAATTGGAACTGCCATAGGGACTGGAAATTGGAGAAGAAAAATCCAGAATGGAGGGACACACAGAGAGGAGAGCCCCCAAATTTGTGTACAAACACCCCTCAAATCCTTGGCAGCCCCTGAACTGTGCAAGCACAGGGAGAGACTCAAGAAGCCAGGGAATGGTGGTGGCTGGGAGATTAAGTGGCTGAGCAGAGATTTTAGTGGCTGCCAGCTGCTGGGAGACAGAGTCTGGAGTTCAAGTCTGTCCAAGTCAGAGAAGCTTTGCAAACACCTCGATTTTCCATGGCAATAACAGAAAAGCCACACTTTAGGAATATAGACCACACACCAGGAGGATTTAGGGCCACTTTTAAGACCAAAGGCAAACCAAAATGAACCTACACCAAGAAACCCTAAAGCCAAGTCTCCATAGGATCAAGGTGATCCACGAGTAATTTAATTGTCTGCCAGAACACAGCTCAACATTCTTTAGAGGAAGATATTATAATTCAGAATATTTACAATGTATTATCCACAATAAAAAAATCACTACGCATAAGAAAAAGCAGGGGCCCGGCCCCATGGCATAGCGGTTAAGTGAGTGCACTCCGCTGCTGGCCACCCGGGTTCAGATCCCCGGCGTGCACCGACGCACCACTTGTCAGGCCATGCTGTGGCGGCATCCCGTATAAAGTGGAGGAAGATGGGCACGGATGTTAGCTCAGGGCTGATCTTCCTCACACATACACACACACAGACACACACACACACACACACACACACACAAAATAAATAAATAAATAAATAAATAAATAAATAAATAAATAAATAAATAAATTTATGAAAAAGCAGATAAATATGACCCATAATCAAGAGAAAAGTAGTCAATATTGGTATACTCACAAATGACCTAGATATTGGAATGTCAGATAGGGACTTTTAAACAGCTCTTATAAATATGCTTAAGGATTTACAGGAAAAGATGGACAAAATGAGTAAACAGATGGGAAATGGCAGCCAAGAAATGGAAACTAAAAAAAATCAGAAGTTCAAGTGCTGAAAATCACAATAGCAGAAATAAAAATTTCAGTGGATGGGCTTAACAGCTGAATGGACACAGTAGAAGAAAAGATCAATGAATCTGAAAATAGGTCAAAAGAAATCATCCAATATGAAGCATAGAGAGATTTAATAATTTTGTCAATCACCATCATCATCATCATCATCGTCTTCATCGTTATCATCATCATCATCATCATTATCATCATCATCATTGTCATTATCATCATCATCTTTGAGCATGACACCATATCAAATGGTCTAACATATGTATAACTGGAATCTCGGAAGGCTAAGAGGGAGGCAATAGGACATAAAAAATATTTACAGAGATAAATGGTAAAAAATTGACACAATTGTTGACTGACATGGACCCATAGGTCTAGGAAGCTCAGTGAATCCCAAGTAGAATAAATACAAAAACAACCCCAACTGAGCACTTCATGGTCAAACTTCTGAAATGCAAAGGTACAAATTTCAAAAGCACCCGGAGAAAAAAGACATCATATCGAGGGAATCCATGATAAGACTGAGATCTGACTTATTATCTGAAATAATGGGAGCCAAACAGCATGGGATGATATCTTTAAAATACTGGAAAAAATCTGGTCAATGTAGAATTTTATATTCAGTGAAAATATGCTTAAAGATGAAGGGAAAGTGAAGGGAAGCTGAGAGAAATTGTGATCATTAGACCCGAAATACTAAAGGAAGTTTTTCAGGCTGAAGACCAGTGATTCAGATCTGAAGGTAGAAATGAAGAGCGCCAGAAATGATGAGTATGTGGGTAACTATAAACAGGTATTTTTTCCTTAATTTATTTAAAAGACTACTGATTGTTTAAATAAAACACATATTGGGGTTTATAACAAATGTAGAAACAAAATATATAACAATAACCCAAAGTGCTGGAGAAGGGTAAATGGACTTATACTGTTGTAAGGTCCTTATATTGTACATGAAGTGGCATACTATTAATTATGAGAAGTTAAAGGGACATATTATAACACCTGGAGAAACCTGCCAGAATATGAAACAAAGAGCTATCTGTAGATAAAAGCCAATAGAGAAGATAAAATGGAACACTAAAAATTATTTGATTAATCCAAAAGAAGGCAAGAAATGAAGAACAATGGGACAATGAACATAAGTGATAAATAGAAAACAAATAAGAAGATAGTAGACTTACACTCAACTGTATCGATAATTATGTTAAATGTAAATAGACTAAATGGTCTGATTAAAGAGCAGAGATTTTGACATTGGATAAAAAAATACTACCCAATAATATGCTGTTAACAAGAGACATACTTCAAATATAAAGATGCAGATAGATTAAAGGAAAAGAATGAAAAAACATACCATGGAAATAATAATCACAAGATAGTGCAGCTGTATTAATTTTAAATAGAGTAGATTTCAAGGCATGGAGTATTACCAGAGATAAAGAGGGACATTTCATAATGATTGTATTAGTAATCTATTGCTTCATAACAAATTACTATAAAACTTAACAGCTTAAAACAATAAACTTTTATTATCTCATAGCTTCTGTAGGTCAGGAATTTGGGAATGAATTATCTGGGTGGGTCTGGCTCAAGGTCTGTCCTGTGGTTACAATCAAAATGTTGACCAGGGCTGTGGTCATCTGGAGTCTTGACTGGGGTTGGAGGATCCACTTCCAAGATGGCTCATTCCCATGGCTGTCAGCTGGAAGCCGTGGTTCCTTGCTGGCTGTTGGTGGGAGGCCTTAGTTCCTTGCTATGTGGGCATCTTCACACGTTGCTTGACATGGCAGATGCCCTCCCCCCAGAATGAATGATCTGAGAGAGAGCAAGGAGGAAGCCACAGTGCCTCTTGTGACCTGGTCTGTGCAGTCATACATCATCATCTCTGCTTGAATCTATTCATTAGGGAGATTTACTTAGTCCCTCCCTGAAGGTGAGGGGAATTAGGCTGCAACTTTTAAAGGGAGGAACAGAGAATAACTTGTGGGCATATTTGAACATCATCACATGATAAAGTGGTCAATTCATCAGAAGCTCATAATAATTCTAAGTAGGTATCGGTTTAATAACACAGCTTCAAAACACATAAAGCAAAAATTGATAGAAATAAAAGGAGAAATCAACAAATCTGTAGTCATAGTTGGAGATTTTAACACTCTTCTCTCAGTAATTGCTATAATAAATAGATAAAAACAAATCAGTAAGAATATAGAAAAAATAAACATTGTTTAAAAAATTGACCTAAATGAAAACTTTAGAACACTGCATCTAAGAACCGAAAATACACATTATTTTCAAGTGCACGTGGAACATTCATTATGATAGACCATATACTGGGCCATAAAATAAGTCTCAATAAACGCAAAAGGATTGAAGGATATAAAGTATATTTTCAGACCACAAGGGAATTATATTAGAAATCAATAACAAAAAGATAAATAGAAAGTCCTTCAACATTTGGAAATCCAGTAACACATTTTTAAAAGAAATCACAAAGAAAATTAGAAAATATTTTGAATTGAATGATAAAGTTCAACATATCAGGGCTTGTAGGAGGCAGATGGAACAGAGCCTAAAAGGGAAACTATACCTTTAAATGCCTATTATTAGAAATTAGGAAAAGATTCAAAAGAAATGATCTAAGCTACTTAACTCAAGAAGCTAGAAAAAGAAGAGTAAATTAAACCCCCATGAAGTAGAAGGAAAGACATAATAAAGATAAGCAGAAATTGGTGAAAAGAAAACAGATGAACAATAGAGGAAAATCAACAAAATGAAAAGTTGGTTCTCTTGAAAAGATTAATAAGATGATAAATGCTTAACAAAGATGATCAAGAGAAAACACAAATTACCTATACTACAAATAAGAAAGAGAGAGCACACAGATTAGACAGACAATGAAAGGGATAAGGGGACATCATATCCAACTTTATGCTAAATTCAAACTTGGTGAAATGGAAAAATTCCTTGAAAAGCAAGACTTTCTGAAACTGATGCAAGGAGAAAAAGAGAATCAGAAGAGCCCTATCTTTGTTAAAGAAACTGAAACCGCATTTTAACCTCCTTTCACAAAACTCTAGACCCAGATGGCTTCCCTGATGAAATAATGCTGGTCTTACCCAAATTCTTACAGAGATACCCAAACTGATAAGGACATTATGAGAAAATAAGTTAGAGACCAACATCTCTCATGAATGCAAATGCAAATACCGTTATCAAAATATTAGCAAGTCAAATCCATCAAAATGTGAGAAGGATAGTACACTAGGGCCAAGTGGGGTTTATGGAAGGAGTATGGGTCAGCATTGGAAAATAAATCAATGTTATTGGCCTCATCAATAGGCTAAAGGAGAAAAGCCATATGTTCATCTTAATAAATGAAGAAAAGCATCTGGTACAATTCCATATCTATGCATGATTAAAAAAAACCAAACCCTCAGAAAACTAGGACTACATGGGAATTATACCAACATGACGAAGGGCGTAAAGAAGAAGCCTACAGCTAATGTCATAGTTAATGGCGGGATATTGAACACTTTTGTAAGACTGGAGAAAGGCGAGGGTGTTCACTTGCACCGCTTCTATTAACATTGTGTGGGAGGTCTTAGCTGGTGTGACAAGGAAAGAAAGGAAATAAAAGGCATAAAGACCAGAAAGAAAGCAGTAAAACTATCTCTATTTGCAAATGGCACAATTGTGTGCATAGAAAATCCTAAGGAGTCTTCAAAAAGACTACTAGAACCCATTAGTGAATTTAGCAAGTTGGAATGATGGCTGTTAGATTGTAGAAAAATCAAGATCAGCATAAAAAATCAATAAACTGTTTTTGTTTGGATAATGAAATTAAAGGATCATTTTTCATAGCATCAAGAAACTTCAAGTACCTAACAATAGACTTTACAAAACATGTACAAGACACCTGTACTAAACTACAAAAGACAGCTGACAGAAATCAGGACTGAAATAAACAAGGGATAGACCAGGTTTATTAACTGGAAAATTCCACATTGTTAAGATGTCAGTTTCCCACGAATTTTTATAGAATAAGTGAATAGATTCAATACAATCCCAATCAAATTTTCAGTCAACTTTTGAAGAAATTGTGAGGCTGATTCTAAAATTTATGTAGAAATGCAAGTCTTGAAGAACTGTAAAATTGTAGGACTTACCACCGGATTTCATGGCAATATAAAGTGACAGTAATTGAGACAGTGTGGTGTGGGTACAATGACATTGAAATAGACCCAGGCAACAGAACGCAGAGTCCGGAAATAGACCCGCCACAGACAGTCAATCGATTTACAACAAAGGCGCCAACAAAATCAACGGGAAAAGGGAAGTCTTTCCAATAAATGTTGCTAGAACTACCAGATACCTACTTGGAAAAACAGAACAGAACAGGAGCCCGCCGCTCCTTGAGCACGATTTCACACCACCCACATTCAATTCGAGATGAGCCACAGGAAAGGCAGACACGGGATGAAGGCCACGCGTGTGTCTCATTGTCCCCCCCGGCGTCCTCTGCCCCGCATCTGGAGCATGACCGTTCCCATCCCAAGGCTCAGCTGTGACAGCCTCCTCTGGGGTCCCCGTTTTCTCCTCTTCTCAGTGGGTGCCCGGGTTGCAGACCTCTCATACCACCCCCGCCCCCTGCTGATGGCAGTCGTTTCCTCCTCACACACACCACCTTTGTCAGGCTCAGTGCAGACACCCCCACCTCCAGGAAGGAAGGCCCCCCTGCTCTCTGAGGGGGATGTGTGACCCTCCTCCCTGCTTCCCTAACATTAGGGTGACCAGATGATCTGTCACCCACACTGGGACACTTGTGAGCAGAAAGGGGCACTAATGACACTAGGGCAAAGGTCATAAACGGGGATTGTCAAGGGCAAGTTGGGACACGTGGCATCTCCCTAAGCCTTCCTCACACTCCGTGCACCCTCACACGCCGTCTTTGAATTGTGTTTAGGTGCCTGTCCCTTCTCCAGACGCCAGGCTCCTTGGGGGCAAGGGTCATACCACGGCACGTCCATATCGGGAGCTCCCCCCCAGTGCCCAGCGCAGAGTTGGCCTTAATGATGTTCGTCGGCTGAAAGGGGAGAGTGTGGTCAAGGGAGCTGAGGGGTCTGGGGTGGCTGGACTCTGCAGGGAGCCAACCTGGGTCCTCCCTTATCCCACATCCCGCTCAGGCTTCTAGTGGTCAGGACTCAGACTGGCTGGGAAGGTTCCAGAACCCAGGACCAGCCTGGTCTGATTCCATTCAGTTGCAATCCATTTTGGCCATATTGGTGATTCATCTGACCGTATCATTCATGCGATGACCCTCTCGCCCGTCCGCCTGTCCATCCATTCAGCCAACGCTCGTCAAGCCCCTCCTCCTGGCCATCCGGGCCCTCGGCGCAGGGGACACAGCGGTGGGTCAGCTCCCGCCCTCAGGGAGCTCACCTTCTAGCTAGAGACGTGGACCCTAACCGGTGAGCAAGTAAGTCAAGAATGCAGGCAATGAAGCCCGCGGTGGGATGGGAGGCCGCCGTGGGCCAGGTGGTCAGCTTGGGTGCCCAGCCGGGGCAGGTGTGCACCAGAGGAGCTGAGAACACGGTGCCCGCTGCCAGGGAGCTCCCGGTGTCACGGGACCAGCAGCCACAAGGACAGACCCCAATGGCTGGGCAGGATGTGCCAAGAGCGAGGATACCAGCAGGCACCTCGGTGGGTGCGCCAAGGTCAGGGCGGGCTGGGGACGTCTGGAGCACTGCCCGGAGATGGAGACTGCAGAGGCGCTGCGGTGGCCTGCAAGTTCGGGACAGGGGACAGCACAGTCGCCCTCTGCTGAGGCCTGGCTCCTGCCTTGGCTCCTCCCGTGTCCCGGGAAGGAGACGTTGCTTTACCTCCTGTTGCAGACCAGGCTCTGAGCTGTCAGGTGACTTGCTGGAGGTCACCCAGCCAGAGAGGTGCCAGCAGCATAGGGGCCCAGCCCTGTGACAGCCATGTCCCTGCAGCTGGCCACACGCTTCTCTAGGACCAGGGATACTCGCCGGCTCGTTTGGGCTCAGGCTGGCGTCCCCACACCCCAGCAGCGGGTTCTGGGGCCAGAGGTCCCCGCACCCCCATCTGTCTAGACCGGGCTGTTTATCGCATGCCCCAGACACCATTAGCCGCCTGGCTGCCCGCCTGTCCCGTGGCACACAGATGGATGTCCCCACAGGTGGTCCCAAAGCTATTTCCTGGGGCCAAGCCTGGGGCACCCCACCTCTGAAACCGCCCCCACCCTCATCCCCTTTCCCAGCCTTCCAGGAAGGAGGCCACAACCCTCCGTGGGGTCTGGCATGAAGTGTCTCAAGAATGAACGGCCCCTCCTCACCCTAAAGCCAAGCCTCCTCCACCTACCAGGGCTGGGGGGTCTTCCCCACCCTCCCCAAGCCCCTGGGTCGGCCTGTAGACTGGCAGCCCTCACCCCCCTTGTCAGAACCCCCCAGGCCTGAGGGCGCAGGCTGGGGAGACCACGCGGGGGGCCTTGGTGTGGACAGAACCACGTCCGTCCCTGGGGACGGGGTTGGGGACGGAAACCTGCAAAGGAGGGTGTCTCTGGGCTGGGGCCCTGCAGGCAAATTTTTCTTCTTTCCACTTGATGTTTCCAAAGTTCCCATAGTAAGCAACACATTACTTTTCTAGTGAAAAAAACGGCAACTTTTTAGAGCAATTCTCCCGTAGTTGTACAAGGCTTTGTGGTAACGGGTTTCATGTAGCGTGGGCAGAATGTCTTCATTCTGGTAAAAGCTGAAATGTCTATGGGTCTCTATTAAAAAAATAAGCACTGCTGGAGGGTTCTACACCCGAAATGTCTCCTTCTGGGTCCAAAGAGCTGTGGTGATTTATCTTTTCAGTACTTTCTGAAGGGCTGGAATGTCTTGACAATGAGCATGAACTATCCTTTTTTTTTAATATCAAAAAACACATACAATGATTTCTACTTTGAAAGCTAAAAAGCATGCTTCAGTTTTTTCCTCGCTCATCCTCCTCCTCCTTCTCCTCTCTGTCTCTCTGTCTCTGTCTCTCTCTCTTTCTCTCTTTTCGAGGAAAGCCCCAGGGCAAACACTGGCGGGGCAGGGTCTGCAGGGGTGGGCGGGGGTGGGGGCAATGGGTGAGCAAAGGATCCTGGGGGGAGGAGAGGAGTTAAGGACCAGCTTGGGGCAAGAGCACGCTCGAGGCAGCAGGTGTCCAGGACCCTCGTCCCGGCTGGGTGGTGGGGCGGGAAGGGGCAGGGGAGCACGGATCTGGGCGCCATCCTTCTATATGAGCCCACGTTCCGGTGTGTTTGGCGAAGAAGCAGTGCCATCTGGTGGCCTGTGCAGGGACTGCTGGGAAGGCCCTGGGTGGGGTCACCTGGGATTTTGGGGACGAGTGAGTAAGGCAGGGTGGGAGAAACAGCGGTTTCCGCCATGACTCTTTAGTGGAAGAATCAACAGCATGGCCTTAGTGAGCACCATGCCAGGGCCGTCCCGTCGCACAGCCAGTGCCTGGATTCCGGTATGTCCAGCAACTTGGGCCTCGGGCCACCTCCCCTCCCAGCCCGACCCTCAGCTTTCCCATGGGTGACATGGGTGCCCGTGTGAGCTGGTGGGGGGGGGCCAAGGCAGGAGCTGCGGATGTGGGCTCTGTCTGGGGGTGCCCGTCCTAGCCCCTATCTGGGCGGCTCCCTCATGCTTCCCTCGTCCTCCTCAGGCTCTGCATGGGGGGGTGAGGACCCCAGCTCCCACTCTGTCCTCAGCCCTTGGGTCCCCAGGGCAAGTGAGCTGGGGTGGGGTGGGCTCACTCCTAGTCCTGGAAGGGCCTGGCGAGGGGCGGGCGGGGTGGGGGAGGGCCCGGGTGCCCCTACGTGAGGCCCATGGGCAGGGACGGCCCCCCTGCCCCCAGCTGGGCCCCCTCCCCCAGGGCCCTCTGGAAAACCACCTGCAGGGGCTGGCGCTTCCCCGGCTGCCGGCCGGCCGTGAAGTAGACGCGCGGTTTGGAGCTGCCGTGGACGCAGGCCAGCAGGGTGACCAGCGCGGGGAACACGGGCAGCAGGAAGCCCAGGAGGGGCCGCAGGCTCCAGTAGAGGACGAAGGGCAGGCCGCAGAAGAAGAGCAGGAGCGCGGAGCCCCCCACCATGCCGTAGAACCTGGGGTGCGGGCCCTGGGAGCAGCACGTCACCCAGACGAAGAGGACCAGGCCGGCCACGCAGGCCCCGCAGGCCGGGGCCAGCAGCCACGCGACGCTGACCGCGTGGGAGCGCAGGCAGGCCGGCGGGCTCGCGGCGCTGTGCAGCAGGCTGCAGACGTCGGCGGGCAGCAGCGCGGCCGGCGGGGCCAGGGGCCAGGGCCCAGACGAGGCCGCAGACGAGGCCCGAGACGTGCCGGGGCCAGCAGCGCGCAGCAGGCGCGCGCAACATCGGACAGGCAGAGCTCGGCACTGAAAGCCACCAGCAGCCAGAGCCCCACAGAGAAGCCTACGAAGGTGATGGCGAGGTAGAGGGTGTCATGGGAGCCCAGGGCAGCCTGGAGAAGGCCACCTGGCGGCGAGGAACAGGAAGCTGGCAGCGGCCAGGTGGAGCACGTGGACAAAGAAGGCGCCTTTCTGGACGTGGAAGCCAAGGTGCCGGAGCACAGGCCCGGTCCCCAGCAGCCCCCCGAGGCCAACGGCCAGCGTGAAGTAGAAACCCACGCTGTCGAAGGTTCTCCAGAGCCCGAACATCCTGGCTGGCTCGGCGGGCGGGCAGACCCTGGAAGGAGGCGACAGACACCTGCTGGCATCGCTGCGTGGGGAGGCGGGGCATCGGCCCGCGTCTGCAGGGTGTGGTCCCGGTGCAGCCAGACAGACGTGGCTCCAGCGCGGGGGCCACCTTTCCCGACCAGCGCCTAACCCTCCCGGCCTCACCGACCCCCGTAAGAGGAGGAGGCAGTCAGACTGCCTGAGGCATCGTGGAGGACAATGGCCCACCAGCCCCGGGGGCCCTGCCCTCCTCCTGCTGCGTGGTCAGACTAAAGGCACCAAAGACCACAGGGCCCTGCGTGGTGAATGGTGATGTGGCCAAGGCTGGCCATGGGCTGGACAGGTCTCTGCAGGCCAAGGGGACACGAGTGTGGACCACACATGTAGGCCCTCCTCCTTCCTCTGTCAGGGACCCCACACGGGGCCTCCCACCCCAGAGGGCCTGGACCACACTCCTGCTAAGGCCCCCGCCCCAGAGGGTCTGCTGGACAGTGTCCAGTGATGGCCCTAAGGACACTCTGTCCTGCCCCGGCCGCGGGAGAGGGGACGAGGGAGGATATTGGGGGGGGGCAGCGAACAGCTGGGAGGACGTGGGAAAGGGGAGGGAGACCCCGGGCCTCTCCTGCAGCTCTGGCCTGAGTAGGGGTTAACCCCCGGGGCTCTCACAGCAGGCGGGTCAGGGGGCGATGCTCTGAAGCCTCAGGCAGGCTGGGGACCTTGGTTTGGAGTCGCAGGAGCCCGGGTCCTCTGGGGAGAAGCTGACACAAGTGTTTGTCGCCAGCAACTTTCAAGGAACGAGAGGCCAGAGTCCTGCTCTGGTACTGGGGGTGGTGAGGGGGTGGTGGGGGGAGAGAGAACCACCACAGGGAAGTTGGGTGGAGGCAACGAGGGTCTCAGAGCAGCCCCTCCCTTTCCTGTGCCCCCCCCATCCACACTGGTCCTTGTGCTCAGCCCGGGACGTGCAGCTGAGGGGCCACTGGGACCCTGGCTTTGGGTTAGGGTGTGTGGGGTGGGGAGAGCAGTGAGAGGGAGAGAGACAGAGTCAGAGAGAGACAGAGATAAGGGGAGAAACAAAGAGAGAGCCGGAAAGACAGAGAGACACAGAGACAGAGCGAGATAGAGAAATAGAAAGACACAGAGAGAGATGATAGACAGACAGAGACAGAGAGACAGAGATAGAGAGACAGAGAGAGAGATGGAGCCTGAGATGGAGAGGAAGAAAGAAATGAAGAGAGAGAGACAGAGACAGGCAGACAGAGACAGACAGAGACAGAGAGAGCTGGAGAGACATAGAGAGACGGAGAGAGAGAGAGAGAGATGGAGAGGGAGAGGCAGAGAGAGACCAGGAGAGGAGAGACAGAGACAGGGAGAGACAAAAAAGATAGACAGAGAGAGCGAGCCCCCCGTCACACCTCTGCTGGGCTGAGCCCTGCCTGGAGCACCCTCGCCCCGTCCCCACTTACACAGGTCCCACCTCCTTTAAGGCCCTGCTCCCCCCGCAGGTCTGGAACCTTCTGCAGCCCGCTCTGAGGCTCCCTGCCTCGCGCCCCGAGCGTCCTTGTCAGCACCCTCTTCTGCCACTGTCCTTATCCCCAGTGGGGGAGTCTTTGCCCCCTGAGTTTTGCCCGGTGCCCTGCACATGGTGATGGCGGCTCGTCCTTGGGGCCCAGCGAGCCGGGTTGGCCTCTGGTGTCACGGGATGACATGTGCTGACCCTCTCTCTCTGGGCCTCAGTTTCCCAAGGTACACTGAGGGAGCTGGCCAGACCTCCTGGCAGTCCTGGCTCCTGCTGGGAGGCTGAGTATGGAGGGAAGGCCGGTGCTGGGCCTGTGCTGGGGCAGAGTGGGGGCTTTGCTCCTGGAAGGAGGAGGGGACGAATGGGGGCATGCAGGATGGTCTTCGCTCTCAGAATGGGCACTCCTGCCTCATACACTCAATCGAGGACCCGGAGCACCGGCTTTTAAATGACGCCCATCAGTCTGCTTCCTCATGCGCACGCCCAACTCCCTGTCCCACAACCTCCCTCCCCACAGAAGCCCCAAACATCCTGGGGGGGGTCTCCCCACCTGGTAGGAGCAGGTGGGGTGGGTGGAGGGGCGGGACCGAGCCTTCTCACCTACTGTCGGGGCCTCTCTCAGACCCGCAGGGGCAGCCACGCTCACTGCCCGCCCAGAGGCTCCTCCTGGGCCCTAAATCCTCTCTGTCCTCTGGGGCACAGCTGGCGGGACCCAGGGCGCTTGGCCAGTTCCCTGGAAGTGGGAGGAGTGCGCTCAGACAGAGAGGTCCTCAGTGTGGGCCGGCCCTTCCCTTCCTCCGCTGCACTTCCTGCACGTGAGTGCCCCCTCACCGGCCTGGTGTTTGTCGAGGAGGGAGCAGCAGACTGGGGACCCCCAGGTCGAGCGGGGGTGGGGCACACCTCCCCGGTGGTACTACTGAGGTCACGCCTGCTCCCCCATCCTTCGGTTTCTTGTAGAGGAGCATGTGAGCCGGGAGCCATCCTGCCAGGCCCTTTCTGGCTGCATGGCCTTGAGAGAGTGACCTAACCCCTTTGTGCCTCGGTTGCCCCCTCCTTGGACTGACCATTCAGGGACAGCTTGGCGCCTGGCTTGGGGCTGGATCCCACGATGGCTCACTGGTCGGTGCTGCTGTGGGTGGTCTGCAGAGGTTGGCCCCTCTTTTCCCAAGGACCGTCCCCCTTGCTGTCCACCTGCCAGCCTCGGACCCTGGGGTCCCAGCCGTCAACAGATTCTTTAGGGTGAGAATACTTTTCACATTTTGTTCTGCAGAGCCATGTACTCTGACGTGTTCCCAATGAGGAATTTTCCTTTCTGGGGGCTGTTCCCCGGGGACCCACAGAGCTCGTCAGCGCAAGAAATTGTGTCGTCGTAAAGATGCTGTTTGTTCTAATATTTCTCACACGGATTTGGCTTCGAGCTCATCTCCATAACACAAGTGACCGCCCGCAGAGCAAGTGATCTTCAGCACAGCCTGAGATTCCAGGCTAGGACCCCTGGCGCCCCAGCCCCCTGGCATTTCTGCACATCACCTGAAAGTGTGAACAGTTGGCCAGGGCTTCAGGCCCAGTGACCCAGGGCCCACCCACCCACCCGCTCCACCTGCAGCGTGCTGGCACCTGGGGACCTTCCTCAGCGTCTCAGATGCTCTCCCCGCTGTGCCCCGTCTCCAACTTCAGACGGTCCACCGAATCACTGCAGGCCAGACCCCACTGCCTCTTTGCCCTTCTCTCCTCTTCGCCCCTCTCTCCTCTCCCCAGCACTTGCCCGTCTCCACGTCAGCCGGGGTTTCTGCCCGCTGCTGTGAGCCGGGCCTTGTGCACACGAAGCTCTCGGCACGACTTCAGTGGAGCGTCCGCCCTCGGGGTCTTGGCAATGACGCCAGCAGCCAACACTTGCGCGATGCATGCCATGGGCTGAATGGGGGCCCCCAAAGACACGTCCGTGTCCAGTCCCTGGGACCTGTGAAGGTGGCCCCGCTGGGAAACAGGGTCTTTGCGGAAGTAAGAGAGGGTTTTGAGATGAGATCATCCTGGATTACCCGGGTGGGCCCTCAGTCCAATGGCAAATGTCCTTATAAGAGAGAGGCAGAGGAAGGCCACACAGACAGAAGAGGAGGGGACATGTGACCACAGAGGCAGAGGTTCGGGTGATGCACCCGCAAGCCCAGGAAGGCCTGGGGCCCCCAGAAGCTGGAAAATTCAGGAAGGATCCTCCTCTAGAGCCTTCAGAGGGAGCACAGCCTTGTGACATTTTGATTTCAGACTCTGGCCTCCAGAACTGGGAGACAACAACTGTCTGCTGTCTTAAGCCACCCGTCTCTGGTCCTTGGTTACGGCCGCCCCAGGACACGACCCGATGCCGGCTGGAGCCTCTCGTTACCCCGCACACCCGCGTCTGAGATGGCTGTAGTCAGCCCTGCTTGCAGATGGGGAAGCCGTGGTGCAGGGCCGCGCTCGGAGGTCATCGGGAGGTCGTGCAGACCCAGGAGGGTGAGGAGATTCAGGCCGGGCCGTCTCTGTGACATCGTCTCCCTGCCACGTCTCCCGTCCCTCCCCCAAGCCCGGAACGAGGCTCAGTTCTGAACGCCTCAGCGTGTTCTCGGACTCTCAGAGGCCCGGGTTGAAACCCGGCCCCGAGCCGTCGCTCGAAACACCGAGTGCCGTTTGTTCAGACGCGTCCTCCCTGAGCAGGCTTCCCAGCCGGGTGGTCTGAGCCGCCCACAAAGCTGGGTGGCCTTGTCCGAGCCTGACCACCCCACTGGGAGGCTCCGCTATATGAGGTGGCTGGTGTCCCGCCCTTTTGGCCTGGAAATGGGCAATTTCACCCCATTCACCCTCAGCCCAGCTTTGCGGCCTTGGGCAGATCAGCGTGCTTCTCTGTCCCTCAGTTTCCTGGTCTGCAGGCGTGGACAATGGTATTGTCACGTCCTGGGTGTATGATGGGGGCTCAGAGAGGGGCCCATGTCAGGAGGAACTGAGGAAAAGGGAACAAGAGAGACACAGGGGGTTCCCCTAGTCAACCCATTCTGTCCACATGGAATCCATGGTTTCCACGGCTGCCATCCCATCTGAGCCTCAGGGTAGAATCTGCCCGACGCTGAGACCCAGAGGGGGAACACGAGGTTGCCCTGGTCCCCCAGGGACAGAGGAGAGTGGAAACTAGAGGAGGGTCACCCCACTCCCTGGCAGCGGGGTGTCCCAGTGCCACGCCCAGGGCTCGGTGGTGGGGGCACGTCCTAACGTGGGCATTGTTATTATCAGGAATGCCAAGGCCAACAGGTGAGGGGACGATTGTCATTGAGCAGATAGAGTGCTACTCACAGGTCTCCGGGGGGGGGGGGGCACGCCATCGGGGACCACGCACGGGGATCATCGCCGGCTCAGGAGGCAGAGGGCAGGGTATGTGTGCAGGAGCCTTTCTTGTGGTTTCCGTGGGGAGGAATAGGTGAGGAGGGCAGGCAGGCTCAGGGCTGGCTACTTTGAATAATCTCAGGGGGCTCTGGGGAACAGGGGCCATCTGGGACCTTCTCCAGGCTGGTTGGGGGGCTAGTGGCCCCGGGGTGTGAGAGCTCAAGAAGGTAGGTGGTGGAGGGCAGTGGTTTACAGTGTCTGGGAACTGGCTCACCCTGGGAGTGGTAGCCCTGCACGGTCAGCAAGGCCCCAGCAGTCAGGGCATCAGAAATACAGAAAATAACAGCGTGGACAATACAGGGAGGTGCCGGGAACTGCTGGGGGCGAGCAGACGGGGTCTGAGGCCAGCTCGTTCGGCCTCCTTCCTCCCTCCTGGTTCCTAGGTTGAGGTCTTGCACGGCAAGGGGCTCCCAAGGTGCTGCCTGGCAATAGGAGGGCAGAGGATCCTGGGTTGGGATCGCCAGTGGCCAGAAAACCAGACCCCCTCAGCCAGCACCCAGCTCTGCTGCCTCCGATGCGGATCCCCGTCTGGGGGGTCTCTGTCTCCCGAAGCCTCAGTTTCCCGCAGCTGACTTGTGAGGTTTGTGTGATTTCACGTGTGTTACATACATGTTACATACATTTACTATGTCCAGCGCATAGCAAAGACTTGGCCTATGTTGGCTGTTATTACTTTTATTGTAGTTCCAATAGCTATAAAAAGAGTTTTAGAGAATTAGGCTTTTTTCTCTCAAACTGACCCTTCATTAAAACAGCCATCTCAGCCCCTCTAACCTCTGACCACAGCGGGTGGGAGCCCGGGAAGCAGGACAGGCCGAGCGGGACCCCCACAGCCCACAGAGCTGCCGGAACAAGCCCCTCTCCAGCTGCGCCCCGTCCCAGGCACCGCCCGGCGGGAGTGTGTTTCAGAGATGAAGGTGTCTGGGGTTCTGAAAGAATTGTGCAATTTCAGGAAAAAGGTAAAACTCAAGTAGACTTCGCGTTTTTGGTGGGATATTTTTGTTGTGTTTTTCCAACTTCTGAGATGATTAGACAGCTAAGGAGTGAGCATGGCCTCACACAGTGAAAACACCAGCTGACAAACAGTAATTTACAGACTGTCCTCCAAGGTGGGGTTGGGATGGGCGTGCGGCCTCTTCCTTGGTCCCCGGCCCACAGGCTGCCTCGTGCCCCTAGACACACGGGCCTGCGGCCCAAACAGCGCTCCCCACAGGTTCCGGAAGAGGGGCAGGTCCCACACCCTTCCTGGGAACGTCTGGCTGCCCAAGCAGTGACGTGCCTGTTCCTGGGAACAACGTCTTGGCCAGGAAGGGGGGCATGGGGGTCCCTGGCTCAGGTGGGCACTGGCTCTGGCCCACCTGGGGCCCGGCCTCCTTGGACCCTGAGCTGCCTCCCCTTCCGCCCTGACTTGGGAGACACACTGTGGTCTGGCTTTGCCTGAGGTCAGAGGAGGTGCAGCCACCTGAGGTCAGAGGGATACAGCCACGTGATGTCAGAGGGGTGCAGCCACGTGATGTCAGAGGGGTGCAGCCACGTGAGGTCAGAGGGGTGCAGCCACGTGATGTCAGAGGGGTGCAGCCACGTGATGTCAGAGGGGTGCAGCCACCTGAGGTCAGAGGGGTGCAGCCACGTGATGTCAGAGGGGTGCAGCCACCTGAGGTCAGAGGAGGTGCAGCCACGTGAGGTCAGAGGGGTGCGGGCACGTGAGGTCAGAGGGGTGCAGCCACGTGATGTCAGAGGGGTACAGCCACCTGAGGTCAGAGGGGTGCAGCCACGTGATGTCAGAGGGGTACAGCCACCTGAGGTCAGAGGAGGTGCAGCCACGTGAGGTCAGAGGGGTGCGGGCACGTGAGGTCAGAGGGGTGCGGGCACGTGAGGTCAGAGGGGTGAGGGCACGTGAGGTCAGAGGTATGTGGGCACGTGAGGTCAGAGGAGGTGCAGCCACGTGAGGTCAAAGGAGGTACAGCCACATGAGGGCAGAGGAGTACGGGCAGGGCAGGGCAGGAGAAGTCAAGGCTGTCCCTCCCTGGTGGAGCCTGGGAGCCCTGCTGCCAACTTGGTCTGGGGCTCCAGGTTGGAGGCCGGCCCACCCAGGTCCCAGTGTCCTCTGGAGTTAACAGCCAGTGTCAACCTCTGCTCAGGACCCAGTGCTCAGGGCCTTAGGGCAGGGGACAGTGTGAGCTCAGCCAGGAGGATGGGAGATTTGAGCTGCACTTGGGGAGGGATGCAGGTGAGTGAGGGTGGGCTTGGGCTGGGCAGGGGAGAAGGAGCAGTGCCCACTCCTCTCCAGATGGAGGAAGCTCAGAGAGATGGATCAGTTCTCCCAAGGCTGTGCTCATCCCACTTCACGAGACTGGATTCTGTGAGTGGCTTGTAGGGAAGGGACAGAGCATCTTCCTTCAAGGAAGTCATCCCGGATCAGGACGTACAGAGCTGGGATGGAAGTGGTGATGCAGGGGAAGGGACAGGATTGGTCCAGGGGAGCTGTGAGCAGCAGGGCCCTGTGGTCATAGGTGGGGGCTTTCCTGCGAGCCTGGGCCCAGGCCAGTGAGGACCCAGGGCTATCACTGCCCAGCCAGTCACTGCAGATTGGGGCCATGCGGAGGGAGGGCCGTGGGCTGGCAGGACCAGCTGCAGCCACCACTTCATCCCGCTGCTCCTCTGTTTCGTTTCCAGAGGTCGCGCGACTGCAGAAGGGAGATGGCAGAATGGGAGGCCCCCACCTGACACCCCGAGAGGCAGGACCTGAAGGCCGAGTAGTGAGTTCTCACCCCGCCTCCCTCCCCCACCTCCTGGACCGCCAGGGCCTGGTCAGTCTTATATGTCACAGAAATAGCCAAGTGTCTATGTCATTAGCCATTTGTGAATGTTTTGTTGTTTGCAGACAGTTGTTGTTTTACTCCAACGTTTTTGCAGATGTGTTTCATCTTTAAAGAGATTCATGGAAAGGACTCTGACACTTGCTCTAGAATGCAGGTTTCTGATAAACTTTCAGATTATAAAACTGAGCTGGATAAGAAATTGCAAAACTCTAACAGAGAAATGGATGGCCTCATAAAACCGCTAACAGAAGATCAAGATCAAAAATTGATTACATGGGACTGAATAAATTTATGAGGATGACTGTAATTTTTATGATTTTTTGTTTGAAATATTGCTGATTTTTTAAAATTTTGTTTTTTTAGATTTAAGAAAATCTTCTTCTCTTTTCTCTTAAGGAACTATGACTTATAGCAATTTGTAAGCAAAATTGAAGCATTTATCTTTTTTCTCCCCATCTGATCCCTCCAGAATTTGAAAAGTCTAGATGAGTGAGTATTTTTATATTCATGGCAATATAGTTGTTTGCATAAATTCTGTAAGAATCTGTTCTCCTTATAACAGGACATAGTTTGAAACACTGGTTATATTAGCAAGGCTTTGACTGGAATGTCATATTTGATAAAAATATACATAAACTTGGATATGACCATAAGCTTTAAGGAACAAGGATTGACTTTATGGAATAAGCCACTTGGAAATATTGGCCTGGAACCTTGCTTACAGGGTTCCCAGAAAGCTTACCAGGTAAGTAAAGATGATCACTTCCCTGGCAGGTCCAAGAACCTCTGGATATTTTTAGGACCTTGAAAAGAGAGGAATTCACCCAAATCTGTAGGTATTGCAGGCAGAGTCTGATGACAAGTCCTTGGGTTGGTTTTCCTGGCCTCAAGAGGTCTTTAAAGTTCAATCTGAGATTCCTTATGAAAAGTTCCAGCAAAGCAGATTTAGAAGAGCCTATATGACCAACTGCTGTTCTTGCTGTACTTATGTAATGACTGGGCCAAATTTATTGAAACTAGACTTATTTTGCAAACCTATGAGTCTTATTTTGGCTATCTTTGGTAAAAATGAGGGCCATTTTAGAGAGAAAAATTATGTTTCAATAGAAACTGTAATACACATATATGGATGTTGGATTCTGGTTCTGTTAATTGTCTTTGAGGTTTTTGTTTTCTATCTGCAAACTGAGCTGGACAGCTTGATGCAAACTTAAGAAAGAACACCATGAGAGCCCATGTTTAGACAATCTTCATGCCTGTTGCTGTATAAGCCACTCAAAAAGTTTACCCGAGTACCTGATGACATCATCAGAGATATTTCAAACTGCAAGGGATACTTCAACCCTGACATCTAGAAATCTTCTTGACTGGCTGTCCCCTGGGCTCAGGAATTGGTTTGTAATTTGCTCCAACCATTAACCTTGTTTTCTTTCTGTTTTTCTGGAAATGCTTCTTGTTAAATAACTGGTTACTTGTTTACACAATATAGGCCTAACTTTGGGAGACCCTTCCTATGTTCTAGAGGTGATCCAAAAGGCCCAGAGAGAACTTGAGTGAAGGAACTAGACACTGTCAGACGTTCCTCTGCACCATCTTTGTTGTGGAGACTGGGCCCTATTAAAATCCTGGAAACACAAGCACCCAGAAGATCAACTTCATCCCCGCTGGATGGGGCCATACAAGAAATGCCACAGGGAATGGGAACCATGCCGTAGAAGAACATCACAACCAGGATCACCCAAACTGTGGCTGGCTTCATACTCTAGATGCTGACTTTTCCGAATGGACAAGTGAACCCCTGATAGGTCTCAAGTTGCTATTCAAAAGATGGTGTTCCATAGATAAGTAATGAATAACTCCAAGGTTCTTCCCTTACTTCTTAGACTATTAGATAGCAGGCTACTTGGCTACATCAGATTTCACCTGAGGTTCTAAGCACTAACCTTGATGATTTATAGGCCTCTTCTCCTGGATTCCCCAAGGATGGAGGTCCATTACGGAGAGAATGCTAAAATTTGGGCTATCTATTTTGCTAATATGTGTGGTCATCTATGTAATTATAAAATGTGGACTTAAATGTTGTTCCAAAGCCATTGATCAGAGTACTGAAATATTAGTCATGCAAAGCATATCTCACTCTCCCCACCTGGTACCCAAGAATATTTAAAAACAAAGGTAGGACAATTTTATTCCTCTGACCTTGAACTTCACCCTTTCACAGCACCAAACAGCTGGAGCAGTCTTTGCTCCCACTCCCCAAGATTGAGGAATGACCATAGGATGGTGGGGATTGAAACTGAGGATGAAGGAGCTAAAATTTCCCTGGATTAGGGTGAAACCATGCCTCATACCCACAAGGTTAACATGGGAAATGAACTAACCAAAGTTTCTGAGCTTGCCTTGCAGAGCAGCAGGAGGCCACTGGTAAGAGAGGAACTTGCTGACAGCCCCCACGTGACTAAGCATCTCGCAGGAGCACTGAGAAGCCACAATGACCAACTATAAACTTTAGCCACATGCTCCCCCTCCCCTACCTAAAACCCCAAATAAAAACCCTTGCTTGTAGCTTTTCAAGGAGTTTGGGATTACAGCATTAGCTGCCCATTCTCCTTGCTCAGTGCTTTACAATAAAATTCCTACTTTCTTCCACTACACCCAGTGTCAGAGATTGTGTTGCTGTGTGATGGGTGAGCAAACTCATTTCAGGTTTGATAACACTATCTGAACTACTGTCCTTGTCCCCAACAGCCCACAGGGGTCAGGGTTGACAAGGGCCCATGGGGTGCTCTGGGGACAGAGGGGATGGGGTCCCAGGGTCACCACTCCAGCCTGGCTCAGCACAGCTCTCTCCAGGGACCTCTATCTCCCCCTGGAGCTGCGTCAGCCCACATCCCAGCCCTGGCCCAAAATCTAGCTGTGGTGGAATGGGACAGGCCTGACTGGTGAGCAATAACCATCACTGGTTTCCTTCCTTCATAGTCCTTAATCACTTATCACTTTATTTCCAGGTCAATCACTCAAGGTAGCTTCTTATTGGCAACATTAGCAGTAGATTTTGAACACTTAAGGGCTACGATGAACAAAACAACACCAAGTTAATTCAAGCACAAGAGAAAATGATGCAGTCAAGAGACGCAGTAAACACAAGATGCACGAGGCTGCTGCCAGCGTAACAGCATATTGTTTTACGGCAAATTTTTTTTTTGTGAGGAAGATCGGCCCTGAGCTAACATCTGCCAATCCTCCTCTTTTTTTTTTTTTTTTTTTTGCTGAGGAAGACTGGCCCTGGGCTGACATCCATGCCCATCTTCCTCCACTTTATATGGGACGCCACCACAGCATGGTTTGACAAGCAGTATGTCACTGCGTGCCTGGGATCCGAACTGGTGGACCCTGGGCCGCCGCAGCAGAGTGCGCACACTTAATCACTTGTGCCACCAGGCTGGCCACCTGTAAACTTTTTTAATAAGTGTAAAGCGTACACTCTAAAACTACCATAAAAAGTCTAGTATAGTAAATACATATACCATTAAAATAGTCGTTTATTATCATTACCAAGTACTAGGTACTGTGCGTGATTGTATGTGCTCCACTTTTATACAACTGCCAGCACAGGAGGTTTCTCACACCAGCTTCACCACAAACACACGAGTAATGCACTGCGTACAACATCACAATGGCTACCGTGTCACCAGGTGATAGGAACTTTTCAGCTCCGTTATAATCCTATGAGATCCCTGTTGTGTGTGCAGTCCATCAGTGACCATACAACTTGATGCAGCACATGACTGTGTCTGTGAACTGTCAGTGGTTGAGTTCTTCCAGGTTGAGGTACCTGGTTCAATGGCTGCCACCCACTGATGGCGTGACTTACTCCTCTAATACGAGAGGAACACAAAAGGGAGCAAAGTGTCTCTTCAGTGGGCACCCTTCCACATGGGAATAAGAAAAAGAGGAAATAAGCATACCTAATTTTCTTTATGGAACATTTGCTTGGGTCTGGGCGTCTTCAGTAAGCTGGAGGGTTAGAAGAAAAGCTTCTAAGAGGAAGAGGACAGTGTCCTGCAGTCTCATGGGGTGTGGAAAACAATGACCAGCTGGGGAGGGAGTGGGCTCCAAGCAGACAGCTGGTCGACCCCACCAAGAAAATGTGCCAGAAATGGAAGCTCCATGGCAGGAGACTAGAAGTCAGGAGTTAAAACTTTGAAGGGCAAAGCTAGATGTTCCACTTCCTTAGGATCCTGCCAGCCTCTCAATCAAATCCTGGGAGGTTTACACCCAAAGAACAGAGGCAAGTCAGAGATTCAGGAGTTTTTCTAAAATGGCAACCCAGCCTTGACCCAGCCCAATCTCTGATTGAATTGAGAGGATGAACCCTTACTTATCTGCCCAACAGAAATCTTAATAATCTCCGGTAGAAAAGGATATCACCCAAAGAATCTATAGTAATTTTAATGCATTCTGTCCACTTTTTAATAAAAAAATTACTATACATGTGAAGAAGCAATAAAACATATTTCTTACTGATTATGAGATGATAAAGAGAAACAAAACAGAAAATAGAAGCAGACCCACAGATGATCCAGAAATTGGAGTTATGAGGCAATAACTTTGTGGTTAATATATTAAAGAAGACAGAGGGAAAATGCACAATATAGAGGAAAAGATGGAGACTTGTGCTCTTTACTAAATAAGAATCTAAAAATATCATTGCATACTATGGAACCAAAAAAGACAACGTATAAATTAAGAACTCACTGAATGGGTTTGACAGGAGGTTAGAACACGAGAACATGATACTTGAGCTGGAAGACAAATCCAGAAAAAGCATCCATACCATCAGGCCATGTTTTCCACTCCATGGAATCCACATCTTTGTCCTCCTGGAAGCCAAGAAGTCCTTAGCCCACACCATGTCAATAGTACTTCTACCCGAGAATCCTCGGATGTCAAGCCATTTATCACCCCCACCCAGACGTCACTTACTCCCATTCCACGGGCTGCTTGTATTGACTCTTCACCTCTGGGTAACAATGTGTCTTACCTTTCTCAGAAACTATTTGAAGGCAAGCTCAACATAACGGCCATAGAATATTAACAAACTAGAGTCTGTTTCCAAAAACACTTTTGGTAAGGGTTCGGAGCAACCAGGAAGAAAATCCAGGTTGTATTGCTGAGACACTGCAGCTAGAACGCCCCTCATCCTTCAGGGACATTTGATCTCTTTCCAGAAGAAGCAAAGAGGTCTCACTCCCAGCAGAATGCTGTGTGCTCTCTCACCCACGCTGGTGTCCTCTTTGGAGCTTGGTGCATGCCCTCTGGAGGCTGCCCCATCCACATCCTAAGTCAGTTTGTAACAAATTCCTTATGCTTTCTCAGCTCAAGTCTCCATTCCCCTTGACTATCTCTCAATACAATGTCTCAATACTCAGGAGTCAAACCAACTTGACCTCCAACAAGTGTTCCAGCAAACAAGAGAGATGAATGTCTGTGGACTGGAACATGTTCCAGGTCATATACTTCTCCACACGGGTGTTTATCCAGATGTAGTTCTCCAAGATGAAGTTAAATGCAATTTAATACCAAGGCTCATTAAAATCAACACTCAACAAGTACATTTTCAATAATATCAGCAGGAACATGGACTAATGGATCTCATACACTATTCATGAGACCGGAGGGGCCTGGAGAAAAGAAAGTGCCTGTCTCAGTTCTAAGAACATCAGTATTCAAGTAGATGAGATTATATGGAAAAAATATTGAGTCTCTTGGGAAAATCCTTTCTTCAGCACTTACTCCGAAGATTTGTCTTAGCTGAAATTGAACCATGTGATAAAGGGATGGAGTGACACCTAAGGGAGTCTCTCTGATCCCATCTTGGGTCTCGTGCTCCCATAGGTAATGAGAATTAGCACCCAGCAGGCCTAGGGAGCAACAAGGCATGAGGCACGGAGCAGCTAAAGGCGGAGAACATCTTTTCCCAGAGAGGACCTCTAGCCTCCGACACATGTGAAACAATCTCCTCTCATGGGGCTTGACGTTAGGAAAAGAGAAGTGACAATGTTTGCCACTTACATCCTTTGTTGTTTTCTCTTGGTTTTCATCCTGGACACTCCGAGTTTCTTGTTTATAGTAGAGGAGGAATAAAATCCCAAACTGCTCCCTCCCAGAACTGAGGCTTTCACTGGACAAAAACAAAAACAAATCAAAAACTCCAAGAGATTCAGTGAAAGTTGACTCTCTGTCCAGCACACTGGAGGTATTTCTTTTTTTTTTTTTTTTTTTTTTTTTTTAATTTATTTATTTTTCCCCTAAAGCCCCAAGCGATAGTTGTAAGTCATAGTTGCACATTCTTCTAGTTGTTGTATGTGGGACGCGGCCTCAGCATGGCCGGAGAAGCAGTGCGTCTGTGTGCGCCCGGGATCCGAACCCGGGCAGCCTGCATCGCAGCGCACGCACTTAACCGCTAAGCCACGGGGCCGGCCCTGGAGGTATTTCTAATACGCAATTTCACACAGAGATTTCCGGCACAAATTTAATCTCTATTGGTTTTCAGAATAAGGAAATTAACGCCCATGGGGGCATGGACTGATACCAGTCTCCAACGCAGAAGGACCAACTCAGTTACACAAAGACGTCCTCAGATCCTACGATAATTTAAGGGAGTCAGTCCTTCTTTTCCACTTTCACCCCAAATGCAGCTAGCCTTTTGTTCTTTCCCTTGAAAACTAAATATTCATGGAGATAATCCTCTTCTCCACCATTATTATTCTAAATCTTTGGTTCTCTTGGTGTAAACATTCAGGAACAGGATACTAAAGTAGCTTGTAGCCTCTCTAAAGTCATGAGCATGAATGTTTCAGGATATTGAAGAACATGATACAGGAAAATTGGGAAATGTAGAAAAACAATACCCTATACTTTAGGCTTTGGGGGGGTTTCCTAGAAAAGATTCTTATGCCAGGACCTCCGTATAATGAACTGAAGTGGTAGGTGCAACATTCTGCACGCATTCTCTCCCATCCCAGGCCGTGCACGAGACGATGCCATCAAAGTAAACAGCACACTCGCTGTTTCTTTCTTCTTTAGAGGCCTTTCATCATGACATTGCCAATATCTCCTTAAACATAATGTCCTGTTTCCACAAGGTATTCGAGTTTCCTTTGGGTTTTATGCTGGCTTAGAGTTGACACATCTCTGAGGTAGGTCAGCAGAATTACAGGCTTTTATTTCCGAGTTGTTCAACAGCTTTTGGTGGACCCTGTGGACCATCACATTTTGCTCCTCAACTAACTACCAATGTCTGGGACACCGAGTCTTGTACAGATTTTTTTCTAATAAGATTTCCTGTTTAATAACTAGTTAAAATAGGAGGAAGAGGGAGGAACTGGAGTAAGGAGAGCATATTGATGTATTTTGCAGGAAGACAAGTCTAAAGATCGATCATGTGCCATATTTTGTATCAGATCTTCATGATACATCCTTTTGATGATTATCATGATAATACAGTAAATGGTCTATAAAAGGGATTTTCTGAATTTTGTACAATTATATTGGCTCACGGGGATGCCTATGTTCAGCTTTAGTAGATAACGCACAACTGTTCTCCAAAGCGGTGGTGCCGACTTCTCTCTCCCTCACCGGCAGCCGTGTGGGGAGGTCCAGCCGCTCCACGTTCTCGGCATCACGTGCTCTGTCCGGATCCTCCACTGAACCAGCCCTGCCAGCGCACGGGCATCACGTTAAGGTTTCGATTTGCATCACGCTGATGACGCTGGGAGTTCAGTCCCTGTTGTCTGCTTACTGGCCTTTCGCATTTTCCTCTGGTGTCACGTCCAGTCAGGTTTCTCCTCTTTCTGGTTGGCCGTCTGCTGTTCTTATTGATGGTCAGCACTCTTTACATATGCTGCACTCTGCCCTTTAGTGGGTGTTGTGTGTGAACATCGTCTGCTCTGTGGGTCACTTTCCTTTCCCTTCATGAACCCGTGATGAAGACAAGTTTGCAATTTTCATTACAAGAGTCTACTTTATTCAACACAACTAGCCCATGACTGCCTGCATAGGGGAATGCTCTTGGTGAAGGATTGTTGATTCAGCCTCAGGCCTCAGGGCCGGAGGCGGGCATTGCAATTCTCCCACCACAGGCCCTCGCCCCTCCCTGGGGATTGCACTGCATCCTCCGCCTTCCTTCTCTCTCCTCCCAGTCAGGAAGACGTTCTCAACCGGAGGATCTTGGGAATATAATCAGATCAGGGCCTGACTTGCTTTAAACCCCATCACCACGTTATGTCATTCCTAGAACAAACCTCCCAAACTGTAGAGTTCTGTCCTGGTCAGAACAGACCTGCCCTCTGCGCTGACCCCTTGTGGTCAACTCTCTCTCCTTTAGTCACAGCCTCGTCCTTAAGACACACTGGCCACCTCAGATAGGAATTCTTCTCACACCAGGTGATGTTCAATGGCTGATCCTGCGTCTGCAGCCCAGGCTGGCACTGCTGGTCCTGGAACCACACTTTGAGCACCGCTGCTCTGGACTCGTCCCCAGGGTCAGGTCTCAGCCCCAGAGGGGAAGGAAAGTCCCCTTCACGGGAGCAAGTCCCTGATTCACCAAACACCCCGCAGGAGCTGGCTGTGTGGGCGAGACAGACGCACGTCTGAGAGGAGAGCATCCGAGGTGCTGGACCAGGAGGGAGGCCTGTGTGGCTGGAGAATGGGGAACATCCATATGGCGAAGTGCCGAGGAAAGGGTCTGAAGGCTCGGAGGGTGGGCATGTTAGAAATGGCGTGTTAGGAAACCAGAGAGGCCACCAGCTGCCTCTGCTCCCCGGAAGAGGACAGAGGGGACTCCCTTCATTAACACAGCCAAGCATGCACTGGGGGCCCCACGGGCATTGAGTGAGTCCTCTTTGGGGCTCCCTCGGTGGGCCCCAGTGTCCAGGGGTAGATTCTGCCGTGGAACCGGGATCCTGGTGTAAATGGGCATGACAGAATTCCAGAACAGCGTGTGAAGGAGTGTAGGAGACAAGGCGCATGCAATGGCTGACATTAACAAGGCCAGGGCAGCAGACGCCCACTCCCTTGTGTCTGCAGCCCTGGGGGATTGCAAACCGTCCCACCAGCCCCGTCTGCCTTCAAAAGTTGTTAACATTTCAGGGCTGTCTCCTCCCCACTTCTGCCACTGCCCCGCTTTGCCAGAGATCACACAGCTTGTCTTGGGGCGGGTCCACTGGTGCGCTGTCATCTCCGCTGAGCTACAGAAGCTGGGATTTTATAGATGACCCAGCTCTGTTTTAGTGCTCGGGTGGGAGTGACACGTTCTGTGTCTTTCTGCATCCTCAGTGAAAACAGCACTGTGTATTTGTACATGGGTGCATGTATATAAATTAATACACATATACATTTAAATCTCTCGGAAACCTTTGGCTATCTAAGATAAAAATAATAACCATGCACTGTGGGGGTTTTAGTGAATGTAGAAATAAAATACATGACAAGTAGATAACGGGTGGTGGTGGGCACCTGGCGGGGTCGGAAGGCTCCTGCACTGAACTTGCAGGGGCAGACTGTCCCCGGCGACAGACCGGACCAGGGGAGACGCACACGGCGCTGCTCTGCGCAGGCGCGGAGGGCGGGGTCCAGTGCCCACCAGCATCCTGGGCCCGAGCGTGGCATCTCCCAGAGCGTCCTCAGGTGTTAGTGGGGGCGGTTTGCCAGTTAGATTTTCAGGAAAGGTTTCCTGAGAGTGAGGAATCTGGGCTAATAAGTGAGGTAATGGAGAGGCCATCAAGAGTCTTTAATTCACAAGAAACCCAATATTAGATGACTCGAGATGACGGAAGATGCTATTAGGGTGGAGACTGCTGTGCTGTTCCAGAACTCAGAAATTTGAAGGAAATATAGAGACACTTTGCCAATTTCTAGATTTCTTTGGCAGATTTAAGGAAACAAATGAGGAAAATGAGTAATAGTATAGCATAAGTTAAGAAAATATATTCTATGGTAGGCTAAAAATTGGAGAGAATTGAATCAGTTCTATGATGTACAGGTTTGAAATTCCTTCAAGAATGTGGGGAAAAAGAAAAATTCATCATAATATAGATATTAAACATCATAGATAATAGGTACAGAGCATTAAAGTTGGGCATAAAATGTAGATATTTGATATTAATGAAGATATAAAGGTAAAAACGATCTCTCTGTCTCTTGTCTCTATCTCTGTGTCTGTCTCTCTGCCTCTGTCTCTCTCTGTATACAAACACACACACCCCATTTTCCTTTGGAACAATGAAATATTTGCATTATTATATTTAAAAATTAAAATAATAGAAACATCTAAAAATTAAAGTAAATAAAACAACGAATCTGAGAGTGCATCACTTGGTGACATAAACATAGAGAGAGAAACTATTTCAAGTGATTTCAAATACAATAGCTTAAACTTCATTCCTTACTAGGGTATAAGGGTGGATAGAAAGAACCACAAAACTACTAAACTCCTTCATCAATCATTTTTGGTGTGACAGGCGTGTGTTGTGCTGACACGTTGTGAGTGTGAAGCAGAATAAAATCAGCATCTAGGGGATATTCTCCTTCTGTCGTCCACAGTGTTGAGATCTGGTGTTCTTAGTGTCAGAGTTGGGAGATGGGAATGAAACACGCCCATCATAACGTAGATGAAGACAGACTCTGTCATCAATTTTGATTTGTAGCCAAGATGGGGCAGTGGGTGTCGGACTAACTATAAATAATTATGAATTGGACAATATTTATGAAACAACCATTTTCAGGCATTTTCACCAGACTTCAAAGGCCTGTGCTTCTCTACAGAAGAAAAATGCAGAATGAGCTTTGCAGCCACAGTGGCTTCTGCCTATGAGGCTGGAAGACACGGGAATGTTGAGAAGCCAGAGCTGTGAGATCTCGGTCGTTATAAACCATCAGACCTCCAGCTGTGACGTCACACAGACCTCGCGTCATCCAAACAGGCTGCCGTAGCAGAAGGTGCCCTAGACCTGTCCCCAGAGCCTGGGACGCCTTCACAGAGTGAACCTGACCTCCTGCCAGAACAGGACACACACCCTCTACCTCTGGTCTTCCAACTGTGTGCACATCGCACCTTTGGAGATTATCCCACAGTTCTGGAATATTCTGGCTTTTTCCTTTCTGAATATTTTTCTGACTATTCTGTTCATTCCCTTTTCTCTTTGCATTTCAGTGCGGGAAGTTTCTAGTGATCTGTCCTCCCGCTCACTGACTCTTTACCTGCTCTCCCCCGTCCACTGACGAGCCGTGCAGGCATTCCTCATTTCTGTCACAGTGCTTTTAATCTCCAGCGTTTCCTTTTGATTCTTTCTTAGAGTTTCCATCTCTCTGCTTACATTTCACACCTGTTCTTCTCAGGTGTTTCTTGGTATAATTTTCTTTTAGCGTCCTTAGCATATTAGTAATAGTTATTTTAATTCCAGTCTGATAATTCCAAAACCTGAGCATATGTGAGTCAGGTTCTGATGCTCACGTTGTCTCTAGAGACGGTTTCTCCTGCCTTTGAGTACGTCTTGTAATTTTTTGTTCACAGCAGTCATCTGTGGGATAACTGGAACTGAGAGGAATGGAACATCAGAGAGAGATTTGATGCTCTTCTGGCTGTGAGTCTGGCTATGTCTAGTGTTTGCTGCAGCTGTAGGTGCCAGAGGCTTCACATTTCTCCGTGCCCTTGCTGTCGTCTCTCCTGTTGGCTCTGGGCTTCCCCGTGTACTGCTCCTCGGGAGAGTCTGCACGTCACGGCTCTGCCGGCTACACTGCACTGTTTTCATACTGGAGCCCTTGTGTGTGGTGGCGCTGCCTGCAGGGGGACGCTGTCTGTAACGCTGAGTGAATTTCAGTCACTAGTGGGCCTGTGCCCCTGGGCTGTGACCTTCTCAGTGTTTCTTAGCTTCCCCCTCAGGTGAGACAGGAGGGCTGGAGGGGCTGCTGTGGGAGAAACGCCCTTCCCCAGGTGGATGAGGCTCTGGCAAAGTCTTCCCCCTGAGAGGGGGCCTGGGTTAAGGGGAAGGCCCTGGGGGTATTCCACAGGGATTACTCTTCCCTGTCCCCTTTCAGAGCCACATGGGGGTCTTCCCTGATCCTCACGGTGAGAGCCTGGCGGGGATGCTGGAGGTGAAGCCCGTGGAAGTGTGGGGGCCCCAGCCTGTGTCTCCCAGGACTTTCTTACGCTCAGCTGGTCCACACTCAGCCTGCAGAGAGCCGTCCGCGTCAGCACTCGAGCGCTCCTGTCAGTTTACGGCTGCGGCAGCTTCTTGTCCAGGGAGAGATCAGGGTAAGTGACTCTGGGTCTCCCTGTCTCTCCAGATTTTGGCGTGACAGTTTGCTCTGTGATTTCAGTTTTCTGATGGGTCCAAGAAAAGGCCTTGATTTTCAGTTTGTCTGGCTTTTTCTTCTTGTAAAGACAAGAGGGACAACCTCCAAACTCTTTACACGTAGGAACTGAAGCTGGAAATCAATACAGCACCTTTTAAAGGAATGAAATAAAATGCAGATAATATCACATCAATTATATTCAGAATAAAATTAAAAAGTTACTGGACATAGAAAGAGCAGACAACTCTGTGCAACAACCAAGAAGAAAAAAGTCCAATAGAAAGAGAACATGAGATGACACAGGTATTGATTATCAGAAAAGGGCCATAAAACAGCTACTGAAAATATGTTCAATGTCTTAAAGAGAAGGTTGCATAAAGAGTGAACACAGAAAATCTCAGCAGAAAAGTGGTAATCATAAAATTCAATGAAAAATTCAATGAAAGTTTAAATGTGGTAACCGGGTCTCCCCACAAATGACCTCCCATTACACACTATGCGTATGTCTCTGGCTGATGGAGGTTAGCAGGGTTTTCAGGAGCTTAGAGAACATTCTAGGACTTTTAGTCAGGAGGCAGTAGCTCTCAGCAGGCAAGGCTCCTGTTTCAACACTGGAAAAAGCCAAATAATCAGGTATCCCACTGACAAATCCCCAGAGGAAGAGGAAAGACAGAGAACTCGGTGAACTAAATTCAAGACAGAGGAGAACTCTTCTGAGGGGACCTTCAGATGACAGCTTGATTCCTCTGGGGACATCTGTAGATTCTGGATGAGAAATAAAGACCAGGCTGGATTTAGGACGAGAACTCTGCTGAGAGGAGGAAACACCAGTGCAGCTTTGAGCAGCCACCGGGAGCTGAAGTGACAAGTCGGGCACGTGGGGCGGTGAGCACAGAGCCAGATCCCCTCGAGGAGCAGCTGCTGAGTCCTGGGGCTGCTGAGTCCCCACAGAGGCAGGGAAAGGAGAACAAGGGCTCCTGACAGGGGGTGTGACAGACTCTGCCGTCTCACTGACCTTAGGACAGAAGAGCAGGCTGGGGAGGGATCAGGCACACCGCAGCCGGACCCCATCCAGATTTTGCCAGAATGCGGAGCTGTGTGGGGTGAGAGGACACAAATCTGTGCCGGGAACCCTGAGGGGAAACGCCAGGACCCCAGGACTGAGGACTGAGGGCATGCCTGCCAGCCTCTGGCACAAACCCGGGGAGGGCCGCTCCCGAAGAGTGGGGGCGGACCGAGGGAGAAGGGGTCTTCCTCAAACTGCCCCCAGCCCGACCCAGCTCAACCACTCGTCTCCGCACACGGCCTGCTGGTGCCAGTCTGGACCACAGGTTGACATTAGGTCAGTCACTGCGTGAAGCCAAGCTCTCCGTAGTGTCAGCCTGTACGGGGTCTCTTTCTGGAACACTCTGGGATAAGGGCTCTGAGCCACCAGGAAGAAGATCCAGGCTGTGATGCTGAGACACTGGCTCTAGAACATCCCTCATGCCTCAGGGATCTGATCTCTTCCAGGAATAAGCGAAGAGGCCTCCCTTCCAGCCCCACGCTCGCGGGGCCTCTCTGGTAACTGGAGCCCGGGGCGCGCATCCAGACGCCACCTCTCAGCCGCATCCTGACTCCGCTGTGTCACTCAACTCCCTCCAGGAGTTGAGGGGCGCTCCAGGCTCAGGTCGCTGCCCCTCCTGCTTCCGTTCTTAACACGCAGCCTCTACCCCCGCGAGCCAGGCTGGCCAGGTCGCCAACACCTGTGCTCCGGCCCAGGCCACACACCACCAGGACGCAGCTTTCACAGAGGTGATTAGAAAGAACAGGTGTCAAACTGGGCCAATTTAAAGAAAGTGACTTCATGCTGAGGGCCAGCAGAACAATAGGAAATAGCACCTTTCACCAAATATCACTACCATATGGACTAATGGGGTTCATGCAACATGAATGAACCCCGAGTGGACAGATAATAAAGAAGCAGCCTCTCTGAGTCTTAAGTACATCAGCAGTGCGCTCCCCTGCGTGCATTTTATGGCAGAAAATACTCTGAGTGTCTTCATGTCACCTCTCGGGAAGCGCCCTTCTTCAGCACTTCACCCCAATAGGAGTGTTCACTGAGGGCGAGCCGTGTGATAAAAGGGATGGAATGCCTCTGCCCGGTGCTCCTGGGACCCTTCTGGAACTTTGCTCTCAGGACAGTCGTCAGGAGTTAGCCCAGCCAGCCCGGGTGGCAATATGGTTTGAAGCGTCACAGCATGAAGAGCCTGGACCATCTTTTCCAGGGATTTCTGGAGGCTCCAAGAGGCCGGCACAGTCTGTCCAGGAGGCGGGAAGGTGGGCAGGTAAGGACTCAGGTTTTGTTCTCTCTGTGCCTTGCTCTTCTCCTGTTCATGCTGGGCGTCTCCTTACTAACTGTAGAGAGGGGACTCACTTCCCAGGGGCTCCCTCGCCTGAACCAACACCTTCCCTTCTCAGGATCGCCAAGACTTAGTGGAAGATAAACCTCCCAGGTGGAGGGCTGTACACAGAACAAGGCAGGCCCTGAAAACCAAACCATGTCCAGTTCTCCAAGGTTATCTGCTAATAGATCATTCCATACAGGTGCTCCTGAAATAGAGCTTGAGTCCTCACTGATTTGCAGAATAAAGGACTCAAGGCTCAGACAGGTGTGCCAAACCCAACTCGCAGATCTGGAGGATGCCTTTGGTTGTTCTTATGTCTCCCCCAGACCTACATTAATTTAAGTGTCTGATGCTTCCTTGCTTTTCACCCTCAAATGTGACTGGTTCCCTACACTCTCCCTCGGGAAAATGATCGCTGAGTAGACGAGGTTATTCATCACCATTGTTACTTGTCGTCCACAAATTCCACTGTTTGATTCTCATCATATATGCATTCATAATTTCTGTTTCAGTCTTTTTATAACAGCAAAAATGAAACAATGTAAATATCCATTAATAAGAGAATGCCTCATATTTTCTGACAAGTCATTCCAACAGTGTATTTTACACCCATAAAATGAATATATTTGTATAAATCAGGTAGCAGTGTGGATAAAGGCTTGTAACTATATCGAGAATGATAATTAATAAATATGTGATTAGAACTGTATCATCAATGGTTTCTTAAAAATAAAATGATCACAATAACATGGATTGATTATGAGCCATTTAGTAACATGGAGACAAAAATTGATTAATGCAACATTATTTCTTCTTTCAAAAGTATCTGTGCATTTGGAAAAGACTACGAAAAAATCAGGAAAACTGGGAACAGAGAGTGAGAAATAGAAATAAATCTCAGTCTTTTCACTTTATCTCTGTCTCAGGCCCTGAACCACGGATTCAGTCAGTACGTATTTTTAATAAATGGATAACATTTTCTGATCTGACCGTTAGGAAACAGCAGGATTTTCACTCGCCAGCGCTGATGCGGGTGGAAGGAAATACAGCCTCAGACGTCGGGACGCAGGCGATGGGCATCGCCACTTCCCCCATAGCAGGCCCCCCAGCCCTCCCTCAAGACTGCGCCTGGATTTCCCTCCTTCGTCCTGTCCTTCCAGTTTATTCACTTGGTTTACCGTCCGCATCGTCCTCTAGAACGTGTGGTATGTGACGGTGCCAGACGTGTGGCCTTGTCTTCTGTGCTCGTTTCACACAATTCCTGTCACGTACAATGTCCTCATTACACATTCCTTGAAAGAACGAGTGAAGGGAGGACGTATCTAGACACATACTCCCGTCTTCCCACAGGTCTTGTGTGGTCACGTTCTTTTCTTCGCAGGGAGTCCCTGCTCTGCAGACGTCCCCAGAGCTCAGCCTCGACCACGACCACAATGAGCGATTCTTCCACATCAGCTTCCGAGTTCGAACCCAGCCTCAACTTCAGTGGCGATCCTGAGACAACCCGGGCACGGATGATGGTCTGTGTTCATCTCCTCTCTCAGTCTCATCTCCCTCTGGGGGCTGGTGGGGAGTGGTCTGGCTCTTGGCCTCCTCGTGTTCTCTGTCAAGTGGGACCACTTCTCTGTCTTCATTTTCCATTTGTCATTGGCGGACTTGAGCTCCCTTTCCCGTCAGACAGTGTCGCTCATGCATGTGGTATTATTTATTTTTCGCGACATTCGGTTTGATGTCCAGTAGCCAGTAATGTTCACATACACGTCCTACACAGGGGGCCTCTGTCTCCGGGGTGCCGTCAGCATGGGACGCTGCCTGGCTGTCCTCTTCCCCACCCGGTACAGATGTCACGAGCCCAAGCACACGGCCACCGTCGTGCGCATCCTGATCTGGGTTTTGCCCGTTGTAACAAGCGCAGTGGGGTTCCTCAACTGTCATGGTTCCTATGAGTTCATGTCTTGCAGTTTGTAGAGAAAGATCTTTGGTGTGTTTATCTGTGTTCTCCTTTCCGTAACGATAATGTGCATGCTGATTATGCTGTTCAAGGTCAGGCACGGATCCCGGCTTCGTCCGCCCCTCAGGCTGCACGTCATCCTCCTGCTCACGGCCCCGTCCCTTTTAAGCCTGTGCCCTGCTCTTACCGAAATCTTCTAGGGTCCCTATTATACCCAAATCCGTTCCACTAACCCTGTGATCCTGGGCTCCTGTGTGAACAGTACCGCCAACCCTCTCATTATTACTTTGTAGGGACAATCGGGAGGCAAAGTCGTCGGGAACGGCTGAGGGAGATTTTCCAGAGGATTCTGGGGGATGATGCGGATCTGAGAGGAGTCACATCGAGTGCAGCAGGTCGTAGTTCAATTTGAGTAACTAGAGGGGACATAGTCAGGGCGCCTTTGAAATTACAGGACTCTACCCCACGTGAGTTTCTGATCGACTCGGCCCCAATCCCGTATCACTTCCTCCTCCTCTTCTCTCACAGCCAGCAAACCCCCGGCACTCGCCACCCGTCTGCCCTGGGATGTCAGCAGCTCGTGGGTAGGGGGGGAGCCCGTCTCATTCGGGGTGGTCCTGCTCTCTCTGCTTCATCCCTTGGGTGTTTTCTTCTTTACACCATGCGAGCTAAGTCTTACCAAACTCGTGGTTGGTCCGCGGGGTCCAGAGTCCTGGGGGTGGGAAGGGCGCGGGAGAAGCAGCAGCTGTTTGAATCCTGCTTTGGTAAAACTGTTCCTACAAACTTGCATGAGCCACAGCGCCATTCTGAGGCTCAGCATTCTAAACCAAGAACTTTTACAGAGGTTCCCGTCTCCCTTTTTTGGAGTAAAATATGGGACGACGTGTGGGAGGGAAGAGGATCATCGCTTTAAATGAAGAAGTACTGAACGCTGGGGTCAGAACGCCTTTCCCTCTCCCAGTTCATCTCCTACTGCTTTGAGCGACCTGCTGTCTGCCTCCTGTCTTATGTGTGTTATTCACCACCAGTTCAAGTACCCACTTTGAGTTCACCGACATGTTTACTTATTATCAATGTAATAAGAAACCCGACTGTATGGCGCGAAAATGACTTCTGAGATTCCAGGGTTGGATTGATGTTCAGGAACACCATGACCCTCGCCATCATTGAAATATCAAATAAAGTTGTTTTCCTCTGGTCGGTTTGTCTCTATTCTCAAATATTTGACATGGCTATGTCCTCAAGTTGGTCATTAGAGAAGTTGGTGGGAGAGAAGATTTTTGTACTATTTCAAATTCGTAAATATTTTGAATTTAAAGCCTCTCTATCTAACTTGATAGAGATTTACCTGATGTCTCTGGCTCCTTGGAACCCTTTTACAAATAAAATTTAGTAAGAATCATCCTTAAAAAAATATTTCTGGGGGCCACCCCGGGGACGTAGTGGTTAAGTTCGCGTGCCCCACTTTGGCGGCCTGAGGTTCAGATTCCAGGCACGGACCTACGCACTGCTTATCAAGCCATGCTGTGGAGGGCATCCCACATAAAATAGAGGAAGATTGACACAGATGTTAGCTCAGGGCCAATCTTCCTCAGCAAAAAGAGAAGGATTGGCAACAGATGTTAGCTCAGAGTTAACCTTCCTCACCAAAAAAAACAAATATTTCTGCCATATCTATGTTATTTGCTTTGGCCAGAACCCCATCATATTGATGAACACGGAGGATGGGTGATGAAGGGGTTGGTCCTGGGAGGTGTAGAAGAATCGGTTCTATTTAAGGTGGTGGACATTAAGGGTCTATAGAAGGACCATTATCACGTAGACCATCAAAGACTTGCACACACATGACACGTGCCCATCTCAGAAGTCAGGGTTCTTTCTGTGGAGCTCAGTGTAATGACCCTCTGTGTGAGTCTGCTGGGGCTGCCATGATAAAATCCCACAGACCGGGTGGCTTAAACAACAGAAATTTATTTTTTAGTTTTGAAGGCTGGAAGTCCAAGATCAGGGTGTCAGCAGGGCTGGTTCCTCCTGAGGCCTCTCTCCTTGGTATGTAGACGGTCATCTTCTCCCTGTGTCCTCACATGATCCTCCCTCTGCTCCTGTGTGTATCCTAATCCTCTCTTCTTATAAGGACACCAGTCATCTCGGATTAGGACCCCACCCTTCTGACCTCACTTAACCTTAATCACCTCTTTAAAATTCTTGTCTCCAAATACAATCACATTTTGGAGTTAGGACTTCAACGTATGAATTTGGGATGGGTGGGGGACACGATTCATTCCATAACGTCATCTCTTGGAAAATCTACTGCAATTGGGGTGGTTGGTATTTGAGTTGGTGTCAGCTTCATCTCTGATCTCAGGTGGTTTTCTGAAGCATGGCCCTGGCACCTCCCCTATGTCTTCCATGTCCACCATGAACCTCCTGTTCCAGGAAAAACTCATTTCTTCCAAAGATGAACAAACACACAGCAGGCCAGCCAAGTTCTATCCCAAAAAGCTACAAAAACAATGAAGAAGGAAACAGTGAAACAGATGGCTGACAAAGATCTCTCAACAGTAATATTCCTTCCAAGGAGGAGGTGGAACTTGTTACAAGTCATTTCCCTGGGAATTGAAACAGGTAATGAGGAAATGACCACCAATCACCAAGAATGTATATCAGAGATACAAGAGCCACACGTGGACAAGATTTTGAGACAGCAACACGGCCAAGATCCTAACTCATTAAACAAACAAATAAACAAAAAAGAGGAGGGAATATCACACAAAAAAGGTGAAATTAGAACAAAGCAAAATAAGGATTTATAGGAGATCAAATGAGACAAAATAAACACAACAGACACAAAAGGTTTAAAAGAATTTTTGCTAGTGTGTGGAAATATACCTAAATTTCGGACATTGACTTTTTATGGGAACACAAATTTCACTTACTAACTCTAACGACTCGTCTATAGATTCTTTTGGATTTTCTGTTTCTACTTTCTCGATAATCCTAATTTATTGAATGTCCATATCACATCCCAGGAAATATTGACTCAGAATAGTAAGAAATCTAGACAGCAGCAAAGGGAAAACATCAAGTTCTTTAGAAATAGGATGATCATGTGACAGGTGAAGAAACAGAGAAACTCTGGAAATGACATGGGACTGTTAATAATTATGCGGGGACAACAGGCAATAAGTGGACTGTCCCGGGAATATGTGGTGAAATGAATACCCATTTCTTTTTCTGAACTGTTTGAGTAAAGCTGAAATCTCAGGTAGACACTGAAGTCTCTGATTTGAGCCCTTCTTCTTTTCTCACATCGGCATTTGTTGCTATAAACTTCTAAGTTTTCCTTTAGCGCCATCCCACCAGTATTGTTGTTTTGTTTCATTTTCATCAGTTTCATTTTCATTCACATCAAAATACTTTTTAAATTCTCTTTTGGCTTCTTCTTTGACACATATATTGTTTAGATGTGTGCTATTTAATTTTGAAATATTTGTGGATTTTCCCTGGCTTCTTCGATCTGTGGGTTTATACTTTTCATCCAACTTGGAAAAATTTTGGCCATTATTTCCTCAAATATTTTTTCTCTCCCCTCCTTCATTCAGGGACTTCAATTATGTGTCCATGAGGCCACCTGTTTCCTTCAGCTCATTGATGCCCTTTTTGTTTCTCAAAAATCCTTCCTCTGGGTTTTGTGGTGGATGGTTCCCTTTGCTGTTCCCTCCAATTCACTAATGCTTCCTTCTGCAGCGTCTAATCTGCTGTTAATCCCGTCGTGGGAATTGTCACCTCATGAGTTGTAATTCCCAGACGTAGAATTTTTCTTTGCATCTTTAGTTTTTTCCTCTAGTTTTGACCATGTGGAGTATTGTTCTGATAAATCTTAGTGTGCTTATGTGGTAATTCTAACATCTGCATCAATTCTGGGTTGGTTTTGACTGATTGAGTGTTTTCCTCATTATAGGTGTGTTTTCCTGCTTCTTTTATTTCTTGAGGAAAATTCCAGATACAGTGAATCTTATATTGCTGGGTACTGGATAATTTTATATTTCTCTAAATATTCTTGGTTTCTGTTCTTGGAGGCTGCTAAGCTACTTGTAAACAGTTTGAACCTTTTGGGTCTTGCTTTTCAGTTTCATTACGTGGGACCAGAGCAGTGTTTAGTTTAGGGAAAATTATTCCCCTCACTGAGGAAAGATCCTCTGAGTGCTCTTCCCAGGGCCCCTGGACTTAGGAGGGTTTCTACTCTGGCTGGCGGGAGCAGACACTATTTCTGACCCTACAGACTTGTAGAAAGTCAGTTGGGCATATGTGTGGGTCTTTGCCGCATCTTTCCATCGGGCTCCTTTCTTTGACTCTGGCCAGAGTTCTGCCAAAGTGCTGCCGAGGCCCACTACCCTAGAGACGGAGAACACAGCCTTGGAGTGTGCGGACAACGTGGAGGCTGGATGTGCCGACTCAGTTTCATGACGTTGCTCTTGATCTGCAAGGGACTGAGATTAAACTAGGAGAAGCCTTTGGAAAAATCACATCACACTCCTGCAGAAGGAAGCCCCCGAGGGGCGCTTCAGTATAATTCATGCACAGAGAGGCCAGCAATGTGGTCCTCCCACTCCTCGTCAGACAGCACCTGGCCCTGTGGAGGCCTCAGTCCTGGTCCGCTCACTCTGCTGTTAAGGAAATACCACAGATGGGTGGCTTGAATAGCAGACCTTGAATACTCACCGTCTGGAGGCTGGAGGTCTGAGATCAAGGGTCAGCACAGCCAGGGGCTTGGTGAGGGCTCTCGTCCTGGTTTATAGATGACCGCCTTCTCACTGTGTCCTCACAGGGCAGGGAGACAGAGAGGGCAGCTCCCTTCCTCTTCCTGTAAGGACACTAATCCCGTCACAGGGACTCCACTCTCATGACCTCATCATCCCCAAAGACCCACCATCTAATGCCATCATATTAGGGCTTCCACAGATGAATTTGGGGGGACACAAACATTGAGTCCATAGCACTCTCCAAAAAGAGTGTCTCCCCGTTCCAGGCAAGGTGCTGTAGTGGGGTTTCTGTGTCCCACACTTTCAGCTGCGCTGTCACCTCTCAGGAACACAGTGGTGGGTCTGTGAGATCTGCCCATCCACCTGGAACGCACCATGCTCCTCCCTCCGACATGGATGCCGGCTCTGTGTGTGCGTTGATGTCTCAGGACTCAGAAGTGGGGTTCCATCAGCTCTCGGAAGACTCCTTTTTGACCTGTGGCTTATGTAGAAGTGTGTTGTTTAGTTTCCAGTGTTTGCAGCCTTTCTTTGCTCCAACGTTCATTAGAGAGATTGGTCTGCAGGTTTCCTGTCTGTGGGGTCATTGCCAGGTTTGAGCATCAAGCCAAATCTGGGCTTAGAAAATACATTTGGATGAATTCCTTCTTTTTCTGATCTCTGGAAGATTTTGTACCATGGGTATTATTTCTTCCCAAAAGGATTAGACGACATCAACAGTGGAATTATTTGGGCTTTTTAGTGAGACTTTAAATAATATACTCAATTTTAAAATTGATATAGGAATAGTTACATTTTCTATTTTTTATCTTATCAGTTTTGATGAATTTTATATGTCTAAATGCCTGAACAATTATCTTACTTGTTATTGACTGACTTAAGTAACATAAATTTTTAGGTTTTTGAAATTTTATTATCTTAGCATAATAGCCTTTTGTTGGTTATATGCATTGCCAAATATTCTGAGGCTTGACTTTTTTCTGTTTTATTTTATAAGGATAGAATTTCTTAATTCTAATATAGCCTAATTTATCAATTTCTACCTCTAATCTCTGTGCTTTTTGTTTAAGAATAGCTCTGTGGCACAATCATAAATATTTTCTTTCACAGCATATTCTATTGTTTCATCTTCACTTTCAAACCTTCCACTCCTCTAGAAATGCCAACTGTTCAGCAAGTCCTCTTTGAAAGTATGGCCTTCCAGATTTCTCTGCAGTGCTGCCTTTAGGATAAATGAAATGTGCTCATGTGTGTGAGTCACTAAATGTTTTGGGCAGAACGAGTATATTATACTCAGTTTTTTGTCTGTCTTTGGACCAATAACATACAGTCAAAACCATGTAGCTCTAGGAGAGTCTTAGATCTAGCAGAGTGTCTTCCCAATTTTTCCTAAGTGATCTATGGCTTTTCTGGTTTGGGATTCAGGAAGGGCAAACCAGGACATAATTATTTGACAACAACAATATCAGCATCGTATACGGTCCTGGGAGCGATGACTGAGCACATCAGTTGTGAGATGTGAGGACAAAATGCACAAACCAGGAGACTGTGGTGCGGGTTCAGTCCTAAGAGTCAGCTCTTTGCTCGTAGGAGTTTATACATTTCTTTTCCCCCATGTCTCCCCTCTTGTTGATTTGTCAAGTATTTTCATCCCGTAAATATAAACCAGTTACATTCCCTGTGTTCCTGGAAATGTGCTAGCCTCTTCCGTGATAAGCGTCTGGGCGCATGTACTCGGGGAGCAGAACTGCTGGGTGAATCACGCGTTAGTCCCTGCATCCTCCTCCTTGTCTGTTCCCGGTCATCACAGGCCGTCTGCAGACGTTTTAATTGTCTCTCTGGTCTACTTGATAACACCCTGATTTTATGCACGATGGAAACATAAACCTTATTCCTTCCAGGAGTGCTGCACTCCCCTGAAATATCCAAGACAGGCCTAAGGTTTGGGGGGGGCACTGGAAGCACGGGAGAGCCTTGGCATGGGCGCCCAAAAGATGACCTCCTTCCCTGTGCTTATGTGCATAAGTTGATGGTGGGCCCATTCTGGAACTTTCCACACATCTGGAGTAGTTTCTCTTTCTATGATAGTGTTCCTTCTGACAAATGATGTTTTTTCTTAACTTTGGAAATGCCGTATGTCGTCAGTCTCATCCCCTCTTCGTTCTATTTGTCAGTACAAGTGATGGAGCCCATGTGTGCTGGCAGAGCGGAGGACCGCTCACCTGCAGGACCCACAACTGATTTCTGACCGCTGGTTCTCGCAGAACCCCACATTCACTCAGCGTCGGTGCCCGTGTGAGGGAGGGTCAGGCTGAGGTTCACGTGGCCTCCGAGGTTTGGGACCAGGGAGCAGCTGGGAAGAGTCTGTGCCGCCTTCCCTCCCCCATCATTTGCTCACAGTTCCCTCCAACAGCTCCGCTCTCAGGGGCTCCCTGTCAGGCCCTCGGGGACACGCAGGGGAATTCATCCTCCCAGGGATCATGGGGCTAAAAATAGGGTCCAGTGAGAATTAATTAATTCCAGTCCACTCTTTTATTCATTGCATATTTAATACACCTCTGCTGTTGGACCCGGTCTCAGGGACACCAGCGATCTCCCTGTAGCATTCATGCGTAGACTCAATTCTCATCAACTGTGACAAAGATGACAGAATTGTGATCACCGCCAGCAAAAAGATTTCATGCCATTTACAAAGTTTTATGTGTTTTAAGAGGGTTGATGCCTTTAATACTCAGATCAACTCTGTGGGGCAGTGACTCTTGTTCAGAGCACTTTATTGATGTGGAATTTTAAGGATTAGAGCAATTACGTACGTCCTGCAAGTCACCATCTAACACAGGTGTCTGGGGTTTGAAGGGAACACAGGCAGTCTGACTGCAGTCCTCATATCACCTTTACACTTAGTACCGTAAGTTAGAAACAAGCACACAGAGACAGATATTGGATAGGTGGTTACCAGAGGGAAAGGGGGAGGAAGGAGGGTGAAAGGAGTGGTTAGGCACGCGTGTGTGGTGATGGATTGTAATTAGTATTTGGGTGGTGAACATGATGTAATCTATGCAGAGAGAGAAGTATAATGGTGCACACCTGAAATTTATACAGTTATAAACCAGTGTTATCACAATAAAAAATTAAAAAAGAAACAACACCAAGAGTGATGATGTGTCAGTGTAGAATCATCAATTGTAATGAATGTACCACTCTGACGGGGGATATTGATAGTGAGGGAGGCTGTGCCTGTGTGGGGACAGAGGGTATGTGGAAACTCTGTATTTTCTGCTCAATTTTGTTGTGAAGCTACAATTGCTCTAAAAAATAGTCTATTCAAAAGAAAAAAAATAAAATGATACCTTTCCTAGCCTGTGTATGTACACACACACACACACACACACACACACACACACCCTGCAGGGAGAGATGTTACTTTCTTCCTGGAGCAAGTAAATGAAATACTCCATTCTTATGATGAAATAAAAGCGGTTATTGAAGGATAAGTAGGAGTTTTACCTTTTAAAAATACAGCCATAAGGAGGAGGATGATGAAATCAGAAGAAAGTTAAAAATAAAGGCCGGACTGTAAGGAGACGCTCCGTGTAAAGAAAACAGCCCCGGGCGCCACTTGGTTAGTGTTTGCACACTTGGAACACATGTAGGAAATCAGGACAAAGGGGCAGGTTGGTGAGACGTGGGTCTCAGAACCTTGAGCACCAGGCCCCTCAAACAGGTGACGGTTACCGCAAAGGACACCGAGGCTGCACTGTCCAGGCGGGCGCTGGGGGAGGGGCTGGGCAGCGCGCGCCCTGTAGGCCACACTCCAGGGGCAAGACTCACAGGAGGGCAGATCAGAGACGCGGGGATGGTCGGGATCAGCCAAAGGAACAGCCAGATGGATTCCTGCCGGGCAATGATATCCTTGCATATGGGCCTCGTGCCCAACCTCTCCTAGGGGCAGAGGGCCATAGAAAGTCTGGATAAACAAAACTAGGAGAGGAAGGCTTCCAGGAGGAACATACAAGGTGGAGAAAAACAGACCTGAGAGGAGCCTGCGTATAAATCTCAGTGCCCAGTTTGGAGCCCTTTCAACCCAAACATGTTTATTTCTCATAATGAATTTGTGCAAGAGATGGGATGGCTATGCTGGCGTTTAAAAGCTGTAGATCTGGGGTGGTGGCCCTCTGTGCAGAGTCAGATCTTGATATCCCAGCAGAGCCGCCTACTCCCGGGGCTCAGGTGAACATCACGTTTGGTCCGGGGGCAGCGACTCTCTTCTGCTCAGCTCCGTATCCTCCGTGAGCGCGCTCTGGAGCGCCTGTCTGAGCGGTTTCCGGCCCTGCTGTTGCCTCTGGCTTCCAATGAAGAAGTAAATGAGGGGGTTGACCCCGCTGTTCAGGGGGGAGAGGAGGTGGAAGACGGGCAGCAGGAGGTGGGAAGGGAGGAAGGACGGTGAGAGACCTGTGGACCAGTAAGCCCACACCGAGAGGCAGACCGAGCACCAGGAAGGCCAGCACGGTGAGAAGGATGACCCTGGAGAGCTTGGTGGGCGGTCTCTGCCAGGAGCAGCACTGCACCCGGATGAGCAGAGTCAGGCTGGACACACAGAGCACCAGGAACGTGAGGACGACCATCCCGTAATAGACCAGGTGTATCACGTCACACGAGAAGTCCGCAGAGTGGTCACACAAAAGAGCCAAGATCCCTGGACACAATGACAGTCCCCAAATCAGAGCACACGCGCTGGCCAAGAGCTGCGCCGGGCAGCGGCATTTGTACCAGATGGGGAAGAGCACGGACAGACAGCGCTCGGTGCTGACGGCCATCAGCAGACTCAGCCCCACCAGGTAAGAAGAGAAGGTGGTCGCTTTTAGGAGCACATAGAGCGCACCCATGAAGCTCTTTAACAGAACCAAGAGGAACCTGACGCTTTTGCAGAGGAGGAAGGTGAAGTCTGCACCTGCCAAGTGGAGGATGTAGACAGAGAAGGGGTTCCTCCTGATGCGGAACCCGAGCAGCCAGACGACCACCCCGTTCCCCACCAGCCCACAGAGGCTCACTAACACAGTCACAAGGAAGACGGTGTTTTTGTAACTGAAAAAGACCTGGTCACTGTCCGCGCTTGTGTCGTTCATTGTTGCGTTTGCCGCCGTTGGTAACTCAGACCCGTCATTTGGGTCTGATGGCCAGGGCTGCGGTCTGGGAGAGAAGCCCAGGGGGTCATTTCTGGGCTCATGAGCCATCTGCTGGGCCCTACTGCAGGGGTCACCCCTGTGAGGATGGAGATGTGGGAAGGGCCTGGACTCTGAGGTTGGGGATGATCCCGTTCACTCCTCCAGACTCCGGCTCCAGACCCTCCCCAGAGACAGGGAGCAAGCACACAGCGTGTGAGCCGCGGAAGTGTCCCCCACAGCTCTGTTCTCAGCAGCCGCGATGCTGGCACACGCACACGACCACTGTCCTTAAGCCCAGGTCCAGTCTCTCCCTGGAGGCTCCTGAAGAAACACTAGACTCGCACGTCCCCAGAGCCCAGGACAGAGAGGGCCAGAGATCCGGCCTCTAACTGGCTGGAGGGACCTCGCTGGGGCAACTGGTCTCGCCTTGAATTTTAAATCTTCAACTCGTCTCTCTTTTCATCATCGACTTCTTTTCTTGAATACATTCTGTAACTTTGTGACTCAATAGAAATCATCAGAAAAGAGAAGAATGTTCAAATAAAAATGAATATTAATAAAACTGTATGAACAGAACACATCAGTAATATACAACAATGTATTTGTCCCTTTGCTTTCAGTTGTTATCACGCACAAAATACACAACGGTACTGTTGGCTCATAGTCAATGGCGATTTCCAACATAGCTCATTCACACACACACACACACACACACACACACACACACACACAGAATGATGACTATTGAATGCAGGAAAAAATGCTGTAAGTGTGTCATAGAAAAGTGTGCAGTGTCCCTGTTTTACTTATACTTTAGAATTAGTATAAAGGCAGGAACCATTTCTTTATGACCTTGTTTATTACCATTTATTTGTTACATCCTCTTCATTCCATTGAACCGATGCCTTGTTATTTAAGAATTCCACATGTAATTTGATTTCCCGTTTTACCAAATGAAAACCTCTTGCAGATGGCCTCGTGCTTAGAGACAGTTTTGTGTTGACTGGCGTCCCTACGGGGTGGCCGTGTGTGAGCATCTGGGCTTCTGCTCGTCCTCTGTTGTTGACAATCGCAGACCCACATTTGAGGCCGTGTTCCCAGCACTCGGCTCAGGCTGGGCTTGTGTGAGGCCAGCACTGGGTGCTCTGGCATCTGCACAGAAAACCGTCTGAGCACCGCTGTGGAGCCCAGCCTGCCCAGCTCCTGTCTGTGCACCTGGCGTCCCCTCTAGGGGGTGACAGCTTAGGGGATGTACTTGGCCCTGCGGTCTACACAGCACCTGGTGCCCTGACAGCAAACTGTAGTTATGGGGTTTTCTCTGCTCCATCCTAGTCTCTGCAGCGGCAGCACTGAATGAACCAGGAGACGTTTATCAACAAATCTTTACCACGGAATTATTGTCTTAAGTCAATTCTGTCCGTTTTCATTGGAATTTTGATTATGATATCATTCTGTGAATGTTGATAATCCACGTAACGAAGAATTACAATTTCTAGTAAATTTAAAATGATATGCTTCAACTCTTAGGCTGCTATTCTGTACCATATCTGATAAGTAATCTAGTTGATTGTTTAATACATTTAATACTCATTAATCAAATTTACTAATTAATTTCCAAAGTTATCTCAAAAGGGAGACTGGTTAAAGATTGAAATTCACACCCACATTTGTTCTCTTATGATTTATCAATATCTAAAAGTAGAAGAAGACACGAATGCCATTCACGACCAGCGTAGAGAGAGCAGTATTGGAAACGAGAAGAAACAGCTGCTTAGAGTGAACGGGAAGGGCCACCTCACCCCAAACCAGACCGAGCAAATATCAGGCTCAGGGAGCCTTCCAGGGATTCGCCCTGGAGAAAATGTCTGATCAGGCAAGGGGGACATACTTCACCTTCCTGACAGTTTCTCCACTGAGACCACTTTAAACTTTAAGGTAAAAAACTTATTTATCTTTCTCATAAGACAGTGATTGGCATTTCGATGATTCGTGAATATTTGTTGACCAGATGAAAAAATTAACATCATTTATTAGGTTCTAAGAGAGACATCCTTTTCTCCACGCCTGGGCTGGGAAGTACACTGTCCCCCCTTCTGCCCACTTCTTTCGCCTGCTCTGTCTCATCACCTGATTAATTTTTTTAACTGCACAGGTTATATAAATCGAAGGAAACAATTAGTCTCAGGATGACCCCAGTGGTTTGATTGTCACATCAGCCTTACAAGAGTTAGAGATCTTGCCCTGTGTCAAGTTCTCCTAATAACTCAAAGGTACAGGTGGCGGGGTGCACAGGTGCAGCGAGGAGAAGTCGGAGACCCCAGTGCAGCTCCTCAGGGTCTTCCTGACGACCTTAGGGCACGCACTGGCCCAGATTAACACGTAAGGTCTCTAAGGAATGGAAGGTGGGTGCGGCACGTCCCTCACTGAAACAGAGCGATTCAGTCATGCGCCATCTCCATTTTCTGCTTCAGTAACCATGGAGCTGACAGCGAGATGTCCTATGCCCTTAAGTCCATAAATTCCAGGCTGGTTTGCCTTAACCGTCTAGACACGACCATGATACCCCACCGAGAATGTCGCATATACAGGGGCACTTCTTTTTTTTTTTTTTAAAGATTTTATTTATTTATTTTTCCCCCAACGCCCCAGTAGATAGTTGTCTGTCATAGCTGCACATCCTTCCAGTTGCTGTACGTGGGACGCGGCCTCAGCATGGCCGGAGAAGCGGTGCGTCGGTGCGATCCCGGGATCCGAACCCGGGCCGCCAGCAGCGGAGCGCACGCACTTAACCGCCAAGCCACGGGGCCGGCCCAGGGGCACTTCTTTATCGTTACTCCAGGAGACACCATCAGGACACCATGACATCGCCACCCTGGCGTGCTGACAAAGACATTTGCCTGGATTCTTCCTCCCTCCCTCCCTTCCTCGTATTCTCTCTCTTTTTTTTCTCTTTCACCAGGTGTTCCCAGGTTGGGGATGGTAGGTTACAGACCTACTGTCAACCCTTGTCTCTCGTGGGCAACACACGTGTGTGTTTGGCGGGTATGGAGTAGAAGGGTGCCCAGGGTCTTCTGGGAGGTGAGCTGTTAAGGAATGAGTATCTGAGTTGTAACAGAAAACAACAAGGTGGAAGACACCAAATGCGTGCTGTAGAGTGACGTGCTCAACGGGAAGACTCGGGGCCAGACTTCCTGGGCTCTCCTCCTGGATCTGCCTCTTTCTGGCTGTGTGATGATGGAGAAGTCACTTAAGACACAATGCTTCAGCGCACTTGTCTTTCAAATAGGTGAAAACTGCTACACACCACCAGATTACGGCTTCTGTGAGAATTACATGAGCGTGTACATATGAAGAACTTAGAACCCTGCCCACCCAATGTAGGGACTTAAAACATATAGTTCTTCCTTGCCTTTTAAGATTACTATTACTATCATCACCATCATCATCATCATCATCATCATCATCATCATCATCTCTATGAAACTTTCCAAATTCCTCAACTCTGCCATTTCTCCACAACTCAGATGCTGCAAATTCCATGCATGAATGTTCTGGGTTGAATCGTGTCCCCCAAAATGCATATATTGAAGTCCTAACCTCCAGGACTTCAGAATGTGACCTTATTTGGGGATAAGGTCTTTACACAGTTAATCAAGTTTAAAGGAAGTCATTAGGGCGGGTCCTAATCCAACGTGACCGGTGTCCTTATACAAAGGAGACATTTGGACACAGAGACAGACACGCACAGAGGGAAGGCCACGTGACTATGAAAGCAGACACGGAGCTGATGCATCTACAAGCCAAGGAACGCCAAAGGTCGCCAGCAAAACCCCCGACAGCTGGAGGGGAGGCCTGGACCAGATTCTCCCTCACGGCCTCGGAAGGAGCCAACCTGCTGACACCTTGATCTCGGACTCCCGGCCTCCAGAACTGGGAGACAAGCAATTTCTGTGGTTTAAGCCACTCCCTCTGTGGTACTTTGTTACGGCAGAAGTTAGAAAACTAATACAATGAACTAGAAATCAAATAAGCCATACTGGACCACGGACCACGGACCACTGCACTCAGGACACATTCCTGTAAGCCTGTTAGGGGATAAGCTGTCTGATAAGAAGACATCTGGCACAAAACAAAAGCAAAAATGCATCCAGAGAGTGCAAATGTTTCACCGAACAAGAGAGAAAGAGACTGTGGGAGTGAAACCAGACTCAAATGACCCCAAAGCTATATTTCACTGACGTCTACTTGGAACTAGATATTAGACAGGAAGACGTGTCCATCTACCTGCGTTCCCGGCGAGATTTGTCGGCTGTGAGAGTTAAGAAGTCTCCAGCTCTGTGGTGGAGCCAGCCCCGAAACATCTAGGCTAAAACATGGTGGAAGTCCACTTCACACTCAGCCCACAGAAAGTCCAAGCCTGGGGTTCCTCATCACAGGTCGTCCTTCCTCTAGTGTATTAGGGACTGAAAGTCTTTCTGTCTTTTGTCCAGGAACTCCCTCGTGGCTCCCGAGACAGCTCTAGACATCAGTGAACTCGCAGGTGGAGGGGGCAATGGGAGGGGGCACGCGGATGCCACAGCGACTCACCTCACTCTGCCTCGTTACCCCACACGGAGCCAGATGGGATCCAGTCCTAGGGCTGCTTCTCGCTGCAAGGGAGGCTGTTCCTGCAGAGCCCAAGAGGATGAAATGCACTTTGTGACAGGCCGCCTTACCCTCTCGGTCCTTCTGTCTGGTTACTAAGCGCCTAGTCGTGCTTCCCGCAGGCACGCGGGCATCCTCAGAAGGTGGACGACTAGCCTCCACTCACGGCGTCTAACTCGGAGCCCGAGATGCGGGTCGCGCTCGGTCCAGCCCCCTCCGTTGGGTTCCCCCGGGAGTCCTCATGTGGTGGCATCGTAAACTCTTACAAGACAACGACCAGCTGTGTGACCCCTGACAAAACAAACACGCAGTGGAGAAGCAGGAATGGAACGACCGCGACAACCCTCTCCCTTCCCGGCAGCGCAGGAGGACGGGGAGACCCGTCGCAATCACGGGTCAGCGGCTATAGACGCCCGCACGGGTGCAGGGGGCTCCGGCCTAGACCCTATCTCTGCTCTAGAGTGGACCCTGGTATCCATCGCCCTCTGCGGCTCCTGGGTCCACGCTGTCAGAGGGTCTTTCTTGTCAGTGTGTCATGATGGCCATTTCCAGAGGGGTGTCAGACATATACTGTCCTTGGAAGCTGTATATTATTCATAGGTCACTTCATTCTAGTGAAATACGGGGCCGGAGGGCAGTTTGCAATGTTGAGTTGTTGTTAGCCTGGGATCCTGATTTCTTTGGCAACGCGATTCCCTTAAACTCAACAGAATTCATTCTGTTCGCCTCCAGTCTGTTCCGTAGGCCAGGAAACACACACATTCCTAATTCCCACACATCGTTCTCAAACCTCCTTCTTCCTTTCTTTCTCTCTCCTTATACCCCTCCCTCCTCTCTCTCTCCTTCTCTCTCTCCTTCAATATGAGGGAAGACTCTCTCAAGCATCTTGTATGGACTTGGTTTGGAAAGCCACAGCCTTATTCTGCTCCTTGTGAGCAGGCCAAGTCTTAATAGGCGTTTGTTCCACAAAATCATTCCCACCATATTGCTTGTTATTTGGGGTCTAGAAAAAAATTCCTTATCCAACACTCTTTGGACTTAAATTTGTGGATACATGCTATTCAATTTCATTTCTGTGTGCAAACTAGACGGTTATTTTAATGAGCTCATCTCTTCTCTGTAACATCTTAGAAGGAGAGAAGAAAACCCAACACACCTAATACCATGCTTCCTTCCTTGTTCCCCCTATTTCCCCGACAGGCTCAGGCTCAGTCAGAACGGTGTCCGCCTTCTAAGTGTCAGGAGGCAATAGCTTTATCAAATATTTTACAACCGCATAGCGTGAGTCTCTGTATGCACCACCTCCCATGTGAGTCTCTTCACCACGTGGCGCTGGAGCCTTCAGTAAATGCTGATGATTACCATTTTTGTTATCACAGTACCCACCCCACAGCTATAAAAAATGTAAAAGGGTTCAAGAGTGATAGAAGGTTATTCACCACTCACCTGTGCTCCACACTACCGCTCCTGATGAGCAGGGGGCAGGCGTGGGCCCCTCTCCTCCACGCAGAGCTCAGGAACACGGGCTCTGTCCATTTTCTGGCTCCACCGTCTTCAACAGGAGTCCTCCAGGCTTCTCTCGACACACTCACTCACCAGGAAGACGGATACACAACACGTGTGAGCACGTGCACGTAAGAACCTCGCAGGCGAGGCGTAGAGGTGGCTCACGACTCTTCTCCTCCTGTTCAACCAGCCAGAATTCCGTCACATGGGTACTACTGACTAGAAGGGGGTCTGGTAAATGGCGTCCAAACTAGGAACAAAGGGATGGTATGAAAAACAGGCAGTCAACCCTAGAGGGTTCAGGAAAAAGCAGAAGAAAAAACATACAATATATATTTATATAGTGTTATATTATTATATATTATATGTATTATACTATATATAATTTTCTTGAAAACAAATGACTGTTCACTTCACCAGATTAAAATAAAGCAAATTAGAAGAAATGGACGGAAATCAATGTAACTCATCATATTAACAGACTGAATAAGAAAAAACACGTGATTATGTCACTAGATGCAGAAAAGCATTTCACAACATTCAACGTCCATTCATAATAAAATCTCCCAAAATATTAACAATAGGAGGGAACTCCCTTAGCCTAATAAAGGGTGTATAGGATAAACCTACGGCTAACGTTACACTTGACAGTGAGAGGCTAAAGCCTTCCCCTCCCTGAGCGGGCACAAGGCAAGGGCGTCCTCTCTCACACTCGTCTTCTGTCCTGAGTGGTGCCATTAGATCAGAAAAAGAAAGAAACTGCACGTGATTGGAAAGGAAGAAATAAAGCTGTCCTTACTCTCAGACGACCCCCAGGAGGGGATGTGTGTGTACAGAGAGATTTACTTTAAGGATTGACTTGTGCGATTGTGGAGGCTTGTCCAGTCCAAATCTGCAGGGTGGGTGGGCGAACTGGAGACCCGGGGAAGAGGTGATGGCGCAGTCTGGAGTCCCGAGGCCATCTGGAGGAGAAATCCTTCTTGCTTGGGCTGGTCAGTCTTTTTCCATTAAGGTCTTCACCTGACTGGATGAGGCCCACCCATTCAGTAACCTGACTGTAGAGGGTGATCAGCTTTACTTAAAGTCCACTGACTTAAATGTTAATCTCACCTGAAAAATACCTTCACAGAAAAGGGAACCCTTGTGCATTGTTGATGGGAATCTAAATTGCTATAGCCATTACGGAAAATAGTTTAGAGGTGACTCAAAAAATTAAAAATAGAACTACCATATGATCCAGCAACTCCACTTCTGGGTGTATATCCAAAGGAAATGAAAACACTATCTCAAAGAGACACCCCATGTTCATGGCAGCATTATTCACAGCAGCCAAGACATGGAAACAGCCTAAATGTCCATCAACCGATGAATGCGCACACACACACATCACGTTTTATTAATTTTTCAACTGAAAAAAGAAGGAAATCCTGCCATTGGCAGCAACATGGATGGACCTGGAGGACATTACGTTGAGTGAAACAAGTCAGACACAGAAAGACAGACACCCATCATCTCTCTTACGTGTGGATCTAAAAAGATAGAACCAGAGAGCAGACGGTGGTTGTCAGGGGCTGGGGGAGGGCATGGGGGGTGCTGGTCAAGGGTACAAACTCTCAGTGATGAGATGAGGAAGTTCGGGGGATCTAACACGCAACAGTGTGACTAGAGTTAACAACAGTATACTCTATACTTGAAACTTGCTAAGAGGGTACATCTTAAATGTTCTCACCACACACACAGAAAAAAGAAAAGAAAAGAAAAAGCAGTGGTAACTCTGTGAGGTGACGGCTATGTTAATTAGCTTGATTGTGGCGATTACCTTACAGTGCATAACTACATAAAACATCATGTTGTATGCCTGAAATATATACAATTTTTAATTGTCAGTAACACTTCGATAAAGCTGGAAGAAGAAAGAAATGTAACAAAAATACCTTCACAGAAACATCTAGAACAGTGTTTAACACTATCTGGGTACCACGGCCTAGCCAAGTTGACACACAGACTTGACCATCACGCGGACTTCTGGGATTATACAATCAGTGAATACCGATTGGGGCAGAGAAGTGGAATCCCCCTTTTTTACTTTCTCTATTCCTAGTTCTAAAGTCAGGACACCACGAAGGGACAGACAGGACGAGGGCAGCCACAGAGCAGCCTCGTGGCTTTGCTGAGTCCAGGGAACCACAGAGAAGACGGCTCAACAACTCACTGGCCCACGGTTGCTCACTGTTCCGGTGAGAATGGATGGACTCCTGAGGCCAGAATGAATTCGTGTGTGAACAGAAAATGCACGTGAGTTCACACGAGGCCTGCGGGGGAAGCAGTGTGGAGTCCACGAGAGATAAAGAACGAATGTGTCAACACAGCAGGTCTGGAACCAGACGTGGGCTCCTGGTGAATCTCCCTCCTTAGTGTCTAGTGATGGGAAGCAGAGTTACCTGTCTTGTGACGACGAGAGATTTCTCAGCGTTTTCAGCGTTTGTCCTGCCTTTGTATCGTCAGTAGTTTGAGCTGCAGTCAGAGCAAGTGGATTCAGCTGTGTGATGAAGCTACTTCCAACATCAGACTAACGCTCCTGAGCTGCACACGTGCACAGCCGGCCGCGTTCTGCCCCTGGGACGGACACTCTCGCCTTCTGCCCAGGGAGGGTCTCGTGGGAAGCCCAAAGCTAAAAGGCGCCAGAGCTGGCTCTGCATCGCCTCTCTCAGCGGGATGCCCTCGGGATGACAGGGTTTAATCCGGGCCAGTTACACACGGAGCCTGGTGGCTGCTGGTCCTGGCAGGTGTGGACCCCCCACCCTCTCCCGGCCTACCCTTCTCTCCCGTGATGACCTACGTGGGCTGGTTTCAGGGTGTGACTCTCAGAGATCAGGGTCATTTTCTCAAGCCCCAAGAACTGGGCTTTTATTTTCCCTTTGGGGAATATGTCCCGAGGAGGCCCACACATTTCAAGCCTTTCCACACTGACTGGACGTTTCAGCATCGTTTGCTCTCAGGAGGTGGAGAAGCAATGAAGGAAGAAAGAGCTGGAGTGAAGTGCTCAGGGCTGGGTCCCACAGAGGTTCTTGGGGCCCCTGCCTCTGTCTCCTGAACCCCCTCCCCCCTTCTCCAGGGGCACAAGCAGAACCCCCCCAGCCTGCCCCGGGCGCTGGAGGCAGCCAGAGCAGAGGGCGAGCCGAGGGAAAGCGCATCCCGGCCCCCAGACAGAGCCTGGCAGAGTAAGCACGGAGATGCCGGGGGTCCAGGAGGAGAGAGCGGGTCCAGGCCAGAGAGTGGAGAACAGACATCTCTTCTCACCTGCACCTTCCCGCAGAGGCTGGGGCGTCCTGACGCTTGGGGAGCCGCTGGAGCACCATCTCGGTGGCGAGCGGAAGCCTGAGCTCGTCTCCACAGCGCGGGCTCACAGCGACCTCCCTCAGGTGCCCTGTGGTCAGACGCTGGCGCAGGCTGAGGATCAGGGTCTGCGGGGGCTCCAGGGACGCCCTCCTGCCCCTTACCCTCCTGCCGTCACGTGGGTTCACTCGGACGACACCCTCAGAGCCTACGGGTGCTGGCAGGCGTCATCATTGCCGCTTCTCTAGAAGCAATCTGAGTAGAGAGTGCTCATTCCACTCACCGTAATGGCAAATACCACAGAACACAGCCCACGTACTCCGGGAAGATGAGTCTCCATTTATTTCTAAACACCCATTTCGATATATGATGAAGAAAAAGTATTGAGTCAGCCATAGACTTGCTGAAATACCTGGCCATCTCCATTCTTTTCTTTATCGATGGAGGTTAACAGTTAATTCTGATTATCAAGGTAGAAGCCAGTGACCTCAGGATGACTAGGGTCCCACAGAAGCAGCCGCGACTGCCCACTGCTCTCCTGTTCCCCTGCTTGGGCCACAGTGGCCCCCAGAGCTCCCGCCTCTACCTGCCTCAGGGCCTTTGCACTTGCTGTTCCTTCTGCCTGGTATGTGCCTGTGGCCTTTCACGTCTCGGGCTTTCTCACCCCCTCCTAGTCTCAATCACAGATCAGCCTTTCAGGGAAGATTCTGAGATTTCTCTGTATCTTTCTCCTTCTGCTGCTTTACTTCCCCATCAGAAGTTTTCTCCATCTACCTTCACGAACTTTGTTGGGAAATTATACAGCACAGTTCTAAATAATCCACGGACCAAAGAAGAAATCGAAAGAGAAATTAGAAAAATTTTGAACAGAACAGTAATAAAAATTTACTGCTAAGTGCTTTATGCATTTTGAGGCTATTGCAAATTGAATTTGCAAATTCATTTTCCAATGGATTGCTGCTCTCGTATAAAAATTCAACTCATTTTTGCATATTAACATTGTACCCTGCACAATTGTTAAATTGACTTATTAGTTCTATTAGCTTTTTTGTAAATTACTCTAGATTTTCTGTATAAACAGTCATGTCTTCTGCAAATAGAGTGTTTTTCTTCCTTTTTGACTGTTCTGGCTTCTATTTGTTTCCCGGCCTTATTGCAATGGTGAGATCCGATCTGACTTCGCGCGGCGAGTTCGGGCATCCTTGCCTTGCTCCTCAGCTGGGACGTCCAGCTGACCCAGCGCCTTCGTCTAGAATCAATTGGCTGCCTTGGTTTGGGTCTATTTCTGGGCTCTCTGGACCCGTCCGTTGACTCTTGTGTCAGCGCCACGCTCCCCTCCTCACAGCAGCTTCGCGGGAAGGACTGGAGTCGGCTCGCACCACTCCTTCAGCTCCCCTTCTCTTTTGAAGGTGGCTTTGGACACTCAGGTCCTTTGTGTGTTCACATACACTGTAGAGTCACCTTGTCCATTTCTACAGAAACGTCTTCAGAGATTTTGACTGAGACTGTGCGAATCTACCGAGAAACTCAGGGAAAGTTGACCTCTTGACAACATTTAGTCTTTCCAACTGTGAACGTGATCTGTGTCTATTTATTTAGATCTTTATTCTCAGCAACCTTGTGTAGCTATTGTGTTGAGCTCTTACACCAGGATTTTATATTACATTTATTCTGGGGGGAGGGGATGTTCAATATTTCATCACTAATATGATGAAGCTTTTCTCATTGATACTCCTCAGCAGATTGAGAAAATTCCCTTCTATTCCTAGTTTGCTGAATGCTTTTTTTTTTGATGAATAAGTATTGAATTTTGTGAAATGCTTTTTCTGCATCCTAAGATGATCAAGTGGTTTTTCTCCTTTATTCTATTTAAATGGGAAAACAAAAATGTGTATAAGAATGACCATAGCAAGGGCCGGCCCCGTGGCTTAGCCGTTAAGTGCTCGCATGCCGATGCTGGCGGCCCGGGTTCGGATCCCGCGCGCGCACGGACGCACCGCTTCTCCGGCCGTGCTGAGGCCGTGTCCCACATACAGCAACTAGAAGGATGTGCAACTATGACATACAACTATCTACTGGGGCTTTGGGGGGGAAATAAATAAATAAATAAATAATTATTAAAAAAAAAAGAATAGCCATAGCAGTTTTACTCATAACAGCCCCAGACTGGAAAGGGCCCAGGTGTCCATCAACAGGAGAATGATCAATAAAGTGAGGTTTACCCATAAAATGAAACCCATGGAGATTCTCAAAACCTTTATGTTAGCGAAGGTCACCAGATGCAAAGTAGTGATTGCTGTGTCAGTCTACGTAGTTGAACTGTGGCAGCCTGTGGCAGAGGAGGGGTCGGGAATCAACTGTGAGAGACACAAGGGAATTTTCTAGGGATGTGATGTTCCATATCTTGGTAAAGGACTGGCTTACACAGCTGCACGTGCTTGTCAAAACTCTACGAATGTGCAGCTCATTGTTGATAAGTTTTATATTCAAAGGAAAAAAATTTGAACAAATAATAAACTCTAGTTAATAATATTCACGCTGAAGTGTTCAGGGGGAAATATACTGATATCTGCAATTTACTTTAAGATGCATCAAAAATTTAAATGGTTTGATGCATGGAAAGAGGATTGTCTAGGTCTGTTGTAAAGTAAGTATAGCATGGGGCCGGCCCTGTGGCTTAGTGGTTAAGTGCACGCACTCTGCTGCTGGCAGCCCGGGTTCGGATCCCGGACGCACACTGATGCACCGCTTCTCTGGCCATGCTGAGGCCGTGTCCCACATACAGCAACTAGAAGGACGTGCAGCTATGACATACAACTAGCTACTGGGGCTTTGGGGGAAAAATAAATAAATAAATAAAATTATAACATAAGTATAGCAAAATGTGGAGTCCAGGTGGTGGGTACATGGGTGTTCACTGCAAAATTTTTTCAACTTTGCTATATGTTTGATTTTTTTAATAATAAGATGTTGAGGGAAGAAAAATAATAATCTCAGTACTGGTTATATGAGTGCATGCACTGTGCAGTAATTCACAGAACTTATAATTTGTGAACTTTTTGATATATCTTATAATTTCGATTAAAAATTTAAGGAATATGTGTAGCAGAAAAATTTAAATCAAATGTTATGTGTGGGCACAAGAATACTAGAGTAAAAATAACTCAAGATAAAAAACTTTTAAATGAATGATGAATAGTTTGGTAAAATACTTAAGAAATAAATAGTTCACCAAAGATATGCGTCATGAAAATAGAAATCCTAGAAGCACAGCTCCACATCCTCTGACAAAATAAAAGTATAAAAGGAGTTCGAGATTCCAAATTTATAATTAGGTACCATCTCTTGTCCCAGCTTTATTGAGATACTATCAACACACAACATACGTGAGATTAAGCTGGACAATGTGAGGATCTGACTCGTATATAACGCAAATGATTACACCAGAGCCTTAACTAACACCTCCACTGCGTGACACAATTATAATTTCTTTTTTGTGGTGAGAACATTTAAGATTTACCCTCTTAACAATTTTCAAGTATACAATACGGTATTGGTAGTTATAGTCACCGTGCTGTACATTAGATCTCAAACTTACTCATCTTACAGCTGAGAGTTTGTACCCTTTGACCTACATCTCCCCATTTCCCCTCCCCCAGCCCCTGGCAACCACTGTTCTATTCTTTGTTTCTACGAAATTGGCTTTTTTAGATTCCATATGTTAGTTAGATCATACAGTATTTGTCTTTCTCTGTCTGACTTATTTCATTCAGCATAATGCCCTCAAGGTCCATCCGTGTTATCACAAACGGCAGGGTTTCCTTCTTTCTTGTGGCTGAATAATATGCCATTGCATATGTATATACCACATCTTCTTTATCCACTCATCCACTGATGGACACTTAGGTTGTCTCCATGTCTTGGCTGCTGTGAATAATCTGCAGTAAAACACGGGGGTGCAGATATCTCTTCAAGATAGTGTTGTCATTAGGTGAAGTTCTTTAAATTATCCCTCTGAGAAGTGAACACATCAATAGCCAAAAGTTAAATTAGGGTATAGGTACTTGAGCAATGCCATTACCAGCGCCCTTTTATTACACATTTGGAATTTTGTACTCAAATATGATATACAGTTTGCCAGTATAGATAGGCCAATTATAGACTTTAACCATATATTAGAACACAAAGGACATCTCGATAAATTTCTATATTAAAAATATTAGGCTTAGTAATTTATAGTATACAATAAAAATAGATGTTAACACTAAAAAGATCAAATACAACTGGAAATTTTTTTTTTTACAAAATTAAGTAGCTTTCAGGTTGGCAAGAATAATTTTAAAAATGGAAATTATCATATTTTTTGGAGTAAGTGAGAATAAATGCACCACATACAGACACCCGTGAGATGTGGACATGAACGTCCCCCAAAATGCCTACATTTAAAACGAATAGCTAGCAGGCAAAAAATATTTCATATAATTGAAGTAACCTTTTAAGCTTACCTAAAGAAACCAAATACTTAACTGCCAAACAAAAGTTGAAACTGAAATTGCTACAGACAGGCCTTCACGAAAGACCACATACCAGGAGCAGCTGAAAGAGACTGAAAAACAATCTCAACCACAGGGAGTTCAAAGACACAGTTTATGAATAATATTTCCAGTAAATTTCTCCCAACCTGGAAAGGGGAGTCAGTTCCACCCAGGCCTGTGCCCGTTTACTGCCCACCCCAGGTCAAGGCGGAGCAGGGGAGGCGTCCTGAGGGGTTAGTGACGTGGCAGCCGAGAAGACGGGCCTGACTATTAGCTGGGAGATGACGTGCTCGCTGTGCCCCAAGCGCGTCATCGTCACTCTCCTGGAGCAGATGTTATAGACGAGGGAGAGAAAGTGCCCCTTGCTGCTGTGCTCCACTGTTCAAATCGCCGCTTCACCACTTACGGGTGTTGCCGGCTCAGCTGAGGCCGCATCGTTGATGGGATGAAAGGATGTGAAGGGCGCAGAGGGGGTGATCCTGCTCCCACCCCTGAGCCCAAGGCCCCAGAACGTGTTCCCATCAGACCTTGGAAGAGTCGAGATTCAGGAAGACAATGGCCACACCCAACTACAACCTCACGTTTTTCCACAACAGAAGCTTCACTGACATGGTCCGTAAACATAAAACATGAACGGGGACGTTTGTCCTCCCCGTGCTTTATCCTGGGAGAGCTCAGGGAGCATTTCCTCTTGATCATCTACCTTTAACAGAGGGGAAAGTTCCCAAACTCCATCTTGACTAGAAAGGGAGAGTTCCAGAAAGCAAGGACAGCTGGTCTACCAGTCCCTGCGTGACAAAGTGGCCGTGATTGTGGCCAAGGGAGTGAGAACAAGAAGCCAAGTGGGGCCTCCCTGCACCCTGATCCACCTGGGAAGTGCTCTCATCACCAAGGCAACGCGGGGCTGACGTCCAGTGCAGAGGATCTCCAAACTGCTCACAGTAGCGCTTGTATCGTGTGGATCTAACACTGCACAGGCAGAGATTTTAACGTTCCCTTTCAGCATCCTCTGTCCAGATGGTTTTGTGAAGCCGTCTCCACGTTAATTTCCCCTCAACCAAACTCCCCAATTCATCCAGATAGGTAGATAGATATGAATAGGTATGGATTATTTTTTGAAAAATAGAACTTATACAAAGGGCTAACTTCAGGGGAAATGATGAGATCAAGACGAAATCACTTAATCATTCATTCATTTATTCATTCAGCAATGATTGAGCACCGAGTGTCTTCTCTGTGCCCGGCCACCTTCTTTGGGCATACAGTAGCAAACACAGCAGAGGAAAACCCCTACCTTCTTGTGGCTTACATTCTAGCTGGTGTGTTTTATAGAGAAAGATTTATCCGGGAAGGAGGAAAAGCAGTGTCAGAAAGTACGGCTTCATTAGGGGAGGGCATCAGATCCAGACCAGGCAGTGCTGGGAGCTGCCCACGGGGGTCACTAGGGGAAGAACCAAGCAGACAAAAGCCCAGAGGGAGGAGGGTTTCTGGAGTCTTTGGGGACCCCAAGGAGGTCACTGAGGCTGGAACCAACGGAGCAAAGACAGGAGAGGGAGGAGAGAGAGAGTGGATTCAGGGGAATGGGGGCAGATTCTTAGGACTGGGAAGGGCAAGACACAACTAGTAATTTATGATAGTAGAGGAAATTATAGAGACTGTCCAAAATTTCATCTTTTTTTTTCCTTTGATATTGAATCCAGTCTGCACTAGAAAGGAACGAAGAATCTTCGTCACCCTAAGCCCATCACCACCGCTCTCCTATACAGTCAACCACCAGGCAGAGGAGATGAAGACTCTGAGATCGCCTCTTGGGGAAGGGAAAACAGCTCCTTCACCGGCACTTGCGGTAATCGAGAGTTCCCACCGGGGTCCGCCCGCCGCGGGCACCCACCGCGCGGTCCCTGCACCTGCTCCCCGTCTTCGCGGACGGGCTCCATCCCGGCCACTCGCGCCGCTTTCGTGTCGCCGTGCACCAGCGCCACCTGGTGGCCAGCCCTGCACCCTACAGCCGGCCCACCTCCCTGGTCTGAAAAGAACAGTTCAGAACACAAGACCCCAAACAAAGGGATCGTTTTTTAATCACTGAGCCAGATACAGGCGCCTACGCGGACTGCAACGCTGAAGAGGTGAAGTTCCTAGAAGCGCTCTTTGGGAAGCAGCTAGGGCGTGCCTACGCGCCCACAAAAGCGCGCGCACGCTCGGATGATTGAGCGGAAGAGGGCAAACGTCAGGCGCACACTGAGTGCAGCTTTGCAAGCGTGGGACCGTGAAGACGCGCGGGAACTGAAGCCCCTTTAGATCCAAGCTGGTCATCACGGCTTTTCTTTCGAGTGTCTTGCACGTACACAGTTTGTAAAACAGCCAGTAGGGTGTGCGCTCCGGGCGACGACTCCCCTGGCTTCTGCGGGCGCGCGGGGACGGGGAAGCCTCTGACTCGCGTCCCCTCCCTGTCCAGGTCAAGGGCATTCCGCCGGGCGCGCGGGGGTCCAGACGCCCCTGCTGCTTCTCGGTGGACGCCAGCTCCTCTTGGTGTCCGGCTTGGCGGGGGAGGGTGAAGGGGTCACGCAGACCTGGCTGCCCCGCGTCCCTTCTGCCCGGGGTGCTTGCAGAGTGCCCCCCTCTGGCTTCAGCCTGACGCGGCGCGGGTCGGGGAGTCCAGGCGCACTTTCCCACGGAGGCGGAGGAAAGCGGCATCCGACGCGCCGGGGCCCGTGGGCAGGCGCAGCCAGTCACTCTGGGCCCACCAGGAGGGCTGGGGACCAGGCTGTGCTGTCTCCTCAGTCTGGGGGAGCCCACACCCCAAGATGGCTCCAGGGAGGTGCTCAGAGGGGCGGCAATGACCTAGCGCTCGTGCGCAGCCCTGGAGAGGAGGCCAGCATGCAGAAGATCTGGAAAAAAGGCCGATTCAGGACAGCTTCTCCAGGAGCCAGAGCACGGGCAGAGGAGGGCTTGTGGGGGGCAGAAGACGTCTCAGTGACCAGGGTCCCAGCAGGAGCCTCTGCTGTGGGTGCTCTGTGTGATCTGGTGGCCCTGGGCCCCTCACAGTACGTCAGCCTTGTCCAGAACATCCGTCTGGGGTGGATGACCTTGACCTCGGCGCGCCAGTCCAGGACTGCTCTGGGGATGCCCACGGAAGTCTGCTCCTGCACCTTCTGACTGCTTCCCACTGTGGAAACAGCGGGCCCTTTACAGTGAGATTTGCAAACCAGTCCTAGCAGCCACCCGTCCCCTTCGTTAGAGAGGTCACATGATATGAAAGTTACTGGAACGGTTAAGACAGCTCTCCAAGACTTAGGAGAAGCGAGCAGGCAATTTCAATAGTATCTTTCTTTTTTTTGTGAGGAGGATCAGCCCAGAGCTAACATCCATGCCAATCCTCCTCTTTTTGCTGAGGAAGACTGGCCCTGGGCTAACATCTATGCCTATCTTCCTCCACTTTATATGGGACGCTGCCACAGCATGGCCTGAAAAGTGATGCATCTGTGCGTGCCCAGTATCCGAACCCAGGCTGCCAGCAGCGGAGCACACGCACTTAACCACTACGCCACCGGGACGGCCCCTTCAACAGTAGCTTCTATGTGTATCAGCATGGTTAATTTTGTGTCAACTCAGCAAGGCTGTGGTGCCCAACTGTTTGGTCAAACACCAGTCTAGATATTGCTGTGAAGGTATTTTTTAATGAGATTAACATTGAAATCAGTAGACTTTGAGTAAAGCAGATCACCCTCCGTCATGTGGGTGGGCCTCATCCAATCAGTTGAAGGTCAAATGTCTAAGATTCCAGGCCCATCAGGAGCATATTCTCAGCAAAGCTCTCCCAAAATTGAAGAAGCACATGGTGAGTAGGAGCGTCCCCGCTTCGTCCCCAGGCGCTGTCCCAGGAGTGAGGACAGGGGAGGTGGGCCCGGCCCTCCTGCTGCTGAGAGAGTTTGGTTTCATTTTCCTGGTCCTGTGGGGCCAGGGGCCAGCTGGGGCTGAGCGGGGCTTCGGGAATTGCGTCCACCGGGCCCCAGGGAGCGGCTGCAGAGGGCCCTGTAATAGGGGGGTTTGCGCCGGGGCGGCAGGCCCTGAGCACGCTCTGGCCTTCCGTGAGGACGAGGAGCAGATGTCCACCGGCATTTGCACCGCCAGGTGGTTCCTGCAGTGCTTCCCTGACCGGGTGAGGCTGCCAGGGAGACCCCGGCCCGAGACGCTCCTGGGCCCTGGAGGACGACGCCGTGCTCAGGCACCTGCAGGCCTCGATGCTGGAGCTTCGGAGGATGAAGTGGGACCTGCCCCCCTCAGGAGGCCTCAAGGGCACAGTCCTCTCCCGATTCACCCTCTTGGGGCAGTGCGTAGTGGGGAGCCCCCAGGGCCTTCCCCTCTTCCATCCCCTCTTCTGCTCTAAGAAGCTTCGGCAAACCAGGCCAGGGCTGGGTGTCAGGGCTGACCCTGTGGACACGGGATCAGCAGCCTGGAGGGTTGTGCTCAGTGTCAGGCCAGGGCGGCCACGCAGGAGCCACGAGGACACCACGAGCCCCACCTTGTGCGGGCCCAAGGGCCTGGTGGAGAAGTTAACCCAGTCTGCTTACTTTCAGCACAACCGGAGGAGTTCCCCACGGTGCCCCTGGGCCCGGAGCCAGTGTCCCCAGAGCCCAGGCCCCTCCTCACCTCGCCAGGGTGTGAGCAGATCCCCACAGGGGACGGGCAGGCCCTACCCCTCCTACCCGCCCAGCGTGAGCAGCTAGGACCCTCGCCTGCCCAGGCTGTCCCCAAGGCCGAGGAGCAGCAGCGTGAGGGGGCCTCCACAGGGCCCATGGCTGCACAGGCCTCTCTGGGGGCCTCGAAGGCTCCGGGTCTGGCCTGCCTGCCCCCAGTCCAAGACAGCTCTCGGGACGGGCTGCAGCCGCGGAGGTTCTATTCCCTCCCAAACCTGCCGGGGAGTCAGGAAGCCGCGGGCAGGTGGCCCCCAGACGTGAGCTCTGAACTGGAACACTGGGTCTCTCTCGCTGCATCACCTGCCTGGGCCACCCCCAGGGCCACCGGACAGGCCCAGCCCTGCCACGCCCCTGGAGCCCCAGCGACAGGTCCCGTCCAGATGGAGGAAGACCAAGCCGTTGTGCCCCGGACACCCCTCCTGTCCTGTGGCGCCTGCAGCCCACACCCCTCTCAGGACAGCGACCAGCACGACGGAGATAAAGCCCTGGCAGGGCCCGGCGAGCTGCCCCGAGGCCCCAGCCGTCCCCGATACCCCCTGACCTCAGGGTCCATGGGGAAGCTGGAGGCTTGGGGTCCTCCGGAGGGGGGGGTGATGGAGAGGGCGGTGGCCCCGAAGCCCCAGCCAGCCAGCAGCAGCGTGCCCTGTCTGTTCACGCTGGCCTTCCTGGAGGACGGTGCCCCCCTCACACAGCACCAGTCCCTGACGCAGAGGGGCCTGGCCTGGCCTGAACCCAGGCCCTAGGAGGGCAGGGGCGCCATGAGCACTCCCCTAGCCGGGATGAAGACAGAGAGGACTGAGCCTCCTGTGTCCCTGCCCAGTGCTGGATTCTGGCCCAGGGCAGGGCCAGCCCTCTCTAAGAGGTTTGTGGCCACCTGGCGCTTGGGTGTGCCCCGCAAGCCCACGTCGGTGACCTGAGGCAGCTCCGGGTGCAACAGGCCCCCCAGCGAGGGGGTGCAGGGGCAGGCAGGCCGGCCCCACCCTAACACCCTCGAGGTGGCAGGGACGGCCAGACGCCGGGGCCCTGAGCGGACACCTGGCTGCAATGGGGCAGAGCCCAGAGGCCGAGCTGATGGCGCTGGGCCCTGCTCCGAGAACCCGAGAGCTGCTGCTCCAGGTCGGGCTGGAGGACACTGGGGTCCCTCACTCTGCTGTCATCAGGAACTGCTTTTCATGGTCCCCAAACTCAGAAAATGCGACCCCACCCAGGGTCAGAAGGCGGTTCCAAGGTGGCGGACACCTGCCCCCAGTCTGGTTCCGGCATTCCCTAAGAAGGCCTTCCTCCCAGGGGGAAGGGACGTGCCCTTGGCCTCAAGTCTCCTCTTGCTGATTAAAGGTCAATAAAGAGGGTTTGTGATAAACACAAGACTGGCCTGTCCTTGCACCACCCCAAGCTCTCTGCAGGACCGCTGGGTGCCCCAAGGGGAAGAAGGTGGTGGTCCCTGGGCCTGGAGCACTTCCTCCCTGAGGACGAGGGGCCTGACTGCTGTGCTGGACTTGTCACCCTGGGTGGGCATGTCTTTCCTGTTTCAGACTCCACGAGTGCTCCTCTGTTCTGTTACAGCAGGAGCGGCACATGGCACCCGGCCCACCCCACTGCTGTCTGTCCCTGCGGGGCAGATGGGAGAACATACGGGTCCTCTTGCGGCATGAGAGGGGTGCATGCGCATTGGCTGCCGGGAGGGACCTGCTGGCCTGGAGGACTGACGCCACTGCGGAGGCTGGTCTTGCTCTGTCTCTTCTCTGAGTGAGGAAAGCTGTTCCATCCAGCACGTGGCTGCCTTGCGTTTTCCTGGGCAACTCCCATACTGAGAGGCAGTGGCAGAAGTGGTCAGCCGTCTACTGGTGACGGCCACAGCTGTCTTTGCTGGACACAGACTTCATAGGGTTTCTATGCTTTTAAATTTGTTAAAGTTTGTTTCTGGCCCAGAATATGACCCATCCTTGTAAACGGCCCATGTGCACTTGGAAAGAAAGAGTTTTCTCTGTTGTTGGGTGGAATATTCTGTAAACGTCAATTAGGTCAAGTTGCTTGGTAGTGCCGTCCAGGTTTTCCACATTCCTGCTGATTTCTGCCTCCGTGTTCCATCCGGAATTGAGAGGGGAGTGTTGAAGCCTCCACTAGAATCGTGTATCTGCCTCTCACCCCTCTCAGGTCCAGTGTGTGTCTCTTGTATTTTGAAGCTCTGTTGTTATGTGCATAGATGTTCACGGTCGTCTTGTCTCATCACCATGGAACATCCCCCTTAGTGTCCTCACGGCGTATGTTTCTCCATCCCTTTACCTCTGACCCAGCAGCTAAGTTGTAATATTACGAGGGCTCCTTACAGACGGCATATCGTGGGTATCTCTTCTTCATCCAATCTGACAATCTGTCTTCAACTGTTGTGTTTACAACATTCACATTGAAAGTGATGATCGAAATAGATTAAAACCTGTTACCTTTGTAGCTGCTTTATTTCTGTTACATTTGTTCTTTTTTTCTTTTTCCTTTTTCTGCCTTCTTTGGGTTAACTCAGCATTTTTTATTATTCCATTTTCTCTCTTCTATTGACTTATTATTTACATATTTTTTAAAAACCTTTTTTAGTGGTTGCCCTAGAGTTTCAATAGACCTAGTGATCAAGTGTGTCCAGGTCTTGTTCATGATTTGGGGATATATTTTTTTGGAGGTATAATTAACACATAACACTATATGAGTTTCAAGTGTGCCATATAATGATTTGATATTTGTATATGTTGTGAAGTGATCACCACAATAAGTCTAGTTAACATCCATCACCTCACATACTTACAATTTTTTCCTTGTGATGAGAACTTTTAAGATCTACTCTCCTAGTAACTTGCAAATACACACACAGTATCACTAACGATAGTCACCATGCTGTACCTTACATTCCAGGACTTATTTGTTTTATATCTAGAATTTTGTACCTTTTGACTCCCTTCACCCACCCCCCACCCCCCACCTTTGGCAACCACCAATCTGTTCTCTGTATCTGTGACTTCAGTTTTGCTTTTTATTTATATTCCACATACAAGTGAGACTATATGGTATTAGACTTTCTCTGTCTGACTTATTTCACTTAACTTAATGCCCTCAAGGTCCACCCATGTTGTTGCAAATGGCAAGATTTCATTCTTTGTTATGGCTGAATAGTATTCCATTGCATATAATATACCACATTCTCTTTATTCATTCATCTCTTGACAGACACTTAGCTTGTTTCCATGTCTTGCTATTGTAAATAATGACAATGAACATGGGAGAGCAGATATCTTTTTGAGTTAGTGTTTTCATTTCCCTCGGATAAATGCCTAGAAGTGGGATTCCTGGATCATCTGTTATTTTTATTTTTAACTTTTTGAGCAACCTCCGTGCTGTTTTCCATGGTGGCTGCACGCATTCACATCCCATCAACAGTGCACAAGGCTTCCCTTTTCTCCACATCCTCGCCAGCACTTCTCTCTTCTCTTTTTAACAATTGACATTCTGACAGATGTGAGGTGATATCTCGTTGTGGTTTTGATTTGCATTTCTCTGGTTATTAGTGATGTTGGACACTTTTTCATGTACTCAATGGCCATCTGTACGTCTTCTTTGGAAAAATGTCTATCGAGATCCTCTGCCCAATTTTCAATTGGATTGTTTGTTAGTTTGCTGTTGAGTTGTAAGAGTTCTTTATATATTTTGGATATTAACCCCTTATCAGATATATAATTTGCAAATATTTTCTTCCATTTAGTAGGTTGTCTTTTCATTTTACTGATAGTTTCCTTTGCTGTGCAGAAGCTTTTTAGTTTGATGTAGTCCCACTGGTTTTCTTTTTTTTTTTTTTTTTTGCTGAGGAAGATTGGCCCTGGGCTAGCATTGATGCCCATCTTCCTCTACTTTATATGTGGGACACCTGCCACAGCATGGCTTGATAAATGGTGCATAGGTCGGCGCCCGGGATCCAAACCTGCGAACCCCACCAAAGTGGAATGCGCGAACTGAACCACTACTCCACAGGGCTGCCACCCCACCCCCGGCCACTGGTTTATTTTTGCTTTTGTTGCTTTTTCTTTTGGTGTCAAATCCAAAACTATCATTGCCAAGACTGATGTCAAAGAGTGTATACTGCCTATGTTTTCTTCTAGGAGTTTTATGGTTTCAGGTCTCACATTCAAATCTTTAATCTATTCTGAGTTAATTTTGGGGTATGGTGTAAGATAGTGGTCCAGTTTAATTCTTTGGCATGTGGCTGTCCAGTTTTCCCAGCACCATTTATTGAAGAGATTTTCCTTTCTCCGTTGCAATATTTTTGGCTCCTTTGTTGTAAGTTAATTGACCGTATACGCGTGGATTTATTTCTGTGCCCTCTATTCCATTCCATTGATCTGTGTCTGTTTTTATGCCAGTACCATAATGTTTTGGTTACAATAGCTTTGTAAAATAGCTTGAAATCAGAAAGCCTGATGCCTTCAGCTTTGTTCTTATTTCTCAAGATTTCTTAGGCTATTTGGGGTCTTTTGTGGCTCATATAAATTTTAGAATTGAAATAAAATTTTAAATCTTTTAAAATTTGGTTTAACGTTTGCTATAACTTTTTTAGATTTTTAAAAATCAGATAGGAATGTCTACTTCTAGTCACCGTTTGCTAAAATTTTTATTATGCTGTAGTTCTCAACTGGGAGCAATTTTGCCCCCAGGGGACATTTGGCAATATCTAGAGACGTGTGGGGTTGTCAAGCCTTGGGGGGTGTGGTGTTCCTGGCATCTAGTGGGTGGAAGCCAAGGATGCTTCTAAACATCCCCGAATGCACAGGACAGCCTCCCACAGCAGAGGATTATCTAACCCAGGATGCCTATAGTCTGAGGTTGAGAAACCTGTAATTGTGAATTGGTGTGGAATTGTGTCAGATAATTTTCTGCATCAAATAAGAAATCATATGAATCTTTCTCTTTTTTATGTTCTGTAATGAATTATACTGATTGCTTTTTGAACGTTAAACCACCTATACAAACCTGGAATCAATTCCACTTGACCATAATATATTATCTTTTACTGTTGGATTTAATTAGCTAATATTTTGTTAAGTATTTTTGCACCCATCTTCATGACAGAGATTGGTTTTAAGTTTTTCTTCTTGGTAGTGTCCTTAAAGGTTTTGGGGTCAAAGTTATGCTAATGTCATAAAAAACTCAGAAATCTTTCCCTTTGTCTATTTTCCAGAAGACTGTATGTAAAATTAGCACTCAATTTTTATTGTGTTTTTAGAATTCACTGGTGAAGTCATCCGAGCCTGGGGTTTTCTTCGTGGGAAGGTTTTAATAAAAGACTCAATTTACTTAATAGATACGGAATTATTCAGATTTTCTATTTCTTTTTTGTTGACTCATATAAATTGTAATTTTCAAAGAGTTTATCCACTTATTGAACTTGCCAAATCCTTTTATAGTCTTTCTGATGTTTGTAGGCTCTTTAGTGGTGGTGTTATTGGACCCAAACACAGGTTCGTTTACCTGCTGCACAGGAGGGCCAAAAACTGGCTTGTGGGAAGGAAAGAAGTTTATTACAGAAAGGCAGCCGGGTGAGGAGACGGGAGTTAGAACTTGATCCAGCTCCTCGAGGGGAAAAAACCAGGAATTTTAGCTGGGGTTTTAGGTAGGGGAGGGGGAGCATGTGCTGGGTTTTAGGTAGGGGAGGGGGAGTGTGTCCTGGGGTTTTAGGTTGGGGACGGGGAGCATGTGCTGGGGTTTAGGTAGGGGAGGGAGAGCATATGCTGGGGTTTAGGTAGGGGAGGGGGAGCATGTGCTGGGGTTTTAGGTTGGGGACGGGGAGCATGTGCTGGGGTTTAGGTAGGGAGGGGAGCGTGTGCTGGGGTTTTAGGTTGGGGACGGGGAGCATGTGCTGGGGTTTAGGTAGGGGAGGGAAGCGTGTGCTGGGGTTTAGGTAGGGAGGGGAGCGTGTGCTGGGTTTTAGGTAGGGGAGGGGGAGCGTGTGCTGGGGTTTAGGTAGGGAGGGGAGCGTGTGCTGGGTTTTAGGTAGGGAGGGGAGCGTGTGCTGGGTTTTAGGTAGGGAGGGGAGCGTGTGCTGGGGTTTTAGGTTGGGGAGGGGAGCGTGTGCTGGGATTTCACGTGGGGAGGGGGAGCATGTGCTGGGTTTTAGGTAGGGGACAGGAGCCTGTGCTGGGTTTTAGGTAGGGGAGGGAGTGTGTCCTGGGGTTTTAGGTAGGGAGGGGAGCATGTGCTGGGTTTTAGGTAGGGAGGGGAGCATGTGCTGGAGGTTTAGGTAGGAGGGGGAGCATATGCTGGGTTTTACGTGGGGAGGAGGAGCATGTGCTGGGGTTTAGTTAGGGGAGGGAGAGCGTGTGCTGGGATTTAGATAGGGAGGGAGTGTGTCCTGGGGTTTTAGGTAGGGAGGGAGCGTGTGCTGGGGTTTAGGTAGGGAGGGGAGCGTGTGCTGGGTTTTAGGTAGGGGAGGGAACGTGTGCTGGGGGTTTAGGTAGCAGAGAGGGAGCATATGCTGGGGTTTAGGTAGGGGAGGGGGAGCGTGTGCTGGGGGTAGATAGGGGAGGGGGAGCGTGTGCTGGGGTTTAGGTAGGGGCAGGGGGGCGTGTGCTGGGGTGTTAGGTAGGGGAAGGGGAGCATGTGTCCAGGCTGGTTGGCACCTTCCCACCAGCCTGTGTTTAGCCTTGAGGACTGAATTTCTTTCCCTTCATTGTCTGGATTTTTCTGGTTAGTTTTCATCTTCAGCCTGCGTTTGGCCTGTGAGGCTGAATCTTGAAGTCTGGACCTGACTACCTGGGAAAGACAGCTCACTCGTGTGCTAAGGAGGGACAGAAAGACCTGGTGAGTTTTAAACAACAGTTGATTATGTGGAATACGCACAGCTGCCGTTAGCAAAGCTTATCTCAGAGTTGTTTGCTCTGGGGAAGATGTCCCCCCCCCCCCCCAAAGCACCAGTAGATAGTTGTATGTCGTAGTTGCACAGCCTTCTAGTTGCTGCATGTGGGACGCGGCCTCAGCACGGCCGGAGAAGCGGTGCGTCGGTGCGTGCCTGGGATCCGAACCCGGGCCGCCAGCAGCGGAGCGCGCGCACTTAACCGCTAAGCCATGGGGCCGGCCCTGGGGAAGATGTTTTTAACTTCATGCTGGGTTTCAGAATTGGCGTTTCCCCTGGGTTGTCTTCCAATCCATGAACACAGTTGTCTCTCCGTGTATTTCCGTCTTCTGTGATTTCTTTATCAGCGTTTTCTAACCTTCAGCATGCAGTCTACACAGTTTTTGTTAAGTTTCTCCTTAAGTGTCTCATTTCCCGGGGAGCGATGGTGGCCGGTAGTGTGTTTAATTTCGGTTTCCGCATGTTCTTGTTCGTGCGCAGAAGCCCAGTGTTTCCACGCTCTGCCCTCGTGTTCCGCGACCTCGCTGAGCTCCCATCGTCGTTCTAGGCCTGTTCCGTTGATTCCTCAAGATGTCTGTGTAGATGATCACGTCCTGTGCAAGGAGGGGGTTCATCCCCCCCCCCGCCCCCGGTCTGCCTGGTTTTCTCACCACGTGGAGGCGGCTGGAACCGGCAGGCTGTGCTGAGGGGAGCTGGGAGCAGACACTCCCGGTGCAGAGGACAGCGCCCAGCGCGTCACGGCTCAGTGTGACGCCGGCCGGGGGTGTGTGTGGACGCTGCTGTGCGGTGGAGCAGGCTCCCCTGCTGTGGTTCTGCTGAGACTTTGTCACGAGTGGGTGTGGAGGGGCTGGGTTTAAGGACGACCAGGAGTTTGCGAACTGCAGGGGCGGGTCAATCCGGGCGGCGTCTTTCAGTTCTGGCCTTTGTTGCCTCGTGAAAATCACCTTCCTTACTGACCTCGGGCCGGGTTTCTCTGGAAAATCGGGCAGGTGGCACTTCCTGTAATCTCTGAGCTCAGGAGGAGGGGCGGGAGATCGTGCTCATTTCTCTCTCCCTCTCCTCAGGGCGACCCCGGGAGGCGCCGCCTGACCTAATGGAGCCGTGGGGGGTTCCGGGAGCCAGAGCCGGCTTCACGGTGAGTGGGCGCCGTCCCAGGGGACACGGACGCCCCGTCACAGCCCCCACGAGTGCCAGGCTGCCACGCTGGACCTGGGGCCGCATGTCCTCGGGCAGCCGAGTTTCTCGGGAGGAAGCGACTAGGATGATGCGCAGTTTCTCGCCTTCTCTCCCCAGGCCCTGCCTGGACCCCAATGTCCCCCGGCAGATCTCTCGGGCCTGAGGAGGAGCAGGAAGGCGGATGGACGGCTCCCCTTTGAAAGGAGAGCGAAGGTTCCAGAGTGAGCACCGCCCGCCTGAGAGGCTGGGACCCCACTGCGCTGGCAGAGGTGGTGATGTCGTCTCCAAAGAGGGTTTGGGAAGAAAGTGAGGTCCACGCGCTGCCAGGTGGAGGCTCAGAGCACGGCACCGAGCGTGGGTCACGGTACAGTGTTAGTCGTGATGTGTGGTAACGATGTGGTGGGGCTCCACGGACTCGGAGTGGACGGTGAGGGTGGACATAAGCAACAGGATCAGGTGACACGGGGCTTGAAGGCCAGAGTGAGGAATTTGAACATAATCTAGTAGCTAGTGGAGTAAAGACAGAGAGAGAGAGAGACAGAGAGACAGACAGAAGGAGAGACAGAGAGGCAGAGTGAGAGAGACAGGTAGAGACGGAGAGAGAGAGAGAACGGGTGTGACCTGGGGAGGGAGTCCTGCTGACCGGCTGCACTGACCCTCTGCACACGGGGAGCCAGTGCCCGCCGCCCGGGATGCCCGTCCAGCTGGGCCTCGAGCACGTCCTGAGAGCCAGGGCTCTCCCGGCGGTGGTCCCGGACCCTCTGTGTGTCTCTCCCCAGAGGCCACGTGAGGGCCACACGGCTCCATGGGCAGGGACGAGGACCCCCTCGTAGCTCTGAGGACAGGGCAGGGCGTTCTGTTGGTTTTATTGGCACTGTCGACTGTTCTAGTGTCAGAAAATCGGCAGTCGTGGGTGAGGTCGCGGCCTCTGCGCAGGGGCCTCTGGTGGCGTCCCGGCTTCTGCCAGGCTTGGTGTCGGGGTGGAGAAGCAGCAGGCGTCTCCTGAGGAGCCGCAGTCCTGGGCTGTAGTGTTGCCCCAAGCCGGGAGCAGCCTGGAGAAGGCGGCCGGCAGCTGGGGAAATCGCCACCCAGGAGTCAGGCCGGCCTCCCTGTGCTGGTCCTCAGGAGCGGACGCCCCTGAGGGTGTGCACATGCCGCCACGTGTGCAAACACATGCGTGGGTGTACATCCCCGTGCGTAGAACATCTCTGGAAACTTCTGGCCCCTCTGGGGAGGGGGCTGGGCCGAAAGGGGCTTCCAGTGAGTAGCCTCAGCACCTCTGGATTTTCCCCTGTTGGGAGGTGCCCCCCCCGCCGGCTTGCACCCCTCTCCTCACCACGCCCCCACCCTGAGTCCCGTCCTCCTCTCGGCCGCCTGGCCTGCAGCCCTTCGAGTCCTGGCTTGTAGTTTAAACATCACCCACATCGCAAAGCCTCCCAAAACTGTGTCTCCCGCCTCGCTCTCCCCAGGATCCCGGTGTCCAGCTGCCTGGTGGGCGTCACACTCGAACAACCACATGGCCGGGAGCCAGCAACCATGGCTGACTTTGTGCACGTGACGAGATGCCCTCACTCTCCACGGAAGGTCGGCGGAGACCAGCACCATGTGAGCTGTCGTCTTCCTGCCAGGTCAATGGAGCGGGGGCTGCGAGGACTCGCTGTTGGGGCAGCGGCGAGGGGCGCTGTGGACTGGGTGTCAGCCAGAACGGCAAGTGCACGGGTTCCATTGTCCCGTGACGTGGTTGTCCCACTGGTCAGGCAGGTCCCGCAGACACGTGTGCTCACGCGTGTGCAAAGGGACCCATGTTCGAGGACCGCAGGAGCCCTAGTGGCGGAGCCTCTCAGTGTCTTAGGGAGCCAGCCTATCCAGAGGCCCGTGTCGTCTGCCTGTGTGTGGACACACTCACGTGCTATCTTATGAGCCAAAGCTCGTCTGCTCACGGCCTCCTGGAAGGACGGCCCGGCCCTGCCGCCCCTGTGTCTCCTGTGCTCTCCTCTCTGACGCAGCCTCCCCTCGGCTCCGTGATCTGCCCTCAATGTGACCTCCCACGTGACGCCCGCTCACGGAGGTGTCATGTCTCTGTCTCTCAGTTGGAGCAGGACCCTCCACGTCCTCCTGGAACGCACTCTAGCTGCACCCCGAGGGCTGGTAAGTGTCGTCATTTGAGTATTTCTGGTTCCCGTTGTGGTTCTTCTTAGACCCGTGAAGGAGGTGGGTTTTTTCAATCATCAACAAGCATTTATTGAGGGCATCTCGTAGCCAGTCCCCGTTCTGGGTGCTGCAGATACCCAAGAGAGCACTCTCCACTAAATATATATATTTTTGGCCACATATGTGTTTTTGAAAAGTTTTACAAACATTTAAAGTTTTGATTCCGCAATTTTCTTTACAAATATCAGAAAATACATTCTCATAGCCCTTTGCTAAGATCACAGGCCCATGCAGCAGGGTGCCTCATGGCTACAACAGCCCTGCCACCCAGCACCATGAGGCCCTCTCCTCCAAGAAGCCCTCTGGAGTTTCTTCAGACCATACGTGGTCCAGATGAGGATGCCAGCCACCCCCACCCTCTTACCAGGGAAGGGTCCACACAGGCGGGTGCCTTCCCCCACCCAGGCCAGCTGCTTCCTGGCTTGGGCTGGCCGTGAGCTGGGACACCCTGGGAGAACCGCCTCCCAGGCCTCGCCCACCTGTAAGCTGGGATAACAGCACTGAGACCCTGGCTCCCACCTCTCACAGGGCTCCATAGGGTTCCTGGAGGAGGAGCCGCTCCCTGTCCCTGGGAAGCCTGGCCACCTGGCCACAAGGCCACACGCGTCTCCGGGCTTCAGAGGCCTCAAGCGGAGCCCAGCAGGAGGTCTTGGCTGCAGGCCTGAGTGGCCAGCCTCTGTGTCACGTGCAGCAGGACAAGGGGCGCAGCTGAGTGCATGTGCCGCCCTGGACAGGCCCTGCCCTCCTGGCCCTGGAGCACCGGTGTCGGCAGGACGGGACTGAGACGCAGGCTGGGCTTGGGCTGAGCCCTCTCCACCCCAGACGTCCAGCTGACCCCAGTGCAGATCCCCCCACTCGTGCCCTGAGCCCGCAAAGCCTGTGCCCTCTCCTCACACCCTCCCCAGGCTCCTGACGCCCCTGCAGGGAGAGGCTGGGATGGGCTTCTGGGTCAATCCCTGGATGAGGCCAGTGCGGTAGGGTGGGAAAACTCTGGGTTTTTAGTTATCTTTTCACAAATGGCTCTTCTCTCAATGGCACTGTGCTCAAGGGGTGTCCAAATGGTCCTGATTCTCGAGTGTTTGCTGAGATGGCTTCTTCCCTGGTGTCTGATCAGTTTCCGTGACGGTCGCACGCATACGTGAAACGCACAGGCAGCCTCTAACGTGGAGGCGGCGTTCTGTGTGTGTCACCCGGCTGAGTGAGTCCCGTGATGTTCACGCCGTCCATGGCTCCACCCAGTTCTGTGTGACTCACTGCCCACGACGTGCAGGACATCCCCCAGCCTCTCCTGTCGTCAGACACTCGCCCCTCGGTTGTCGGTGTGCGTGTGTGCTGAGGCTGTGGATGCACACGGTGTGGGGCCCTCGCCTCCCGGGAAGCGCGTCTCCAGACAGCGTGTGTCCCCGACGCCAGCTCTGCCGCCAGGTCCGCTCGGGCTCTCCTTGCCAGCACGTCCTCCTCCACGGCCACCGTCCCCCGGGTCCCACGTTCAGGTGTGCTCGTCACAAACAGCTTCAGGCGGAACTTACTTCATCTCGCCCTGCGTAAAATCCCCGCTCTCAGCTAGGGCGTCGGTCCCCGCACAGCTACTGTGATCGCTCGTGTGTCGGGGTCGTTTTCACTGTCCTGCTCTGTGCGTCCTGTCACCTTGCCTTTTCTCTCTCTTCCTTGTTTCATTGTGATGAGAACACCTGAGATCTCCCCTCTTAATGCGTTTTACGTGCACGATACAGAGTTGTGAACCTCAGGCAGGATGGTGGGCAGCACGTCTCCTGAGCGTGCTCGTCCTGCATGGCTGAGACCCTGTGCCTGCTGGACGACCCCCGCCCTACCCAGCCCCCGGCTCCCACTGCCCACCCTCTGCTCCTGTGATGGTGACGACCCCATGTACCTTTGGGAGTGGAATGGGAGAGTCCTGTCCTTCTGTGACGGGCTCACTGCACTCAGCACCGTGTCCTCGAGGGGCATCCACCTGTCACACGCGGCAGCACCTCCTTTCTGCTCAAGGCTGACGACGTCCCGCTGTGTGTAAGACCTCGTTTTCTGTGTCCATTCCTCTGTCGACGGGCGTGTGAGTTGTTTCCACGTCTCGGCTTCTGTGAGCAACACTGCAGTGAACGTGGAGGGAGACGCCTGGTCGAGACCCTCCTTCAGCTCTTTTGGGTGAATACCCAGAAGTGGGATTTCCAGGTCCTGTCTTCATTGTACTTTCAATTTTTTGAGGACTCCCCATACTGTTTCCCACAGTGGCTGCACCGACTCACCTTCCCACCAGCGGTGCACGCGGGCTCCCTTTCTCCACGTCCTCGCCAGCACTTGTTGTTTTCTGGTTTTGATAACAGCCGCTCTGACAGTTGTGAGGTGACATCTCAGTGTGGTTTTGATCTGCATGTCCCTGATGATTAGTGATGCTGAGCATCTTTTCAGGTACCTGCTGGCCATCTGTATGTCTTTTTGGAAGACTATTCCAAAGAATGCCCATTTTTAAATTGGGTTATTGGTGAGTTTTTTGCTGTTGAGTTGTAGGAGTCCCTCATGTGTTTTGGATGTGACCCACTTATCAGTTCTACAGTTTGCAAATATTTGCTCTCTTTCCATAAGTTGCCTTTTCACTCTGTTGATGGTTTTCTTTGTGTGCAGAAGCTTTTTAGTTTGATGTACACCCCCTTGTCCATTTTTGCTTTGGTTGCCTTTGCTTTTGGTGTCAAATCCAAAAATTATCGTAAGACTGATGTCATGAAGGCAAGGATGCCCACTCTCTCCACTCCTATTCAGTTTAGTACTGGAAGCCCCAGCCAGAGCAATTAGGCAAGAAGAAGAAATAAAAGGCATCCAAATTGGAAAGGAAGAAGTGAAATTATCTCTGTTTGCAGATGACATGATCTTATAAGTAGAAAACCCTAAAAACTCCGCAAAATCTGTTAGATCTAATAAATGAATTCAGTAAAGTAGCAGGATACAAAATCAATGTATAAAAATCTGGTGCCTTTCTGCACATCAGCAGTGAACTATCCAAAAAGGAAATTAAGAAAATAATCCTGTTTACAACAGCATCAAAAAGAATAAAATACTTAGGGATAAACTTAACCAAGAAAATGAAACACTTGTGGGTTGAAAACTTCAACACATTGACAAAAGAAATTGAGGAAGACACAAATAAATGGAAAGACATCCTGTGCTCGTGGATTGGAAGCCTTAATGTTGTTAAATGTCCATACTACCCAAAGCGATCTACAGATGCAGCGCAACAACTATCAAAATCACAATGGCATTTTATAGAAATAGAAAAACAATCCTTAAATTTGTATGGAGCCACAAAGGAGCCCGAACAGCCAAAGCCATCTTGAGAAGGAAGAACACAGCTGGAGGCATCCACTGCCTGGTTTCAAACTCTCCTACGAAGCTACAGCAATTAAAACAGTGTGGTGCTGGCATAGAGACAGACACAGGCCAGTGGAGCAGAATCGAGGGCCCAGCAGGAAACCCACACGTATGCGATCAACTGATCTTCGACGAGGGAGCCGAGACCAGCCAGCGGGGAAAAGATGGTCTTTCAACAACGGTGCTGGAAACTGGACGTGTGCACGCAGCAGAGCAAATGCGGACCCTCGTCACACACCGTTCACACCACGAACCAGCGCGGACTCACTCAGGGCTTTGGCGTGAGACCCAGACGCGTGCACTCCTAGAAGAAAACACAGGGAGCTCCGCCCTGCCTCGTCCGTGCTCGAGTTCCTCCCCTCCCGGCCTCTTCCCATCAAGCAGCTTGGTCCCGAGCTTCCCGGCGTCCTGGTCTGAAGGTGGACGTCCGTCCACGTTGTTTGTGGTCGCCCTGAAACCTGCACCTGCACCATCGGCTTCTAAAGCATCTGCCTGCACACGGCTCCTGCCCTGTTCTGGACAGTCTCCTCAGCGGGGTCCTGGGCGTCAGATTGCTGGGTCAAAGCTGCCGCGCGGCCCCTCCTCCCCTCTGCTCAGCGCCACCCTCTGGAGCTCCCAGACTTCTCTTCGGGGTCGGCTGTCCCCGCAGGCCGCCCTGCGCGTGGAGCTGGGTGACGCCTCCCCTGGAACTCGAAGCCCTGAGGTCAGTCCTGGGAGGCGGCTTCTCAGCGGAGCCCGGGCAGTGGCCGGAGCCTGGAGGCCACGGGGCTGGGGCTCCTCTGGGCCCGGGTCTGGGGAGGCCCCCGCCGTGCAGCCTCCACCTTCATTTCTGGACTGAGGGTCAGATGCCCGACCACGGGGCCCAGGGAGGAGCCCCTCCATCAACCAACAAGGGTCCCAGGGAGAGGCTGGTCCAGTGACGGTTCTCCATTGTCCGGCAGAAGCAAAGTCACAGGACGAGTCATGAGCCATGAGGTGGGGTCAGTGGGAGGGCCAGCTCCGTCTGCCCGTGACGGTCCTGTGTGTGCCCAGTGGGTCACAGGGGCCGCTCCGGGCCCCTCTGCCCAGCTTCGTCTCAGCGTGGTCCCAGGCTGCGGCTTTGTGCCATCTGCTGGGTGCAGGACACTGTGCAGCCAGGTGGGCAGGGCAGAGTCGGGGGGACAGGCGAGCCCCGCTCTGGTCTCGGGGCCACTGTCCCGTGGGCCTCGGTGGCCGGCTTGACTCAGAGGGTCCTGGGGGTTGTCATGGACGCCGCCTCCCCCGCCCCTGATGGGACGGGCTCCCCAGGTCCCCAGCATTGGAGGGGCTAGCAGATCCCGGGGTCCGACTGGCGGCCTGCGTGGGTGAGGTGCCTCGGGCAGGGCAGCCTGTGCCTGAGACCGCAGGTCGTTATTCCCCCAAAGGCCGGCACCAGAATGCCCTGGAGTCAGACGTTTCTAAACTGACTTTTATTTGGGGGCTTCTGCTGTGTGTCCAGGAGCCCTCCAGTGTGTGGAGACCAGAAGAGTCACCACTCTGCCCACGGGAACTTCAGGAAACAGTTGACATCGGTGCAATAAATGGGCGCTGCACGGTGTTAAGTGCTCAAGAGACAACCGGAGCAGGGGACGTGGGGGGCTTGCAGCTTTAGGGGGCAGCCGGGAGGGCCTGGCCAAGACCACAGGTGGGCGGGGATCCCCCTCCTCCCACGGGGGGACAGGGCAGGGGCTTCTCTGCCACCTGAGGGTCTCGTCTGGATGGGGAAGCCGATGGCCGTCCTGAGCAGGGACGTGACATGATGGACACATGGCTGGGGGCTCTCCTGGTCACAGTGGCCGCTGTGGTGGGGCCAGGCTAAAGGTTAAAGGGCATGAGCAGAAGGAGGGACGAGGAGGGCGGCCGAGGGGGATCTGGTGCTGGGGCAGCCCTGGGGGAGGCCTGAGCAGGGCCGCCCCTCGTCCCTGAGGGACCGCATTCCTGGGCCCAGGACAGTGAGGACCTGGGGCCATCACCGCCCCACCAGTCCCTGCGGATCGGGGCTGTGCAGAGGGAGGGCCGTGGGCTGGCAGGACCGGCCGCAGCCACCAGTTCATCCCGCTGCTCCTCTGTTTCATTTCCAGTGGCCGCGTGACTGCAGAGGGGAGATGGCAGAACGGGAGGGCCCACCTGACACCCTGAGGGCAGGAGCCAAAGGCTGACTGGTGCTTTCTCACCCCGCCCCCTCACCGCCTCCTACACCCCTGGGGCCTGGTCAGCGGCCCTGGCCCCGACTGTCCCCCACGCCACCTGGCTCACGCCTGGCTCCTGCACTTCCCATCGTGTGGCCTCGGGCAGGGTTCATCCTCTGAGTCTCAGAGCCCCCCGCCTGTGAGGAGGGTCAGGCAGGAAATGAGTGATGAGGAAGTGTCTTGTTTCCTGCCCTGCCAGGCGAACCTGACACCGCACACACTGCCTGCCTCACTCCTGGCCAGTGGGTGAGGTTCAGGACGGGGCCTGTGCCCTCCAGACCCTCCGTGTGCACCCCCAGCACATCCCGAGAGGGGCACTGTGATGAGATGCTGTGTGCTCACGGGCGGGTCAGCCAGGTCCAGAGGAGGAGCTGGACACACACAGGACATGCACACGCGTACACATTTACACGGACAGCATGCACCTGCTCACACACGTGCACACGTTCACACATGCACATTTGCACCCACACAGCACACACCTGCCACCCAGGCACACATTCACACGTGCACATTCACATGCACACAGCATATACCAGCTCACACACGTGCACACATTCACACACAGCACACACCTGCTCACATACACACACGTGCACACTCACACATGCACACACGTTCACGCACACAGCATGCATGTGCCCACACATGCACACACACATGTGCACACGAGCACACACACTCGAGCAGAACTCACACGCGGGGAACACGCACTGGGGAGCAGCTCAGCCTCTCTGTGAGGCGGGAGGGCACTGGCTCTCATTGCCTCCGTGGGAGCCAGAGCTGGAGGGCGATGCCGTGTGGGTGACATTGGCATCAACAGGCCACCAGCTCTCGGACCTCACCTGGTGCCTGCGTGGTTGTTGTTCCCGTTGCTGTCGCTGTGATAAGGTTCTTGGTGTCGTAGACCTCACCCGCCTCCCTGCAGGAAAGTGTCCGTGAGCCCAGCCAGCCGACCCCTCCCCTGTCCCAGCAGGAGTCGCTGGAGCCCAGCGCATCGCATCCAGTACCGGGAGCAGGTGAAGGACGGCTGTCCCTGCCCTGAACGGGAGGCCCCGGGAAGATGTGCAGCTCCCTAAATCGACACAGATGAGCCCGGGAAAACGTCACTCAGAGGCTTGGGAACTTAGACGAGCTGATTCTCAGTTCACGTGCAGAAGTCACTGAGCAGGAAAATCCGGGAAAACCCGTGGAAGTGTCACAAGAGGGACGAGCCCGACCAGCTGTGACAACACAGAGACAGCTCACTGTGATGCTGCCGAGACGGAGAAAAGCTTTTCCAAGTGGGACACGCGTCCCAAGAGCCACCAGAACAAGTTACAAGTCCAACCCCACGGAAGCCACGTGTCTCCACGGGGACATCCGTAATCAGAGTCGGAGAAAAGCACGAAACAGGGAAATATCTGCTGTTCTGATTTCCTGAGTGGGGGCGTTTCCACAAACCTGTTCTTTAAAAGACCAGAGAGACGCGGGAAGTGGTGTGGACGGTTCACAGGCAGAGGGAGTGAGGTGGCTCCTGATGGCAAAACACGCTGTCGCCTCACTGCCAAGAGATGTGCAGATGACACTGAGAAGCCCTCAGGCTGCACCTGTCACCCCAGCAGAGACCCCAGGTCACACCACGGAGAAGGGGAGCCTCGGGCCGTCTCAGAGAGTTCTGGACAGGCCATGACGGGGACGACCGACACTCTCCATTAAAGATAAAATGCGCACAGAGTGGACCAGACGAGCATCCCACACGTGTGGGGACGGCCTGCATTCAAGTCCCTCCTTTGGGCGTGCTGTGTAATTGCCAATGAGAAACAGCCCCAGTGCCACCACAGAGGGTTCAGAGAGAAATCACGGGGATCCATAAAGGGGCATATTATACACCCAATAGAGAGACGAGGCACCTCTGCAGATAACGGTGAAGATTTCTAAAACATGGTGAAGTGAAAAACCACAGCGTGGTTTCCCTAGGAGGGGAAGGGGTGACATGTGAGCACGGTCCCCTGCAGGGCGGGAGGTCGGGGGCCTGGGTGGTGTGTGAGCACAGTCCCCTGCAGGGCAGGAGTCGGGGGCCTGGGTGATGTGTGAGCACAGTCCCCTGCAGGGCGGGAGGCCAGGGGCCTGGGTGATGTGTGAGCACAGTCCCCTGCAGGGCGGGAGGCCGGGGGCCTGGGTGATGTGTGAGCACAGTCCCCTGCAGGGCGGGAGGCCGGGGGCCTGGGTGATGTGTGAGCACAGTCCCCTGCAGGGCGGGAGGCCGGGGGCCTGGGTGATGTGTGATCGAAGTCCCCTGCAGGGCGGGAGGCCAGGGGCCTGGGTGATGTGCGAGCACAGTCCCCTGCAGGGCAGGAGTCGGGGGCCTGGGTGATGTGTGATCGAAGTCCACTGCAGGGCAGGAGGCCGGGGGCCTGGGGACTGGGGTGAAGAGGGTGGGATTGTGCCAAGCCTCTACTTTGTGCCCTGCATGGTGACAGGACCCTCCACTGGGGCCCCTGACCTTTAGGGGTTACGAGCTAAGTCAGGCCGGGTTCCGCTGACCCGCACGCTGACCCGGGGGCCCCGTTGTCGGGTGGAATGGCAGCGCCCCCAGGTTTTGCCCGCTGCCCGGCACCCTGTCCACTCTTGTCCGTAGCAGGTGGAGGCACTCGTGCCCTCTGGACCGGCTCTGCCGTCGCACACTGCCCACCTCGACCCGAGTGTCGTGTTCCCACAGGAGGTGCAGCTTGCACAGCGACTGTCAGTCAGGTGAGCATGACCTGGTCCCTCCCCCTTCGGGCCATTTCGGGGACAGGGGCCACTGGGTGGGCCGTGCTGGTCACTCTGGGCTGCGGCCGAGGTGACACTGACCCTTAATCCCGATGGTGAGCCAGGCTCCGGCAGGCATCCCATGGCTCCGTGGGGTGAGGGTGCTGCCCGTGGTGCCCGTGTCCACGGAAGGAGGCCGAGGTCAGATGGACACCTCGCCGAGGGCCTGGCCGCTCCCTCGGATGCCCCTCTGTGTGGTGCTGGACTGAGGGCTTCACCGCTCCTGCCTGTGGAGACTCGGAGACACACAGCCAGGTGACGATCGTCCGTCCTGAGGGCCGGGGCAGGGGCACAGGTCCTCCCCCAAAGTAGCCCTGTCCCTGCTTCTCGAGAGGCGGCGCCACCCCGGGCCCCAGTTCTGGACACTCTCCAGAACCTCAGGTCCCAGCAGCCAACGTGCGCTTTCCCTGTGAGGGGAAATGTGGCCCCCTTCCTGGTGCCCGGCTCAGATCTGTGAAACCTGGTTCCTCCCCCGAGACACAGTCTCACAGCACAGAGGCTGCTCGAGGTCACACATGTAGTCCTCTCCCCAAACCCACCCACCCTGGTGGTGATGTCTACACTGATTCACCAGCCAGAACCAGTGAAGATTCTTGGATAGACTCCCTGTGGGAGTTGGGTCTCCTCTGAGGGACCGGGCATTACCTGGTCTGTGGAAGCTCCCAGAGGCTCGAGCCAGGGCCTCTGGTCTCCAGACCCCTGCAGTGGGGACATCCTGGGTTAGTGCAGCCCAGGGAGGAACTCAGAGGGCAGGAGCAAAGGGGTGTCTGTGGGGGAGCGCCCCGAACGTTCTCTTAATCTACGGGCGGTTTCCCAGCTCCCACCATCAGGGTCCCGGGGCTGAGACGTGGGAAGCGGCTCTGAGAGCACATTTTCTTAACGTCCCGAATCCTCAAACTCAGCTGTGAAAGTACACACTTCAGTGGGTTTTAGAGTGTTTACGAGTTGTGCAACCATCACCACTGTTTCCACGACATTTCACCGCCCTGAACAGCAACGTCTGGCCCATCAGCAGATTCCCGCATTCTCCCTCCCCCGGCCCCTGGTGACCACCGACCCACTTTCTGTGTCTGTGGATCTGACTATTCTGGACATTTCAGACACATGGAATCCTGTAATATGGGTCTTTTGCGACCGGCTTCTTTCCCTCAGCTGCATGTCCATCCTGGTAGTAGCACGGATCAGGATTTCACTCCTTTCTCTGGTTGGATAATAGTCCATTGCGTGTATGAACCATATTTTGTTTATCTGTTCCTCTGTCCATGGACACTTAGACTGTTTCCACCTTTTTGCTCCTGTGAGTGGTTCTTCTATGAAGACACATCTGCAAATATTTGCTTGAGACCCTGTTTTCACTTCCCTTGGGCGTATACCTGGGAGTGGAATTGCTGGGCACGTGGTACTTCGATGTTTAACTATGGAACTCGCAAACTCTTCTCCACAATGGCTGCACCTTTTGACATTCCTGCTGGCAGCCCAGGAGGCTCCCGTTCCCCCACATCCTCGCCCACCTCATTCTTTCCCCTTACTGGTAGTGGCCAGTCCAGGGGTGGGAAGTGGTGTCTCGCTGTGGTTTCTGTCTGCATTCCCTGGTGGCTGCTGCTGCTGCTGTTGAGCATCTTCTCAGGTGCTTGCTGGCCGTTTGTACATCACGTTGGAGAAACATCTGAGTCCTGTGTTCACTTTCTTTGTTTTTTTGTTTTTCTTTTTTTTTTGTGAGATCAGCCCTGTGCTAACATCTGCCAATCCTCCTCTTTTTTTTTTTTTTTTTTTGCTGAGGAAGACTGGCCCTGGGCTAACATCTGTGCCTGTCTTCCTCCACTTTATATGGGACGCTGCCACAGCATGGCTTGCCAAGCAGTGCGTTGGTGTGCGCCCAGGATCCGAACCGGCGAACCCCGGGCTGCCACAGCGGAGCGCGCGCACTTAACCACTTGCACCACCGGGCCGGCCCCTGTGCCCACTTTCTAAGGGGGCGATTTGTCTTCTTGTCGTGGAGTTTTGAGTTTTCATATGTTCTGTACACTAAACCCCTCATCAGATCGGTGACTCGCACACACTTTCATTCCTTTTGGGTCGTATTTTCACTTTCTTGATGGTGTCATTGGAAGCACAGAAGTTTTCAATTTTGATAAAGTCCAGTTTAGTGATTTCTTTTGTTGCTCGTGCTTTGGTGTCTAAGAGCAGAACTGGGTTCCCAGTGCGCCGGCAGGAAGCCCCTCCTCAGCCGGCAGCCACACGTGCCTTTGCTTGGTGCAGCTCTGGGCCAGGAGTGTGCACACTGCGCTGCCAGTCAGCAGCTCATCTGAGCCCCGGATCCACCTTCTGGCTCCTCATAAAGCTTCTGAAGAGAACTGTAATCTCATGAGGACAGAAGTCCCAGGGGCTGGGAAGGTAGCCTGTAAGCAGGACTGTTAGAAAGTGTGAGTGGGAACCTATGATCCGCCAAGCCGGATGCCACCCGCCCTGGCTACGGGTCTTCACCACTCTCTCATCAGATGGACTGGGGAGCTGCCAGCAGGGAGCAGGCGGGTGTGTTCTCTGAAGCTTTGGTTGGTAGAGTGTAATATTTGGATTTTTTTGTCTTGCATATTAGACATGCAGGAAGACCTGGAGACCCTGCTGGCCTTGGAAAGAGCAAAAATAATTGCCCAATACGATCAGGTAAGGCCCAGGAGGAGATCCTAGCTCTAGGAGCAGGTGAGGCACAGGCGGGGACCACAGTCAGCAGGAGCAGGTGAGGCTCAGGTGGAATCATAGGCAGGAGCAGGTGAGGCTCAGGTGGGATTATAGGCAGGAACAGGCGAGGCTCAGGTGGGGTCATAGGCAGGAGCAGGTGAGGCTCAGGTGGGGTCATAGGCAGGAGCAGGCGAGGCTCAGGTGGGGTCATAGGCAGGAGCAGGCGAGGCTCAGGTGGGGTCATAGGCAGGAGCAGGGACGTCCCAGGGTGGGTCATAGCCAGGTGTGAGCAGGTACAGCCCAGCGGGAATCACAGGCAGCAGGAGCAGTTATGGCCCAGGTGGGGGTAGAGCTCCAGGAACAGGGGGTCCCGGGGGGATCTCACAGCAGGAGCAGGTGAGGCTGTCAGGCTGCTCCAGTTCGGGCAGGCGGGTCCTTCCCCTCAGGCTGTGCCCGTGGCCACAGGTTCCAGGGCTCCCTCAAGACGCAGGGGAGGGAGGACCACCCTGCTCCCTCCTTGCCCCCAGGTCCCCGGCTCTGGGTCCCTCACCCCCGTGTCCCCTCTGGGTTGCAGGGACGCCAAGCAGGGGCTCCAGCGGCTCCTCAGGAAGACCCTGACCTCGCCCTGTACAAGGTCACAGACTGCCTCGGGTTTATGCGGTGAGTCATCTGGACACCCCTCCTGAGAAGGGGTGTCCATCTCTGGGATGGTTTCTGTTTGTGGAAACACTTCTCTGGAGGCAGGACCCGTCTCCCCAGCTCAGAACCTCGTTCCCTGGTGCCCACCGCAGTCCAAGGTTTGCAGTCGGCTTGAATTGAGACCCGGAAGGTGACTTGGGGAAGTGGTGACGACGAGAGAGGGGTGAAGTCAGGGACAGGAGGGTGGGCGGCCGGGGCAGAGGGAGGCGGTCTGGATGCTGGACAGTCAGACCCTGTGTGGGGCGTGGAGACCTCGGCAGGATGAGCACAGGGTGCACCCCGGGGCGTGGACAGTTCTCAGGCTGGCTCAACCCCAGGACAGTGGCGGGTCACCTCCTGAGGGCTGCTGTCGGGGCACAGCCCACCCCCGTGCCAGCACCGACCCTTCTCAGGAGCCCGTGGAGGACGCCTCCTCCAGCCACAGGCACCTGGCCGCCCTGCCCTCCCTCTGCCCCCTGTCCTTTCTCCCTCCAGAGAATCCTGGGCCCAGACTTGGGGGCTCTGGGCGGCGGGCCTGGTCCCTCCCTGGCCCCGGCCTGGTGCAGGGCCTCAGGGCTCTGCTTCTCTTGCCTTCCAGTGAGAAGGAGCTGCCCAGCCTCACCACCCAGGAGGCGAAGGTAAGAGCCCCTCCTTGCTGCACAGGCGGGAGGCGGCCGTGGGCGTGAGGCCATGGTCCTGCCACCCCCGACCCCAGAGCTGTCCTGAGTCGGGGGAGATTACCAAACCCACACGCAGCTCAGAGGTCACTGCCTGCTGGCCACCAGGACCCCACCTCGAGGCTGGGACCCGGTGGAGGCCAGCGGGTCTGTGGGAGAGGGTCTCGCCTTTTCTGGCCCCTTTGAGTTTGTTCACGTCAGGGCTCCCAATGGGACTGGACACTGCACTCAGGGCCCCTCTAGGAAAGCTGGCAGCTGGGCTCACACCATCACTTCTCATCTTCCAGCAAAAACACCAAGACATCAGGCAAGCCGACAAGTGGCTGAAGATGCTGAGGGACTGGAATCGGTACCAGGACAGCAAAAAGGTCGAGACCTGAGCGCTGGGCAGGTGGCACGCTGTCCTGCCCCCAAAGGATGACAGGCCTGGGTCCCCAGGGCAGCCCGCAGCCACCCGCCCACACCACGAGGGTCACCTCACCTGGAGAGGATCTGAGGCCAGAGCCAGGGCCACCTCAGGCCCAGGGCCCCGTAGGGAGGGATAAGCGGGGACCATTGTCCACAACGTCCCTTGCAGCCTCGTCCACTCCTAGTTGTAGGAGACGGGCGAGTTCTAGCTAGACCTGCCGTCTCCCGAGAAACTGTAACCAAACTCAGTCGGTCCGTCTCTTGGTGAGTGCGGAGGCGAAAAGCACAACCAAGGCGGAAGTAGGTGAAGAAAGGTTTACTGCTCGCACCAGCGATGGGGAACAGCGGGGATAACTCCCATAGCAGTGTCTCCCCGAGCTCAGTGCCGGTGGGGACTTTATACACAAGAGAGCAGAGGATAACAGCTTTATTTGTAACAACTGTGTAACAACTGTGCTCACTGAGGGCGCATGCCCAGCAGGTACACAGGCTCTTGCATGCATCGCCTGCTCTCAACACGGCTGCTTGGGCCCTCCCAGAGGAGGAGAATTTAAGATGTCAATGAGTTGAGGTGACTTTAGGATGCTTGGTGCTGGAACATTCCGCAGGGTCTTGCTGCAAATATGTGAGTTTCTCTGCACGACAGTAACGTCTGCAGAACAGGGACACCGACCTCTGCAGAACAGGACACACCGTTCCTTCTCGTCTGAAAAACGATTGACAGGCGTGTTAGTTGCTGACCAGACCCTCAGTCACCCTTCCTTTGCCCGGTTCCCCGGTCACAAAGCCATGGAGCCCCGGGCCAGAATCTTCCAGATGCCGCACACTCCCTCTCCTCCGCAGTCGCCCTGCGGCCTGTCTCACCAGAGCTTTCTTCTTTCCTGCAGATGCACAGGCGGGTCTTTAAGGGGGGCCCCCCGCAGGTGCGGGGTCAGGTGTGGTCACACCTGTTGGACCTTGAGAAGGTGAAGGCGGAGAACGAAGGGAAACATGAGGTGCGGCCCTTCCACACTCGGCAGAGGCAGCGCCTACAGGCCAGGCCTTTCAGGGCTGGGGGGCCGGGGGTAGGTCGTGCGCCACGGGGACCCCTCGCCAGACCTCAGTGCTGTCCCAGCCCCTCCCAGAATCACGGGCCCTGGACACTCCTGCCCGTCCCCCCTGCTGCCCGGGTCTTCAGCTTGGCCCAGTGCAGACGCTGGACCCAGAGATGGACAGACGCCCCCTGAATCCAACTAAGCCCCCATCTGAGCAGGGGACAGTCACACAGCAGAGGACAGAAACCTGGGAAAAGGGCAAGGAAGCACACCCACAGAAACCACAAAGTGGAAAAGCAACCACACACATGGGAACCACAGACAGGAGTGGAGTGGGTAGAAAGAGGAGACTTAATGGGACGAGCAACGGGTCTTCTCCCGTCCCCCCAGTGAAGACCCTGCACCCAGCTGGTTCCCAGGGCTCAGCCCCGTCTCCACCCGAGGGTCCCCCAGGTCACATGGCCCAGGGAGGGTGCTCTGTGCATTCTTGAAGATAAACGGCAGTGATGTGCCCAGACAGAGCGGGACCAGCCCAGCGAAGCCTGGACACAGGGAAATGCCACCCGAGGGGGTGTGATGGGGTCACGCTTCAACAAGCAGCCAGGAATCGTGTGGTAAAAACGTACACACGTGTCCGTCCATCCACTATGATTGTGGAACCACAGCCAGCATCGTGCTTAATCGTGAAACCCTCAAAGGGCCCCATAAAACCGGACGAGAGAGGCTCTAGTGACCAGCCGCGCAGCGTCCCCGTGGTCCTGCAGACGTGGCTCAGGGCGCTGAGACGGAGAAGGAAGGCATTTAGAGGAGAGGCGGGAGGAGCTGGCCTGTGGAGTGCTGTCCCGGCGGGAGGGTGAGCCAGACCCTCTGCGGCCCCGCTGCAGGGCCCAGTGAGGCCAGCTGCTTCCCAGGAAGGAAGGGGCAGCACTGGACGTCTGCACCCCGCCTGGTCCCCAGTCTGGGCCTCCAGGCTCCCTGCACAGCCACCCACAAACCCCCCCGAGCTTCTGAGCGCCCGAGTCTGTTCTGAACTTGTGACCAGGAACCCAGCCAGATGCACCCAGATTCGGGTGAAAACCTAGAGACACTGCCCAGAGCTGCCGCTGCCACGTATGAAGGACTCAAGGGACTTGGCCAGAGCCCATCGGCCACAAGAGAGTGGACCGGGGAGCGGGGTCTCTCCTTACAGCACACACGGGTATGACTGACATCACACGGGGGGGCCTCACAAATCAGGAAAACCATCGTCTTATTGACCAGTCACCTGGTAAATATTATAAGAAAAGCGTTCTATTCACCATAGCAGCAAAACTTTAGAGCCATTGATACCAAAACTGAAATGACAAATTATGTAACAATTCACGAAAAGCCCCCCAAAACAGGTGTTTTATTTTCTAAAGACTGACATTAAAGAACTATGTCTTCAACTTTAAAATTAGAAAAAAATTAGAAAAAGAATAAGGAAGAGGAAGTTTAAAAATGCAAAATGAAGTAGAAACCCAAAAGACGTAGAGAAGATAAGGAAAACCAAGAACTGGTTATTTGAAAAACGAGTTTTACAGCTAAACTGCTCCCAGGCTTGACGAAAGGGAGAGAGAGGATAAAATGTGGGGCGTTCAGAGGAGCGGGGCCCCGGCCACGGGCAGCACGGGCTCAGAGAGTGACAAGGGAGGCTGTGTGCAGCTCGTGGGCGGACACTGGAAAACGGAGGAGACAGCTGATTTCCAAGCAGAATCGCCCGTGTGGACGAAAAGAGAAGCCCGCGGTGAAGGAGAACCAGAAACGAGACGAGGCGCCGTCCGTGGAGGCGGCTGCTCCTGGCTGTGGTGGATGCGGCTCCCCAGCCCGGGCTCAGATCGGGGGAAGGGAAGCTCCATTTTCGTGAGGCTTCGGCCCCACTTCCAGAACCTCGTAAAGGGCGCCAGAGGAAACCTGCCAGTCCATTTCACAGTCGCTCTGGACGCACACGTCTAGATGTGATCCTAGCAGGTGTGATGAAGTGCGGCATTAGAGGAATGACCCTCACACCCGGACGGTGCCTTCCGGAACCAGACTGAGGGGACCAAATAGCACGTGGACACATGAAAAGGGAAACGTCATCTCGTGACATCAGCGCATTCAGAAAGCTGGTGAACACAGTTCATGAGCCATTTCTAAATCGTAAAAAATCATAAGTAATAGGAGAAATAAACTATTTCTAAATCTATTGAACAAAAACCAACGGTGAGTATTATGGGGGCCATGAAATGCTGAAGCCGTTTCCATCAACCTCAGAAGAACAGACAGAGACGGCTGCTGTCACCACTGTACTCAGAATTGTTCTGGCAGTTTTAACTCTTAGAATCAGACAAGAAAATAGAAGTAACCGTCACTCAGGTAAAAAGAAGACACAAAATTATCTTCACTTGCAGGTGAAATGATCATAGACTTAGAAAAGTCAAGACGTTCTGCAAACACCTGCGAGTCAGGACGAGTAAACTGACAAGAAGGGTGGCTGGGTCCAGAGAACACACAGAGGTCGAGTGTTCCTCCATGTGAGCCAGAGCTTTAAAGTGGGGACGTGTGAAAGGAGGAGGATTGGCGGTAGATGTTGGCTCAGAGCCAGTCTTCCTTAGCAAGGAGAGGAGGATTAGCATGAATGTTAGCTCAGGGCTGATCTTCCTCACACAAAAAATATAATAATAAAGTAGGGACGTGCGCATCAGTGCCGCTGTGTGGAACCCCAAGGAAACTTCTCTGCCTCCATAACCAGGGGCCAAAGTGGGGTGTCAGGGCCGTGGGGCCCAGCTCCCCCCAGGTGGTTTAGCATCAGGGTGATGGGAGCCCGTGCCGCAGATGGGCCTGGAGCCCCCGCAGCCCTCCCATCCTCAGGGCCCTGGGTGGGGACGGCGGGTGGGCTGCTGCCAGATTCCCGTGCGGTGAACAGAATGAGCGGGTGGGTGAAGATGGAGGGCGCAGAGAGAGCGGCCTCGCCTTGTGTCTGGTTCTAGGACTTAGGCAAGCGTCGGGGAGCAGAGGCCGAGCTGCCCTCCTGCCTCCCCCAGGGCCCTGAGAGGTGCCAGGGCCCCAGGAGCAGGTTCCAGGGAGCAGCCTCGGGGGCAAGCTCAGAGCCCGGGCAGGCGCTGTTGCCCTGGACAGGCCCCATGCAGGGTGGGGAGCAGTAGTCAGGTGGCCTGGACCTGCCTATTTAACTGGTGGGGGTCTGGGCCTTGGAGGAGCCCACGGGTTGACCATCGGCAGTCCCCTCCCCAGGGCTGATGGGCAGGACGTGGGCCCCGCGGGCATGGTGGGCAGTTAGGACCCTCCCTGGCTTCAGACACAAGCAGCAGAATGAGGTTCCCGCAGGAAACTCACGTTCCAGCCAGAGCGCTCACTCTGTCCAGGATGACGTTGGTGGCAGGTCCTGTTCTGTGTTTCTGATGCTGGCTCCTCCTCCCAGTTCCGCCCACAGAGGCTGAAGGAGCAGGCCAGGCTCTTCTCTCAGGACCTCAAACAGATTGACCTGGATGTGAACCGCACCTTCAGAAGCCACATCATGTTCCAGGATCACTATGGCATCAAGTGAGGCCACTGGGCAAGTGGGGTCCCTGCGGGTCTCGGGGGACACGAGGGTCCCAGGGGAGATGCGGGGGTCCCAGGGGTACACAGGGCTCATGTATGACAGCGGAGGTGACAACAGCAAACAGAATAATGTTGCATGGTGAAAGACTGAACTTTGATGTATGCAAACTAAAACACGAGGGTGAAGATGAAAACTCATCAAACCGTACGACTGAGATATCTGCATTTCCTCGTATGTAGACTGTACCCCAAAATATTGTTAAACCCTGAGGTGCCCTGAAGAGGTCACGGCTTCTTGGCTGACTTCTTAACCACAACTGTTCTGTCGTCAGCGTTTGTCAGACAAAACGAGACCCACAGCATCAGCACAGCTCCCTGTCGTCCTTTCCTAGGCAGCAGGCCCTGTTCCACGTCCTCGCGGCCTATTCCGTGTACAACCCCGTGAGTATCCTGCCCCAGGCCTGGGGTCCCTCGCCGTCTTTGCCTTTAAATCGCGTACCCGTGACCAGACAGGACGCAGGGGTCAGGCCCCAGCTCACAGGGTCACAGAGATGCAGCGAGGGGGCGGCTCATCTAAACTGAGTCGGAGAAGGCTGGACGCAGACTCCACTGTTCAGAACCGGAAAGGGGAGCTCACCCCTGGGGCTGCCCCAGCCCAGGAGCTTGGCGAGGATGCCAGCCGCTCGTCTCAGCGGGCATGTGTTACCAGTCAGCGTGGGGCCTCGTGAGCGTCACTATTGTCATCAGACTGCAGTTGGATCCTGAAGACGCCATGTTATTCATCAGAAACTCAGCAGGGATGAAGGTTCCCCCAAGGAACACCAGCTGAGCAACCCCACGGGCTGCCCACAGCGGGGTCTGGCCCAGCCGTCCTCCTGCGCCCAGTCAGGCTCCTGGCCTGTGTCTTGGCAGGGTCTCCAGACCTCGGGAGTCCCTGTCACCCTGGCACGTCTCAGAGGCGCCTCTCCCTCATCTGAGAAAGGGGACCCCAGGAGCACACCCCAGAGCTCAGGCACCGGGCTGCTGTGGTGCTGGTGCTTGAGCTGGTCAGCGGCTCTCCCCGTGGCCTAGAATCTCAGTGGTCCCTGCCGTCCTCACCTCCACCCTCTGGGCCCAGAGAGCCTGGGCCGGGCAGGGGTCTGTCTGGAGCTCGTGGAGCTGAGACGCGAGTGCAGGGGAGGGCACAGAGGCGGGCTCCGGGTCGTCCTTCCACGCGTGTCTGGCCCTTGTAGGAGGTGGGCTACTGCCAGGGCATGAGCCAGGTCGCGGCCATCCTGCTCATGTTCCTGAGTGAGGAGGACACTTTCTGGGCGCTGGCCCAACTGATGACTGGCGAGAGGCATGCCATGCACGGTAGATGGCCGCTGCAGGCCGCTGGACGTGACTTGGAGCCCAGGAGAGCCTCCCTGCAGAGCTCTCCCAGCGGTGGGGCTTCCCGGGGACCCCACCCAGTCCATCTCCCCATCAGAGAAGGGCCCCGCCTCCCCAGGCTGCCCTCAGGGTCCTGTAGCCACTGCCTGGGCCTGTCCTCATCCAGAGGATTCTTACATCTCTGCTGGTCCTGCCTCACATCCTGCCGCCTGCCCGGCCACCCTCCAGGCCCATGGCCAGACGAAGCCCAGATGGCAGCATCGCCCCTCCTGCGTGCCCCCAGCCTCACTCCGAGCCCAGGAGGTGGCCGCGCACACTCCCGTCACCCACCCCGTGGCTGCATGCCCTGCTCCTCAGTGCTGGGACCCCCATGCTCCCGCTGTGGCCACTGTGGGGAGCGGGGATGGGGGTGGTACCAGGCTGTCTGCCTGACCCTCAGCACAGGGCACCAGCAGAGCTGAGCCTCTGTGAGGCGGTCCTCTGCCCCTGGCCACCCCGGGCCCTAAAGGCAGTCCTGCTCTCTGGGAAGAGGGTGTCCAGCAAGAGCGTGGAAGGCCGTGGACGCAGGGCAGGGTCACTGGCGGGGAGGAGGCCTTCGGTCCAGCGGGGGGCACCTGCCAGTGCCCCACCCCCACCCCGCTGGGAGCAGGTTCTGATTGGCTGGGGCCCGGGGGCTTCTCAGGTTTCTTCATTCCGGGGTTCCCAAAACTGGTACGGTTCCAGGCCCATCATGACCATGTTCTCAGCAAAGCTCTCCCAAAATGGAAGCAGCACATGGTGAGTAGGAGCGTCCCGGCCTCATCCCCAGGCGCTGTCCCAGGGGTGGGGACAGGGGAGGTGGGCCCGGCCCTCCTGCTGCTGAGAGTTTGGTTTCATTTTCCTGATCCTGTGGGGCCAGGAGCCAGCAGGGCTGAGCTGGGCTTCGGGAAGTGTGTCTACTCAGCCCCTGGGAGCGGCTGCAGAGGGCCCTGTAATAGGGGGGTTTGCGCCCGGGCGGCAGGCCCTGAGCACGCTCTGGCCTTCCGTGAGGACGAGGAGCAGATGTCCACCGGCATTTGCACCGCCAGGTGGTTCCTGCAGTGCTTCCCTGACCGGGTGAGGCTGCCAGGGAGACCCCGGCCCAAGATACTCTCTGCCCCCGGTGTCTGGGGAGTGCCGAGCTCAGCCACACCCCAGACAAGCCAGGCCCTGCTAGAAGGGCTGATGGGGCCAGGACCGCTCCTGGGGAAGCCCAGAGCCCCCCTCCAGGAGGATGGACCCCCAGGCCCCGGGGACGGGCTGTTTCCACCTCGGCTCCTGGAGGGAAGGCCGGGTCAGCCTGGGGTGTGGACGAGCCCTTGGCCCACTGCAGCCAGCATCTTGCTCCTTCGGGTTCTTCCTGCCAGGTGGGGGGCAGTCCCTGTTGCCCCCAGGTCAGCAGTCGTGTGGGCCAGCCCCTTAGGTCCCTGAGTGTCCTGGCGGAGAGCACCTTCGTCCAGTAGCCGTGACCCCACTGGGATGAGTCCACCCAGATGAGGAGCTCCGGGACTTGTCAACTGCAGGCACCAGGGGCAGATGGGGGGTTCTCACCCCGTGCTGGGCCCTGCTCAGCTGCCCCTCCCCTGCCTGCTGTCCCCACAGACCCCCTTCTCACTCACCCTGAGGCTCTGGGACACCTGCATCCTGGAGGGTGAGCGCGTGCTCACTGCCACAGCCTCACCATCTTCAAGGTGCAGAGAAGTGAGCAAGTCCGTGGGAGCCCGAGTGTGGCCGGGGTGCGTGGCCCACTGCTCCAGCCCCACCTGGGCAGGGCACCCTCTGGAGAAGCGGCAGCAAGGGGGTGGGCACTGCCCGGGGCCCTCCTGGGCACAGCAGAACCCGGCAGCCGTCCACAAAAGGGAGCCCGGGTGATGGGGGCCCCCGGCCCGACGCGCACCCCTCTCATAGAACGCCTCCTGCAGCTGCCCCTGGAAGGCCTGCAGGAGTTCCTGCAGGACAGGCTGTCCCAGCCTGGGGCCTGGAGGACGACGCCGTGCTCAGGCACCTGCAGGCCTCGATGCTGGAGCTTCGGAAGATGAAGTGGGACCTGCCCCCCCTCAGGAGGCCTCAAGGGCACAGTCCTCTCCCGATTCACCCTCTTGGGGCAGTGCATAGTGGGGAGCCCCCAGGGCCTTCCCCTCTTCCATCCCCTCTTCTGCTCTAAGAAGCTTCGGCAAACCAGGCCAGGGCTGGGTGTCAGGGCTGACCCTGTGGACACGGGATCAGCAGCCTGGAGGGTTGTGCTCCATGTCAGGCCAGGGCGGCCACGCATGAGCCACGAGGACACCACGAGCCCCACCTTGTGCGGGCCCAAGGGCCTGGTGGAGAAGTTAACCCAGTCTGCTTACTTTCAGCACAACCGGAGGAGTTCCCCACGGTGCCCCTGGGCCCGGAGCCAGTGTCCCCAGAGCCCAGGCCCCTCCTCACCTCGCCAGGGTGTGAGCAGATCCCCACAGGGGACGGGCAGGCCCTCCCCCTCCTACCCGCCCAGCGTGAGCAGCTAGGACCCTCGCCTGCCCAGGCTGTCCCCAAGGCCGAGGAGCAGCAGCGTGAGGGGGCCTCCACAGGGCCCATGGCTGCACAGGCCTCTCTGGGGGCCTCGAAGGCTCCGGGTCTGGCCTGCCTGCCCCCAGCCCAAGACAGCTCTCGGGACGGGCTGCAGCCGCGGAGGTTCTGTTCCCTCCCAAACCTGCCAGGGAGTCAGGAAGCCCCGGGGCAGGTGGCCCCCAGACGTGAGCTCTGAACTGGAACACTGGGTCTCTCTCGCTGCATCACCTGCCTGGGCTACCCCCAGGGCCACCAGACAGGCCCAGCCCTGCCACGCCCCTGGAGCCCCAGCGACAGGTCCCGTCCAGATGGAGGAAGACCAAGCTGTTGTGCCCCGGACACCCCTCCTGCCCTGTGGCGCCTGCAGCCCACACCCCTCTCAGGATAGCGACCAGCACGACGGAGATAAAGCCCTGGCAGGGCCCGGCGAGCTGCCCCGAGGCCCCAGCCGTCCCCGATACCCTCTGACCTCAGGGTCCATGGGGAAGCTGGAGGCTTGGGGTCCTCCGGAGGGGAGGGTGATGGAGAGGGCAGTGGCCCCGAAGCCCCAGCCAGCAGCAGCGTACCGTCTGTTCACGCTGGCCTTCCTGGAGGACGGTGCCCCCCTCACACAGCACCAGTCCCTGACGCAGAGGGGCCTGGCCTGACCTGAACCCGGGCCCTGGGAGGGCAGGGGCGCCATGAGCGCTCCCCCAGCCGGGATGAAGACAGAGGGCACCGAGCCGCCTGTGTCCCTGCTCGGTGCTGGATTCTGGCCCAGGGCAGAGCCAGCCCTCTCTGAGAGGTTTGTGGCCACCTGGGGCCTGGGCGTGCCCTACAAGGCCACGTCAGTGACCTGAGGCAGCTCCAGGAGCAACAAGCCCCCCAGCGAGGGGTTGCAGGGGCAGGCGGGCCGGCGCCACCCTCACACCCTCCAGGTGGCAGGGACGGCCAGACGCCGGGGCCCTGAGCGGACACCTGGCAGCAATGGGGCAGAGCCCAGAAGCCGAGCTGATGGCGCTGGGCCCTGCTCCAAGAACCCAAGAGCTGCTGCTCCAGATCAGGCTGGAGAACACTGTCGGAGGCAGGTCCCTCACTCTTAAAGGCCAATAAAGTGCTTTCATTGCCAAAATGCAAGACCGGCCTGTCCTTGTAGCGCCCAGAACTCTCTGCAGGATGGACCAGACGCCCCATGACGCAGAGCGTGGTGCGACCCAGGCCCCCTGACCAGCCTCTGCCAGCTGTTCTCACAGAGGGGCTGCCGGCCAGCTGGAGCTGAGGTTCCCGCCGTGCCTGGTGCGAGGCCACATGCACCACAGCCTCCCAGCCTCGGCCAGACGCCAGGCTCAAGACCATCAAATAATTTACTGCAACTCGACCTGTGCCCGCTGGGCCAGGACAGGGCTGGAGGAGAGGACAGCGGGGGGGCCGGTGGGGTCAGTTCGCGACAGTCTGTGCAAAGTGTCCTGGGAGGTCTGCGGTCACTCTGTCCACCGACCCTGGGCTGGCCGCACTCTAGTGGCACTTCCTTCCTTCCTTCCCCCTCCTTCCTCCATCTGCACCTCCTCCCCACATCCGGCACCTCCGGGCCCTGCGTCTGTGCCGGGCGGGGCACAAACGACCAGCAGGGACGTCAGAGTGGACGCAGCAGTGTCACCGTCAGGAGAGCAGGCACTTGCAGCTCATGCAGCCCGGGCCGCCCTCGTCCGGAGGGCTCAGCTTGCGCACCTTGTGCTGCCGGATCTCGCGCACCAGTGTGTAGAAGGCGTCCTCCACGCCCTGGGGAGAAACAGCAGCTCAGAGGGGGACTCAGCCTGAAGGCCCAGCCAGGAGGAGACCGACGGTCCCCTGCCGCAGGCTCAAGCAGAATCCCAGCCCCTTCCCCACCCCCACACCCCCACACAGGGAGGCAGGCCCTGCTCATCCTGTAGGCCCAGGGCCACCCCATCAGGTGGCTTCTCCTCAGCAGCTCCCCCCCAGGACAGGGTGGCCCCCGGGTCTGGCTCCGAGCTTGACCACCCTGTGCTCACCTCCTGTCTGAACTACTGCCCTTGTCCCCAACAGCCCACAGGGGTCAGGGCCGACAAGGGCCCACAGGGTGCTCTGGGGACAGAGGGGATGGGGCCCCAGGGTCACCGCTCCGGCCTGGCTCAGGACAGCTCTCTCCAGGGACCTCCCCCTCCCCCTGGAGCTGTGTCAGCCCACACCCCGGCCCTGGCCTCCCTCGCTGCCCTGCCGTCGGGGGAGACTTACAGCGCGAGGGGCTGGTGGGTCACGGGGGTCCCGGAGGGTCCCAGGGGGTCCCGGAGCTGGAGCCAGAGCCAGAGCGGCTGCCCTGTGTCAAGGGAGAGGGGGCAGTGAGCGCTGCCCCCTGGCCAGGGCGGGGTGTGGCGGGGAGGGGCGGGTCCCTGGCTAGCTGTGGGGTGGAGAACCAGCTCACCTGGCGCGTCTTGGCCGATGTCTCAATATACGGGATGCCATAGCTGCGGGCGAGGTCCTGCGCCTGCCGAGACTCCACAGTGCGCGCAGCCAGATCACACTTGTTCCCTACCAGCACCATGGGCACGTCATCCGAGTCCTTCACCCGCTTGATCTGCTCCCTGCAAGGAGGAAGGTGTGAGCCAGCTGGCAGGCTGCAGGTATGGCTGCATCCAGGGCACGCAGACAGAGAACAGGGAGGCCCCTGAGGGCCGGCGGGCAGCTCACCTGTACTGGTGGATGTCCTCGAAGGACTTGGTGTTGTTGATGGCGAACACACAGAGGAAGCCCTCCCCAGTGCGCATGTACTGGTCCCGCATGGCGCTGTACTCCTCCTGGCCTGCTGTGTCCAGGATGTCCAGCAGGCACGTCTCCCCATCAATGACCACCTGCTTCCGGTACGAGTCCTGCGGGAGGACACTGCTCAGGGACCCCTATGCCTCCTCAGATGGGGCGCTCACACCACCAGCCCCACCCTTGCACCTCTCGTGCCCCTCCCCCTGGGTTACTATGGAGATAGGACCCCCTCCTATGTAGCAGCTGGAAGACAAGCCCACATCAAGATTCGGGGCTCGGGACAGGGCCGTCCCGGCTCACCTCAATGGTGGGGTCGTACTCGTCCACGAAGTGGTTCTGGATGAGCTGGATGGTCAGTGCACTCTTTCCCACGCCTCCAGCACCCACCACCACGAGCTTATATTCTGTCATCGCTCCTCAAGAGGCTGCAGCAGGAGGCACTGCAGTGATCTCCTGTCCGCCCTGCCGAGGAGTCCACATCAGCCATGCCCAGGGCCCACGGGGCAGGCCCACTGAGCTCCCTGGGCTGCCCGGCCCAGGCCTGGCCTGACCTGTGCGCCTGGACGTCTAGGTAACAGGGATGGCAGCCAGAATGGGGGCCCAGCCACTCAGCTGTGGCACCTCCAGCCCAGGGATGGGAGAGGGGCCCTGCCTCCAGCTGCACTTCATGACCGTGTGGGAGAGGCAGGGAGCTGACCCCCAAAAGCAGGGTGACAGCCGAGAGCATCTCCCAACCACGCACCCAAATTAGAAGCTGCTGGGTAGGCAGAAAGCCTGAGTGGAGGCGCCCGCGGTTGAGGTTACCGGTCCCCCTCCCTACAAGAACAGGTCTTGTCACCGTGGAGCGCACAGCAGCGTGCCCAGGCAGGCCAGTGCCAGCCGACACCCGGCTCCAGGCCCCACTGGGCATGCTGGTGCATTCGACAAGTATTCACCGGGCACCTACTGCATGCCAGGTGCTGTTCCAGGCACGAGGTGACAGGCAGACAGAAGGAACCCCTGCCCTCCTGGGCTCAACCTCCAGCCCAAGGAGGAGGAGACCCACACGTTAAAATGAAGGAGACCCCAGGGCATTCTATGGCCATAAAAACTTTGGAGAAAATAAGGTAGCTAAAGAGGCCAGGTGGGGGCCAGCGTTCCCATAAGCAGAAGCTAACCAACAGGAAAGACCCACAGCAGGTGTGGGAGCCGGCGGACAGGTGAGGAAGAAGAAAGGCCTGGGACCCAGGCCCCCAGCTGGGGTGTCCTCAGTTTGTGATGTTTAACGAGAGGGTGCCCTTGAGGGGACAGTGGGCAGTGACTTCCTAAACCCAGACTCGCCTAGTGTGCGTGATGGCCGCCGGGTAAAGAGGTGTTCCGAAGGGTCCTGGGGCCTCTGGCGGGCGGGAGACCCGGCCTAGCGCCATGGCCCTAGGCCGGCCTCAGCTCAGGGCCCCCACACATCCCGAGGGCCCCATGGAGGACAGGGCCGGGGACACAGCGCCCAGGAGCTGGTCTGGGCCAGGCAGGGGGAACCCGCCGCCGGCACGCCCAGCACCCCCGCCGCCGCGGCCGCGGCCACGGCCCACCTGCGCCCCCGCGCGCCCGGTCAGGACAGCGGGCTCCCCACCCCGCCCGGCCCCGCCTGGCCCCCCGCCCCAACTCCAGCGCCCAGTGCCGCAGCCCCGCAGCCCCCGCCGCACTCACCGCTCACGGGCGCGACTGCCCCCGGAGCCGGGGCTCGCCGCTCGCCCGGCGCATGGGGTCACGCCGCGGCGGGTGCGGCGCGGGCTGCGGGCGGCGGTCGCGGGCGGAGGACTCTCGGTCGGGCCCGCGCACGCCCCGCCCCGCGCCCGTCCGTCAGCCCGGCGCAGCCTGCCATTGGCCGCGCGCGGCGGTCCCCGCCCAAAATTCGCCCCGCCCTGCCGCGCTCTGCTCCGGTTGGCCGAGCGGCCCGCCCATCAAGGGCCGCGGCCGGGCGGGGCTTCCGGGAGCGGCGCTGAGGGCGGTGCCCGGCCGGGTGGTCCTCGTGGGCCGCGGCCTTGGGGGATAGCTCGGTCGGCGCCGGAGGCGAGCGAGGGGCTTGGGGTTGCAAGCCGGGGGTGACCGCTTCTCCGGGGATGGCCTGGACTTTCCTAGGAGCAGGCCGGACTCGCGGGGAGATAGAGACCCCACGCAGAAGCGGGTCCGCGGCCGGGTGTGGACTTGGGCGGGGTCGCCGGGGTCAGCCTCGAGCCCCTGCGCTGCTCGGGGAGCCCCGCGCCGGGCTCCTCGGCACCTCGCTGACGCGCAGGCGCTCCCGCGCCCCCCGAGGCCTTCCCCGCGCCGCGCCCTGCCGCCCACCCACGGGGGCCCGGAGCGGGAGGGACAGGCTGGGTGGACCCCACAGGGCTAGCACCGCGCACGCCCCCGGGCTTGAGGTGGAGGAAGGCAGGGGGCCTCAGGGACGAGGGTCTGGTGCCAGGAGCAGGCCCGAACCGCGCTGGAATTCTGGGACCCCCAGTGGCTGGGAACCTGGCTGCCCTGCATCCCCTTCCCCGCAGGTGGCTCCGAGACGGACGCCATCTCCCCCAGGACGCCTGGCAGGCTCGGGGGGGTCCTTCGTTGCGGCCCAGCCGTGCGCTCAGGGCCCGGCGGTGCGGGGGCGCCGCGTCTGGGTGGGTGCGTCTGAGCCCGTGGATCAGCGAGTCTGACTCCATCTTTTTACCCCGTGCCCGCGTCTTGCTTCTCACATACCCAGCGCGCAGCCCCCCCCAGGCTCCGAGGAGAGCCTTTCTCCAGCACTCCCTCACCACAAGCCTCCCCCGACTTGGGCAGGCCCAGCAGACTACCGGCCCACCCAGCTCCCCCCCAAACCCGGAGGTTCCAACCCTGCAGAAGCTCACCGTGTGCCCCAGTTAACAAACGGTACCCAGCAAAGCCAATCCAAAAGTTGCCATGGGGGGGTGACCTGAAGTCTCCCCCCACCCCAAGCACAAACACGCACGTCCTGTCTCCTTTCAAGACTCTCGAAAAGATATGTTCTTGACATTTTAAAAAATTCCAAAGTAACGCATAAACACACCCTCCTTGTTTACAAGAAAGAATGGTGCATTACACAGAAGGCTGAACCTCCCTGTCCTCGGCCAGCACCCCCTCCCATCACCATCCTCTCCCCCGCCGGCTCGGTGCTGTCCCCCGGAGCTCACCCCACTGCTGACCGTGACCTTGGCGGGCCCCTTGTGGGGCCGCCCTCGCTCCCACGACGGCGCCGACCCCACGGGCCGTGGCTGTGTCCTGTTGGCCGTCCCGCGCCCTGCACCGCGGCTACAACAGAGCCCGGCTCGCGCGTAGACACGCGCGTAGACACGAAGTAAAGGCGGATAAATGAAAACGGGTGATGGCGTCCCTTGCGGGTGCGGACACTCAGCACTCCTCTCCAGGTGTCCAGCTTCGCACTTCCCTCGTCCGCAGAGGATCCTCTCCTACGGCGCTTCCTCTTGTCGTGGCATCGGCCACACTTGCAGGCGGAGGTAAATCGCGCAGGGCCTGGGCCTCCGGGAAGACACTCACACGGGCGCAGGAGGGCGAGGGCCTCCGGGAAGACCCTCACACGGGCGCCTCCCACCTGCGAAAGGCGGGCGCGCGTCTCCACCCCAGACCACTTTTGCAGGGGGCTGACACCTGGCCTGTCTGCGCCCCCCGGCTTGATGGCGTCTCACCTCCGCCCCAGCTTCCCTCCCAGCTGGCCGGGCGCCCACGCGCGTGCGGGGCCGCACCCGCCGGAGTCCCCAACCCTGCGGCGGCTGCCCCGCCCCGCCGGCCTGCCCTAGCAACCGTTGCTAAGAGGCGTGGCTCGGCCCCACGGAGCCTGCGAGATTCCCGCGGTGTATGAATATTTGATTATTCAAATAAAGCCCCGCCCCCGTTGTCATGGCGCCAGGCCCCGCAACCCCGCGGCCGGAAGAACACCCGGAGTCGGAGAGCGCCCGCCAGCGGCGGAGGGCGCCCAGGGCCGGGCACCGGGGCCGACCCCTCAGGTGAGAGCCCAGGGCATCTTGGGGCTCGGGCTGCAGGACTCGCTATCTCCCCCGTGCCGGAGGAGAAACTGAGGCCGAGGGGCGGGAGCGGGGATGAAGCAGCAAAGCCAGTGGGGACTCAGTGAGGCCCCCAGATGTCAAATCTAGTCCCCCGGGGACTCTGCCCATGCTCCCCGGCCGGGCTCTTCGGGGCTCCCAGTTACCGGGACAGGAAGGGCCCCAAGCCCTGCCTCTGGGGGAGAGAGGGGCAGGGTTCCAGACTCTGCTCTGGGGGTTCCTTGGTGAGGACCTAGGAGAGGAGCAGGCCCTCCCCACCGTGGTGAAGGGATGGAGGGGTGGAGGGGACCCAGAGAGTCCCTGAGCGGTGCCAGAGGCTGTGGAGACAGAGAGGCCCCCAGGTTTCCATGCTGGGGGGCTTGGGGGACTCATGGAGGGGCAGGGCAGGGTGGGAGCAGAGCCATGAACAGAGTGGACAGGTTCCGCCCAGTGCATGAACGTGAAGGGACGGTGTCTAGATGGGAGCCACAGCCTCCAACCCAGGCCCTGTTCCTGGGACACCAAGACCTTCGGGCTTGAGTGGGCCGGTACATGGGTGAACCTCTGGTCAGCTGCTCTCGGGGGGCACAGAGGGAAGAGGGCAGCAGACTCGGCCCTTATACTGCCCAGGGGTGTCCCAGGGCCGCACCCTGGCTGGCCCACACCCTCCCCATAGCCCGAGGCTGCCAGCGTGGGGTGGGCAGCATCTTCCCAGGGGGCAGGGCGGTGGGATCCTCCTGCGAGGCTTGGGGCCCTTCACCAACTGGAGAAAGGCAGGCAGCAGAGGGAACTTTTGGAAAGAAATCCTGCTGGAAACTCTAAGAGGCTCTACACTGGGAGCCACCTCACGGCCTTCACCCCATTGGATCTTCAGTGTATGGGTCACTCTCCGGACAAGGCCACTGAGGCACACGGAGCCTGGGCAGCTTGTCCCAGGGCCCAGCACCCTCTCCCACCGCCTCTGTCAAAACCCAGCTGACCACTCCCCTGGCCGTGGGAGTTGGGGTCTCTAGACATGATGGAGAGGATGAACCTTGAATGTCCACAGGGGGCTGAGAGATGAAAGTGGTGGCCAGAAGGTGCACCTGCCGCCTTCACGGATTCCTCCAGAGTATTTCAGAGCCTTTCATCTGCCCACCGTGGACACGGCAAGGGAGCATCCTGTCCGCAAGCCCACATTGTCCCAGGGCGAGGCACTCACTCAACTGAATGAGTCGTAAAACACGAGGGTTGTAGAAGGGGTCAATCTTAGCAGGAAAGAAAATCCAGGAAGGGCGGGAGAGAGTGCAGGAGTGGGGTCAGTAAGGCCTCCACCCAGGATGGAGGGAGGTGGCCAGGACGTGCCGGGCAGACTTCTGGCTCTACCCCCAGCGATGATTCCAGGATCAGGGGCCAGGCACAGGCGTCTGCATCTTTAAGGAGCTACGCCAGGTGAGCCTGGTGCAGGTGGTCCGGGGACACACTGGACAACCTTCCCTGGGGCCTAGGGTCAGGGGACTCAGGAGGGATAGAGTGCCAAGGAGGCCGGCCTGTGGGAGACAGTCCAGAGCAGCAGACCCGGGATCACTTTTGGAGAGAGGGTGGAGTCGGGGATGGAAGGAAGGGGGGATTTGAATGAGGACCATTTGCAATGGAGAGACCCTGAGGGACCCCAGCATTGTTCACTCACCTGGCTGTCATCCTGGTCAGCCGGGCCAGATCCCCCATCAGGATGGTGGAAAGGACCTGAGCCCCTACCACCTTCACACCTGCTCACTTCTGGGCCCTGTGACCTCAGCCCAGCCTGTCCCAGGTCCCCTGGGCACGGTGACCTGGCCAGGAGGCCAACCTGACTCTCTCCTGCAGGTGCCACCTGGGGCCACATGCCGCCCCCTTGCCCAGATGTTTGACCCACGGTGGGAAAAGGCAGCCCCCTCCAGGTGAGGGGGCTCAATGGGCACAAGGCTGGGGTGGGGGGCATGCCTGAGACCCTGGTCCTGGGCCCCCAGGCTCGGAGACCATCAGGTGGAGAAGGACGCACAGCACAGGGCCTGAGGCAGCTGCTTGCTGCTGGTGGCAGCAGGCCTCTGCGCAAACATGACCTGCAGCCAGCACCCCCAGGCTCACAGCCTACGTGGGGCCTCAGCTGGGGAGGCCTGGAGCCAGCACTCCTCACATGGACCCTGAAGGATGGGCAGAAACACCGGGGGATGACTCGCCCAGGCAGAGGGTGTGCCAAAGCTCAGGGAGGGGACTGCAAGGCTCCCAGGCTAGCTGAGACTAAGTGGGTGAGGGCACCACCAGAGCCTTCTCCGGGCCCTGGGGGTGGGCTCTGGCAGCTTGCCATGGGTGGGGACGTGTCGAGGGCTCTGCGGGGTCAGAAAGAGCAAAGGCTGAGCGGCCTTACCCTCTGCCTATCCTGGCAGGTCGGATGTGCATGGACCCGGCCTGGGACAGAGCCCGTGGGCCTCGGCCAAGCACAGCCAGTGTCCACGTGCAAGATTTGAGCTGGCAGGGCCTGCACAACCCCTGCCCGCAGAGCAAGGCCCCGGGCAGCCATGGGGGTGGCCACAGCGAGCAGCTGGTGGAAGAGTGTCTGGCACCTGCCCGACTGGTGAGTGCTGGAGGCTGGGGGCTCGGACTGCAGGGCCCGTGTGGGGTGATGTTCTGGGACTGGCGTCCAGCCTGCCCTCTGTCCCCCGCCCTCCTAGCCTTGCCTGGCTGACAGATGCTCTCAGCCCTGCTGTGTCCCCTGCGCCTGCTCCACCTTCAAGGCCAATCCCAGGGGCTTGGCTACACAGACGTCTCCCAGGCATTCAGGCCACAGAAGGGACTGAGCCAGGCAGGAATTCCACAAGTGTTTGCTGAGCACCCACTGTGCGCTGGGCTCCGGGGACCCCTCGGTGCACCACTCCATGAACCAGAGAAGACGCCCCTCGTTCGAGCAGCTGAGGTTCTGGTGGGAGACGGGGTGGAAACCATCGAGGTGCACGGCACATGGAGGTGCGAAGGGCCGGGAATTGATGAAACCACGAGCAGAGTAGGGGAGCCCAGGCATGAGGGGCAAGCTGTTCAGGTGGGGGCCGTCCTGGGGTCCCACTGACAGTATCTGGGGCAGCTGGTGAAGGCTTTCTCCCAAATCTGGAGTGGGGGTTCGTTGTCACCCCCCACCCCCACCCTGAGGCCCAGCAGGTTCTGCAGAGCCCCCTTGACTACACTTCCCACCCTGTGACCCCACTGGGCAACCCTGCCCCTCCCAGCGTGGGAGGCCTTTCCCTTCCTGGCCACGCCCCTTGCCCGCCATTGGCCACCCTGAGGGGGCAGACCCCACCTGGTGCAGGCACCCCCCAGGCCCTCCCTCCGTGCCCCTCCAGTGCACCCAGGCTTGCACCAGGTGAGATGCACACAAAGAGGGGTCACTTGGAGACCACGGGGTGACATGCCCACCAACACCCCCACCCGCCTTCCTGACCACTTTGGAGAAGGGTCCGAGCCACCTGGTCCCTGCAGGTGGATGGGACACTCCCGCCAGGCCCCTCCCTATGCCCCTGCTGGCCCCTCTGTGTGTGGGGCCATCCAGCCACTCCTGCAGCACCTGCACCTTCCCAGTGCCCTGGTCCAGTGTGGAGCTGTCACATCAGGATGGGTCTGCCCGCCAGCTCCTCGACAGCCCCGGCCACCACCCCAAGGGACAGAGACAGGCACACAGCCATGGGCCACCTCCAGGCCAGCCAGCTCTGGGGTCCTGCGTTGGGTCTGTCCTTGAGTTTCATCTGGAGACCAGCACCCTCAGGGCAGGCTCTTCTCTGGCAGTGGCCCCACAGCCATGCACAGTTACAGCCTCTGCTTATGTCATGTCCCCTTGTACTCCACCAGGCAAAACCATCCACGGCCACGGTCAACATGGACGAGGCAGGGAAACGTCTGCCACCTGCTCCTGTCCCACTGCCAGAGGCAGGGACGTCACTGGGAGGGAGTGAGCACTGTCCAGTCCCCAGGGCTGACCCCATATCAATTTCTGCAGAAGGCCCTGGCCCGGGTAGATGACCTCCGACTGGTGAGCATCCTGGAGATGCGTGTGGACACCCGCGAGAACAGTCTGGGGAACTTCGGTGAGAGCCCCTCCCATCCACATCCCTGCCACTGTCCAGAGCAGGTCTCTCCTTGAGGGTCTGCTCCGTCGCGCCCTGCCCACTGGACTCTGGTTTTGGGACGCTGCACCCCACGGGCCTGTCCTGTGCCCCACGGGCCCACTCTGCACTGATGAGCCCACTGTGCACCCCATGAGCCCACCCTGCACCCCACATCGCCTGCCCTGTACCCCACAAGACTTCCCTGCACCCACAAGCCTGCCCTGTACCCCACAAGACTTCCCTGAACCCACAAGCCTGCCCTGTACCCCACAAGACTTCCCTGAACCCACAAGCCTGCCCTGTACCCCACAAGACTTCCCTGAACCCACAAGCCTGCCCTGTACCCCACAAGACTTCCCTGAACCCACGGCCTACCCTGCACCCCATAAGACTTCCCTGCAGCCACAGGCCTGCCCTGTACCCCATGAGCCCACCCTGCACCCCACAGGCCTGTCCTGCACCCCACAGGCCCACCCTGTGCCCATGAGCCCAGACTGTACCCCATGGGCCTGCCCTGCACACCTCTTTCTGGGCATCAGGGACTCTGTCTCACAGGGTCAGCGCCCTGTTTTTTGAAGGAATCAGTAACTCTGAACCCTTTCTGGGGGCTTTGGTTGAGCAGAGACGTGGGCTGCGGGTTCCTGTGCTCAGGCACCCAGTGCTGAGCGCTGAGGAAGGCTGCGGTCTGGGTGCCTGGGTGCCTGTGGGAGGGCCAGGGGAGGGGGCTCGGAGGTGCGACCCAAGCTGCGGCAGCCCCACCCGTGCCAACCAGGCTGCCCTCCTCCAAGCCAACTCCTGGAATCCAGCGGCCTCACGGCCTTCCTCGTGGCCCTGTTCACTCGGGCTGCCTTCTGCACCCTGCCCTGTGCGCCCGCTTCATCTGGGCTGGCCTGCAGACATAAGCACGTGCCCTGAGGTTGCCCTGGGCCTCAGAGCAGCCATCTGGCAGCAGGGGCCAAGGGGTACTGATGCCTCTGGAGGGTGCAGAGAGGTGGGTGGGGGCGAGGGGGCAGGGCCGTGCCTCTGACCTCTCCTTCCTGTGGCCCCACAGGGGTACACCTGCCCAACCTCAGCCAACTGAAGTTGAACGGCAGCCACCTGGGCTCTGTGAGGTGAGTGCCCCTCCTGGGGATCACGGTGGGGGCAGGGGGGTCCTGCAGGGGCTGAGTGAGAGCTCAGTAGGGTGGGGTCTCCCCTGGGTGGACCCCTTGGAGAGGCTCCTGGGTGGGCTCCGGGCCCTAACACCCGCCCTCCAGCCTGACTCTGGCACATGTAGCTCACGTCACCCATGCCCAGTCGGTTGGAGGCACCTGCTGAGGGTGACAGGTGTCAACCAGAGCTGTAGTCATGGTCCGGCCGGTCACGCCAGGCCGTGTGGCTCACGAGGTCTCCAAGGACCCACCCTGGGGTGCCCGGAAGGCACCCACTGACCTTTGGCAAAGGGTCCCCAACCAGCGCGGGGTCTCTGGTGGGCGCCCCAACACCAACCCCGGCTTCAGGGTTTCGGGCACCCCTGCGCCTTTCACTGCAGACCAGGGCAGCGCCCCCACACCAGGAGGGTGGGGAGCATGTGGGTCGCGATGGTGCCCATCACAAGAAGAGCAGATGGGCACAGCCTCTGCCGAACAGAGGCCAGACCACGGACCCCACGGAAGACACAACAGCACTTTAATAATTAGCCTGAAAGACAAAATTCAAAACTAAGGACAGATGAATGGTTTTGTTTATCTCATTGGCCTGGAAAGAACAAAGCTGAAGGAATATCAGACTTTATTTTTGGTGTTTGAGCAAAATTGGTTTCATGAAAACACTGCTGGTTTTACATAGCTAGGGCTAGTCAGCATAAGGCGGGGGATTCCAGTCAAAATTCTAGAAAACTCCCCAGATGTTTTAAATGGGCAGTAAGTGCCCAGTCATTTCCAGGTGAGGCGATAAAGGTATTTATTAAGCAACCTCGCTTTAAATGTTTTCTTGATTTTCCTTATTTATACTGACGTTTATCAAATAGACATCAAAAAAAGTTTTCATGAAACAGTTGAAGACCTGAGAAGGGAAGTAAAGGAAATTGAAAGACTGTCTGGCCCCCAGTGGGCAGCCCACAGCAGAAGCATCACGGGAGGACTCACGGGCCCCGGGTGGCTCCCACATGACCCCGTGTCCCAGTAAGGATCCGGAAAACGGCTTTTCAGAAATGCGCCTTTAATGCACGATTAAGCAATATCCTGACAGAGGTAGCAATACTTCCTTTAGCTTAATAAAGAGGAAAAATGGTATTTATTCCTTCATTGTTAAGGTTTACAAATTTGCTCCAAGAACAATGAAAGAATATAAAATAAAGGATGAAAACCATAACAAGAAGTGGAAGATATTATAAAATTTTAAAAATATGATATACCATTTGTAACAAAACAAAATACTCAATTCCAAGAAAATTTTAAAAATCAATTCCAAGAAAAATGATTAGATCATAAATTTTATGAAAAGATGTTCTGTTCCTTGATGACAACAGTGAAAAATGCAATGACTCTTAAAGTTCTTTCTGTGATTGAATCCTCAAACTCGGCCACATGATGTCTCCAAACCTCCACGGGTTGACAGTGAACAAAAATCTGTAAAAGGAAACTATCTACTAAAATACGACAGTCCAATAAACGATATTGTAGCTTAGCTGGTAATAGAGATGTTAAAGACACTAAAATCCCTGGCAGCATCATGAGGGCTGGGAAGGTTTTCGTGTCGTGGCTGTCAGCACGTCAGAAGCTGAGGGAGAACTCAGCGCCGGCAGAGACCGCCAGTGAGGACGAGCGTTCTCCACCAACGGGGCCGGTTTCCAGATGGCCTCGGCACAGGAGACAGGCATCGATGGGCCTGGTGTGCTGCTCCACGCCAGTCAGACACGGCACCCGTTCCTTAGCACTAGTCGTGTGGAAAAAACCACAGTAACAATCTCTAAAACTCAACTAATTTGGAAATTTTTTAAGTAACTGAAGGGACGTTTTCACTACAACTTCATGGCGTGGCCTCCTCCTATTACTAAGGAGTCAAGCCCCACCTGGGACACCCTGTGCTAATTCCTCAGCTGGGCTCTGCCCTTTTTTGGTCAGCTTCTGCCAGTTCTTGGTGTAGCCTGGGTGCGTTCTGGACTTTGCAAGACTCTGGGCCCCGCCTCCTGCCGTTAACTCTGACGATGGTGGCCTTCACGTGGACAGAAACCCTCCGTGTTGATTTGCTCTAACGCATAGGTTCTGGTTGGTGCTTTGGTGTTATTTAGGAGGCTGGTCCCCACCCCCAAGGTCATGGAGATCTTCTACTTTTTCCTCTACTGACTTTTTACTTGCAGGTCTTTAATCCAACTTATCTGCAAGGCCACCTTCGATTGTGGCATGAGGTTGGGACCCAGCTTTATTTTCCACCATATAGTGAGTCAGTTTTCCCAACACCACCCACCCAGCAATCCGTCATTTCCCAACTGATCATGGTACCATCTCTGCCGTTTCTCAGGTCCACATGTGTATGGAAATATGTTTATGAGCTCTCTGTTTCATCCGTTGGTCTGTTAACATCTGATACCGTCTCTTGGTTCTCCTTTTTCCCAATTGACCTATTCCTGAACACTTATTCTTGCATTGGAATTTTACAATCAGTTTGTTGGGTTTCACACATACTAATCTCTCTGGAATTTTTTTTTAATTAAAAATGATTCACATGTTAATTTGGGTTTATAAGTTAAGTTATATTCATCCATGAATATGGTATAGCTCTCCATTCATGTAAGTAGGCTCTTTAAACTTCCTCTGTGAAGTTTGTTATCAGTTAGAATGCTTTCAGCTGCAAGTTACGGAAACCTGTATTCAACTGGCCAAAACAACGAGAAATTATTTATTCCTTCAGTGCGTACTATGGCCCAAAACCTGTTGTAAACACTGAGGATGCATCAGTGAACAGCACAGATGAGAATCCCAGTCTCCCGTGGAGTAGACAAGAAGCCCAGCTATGGATCTTCCAGGATGGGTTAATTCAGCTGGTCCCTCCTGCCTAGTACGTGACCCTCTATCCTCGTGTGTGTCCCCTCATAATGCATGGGGGCTTCTGCAGCCACAGGCATCCTTAACATTGGTGGGCTGAGGGACTGTGTTAGTTCTCTAGGGCTGCTGAAGGAAGCACCATAAACTAGGCAGCTAGAACAGCAAAAATTTATTCTCTCTTAGTCCTGGAGGCCAGAGGTCAAGAACAAGGTGTTGGCAGCACTGGTTCCTTCCGAGGACTGTGAGGGAGAACCCACTTCATTCCTCTCCCTGGTGGTTTGCTGCGATCTTTGGCATTCCTTGGCTTGTAGACAGATCACCCCAATCTCTCCCTGCATGCTCACATGGCGTTCTCCTTGTGTCCGTGGCTGTGTCTAAATTTCCCTTTTTATAAAGACACTATTCATATTGGATTAGGGCCCACCCTACTCCAGTATGACCTCATCTTAAATAATTCCATCTGCAACGACCCTATTTGCAAATAAGGCCACATTGTCAGGTACTGGGGGGTTAGGACTTCAACTTGTGAATTTGAGGGGGGTCACAATTCATCCCATAACAGGCGATGTGCCTTCCTGTGTCCATCAGTAAAAACGAGCAGAAGGTTCCCAGCGTTCTTCCTGTGTTTCTCTAGCTAGAACTGTATCATGTACACACTTTCCTGCACCGACCACTAGCAAGGGCGTGGAATTATGATTGGCGTGGGCTTACCAGGAGCCCCCTTCCCACCCCTCTGCCACCTGGGACAGGGCAGGACACCAGCCTCCTCTGGAGCCAGGGCTCCCTGAAACCAGGACTAAATGAATGCCCACATATTTATAGTATCTTTACAATCATGAACGAGGTCCTGTTTCTGTTGTATTTTCTGGTTGATTATTGGAAATGCAGAGAAACACTACGTTGATTTAGAAAAGATTTTAAAAATCAGTAAAACACTACTGATTTTTATAAATGGATCTATTATATCTGGCAATATTGTATCTTTATTTTGTACTTAGCAATATTGCCAAACTCTCGTAATTCAAATAATTTGTTAATTCATTTGGGGTTTCTGTATTGATGATCACATTATCAGCAAGTTATGAGAGTTGTCCTTCACTCCCAATCTTCATGCTTCTTTTTCTTGTCTTATAGCCTTGGCCAGGACCTGTTAGCCAGTACAATGTTGCATAGACATATAGACACATTACACATATACAGTAGTAGGGATGGTAGCAGGCATTCTTGGTTTGTTCCTGATCTTAATGGGTATATGTCTAAGTTCCTTGGCATCTGTTGACATGATCATAGAATATTGTACTCCTAATGTACTGGACTCCACTGACAGACTGTGATGGTCATTCATCCTTGCATTCCTGTAGTAGCACTACTTGACCATGATGAATTATCTTACAATCTGTTTTCATGAGTGACAGCCCTTGACTTCCCTAGTATTGTACTTCTCTGGTTCCAGGATCAAGGACTGACTCATAAGGTGCCTCTCTCCCTTTTGTTGTTCTTTTCAACTGCTCTATTTTTTGAAACTTCCTGTATGAGAAATCATTGTAGAAGATAGAGATTGTCTATTCCATGATAGTTAATTAGAACTTACTTTTAAAACTGGTCCAGGGCCGGCCCCGTGGCTTAGTGGTTAAGTGCACGCGCTCTGATGCTGGCGGCCCAAGTTCGGATCCCAGGCACGCACCGACGCACCACTTCTCCAGCCATGCTGAGGCCGCGTCCCACATACAGCAACTAGAAGGATGTGCAGCTATGACAGACAACTATCTACTGGGGCTTTGGGGGGATAAATAAATAAATAAAGTTTAAAAAAAAAATTTTTTTTAATAAAAAATAAAAATAAAACTGGTCCAGATCTGGGGACTTGGTGGTGGGGAAGGGGGTGCACAAATCACCATTTAATTTCTTTAATGGCTATTAGTCTAATCAAGTTTTCTATTTCTTTTGGTGCCAGCTTTGTCTAGGTTTTCAAAATTGTTGGTATATACTTTCTTCATAACGGTCTCTCATCGTTTTAAATTGCTGCGTGGCTGTAATCATTCCTCTTTTTAAGTTCTCTATATTTACTTGCATTGTCTCTCTCTTTACCCTTGATCAGTCTCGCCAGAGGACTGTCTGTTAATTTTTTAAAGAATCAGCTCTGGGCTCTGTTAATCTTCTCTATGATGGTTCTGGTTGTTCCTAGTTTTATCCTAATTTATTATGTCTTTCCTGCTTGTTCTTTTTCTTATTTGCTGGCATTCTTTTTCTAGCTCCTTGAGCTGAATGCCTAGCTTAATTGTTCTAATCCTTACAGTTTTTTGATAAATACATTTAAGGATCTAAATTTCTCTTCATGTACGGCTTTTGGCACGGTTCCACACATTTCGTACACTTTGCTTTTTGTCGTTAGTTCTAAGTATTTGGTAATCTTCCTATTTAATCTGAGGTGAGACAAAATCTACTAGTAATTCCCCAATCCTTATTCTTCTGTAACACCAGGATCCCCCACGTTTAGCGGGCCACATAGCCACCCCAAGGAAACCAGAGGTTTCCCAGTCTCCCCTGCAGCCAGGCCTGGCCGTGTGTCTTGGGTCTGAACCACAGGTCACAAGCAGAAAGACGTGTGCAGACTCTGAAAAGAAAGGGAAAGCAACAAGAATACCATCACAGAAATGAAGACAGACTTGAAAGAAATATCATCCTGCAGGAAACGCACACGAGACGGTGTATGGAAGACAGGACAGACTCCCAGAGACAGAGGGCAGACAGAGGAGGTCTGAGATGGGCATCATTGAAACCTCTGCAGAAGGAAACTGAAATAATAGAACAGAACAAATATTTAAAGATTAAAGAAAATTTTTCAGACATAAAAGATGACTTTCATCCACAAATTGAAAATGAATTGCCCACACTGAAACATATCCTAATAAATTTACCAGACTTCAAGATAAAATTTGGGGGCAGCCAAGAAAAGAGATCAAGTCGTCTTTTTTTTTTTTTAATAATTTTATTTATTTATTTATTTTCCCCCAAAGCCCCAGTAGATAGATGTATGTCATAGCTGCACATCCTTCTAGTTGCTCTATGTGGGACGCCGCCTCAGCATGGCTGGAGAAGCGGTGCGTCGGTGCGCGCCCGGGATCCGAACCCGGGCCGCCAGCAGCAGAGCGCGTGCACTTAACCGCTAAGCCACGGGGTGGCCCAAGTCTTCTTTAAAGAAGAAAAGAAATGCAGTTTTCCTCAGACTTCTACGCAGAAACACTCAAAGCCAGAAGACAGCAGAAGGACGCCAACACAGCCCAGCGGAGAGAAGGCACGAACCAAGAATTTCACACCCACCAACATTTTGAATGAATGAGAGATGGAAGGAAATAGTTTCATCAGCCCCTCTGAGAGAAATGACTAGACACAAGTTTCAGCCAATTAACAGATGATTGGAGGGGCCGGCCCCATGGCGTAGTGGTTAAGTGCTCGCGCTCCGCTGCTGGCGGCCCGGGTTCGGATCCCGGGCGCACACCGACGCACCACTTGCCAGGCCATGCTGAGGCCGCGTCCCACATAAAGTGGAGGAAAATGGGCATGGATGTTAGCTCAGGGCCAGTCTTCCTCAGCAAAAAGAGGAGAATTGGCATGGCTATTAGGGCTGATCTTCCTCACAAAAAAAAAAAAAAGAGAGCAAGATGATTGGAAAACCCAGTTAAGGTGATAGATGAGACAAACATAGCGTCTCTGTAACTGAAGGACAAAGACGACCACTCCTGTGGAGATGAGGGTGACAGAACAGAACACAGAAACTCAACAGACGGGCTAAACGGTGGCTGAGTCATAAGCAAAGGGAGATTTGTGACCTGGAAGATGGATCTGGAGAAATTACCCAGCCAGCAGAGAGCCTGTGAGATAAGGCGCCCTGTCCACACAGGTGAGGGGAGGAGACGGCCTTTAAGCAGGGAGAGGAGCAAGCACCCCATCCTGAGGATGCAGGGTGCTCTCCAGGGACACCTGGAAACAGCGCGGCTGGAGTGGGGCACCACTGGGGAGACGTGGCAGCCCTGTGCCATCAGGGGAGTCATGCATGGGGCCACTGCCACTTCCAGCAACTGGTCCCCACCAAAGAAGCCACCTCACGACTGCATCACCTAACAGAGAAGCCCCCCACATCAGGGTCCCCAGTGGCTCGGTACCTCCAAGCAGCATTTCAGATCCTCGCTCCCCATCTGAAAGCCCAAGAAGCTATTAATAGTATAATCAGAAATATTACGAGCCCTGCGCATGAAAGGGAAAGGTCGAAACAAACCCAGAGGATCCCCAAGGAAACAGAGACGATGCGAGGAGGGGAGTAAAACCTCCAAAACTCTCCAACTAATGTTCTGAGAGACACAGAAGGAGATGTGGCTTCTCTGCATCTTTGAAACAAGGGCAGCACGCTACAAGAAAAGACCAGAGAACAACGAAGACCACTTGGCAATTAAACACACAACAGCCAGCACAAAAATGTTTATAGCAACGTGGGAAGACGAGGAACCTCCCATCAAGCAGAAGGAAAGGCACAGAGGTGGAAACAGGAGAGAGGCAGAGAGAGGACGAGGCTCGTTCTCAGAGGATGAGTGGCAGAGCTCCTGACGGGAGACCAGAGAACATGGAGGAGAGAAAATGACAAGAAATCACGTGGAGAACATCCCAGAAGCCAATGGAAAGGAGATGCAGCGGTGGACCCTGCCCTGTCAGGAGACCTGGGACACACCAGCTGAGAGGAGCCCGCACACAGAGGTGGGGCCCTGAGAGGCCGGGGGCAGAAGGTCTGCCTCCCATAGTTGTTCTAAGATGGGGGAGCCCTGGCCTGCCCATCTGCAGGTGGCAGGGACAAGTCCAGGACACAGGCAGGGGACTGGCCCCAGGCAGAGGGTGGGGGAGGTCTTGCAGGCACAGCTGGGCTAGGGGAGGGGCTGTAACTTGGGGAAGTCATTCACAAGAGAGGCCGAGGGAGAGAGGAGCAGAGAGGGAAGGCAGGGAGCTAGGGCTGGACCCTACACTGACCTCCCTGGGGAAGGGGCTGTCTCACCCACCCCCATTACCATGGGCAGCAGGTGCGGCTGGGCTGAGCCGTCCAGCACCAGGGCAGCTCCCCATAGCCAGGCCCAGGCCTACCAGGGGTCACATTCTGCCCGTGACTGAGACTAGAAGGCTGCAGCAAGGAGGGAAGGCAGGGAGCTGGGGGGCTCTGGAACCCCTTCCTTAGCCTGGAGGCTGCCATGAGCCACAGTCACAACCGCCCCTGCACCTGGAGACAGCCAGACGTGGGTGGTGGCTGGCACAAGGCATGGCACAGAGCCGTCATGGCCACAGACACAGCCCTCCACCCCAGGACAGCACTGACCAGCCAACTCTGCCCTCTGCAGAGACCTGGGCACCTCCCTGGGCCGCCTGCAGGTGCTGTGGCTGGCTCGCTGTGGCCTGACTGACGTGGATGGCATCGGCTCCTTCCCGGCCCTGAAGGTGGGTCTGGTCACCCTGGGCTAGGGAGAGGACACCAGGCCAGGCCCTGGCTGAGGCCCCCCTGCTGCCCCAGGAGCTCTACGTCTCCTACAACGATGTCTCGGACCTGAGCCCGCTGTGCCTGCTCGAGCAGCTGGAGGTGCTGGACCTGGAGGGCAACAGCGTGGAGGACCTGGGGCAGGTGCGCTACCTGCAGCTGTGTCCACAGCTGGCCACACTCACCCTGGAGGGCAACCTGGTGTGCCTGCGGCCAGGCCCCGGCCCCACCAACAAGGTGCGTGTGGTGGGCACCCAGCCAGCCCAGCGCACGGGAATGGGAGGCACTCTGTAGCTCCGGCCCCCTGGCTCTCCCACGGCCCAGGACTCCTTGCCCACCTGAACACTGGCCACGACCAAGTCAAGGAGTAGGAGGGTCCGGGGCACATCCCCCGGGCACAGCCCACCTGCGGCCTGTGGCTTGTTCACTATGAGCTCATTCTCCTGTGTGCTGGAGGCCTGGCAGCCGCCAGTGCATCCTCGTGGGCCAGGACAAGACCCCACAGGGCCACGTGCACACATGCCATGCCCCCCGGCCCACGCATCCACCCCCGTGAGGTCCGTGCACATGCCATGTGGAACCATGCCTGCTCTGTACAGTCTCCACGTAGAATTGTGTACACACAAACACGCACACACCTGTGCAGGCCTCGTCCAGAGCCACCCGCGTCCCCCACAGGCCTGTGCATGCCCTACGTGGAATGCACTCAAACATCACAGGCCTGTGCACAGCTTACACAGCTGTACACACCCCTGCACTGCCCACGCAAGCCCAGAGCTCACGCTGCCTGCCCTGCTAGCTGCTGCTCCGTGGTGCCAATGCACAGTGGCCACCCAGCTCAGGGCAGCTCCATAGGCCAGAGGGCACCACTGGACCCTGGCTGTGAGCCTGGGGCGTGAGGCCACGTGTAGGTGAGAGTCCAGTCCCTGGTGTCCAAGAGCAACCTAGGCCAGCCCTGGCAGGGTGGGGCAGCATAACCAACCCCCGCTCCCCTGCCCTGCCCCACAGCAGGTCTGGGGGAAGCAGCCACACGATAAAGCTGGCCTGAAGGGCCCACTAGATCCAGGCCTGCCACCCCCCTCCACCCTGCAGGTGCCTCCAGGCTACAACTACCGGGCAGAGGTGACAAAGCTCATCCCCCAGCTGCAGATCCTGGATGAGGTTCCAGCCACACACACAGGCCTGCCAGCCTCCTGGAAGCTGGACCAGGACTGGCTCATGGTGAAGGAGGCCATCAAGGAGGGCAGTGTCCTGGACGGCCTGCTCCCCGGGCTGGGTATGGCAGCCACCCACCTGGTCTCTGTCCAGGGCTGCCCCACCTGGCCTAGAGACCGCGGCCCCTGAACCCCAGGAGCAGTCTCCACCCCCGGGAGGAGAGGTCTCCGCCTCCATTTCCCCCCTGCAGGCCTCTCAGAGATGGATAGCTACATCTTGTATCCCTTCTCAGCCTTAACCCCTCGTCCCCAGAGCCCTGCACACCTGCCCCCAGGCCAGGACACCCTCCCTGTGAGCAGCACCCAGTGGGGGCCTCCCCACCCATCTGCAGAGGCAGAGAAGGGCCAAAACCTGCCACCCTGTGGCACTGGGCCTCAGGACACACAGATGGTGGGTGGCGGGGGTCCCTGGTCTGTGGACAGAATCTGGGGGAAGCTCTTGGGCTGAAGCTGGCCGGCCAGCATGGGCCGCAGTGACCTCTGATTTTGACTCTCGGACAGATCGACCCCACGGAGCCCCCGTTCGGAGACTCAGCCCCAAGTTGTCCCTGCCTGAGACCCAGCCCCGGGCCCCTAGGCTCTGGCCCCTCTCCCTGCTGGTCCCTGAGGGCCCCCTGCCTGAAGACCTGCTTCCCAAGGCCCTGGCCCCAGAGGAGGACGCCAGCACCCTCACCCACGGTAACTGATCTACCTCGGCGTGAAGCAGCCCTGGCAGCCCCTCAGCCCCAAACCAGGTGCAGACACACCCTCTTCTTCAGGCGCTGGCCGAGTCCTCTGCGGGAACCCCAGCAAAGGCCTGCGGGAGCGTCGGCACCAGTGCCAGGTAGACCCTGCCCCCCCAAAGTGGGCCCAGACTCCAGGACGCCCGCAGTGGACCACCCTCCTGGGCTCTCCTCCAGAGTAGACCAGTGTCCTGGCCTGACAGTACCCTGCCTTATAGCCATTCCGGGGGCCCCCAGCTCTCCCACACCCTCCCCAGCTGAATAAGTCCTTCTGTCCCCAGGCTACTGCCCACCTAGCCCCCTCGAAGGCCGTGCCCCCAAACCAGCCCTTTCCCTCCCCAGGCCTGGGCACCCCCAGAGCAGCTGCCCCCACACAGGCCAGAAGACCTGGCAGCCAGTGCCTCCACTCCAGGGCCTGACCCTGTGGATGACCATAACCTCCTGGCCTTGGCTAGGCTTCAGGCCTGGAGGGAGCTGCACCTGAGGTGGGTGCCCCTACCCTGCCAAGCCCCACCACTTTGTGTGTCCCCCATCTGGTGGGGCAGCGGGGGGCTGCCTTGGCCGAGCAGTCACTGGTCCCAGGATGGCTGGAGGAGCTGGTCATGGGAGCCCAAGGCTGGGGGACCATCCCAGATTGACTCCAACGCGGGGGGTAAGGGGCAGGGCTACAGCCTCTCCCCCTCTCCGCACCTCAGCCCCCTCCCCCATAGGCACCTGGAGTCCCAGCAGGAAGGGGCCACAGCCCCCCGGTGCCCACCAAGAGGCCCTGAAGAGCAAAAGGACCCAGCTGGGCTCAAGACACCCCCCAGCCCCCCAAGTCCGGCCCCAGGTACTGAGAGTGATGCCACACACCACCTTAGGATGGGAGCTCACCTCAGACCAGCCCCCCTTCCTCAGCCGGGCTCTGAGAGGGGCTGTGACAGGGAGGTCCTCTCCTGGGGGTGGAGGGCTCACAACTAAGGGGGTCCAATCCCAAGTGCCCCTGCCCTGAGCCCATGGGACCATGAGGGGCTGGATGCAAGAGAGAGAGAAGGTGCCCCAGCAAAGGGCGGTGTGAGCAGAGGCCAGAGGGCCCAGGCTGAAAGAGTGAGCCCCAGGGAGGGAGCAATGAGGGGCCGGGACCACTGAGCAGGACAGGCCCACTGGGCACTTCTCAGGGGAGCAGGTGCAAGGCTGGCGAGGGAGGGAGGCCACCAGCTGGGCCAGGAGAACGAGGCAGGGAGGGGTGCCGCCTTCACCCTGAGGACAGGGCCTGTGCTGGGCTGGGACACAGAATTAAGGCAGGGAGGCCCTCCCTGAGGGACACTGGCTTCAGAGTGACCCCAGCTGAGTGGAGCAAAGGCAGGGGCTGCGAGGCACAGACCCCTCACCCAAGAGGGCCCAGGGAGGAAGGGTCTGAACGGACCGGTGGAACAGCTGGTTGGTGGCAAGCTTGGGGAGGGGAGGGGGCATCGTAAGCAGCGGGCAACAGGAGCACAGGCTCAAGGTTGGCCGAATGACGCTCCTGGGGGGTGGGCAGAAAAGGGGCTGGGATGGAGCAGGGACGGGGCTGGCCAAGCCTCTGCCCTTCCAGGTGCTGGCTGGTGTCTGGGGGAGGGGCCCAAGACCAGCTGGTCAAGAAGGGTCAGCAGCCAGCTATCTAGTGGAGAAGTGGAGGGAGAGCAGAAGACGGGTGGCTGGAGTGGTGACAGACGTGGGGACTCAGGGACAAAGCGTTGCCAGGGCCTTCCACTCCAGGCCAGGTCCAGGTGGGCACTGGGTGACCACCGCTACAGTTGCCCAGTCTACCCTGAGGTGGGTGCTGGGGCCTCTCTCTATAGCTGAGGTTTAGGAACTGGCCCAGGGCCACCAGCCCATGAGCAGGGACGGGACCCAGTGACCCAAAGCCAGAGCCCAGGCCTGTGGCCTCTGCCTCCCCAGAGGTGGGTCCGCCCCAAGCAACAGTCAGAGGTCCCAGGGCTGAGAAGCCACAGCTTCCCTGCAGAGCACAGAAATGGAGCAGGGGTTGCTGCCTTGGGTGGTGAAGGGCTAAGGGGAGGAGCCACAGTGGACACTATAGCTCTGCCTGTGGTGACCCCCCACCTGCTGATTCCTTGGGGGCCCCTTGTCTGACACGCTGTCTCCTCGTTTTCCAGAGCCTTCCAGGCCCTTGGGCTGGAACCTGATCCCCTCTCCCCCCAAGTTCCCCACGCCACCTGATTCGGGAAGCACCTCCCGGGGGTCCGCAGACCTGCAGTTCCGGCATCGGCGGCTCAGAGCCCTGGGCAGTGTGGGGCCTGGCCTGGGTCAGGGGCTGGCTGCTGTGACTGCTCTGAGAGCCCTAGAGGTGGCCTCAGGCTCGAGCCCTCGAGCCCAAGGATGTCCAGATCCGGCAGCCAGACCCCCAGGTCTCCGGTGCATGCCACGCCTAACCCCTATCACCCCAGCCCAATCCCACCCCTAGTGTAAACCACCACCCACTGCCAAGCTGTCCTGGACTTCAGCCAAGATGCCGCAGTGTGGTCGTGGGAGCCCCATGTGAACTGGGGCAGGTGTGTTACCCAGTGGGAAGTGGGCCTGGCACAGGAGAGGCCCCTCTTGGTGGAGAGAAGTGGGGCTTGGGACCAGCAGGGGAGGGCACAGGTGAGAGCCCAGAGTAGGATGGCCAGCTTGCCGCCGCTGGCCCAGCTGCCCACTCCTTCCATGAGGCCTGGCTTTCCCAGGAGGAGTGGTCAGAGGCGCAGGCCTGGAAGAGCCTGCGTTGGGCCCAGGCGGAGCTGAGCCCCGTCCACTCCCTGGCAGGCACTCCAGCTGCCCCAGGGCTCTGCCCCTGGGCTGCTGTGGTCCCAGGTGGAGGCACTTGCCCTAGGCCAGGCAAGGTGCGGCCAGGACTCCCATCCCTGGTGGATTTGTGGGGCTCCCTCTTGGGGCAGGACATCCAGAAACAGAAAGCGAGCGAATCATTTTCGACTCTCAGGTGTACAGAATGCAGTTTACTTTGTAAGCGAAGTTGGTTGAATAAATTATGCAGCTGGCACTGCCTGCCTCCCACCACTTTCTCCCCGCTCTTCCGTCATTCCCGGGCGCCCCCGCCCCCGCACTGCCCCCTCCGTCCTGGGCGCCCCCCACTCCCGCGCTCTCCGCCGGCGCAGTCACGGAGACGGCCCGGTGAGCGCAGGCGCCTGTATTGCCCGCCCGCTCCCCCGCCCGTCGGCGCCGCCCCACAGCCGCCCTACACCCGCCCGCACCGGTCCGCGGTGATGGGCGGGCAGGGGAGGAAGCGGAAGCCGAATCTGCTCTCGGCCGTGCTCTGCACCGACAGCGCCACCATCGGGCAGCTCCGGTCCACGCTCTTCCGGCACACCTGCGGGGCGCGGAGCCTGAGCGGCGCGCGGTCGGGGGCGGGGCGGGACCTGACCAGGTGGGAGGGGCGGGGCGGAGCCGGGCGGGGGGGGCCCGGACACCCGCACGCGCGCACTCACCCGGACCTTGTGTTCCTTCCTAGCCTGGCCGACCTCCAGGCCCAGCCCGGCCTCTGCGTGCGACAATGACAGGGTGGGGTCGGGCCGGCCGCCCCCTCCCTGCCGGGCCGCGCCTGCCTCCGCGTCCCCGCGCGCGCTCACCGGGGAGGGCGGGCAAGAGCTCCGGTGTGTGGGTCTCGGTGCGCTCGGGCCGCGCCAGCACCTCCCGCGCGCGGAAGAGCTTGCAGACGCTCAGGAGTGGCAAGAGGACCCGCGTCCTGGGGGGGGCGAGGGGGTTGTGAGGGCCCGAGCCTCCCCCCCCGGGAAGGAGCGGTCCTGGCGGGGATGGGGCCTGGGGAGGTAGGGGGCCGTCCTAGCAGGGGATTTTGGAGGACAGGTTTTGCGGGAGCGGGGCCTGGGGAAGAGGCGAAGACCGAGGGATCCCCGGTCCCTACCTCGGCCTCCAGCGCCCGGCCCGGTCCTCCCGCACCCGGCCTTTGCGCGGGAGTTGAGGCCGGCGCCGCTGGTCATCCGGGTCGGCCCCGCGCCCGGCCTCTGAGAGCGGGAAGCGGTCGATGGACAAGTCAGTGTTGTCGGCGAAGACCCTAGAGAGGGGGGTCACGCAGTGCGGGGCCTGGTACTCGCTGAGGACCTGCGGGGCCGGCAGGGCGCGGCGGTCACCCCCACCCGGCGAGGCCCGCCCCCAAACCTTCCCCTCGGCTGGGACTCGCACTGACCTCGCCCTTGGGGTTCAGGAGGCGAGTCACGCAGCTCCGGCCGGAGTGGAAGTGGACAGGCTCGTCGCCCAAGGACGAGGGCGGCTGCTTCCTGGTGCCGGGGGGCCCCTCACCCCACACCTGCGGACGGCGGGGCGGGGCGGCGGGTGAGGGGCGGCGGGCCCCGGGCCAGGGCCCGCGCCGGGAGCGGGAGAGGGGCGCACCGTGACGTGGTGGCGCGGCGCCAGCAGCGTGCCGGCCGGGAAGCGGTAGATGCCCACGGGGAAGTCGCGCACGAGCTGCTGCAGCGTGAAGCCGCCCAGGTCGGCCGTCTCCTCCAGCGACTGGTTGAGGATGCGGACGAACCTCTCGCGGCGGCTCACGGCCACGATCTTCAGGCAGCAGCCGGAGGCGCTGGGGCGGGAGCGGGAGAGAAAGGGCGCTGTGCGAAGACGTTTGGGCCCCGCCCACCCAGACCCTCTAGGAGACCGGCTCCTGCCCCTGCGCTCCGTGCTGGGTCACCCCTCACCTCCAACAGTGCCCGGGATGCCCGGGGTCGGGACCTGAAGAGGACTCGGGCACCAGGGCGACGGTCTTTCCCGGCAGGTCCCCGTGGGTTTTCTGGAGACCTGTCCGGGAGGGGGACCCCCCTATAGAGCGCCCACTGGGGACATCTGCGAGACGGGACCCGGCCTGCAGCGCCTTGAGGGTCCATACGGGAGAGGAGCAGCACCCGGGGTCAGAGCCAGGGCAGGAGGGATGGCTGGACCCTGGGGGCTGCAGAGGAGTAGCTGGCAGTACTTGGGGGGGGGTGCGGTTCAAGGCAGAGCACGGAGGCAGCCGCAGGAGTCCCCCAAAGACCACCGTAACCCGTAGCGATGAGGCTGGAGAGAGGCCCCAAGGGCCTCACTCTGGGCTACCCTAAAGGTCAGGCGGTTGGGGACGTCATTTAGGGCTTTGGACAGAGATCACAGCCCTGCAAGGGCAGGAGGGAGCAGTAACCAGGGGAGACGTGCCCACCACCTTCACGCTCTGCCTGGTCGTCCCCGCTGAAGATCCTGGCCTGTGCCACTATCTGCTCAGAAGCACGGTGTGGTGCCCGGGGCGGGTGCCCCGTCAGCTTCTGCTTGCGATAACGCCTGGCCAGCTGGCAGCTGCTGGAGTTGGAGTAGGAGCCCCCCGAGCTGCTGGTGCCCTCCAAGGGCAGGGAGCTCCACTCCACGCTCTTGAGACGCTGCTCCACGCGGCGCTTGCGCAGCTCCGAGCCCCACTCCTCAGGTGATGAGGCTGGTGAGAGCTGTGGGGGCAGCGGTGGCCGGGAGTGCCTGCAGACCACAGTCCACTCGCTGCCCACTGGACTTCGGCTCCTGGACCCCAGCCCTAACCCCCATCCAGCCTCTGCAAGTTGTGGTCCTGGTCCCTAGGATCCAGCCTGGGAAAAGGGCTCATGGCAGGCTAGAGATAGCTCAGGAGTCTTTTCCCTTCATCCCTAATCTCATCCTACAGAGCTGAGAACTGATGCTTGGGAGGCCTAAGTGACTTGTCCAGGGACGCTAAAGGGTGGACCTTGGACCCTGGTCCACATCTGCCAAGGCAAGCTCTCCCGGCCCCTCGCCCCTGGGGGAGTCCTGCCCAGCACAGTTACTTTTGATCTGAGCTGGACTCCATGTTGGTGAAGAGGTTGGGGTACCGGTGGGCAATGCTGTTCCAGTCCACATCCTCCAGCCGGAAACCCTGGCCAGGAAGCAACAGGCATGTGACCCTCCCCTCCTGCAGGGCTGCAGAGCCATGTCGCACGTGGGGGGCCTTGCTCACCTTCCCAGCAGTGCGGGCCTGCTCGTTCTCAGAGAGGTCACTGGAGTCCACCAGGGTCTCTGCAGTCACTACCTGCAGGAGGGGACAGGAGGCCAGCGGGCAGGGGCTGGGGGCAGGGCACCCTTCCCCCCGACAGCACCTGTCCTATTTGACCTCACCAGCACCTGAGGCACACACATGCTGAGTGTCAGGTGGGTGGGACCACAAGGTTCGTGGTTGCTCCCTGTCCCATCCACGGTCCCAGAGGCAGCCTGAGGGGAGCAGGCTTCCCAGGCAGGCCAGAGCCCCCAGGAGAAGCACCAGTTGAAGGGGCACGCTGGCTGTCAAGGGAGGTCCAGGGAAGGCTGGGGAGGGCGGCGTGGGAGACAGGAGGGGCAGTCGAGTGGGGCAGGGCCCCAGGGACACAGGCTTACCTCCACGCTGCCAGTGGAAGATCGCAGCATGCGGCCGACCCAGGAGGAGTGGGCCAGCTGCAGGAGGCAGGACTTCTGGTAGGCCTGCAGCTCGACCTCCAGCTGCTGCAACGTGTTCATGGTCTGCTGCAGCTGCTCCTCCAGGTGCGCCCTCTCCTGCTCCAGGAGGGCCCAGAGGTGGGGCGGGGCCTTCTCCAGACCCCGCCCCCAAGGCCGGCCCCTGACCCTCACCCAGGCTTGGGTCCCCTGCCCAACTCCCAGATCCCACTCGCGCCTCACCAGCTGGGCCTGTTCCTTCTGCTCTTTCAACTCCAGAGTCAGCTTCTGGACCTGGTTCTGCAGGAACTTGTGCTGCCTGAACAAACTCCTGGGGGAAGGGGCGACCTCAGCAGCCCCCCCTCTGGGTCAGCAGCCAAGGAGGGGAGAAGGAGGGACTCCTCTTCACCGCCACTAGGGCCCGAAGGCACAGAGTGTGGCTGGGCCAGGCCAGAGCAGGCTCTGAGGTCTGGGTCAGAGGTGGGGTCGAGGTTGGGTTCAACATGTTCAAGGTTAGGCGCTGGGCAGGTTTACAGAACAGTAACTTTACCAAGGTCAGGTTGGGGATCTGGGACAGATGAGGGCTAGGGCCGAAGGCAAAGGTCAGAGTAAGGGTCAGGGCTGGGGTCAGGTTGGAGTCAGTGGTTGGGGTTAGGGTCAGACAAAAACCAGGAGTTAGGGCCAGGAGGAGGCTGGGTTGGGCCAGGGGCGAGCGTTTCACTGCTGACCTGTCGGATGGAAGCCCAGCCACCTCCTGCAGGATGTGGCAGTGCCGGGCGTCCCAGCGGTTCTGCATGGCCCACCGCAGGGCCTGGATCTCCAGTTCCCGCTGCCCCCACAGCAGCTGCAGGGTGCGGAGGTCCAGGGACTCAGGGGCCAACCTGCAATGCCGGTGCCCCGGCCTCTTGATCAGGCCCTGCCCCCTGGCTGGCTGGCCCGAGTGGCAACCACCCCTTCTCCCAGCTTACTGCAGGTTGGCGGAGAAGACCACCCGTGTGGAGCCGGGCTTGGTGTACTGCGGGCACTCGGGAGCCACCGGGCCTGTGGGTGTGTCAGCTGGAGGCCCCAGGTGGCCACTGACCGGCTCTCGGTCCAGCCGGCATGGGAGAGCCTCTTCCTCAGCTTCTTCAGTCTCCTGGCGAGACTCGGGGGCCATTCTCGATGTTCTTGGGGGGCTGAGAGGGGTGGTGGGGCTGTCTGCCCTGTGTCCTGTGTGAGGGCACCCCTGCAGGGCTCTCCTTACATGGCCACACGCACGCACGTGTCTCACAGCCCAGGGACAGGACCGCTGGTTCACGGGGCTTCAGTCTCCAAGGAGGCCCGCGTGTGTATGTGTGTGTCTACCCCACAGGACACCAGACCGCCGGTCCCGTGGGTGTCCACCCCTGTGTGTTTCTGACCAGGCCAGGGCAGCAAGTCACCACCTGGGCAACACGTCACCTGGTGTTCGCACATTCCCTGTTGTCTCCTCACTGTCACTCTTCCCTCCAGGACCTGAGATCCTGCCCCTCAGCCTAGAGCAAAGGGTCCCCAGGGGTGCTGGTCCTTCACCTGCAACGCCCGTGTCCCCTCAAACCCAGGGCCCTACCCCCAACGCTCACCTGAGGCCAGAAGTCCAAGCCTGCCTGGGGAGGAGAAAGGCTCTATATCGTTGCCATGGATACCAGCACCCAGAAGGGGCGGGGCTGTTTGTTACCTGGAGCCTCCAGGGAGACCCCAGACCAGGGCCCCTGAGTGCACCCTCCTAGTCTAGACTGAAGGAGAAGCTGTGAGAGCCTGAGCTGCTGCCCGCTAACCTCAGCAGGCCCAGGGGACCAGAGTGACTAGCCTGGCCTGCCATGGTCACCCACTCAGCCTGGGGAAGGCTCCCACAGTCCCTTTCCAGCTTGAGCACGGCGATCGGTGGGTATTGGGAGCACTGCTGCCCTGTGAGTGTGTCCACAGGCCAGCAGGACCACACTCCTGAGAATGTGGGCCCGAGCTGACTGGGAAGGGGGCAGAAGAAGCAAGAGATTGCCCTGAGAAGCTGGGGGGCTTGCTGAACTCTAGCCAGCAATAGGCCTCCTCCTGAGTGCTTCCCACAGCCTCTTTGCCCTCAGTGGCTGATGCCCACCTACCTAACCCCCAGCCAGAAGCCTCACCTTCCCCATTTCCACCACCTGGGCCACCACAGGGAGTCCTGGGGACATTCCCATAACCATGACAACTGTTCCCTCTGCCCCAGGACAAAAGTGAGGCCCCAGACCTGACCCACAAGACCTGTGCCCTCCAGCCTTGGCCCCGTCCCACCCCACCTCACCTTCATTCATCCCTCATCCATTCATTCAGACTTTCAACTTGTGCTCAGGCAGGGCCTCCAGTGCTGGGCAGGACACAGGCAGGCGGGAGGACCTCCCACTGCCCAGTCTGACTGGGGCAGAACAGGCCCTGAATGCCCTAGCTGCTGGTCCACACAGCACAGAGCCTGCGAGGGGCCCTCATGCTGAGCTGGCTTGAGTTCTCGGGTGGGCCAGGCAGAGGAGTGTGTCCACAGCTCGGGAGGGATCTGGGCCCCAACGGGGGCAAGAAGGGGTGGGGAGAAAGAGCCTTAGACAAAGAGCCCAGAGCCTTTGTCCGCGGCACCCTCAGGGCGGGCCCCCTCCCCTCCAGAGCGCCCGGCCCACTGGCTGCAGCCCACCAGCTCCAGCTCCCTCCCGCGGGGCTCACAGTCGCCCACCCCTGTGCGTCCTGACGATGGCGCCACGGGCCCTGAGGGAGCGGGCCCGGTGGGGCCCTGACCCTGGTGGCTCATCAGCCCAGGTGGAGGGGTGGCTCCGGCCCCGCTGCCCCTCCAGGCGAAGGCCGCGCTGGGGGGGGTCCCAGGCCGGCGCCCCTTCCGTGGGCGGGGGACTCGTCAGACCGGGCGGCTTCCGAGGAAGCCGGCCCGGGAGCGTGGCTAGACACCTGCCCCAGGCGCCGCCCGCGAGCCAGACGCGCTTCCGCGTTGTTCGCGGGCCTGGGGCGTGCGTGGACCCCGGCTCGGCCCGCCCCTCCGCTTCGCCGGGCCCCGCCCACACCTGGGCGCCGCTGGGGGCGGGGCGGGCGGCGAGCCAATGGGGAGGGGAGGGGAGGGGCACATAGGAGGCAGCCAATGGGTGTAGGCGAGGGGCGGGCGGGGCGCGCCGTGGAGCCAATGGGGCGCGCGGGGCGGGGCGCGCGGGCTGCGGGCCAACGCGGTGGCGGGCCGGGCGCGCCCGCTGCGCTGGAGGCGGCAGGTTGCGGCGGCGCAGGGCGCCGGGCAGAAGCCGGTTCGAGGCCGGGGCACGGAGGCCGGCGAGCGCCCAGGTGAGCCGCGCCGGACCCTGGAGCCCCTCGAGTGCGGGGCGCGGCCTGGGGGCAACTCCGACGGAGGGGGGCCAGCCGGGCCTCCATGGGGGCCGCGCCGCACCTGCACCCGCCCGGCCCGGGGACGGTGGCTTCGGGGCCGGGCGCAGCGACGGGCGGGAGCCGGGAGGGGGCTGCCGGCGCCGGCGGAGCCGAGGGCCGAGTGCGGGGGCCGTGTTTGCGTGGGGCAGCGCCCCGCGGGAGGGGCAGTGCCCTCGCGCCAGGTGACCGGGGGCAGGAAGTCCTGGATCTGGTTAATGATTCGCCTTGTTCCGGGAGTGGGGCGGGGCAAGAGCAGGCTGGAAGTGGCAGGCTGGAAGTGGCAGCCTTGAAGTGCTGCGCGAGGGCGGCCTGGGGAACCCTTTGGGGGGCTGGTCTTGACCCCCACCCCAGGAATGCGTGGCCTGCGGGTAGGGCCGGGCGCAGGCGAGCAGGGCTGACGTTGAAGGGCGGCAGCCCCAAACTAGCTCCGGGGGTGAGGGCCAGGCTGCGGTGGGGCCAGGCAGGGCCGAACCCTGTGGCCTTCCCCTCCCTGCAGGACAGGGATGCTCTCAGGGCTGGCGGCCATGGAGCTGAAGGTGTGGGTGGACGGCATCCAGCGTGTAGTCTGTGGGGTCTCAGAGCAGACCACCTGTCAGGAAGTGGTCATCGCACTAGCCCAAGCTATCGGTGAGTCCCTTTGGGCAGGGACAGGCCTAACAGGTGCACCTCGGGTGGAGCCTGGCCCTCTGGCCCCTTCTTCCCCCAAGGAGGGTGGGGCTGATTGCTGATCCCTCTTGCCCTCCCCCAACTCCTCAAGCCAGGTGGACAGAGAGTGGGGGCATGTAGGCTGACCTCTCTCCCCCTACCCCAGGCCAGACGGGCCGCTTTGTGCTCGTGCAGCGTCTTAGGGAGAAGGAACGACAGCTGCTGCCCCAGGAGTGTCCAGTGGGTGCGCAGGCTACCTGTGGACAGTTTGCCAGCGATGTCCAGTTTGTCCTGAGGCGGACAGGGCCCAGTCTCGCTGGGAGGCCCTCCTCAGACAGCTGCCCACCTCCTGAACGCTGCCCAATCCGCGCCAGCCTCCCCCCGAAGCCACGACCAGCACTGGGCCGTGAGCCCCACAAAACACTGACCTTCAGCCTGGCCTTCAGCCCTGTGCCGCCTGAGCCTGTGGCCCCCATAGCACCAATGCCAGGCTGCTGCGCAGACCTGCAGGGCCTGGAGCAAAGGGTGCAGAGGAATGCCGCCGAGCTGGGTCAGGAGGCCTTCTGGGAGCAGGAGCTGCGGCGGGAGCAGGCTCGGGAGCGAGAGGGGCAGGCGCGCCTGCAGGCACTGAGCGCAGCCACCGCCGAGCATGCCGCCCGGCTGCAGGCCCTGGATGCCCAGGCCCGCGCCCTGGAGGCTGAGCTACATCTGGCCGCAGAGGCCCCTGGGGCCCCCTCGCCCACAGCGTCTGCCGCAGAGCGCCTGCGCCAGGACCTGGCTGCCCAGGAGCGGCAGAGTGCGGAGGTGCAGGGCAGCCTGGCCCTGGTGAGCCGGGCTCTGGAGGCAGCTGAGCACGCCCTGCAGGTGAGCCCGCAGGACCCCACGCCCCCGCCAGTATCCCCGACACAGGTGGATTTGGGGGTTGGTCTTGGGGCCAGACTAGGGAGAACATGAGGTGTGGAGCCCCATGGCCATGCCCCTGAGGGTCCCATGTGCCCCAGGCCCAGGCGCAGGAGCTCGAGGAGCTGAACCGGGAGCTGCGCCAGTGTAACCTGCAGCAGTTCATCCAGCAGACTGGGGCTGCACTGCCGCCCCCCCGGCCGGACAGGGTCCCCCCTGGTGCACAGGTCAGAGGAGTTCTGGAGGGAGGCCAGTTCGGTGCAGGGCCTGGCCCAGCCCCAAGCTGACCTGCTCTCCCCACAGGATCTTCTGCCTCCAGCCAGAGAAGGGCCCCTCACAGGAGCCACCCGGAGTCCTGCCCTAGCGTCCAGCCTGAGCACAGAGAGTATGTCTGTCTCCCCGACTCTGGGTGGGACGAGGTCCTCCTGTGGCCCCCTCAGCCCCCTCAGCCTGTGTCCTCCCCACAGTTGCCCCCATGAGGCAGAACTCCTGGAGGTAGCAGCTCTGGCCCCAGAGTAGACACCCACTGCCAGCCCAGCCCCGGGCTCTGATGACACAAGCGAGGGCGGCCGAGGCCAGCCCAGCCTGGACGACAGAAGGAGAGTCGGCAGTCACAGAGGACTCCTTCCCCCATGCAGTGGGAAGCCCTGGTGCCCTGGGCCCGGGACAGAACCCCTCGGAGCCACGGGGTTTCTGCTGAGGGGGGCTGGGGGAGGCTGAAGACTTGTGCCCTGGGCCTTGCCGAGTCTGCTAAGCCCCCTGGAGAAGCATGGGACATGCCCAGCTCAGAACTCTCTAGTCCCCAAAGGCCATGGCTCCTTGTTGGGGACGGGGGATGCACGGACACCGTGTTCACCCCGTGTGTATGTGCCTGCATGTGGGAGGTATCCTTCACTGTGTGCACGTGTGCGCTGCCTCCCACCCCAACACTAAAACCACAATAAACTGCTCAAAGTAGCTTAAGTGTGTCCTGAGGCTGCACTGGGCAGGTCTGCAGGGTCTAGAACCTGAGGCCTCCACCCAGAGTCACTGGGGAATGCCTGGAGCTGGCCACTGCCAGGGCTCCTGAGAAGGGGGTCTCCCGGGGAGCAGTGGTCAGTTGGGTCCAAGGCTGGGGCTCCCAGGGCCTCACATTCCTGGCTGCTGTGCCACCCACCCCAGGGGCTCTCCTTGGCAGCCCGAGCCTGGGGTGAGAGCTGGACAGTCTGGGGCCTGGAGCAGCCTCAGCCCTGGCCTATGTGTCTGTCCAGACCCCTCTCCTGCCTGGCTCCCCTCCTCTGGCCTGTTCCTCCCCAGGAGCAGGAACTGCCGCCTCCTCTGGGGTGGCTCCTGGACTTGAAGACTCACGGACGTGCCAGACCCGCCTGTCAGGTTTCCTGAGTCTCACAGCTCACAGGGGCGGGTCTCCGGACTCCTGGGTCGGCCAGGCCCAGGGAGGTCTGCACAGGGGAGTTTTGCGGGCCCCATGAGGGTGTGGCCACCCTGCCTTCCGAAACCCCCCTCTGCTACCCTGGTGGATGAGAAGCCTCTGCTGCTGCCTACAGCCTTGAAATCAGGGCAGGGCAAGGTCCAAACACTGTCCTGGTCCTGGGGTGGGCCGCAGGCTCCCAGCTCCCAGGGCTGTGGCTGGGAGCAGAGATCTTTGTGATGGCCAGCAGCTGGGGGCGCCGAGGTTCGGGTGCAGCCATGGGTATTGGGGAACAGGGGATGGGGACATCCTAGATCATGAGGGTCTTTGTGCCAAGTTTAGGGGTGGGCAACTTTGTGATGGCCTCCACCTTCTCCTGGGGTGGCCCCTGAGCTAGGCCTGGTGCTCCCTACCTCCTTTGGGGCAGACCACAGGGGACATGGAGTCCTGAGCATGAGGAGCAAGGAGGACACCAAGGGGCAAGGCCACTAAGAGCGCGGCTTGTGGGGAGTAAGCAGGACTGGGCACTTTCTGCCTGAGACGGAGCGGGGACGGGGAGTGGCAGGACAGGCCAGGCAGCAGCAGGAGGCCTCCAAACCTGGTGTCAAGAGGAACCCGGCCCAGGTTTCCTCTCTGCAAAGCCCCCAGCTGGACCCCGCTCCTGTCTACGCTCCCGCCTGAGCCTGCTGCCCCACTCGCAGCAGACTGTCCTGGGGGCCTGGACTTGCCTGATGATGGCCCCACTCATGGCCAAGCACAGGGTCACAGGGGGTGCAGCCTAGAGTGCAAAGGCTGATGGGCCGTGCCCTAGGTGGGAGGGCTGGAGGCTGTGGGCAATCACTGCCAGGTCCAAGGGGCCTGCTCCCCTCACCCACAGCCCCCGCCTGTGCTCAGGAGAGTCAGATGTACCAGCATGTGGTCATCTCCCAAGCTGAGCACACAGGCCCGCAGGGGGCAAAGCCAGGGCCCATCCAGGGACCACCCTACACACACAGGGGACAGGACAGGACTAGCCCATGCCCTCCCCAGTGTCATGCACTTTCCCACCCCCCAAAGAGAAGGAGGCCCGGAGCTGGCAGATCTCGCACATCCCTGGTCTCCTGTGTCTGTTTTCAGGGAACACCTGTTCCTTCTGAAGCCACCACCAGGGACCTGTCCCTGGTCTGCTGCTGGCTCTGAGGAAGCTCATGAGCCCTCTTCTCCACCTTGGACAGAGTCTTCAGGCAGCCGCTGCACTCTGGGGTGGGGAAGCGGGTAGAACCTTCCTCCTCTGGCTGTTCCAGGTGGACAAAATCCCACACCCCCGGAAAAGTTGCCAGAAGTGCTTGAGATCACTAAGCAAAGCTTCGAGTTGCTAAAAAGTTTACTTCTGAGTTTTAAACTCATTGAAAACAATGACATGAGATGTGCTGAGGTGAGGAAAGGCCCAGCTCCCCACAGATGTCCAGTCCATGGCAGAGCAGGACCAAGCCAGGCCAGGCCAACTCCCCACACAAGCCAAGGCTGGACCCTGCCCGGTGTAAATACAGGCCAAGGCAGTATCATCACCAGCGCTCTGCAGGGCCAGGCTGTGTTGGGGGAGGACGCTGGAGCCCCTACTGACCTCAGAGTTCTTGCTCACCCCCAGCACAGAATGCCCTCCAGGGCTGGCTGAGAACACCGGGGTCCACTGGGGGTCGCCGATGCTAAGTCATTGCCCCGTGGCAGCAAATCAGCTCTGCTGGTCCTCAACCGGAAGGCCACCCACAGCATCCCCATCACCTGCAGCACCCGGCCTGGCCAAGCTTCCTGGGTGTGACAATAAGCCACTGTGACCGTTAGGACAGAGTCCCTCCAAAGGCAAGTCCAAGTGCAGGCCAAGGCCTCGACTAAGTCCACCTCTCTCAGCTCCAGCCATCAACCCCCACTGCCCGGGACAGGGACGGGGCCTGCCACAAGCGTGGCGCCGGCAGGCCTGGAGGCTGCTCTAACCCCAGCAGCAAAGCCAGGCCCGGCAGATAAGCAGGGGAACATCGCTGGACACCACAAACAGTCCTCGGCGTCCTGACTCCCTTAGTGGCCTCGCTGAAGTGGCAGAAATGCACAGAAAAGCCAAATCTGCCACTCTCTTCCTTAAGAAAGTTTCCAGAAGGGACCCGCAGGATGCTGGTCCTGGAAGCTCCCGTCCTGATGGCCGAGAGTCTGACCACAAGACCCGTGCCTGCCCAGGGCTGCTTGGCGACATCCAGAAGGCCGTCCCCGGAACTCTGCACAGCCTGGCACCCTGAGACACACAAGGAAAAGAAAGTTCCCTCCAAGAGGGCATCTGGCCCACCCCAGCCCCATCGTGCGGAGAGCAGCGAAGCCCCCTGAATGTCCCCGCTTTCCCCCCCGCACCCCGCCGCTGGGCGCAGACAGGCAGATCCTGTCCATAGGGGCGCCCTCGCCCCTCCCACTCCCCCGCCTTGGCGCGCACCCTCCGACCCGGTGTGGCCGCCCCCTGCCCGTCAGAGCAGGGTCACAGAGGGGCCGGGGCGGTCGCGCTGCCCAGGGACAGATCAGCCGCTGTCACACGCACAGTGGGTCCGGAGCAGCGCAGTGTGCGGTGGGCAGTGGCTGCCCTGCGCCTGGAGGGACCGCCGGGGGGGCGGAGGGGTCGTCCCCCACCCCCGACCTCTCCCTCCCCTCCAACTTGGGCGTCCCAGCCCCCGCCCGCCAGCCTGCTCCCCTCGCGCGTCACCTGCGACCCCCACGCGGGGCCGTGGCCGATCCTCGGCCCAACTTCGGCAGCGACCGCGGCCCCCTCGCGCCCCCGCCTGCCCCGCGCCCCGCGCCCCGCGCCCGGCCCGTATGCAAATACGCGGGTCCCGCAACCAATGGCCGGCCGGCCCGGGCCCGCCCTGCCGCGCCGCAGCCAGTGGGCGCGAGGGGGGGGCGCATGCCACGCCCACCGCCGCGCGGCCCCTCGCGGGCGAGGCCGGCGCGTTCCTTTCCGCACGTCGGCCTCGGGGCGGGGCCGCCACCTGCCGGGCGGGGCCTGCGGGCGCAGGGCTGCGGCGGGGCGGCTCCCCCGCGGCCGGGCGGTGGTACGGCCCGAGGCGCTCCCCCGCCGGCCGCCGCGGGTGGTACGGCCCCGCCCGGGACCCGCGGGCCCCGGCGCACGTACCGCCGGCGCCCTCCCAGGGGGTCGGCCTACTTTGCCCCCGCCTTCCGCGAGCCGGCCCTGGGCGCCCGGGCCCCCCTGTGGGACGTGTAGCGGTGGAAGCTCGGAGTCCGAGTCCGCAGGGGCCCCCGGGGCGCAGGGCACTGAAAGGATGGAAGTCAGGGGAAGGGACCGTTTCAGAGTGGTTATTGACTCCTGGCGGGGAGCCCCAAGAAGGGAGCTTGGGCTCCGGCCCTTTCTCTTCTCACTCCTTTCCCCGCGTCCGGGCCGAGGGGATCCCTGAGGCAGAATCGTGGGTTATGCGGACCCCTAGTCGGGCAGGGAAGTGCCTGCTCCCCTTTTGCTCTTGACACGGGGTCCTCATAGCCTTTTGTGCCCCCTTCAGGGTAAGCAAGAGCTCCCCCGTGTCCACCACCTCCCTCCACCTACCTCAGAGACTGGCCCTCCCTGGAGGACCCCACTTCCCTGGCTCCAGACAGCTCCAAAGGGCCCTTCTGCCGCCCGCTGCCACTCTGGTCCTTGGCCCAGGGGCCGTGCCCCCTCAGTCTCAGCCATCCTGACCCCGTAGCTGCTCTCCTGCAGCCCTCCTGCGCCCGACTCACCACCCTGCTCCTTGTCCTCCCTGTCCCCAGTGAATTCCCTGATTCCTCCTAAGCCTGGGCTGGAGCCTCCCAGCTGCCATAAACCCAGCAGGGCCCCCCTGCACCCTTCCCACCATCACGGTCGCTTCATTTCTTCCTTCAAAGCCATTGCCTGGGTGGCTAAGTGCTGGGGCTCCGGGGGGAGTAGGGGGCACATCTGACCCTGCCTGGGACAAATTCAAGTGCACGATGTGGGACACTTATGTCACCACAGGGTGGCTACCTGTGGGTGGAAGAGGAGCAGAGGGGCCAGGAGCCAGCGCAGTTCTATTGGGGGTCAGAAGTTGAGGGGTCACTGAGGCCTGGATCATGTGGGTCTTGAAGGAACCCCTAGGGATCTGTGAGGTCCCTGAGGAGGCCCACACCTTCAGGACAGGGCATGCTTGGGGGTGAGCAGACAAGGCAGAGGTTTGCAGGGGAGAAGTCTGGGATTCGGGGACAGGGAGAGGCCAGAAGGGAGGGTGACTCTGAGTTCCTGCCTTGCTCTGCTGGTATGACCCCCAGCTCTGCCCGCCAGTCCTGCTTGTCCCAAATGCACCCCTTATCACCTCTGTAGTGGGTTGAATGGTGGTCCGTGAAAGAGATATGCCTGTATTCTAATGCCTAGATCCTGTGAATGTTACCTTACTTGGAAAAAGGGTCTTTGCAGCTACAATTAAGGATCTTGAGATGAGGTCATCCTGGATTACCTGGGTGGGCCCTAAATCCAATGACAAGTGTACTTATAAGAGATGGGGGCAAATACAGACATACAGGGAGGAAGGCCAGGTGAAGGCAGAGACAGACTGGGGTGATGCTGCCACAAGCCAAGGAAGCTTAGAGCACCAAAAATGGGAAGGGGCGAGGAAAGATTCTCCCTACAGATTTCAGAGCGAGCACGGCTGCCAACCTTGATTTTGGACTTCTGGACTCCAGGACTGTGAGAGAATACATGTCTGTTGATTTAAGCCCCCCAGTCTGTGGTCATTTGTTACAGCTGCCCCAGGACACTAATATACCCACCTTCCTAAGTCAGAGAACACTGTCCTGCCTGTCTCCTCTTCCGGCTCTGGCTCTGTGCATAGAGGCCTGACCGCAGGGGAAGGGGCTGGCTTGGGCCCGACAGAACCCAGGGAGCTCCCAGGCCAGCTCCACCCTCCTGTACACACGAGGAGAGGAGCGTGCATGCCATGCCTGTGCCTGCCTCTGCCTGCGAGGGGTGGGAGCAGGGTGTGCCAGCCCACACCAGGAACCCAGCGAGGGCTCAGGGTGTGGGTCTGGGAGGGGTGTATGGGCCAGCACACATGTGGGTCCTTGCTTGGCACTAGCACTTGAGAGGTGGCAGGTGGGTGTCTGGTCAGTGTGCACTGGAGGTGACAGTACGGATGAGGGGTATATATGGAAGGTGTCCACATGTGTGTGGGGGGGTCAGTTATTTGTGTCAGCTGGTGGGGGGAAGTCAGTAGGGGGGAGGTATAGCTATGTGCCTATGCTGTCCAGAGGTACCACCTGTGCTCAGTTTGGGCCCAGACCAGTGGCTCTGGGCAGTTCTCTGGGGACACATCTCACCTCTGAGTGCAGGTTGGCATGGCTGGGTAGTTGTGCACTGCCCAAGGACACCTGCTGAGCAAGTGTTCACATCTCATTGTGGGTGCGTGTGTTTATTGTGACAGTTTTCCAGCAGCCCCCAGGAGCAGCTGCAGATGAAGGTGGGAGGGGCTGGCCCCTCTCCAGGGGGGCTCCAAGTTGGCCATAAGCTGTTGTCCAACTCCTTCCCATCCCCCATTTGGGACTCTGGTGGGCGGCAGTGTCCTCATATCTAATGGTGTTCGGCAGGTAGGCATGTGTGTGTAGAAGGGCCAGCACGTGCCAGCTCTGAGCTGGGAGGGCGGGGGAGGTGCCTGGCACAGGGTATTTCCCACGCGGGACCCTGCCCCAAGTGCTGTCCCTGTACTCACCCAGCCAGCCTTCAACGTCCCTATTTTACAGCCAAGGATGCTAAGGCACAGAGAGGTTGAGAAACTCTCCTGAGGTACTCACAGTGGGAGCCCAAGTGCCTGGGTGACACCCAGGAGGCACCCCCCTCCAGATCCCACCCATCTGGCCCATGAAGAGGAATTGCTCCAGAGTCCCCATCTCTCTGGTACTGTCCGTTTTTCCTTTCTGTGAAGTCCTTTCCAGAGCCTGTAAGCACGCTGTTATCTCGCCCGTCATCATAAACGGAAAAAACAAAACAACCCTCTCTTGGCCAGCTCTTTCTCTTTCCTCTGCTCTGCAGCAGAACCACTGGAAAGAGTTGTTGGTGCTGCTGATTACTCTCCTCCCACTCTCTTAACCGCTCCCCTGCCACCTCGCTTCACCCAGGTTCCCTCGTCCTGCCTCCTTCCCCTGGCTTCCAGACGCCCTTCTCCTGATTTCCCCTCCCTTTTATCTCACTCCTCACATCTGGCTCCTCAGCAAATCCCGTCAGTTCTGTCCTCAAAATCTACCAGGAGCCAATCACTTCCCACACCTGCACTGACCCCACCTGAGCCCGGGCCCCCGTTGTCCCTGAGCAGGGTCACCAAAGGGGCCTCCTGACTGGCCCCCCAGTGTCCACCCTGGCTTCTCTAGTCTGTTCCCACTCTGATGCCCAGGGGATCCTGTAAGCCAGCGCATGTCATCCTGCTCAAGACCCTCCGGTGTCCCCAGAGCCTCTGGCTCTGCGTAGCCGGTGCCCTCTGGCCACTCCCTCCCTGGGCCCAGCCACGGGCCTCCTGTGTGTGGTCGGGCGGCTTCTCCGCGCTCTCATCCTTGCCGGGTCCATCCTCAACACCTAACTAACGTTGGCCGGTCCTCCCAGTCTCCTAAGCCCGGACCCTGCCCCGCTTTATCCTCTCATCATAGCAGAGGCAGCTTCTCGCACGCCACGCGGTGTAGTGATTCAGTGTCCACTGTTCATTGTGTGTCTGCACCGACGGGACACGGGGCTAGGGTCTCGTCCTCGCTGCGCCCAGCACCCGGAGGGGCCCGTACATGGGTGAGGGGAGACGGACGGCGGAGAGCTGCTCGTCCCGGCAGCCCCCAAAGCCTTCCTCGCCGGGTTCTCCGCGGCCGGGGGTGGGCTTTGAGCCGCTCCCGCGCGGCGGGCTGGGGGAGGGGCGTGGCTACAGTGTGGGCGTGGCCATAAGTATGGGGAGGGCGTGGTCACAACGTGGGCGGGGCCCAGGCTGTGGGCGGGGGCCCAAGTGTGCCGGAAGGCCGTTCCCATTGGCCCTGAGCGGCGGGCAGAGGGTCGGACTGTACCAGCTCCTCGGCGGGGGAAGACGGCTGGAGCAGTCCACTGGCGGGGGCTTAAATACCGCACGTTCTTCCAGGACACTGGTCTCTCTGGGCGGTAGTACAGCATTAAACAGTGTTTCCAAGGCCTCGAGGACCCTGACGGCGGGGAGCGGCGCTGTCCTCCATTTCAGGCCTTTCTTCGCCTCCCTGGTCTCAGTGGTTCCCTCCAATGGGCGGGGCGGGAGCGCCCCGGAAGCCGGCTCGTGCACTTCCGGGTCCACGAGCGCGCGGGCGGCGGCGCGCGGCGGCGGCCGGGCCTAGTCGTGGCTCTCGCTCGGGCGGCGGCGGCGGCGGCAGCGAGCGCCAGGGAGCGGCCGGTGGGGCGCGAGGTTCCCGGGTACGTGCTGGGGCCGCGCCGGCCCCGGGGGCCCCGCCGCGCCCCGGCCTAGGGCCGCCACGGGCGCCGCGAGCTTTGTCTGCGGCCTGCCCCGCGGTGCGAGGCCTGCCCGCGCTGGCCCCGGGCAGGAGCGGCGGGCGGGCGCGAGGAGCGGCCCGGGCAGCGGGCAGGGAGCGGCAGGGATCCGGGGCCGGCGCGGGGAGGCCCAGCACCGAGGCTAAGAGGCCCGGCGGCCTGCAGGCGGGTTTCCGGGGTGGCCGCCTTCCTGTCTCCGGCGCCTCGTTCCGTGACACCGCGCCCCCTGCGCTGTCTCCTCTCTGCGAGCGAAGTGGGACCCTTTGCTAACTTTGTTCAGCTCCTGGTGGTCGTCGCTTTCATCGGCTTGTCTACGTCTCCGCAGCCCCGTGCGGTTGACGGGCTGGTGTCCTCTTCCTTAACTTTTGTGGTTTTCACAGCGGTCTCTCGGGCGTAGGTAGTGTTCTTGCTGTTTTACAGATGATCCGCTAGGAGCTCGGAGAGGTTAAGTAACTTGCCAGTGTCACACAGCTACGGAGTGCAGAGGCGGGGCGCTGTGTTAACTAAGCCCTGATTCTTGGTCCAGGTTCTTGTTAACAAGGCTTGTGTCACACTATTGTTAGCTTTGGAGTTTGTATGCTCATCTTATCTCTACAACATTAAAATGGTAATCCGCCTGGTGAGCCACATTCTGAACAGAACCTGAGGCTGAGGTGAGCTTGGACTTGGGTCCTAGCACACCTTCCCTCTCCCTGGACCACTTGGATTTTTTCTTATGGAAAGAATGTTGAGTCAGAATAACAGTAGCCACACCTTCTAGTGCGTGCTTTGCACCAGACTGGTGGCAGGGCCCCGGCAGGGCGAGCCTGGCTTTAGTCCTCTCAACAGCCCCCCAGCGTGGACTCTTGGTGGCCTCTCAGCCCTGCAAAGGGCTTTATGGGCCCTAGCTTTTTGACTTCCCTTGCAGCTTACAGTTTCAAGGCCTCTGTGTCCATGGCAGACGATGAATAAAGAATGGCAGCGTTGGACCGGTGTGAGATGTTGGGTTGGACCAGGCGGCTTGCCCAGGGCCTGGCAATGAGTGCACCGGTTCTGGTTCTGGCATGGTTGCCAGTTACCACACCAGAAGCTCTTTTGGTTTAATTTTTCCCCCTAATCTTTCCAAATCTGGAGGCTGAACAGGAGAGCCACAGAGCACCGTGAGCACTGCCAAAGGCAGCCAGCAGCCAGGGCAGGGGGTGCCGTGGGCTCTGCTGCAGAAATGGCTCCCTGGCCGGTGGTCCGGACCATATGGGCGGAGAGGGGCATGGTGAATCCAGGCAAACATGTCTGAGCGGGGGTTGCAGGTGGGGCCAGTAGGACGAAAGCTGGAGTCCCCGTTAACACAGTGTTTTGACTGCAGTGTTTGTGACGGGAAGGGGGTGCTGGGGGCTCCCTAACTGTGGGCTCTTGGTGTTTACACAGTTGCTCGCTCTGGAAGTACCTTCACTGGCTACTTGGGTTCTTTTCCCCGGGAGCTGCCAGCAGCTACTGTTGAGTGATGATGCAGGGAGGGATCAGGCTCAGCCTCCCGTAACTGCAGCTCTCCGCTGCCCTGGTGGAGGGGTGTGAGGAGGCCTTTGGTACTCCCCAGCGAGTACAGGCCCTCGGGACCTCACCCCACAGGTGCAGGGACTCGTGGAGTTCAGCCTCGTTCCTGAGCTGGTATTTCTGGCAAGCCCCTGTGTGCTGTACCCCGCCGTGGCCTCACTGACCTCTGAGGCAGGCCCTGCCGCTGCCCCTTGCAGGTGGACCCAGGGAGAAGCCAGGGGCTCTTTGTTCATACTTTTGACCTTGCACGTGTGAAACACGTCATCAGGGTGAGGATTTGCACCTGAGAACTGCCCCCAGCTGTGCTCTCACCTCCTAGGTGGCTCAGAGGTTTACATTTTCTGGTGTCAGAAGTGTTCTCTGGCAGGTTCACATGTGTATTTACTTCCCTCATCGGCCATATTTCTCAGGGGCAGGAACTGTGCTGCACACAATAGGGCAGGGGAGGTATTGGAGCAGGTGTCCCAGGATGACACTGTGGAGTCCAGGGGACGGTCACAGCTATGGGCAGAGAGTTACAGGTCCTCTTAGCTGAGCGCTGCAGCCCTTGCGTCCGCGGGAGAGGTGTCATCTTCCTGGACAGCTGTGGCGTGGTCTGTGTGTCTCCAGCAGAAGTCATGGCCAGGACTTGGGGGCAGGACAGGCAGGGTCCCTGCTCCGTTGCTGAGTCACCAAGCAGTGGGGAAGCAGACTGAGTTGAGTGAGACTGTGGCTGATTTTCTTAACCTTAGGGCACTAGGTAGAAGAAAGGTAGTAGCTTTAAGGGGTTAATAATTCCGCAAAAGAACTCTCAGTTTACTGTGTCCAGGGAGAAGCTACTTACTGCAGGTGACAGTTTCATCAACTTAACCTTCACACACACTTTAGAAAACATCGTAGAATTTGGGGTTTTGTGTGGGAAGTGAGGCACTCTGGGGTCTGAATCCACCCTTAGCCCCATCAGGGGATTGGCTCTGGGGGCATCTGTACGACAGTCTTGGTGACAGTCCCTCCTGCGGCTGGCGTGATGCATGTGAAGCTCACAGCCCGTGGGAGAGAAACCTGCGTGTGCCATCCGGGACTGAGAGCCTCGCTTGGCTCCTGGGCACGCCGCTGTCGGCCTAACCCGCCTTGCCTGGTTCCTGCTTCGCCCCTCTGTCTTACCGTCTCTCGTTGACCCCTCCCTCTGACCGTGGAGACTGGACTTGGTCTCAAGCACACTGTGCCTCTGAGTTACTGAGGGACTCCCTCTGAGAGGTGGTCCCTCTAAGGGTCACCCGGGAAGTGAGGCGAGTTGCACTGCTGAGAAAGGAGCCCTTCTTTGGGGACCGAAGTTGGAGGCCCTGGTGTTGGAGGAGGATTGTGTCTCGCTACATTTGTGAGGTCATTTGTTTCGATCTCCTTGTCCTCCTGGTGGCCTTGCAGAGTAGGCAGGATGGGTGTCCCCACCAGGAGATCAGGAGCCGAGAGGATGGATATGGCAGCTGAGAGGCAGAGCCCCACCTCTGCTCCCTGTGCTGCTCCTGGGCAGTCACAGCGACTCAGCCACACCCCGTGGACATGCTCGGGGCAAGATCAGAGGAGACTCAGCTAGTGCTCATGGCCTCCCACTGGTGGTCAGGTGAGTGGGGGACAGGGGACCAGCCGTGGCTGAGAGTGACATGCCAGAGGAGTGCAGGGAGAGGGCTTGCTTGTCACTTAGGCCCTTCTAGTGACCACCCGCTGTTGAAAGCCCTGCTTTGCCTCAGCTCGTGATAAGCGGTTTCATTTGTGTGTGGCCTCGGGATTCCTTGGGTGCGTTGAGGTGTCTGAGGTGCCCAATGAGCAAAAACGTCAGCAGTTTGAGACTTACATCACTTCCTTGTGAACTGAGCTCTGTGAATGTAGCTCTGTAGGTGGGAATCAGCGTGTTTTCTCGTGTGTACGCACAGCTTTGTGGTTGGGGTTGCTTTGTATGTATTACATGTCACGGCTCAGCCTCCTTGTCCTACAGATGGACACGTCACCAGGGATGTGATGTGTAGAGAGTGACTGTCACTCTTTCAGAGGGGAAGCTTTGCAGGCTGGGACAGTTGGGAATTACTTGACTCTGGTTTCTTTCAGAGGTGAACTCCAATGTCCGGCAATGGATGACGACAGCCTGGATGAGCTTGTGGACCAAAGCCCAGGGCCGGATGGGCACCTGGGACTCAGCCCTGCTGCCCTGGCCAGTGATGCTGGTGAGCCGACCTCCTATCCCTTCCACCCCGAGCTGTGGAGTGAGTGTTCATGCTTGCCCTCTCAGGAGCATCAGGGTCCTCCTGTTCGCTTGGTTGTTGGCTCTTGGAAAAGCTGAGGTCCCTTTTGGGGGCTGTCTCCATGTATTTTTTTTTTTTTTTTAAAGATTTTATTTATTTATTTTTCCCCCAAAGCCCCAGTACATAGTTGTCTGTCATAGCTGCACATCCTTCTAGTTGCTGTATGTGGGATGCGGCCTCAGCATGGCTGGAGGAGTGGTGCCTTGGTGCGCACCCGGGATCCGAACCCGGGCCGCCGGCAGCGGAGAGCACGCACTTAACCGCTAAGCCACGGGGCCGGCCCTGTCTCCATGTATTGATTTTCAACTTTTAGTCTTTTTTTTTTTTTTTTTTTTTTGTGAGGAAGATTAGCCTTGGGCTAACATCTGTTGCCAATCCTTCTCTTTCTTGCTGAGGAAGATTGGCCTTGGGCTAACATCTGTTGCCAGTCCTCTTTCTTGCTGAGAAAGAGTGGCCCTAGGCTAACATCTGTGCCCGTCCTCCTCCACTTTACTTGTGGGATGCTGCCACAGCATGGCTTGATGAGAGGCGCACAGGTCTGCGCCCAGGATCCAAACCCACGAATCCTGGGCCGCCGAAGCAGAGTGCGTGAACCCAAACACTACACCACCGGGCTGGCCCCGAACTTTCAATCTTTTAAAAAAAAATTATTCTTTGCTTTTAAATTGCAGAAGTACATCCTTTTGTCTTATTTTTAACACAAGCAATACCAATGTAAATAGAGTGAAAGGATGCTGCTTTTCCCTACCCCCGTCCCCACAGCCCCACCCACCACCCCTGCTGTTGCACGGAACCCCTTTGGCAGGTGCCTTCTGAACACCTCTGTGTGTCTGCGAACCAGCCCTCACTCTTTGCTTCCGCGGCTCTGACGCTGCCCTGGGCCTGTGTTTTCACCCCTATCGGTCTAGAAAACAGCAGTGACGGCAACAGTGAGGGCTCCGAGGATGACACGGGCAGTGAGCACAGTGACGGCACCGATGGAGAAGACGAGGAGGGGGACCTGGAAGACAGATCTGGTGAGATCACGCACGTTTGAGCAGCTTCTTTGTATCTCCTCTCTCTGTGACAGGGACACCATTTTTATAAAATGTCCTTAGTGAACTTGTGGCCCGCTGAGGGTTGGAAAAGTTGCAGAGAAAGCTTTGCACAGCAGGCCTCATCCAACAGTCCCCTGCAGTGAGTCCTCACCTTCAGACAGCTCGATGGCTCGCTTTTGTTGTAACTTTTCCTTTCAGAGTTCAGTTGACGACACAACTCGATAGGTCTCTTCTGTGGTGACACAGGAGATTAAAATGTCTAAAAGCGTGGAGCAACACGAACTGAGGTGTTTCCAGACTGGACTTTCTGGCAGAAGGAGCAGAGGGTGTTGGCGACCCCCTGCCCCCACACCTCCCAGGTCCGGGGCAGGTTGGGCATGACCCAGGGTTTGCTGTGGCCGGGACCACCTGACCAGGACTCTTGGCAGGCAGCTAGCCAGCTCCATCCTGTGGCTCGTTCTCGCTCTTCTGACCAGAACCCCTGAGAGAACTGCAAATGCATGACGTGCCTTTAATAAGAAATCCCCAGCACGTTTGCATTGGTTAACACCGTGCCCTTCAACTTTGTGCAGGGAATGTTACTTTAAAGGGCAGGTGATGCTGCCCAAGGGCCTTGCTGCTCCGAGTGCGCTTGCACTGCCTCCTTCCCCGTCCCTTCTGGCCACCCTGGCTGGTGCGAGGCCTGCAAGGTCCCTGGGCTGGACCACCTTGTCCCAGCCCAGCTGTGGTCACCTTCCTCAGAGGGAGGGTGCACTTGGCCCTCTGCTGATAGGGTGCTGACTTTGGAAGTTTGGCTCATCACTCCTTTCCTTCTGACGTAGTCGTCAAGTCAGCAGATGCGTGGTCCTAAAGCATCTACCATGATCTGTTTGTCACAGTCTTTCAAGCTCTGGTTACCAGCATTAGAATGTTCCAGAAAGGTAGCCCCTCATGTTTGGGATGGTGCTCATGAAGGAACGAGATTGACATGGCATGAGTCAGTGTGAGTTTACAGCTTTGTGTGTGTTGGAAATGTATTCTTCCAGAGTTGGATTTTGAGTTCTGAGCAGGGACGTGAGGTTCTGTCTTGAGTTTGCAGGTCACGAATGTGGCTCTTCTGCTGTTTCCCAAGATTGAGCTGGGCATTAGGCTTCCCTGCACTTGCCGTTGACAGGGCTGAAGGCAGGGGACGTCGGATCATGTCAATTCCGTCCCTTGAGCAAAGGTTGGAGGCCTGTTGGATGCCACAGAATCTGGGCTCAGGGTTGGAGGGAGGGTGGACCCGGCTCAGCCGGCAAAGATAGTGGCATAAGGAAGCAGTTATGGTTCAGGGTAATAGATGCCAAGAATGGGTGCATGGTGGGGGTCGCAGGAAGGGGAAGGGCTCTGTGGACCTGGGGTGGTGAGGAGAAGCCTCCAGAGAAAGACACATCTAAGCTGCGATGTGAAGGACAGGAGGAGTTAGCCAGGCAGTGGTGGATGTGGGGCTGGGGTAGAGTGCCAAGAAGGGACGGTTGGCACACAGCCAAGTGCCCGGGAGGGAAGGAGGTATCAGCACATGGCCCACAGGTGGTGAGGGGGCGCCGCATGAAGGGAGGATGCCGCAGGGCGTTCATCATGGCTGGCGGGTGTGTAAACTTCCTGGACACCCCCAGCACCAGTCTTTGAAATGTGACAAGGTGGTTGTGTCTCTTTTGTCATTAGTGCCAACAGATCGATTCTGACTCCAGTGCCCCTGTGGACAGCAGGGCAGAACTCGGCCCGGTGTTTTGGCCCATCCTCTCACCTTCTGGCGCTCTGTCAGACAGGGCTCCGCTGCTGTTCACAGGGTTTTCATGGCCAATTTTTTTCAGAACTGGGTGGCCAAATCCTTCTTCCCAGTCTGTCTAGGCTGGAAGCTCCACTGAAACTTGTCCACCGTGGGTGACCCTGCTGGTACGTGATATACTGGTGGCTTAGCTTTCAGCATCACAGCAACACGCAACCACCATAGTGTGACAGCAACACACGGGTGGTGTGACTCCCTGATGGGGAAATAAACCTTGGCCGCAGCAGTGAGAGCACCGAGTCTTAACTACTGACCCCCCGGTGCTGGCCTGGCGTTGGCTGGAGGGCAGTGAGTTAGGTGTGGGGGAGGGAGGTCTCTGGGGCATTGCTGCATCCCGACAGGCCTGGTGCCTCCAAGTTCCCCTTCCCACAGCAGCTCTCTCCATTCATCCTGTTGCTTTTCTGCTCTGGTGTTTATTCCTGAAAATCGCTTGCTTATATTGCTCTTCGCCGAGTTTCAGACTTTAGGTGCCACCTGCTGTCCCCGAGCTCTCCAAGCAGTGTGCACGCACGTTCCGCAGGTAACTCGCTCATGCCCGGTCTGCTTGGTGTGCAGCCCTTCCCTCCTCAGCCTTGTCTTAACGCCAGGCCCTCGTTCACTCCCATCTCCTTCCAGTGTGGTCATCGTGGGATCTGTGCCCTTGTTGGAGACCCTGCCCTCATCTACACTGGGGTTTCCAGGCCCACCGCCAGCTGCCACGCCAGGCTGGCACCCTCATCTGTACCTTCCTCCGTTTGGCCCCTCGTCTAGGCCTATCTCCAGCAGCCCCTGAGAGGGTGGGGGAGGTGGGTGGCTCAGGGCCTTGTGTACCTGCCTTCGTCTTTATCCACCCCCGCTGTTGGTGCTCACTGTCCCTCAGAGATTTCAGAGGCGTTGCTCTGTGGGCAGAGGCACTGCACAGGAGTTGGGTGGCCCTCAGATGGCCAGTTGTCTGCCTTCCCTTCAGTTCCTGAGCCTTCTGGAATTCCATAGGAAGAATCAGATCATCCGGCCTCTACCTGCGTCTGCCCCCGTGGCCCTTAGCAAAGCAGGAAAGCTGAACAAAGTTAGTTATCATTCAGCTTCCCACTTGCCATCTTCCAGAATTCTGTGGACACCAGTTTCATTGGTTTCTGTTGCTGTGTAACAAATTACCACAAACATAGCAGCTTAGAACAGCAGGCTTGTTATCTCAGTGTTTCCATGGGTCAGCAGTCCAGGTACAGGCTGCTGGTCCTCTGCTCAGGTCTCACCCGGCTGCTCCTGCAAGGTCCCTGCTTGTTGGCAGAATTCGGATCCTTGCGGGTGTAGGGCTGAAGCCCTGTTTTCTCACTGGCTGTTGGGCAGGGACCATCCTCTGCTCCTAGAGGCTCCCCTCTGCCAGGAGTTCACGTCAGCTGTTTGCTGTCTTCCACACCAGCAGGAGCGCATCTCTCTGCCTTCCTCTCTGCAGCCAGCCAGAGACAGCTGTGCTTCTGAGGAGCGTGCCTGGTTAGGCGGAGCTGGCCCAATAATTTCCCTTTGCCGTGTACCAGGGTCGCAGGTGGTAGCCGTCATCGACACTGGTCCTGCCACACCTCTTGTCTGCCTGTCGCATCCACATAAATGTGAATCTTTGTTGCAGTGGAGTTTGGGAGGGAGAGAGACTCAGTGCACGGGGTTGACTCCACCATGTTGCACTGAAAGTGTCTACTGATTTTCCCGCTGGTCAAGCCCCAGCCTCCAAACCTCTCAGAAACAGATGAGAACTGTTGTGGCCAAATTGCCTGGTTAGGAATCTACATCCCAAAAGAAAGGAAAATAAGAGACCTATAAGGGAGGCCTTTCTGAAGGCAGATGGTTTGTTAACACCGCGTTGTGAGAAGGGTGTTGGGAGCGCATGCGCCATCTGGAGGCCGCCTTACTCAGCGGGGCTTCAGCTGTTCACCCCAGTGTCTGAGATGTGGGCTGGCCCATGGGGCTGCCCTGCCTCCCGAGGGTTCTGATTCTGCTCCAGGGCAGGGGCTTGAGCTGGTGTGGCTGCTCAGCCAGTGTCACGTCCCCTCAGCTTGGAAGCAGCTTCAGGTGAGGTGCTGGTGACAGTCACGGCTGGTGGGGCTGTGGCAGAGGGATGTGTCCCTTGAGTGTGGGGTTTGGGAGCTCGCTTTCCTGAGTGCAGCTGCGCTTGCTCGCTTCTAGTGCTGCCATTCACGGAGTTACAATGTTTCCTCTTTCCCAAGGTTCTGAAGATTCTGAAGAGGACGACCACATGGAAACATTAGTGGCAGTAGCGGATACTCAGGGGAAGCTAGAAGCCAATGGCGCTTTTAATTCTGATGACGATTCCGAGAGCTGCCCGATTTGTCTCAATGCTTTCAGGGACCAGGCTGTGGGGACGCCTGAGAACTGTGCCCACTACTTCTGCCTGGACTGTATCGTGGAATGGTCCAAGGTGAGGCAGCTTCTCTTTGGGCTTCTTCCTCCCTTCCAGGTGGCCCTTTTCTGTTTAAAGTGATGCAACCTGTGGCCGGCCTCTTGGTGGGTCTGGGTCTCTGCTCTCCCGCAGAAGGTGGTACCGCAGGGTTGAGTCCTGGCTTGGTCTTTGCTTTGTTCCTCACCTTGAGCTCTCGGGGTTGTTGGTGAAGCTCCCTGTGGGGAATGTGCTCGTGACTGGACGAGGAGGCAGGAGGGGGGTGGTTATTCATGGGCCAGTGTCCCCCGGGGGCCTGGCTGCAGAAATCTTGAATGGCCTAGGGTGATGTGTGGGCAGCAGAGTCAGCCTGGGTGCCCGTGTGCGGTGGCCCTGCACAGTGGGATCATCTCATGGGCACAGAGAAAGCATGAGTCATTCAGTGCTGAGTCATGATAACTGGCAATAACAAGGACCGCCCTGAAAACCGATGAAGGAATTCACCAGAAACATGCAGGATGTTTCATGAACTGTAGAAGCAGTACCCCCTTCCTACTTTTTCACTCTTGGTTGTAAAGAATTGCAAAGAAGTAGAATAGTGCAGGGAGGAGTGATGCGGACCGTCGTGCTCATCACTGTCTCCAAGGCCCGTTAGCTCCGCCTGTCTCATTCTCTCTCATCCCACCCAGCTGTCACTTCACGCGTGGAGCGTGTGAAGCTGACAGATCCCCAGCCTGTTATCTCCCCCGGCGAGGTTAATAGTAACAGTCCAGCCTCTGACACCCGCCCTGCCTGCCTCCGGTTTCCCAGGCGGCTCAGAAGCATCCTGTTTGGTGAGCTTGTTTGAACCAGCGTCGTCCACGTGGCTGCGTGGCTGTTGACTGCTGGCTCATCGTGGTGTCGTTTGAGGCATTTCTCTGCCTCTGATACTTCCTGTTTCTGTTCTGTAGTGGTAGATCTACAGCCCAGATTAGATTCAGGTTTAGATTTTTTGGGCAAGCGAAGCCTTCCTTTAAACTGAAGAACACAACACAGTATTTGCTGTTTATTTTCTAGTTGATATTATACTGGATTAGTAGAAGGAGAAAGTAAAGGCATAGGTGTTAGGTAGAAAAAGGCTTTATTTGCAAATGGTGTTTATTAATATAGGTATTTTACAAATGAACTGTTGGGATGTTAAGTTCGGCAAGATTCCTGGATACAAGGTTAACAAAGATTAAAAATCATAGTGTGTTTAGAAATAAGTCATAAAAAGATGTGTAAGACATTTAAAGAGCTTTTCTAAAACATCTGAGACCAAATGAAGAAAGACCACTCTCTGAAAGGGAAGTCTCATTCCAGAGAGATTGGCAGTGGCGATGCAGGTTTACCGAAATCCTACCTGCAGTGTTCAGGGCACTTGATGGATTGTGAAATTCATACAGGAGAGAGAGAAGATACCGAGAATTGCCAAGCGAATTTGGAAAAGGGGAGAAATCTCAAGTGTGGCAGGGGCCTGAAGAGACAGGTGCACACTGGGAGAGGGGGCTCTTCTGTGAACGTGTGTGTGAGGCAGATAAAAAGTGGGCCCAGTTCACCACACACACATGCTGCCATGTGGATTCAAGATGGGAAGTGAGTGATACTTTGAAACCTCAGAAGAAAATTCGGGTGACTGTCAGAGGGTAGGGAAGGACTCTTAACTAGGCGCATGGACAGTCGAAGAAGGGAGGGTTTACAGGTGGGCTGTGAGCACAGGCTTCGTCGGGGAGGAGGCACTGCTACCACCAGAAGACCCAGGTGGAAGGCTGAGCTCACTGCGTGCGGGGGGATGGGAAATGCCGGCCTTCTCTGATGGTGGGGCTAACACATCCAACCACAGGTTAGTGCGCTGTTACCCCATGAGCAGCAGGAGGAAAGCCCATCCGCCCACATTCGTCCCCGGATGTGCACAGCAGCTCCACTTCAGCCCAAACCGAAACAGCCGTGAATGGATAGCCCTGGAGGACCTACCTGGTGGTGAAGAGCACTGTGTGCAACCAGAGCCCTGGCCTGAGCTGGGAAGCCCAGGGAAGCAGAGCAGGGCTAGACAGGAAGGGGAGGGGGTTTAGGGGCGTGGGTGGTCGCTACCTGGGATATAAGTGTGTCAGAACTCATTGAAATACACAGGTAGGATGAGTGCATCTTACTGTATACAGTAGATCCGATAAAGACGACTTAAAACTAAGTACTTACATGTGTCAAAACTCTGTTAATAAAGGCGAGAAGAAAGCATTTGCAACCGCTGTCTGACAAGTATCCACACCATGTAAAGAAATCCTCAAAACTTACTAAGAAATGTCAAGCAGTCTCATGGAAAAATGGACAAAGGATGTGAACAGAGGGCCACGGAGGAGGGGCCCAGCTGGCCAGCGACCCAGCTGTCTGTCTCCCTACTTGATTTCTCTCAGCACTCCCCATTAACGGGCCTGTGCATGTCCACGTGCCCAGCTTCTCACCTCCTCCCCCAGGAGAGCAGCTCCCCAAAGCAGGTTCCTGTCCCATCTCTTCTCTGCTGTGTTCCCAGCAGCCGAGCACAGGGCCTGGCACACACAGGCGTTCAGTAAATACTTGATTTTCGCGTGAGGGGTTTTTGACTTCTAAGTGGATTCTTTACTGCGAGTGTGGTATTAATAGTGAAAGGGATTCTACAGGACTCTGATACAATCTTTATTTCTTACAGAATGCCAATTCCTGTCCTGTCGATCGGACTATATTTAAATGTATTTGTGTTCGAGCTCAGTTTGGTGGTAAAATTTTGAAGAAGGTAAGTGTAGAGGAGCCCCCCCACCAGTGCTGTGTTTCTTGCATTGGTCCCTGTCTCGTGGGAAAACATGCTTGCAGGAGTTGATTTACTTTCCTAAAGTGAGAGAGTGTTGGGCACATGCTTTTTAGAAATCTGCTACAATGGCATTTGCAGGCGTGAGCGTGGAACCTGTTCCTGGAGGTGCTGCCCTGCCCGCCTGGCCCTGTGGGTTCTGGGTGGGAAGGCAGGTGGGGAATCGAGGGGTGGTACAGGTGAGGGCTGTCTCTCAGACTTCCTGTCTTCTCTCCCGCACGCCTTTTCTACATCTCAGAGCCTCTCTCTTGAGCCACTGGGCGTTAGGGAAGCTCTGGGTGGAGCCTGGACCTGGGAAAGGAGACTGGTTCTCCTGGGACCAGATTTCTGCGAGTCCTTGGCAGGATCATTTGCCATGAGGGCTAAGGATGAAGAGGGGTTTTCCTCTGCTCTTAAGTGCTTGCTCTTCATGTCTGCTGTTGAGAGACTTGAAAGGCCTCCACACGTCTTCTATGGTGGAGGAGTAGCATTAGAAGACTCGTGGAGACACGCCTTCAGTCTTCTAAAGACTCAGAAGGCAGGCCTCCGAGTGTCTTGTAGCCGTAGGGCTGCTTTTTATTTTCAATGACACAGAGCCCTAGCTGCGGGTACTCTGGCTCTCTGTATGAAATTCCTCCTGGAGACTGGCCTCCTCGCGCTGTGCTGGTCTGTGCTGGAGCTGGCCGCTCAGGTTCTGCTGGCTCAGGCCTGCCGCCTCCCGTCCCGCTCTCTGCGTCCTCCCCTAGAGCCTGGGCCTGGGCAGCCAAAGGCCATGGGGCGTGTTGGCAGTCTCCACGATGGCAGTCTTCATTAAGTAAATTACCTGGAGAGTCTGCCTGCTGAGTGTGTGGGTCCTGAGCTCCTCTCCGTGTGCAGGGAGATGCAGGGCCCGAGAGTCCCGGTGACACACGAGCTAGTCCAGCTGGAGGAACAGATCTGAGAATGGCTCCAGGGCCAGCACAGAGTGGGGGTTGGCAGGAGGACCCTGGGTCCCCGCAGGCAGTAGAATAAAGGCAGAGAGCAAGGCTGGGGCATGTCACCTGCAGTGGGGTGCTGAGGAAGTGAAGAGCAGAGGCTGTGTTCCCCGGGGTGGGGGTGGGGAGTCAGCAGGAAACAAGGGTTGCGGTGGAGGTGGTGGCTCACTTGAAGAGGGTGTGTCCACGGACCCTGCATAATCACAGCCTGATTACTTATGCCCCCGAGAATACCTGTAAGCTGGGGGGTTCTTTATAGCTGTGACTGTCAAGGGGCAGCAGCAGAGTCAAGTGTCATTTTTCAGAGTCATGTTTCCGTGTCTTTGCTTGATTATATGACGGTTTTCGGGAAGTTAAAGGCCTGTGACTTGAACCTGCTTCCCTGTCTCCGCACTCGGGCTCTGTCTCGTGCGTGTTGTGCGGGGTGTGTGGCGCGGGCCACCTGCCAGCCTTGGTGCCCCGGGTGCTCACTCTGCTCCCATGGATCATACTTTGTTTTCTGTTGCATTGTTGTTCTCTCTCAGTTAACTACCCTAAAATGGTCAGAAAACGTAAAAATCACTGTATGCATGTTAACTTAGAATCTCTGGGCCTGTGGAGCCCATATCGATGTTAAGAAGCTGAGTAATCTGCTCTGGATCAGCTGCAAATCGTGATGTAAATTGGCCCTGGGATCTGGGTGTCATTTGCTGTGTGATCAGCAGTGCTCCTCTGTCTGCAGATTCCGGTGGAGAATGCTCGAGCGGGAGAGGACGAAGAGGAAGACCCTACCTTCTGCGAGGTGTGCGGGAGGAGTGACCGGGAGGACCGCCTGCTCCTCTGCGACGGCTGTGACGCTGGGTGAGCATGGGGCCCCTGCTGGCCTGTCCACGGGTGGCACTCCTTCCTGGAGCTTGAGAGGCGGATGGAGGCGGTGTCCCCTGACCTGTGGGAAGTCAGTCTGAACTGCTGAGCCCAGCCTCTGAGACTGGGTTTCTTTCTTTTTTTTTTTTTAAGATTTTATTTATTTATTTATTTTTCCCCCTAAAGCCCCAGTAGATAGTTGTATGTCATAGCTGCACATCCTTCTAGTTGCTGTATGTGGGACTCGACCTCAGCATGGCCAGAGAAGCGGTGCCTCGGTGCGTGCCTGGGATCCAAACCCGGGCCGCCAGCAGCAGAGCGCGCGCACTTAACCGCTAAGCCATGGGGCCGGCCCTGAGACTGGGTTTCTAATGACCCCGTTAGAGGCAAGTCCTGCAGGCCTCTGTTCCACGCTCGTGCCCACAGCTGTGCACCACTGGGCTCAGTGACACGAGGGCCCCACACCCAGTGGTGCGCCCTCCTGTCCCCAGTGCGCTGGCTCTGTCATGTCGAGGTTGGCAGCCAGCAGGCACCACAGGCTCTTTTTCCTATCGCCATTTAGACACTCTGTCTGGGCCGCCCCGTGGCTTAGCAGTTAAGTGCGCGCGCTCCGCTACTGGCGGCCCGGGTTCAGATCCTGGGCGCGTGCTGATGCACCGCTTCTCCGGCCATGCTGAGGCCGTGTCCCACATACAGCAACTGGAAGGATGTGCACCTATGACATACAACCATCTACTGGGGCTTTGGGGAAAAAAAAAAAGGAGGAGGATTGGCAATAGATGTTAGCTCAGAGCCGGTCTTCCACAGCAAAAAGAGAAGGATTAGCATGGATGTTAACACAGGGCTCATCTTCCTCACAAAAATAAATAAATAAATAGATACTCCGCCTGTTCCCTCCCCAGAATATTCTGAGCTCCTTACAGAGATGCACGTAGTACATCAAGACAAAAAGAAGAAGGGCGAGGAAAACACGAGGAATTGGGTTGTGGGCCTGGCCCGCAGGCCTAGGGGCCAGGGGCGGGGAGGGAGGCGGGCGTCACATGCTGGACCCGCCCCCTCTGCAAGGCCAGGGCACCCGCAGGAGGAGGGGCCTGTGACTGCGTCCCCTGCTGCTTGTCTCCCTGGAACCTGCTTCCCAGCCACACTGCTGGTGACTGCTGGATCCGGTGAGCCCCGGCTCCGGGAGCCTCGTATTGTCCACTGTCACAGCGTCATCTCCTGGTTTCAGTCAGGCCCACCTCCGTGGTGGGTTCACTGTACGTCTGGAGGGTTTTCCTGCTGTAAAACTGTGGTGAGAGGATTAGGGAAATCTTCCTCTTGGGACATACACCCTGAAAGGTAGTGAAAGAATTCAGTGAGCCTGGTAGATCTGGAACTTTCTCTTGGGCAAAAAGGAGCAGTTTCGAGGGCTGGGCTGTGAAGCAGCAAGAGGTGGGAAGGCGCGACCCTGGTGGCTGGGCGCTGGCCCTGGAGGACGGGTGCCCGTGGAGGCACTTGAGTTTGCTCCAGTGCACTGTCCCCCGCCTTGACTTGGCCTTCGACCACCTCACTCACCGGTCACCTCCCACACCATGGGTCACTTGCTCACTCCCCTGGCTGCGTGTTTGCAGTTGGCGTTTATCTTCCTATGACTCTCTTTCATCAGTCCACCCTCCGCAGAGCCCATGGAAAGGAGTCCTGACTGCCTGCTCTGATTCAGGGGCCTTAGCAGCGTCTCCCACCTCCCTCTCCAGCCCCCACCCCCTGGGCTTGCACAGTCAGGACGTCTTGTCCTCCCTCCTTTTTCACAAGTTTTAGTTTGCACCCACGTCTTGTGACAATTTACTGAATGCTCGACCTTGGCCATCTTGGCCTCTCGGTATTCCTGGAAGTTGCTGTGTCTACAACTGATTGTCCCCTTAGCGTGCGTTGTCGCTGTGAATCTGGAGGGCAGGAGTGGTGCCTTGGGTGTCCCCAGGCCTGTGAGTCCAGTGCTCTGCGCTTGCCACTGCTGTGCTTAGTGACTGAGTGTCAGCAGGAAGCTGAGTACAGTCTCATGGGCACATGGGGCCGAGAGGACACAGGGCTTAGTACTCAGTGCTGTGTACATGCAAAACCTGTCCTTCCCTGTCATTACAGCTGCTCTGGGCATGTGAAGGAAGGGCTGGAACAGCTGGATGCTGCAAGAGAGGCCATGAGTGGTGGGAAGGAGAGTCCTGGTCCCCACCCCAATGTGGCCCTTGTCACTGGCCCTGCCTTCGCTGCCCCTCCCCTCCCGAACTCGTGTGCCTTCTTGTGGCCTCTGGGGTGGCTGTGAGCCACGAGAGGCTGTCGGAGCTCTTACTCACAAAGCCTCGTGTTTTCCTTAAACTTTTTTTCTTTTCTTTTCTTTTTTGTGAGGAAGATCAGCCCTGAGCTAACATACATGCTAATCCTCCTCTTTTTGCTGAGAAAGACCGGCCCTGAGCTAACATCTATTGCCAATCCTCCTCCTTTTTTCCCCCCCCCATAAGCCCCAATGGATAGTTGTCTGTCATAGTTGCACATCCTTCTAGTTGCTGTATGTGGGACGTGGCCTCAGCATGGCCGGACCAGAGGTGCGTCGGTGCATGCCCGGGATCCGAACCCCCGAACCCGGGCCGCCAGTAGCGGAGTGCACGCACTTAACTCCTAAGCCACGGGGCCGGCCCTCCTTAAACTTTTAAATTGAGCCTACAATTCTCTTATTTTATCTGTGGGATGCCTCCACAGCATGGCTTGACGAGCAGCGTGTAGGTCTGCATCCAGGATTTGAACCTGCACACCCCAGGCCGCTAAAGCAGAGCATGCAAACTTAACCACTACGCCACCAGGCCGGCCCAAGCCTACAATTCTTACAATTCTGTTAATTCTTTGCATCAGGATCTGTTTTTAATTCTATTAACTTTTAACAGTGACCCTTGAGGACTTTTATAAATTCATTAAATTCTTTTTACTATTGTAAAATACATTTACAAATATATTGATTTTCTTCTCACTTGCTTGAATTATTTAACAGATAAAACAACCCAAGTACGTAAAAATCCTGATGGATCTAAAACATTAAAACTAATAAATATAGTGATTCTTCTACCCATCCTCACACTGTTAATATTTGCAGTCTGCTAAATTTTCTTACAGTTAGCTCATTCAACTTAAAAATCACAAGTCTAAAGTTACTTCATTACTCTTTTTAAAGTGGAATCACAAGGCTGTCTGTAGACGTGAATATGTCAGATTCTTTCACTATTGCATGAAATAAAATATAGATCATTTCTGATTTTTTTTTTTTTTTAATTTAGAATCTAATTTAAAGGTGTTTATTCACTCAGGAGAGAGGTCGGGACCTCACCGTGCCGCATAGCTGGGGCCGTCCCCGTTCTGGGCAGGCTGAACCCTGGCAGAGTGGCGCACTGAACCCAAGCACTGTGGGCCCTGTCCTGGTGGCGATCACACAGCTCTCCCATGTTTGAGTCCACAGCCAGTCTCCTCCTGGAGTGACTTGCAGTGGATGCAGGCTGGCTGAACTGGGCGCCTGTCATGCCACTGGTGGCCTCTGCTGGCGGCCCTGGAGCTTGGTGAGGGGAACATCAGTTGAGCCACGTTGGCTCCTTGGAATGCTTTGTGAGAAGTGACCACTCGGCTCTTGACTTGGTTCCCGAGACCACGTAGGGAGGACTTGCTCAGGGTTGGGATCTCCGTGGGGTTCTGGCGTGCTCCCAGTACTTGGCGCTGGCCTAGACTTGCTGGGTTGCGTTCCAGGAGGAGTCGCCTCCCCTGCCTCTGTCCCCCTGGTTCTCGTGAGGTCCCAGCGAGGAGGTCATGGAGGGAGGGTTCTTCCTGTCGGTCTGTGTCTCACAGGTCCTCACAGGATTCAGCGCTGGATGTAGCACGTGGTTATTCAGCTGATTTAGCTGGGTCTGGGGTCTTTAGGGAGTTAGCGTGGTGTCCACTTTGGGTTTTGCCTGGCTCAGGGCTATGGTCTTGGATGAAGTTTGGAGAATCCTGGCACAGACAGCCCACACCCGCAGCGGCTCCTCCCAGACTTTCCTGGAAGACTGGGTAGAAGCCACTGGAAGATAAAGTACGTCACGCCATTTCTGCTTCCCTGCAGCAAACGCCTTTCACTCTCATCAGCTCCTTAGGCTAGATTGTGAGGTGTGGGTGCCAACGCCTGCGCTGCTGGGCACTCGGAGTGCCGGCTGGCGGGGGGCGGCGGGAGGTTATCAGAGACTACCACCCCGGTGTCGGTGGGCACACAGCACCTGCCCCAGTTGGAAGGACGGAGCCACCCTGGGTCGCACTGCCACGTTCTTATTCACTCCCTCCACGTGGTTGTCTCCTGTGGAGAATCTGGGGACCGAGAGGGCCCCCTTTGGAGGGCAGACACCCATAGCATGCGGTGGAGGTCTGTCCACTCGGGGTGCCGGCAGGCAGGACTGCGGGAAAGGTAGAGACGAGCGTTCTGAGTTTGAAGCACGCGGACCTCTGAGCAGGCTGGTGTCCGCCATGTCCACCAGGTGGGGTGGCAGAGCCCGAGGGGCTGGCAGGTCGGGGTCTGGCAGAGGCTCTTCTTGACTGCAGGTGGCACCTTCTCACTGTGTCCTCACTGGCTCTCCTCTCACTGGGAGAGGGAGCTTGTGCCCCCCCCCACTTCCAGGGACACCGGTCCTGGATCAGGGCCCCATCTTCATGACCTCATTGGACCCTAATCGCCCCCCAAAGGCCCCGTCCCCACATGCAGTTGCTTTGGGGGTTAGGGCTTCAGCATATGGCTTTGAGGGGACACAGTTAAGTCCACAGCAGGGTGCAGTGCAGTCTTGGGTGCCTTTGGATGCCTGCTTTGAGGTTCGCTGGGTTGCGACGGTGAGGCTGGGGACGCTCGTTTGACCGGCACCGCCGTGTCCCGTAGGTACCACATGGAATGTTTGGAGCCCCCTCTTCAGGAGGTGCCGGTGAACGAGTGGTTCTGCCCAGAGTGTGCTGCCCCTGGAGCTGCCCCTGCCGCAGGTACGCCTTGCCTCCCTCTCATGCCGAGCCCAGACCCTTCTCGGCATCTCGGCATTGGGTCCACAGGCCCAGAGGAGGGCTGGGGGCGGGACTTACTGTCTCCTGGGGAGAACTTCTAGGGCTTTCCTTCAGGGGCACGGCTTTCCGTTGCGCTGCTGGGTGGGAGCTGGAGGAGCATGGCTGTTTGCAGCTGTATGTGGGGTCAGCAGATTTGGGGCTTCCGGCCCTGAGGGTCCAGGCTCCAGGGGCCCCCTGCGTCCTGTCCCTCAGAGGGCGTGCACATCGGCCCCGGATTTTCTTTCTTCCAAGACGCAGGTCTTGTGAGTCAGGAGGAGGTCTCCTTGCTCTTGGCCGATGTGGTGCCCACCACCAGCCGGCTTCGGCCGCGCGCAGGGAGGACCCGGGCCATTGCCAGGACACGGCAGAGTGAGAGAGTCCGAGAGACCGTGAACCGGAACCGGATTTCCACTGCCAGGAGGATCCAGGTAGGTGTGTTCCACACTGTGGCTGCCCACAGTGCTGCAGGGCAGCTCTTTGCTCGGCCCCTCAGGTGGCTGCACCCTGTCCTGCTGCTCCTCAGCTGCCTGATTGCTCAGGGCAGTGGGCGTGCAGGAGGGTGCGGTCAGCAGTGCAGGGTCTGTGGCTCATGGCCCTCGGCCTGTCAGGGGCGCAGGTGGTGTGTCTGGGGTGCTGCTTCCTAGCCCACGAGCAGGGAGCGATGCTGAGCAGGCCTGAGGCATCAGGAGCAGAGCTCTGGTCCCAAGGGTGCCAGGCAGTGGGGCCTGACCTGTGGAGGGGCCGAGGTGTGGTTGGTGACCTTGGTTCCCCTAGGCCCCACTTCACCTCCCTCAGTATTCCCCTACGTCAGCGCCCCGTCCCTGGAGGTCACACGGCACAGCAGCTCCTGGTGCCTCAGTGTTAGATGTACATCCACATGTGTTTCCTGCAGGGGGGCTGCGCGGTGAGGGGCAGTGGGCGTTGCTTTCCTAAAGTCAGGGTGTTTGTCTGTGGGAAACCTAATACTGAACTGAGAATGAGTTGAGAAGACTTTGTGGGAACCTTCGGCTCCGGTACCCCCATCACAGACGCCACTCCCACCACCTGTGTTCTCAAAGTGGACGCCTCCGCCCAGCATCCCCCACGTCCTTTGGCTGCTCTTTCCTGCCCGTATCTTGAGTCAACTCCTCTCTGATCCAGACACCCTTCCCTTTCCCTGTCTCCCATTTGCCGTGGGCTGTGCGGCTCTGCTCAGCGCCCCTCGGCCCTGGGCTGTGCAACTCCTTCCACTCATGCACTTGGGGCTCCGTTGGCTCCTTGCAGCCTGCCTGCCCCTCCTCATCCTCCGTTCTGGCCCTGAACTTGTTTCTCAAGAGGCCTTCCCAGACCCCACTATCCACCCAGGCGCGTCTTCCAGGCCCAACTGCCCTTGGGAAGCGCTCAGCGGTTTGTCTGCTGGAAGCAAGAAGGTGATGCCAGCTGGGCCTGCTGCGGCCAGGCTTAGGGCATCCAGCTTCTAGAGTTGGCTTGGCAGGTGTGCTCAGGGCTCCCTTGAGGGGTCTGAGGTGGTGTCAGCCTCCCGACTGCCACCCTGCCCAGGGGTCCTCTCTGGGGAAAGTGTGGTGTGTGAGAGAACCTGGAGGGCAGCTGCCCTGCAGACCGGTGCCGTCCTTTGCTGTGTAGCATGTCCCAAGGTACCTCATGTCTTCTGTGCTGGACGAGACCATTGAAGCCGTCGCCGCTGGTCTGAGCACTGCCGTGTATGAGCGCCCCCTGACGCCTCGAGCTCCCACCAAACGGAGGAGGAAAACAGGTACGTCTGGGCATGGTGGCTTGGGCTGTGTCCCTGACGGCAGCAGCTGCGCCCCGGAGGGCAGCGGCTGGTCAGTTCAGCCTCTGCAGCCTCATTTTCTCGGGTGGCCACAGTACCACATGGACGCCCCTCCCAGCCAGGTGGGTCTGGTCTGGTCTGTCCCTGTAAATACCCCATGAGCAGTGCAGTCTGTGCAACCACCCCGTCTGCATGTGCATCAGGGTGACACTTGCCACCCTGAGTCATTGAGGAATGTTCTGGAGGACTTGGTGGAGGAACTGCCTGGTTTCTTCTCCTGATGCGACAGCGCGCCTGTGTCACCTGAGCTGAGCTCCTCCGTGTGGGGATAGTTGAAATGACGACTCAGGGTCTTCGCTGGTTAGTCAGGTTTCCCAGTCCTGCTCTGTATTAGTCTCAGTGACCCTGTCCTGGTAAGTTCCGTTCCTCCCGGGGGACGGATAGGTGTCTCCTGGGGAGGGCACGTCTTGCTCCTCACCACGCCTCCGTCCCGCTGGCACAGTGCTGAGCACTTCTAGCTCCGGGTTCCGTCTCTCTGCCTTAGTTGGCTTTCTACTCTGAGGAGGAGCTTTCCCTCTCCCCTTGGTTATTCATTTAAATCAGAGTAGACTTACGGACTCCTGTTTCGTTCAGTGGGTTCTGATCTGTGGTCTTTTAAAAACCAGCGTTATTGAGATACACATACAGTACAGTGAGTGCCTCAGCCCCACGTGGCTCACCCTTCCAGCCAGCGCCCCCGGGTCACCCCGGCATCCTTGTTATCACTGGATGTATGTTAGTTTTGCCTCTTCACGAACTTCGTGTAACAAGACCTTTGTAAGGTTCCGAGTGTGTGTGCTGGGTGGTTGCTCAGCACAGTGATTTTGGAGTCGATGAGGTTGTGTGTGTCTGTGGTTAACTTCTGTTTATTGTTGAGGAGTATCCGGTGGCCTGAATACACCGTGGTTTGTTTGTTTATGCGGTGGGCGTCTAGTTGTGTTCTCCGGGGGGCTGTGAGGAGAGAAGATGCTGTGCGCGTCCTGGTGCAAGTCTTTCTGCAGGCAGGTGTTGCTGTTCCTCCTGGGGGAGCAGAGAGGAGTGGACTGGTTGCCTCACGGGTGAACGTGCGTGGGCGGCCGTGTGCCGACTTACACTCTGCTTAGCAACATCAGAGCTATAGTTGCCCCACCTTCTCGCCAGTGCTCGGAAGAGTCGGGCGTGTGTCCTCACCACACCCATGGGCACAGAGCAGTCTCGTCGTCATGGGTCTCCTCAGCAGGTCCTGCTGGTATCTTCCCCCCAATGGTGCTGTGACAGCTTTGTTGCTTCTGGATTTGCTGCAAGTTGGCAGGCCTGTCTTCATGTGGCTCACTCGGGCCCCTGTAGGGAGCTCTTGCCCTCCCTGTGAGAGCTGGAACTTAGAGACCAGGTCTGAGCTCGGCGAGGCTCCCCAGCCGGTGGCTGGCATTGTTCTAGCCCTTTTTAGTGGACAGAACTAGGAAATGTGTCATAAGGTCATACCAATTCTTGAATTAAAATTCAGGATTAGAGGGGTTTTACGTCTTGTGTCTTACACGTGTGTCTCCTTTTTCTCACGTCAGAAACCCCACCTCTCAGTGCTGACACTGCATTGCTCATTTGGCTCATCCCACTCACGGAGACAGTCTCAGAATAGAAATCCCAGATGGCTGCCAGTGCTGTGGTTAGAGCTGGGCGTGTGGATGTTCCCCCTCGTCCCTAACGCATATCCCACTAAGGGTGTGACGCGCAGAAAAGGTCCCTGTCGTTTGGTTACGCCACATTGGCTTCATTTTGCTTTGCTAGTGAATTTTTTGCACTTTATCCAGACTTATGTCAAACCTGTGGAATTGTGGGGAGACATGGATAGTGAGCCCACTTAGCCAGCCATCACTGGCTCTGGCCCTCCTGGCCACTTCTGCCTCGTCTCTGCCCCAACTTCCTCCTCCCGTATCATTTTGAAGCAAGAGCTTCAATATTTGCAGTATATCTAAAAGAGGGAGTCTTTCTTCTTAATTTAACCGCAGTACTGTTGTCATGCCTGAGAAAACGAAGAGTAATTCCTTGATACCATGAAATAGGCAGTCACTGATGAAAGTTCTAATTGTGTCATAAATGTGATAGAATTCTAAAAACTAGTTTATTTGAATCCAGAGGCAAACAAGATCCATGTTGCGCTGGTGGCTGTTGTGCTTGTTAAGTGTCTGTGTCCTCTTGGTTGTGGAAGAAGCCAGGCCTTCTGTCCTGAAGCATCCCTCCCAGTCCGGTTTGCCCCCCGCACCGTGGGTAGCCGGCCGCCGGCCTTGGCCCTTTGCAGCCTGGTAGCTGGGGCTTGGAGGCTGCGCAGGCTCAGGGGGTGTGGTTTGTTTGCTTTAGTGTCTGCATGCTGCCTGGGGGGAGGTGTATTTCAGAGCTCAGGGCTCAGCTCCCTGAGCTCACTGAGGAGGGTCAGGAGAGGCTCATGCTGCACCAGCTGCTTCCCGGGCGTGTGGTTTTTATGCACAAAGCCAACTGATAAAGCCTCGGCCTGTTCCCTTTATCTGCTGGTTCTGTGGACCATGGAGTTGCTTAGCAGCATCCTTCAGTGGACATCAGTGAGGGTTTTAGCATCCTTGTGAACTCAGGGATTTAGATGTATTTGATGTGTCTTAGCTGCATACATCACGAGGCCAGCCCCTGCGGTCTGCCGTGGATCCCCCTTCCTCCGTGTGGGGCTTCCTGTGGATTTCCAGGGGATGTTGGAGCCTCACAGGATGCCTGGAGCTGCTTTCCACTGAGCCCAGAGCAGCACCCCCAGGATGACTGAGGGCAGGGCTGACACTGGCCCTTCTGCAGTTTCCTCTTTGGGATACGTTTTACTGGGAATGTCCAGTGAAGTCCTTCGTTTTCAGGTCTCCTGGGCGAATCTCTGTGGTTAGACCACCAAGTGGGTCCAGCGCTCGGTCGTCATTCCATTTTACTCTCCGTCATCACAGTTTGTTCTGATTTAATTTTGTTTCGTAATTACTTGAAGTACTTAGTGGTTCTAAAAGTCAGATCTGCTAATCAAAGTAGATTCCACAGTCCCCGCTCCGTGCTGCCTTCCCTCACCCTCCTCCACAGGAAGTATTGTTTTTTAAGTTATGGTTTAGTTTTCCATTTAAAAACCCCAAGCCGGTGTGCACAGTTGTCCATGTGCCACGTCCCGGAGGGGGACGCCCAGGGCGGGGCCTCTGCACGCAGTGCAGCACTGCCTCTCCGTGTCCTCTTTGTAGGAAGACGGAGGAAAGCATCGGGGAGAAAGAAGACCCCACCGACAAGCAAGAGGAACTCTGGCACAAGGTCTAAGAAACGCCGGGGCCGTGTGAGGAGGAGGACGGGCAAGAAGAGAAAGGTACCATCTAGGGGTGGCAAGCACTCTGCCCTTTGATCCCCCTGTGGAGTTACATAGTGGGGTCACAGAAAGAGCCTGTCTTCTGTATCTACTTAGAGATTCACTGATAAAAATGAACACTTCTGGAGCCAGCCCTGATGGCTTAGTGTTAAGTTTGGCACGTTCCACTTCGGCGGCCCGGGTTCGGTTCTCGGACATGGAGCCACACCGGCCATCTGTCAGTAGCCATCCTGTGGCAGCGGCTCGTATATAAGAACCAGAAGAACTTACCACTATAGACAACTGTGTACTGGGGCTTTTGGGAGTGGGAAGGAGGAAGAAAAAAAAAGGTTGGCGACAGATGTTAGCTTAGGGCGAATCTTCCCTTGCAAAAAAAGAAAAAAAAAAGGAAACCCAGGAGGAGAAGCAGGAAAAAAACCGAACACTTCTGCAGCATGGATCGAAGATGGACTGGGACGTTTTCCAAGACCCTTGGAACCAGGCGTCCTGAGGGGTTGTGCGTGACTCCTGGAGCCCCGGGGGGGGCGGCCCTGTGGGGCGCAGAGGAGCAGGCAGGCCAGAGGCTGTGGAGGGGCCAGGCCGTGGCCAGCAGCCTGTCAGGGAGTCAGGTGGATGGTATCTGGAGTACAGGAGCCACATGGGGCGAGCTGAGAGAGAACTGCGGGCAGAGGCCCCCAGGGCAGAGCGTCTCTCCTGGAGTGTGCCGCGGGGCGTGCAGGCAGAGCCGAGCCTGGCCAAGGTGACTCGAGAGGGATGTGTGTGGACAATGCCCGCTTCAGGTCATTCCCCATCCTGAGGTGCCCCCCTCACTGGGCTCTCAGAGTGCCCTCCTTCGTGTCTGAGCGGCCTGCGTTGTGTGGCCCTTTTCTGAAGTGCCTTATCTTCCCTCCAGCTGCTGGGCTGGGCAGTTAGAGCGTTTCAATGCATAAAATAGAAGACGCTGAATGCACCCACTGCTCAGGGGTTTGCTGCGTCTTTACGTGAATTTATACTCCAGGTTGTTACTGTTGCGGAGTTAATGTAAATTCACGTAGTATGTGATTATGTAAAACTCTATTTTAGTAAGTGCAGTATGTGAACCTGTTGTCTGTTGTTCATTCAGACGCAATTCGTGTAGGGAGCAGGAGCCAAAGCTGTGAGCCCTCTCGGGCGCTGGCGGGACAGGGACCTGCCTTCCCGCCCCCCAGCCTGGCACAGCCCTCACATCCAAGCCTGGGGCCTGGCCGCGGGTCGGTGGCTCCTCTGCCAGCGTGCTCCTGGGCTGGGCCCCAGCATTCCGGGAGCCCCGCCCGAGCCAAGGGGGGCTGTGCTGGGAGTGGCTCTGTCCCCTGATGCCTACTCCCTGAGCAGTGGTAAAATCAGCCGTCACCTCAGTCATCAGTTGGTGCTTTGTTTCCCTGGGCAAGAGTGAGTGCTCAGAACAAATCCCCCTGCCGACAGCTCTGCGGGAATGTTCTGAGGTGGATCTGTGGTGTGTGGGTCGTGGGTGTCCTGGGTGTGTGCTCGCTCTGTGGTTCAAACCTTTACAACGTTGTGGTTAATATATGCGAGGCCCTTTTTCTTTAGTTTTGCATTTACTCAGCCTGGTGTTGGATGTTGCTAAGTGATACTTGAAATGGTGTTTTCTAGAACCTTTAGATGTCAGTCTTATTGATCGCTTGCTCTTTGTTACTTCGGTTCAGAATGAAGTCACAGCTCGTTCTCGCATTGCGCGGACGCTGGGCCTCCGGAGGCCAACCCGCGGAGCCTGCATCCCGTCCGTGTACAAGCCCGCAGACCCCTCTCTGGGGCTGATGCGTGCAGACATCGGAGCAGCCTCTCTCTCTCTGTTTGGAGACCCCTATGAGCTGGACCCCTTTGACAGGTGACTGCAGGGGGAGTGGTCCTGCAGGGGCACCATCTGCAGAGTTGAGGAGCTAGGGGTCACCTCCTTTCTTTCTTTCTTTTTTTTTTTTTGTAATTTATATTTATTTATTTATTTTTCCCCCAAAGCCCCAGTAGATAGTTGTATGTCATAGCTGCACATTCTTCTAGTTGCTGTATGTGGGACGCGGCCTCAGCATGGCCGGAGAAGCAGTGCATCGGGGTGCGCCCAGGATCCGAACCCGGGCCCCCAGCAGCAGAGCGCACGCACTTAACCGCTAAGCCACGGGGCCAGCCCATCTCCCTTCTTTCTTAGTGTGGGCACGGCACCCCCATGGGCAGCGTGGGTAAGCCTCTGATTCCAAGTTTGTAAAATGAGGGTAATGATTCCTGCCCCAGAGTCATTCTCAGATGGTGAGGTGGTGCCCAAAGAGAACTCTGCATCCTCGGCCCCTCACCTAGAGGAAGGCCTGTTTGCACGTCTGTCCCCGCCCCCCCATCCCTGCTGAGAGGCTCGGGCAGCCACCAACACGAAGCTACCACCCGGGTCTTGTGTTGAGTCATGAAAGCTGCCACGTGGGGCAGTGCGTAGCCTGTCCATGCTAGATGCTGTTGAGGGGGCCTGGGGATGTCTCCCTGGGCCTCAGGGCGTGGGGTCACCTGTTCCCTTTGGCCTCTGTCCTCCCTCCAGCAATGAAGAGCTGTCTGCAGACCCAGCTTCCCCTCTGAGTGCCAAGAGGAGGATCCTGTCCCGGTCAGCTGTGCGGTCTCATCAGCCTGTGGCCAGGCCCGTCTCCATGGGGCTCTCCAGGTGTGTCCTGGGAGGGACAGGACAGCGGGGGACAGTGGTCCCGGGGTGGGGCCACGCATCTGCAGGGACCAGCCAGGCTCCATATTGGCCGGTGCTGTGCCACTCACGCACCTGTGGCCTCTCTTTGTGGCCCCTCCTGTGGCTCTTCGATGAGGAAGTGCTGCAGCCCATCCTGAGTCAAGGGCATAGGGATGAAGCTGCAGGCCACGGCCTGCCTAAGGGTGAGCTGCAGTGTGGAGCCACCGCTCCTCGAGGCTGCCTCTGTGTGCCTACCTCTGCTGCAGAGCCCACCAGCAGAGAGCCAAGCTGCTGTTCGGCACGGCCACCCCTTTGCTGGATCTTTTCTTCTGTTTGACTCCACACACACCAAAAAAGAATTAACCAAACCAACAAAACTAGTAAAGATACTCATCTGCCAGCTCGTGCGTGTCGGTGGCATTTGGAGCCAGAAGCCTCAGATGATGTCAACCCCTAGACACTGTTGTCCTTCAATCAGACCTGCCGGGGGTGTCTCCCTTCTTCCCTCGGGGGGCCCAGCAGATGGCCTCTTCTCAGCACGGGAGCCGGGACCTGGGGGGCCCTGGGGCACAGTGGGGGCAGCGGGGGCTCCTGCCTGCCACCAGGTTCTGGCGGCGCCTGGCTGAGCGCCTCGGGTGTGGGGAGACAGCAGTGGCGGGGCCCACCGTGGATCTGTGCCTGCAGGAGGGGCGTTCCTGCCGTGGAGCCCGAGCCCGAAGTGGACGAGGCGCCCGTCCCCGACCTGCTGGGGAGCATCCTGTCAGGCCAGAGCCTGCTGATGATGAACGGCGCCGACATCGTCATCCACCGGGACGGCTCCCTCAGTGCCAAGAGGGCAGGTGAGGAGCGTCCGCACGCCCGCCGTCCCCACTGTCTGGGGCAGCGCTGCCCTCCCTTCCCGCGCGCTGGCAAGTAGGAACAGCCATGGGACTCGGAGTTCGCTCCTGAGTGGCGAGTGAGAGAGCTGCCACTAAGCGGGTCTTCCGCTCACAGAAGTGGCAGCTGGGGGGGACAGTTTTCTCAGCTGCTTTTCTCCATTAATTTCTCATCCCTTTCTGAGCAGAGAGTATGACTGGTAACTTAGGTGGTGGTGGGGTTTCCAGCAGCCCGCAGACCCTCCTTAGCCGTAGTGGAGCTGGCGTGTCTTCTCACAGGCCTGGAACCAGCCTCCATGGAGCGCCCCACAGATCTGGGCCTGGCGGGGTTTTGGGGCTGAGGTGGGTCCAGCCGTAGAGGATAGGGCAGGTCAGGCAGGGACAGGGTACTGTGAGGTCAGGCTGCACCTCTTCCCCACCCCTGTGTGTCTGTGACCGGCATGGGCACCTTCTCACCACCAGTGGTGGAACCGTAAAGCAGAAGGGAAAGTGTCTGCGACGCAATAGTGAGCCGCAAGCCTGTCCCAGGGCGGCTTTGGGCCGGAGAGAGTCCCGCTCAAGGCGCCACTGAGAGGAATTGAAAATGCTCGGTTTAACTGACTCATTGCCCGCTTTAGGGGAGGGCGTGGGGACTGATGCTGTTTGCGTCTTTGCCTTTTAGCGCCCAGTTCTGTTCAGCGGAACTCAGTTGGTCCATCCAGAGAGGGAGAAGGCCCTGGGTCTGGGGACCACCTGCAGCCCGGTGCACCATGCTCAGGAAGGGGGCTGCAGAGCGTGGGGTCGCACTGTCAGGGCAGGCCTGCCCCACGCCCCGCCCCGGCCACCACCTCCTCTATTCCTGCGCTCACGTCGGGGACGGCTGTGAGACTGGCCTCCTCAGGGACCTCTCGGTCGGGTCATGCTCAAAGCTTGTCAAACATCATGAGGCCTGGCTTCAGACAGAGCGACAGCCCCCAGCTGAGTGGTGCTGGCGGGCACGCTCTGCCGCTCAGATTCGTGTCCTCTAAGGTCTCAGATCGTAGCTCTGATTCGCAGGCCCAGAGTGCCGTGCTAGGACAGGCCCCAAAACCAGCTCCCCGGAGAACTGACATCTCCCAGCTACCCAGGATACCAAAGATCAAGCGAGATGATGGCAGCAGCAGACGGGTGGATGCGGCCCCTGCCGGTGGGCAGTGTGTTGAGATCCCCAGCTCCTGCATCAGCCGGCTGACTGGCAGGGAGGGCCCTGGGCAGCCTGGCCATGGTGCCCGGGCGGAGGGTGAGCCCAGCAGCAGGGGCCCACAGGAGCCCGGCACGCACTCAGGGGGCAGCTCCCAGGCCCCGACCCCACTGGGACCCTCGAGGGGCAAGGGTGTTGGCTCGACCTTTGAGAGCTTCAGGATCAATATTCCTGGGAACATGGCGCATTCCAGCAGACTCTCCAACCCCGGCTTCTGTAACACCTTCCGGCCTGTCGACAGTAAGGTGCAGAGGAAGGAGAACCCCTCGCCCCTCTTCTCCATCAGGAAGGCGAAGCAGCTCAAGAACGAGATCTATGACCCCTTTGATCCTACGGGCTCCGATTCCAGTTCTGTGGGCAGTAGCCCTGAGCGCCTCGGTTCTGGTCTCCTGCCCTCCGAGATCACGCGCACCATCTCCATCGACAGCCCCAAGGCCCCGCCGCAGCAGACTGTGCGCTGCGTCACCTCCTACACTGTGGAAACCACCTTTGGGCCGGAGCCCGAGCCTTCTCGGGGCCTTTCCTCAGGCCTGCTCAAGCTCCGGGGTGAGGGGACCGCCGAGGGGGCCTCTGACACGGAGCATGAGGGGCTGGGCAAGGAGGAGCCGGCCCAGGGCCAAGGCCTGGCCGCCCAGGCGCCAAGACCCTCCCCACTGGAGCCCTGGGAGGAGGAGGATCCGCCCCGCAGCACATTTTTTGGCTCTGAGGAGCGGACAGTGACCTGCGTGATGGTGGCGGAGCCGGACGTCCCACCCAGCCTGGATGCCCTGCAGACAACCACCCACAGGATCGTGGAGCTGCGGTCCCCGTCCCGCTCCCGCTCCACATCCAGCTCCCGCGGCAGGAAGAGAGCCGAGAGGAAGCCGGCCGCTGCTAGGGAGCACAGGAGGACGCGCTCAGGCTCCCGCTCCGGCTCCCACTCCGGGGACAGGAGCTCGCGGTCAGTGTCGCCACCGGTGGGTGAGGACCACGCCAAGAGGCACCGGTCCAAAGCCAGGAGCCGCAGGTCTTCCAGTGACGGCTCCAGCAGCCACGAGCGAGCCAAGCGGAGAAAGGCCAAAGACAAGAGCGGGGCGAGGCGGAGGGCTGCCTGGGGCCGCGGCCGGCGCAGGTCCCGCTCCCGCTCGGGCAGCCCTGGCAGCTCCTCCCATGAACGCCGTGAGAGCAGGAGGAAGAAGAGGAGGAGGTCGGGGTCCAGGTCTTGGGGGAGGGAGTGCTCGCCCCCCAGCAGCCTGGAGAGAGCCCGGAGGCACCGGCACCTGAGGGAGAGGAGCCACGAGCGGCCCCGAGACAGGCGGGGCTCCCATGAGAGGAGGAAGCGCAGGTCCAGGTCCCCGAGCGTGGAGCACAGGTCCCGGGAGCACCGGCGGTCTCATTCCCATGAGAAGCGGCCACGGCCCCGCTCTCACTCCCGCTCCCTGGAGAGGAAGTTGGCCGTGAAGGAGGCTTCCCCAACGCCCCCTGCCCAGGAGGAGCCCAGGCTGGAGAGGGAGCCCCCAGCCAGACCACCGGCTTCAGCTGGAGTGGAAGCTTCTCCGGAAAGGGCCGAAGCCGACAAGGCCCCTGCAAAGGCCACCCCTGTCCTGGAGGTGCCAGCCGAGTGTCCGCCTGAGGACCTGGATTATGGTGACTCCGTCGAAGCAGGGCACGTCTTTGAGGACTTTTCAAGTGAAGCCATCTTCATGCAGCTGGATGACATGAGCTCCCCACCCTCTCCAGAGAGCACGGACTCCTCCCCAGAGCGAGACTTCCCACCCAACCCTGCTGCGCCCCCAGCCAGCCAGCAGCATGACGCCAGCCTGGCCATGGCCGTCATCAGAAGGGAGGTGTCGCTGATCCATGGTGAAGACGCTGTGCAGCCCCCGCCCCGGGCAGAGGGCTTCCAGGAGAAGCACTCGCTTGGGCCAGATGCAGCCGAGGTCGCTGCAGTGCCTGGCGCCCTGGGAGGCCAGGCTGTGGGCGGGACGCCTATGGGGAAGGAGGAAGGCCCCCCTCAGACCCCCCTGCTGCGGGCTAAAGCCCTGGTGAAGAGGGTTACCTGGAACCTCCAGGAGGCAGACAGCAGCGCCCCAGCGGAGGACAGAGGCCTACGTGAGTAGGGTGCTCCCGTGGGTCCTCAGGGTGGTGCGTGAGGACGGCGTGGAGTGGCCACCAGGGGATCTTCTCTCTTGTCACGCTGGTGGTCCAGGCCATGGGGCAGGGTGGTCCTTGCTGCTGGGTTGCTTTTCTGGAATTTTCCAGCCAGTCTTCTGGCCCAGGGTGGCCGCAGAGCACCCACCTCCCCTGTGTTGGCCCTCAGGGACGCCACCTCACAGGCCACAGAAGCCCCAGGAAGGGGCCTGGGAAACAGGAGACGTGGACCCCGCAGCAGCACTCCAGCAGGCGTCCTTCTCCGAGCCCCCGTCCTCCGGCTTCGCGCTCCTGGAACCTGGCTTCTCTGGCGCCCACCCTTCTCAGGTGGGTGCCCGGGCCACGTAGGCTGCTCCTGGCTGGGGCGGGGGTCCTCGTGGCGCCACCCCGACTCGGCCTGGGCTATTAGTGCTCGGGGTGGGGTGGGGAGCGCGTGCTGGGGGCTCTGCCCACGTCGGGGCTCTGTGCTCAGGAGCTGCCTTCTCATCCAGGTTTATAGCCCCAACCTGCCTCCCACCCCAGCTCTGCCCTCAAGTGTCCCACCCTACGCACCGGTCAGCCAGCCCACGGTCCAGTTCATCCTGCAGGGGAGCCTTCCCCTCGCGGGCTGCGGGGTGGCACAGAGTCCGGCTCCAGTGCCTGCCGTCCTGACCACCGCCTCAGAGCCCGCTGGCCACGTGGCCAACAACTTAGAGGAGAGCACAGCTGCTCCTAGGCCAGCCTCGGACAAGGCCAAGAATGAGGAGGTGAGCCGCCCCTCCTTCCCCGGGGGCAGCCTCTCCCGGCTCTGCCCTGGCCGAGCAGCCCTCCAGGCCAGGTGCCCACGCCCGTGCTCTCGCCCCTAGTACATGAAGAAGCTGCACGTGCAGGAGCGGGCGGTGGAGGAGGTCAAGCTGGCCATCAAGCCCTTCTACCAGAAGAGGGAGGTGACGAAGGACGAGTACAAAGACATCCTGCGCAAGGCCGTGCAGAAGGTGGGCGTGGGCCAGCGGGCCCCACGTGTGCATCGCCGCCCCCTGGGCGGTTGTCTTGAGGGGCGGGTCCGTGCTGGCACGGACTTTTAGGGTGTTGGTGAGTGCCGAGGAGGGCGCTTCGGCCTGGGGTTGCTCGGTCAGGGCCAGGGTCAGCATTGCTGCGTCCTGACCGCAGCCTCGGGCCAGTCTCCCATCTCCCTGTAGCTGCACCTGGTAGGTGCTGGGAGGAGTAAGCGTGGGTGTTTTCCAGGGGCTTAGAACAGCGTCCTCATTACTCGTTAAATAGGCCAAGCGACAGAGCACGCTGAACATACTCGCTCACGGGTGGGGAAGCACGACCTGAGAGCTGGACGGTTCTCAGGCCCAGGGTGGCGGGCTCAGATCCATGACACGCTGGCCACACGTCTCTGCGAGGTGGGCACAATGGGCACATGTGCATCGGGCCCCCCAGTCCTCTGTCCCTCATGATGCAGGCCCTTGGCCACTGTGGTCTCTGTGAGTGTGGGGTGTGGAAGGACGTCAGGTAATTGTGCCTCTCCCTTCCCCCAGATCTGCCACAGCAAGAGCGGGGAGATCAACCCCGTGAAGGTGGGCAACCTGGTCAGAGCCTATGTGGACAGGTACAGGCACATGCGCAGGCACCGGAAGCCCGAGGCCGCGGAGCCGCCCGCCCAGGGTGCCGAGCGCTGAGGCTACCCGGACTGGGGGCTGGTGCCTGGGATGGTGGTGGTGGCGCTTACCCAGATCCCTAAGTGGTTCTGTTGGGAGTGGCAGAAGCAGAAAACTGGGGACACCCAGCACTCCCGTTTTCAGGGTTCCTGTGATCACACGTGGTCTGCGTACCTGTCTTGCTCACAGTTTAAAACTGGACTTTTTTATATGTAAATTACAGATAAACACAGTTTCCATTGTGTTCTAATTTATCAAAAATGGATTCTCTTTAGAAACTTCTCGATTGGGTCAGTACTTGAAAGGTGAAGCCTCTGGGGATCAGAAGGGCTCCCGCTGCAGCCTTGCGTGTGCCTGTTTCTGGTCTGGAAACTCCCTCATTGCTCTGTTCCTTTCATCCTGTAAACAGTCACTCGAGTTTGCCCTCGGCTCCACCACCTCCCACGAAGCAGAGCACAGTGTTGGCGGATTTCAAAGACTGGGGCCGGCCCTGGGCAGGGGACAGAGGGCCATCCCTGACTGCGGGAGCCCCAGTGCCACCCTCCCGGCACTCCTGGCAGGAGCAAACGCCTGCTGTCCCGAGGGCATTTTGTATTTGTCCAGTAGAGTTTGTCAGCTCTCAATTGTGTAGCCTGTCCCTTCGTTGTGAAGATGGAAGAAAGCAGGTGTGCACAGGAGGCCTCAGCGTGGGGGAGCTGTGGGGTGGCCTCCCTTCCGGGGCTCCCAGGAAGTGGGGTGAGCCTCCCAGTCGGCAGTGCCCCCCAGTCCCAGCCCTGAGCCCGCCCCTGGTCAGGACACCAGCACTGGGTCTGGGGTTCTCTTTATTGGATCAGGGTGGGGTCCAGCCCCGGCCCTAGGCGGGCTGCTCCACCTCCATGAGGAAGTGGTCAAGAAAGTGCTCAAGGTCGTTGTAGAGGCTGTTGGAGCTGGACAGGCAGAGGCCCAGGCTGCTGCTGTCCAGCGAGGACACGCCTTCACGCTGCACGCCCTCCAGGTGCGCCCGGCACAGCCACGGCTCCAGCTGTGGGGAGGGCGCCGTCAGGCCAGGCAGGGGCTGTGTGCAGCCTCGCCCACCCTGGGCCTGCACCTCACCTTCACCAGGACCAGGCTCTTCTCCTTGGGCCTCCTGGCTGACAGGTCCTGCCCAAAAGCCAGGTAGATGGTGTAGTGTGGGGAGCGCTGGCGCCGGCGAGCCCGGAACTCCACCAGCTCTGCAGGACAGGGGCTTTGTGAGTAGGGACGGGGACAGGGGCTTGGGGGACGGGGGGAGGCAGCCCCAGAGCGAACGCATCACTGACCTCGAAAGAAGGTGCCGAAGTCAAAGATGGGAGTGTCGCAGTTCCTGGGCAGCAGGCGGGCCGGGGTGGAGGGACTGGCAGAGCCCAGGGGGCCACCCACCTCCCAGAAGACCTTGCACTTGCCCAGACGCCGGGCCCATAGTCCAGGCCCCCGGAGCTCCAGCTGCAGGCCGGGGGCCACGTGTTGCAGCAACTTCTCTGTGTAGTGAAGCTGCTTCTGGTCGGGGAGCTCGGCAGGGCTGGGGAAGGCCACTTGCTGGGGCTCTGTGGCCTCCACGGATAGGCTGGGGGGCCCGTACAGGAACACACAGCTCGGGCGTCCCACCACCTCCTGCAGCACCGTTCGGCCCTTGTACATGATGGTGACGTCCAGGGCCCCCAGGCTGGGTTCTGTGTGCAGAAGGAGCTGTGAGCAGTGGGGCCTGGCCGGACTCGCTCACCTGCCACTAGGGGGCAGGCACTGGGGGATGGTGCAGGGCGGGGCTCTGCTTCTTGTAGGGGCTGCCAGGGCTCTGGGGCTGGGGGCTAAGCCTGCATCGGGGAGGAAGGGCTGAGTTGGCACCTGGTCCCCCAGCCCCTCCCTCCACATGTCCCCAGGCTCCTCTCACCTGTCATCTGGGCTTGGGGCTGGGGCCTGGGGCTGGGGGCCGCCTCCACTGCCCATGGCAGGTGTGGCTGCCCGGCAGGGAGCTCTGGACCTGAAGAGGATGACAGTGGGAACAGCTGTACTGGCCCAGCTGTGATCAGCACCATCCCTGCTGGACACCCCCTCCCACCCTCCCTCTCTCCCCAGGGACTTTGCTGTCCTGCCTGCCCTTCCCCTTGGCAGAGGACAGCCCCTCACCAGGAGCTTCTGGGGGGATCGGATCCATCCCCCATGTAGCTTCCAGCAGATGGTCTTCCAGGCTGCTCTGCTGCAGAGCCTGGAGCAAGAGGTCCTCAGCATCGCCAGCTGGGCTGGAAAGAGGGCTTAGGGCGCAGGGCTCAGGGCTCAGCCTGGCCAGCCCATGCCCCGGCCTCGCACCAGCATCTCCTGCCAGGCCCGGCCTGAGGAGCCCGCCCTGCAGGGGAAGGCAGTGCCAGCATAAGCAGCTTCCAGCACCAGGGAGAGGTGGCAGCCCCAGCAGGAGACAAGGAGGGCAGAGCAGCCTTACCATGGTTGGTGGGGCATCTTCACGGGCCTCCTCCTCCCCCTGGTTAACGCCTGGACCTTCTGAGGGAGAATGGGGACCTGAGACTCCGGAGTGGGGCGCCTGGGTGTGAACCCCTGGGTGGCCCCTTACAGCTGGACTGCGCCTCCCCTTCACTGGCCCCATCAGCTTCCTCCCTGTGATCCCCACCCCCTTCCCCAACAACCTGGCACAAGCCTCTCCCAGGCTAAATTCTAAAACTGCAGATCCGAGCCAGCGGTTGTCCCCGGACAAAACCAAGTTCCAACACCCTTCGCGCCCTGAACGTCCTGCTTCCCTGCCGGCAGCCCTCCCCCGGCGTTCCTCACCTGCCCGTCCCACCTCGGGGCTGAGCGCGTACACCTTATGCGGGTCGGTGGGGTCCCCAGAGTTGTCTTGCAGCATCACAAACCGCTGCGTGCTGCGCAGTGCGCAGCGGAAGTTGGTTTTCCAGCCGGCGCGGAGGGCGTTCTCGGAGGTCGGCGGGTCACCTCCGCTCGGCGGCCACCTGCCACGGGCCACGGCCCAGGCCTGGGGAGGGGAGGGAGGGGGTGGGCCTGGGGGCGCAGGTCGGGGGCCTGGGCCGGCCCTCCTGCCCGGGGCGGGGCTGGGGTCCCACCTTAAAGATGCGGGAATCGGCCTCGCCCAGGTCCTTCCGCGAGAAGTGCTTCCAGGGGACGCGGAAGTGCGTGCGGGCCGCATCCAGCCACCGCAGCCCCTCATAGCGGCCGCTGCTGACCTCGCCCAGAAGCCAGTCTCCGAACAGCACGCGCGAGGACCCCCTGCGGGCGGAGCAGCCAGCGGGGTCGGCGGCGCGGGCGGCAAGGTGCGAGGGGACAGGCACCTGGGGAGCGTGGGCCAGGCTCTCACCTGTCGGGAGGCACGGCCATCGCTCCTGCAAGGACTGGATGTGGAGAGGCTGGGCGTGCCCTCAACTGCGAGGGATTGTGGTCACGGGTGGCAATTAGGTGTCGCCACACTAGCGTGGCCCAGTTGTTACAGGTGATGGGGTCACAGGTGTGGGTTGAGGGCTTATAGGCCACAACGTTGCCCAGGTATGGATTTGGGGGCAAAGGTGGCGATGGGTGTGACAACAGATGCGGCGGGCGCGCACACGTGCGGTCACAGGTGTTGAGCCAGCGTCCAGGCCTGCTGGCTGGTCGCAGGCTGGACCCTGCGAAGACACGACGGAAATGGCTAGGTGGAGGTCGGCCCAGGGCGCCGGGAAACCGAAACCGCCGTCGCAGGAAAACGAAACCTAAGCCGCGAGGCGGGGCGTCCGGGTGGCGGGCGCCTCCGGGTCCCCGAGCCACCCAGCCCCCTCCAGTCCCTCGTTCCGGACCCGGCTCCCCGACCTTCCCCTGGCCGCGCGTCCCTCGCTCGGCAACCCCCGGCCACGCCCTGTGGCTGCCCCTGGAGCTCAGCGTGGGGAGAGTCCCAAATACCTGGGTGCCGGAGCCGCCGGGCCGGGAAGTTTCGTCTCCCCGGGGGAGCGAGAACAAGCGCTTTTATGGAGCGAGCCCGGGGGACGGGCTAGGGCGGGCCGGGGGCGGGCCGGGGGCGGGGTGGGCCCTCCCAGCTCCAGGTGCTGCGAAAAAACTCGTGCGGTCTGTTCCCCGAGCCCCTGTGCAGTCTCTCGGTGGGGGCGACAGGCCTCGTCTGGGGACAGCCCGAGGGGAGGGCGGGTCGCGGAGGGGCGACAGGAGTGGCCAGTCCCGCCGGCCTGCCAGGCTCAACCTCTGCGGGGACCAGTCACCCCTCTTCCTCCAGAAGCACCCCATACACCAGGGGGACTGCGGGCTCCGGCCAGTAACGAGGGTGGGGGAGGCAGGGGGCCAAGCTGGGGACCCCATGAACATGAAAACAAAACCTGGCCCCAAACAAAACCAAGCACTTCTTTTCGTGGAATAGCGGGTAACCGGGGCATGGAACGAGCGGCAGATGTGGCGTGTGGTGTCTTAACCATGAGAATTGCTCAGACAAGAAGATGTAAATGCCCTCGAGAGTAAAACATTTGGAAAGGAATTCATGATGCCTTTCATTAGGAGAAACACCGATGACTCGTGAGGGACAGTGTGGTGGCAGCGCACAAGTCCACCCCTGAGGAAGCAGACGGAGGGGGGCCCTGTCCCCCACTTGGTGGCCCTGGTTCCCCCACAGCCTCCGCCGTGCACCAACCGGCCGCCACCCCGCAGGCACAGTCCGGGCGCCTGGGTCGGGCGCCTCGCTCGGAGCACTTGGTGTTTACTGCCCCAGCGTACCACACTGGCACACAGGCTGTGACCCCCTGGAAGGTCCCAGGGACTATGCCCTCCCAAATGAGTCTCCTTGAGGGTGCCGCCTCAGCCTCCTCCAGGCAAGACCTCCGTGTTTAGTCGGGAGGGCGAGTCCGCAGTGCGAGGTGCCCCCTCCTCTGGCCGTGGTTAGACCAGGAGAGGAACTTTCTGGCCGCCAGCTGGCACTGAGCGTGGGAAGCTGCGCCGGGCGGGCGCAGCTGGTGGTTTACGGGAAGCGGCGCCCGCGCTGGCGGCAGGGGGACGACACGGCCCGCCCTTCCCCGCCCCCACGACCCCCAACACCCCCCCTACCCCCCACCCGCAGCGCGTCTTTGAGGACTCTGTGCGCGCGGGAGCCAATGGGCCGCGCCGTGACCCCCCAATCGGCGGCCGCTCTGGGGCAGACCCCAGGCACCCCTCGCCCGAGATCCGAAAGTGTCATTTTATTTTTCTCAGTGCAGTGGGGGACAGCGGCCGAGCGACTCGGGGTCCAGACCCGCGGGCGGTCGGGGGTCGCGCTAGACGTAGGTGGAGTCGCCGGGCGCCTGGTCGGGGGCGCCTGCGCCGGGGCCCGCGCCAGCGCCTTCGTCCTCGCCGCCGCCCTCGCTGTCCGAGTCGCCCGCGCCGTCCGCCTCCGAGGTGGGCGCGTTGAGGACCACCACGTCGGCCTCGGCGCCAATGTCTTCGCCGAACCACACGGCCTTGTAGCCGCCCTCGGGCCGCCGCTCCTTGGTCAGAATGGACCTCACCTCCGCGGGGCCGGCCCCGTCCTGGGCCGCCGCGGGGGACTCGGGGACGCGGGCGGAGGGCACGGGGCTGGGGGGCGCGGGCTCCGGGGGCTCGGGCGGGGCCTCGTCCGGGGTGGGGCCGGGTGTGGGGCTGGGGGCCGGCTCCCAGTTGGTCTCGCGGTCTTGAGTGAGGAAGGCCTTGTCAAAGCCCCTGGGCTGGGGCTCCTGGGGAGGGACGGGAGGGAGCGTCATCCAGGACCCTGCCTGGGCTGCAACCCCCTGGTGCCCTCCCCAGAGACAGGGGTCTGCGCTGGTCCGCACCCTTTTCTCTGCCTCTCCCTGCTCTCTCTCCATCTTTCCCACTATGGTGTCTACACCCCATCTCTCCTCACCTCTGCTCTCCATCTCCCCACTGATGGCTGATTCCTGGTCTCCTGCTGCCTCTCCACCTCCCCTTCTATCTCCCCCTTCTTCACCTCCCCTGCTCCCTGCATCTCCCCCCTTCCTGCATCTCCTGGCGCCTTCCATCTGCTCCTCCCTCTATCTACCCCTCTTTCCATCTACCCCTTCCCTCCATCTACCCTCTCCCTCCATCCTCCACTCCATCTTTCCGTTGCTCTCTGTTCTCACTCTCACGTCCCTGTCTCTTGGTCTTTCTCCACCTCTGTCTGTCTATTCGTCTCCTCTTCTGTCTCTCGTCTGTCCCTCTCCTGTGCTGTCCAGCCGCCCGGGGCCTCACCAGAGCTTTGCTAGCACAGGACTTGCATAGGTGGCCGTAGTGCTTGTAGCCGAGGATGGTGAGGGCAATCAGAGCTAGCAGCAGCAGCGCGCCCAGCACACCGCCCACAGCTGCCATCTCCGCTGTCGAGAAGCGCCGGTCCCCAGCGTGGCTGCCATCCGGCCCGACACCCCCTGTGGAGGTGCTGCCTCCTCCAATCCCGGGCGTGCCTGCTGGCGACACCACTGCCCACTTGCTGTCGGCACTACAAGTGCTCACCAGCTCAGCCTGTACCAGCTCAGAACTCCCCGAGTAGAAGCCAGCCTGGCCGCCTCCCGGAGTGAGGGTTCTGGAGAGTGGGCAGTACTGACCCCCACCCCAAGGAGCTGTGTTCCCAGGGTCCCCCAGGGAGGCCAGACTCCTGAAGGGAAGGAGGGGGGTGGGGGTCAGTGCCCCCCAGCCCCAGGTGGGAGGAAGGGGTCCAACACCACAGGAAGGGAGATGAGGGCAGCGCTGATGCCGGTGGAGTGGACGGCCCTGGGAAGTGTGGGATTCGCTGAAGCCAACGTGTGGCCTCTGCCCTGCCCTCCACTCACCTTTCCCGGTTTACCTCCTCAGGGCCCCCAGGACCTGTCTGTCTCTGCCCAGAAAGAGCAGACCCCGTCTTGGGATCTCATGGTCATTCTGGGCCAACCTGGGGCGGACCCTGCCCTCCGGTGACTCCCAGGACCACTCAAGTCATGAGTCAGGGAGCATGAGGGTGACTCTAGGGCAAATGGGGGTGCTACCTGAGGGCTGGGAGGTCCTGCTGAGCCCAGGGGCTGTTGGCTGCGAGATTCCTGGCTTCTGAGTCTGTGCTGAGCCCCCGCTGGGTGAGGCTGATGGAGGGGAGGTGCTGATTTCCGCACTGGGGGGCCCCCCAGGCGTGGTCGAGGCAGGCGGCCTCAGAGTTGTGCCTGGGGGGGAGTGTGGGCCAGTGTCCCCCCCAGCGCTGGTCATGGAGGGTCCCTGAGAGGGCCCGGAGGGCCTGGGGGTTTCTGAAGTGGTGCTGCTCGAGGGCCCAGCTGTTCCTCCAGCCTCTGGGGATGTGGAAGGACCTGGGGGGTCTGGGGGCCAGGCACAGGGCTCAGCTTGCCTCTGCCCCCAGCATGCCTGTGGCAAGAAGCCCCCCCCGAGCCATCACCGGGGACCCCTGGAGGCTCACCTGTGGGGGTGGGGGTGGGCTCCTGTTCTGACACCTGTATCTCCACCAGTGTGGTCGCTGTGCCTCCAGTCGCCGTGTTCGTGGCCTCGACCTGGGGCAGGAAGGGGGCTTGTCCCACCTAGGCCCCGCCTTAACTCCCACCCCTTAGAGATGCCACAGGCCCCTCACCTCTGAATAGAAGACCCCCGCCTGCGTCAGTGGGTTGGCGACCAGCACGGCCTCCCCTTCCATTCGGAAGTCGGAGTTGTTGGTGATTCGGTACGTGATGGCCGAGTTGAGGTCCTGGACACGGCCCCGGTGAGTCCTGGACCCAGGCTGCCCCCGTATCCCCCCAACCCACCCACAGAAGGGAGGCCAGGCAGACCCAGGGACCAGGCGGTGCCTACTGGGAACTCGGGGTCCTGGGCCTGGATCCTCAGAGCCTGGGAGGGGGTGGCTGCGTCCTTGACGAACTCGCCGACTCCTGAGCCCAGCACCACGGTGCCGCGGTACAGGCTCTCGGGGAAGTAGGGCAGGCTCCCAGCAGCGTCTAGGGCCTCCACTGTGACCTGGGTCACCGAGTAGCGGGCCTGGTCTGCCTGCTCCCCCTGGGGGTGGGGGAGGCGGCAGTGATCAGTGGGTCCTCGAAGGGCAAGCCCTGCAGCCTGAGGCTCAGGAGGGGCCCGTGGAGACCTGGCCAAGGGACCTACCTTGACCCACATAAGAAAGGTCTTGGGGCTGGGGACGCTCTGGGTCATGGTGAGGTTGCCCGAGTCAGCGTCAATGGTGAATATGTCCTCGTGTCCTGGGAGGACGGGGGTAATATTTGGCCCTGGTCCCCTCTGGAGGCCTGAGGTCCAGGGTCCCGGCTGGCTCTGCCCATGTGGCCGGTCCCCCTGGGGCTTCCTCTGCCCACAGTGGGGGTGGGGATGGGGCCGAGGTGTTGTATGGAGAGAGAAGCTGGGGACCCGGTCCCCACTCACCCCCTATAATGCTATAGATGATACGCTGGTTGATGGCCCTGTCCCCGTCCACAGCGTAGATGGGCCCTGGATGCAGGATGAGGGGAGACAGCTGCGGGAACGGGGATGGGAGGGGACTCCGTGGGGCTGGTGCAAGGGCCCAGCTCAGTCCCTCTCATTCTCCCTCAAGGAGGCCTGAGATGGCCCCTGGGCGGGCCTGCCAGAGGTGTCCAGGTGGCCGACAGGATCAGTCATCACGCCCCTTAGATCCGTCACCATGAATCAGTTTGCCCCAGGATATGGATGGATCTGAACAACACGTCTCCAGAGGCAGCCCACACGGGGGACGGAGGTTAACACAGGGCCCTGGACTGGGCCTCTCGCATACAAGGGGAGGCCCTGGAGGCCCCACTGCCTCAGTGCGCCCCATGGCGCCAGCGGGTACAGCCAGCCTGTCAGAGATCAGCTGCCTCTCGGGAGCACCATCGCGGCCCATCCAGTCCTCCCGGTGTCCCAACCACCTCATGGGGCCCCCAGCCCTGCCCTGAGGACAGTGGGCCTGTTCCCCTCACTGAGTTTGTTCACTGCTCACGCCCACGGGCTGGGCGAGATTGGTTTACGAAGGAGAGTCCACATTTGTTTGACAGTCACAACCGAATTTGGCCCGGTGGCACCAGCCCCCACCCCCAGCGCCGGCCCTCCCTGTCCCCGGTACCAGTTGGTAGCTGGTGGGGACAGCCCCCTGGTACTGGGCTTCGATGCAGACGTAAGAGTCTGTGTAGGAGCAGGGCAGGAACCAGGGGGGCCGCAGATCGACGGGCTCCACCTCCAGGACCAGGGTGGCCGTGGCCGTGTGGCTGGGTGTCACGTTCTCTTCCCGTGTGTCCTACAACAGCCAAGACCCTCGGATCAGGTCTGGGAGCCTGGGGGTGGCGGCAGCTCGGATGGGGACCTGCGCGTCCAGGACTCGGGGTGGGTGTGGCCTGCTCACCCGCACCAGCAGCCGGAAGGTCATGTTCGGCCACCTGTCAAGGTCCAGTGTCCGGTCCAGCTGCAGGGCAGGGAGGTTCACTCCCACCAAGGAGAAGAAGACACTGGCACCCTGAGGAGGTGGGGAGGCCTCAGCCTGAGACTCTGGGGGCTGCAGAGAGGCAGGGGCGCCCAAGGTGGAGGGGTCTGAGTTGGGGCAGGGACTGGGGGCACTGACCGGGGTCACTTCCTCGAGGGTGTAAAACAAGATGTCGTTTTTGTCCAGGTCCTCGGCCTGCAGTTCCGTCTCTGGGATGACGGTAGTGTTCACTTTAGCGTTCTGGGGGACAGGGGGGTTGGTCTGGCCACACTCCTCACCCCCATGGCCAACACATCCGGCCACTAGCCCTCTGCCCTCTGGCCCCTCACCCCAGCTCCCGATGGCCCAGTGCCAGCCCAGATGCCACGGCCCCTGGCTTCCTTCACACTCACCTCGGGTACCCTCTCCACCCTGACCACAAAGGGGAACGTGGGTGCATTGTCATTGACATCCAGCACAGACACGAACACCCTCAGCTGGGTCACCTGGGGGGACGGGAGGTGGTCAGCCTCCTCACATGGTGCCCGCCCCAGCCGCCCTGGCTCACCCTGGGTGCTAGAGTGCCCGGGGGCTCCTGCTCAGGAGGGGTTACAGACAACGAACAAGAAGGAATTTGTAAAGCACAGAAGGTGGCGAGTGCCCTGGAGAAAATAACTCAGCTCCTGGGGACACAACCAGCAAAATCCCAGACGCGGAAAACGGCAAAACCATCCAATTTCTTCAAACGTAGATCTCAAAGGGAAAAGGAGAGAGAAAGGGGACCAGCAGACGGAAAAAGACTTAAGAGAAACTCAAGCAGCTGCATCAGGCGGACCCTGCTTGGATCTTGGTTCAAACAAGCAGCAGTCAAGACCCGTCTGTGACCTGGGGGCAGGATTCAGACGCTGGAGGTCACACGATGCCCGCAGTCCCAGTTCCCTCAGTGTCACAGCAGTGTCCTGATGATGTTTCAGAGGAAGGGTCCTTATCTTTCAGAGAGTCATCCTGAGATATTTGTGGGTGGCGTGCTGTGATGTGGGGGTGGGGGCGCCCACGGGGCTCACTGCTGAGCAGGCAGGTGCGTGGGGCAGGCGGTCAGGGTGCCTCTCCGAGGAGGGGATGGGCGAGTGAGGACCAGAGATGGTGAGAGGGAGGCAGGTGCGTATCTGGGAGAGGGCACAAGGCCGCCGAAGCTGGGCGTTGGGTCCCTGCGCCCAGCCTCGCCCACCCCGGCAGTGCATTTGGCTTTGACCCGGAGTGAGAAAGCAGCCATGAGAGGAAGTCCTGGGCAGGACGTGCGGCTTGCTTTACTGGATCTTCTTCTGCCATATGGAGAGTGGATTGGGGTAGGCGGAGCCAAGAGGGGAGCAGGTGAACTAGTTGGAAGGTTCCAGAAAGGAGATGCTGGTGGCCAAGGCCCAAGTGGGGCACGGAGGTGGGGAGGGTCTAGCTTGAGGCAGATCCAACAGATTTGCTGATAGAGGGACGTGGCGGGGGGAGGTGAGGACCTAGCCCTCAGGGTGGGGCATCTCCACCGTGCAGGACCTCGGGTTGGGGGCCTCTATTGGGGGTATGATGTTGGCTGGGCTGGGTTTGAGAGTCTGGGGCTCAGGGCAGAGTCTGGGCTGGAGGAAGTGTGGGTGTCACCAGCACAGGGTGACACTTGACAATACACCACTGGGTGAGGTCACCAGGGAGTGACCCTGGACCGGGCAGAGCAGAGGGCAGAGGTCCAAGCCCAGAGCGTTCTGACGTCACAGGGTAAGAGTATGACGTGGGGGGATGCCCAGGAGGTGGGGGGTGTGGGGGCAGGACTCACCACGGTGTCACCCCTTTTGCACTCCAGGAGTGCCTGCAGCAGTGAGTTCTCCTGTGGGGGTGGGCAGGTGTCAGGAATCACCTGCCTGGCTGGCCACAGCACAGCGTCCCCACTTCACAGGTGAGGAGACTGAGGCCGAGGGGGCAGGTGCTCGCCCAGGGTCCCCATCATCCATGCTAAGCCCAGAGGGCACCGGGGGCCGAGGCAGCTTTGTCACCCCAGGGCCCCGCCCCCCTCAGGCCAGCCCTCTGCCAAGCCTTGGGGCCCCGGAGGGGTCAGTCAGTCCCTGCCTGAGGGGCGCAGAGCCCTCAGGACCCCTGGGCAAACTGACACCCAAAGGCCCCCAGAGAGCCCTTCTCCGGGAGGGAGGGTGGGTGTCCGCTTGGGTCCCGTGGGGGGTCAGCCGCCCCAGCCACCCCCACGGGCATGCCCCATGGGGGGCCTGCCAGCCACACCTCATAATCAGGAGTCATGTTGAGAAACAGCTGGGTCCCTTGGATCCGAAATGCGAAGAGGGTGGACGAGGATCCAAGGGTCACCTGCTGGTCGTCGGGGACGTAGATATCCACCAGGGGCTCGGTGACATTCGTGTTCTCCTTGACTTCAAAGAAGTTCTGGCCCACAGAGCAGACTAGAAAGTTGGAGAGGAAGGGTCGGTAGCGCCCAGACCCCTGCCTGCCGCCCAGCCCCACCCGCCACAGCCCTGAAGGTACCCTGGGCCTGGGCCGCGCCCACGAGCAGCAGTGGCAGCAGCAGGGCCCAAGCCCCCATCTCGGCGGCCGACAGCCGCAGGAGGGTCTGTGCTGGTTCGGTGTCCAGGACCCTCTGGGCAGCCGGCCGCCGCTGGCGCAGTCTCTGCCTGGGCGACCTTCGCTCCTGCCAGGCACCGCCCCACTTTATGATCCTTTACGACCGACCGGCCTCCACCAAGGGGCCTCCCGCCGGCCGCAGGCCAGGCCTAGCCCACTGGCAGGAGGGGGCCGCCTGGTGGTTACCCGGGCCGGAGCTGGGCTCAACCCACAGACACCAATACAAGAGACAGAAAGGAGCTCAGAGAGAGCCGCTGGGGCACCGAGGGGCTGGGGGAGGGAGCTGGGGGAGCTGGAGGGGCTGGGGGAGGGCCCAGGGCTGGGAGGGGGCTGGGGAGGGGCAGGGGCTGGGGGAGGATGGGGGTTGGGGGAGGGGCTGGGGAGGGGGCAGGCTGGGGGAGGGGTGGGGGCTGGGCCCTGGCTCCTGTGTTTGCTGTGCCTCCCCTCGGCCCCAGCTGCCCCTCTGCTGGGCTGTTCTGCCAGAGTCATCTTGGGGCACGTTCAGACCCCGTGTTCCCATCTAGCTCACCTCCTCTCCCCGCACCCACCATCTAGGTCTGGAAAGAAAAGGTTGTTTGTGTCCTGGGGATACCCCTGCCTGTCCCGGAAACAAGCCGGATTCCTCCTGGTGGGGCTGGGCAGGGCCACAGTGATGGAGGTGGCAGTGTTTCAGGGGACACCTGGGGCTCCCGGGTCCCCGTGGGCTCTGGTGCCTGACAGAGAGGGACCCCAGTGAGGCTCGTTGGCCCAGGCCCCCAACTGCCCTACCTCATCTTTCCTTGGCCTGCCAAATCCCAGCAGCTGGAGAGAGGCCACTGGGAGGGGTCAGGAAGGAGGGAAGGGGCTGCCATGATGGGGGGGCCTTCCCGCCTGTTTGCATCGAGGCTCTAAGGGCCTGAAACACCTTCCCGAAGCTCCTGGTATCCAACTGCCCCTGCTGGCAGTGCCTCCACGGCCTCCTGCACACCCAGCACCTCTAGGGGTGTCATCATCGTCCCTGCCCCACAGGCTCAGAGTGGTCAAGCCGCTCGTCTGAGACCACACGGCCTGGACAGGGAGCCAAGACACACACTCGAGTCCTCTCACTCTGAGTGGCTTCCTGGGGGACACCCCTCCACCCCCCTGCCATCTCTTCCTGCCTGCCCTGAGCTTACTTGCCCCCTCCAACTCCCCCCCGACCTGCTGCACACACTGACCACCTGGCCCCCGGGGCAGGAGCTGGGAGACGTCCTGAGCCCCCCCACAGAGCCCCTGAATGTCAGTGAGTGGATGACAGGGGTGCAGGTGGGCCCTGGGGAGCTCAGTGGATGGGACAGGAGGTGGCGCTGATGTCAGAGGTAGGACACGGGAGGGTGAGGCGCCCCACTGGTTTCCCAGGTTTAAAGGGCAGCGGGCGTGGCTGCAGTCCCAGAATCCGAGGATGGGGCCCTCCTCCCCCGACAGCCCTGCACCACAGAGGCTGCCTGACGGTACCGAAAGCACACAGAGTGGGGTCACAGGCCAGGGTCTGAATTCCTCCTTTATTGGTGCCAAATGCAATCCCCCCGGCCCCCCACCCCTCCCGGTCCAGGCTCCGCTCCCCTTGTGCGTGGAGACAGGCTCCTTGGTCCTCAGGGCCTCATCCGGTCCTCTCAGCAGCAGGGATGCCGGGCTCTGAAACCATGACCCCAGGTCTCCATCCAGGAGGCAGCTAAGGAGACCTGGCCTGAGCCAGGGGGGCACTCGGGGGCATCCTGCAGAGACAGCCCGGTTAGAGGCTGGGGGCTTGAAGCTGGAAACTGTGCCCACCTGCTGAAGCTGGGCCTCCTTTGGTCACCCACCCTGACTCAGCCTCACCTCCCCCGGCCCCTGGCCCCTGCTGTGTCCACTTCCTGCTGTTGGCCCAGGGTGCCCCAGGCCCCAGAGGGAGGGTCTAGGGGGGGTACCCTCCGGAGGGGGCAGGGGGCTAGTGGTGCTCACCAGGCCTGCAGGGTGGGCGTGTCCGGCCGGCAGGGGCAGGCAGAGGCGGCCCTCGGCGGAAGTGTTCCAGGTGGTGGTGTTCTCTGGGTCATGCTCGCTGCCCCCACCCCAAATCAGAGTTAGTCCGGGAGTTGCGGGGTTGCGAGCGGCGCCGCGTGCCGGGCCCTCCCACCTGAGCGCCCCCCACCAAAGGTCTCCGCGCTCACCTGCGCTTGCCCACCAGGCCCTGGAGCAGCCGCTGCAGACGCGCGCTCTCCCGCAGGCGGCTCAGCTCGCTCGTGAACATCCCATCCGAGTGTCGCCGGGCCCTGGGGAGGGGGATGGCGGGCCGCGCGGGCAGGATCAGGGCCAGGCCGGGCTGGGGCGCGGACGCGGGGTCGGGCCGAGGTGGGCCGGAGGGGCGGGCGTGGGCCCCGGGGCCGCGGGCTCACCTGCGGGGCGCGGGGAGCGCGGCGGAGCCCCCGAGTAGCAGCGGCGGCAGCAGCAGCAGCAGCAGCAGGGCCCGGGGGGCCATGGTGGGCGCGGGGTGCTGAGCGCTGCTGCCGCGGCCGAGCCCCGCGGCCCCTTTATAGCGGCGCCCCAGGGCGGAGGGTGCCGGGGGCGCTCAGCACCGCCCCGGCTCCGCGCAGCCCCGGCCGCGCCCCATCGATCGCGCGGAAGGTCAGGGCCGCCCCCCCAGCTGTCGCCCCGGCTGGCCGCCCGCCCCCTCCGCCGCGGCGGCGCCCCTCAGCGGGCTGGGGGGCTCGGCCGGGCGGGCCTGCGCGGGTCGGGGGCCCCGGGAGGGAGGAGGGACCCCCGGCGGAGGAACAGCGCGTGCAAAGCCTCGGAGCCTTGACCGCGCGCTTTGGAGGCACGAGCAGAGCCTGCGGGGGACGCCGTTGGGGGCTGGCCGGCTCTGCAAGGGGGGGCGGCAGAGAGGCCGAGCGCACCGGAGGAGGGCTCCGGAGGGTGGGGGGCGACGACCGAAGGCTCCCAGGGGCCGCGAGGGTCGAGGCTGGGACGAAGGAGGAGGCGCCCCGGTGGCGCGGAAGCCCCTGGAGAGCCCCCGGCGGGCGGCGCGGAAGCGGAGGCCGGGCTGCGGGTGAGGCGGTGGGCGCGGAGGTGGGCAGGGGAGTAGGAGGTGGAGATGCGGCGGGGAGAGGAAAAATGGGGAGGCTGCTGGGTTCCTCCTGCTTGATCAATGCGGGGTTAGGTCAAGTTAGGGTTTTTAGAAACTGTGCTCATGAAGTCCTTAATCATAAATTATAAATCCAGTAAATGAAGTGGTAAACTCATGGTTCTTGTATTACACTTGATATGCATTTTTGTGTGTGTGTGAGGAAGATCAGCCCTGAACTAACATCCGGTGCCAATCCTCCTCTTTTTGCCGAGGAAGATTGGCCCTGGGCTAACATCCGTGCCAATCTTCCTCTGCTGTATATGGGACGCCACCACAGCATGGCCTGACAAGCGGTGCGTTAGGTCCGTGCCCAGGATCCGGGCCTGCGAACCCCGGGCCGGCCAGGCGGAGTGGGTGCGCTTAACTGCTGCCCCACAAGGCTGGTCCCTTTACATGTATTTTTAAAAAACACACACGCGCCCCGCCTCCCCATTCCTAACATCTTGCATTATCGTGGGACATTTGTTACAGTTGGTGAACCAATATTGACACATTATTATTAACTAAATCCACAATCTACATCAGGGTTCACCCTCAGTGTTGTCCATTCCACGGGTTTGGACAAATGCATAAGGACACTTTCCACCACACAGAGCAGTTTCACTGCCCTGAAGACCCCCTGGTCCTCTGGTTCATCTCTCCCTCCATCTCTCCCTCCGCCAGCCCCTGATCCTTCTACCGTCTCTGTGGTTTTCTCGTTTCCAGAATGTCACATAGTTGCAATCATACAGTAGTGGCCTTTTCAGACTGGCTTCTTTCGCTTAGTAAGGTGCATTTGTTTCCTCCACGTCTTTTCATGGCTTGATAGTTCATTTCTCCTCCTCACTGAATAATGCTGCGTCATCTGGATGTCCGCAGTTTGTTTATCCATTCATCTACTGAAGAACATCTTGGTTGCTTCCAGGTTTGGGCAAGTATGAATAAAGCTGCTGTAAACATCCATGTGCAGGTCTTAGTGTAGACATAAGTTTTCAGCTCCTTTGGTAAATACCAAGGAGTATGATTGCTGAATAGCATGGAAAGTAGGTCTAGTTTGGTAAGAAACCGCCAAACTGTCTTCCGAAGTGGCTGCACCGTTTTGCTTTCCCGCCGGCAGTGAATGAGCGTTCCTGTTGCTCTGTGTCCTCGCAGCCTTTGGTGGTGTCAGTGTTCTGGATTTTGGCCATTCTAATAGGTGTGTAGGGGTATCTCAGAGTTGTTTTCTTTATATGTATTTTTAAACAGCTGCTGTGGCCTGTTCTTGCACAAACTCGGCAGATTAAAATCCCCTAAACTTTAACACTATTGACCAATTAATTACATTCATGAGCATATTCCAAACTGCAAGTACTCACTTAACTGCTGGGATTTCTTAGTGCATCAGACACTTAAGTAACCAGGCAGATCTCCATAAGAAAAATCTTCCTATTTAAAAAAAAAAATTAACATGCAGTAAAACTGACTTCTTAAAAATTAACATACAGTGAAATTAACATACAGTCAAAAATGAATTTTGACACATGGGTAGATTCGTGTAGCAATCACCACAATCGGGGTACAGAACGACTCCATCACCCCAAAGAACTCCCTCCTGCTGCCCCTTTGTGGTCACAGGCACGGCCCTGAGTGCCTTCGGTCAAGCTTCGTGAGGTCACAAGCAGTCACTAGCACAGAGGGACAGACCCAGGGTGAGGCCAGTTCTGAGTGAAAGAAGTGGGTGGTGCTGAGGCCAAGGAGGGGCGGGCTGTGTCCTGCAGGTTCCTGTCACAGAGGATTTTGTAACTGCCTTCATCTTGTCCGAAACGGCTGTCACCCATTGTCTCTGCTGCTCGGAATTTCTCCCGAGACAGCCCCTGGCCTTGTCCTCACACGCCCACCCCGTGGCTGCCTCATGCACGCAGTGGTCATGCTGCAGTGCCGACAGGTTGGAATGGAATGTCCAGGTCTTTCCAGTGTGGATGGAGACGCACCACTAGGAGAGTGTCCACCCAAACCGTACCCGGATGGGCAGCTGGACCCGGGAAAGGGATGCCCCAAGGAGTCTCGGCTGCGCACACGCTGGCCTCCCGGGTTTGGGCTCCACTTTGAAACAACATATGATACAAGCTACAGCGACAACATGCCACTTTCCAGCCATAGAGGCCACTTTCCAGCCATAGAGTTCAGCAAGACCCCATGGGTTCCCGGGCCATCAGGCTGAGCTGGGTCCTCATTACAAACGCACAGAAAATTCACCTTACATGAGTAACTATTCGAAGGCTCAGATCGGACCTCACTCTGTGTTAATGGCCAATTTCAGGGTCCAGGATTCTAAGAAAGAATAAGAAGCTTCCTTTCTCCAGAGCCGAACGCGGGAAGGGCACGTCCTGAGCACACACGCGAGTTTATCGCCACAACAGCTTCATTCTCCGAAGAAGCAAAGCGTGGAAGATATTCTCTACTCCTTTTTTTCGTTTTAACCAAGATTTAAATGTCAAATTAAAGTTAATTGTATCTATGCTTAGTCCTACATTAGGGGTGTTGGAGGAGGGCACTGAAAAGAATTATTTCCTCAAATCTACAATCCTGCCTTCCATCCTCCCCGGAGCCAAAAATCCAGCCTGACTTAGGTTAGCTCGGGCTGGATGCTTTCAGGGTACGAGCCCGGGACTCACATGGATACAGTGCAAAGTCACTGTGACCTTAGCAAGCATCCCCTCCTAAGAACTAGAAGAAGGAAAAGATTGTGTTATTATTTTTTATACTTTTATTATTATAGAAAATTTAAACATACACAAGCAGACAGGATGGTGTGATGAACTCCCAAGTACCATTACCCAGCTTCCCCAACTTAGGACCGAGCTCATCTACCCCTATCCACTTTCTCTGTTTTTTTTTTTTTTAATTTAATTTTATTTTTTCCCCCAAAGCCCCAGTAGATAGTTGTATGTCATAGCTGCACATCCTTCTAGTTGCTGTATGTGGGACACGGCCTCAGCATGGCCGGACAAGCGGTGCGTGGGTGTGCGCCCGGGATCCGAACCCGGGCCGCCAGCAGCGGAGCGCGTGCACTTAACTGCTAAGCCACGGGGCCGGCCCATGTTTTTTTCAAATTAATTTTGGAGCAGATCTCAAAAATTGTATCGTTTCATCCTTAAGGATGTCAGTATATAGCTCAAAAAGATAAGGACGGTCAATTGTCGACTTCCCTGCAAAGATCAGCCAGGAAACCTGTGATCAAACACAGCTGATTTATCAAACTTGTAGCCAGGAGTGCTTCAGCCAACAGTCTTGATGGTTCAGAGGGGAGTGTGGGGGGAGGGGTTTGGAGGGATTTGGGATAAGGCCTCAATTCCTTAAAGACCTTTCACATCATGGAACTGGCAGGGACTGAGAAAAGGCTGTGAATAGTTTAGGGCTGGTGAGCACAGGGATGCTTAAGATGACACTATATATATGGGAGGTGTCCCCACATGTTACCTCCCGAAGCTGCATTATTTTACGTTCCGGATACAGATCTGGAGTTTATGTTGTATGTGATGTTAGGTGGTGACTGAGTTTCATTTTTGTCTATATGGCTGTCCAGTTGTCCAGCATTAGGAAGTGAAAAGACCATACTCTCTGCACTGCTCTTCAATGCCATTTTTGTTGTAAATCGCCTGTCTGGTGTACTCAGGTTTGTTTCTGGGCTCTCTATTGCTAGATATGCCATATGTCATTCCTTGTTCTAAGCGACAATGCCTTAATTATTTCACTGTCTTAACTATAATAATTTTATGTCTAAATATCTAATAGATCAAATCCTTTCACCTTGTTTTCCTTCAAGAGTGTCTTAGCTATTTTCGACCCTTTGCATTTCCATATAAATTTTAGGATCAACTTGTCAATTTCCACGAGAAGATACTGTGAGGAGGTTGATGGAAACTGCATCACATTGTTAGGTCAATTTTAGAATCGTATCCCCTTGTGGTTTCGAATTGCATTTCTCCAGTTACTCATGATGTTGAGCGTCTTCTCATGCGCTTCTGGGCCATTTGTATATCTTCTTGGAGAAATATCTGTTCAAGTTCTTTGCCCATTTTTCAATGGAATTGTTTGACTTTTGTTGTTGAGTTGTAAGAGTTCTTTATATATTCTGGATACTAAACTCTTACAAGATACGTGATTTGTAAATATTTTCTTCCATTCTGTGGGGTTTTCTTTTCATTCTCTTGATGCTTCCTTTGATGGACCAAAGGTTTTAATTTTTATTAAATCCAATGATCTATTTGTTGTTTTTGTTTGTGCTTTGGGTGTTATAGTTAAGAAACCATTGCCAAATCCAGGGTCATGATGATTTGCCCCTATATTTTCTTTTAAGAGTATTATAGTTTTAGATTGTATAGCTAGGTCTTTGATCCATTTTGACTTAATTTTTGTATATGGTGTGAGGTAAAGGTCCAACTTCATTGTTTCCGTGTGAATACCCAGTTGTCCCAAAACCACGTGCTGAAGAAACTCTTCTTTATCCACTGAATAGTCTCGACACATTGTTGAAGATCAATTGATCATAGAAGTATGGGTTTATACGTGAACTTTCAGTTCCGTTCCTTTGATCTACGTCTGTCTTTATGCCAGTACCATACCGTTTTGATTCCTGTACCTTCGTAGTAAGTTTTGAAATTGGGAGATGTGAGTCCTATAATTTTGTTTTTCTTTTTCAGGATTGTTTTGGTTATTTGGGGTTCCTTACAATTCCATATGAATTTTAGGATTAGCTTTTCCATTTCTTATGAAAAAAAAAAAAAGAGGCCATTGGGGTTTTGGTAGGGAGTGTATCGAAGCTGTAGATCAGTTTGGTGAGAAAGGCCATCTTCACAGTATTAAGTGTTCTAACTCATGAACATTGGATTTACTTATTTGTGTCTTTAACCTCTTCCAGCAATGTTTTGTAGTTTTCAGTGTACAAGTCTTTCACCTTCTTGGTTAAATTTATTTCTAAGTATTTTATTCCTTTTGATACTATTGCAAATGAATTATTTTCTTAATTTCATTTTTGGATTGTTTGTTGCTAGTGTATAGAAATATAACTGATTTTTATATGTTGATCTTGTATCCTGCAACTTTGCTGAATTTGTTTATTAGCTCTAACAGGTTTTGTTTTTATTTTTTTTTTAGGATTTTCTATACATAAGATCTTGTCATCTGCAAATACAAATAGCTTTACTTTTTCCTTTCCAATTTTGGATGCGCTTTATTTCTTTTTCTTGCTTAATTGCTCTGGCTAAACCTCTAGCACATGTTGAATAGAAGCAGCAAAAGTGGATAACGTTGTCTTTTTCCTGATCTTATGGGAAAAGCTTTCAGTCTCTCATCATTGAGTATGATGTTTGCTGTGTGTTTTTCATACATGGCCTTTATCATGTTGAGGAAGTTTCTTTCTATTCCTAGTTTATTGAGTCTTTTCATCATGAAAGGGTGTTGGATTTTGTCAAATGCTTTTTCTGCATCAGTTGAGATGATTAAATGGGATTTTTTCTGCGTTCTATTAATGTGATGTATCACATTGATTGAGTTTGGTCTGTTGGATCACCCTTGTATTCCTGGGATAAATCCCCACTTGGTCATAGTCTATAATCCTTTAAAAAATGCTGCTGGATTTGGTTTGTGCATATTTTGTTGAGGAGTTTTGTATCTGTATTAATAAAGAATATTCATCTGGAGTTTTCTTTCTTCTGATGTCATTACTGTTGTGTTTTGAGAGTTCTTTATGTATTTTGTATACAAATAATTTGCTGGAAATGAGATTTGCTCATGTTTTCTTTCATTCTGTGGCTAGAAGTTTTTAATTTTGGTGAAGTCCAGTTTATCTGCTCTTTCATTTGTAGATCATGTCTTTTGGTATCATGCCTAAAAACTCTTTGCCCAATCCCTGGTCACAAAGGTTTCCTCCTATCTTTTCTTCCAAAATTTTAATAGTTTTAGGTTTACATTTAAATCTATGATTCATTTTGAGTTAGTTTTTAAATAAAGCGTGAGGTTTAGATCGAGGGTTTTGGGGAGTTTTTTGCATATGGATGTCCAAATATCTCAATATCTTTTGTTGAAAAGACATTCTCCATTCTGCACCTTTTGCACTTTGTAAAAAATCTGCTGGCTGTATTATTGTGAGTCTACACGTGGACTTTCTATGCTGTTCCCTAAATCTGTGGGTCTATCTCTCTACCAATTCCACACTGTCTTGATTACTGTAGCAATATAGTAATTCTTTTTCCTTTTTTTTTTTTTGTGAGGAAGATCAGCCCTGAGCTAACATCCACGCTAATCCTCCTCTTTTTGCCGAGGAAAAGTGGCTCTGAGCTAACATCTATTGCCAATCCTCCTCCTTTTTTTCCCTTTTTCTCCCCAAAGCCCTGGTAGATAGTTGTATGTCATAGTTGCACATCCTTCTAGTTGTTGTATGTGGGACTCGGCCTCAGCATGGCCGGAGAAGCAGTGCGTCGGTGCGCGCCCGGGATCTGAACCTGGGTGGCCAGCAGTGGAGCGCGAGCATTTAACCGCCAAGCCACGGGGTCGGCCCTATAGTAATTCTTTTTTTTTTTTTTTAATTTTATTTTTTCCCCCAAAGCCCCAGTGGATAGTTGTATGTCATAGCTGCACATCCTTCTAGTTGCTGTATGTGGGACGCGGCCTCAGCATGGCCAGAGAAGCGGTGCGTCGGTGCGTGCCCGGGATCCGAACCCGGGCCACGAGCAGCGGAGCACGCGCACTTAACCGCTAAGCCACGGGGCCACCCCTATAGTAATTCTTAAAATCAGGTAATATGATTCCTCCCATTTTATTCTTCACTTTCAAAGTTGTTTTGGCTAATTCTGTTTCTTTTTTCCCCCACATAAATGTTAAATCAACTTGTCTATATCTATCAGAAATCCCGCTGGACTTTTGACTGCAATTTGCGTTAAACCTATAGATCGATTTGGGGAGAATTTACATCTTTGCTTTGTGGAATCTTCCAGTTCATGAACAAGGTGTGTCTCACTATTTATTTAGGTTTTCTTTGGTTCATTTCATCAGCATTTTGTAGTTTTCAGCATATAGATCCTGTACATGTTTTGTTAGGTTTACACATATTTCATGTATTTTTTTTAGCTATTGTAAATAGTATTGTGTTTTTAATTTTTAATTTTGGCTTCCAACTGTTCATTGCTGGAATCTAAAAATGCAGTTGGTCTTGGCGTATTGACTTTGTACCCTCAACCTCGCTAAACTGACTTATTAGTTTTAGAAGCTTTTTGTAGATTCCTTGGGGTTTTATGTAGACAGTCGTGTCATCTGTGAGTAGGGACAGTTCCACTTCTTCCTTTCCCGTCCGGATGTCTTTTATGTATGTATTTTTTGTTGCCTGACTGCACTGCCTAGAACAGCAGTACAATGTTGAATAAATGTGTTGACAGTGGACATCTTTGTCTTGTTTCTGATTTTAGGTGGAAAGCATTCAGTCTCTCACCATTAAGTGTGATGTTAGCTGCAGGTTTTTTGAAGGAGCCCTTTCTCAGTTTGACGAAGTTTCCTTAGGAAGTTTCTGGGAAGTTCCTAGATTGCTGAACGCTTTTATCATGAACAAATGTTAGATTTTGTCAAATGTTTTTTCTGCATCAACCAATATGATCCTGTGGCTTTCTTCTTCAGATTGTTAATTCGTGTTTTACGTGGATTTGAGACCCTTCTTCTTTTCAAATTAAGTCATTAATGCTATGAATTTTCCTCTAAGTACTTGTTTAGCTCTATCCCACAAATTTTGATATGATGTATTTTCACTTTCCTTCAATGCAAAATATTTTCTAATTTCTGTTGAGATTTCTTCTTTGACCCATGGATTACTTAGAATTGTGTTATTTAATTTCCAAATTTTTGGAAATTTCCTGTTATCTTTTTGTTACTGTTTCTAGTTTAATGCCTTTGTGGCCAGAGAACATACTTTGCATGATTTCCATTCTTTTTTTTTTTTTTTTTGCTTTTTTTGGTGTGTGTGAGGAAGATCAGCCCTGAGCTAAGATCCATGCCAATCCTCCTCTTTTTTTTTTCTTTTTGCTGAGGAAGACTGGCCCTGGGCTAACATCCATGCCCATCTTCCTCCACGTTATATGGGATGCCACCACAGCATGGCCTGACAAGCAGTGCATCGGTGCGCGCCCGGGATGTGAACCCGAGCCACTAGCAGCGGAGCACGTGCACTTAACCGCTACGCCACGGGGCTGGTCCCTCCATTCTTTTTAAAATTTATAAGGTTTCTTGTATGATGCAGAGTATGGTTCATCTTGGTGAATGTTCCATATCCATTTGAAGAGAATATGTATCCACTGCTGTTGGATGGAGTGTTCTGTAAATGTCAGATTTACAGAACTGGTTGTTCTGTAAACCAGAACTTGGTTGCTGGTTTGTTCAGAGCCTTCTGGATATATGCTGATATTCTGTCTGCTTGGTCTATTGATTAAGGAGAGATTCTTAAACTTTTGAAGAACTCTTGCAAACCAAATAAACAACATTCCCTTAAATGTTTCAAGCATCCCGTAAAACTCTGCAGCAAATGCTTACAAAACCAGCTCCAATACCTGCCCAAGTGTCACCACTAGGGCAGCGTTGGTCCCACAGCTCTGGCTTCTGTCCTGTTCTGGAAGGTCACAGCGTCCTCACTGGTCCAGGAGGATGGAGTGGCCACGCAGCCCTGCAGAGCTTTAGAGGTCGCACATCCCAACTTTCACTGCCCAGAGATCCTGGACACCCTTCTCCCAGGACAAGCCACCCTGGCTTCATCATCCTTTGTTGAGCATCTGTAAAGCCTTTGTCTGCAACCTGGGGTCACACAATCTGATCTCGCCCCTTTTATGAAGCTTAATTTACAATTTATGGCTACTCTTTTTTGTGTGTGAGGAAGACCAGCCCTGAGCTAACATCTGTCGCCAATCCTCCTCCTTTTGCTAAGGAAGACTGGCCCTAGGCTAACATCTGTGCCCATCTTCCTCTACTTTATATGGGATGCCGGCACAGCATGGCTGGACGGGGGTGTGTTGGTGCGCACCCGGGATCCGAACTGGAGTGCGCGCACTTAACCACTAAGGCACCGGGCTGGCCCCATGGCTACTCTTTTTTTTTTTTCTTTTTTTGTGAGGGAGATCAGCTCTGAGCTAACATCCGAGGCTGATCCTCCTCCTTTTTTGCTGAGGAAGACCAGCCCTGAGCTAACTTCTGTGCCCATCTTCCTCTACTTTATATGGGACGCCGCCACAGCATGGCATGACAAGCAGTGCTTTGGTGCGCTCCGGGGATCCAAACCCGCAAACCCTGGGCCGCTGTAGCTGACCGCATGCACTTAACTGCTTGCGCCACCGGGCCGGCCCCCTTTGCTACTCTTTTGGATGTACAGTTCTATGAGTTTTGAAAAATGTATTCAACTTTGTAACCACCACCAGTTCCATCAGCCCCAAAATTCGCTCAAGCCCTTTATCGTCAGCCCTGACTCCGAGCCCCCGGTGGCCACAATTCTAAGTGTATAGACACTATAACAAATCATCAAAGACATGAGGCAAAAACTGATACAGAGAAATAGAAAAACCCACCATTATACTTGGAGACTTCACTACTCCCCTCACAGCAATTAACAGAATAGACAGAATATTGGCAAGGACACAGAAGGCCTGAAGGGCACCATCCTGATCAAACTGACTTTTACAGGACTCTCCACCCGATACAGCAGAAAACACATTCTGTTCAAGTGCACACGGAACATTTATCAAAATAGACTATATTTTGGGCCATATAATAAACCTTAACAAATTTAAAAGAATTGAGATCCTACAAAGCATTTTTTTTCTCACCATAATGGAATCAAACTAGAAACAAATAATAGAAAGATAACAGGAAAATTGCCAAACATTGGAAATTAAACAACACAGTTCTAAGTAATCCATGGATCACAGAAGAAGACTCGGGGAAGGTAGAAAATATTTTGAACTGAACATAATTGAAAACAAAAATTTGTGGTATGCATCTTAGAGAGAAATGTATAGCATTAAATGTTTATGTTAGAAGAGAAAAACTACCTCAAATGAATGGCCTTAAGAAACTAGAAAAAGAAGAACAAATTAAGTACAAGGCAAGCAGAAGGAAGGAAATAATAAAAATAAGAGTAGAAATCAATAAAATTGAAAACAAGCAAACAAAAAAACTATACAAAAAATTCAGTGAAACCAAAAGAAAGCTGGTTCTTTGAAAAGGTCAGTGAAATTAATAAACCTCCAGCGAGACTGACCAAGAAGAAATGGAAGATAAATTAATGAACACAAAGGGTGAAAGAGGCATTGTCACCAGGGACCTTACAGGTACAAAAAAGATGAGGAAACATTATAAACAACTCTAGGCCCATAAATTTGAAAACTAACATGAAATAGACCAATTCCTTGGAAGACAGACTACCACCTTCACTCAAGAAGAAATAGATAGCCCAGACAGCCCTATACGTATTAAAGAAATTGACTTCGGGGTGGGCCCTGTGGCGTAGTGGCTAAGTGTGCACGCTCGGCTGCGGCGGCCTGGGGTTCGCAGGTTCGGATCCCGGGCGCGCACAAACGCACCGCTTGTCAGGCCATGCTGTGGCAGCGTCCCATATAAAGTGGAGGAAGATGGGCACAGATGTTAGCCCAGGGCCAATCTTCCTCAGCAGAAAGAGGAGAATTTGCATCGGATGTTAGCTCAGGGGTGATCTTCCTCACACACAAAAAAAAGAAATTGACTTCATGGTTAGAACCCATCCAACAAAGAAAACTCCAGGCCCAGATGTCTTCACTGGCTAATTATTCCCACCCTTAAGGAAGAATTAATATCAATTCTATGCAATCTATGACAGAAAAGAGAAGAGAAGGGAACGCTTCCCAACTCATTTTATGAAACGAGCATTACTCTGGGACCAAACCCAGACAGAAACAATATAAGAAAAGAAAACCACAGACCAATGTCTTTCATGAATATAGACACCGAAATCCTCCACAAGTATTACCAAATTAAATCTAGCAATGTAGAAAAAGGGTGATGAACCGTGGCCAAATGGGGTCTACGCCATGAAGAAAGGCTGGTCCGGCATTCAAAAATCAACAATGCAACTCACCACATCAGTGGACTAAAGAAGAAAAACCATGTGATCATATTAATAGATGCAGTAAAAGTATCTGACAGAATTCAACATCTATGCATGTTAAGAACTCTCAGAAAACTAAGAAAAGAAGAGAACTTCCTTAACCTAATAAAGAACCAAAAACCACAGCTAACATCATACTTAATGGTGAAAGACAGGGTTTTCCCCATAAGATTGAGAACAAGGCAAAGATGTCTGTTTTCACCATTTCATTTTTTTTTTAAAGGTTTTTTTTTTTTTCCTTTCCTCCTCGAAGCCCCAGTACATAGTTGCATATCCTCGTTGTAGGTCTTTCTAGTTCTTCTATGTGGGACGCCGCCTCAGCATGGCTTGATGAGCAGTGAGTAGGTCTTCGCCCAGGATCTGAACCGGCTAACCCGGGGCCACAGAAGCAGAATACACGATCTTAACCACTACACTACCGGGCCAGCCCCTCACCATTTCTTAACAACATTGTATTCAAGTTTCAGTCAATAAAATAAGGGAAAACAAAAGAGAAAGAGGAAGAAAGGAAGGGAGGGAGGGAGGAAGGAAGGAAGGAAGGAAAGTCATCCAGATAGGAAAGGAAGAAATAAAACCGTCTCTATTCATGAACAAGATAATTGTCAATGTAGAAGTTCTGGAGAAAACTTAAAAAAAAAAAAATCCTTAAACTAATAGTGAGTTTAGCAACATCAAACGATACAAGGTCAACACACAAAAACTGTGTTTCTACTTGTTAGCAGTGAACAATTAGAAACCCAATTTTTAAAAAGTACCATTTATAATCATACCAGAAAACACAAAATACTTAGGTATAAATCTTACAAAGTATGTGCAGGATCTGTATGCCAAAAACTACAAAATACTGATGAAAGAAATCAAAGAAAATCTAAATAAATGGAGAGATTTACTATGTTCATGGATTGCAAGACTCAATATCGTTAAGACGTCAGTTTTCCCCAAATAACTGTATAGGTTCAGCACCATCCCAATTCTCAGCAGGACTTTTTCTTAGATACAGACAAGCTCATTCTAAAGTTCATACATAAAGACAGCAGAACTGGAACAGCACAAACAGTTTTGTGAAAAAACAAAGAGGACTCACTGTCTGATTTCCTGACTTACAATAAAGCCACAGTAATCAAGACTGCGTGTTACTGCTGAAAGGAAAGATGCATAGACAATGGAGCAGAAGACAGTGTCAAGAAACAGCCCCACACAAACATGATCAATTGATTTTTGACAAAAGTTCAAAGGCAATTCAGTGGAGAAAAGACAGTCTTTTCAACAGATGGTGCTGAGACAGCTGGACATTCATAGGCAAGAAAAAAAAAAGAACCTCAACACATACTTGACACATTAAAATTAACTTAAATACACTGTTAGGAGAATGAAGAGGCAAGCTAGTCTGGGAGAAAATATTTTCAAATCACATATCTGACTTTTTTTTTTTTTTCCATTGTAGTGTACAATGGCATGTCGTGATTTTTACTGTCATTTCCCTGATGGCTAATGATGTTGAGTACTTTCTCATATGCTTATGGACCATTAGGATACCCTCCTTTGTAATATGCCTGTTCAAGACCTTTGCCTTGGGCCGGCCCCGTGGCTTGGCGGTTAAGTGCGTGAGCTCCGCTGCTGGCGGCCCGGGTTCGGATCCCGGCCGCGCACCGACGCACCGCTTCTCCGGCCATGCTGAGGCCGCGTCCCACATACAGCAACTAGAAGGATGTGCAACTATGACATACAACTATCTACTGAGGCTTTGGGGAAAAAAAAAAAGAGGAGGATTGGCAATAGATGTTAGCTCAGAGCCGGTCTTCCTCAGCAAAAAGAGGAGGCTTGGCATGGATGTTAGCTCAGGGCTGATCTTCCTCACAGGAAAAAAAAAAAAAGACCTTTCCCTTTGTTAAAATTGGATTGTCTGTCTTTTCTTGTTGATTTGACAGAGCTCTTTATATATTCTGGATCTGCATCCTTTATCAGAGATCTGTATTGCACAAATCTTTTCCCTGTCTGGATTGCCTTTTCACTCTTAATGGTGAATGGTGAATGGTGAATGGTCCCTCCTGGGGACCATGAGGGAACTCCAAGCAGATCAGAAGCTAGGCTGGACTCACCACTTTCCACCCAACCTGAGATCACAGGGCCACCTCTGCCTTGGACGTCTGTCCTGGGAGAGAAGAAACTTCCTCCTGCCCCGGGCACTACTGATTGCATGAAAGGGATTGAATGCAACTCGGACCTAGATGCCCGTCTACACCTCCATCCTGCACACACCTTTCCTTTATCAGACCTCTCGGGATTCTGCCCTTTCTGAATATCCTCTCGGCATCTGTCTTTCCAGAGTCCTTGTATTCTTTCTAATATACACACTCTCTGCCCATCAAGCTGGCCCCTGTGTCCCCTGTTACCTTTGAAATCAGGACCCCTGATTCCTGGCAACAGCTCTATGCTCCAGGTCCATCCTGAGTTTTCTGGCCCTCCCAGGCTGGGGGAGCCAGACAAGAAAACGAGGGGCTGGGATGTGCGTCAGGTGGTCCCCAGACTGATGGACAGCCCACTTCATGGCCCCTTTGGTGACAGGGCTCTAGGTCGTGTGTCACCCCGATTCTAGTGAGTCCATAGTGAAAATTCTCACTGTAATTCATTTTCCATGTTCGTCCTCTCTGTGCGCTTTTATCATCTGAGGGAGGACAGTCGGGGCTGACCCCTCTGTCACGCACAGCCGTCCGTCTCTGGCCAACTCTGTGCTGTGGGTCTACTCTGCAAGGAGTCTTACCTAGGTGGACCTGGGGCCCTCCCCACAGAGCATCCAGGCTCCCACAGTCGTGTGTCGGCAGGAGGGGTGATGGGCCCAGTGAGTTCACAGGTCTGGTGGGCGCAGGGCGAGAAGGTTCTCATTGTGGGCTTCTCTCTGAAGAGGGGGGTGACTCAGGTGACACCAGTGTCTGAAGGACGTGCAGAACCACAGCGGTTGCTAAGCTTCCTGAGCGCTCCTCCCAGCCCTTCCTGTGTTATCTCATTTAACGCTCTGGGAGGTAAGCACCAATTTCCCGGGCTCAGAGGGGCACACAACCTGCTCAGGGTCACAGGCTCCCAGGTGATGGAGCTGGGATGGGGGTTGACCACTCCACTGCCCACCCTGGAGGATGGAGGGTCAGGCAGTGGCTGCGGGTGGAGCGACTAAGCGTGGTCCTGGGTACCGGAGGAGAGGCTGCTTTGCGGGATGGGGTGCAGGGCCCTGCACTGGAGTCTGAGTCATTGCGGGGGTCGCGCCAGGGCAAGGAGAGATGGGGCGGAGTGGGGTGCAGCAGGGAGGAAGGGTGTGCACGGAGCTTGTACCTCAGGCACCGCCGATCATCAGGGACCCAAGGGGAAGGCGCCCGAGCGCTCGGGGCCTGTGGGTGGAGCCTGGGCTCGGGTCTCCTCGCGTCTGGCGGAACCGCCCTGAGAAGGATGTTCTTCCGAAAGCTCGTGAACAGGCTGGAGTTAGAAGCGGCCCCGCCTCCGCCTCGAGGCGCCTCCGGGAGCGTCCCTGAGGGGACACCCAGCTTGGGCACATACAGGGACCCGGGGGTCTCTGGGGCCGGCGGGATGGCGCTGGCGTGGATGTCTGTGCGCCTCAGAGTATGATCCGACCAACCTTCTATCCCCGTCGGTTTCTTGGGGCGGAGATCCGCGCGTCCCCGCCAACCCTGCGCGGCGCGGGGCTATCCTGGGCTCGCCTGTGCCAATCACCTCGCTTAACTCGCATCTCACCGGGCCGTTGCATTTGTCCACCTGCAAAAGTCCAAGATGGACAAATACAGGGTGCCTCTTGGAGCGTCCCGGGGCCCACCGAGGGCGGGGCGGATGAGGGCGTGGCTAAGGCCGGGCGGGGGCGTGCCCGAGGGCGGGACTCCCGCTTCGCGCCCTGGTCACTGTCCGCGGTGCTGAGCGCCCGCCGGGGCGCAGGGGGCCGGCGCGCCATGGGGAACCGCAGCGCCGCGGACGCGGACGCGCTGCTGGCGGGGCGAGGCCCGGCGGCGGGCGGCGGCGCGGGGACCCCCGGGGCGGCGGCGGCGCTGGCGGGGGGCGTGCTGCTCATCGGCGCGGTGCTCACGGGGAACTCGCTCGTGTGCGTGAGCGTGGCGGCCGAGCGCGCCCTGCAGACGCCCACCAACTACTTCATCGTGAGCCTGGCGGCCGCCGACCTCCTCCTCGCCCTGCTCGTGCTGCCTCTCTTCGTCTACTCCGAGGTGAGCCCGCGGCCACCGCCGCACGCGCGCCCCTCACCTGCTCCTTCGTCCCCTGTGCCGGTCCACGCCGAGGACCCAGCGCGGCTCGGCCACTTGGCTTCTCAGGAACCTCGAGCTGGGCGATTGCAGGGGCGCTGCGCCGGGTCCCAGGCGGACCGGAGCCTCCCTCCCCTCGGAACCCCACTCCCCTCCCCCAACTCGCTGTCCATCTCCCTGCTTTGCTGTCTGTCTGCACTCCCTCTTCTGTCCCTCTCTTCTCTTCTCCCTCGGTCTTGGCGTCTGCTACCCAAGAGATGCCTCTATCCTTCAAGCCAGACATTCCAGAAACAGGCGACTTTGGCAGTCCAGCCACCTCTCCACCCCCTCAGCTGGGTTCTGATCCCCAGGAGAGCCAGCTGGACAGACAGGCAGATGCAGCCTTAGCCCCCGGCTCCCCCTGGGCCACAGAGACACACATCACTGCACGAGGCCACCAGGAGCACGAACACACCAGCTCGCCCCACAGAAGGCGCCCTCACTCATGCACAGACTGGGCCCCCAGCTGGAAGGATGCTAGCTGCCAGGAGCTGCCAGGCAGTAGGCATGGCTAGAGGGAGGGGACAACCTGGGACGAGGAGCCTCCACCCCCAGACCAGGTCTGACCCTTGGGTGGGTCCCCCTTGGTGCCAGGCCCATCTGCTCCACAGTCTGGGCAGAGGGAAGCTGCTTAGGGCTGGGTTGGGGACACAGTGTCCTGGGCTGGGGGGAGGGGAGACTTGGTTTTTCTAAGGTGGACACTGAGTCCAGGCAGGGCTGGGGCAGAGGCTAGCAGGGCAAGGACATGCATGACCTGCCGCTCCTGGAGCTGCAGACAGACGTCACAGTGATGGCTCTTAAGCTCCTAATCGTCCCAAATCAGCGGGAGGGGATTTAGAAGGGGGGGCGGCTGTCTGCTCCTTTGCCCTTGGTGGGAGCGCTGGGCACAGTGCCGAGGCCTTTATATTTTTTAACTCATTTATCCTCAGGACAATTATGTGAGTACTGTCATCACCCTCATTTTACAGATGAGGGGACAGAGGTGAAGTGACTCAACCAAAGTCCCAGAGCAGTGGCAGAGTTTAACAACACAGGCTGGTTCCTAGCCATGGAAACAGGAGTGGTGGGCTTCATGCTCCAGGGTAGCAGGGCCCCCCTGCCCAGGTGGGGCCCCTGGGACCCTGAGCCCATCATCAGATATCATAATCCTCAGGCCTGTCTCAGTTCTAACAGAAAGGAGACCTGGGGGTGTGTCTCTTGGCCCCTGTTCTGGGGAGGACTGCCGAGGCCCGTGGGTCGGGGCAGAGCCTGGGCAGCTGCCCCTGGTTCACCCCAGCTCCCTCCCCCTCTGATATTCAGCCTCTGCTCCCCAAAATAGTGGGGGTCAGAAAGACAGAGCGACCAGTGGCTGTGAGGGCTGCTGGCCTGGCCGTGGCTGGGGGAACGTCAGCGGGTCTTGTGTCTGTTGTTGCTGTGGCGTCCCCTCTCCTGGCGGCCCAGGTGCAGGGCGGCGTGTGGCTGCTGAGCCCCGGCCTCTGCGACGCGCTCATGGCCATGGACGTGATGCTGTGTACGGCCTCCATCTTCAACTTGTGCGCCATCAGCGTGGACAGGTGGGCCGCCCGCTGCCCCGCCTCGTGCCCCTGCGCGCGCGCTGCGCCCCCTCCCCTGTCCCCGCTCCGCTCACCGCGCTCCCCGCAGGTTCGTGGCCGTGGCCGTGCCCCTGAGCTACAACCGCCAGAGCCGGGGCGGCCGTCAGCTGGTGCTCATCGGCGCCACGTGGCTGCTGTCGGCTGCAGTGGCGGCGCCCGTGCTGTGCGGCCTCAACGACGCGCACGGCCGCGACCCCGCCGTGTGCCGCCTGGAGGACCGCGACTACGTGGTCTACTCGTCCGTGTGCTCCTTCTTCCTGCCCTGCCCGCTCATGCTGCTGCTCTACTGGGCCACCTTCCGCGGGCTGCGGCGCTGGGAGGCCGCCCGCCGCGCCAGGCTACGCGGCCGCGCGCCCCACCGGACCAGCGGCCCCGGCCCGCCCCCCGACGCCACCCCGCCCCGCGGGCCGCCCCCGACGCCACCCCGCCCCGGGCCGCCCCCGACGCCACCGCCCCGCGGGCCGCCCCCCGACGCCATCCCGCCCTCCGACGCCATCCCGCCTCCCTGCCAGCTGGCCCCCGATGCCACCGCGTCCTCCGACGCCACCGCGCCCCCCGGCCCGAAGACTCTGGACACCACTGAGCCCCCCACTCCGTCGGCCCCCGACGCCATCCCGTCCCCGGGCCCCCCGCCCCCTGATGCCACCGCACCCCCCAGCCCGCAGACTCTGGACGCCACTGCGCCCCCCGGCTCGCTGCCCCCCGACGCCATCCTGTCCCCCGGCCCACAACCCCCAGGTGCAACCCTGCTCCCTAATGCCACCCCGCCCCCCGACGCCACCCCGACCCACGACGCCGTCCCAGCCAAGCCCCCGCTGCAGGCCCGCAGGAGGAGGCGCGCCAAGATCACCGGCCGGGAGCGCAAGGCCATGAGGGTCCTGCCGGTGGTGGTCGGTGGGTGCCCGCCCCGGGGCGGCGCGGAGGGGAAGGAGGCAGCGCCCGGGGGGCGGGCGGGGCGCCCGGCTCACCCCTCCCCGTCCCCCCAGGGGTCTTCCTGCTGTGCTGGTCGCCCTTCTTCGTCGTGCACATCACGCGGGCGCTGTGTCCCGCCTGCGCCGTGTCCCCGCGGCTGGTCAGCGCGGTCACCTGGCTGGGCTACGTCAACAGCGCTCTCAACCCGGTCATCTACACGGTCTTCAACGCGGAGTTCCGCACCGTCTTCCGCAAGGCCCTGCGCCTCCACTGCTGAGCGCCCGCCCGCCCCGGCTGCTCTGCGACGTCGGGCCAGGCCGGCGGAGGGGGCCGGTTGGTATCTGATTAAATAGATTCTTTTGCAAACGCCCCTGGGAAGGGTCCTGGGGGATGGGGGGGGAAGGAGGAGGAGCTGCTGCCGCTTGGGGAGAGCAGGCCCTCACGGACCCCCATCCAGCCGGGTAACCCCTGCCTTCCTTTGGAGGAAGCCCAGAGAACAGGCCCCATGAAGCGGCTGCCCACTCAGGGTGAGGTGGGGGGGAACCGGCTCTGCCCTTGGGGTGGGCGGCAAGGCTCCAGGGAGGCCAGTTCAGCTCCACCCAGAGGAGAAGCATCCAGAACCGGAGCCGCCCTTGCCTGGGAAGGCCAGGCCTGCCCACGTTCACTCTCCGTGCGCCCACAGCCTCCTCCAACAGGTGCCTCCCCGACACCTGCTGCAGCCCCCCACCAGCTATTCCCCCCCCAGCAGCCTCCTCCCCGCCGGCCCCCAGGGCTGCCTCCCTCTCTCTCAGTGGGAGAGAGTGGATGGCTCATCCTTAGGGATGAACCTGGCCCCGGGCGTGGCAGTTCCCTGAGGCTGCCCCTTCCCTGTGGGAAGATGACCACCGAGGGCCAGTCAGCAGCCAGGCCTCGCCCAGACTGGCCCCCGCTCCTCCAAGGACCAGCCAAGGTGGCCGCTCCACTGTCCCTGCAAAACACCGCTGAGCTGCCTCCCCCCATCTTGGCAGCGGCCTGGAGGTCAGAGCACAGCCTCCTGCCAGCTTCTGACCAGAGGATGCCCAGAGCCCCGAGAAGGGCCTGGGTGCTGGGTGGGCCCCCCGAGGCGGCCCCACAGGGCACTCAGTCACCCTCTGCCTCAGCGATGCCCTCGGGGCCAGGCTAGGGCGCGGGAGCAGGGAGGAGGTGCGGGGCCCAGGCCAGGCAGAGCCACCCAGGGTGCCCTTTGTGCTAGGGCTGCCCGGCTCCCCTGCCCTCAGTGTGGCCCCCTGACCAGGGACGGCCCACCTGGACTTCATCCTGGCTCCCCCAGCCCCAGGGCCCTCTGCTCCCTGTGCTGCTGGCTGAGTGTTCCCATGGGGAGGATGCTGTCAGTGACAGACAGCCATTGCAAAGTGCCAAGTTCTCCTCTGAACATGAGGAATTATGGGCTATGAGGTCCACAGCAGCAGGCACAACCTCGGCGTGTTAAAATATCCCGTGCAGAGAGGGGACCGCCCCTTCCCCTCTGGGTACGCACCCTCTGCTGCTCATGGTCTTATTGCCGCCTCCTCCGAGAAGCTTACCCTGATCACCCCCAGGACCAGCCTGTCCACACCCCCTTGGAGAGACTTGTCCTCAGGGAACCGTCTGAGTAACGATGGGTTCACATCTGTCTCCTGCTGGACTGGGGGCTGACGATGGGCGCTGTGCTCCTGTGCCCGCACAGGGTCCGACAGGCGGGGGGAGCACCTGGGTAGGACGCCAGCACTGGTGGCTGCCTGAGCTTCGGGCACCTTCTTGCCTGTGAAGTGTGGGGACAGCCACAGCAGACACACCGGCTCTCCCCCCGGGGCGTGTCCCCCCGACACTCAGAGGGGCCCCTGGCGGCACGGCTGAGCCCCTGCCCTGCCGGCTGTTCCAGGCAGATGCCCCAAGCCGGCCGATGGTCCCTCCAGATCTCTGAGACTTGAAGTCAAGACCAGGGAGGGGGCACTGGGGCTGTGTCAGGCTGACGGCAGGTCCGAGTGAGGGGCCCTGGACTGTGGCCGCGGGCCCCCAGCGTGCCCACTTCGGGCGGCCAGGGCTGGTTTCTGCTGCTGCCACCAGAGGCCCTCCACCAGCACCACACCCGCCTGCCAGCTGTGGGCACCTGCGGCTCTGCCCACCCCACCCAGGCTGTGTCTGTGTGGAGCGAGGCCACGTCCGCATCCCGTGCGCCCCTTCTCATCACCTGGACGTGCAGACAGGGCTGACGTGCTCCTGAGCGCCAGGGCCAGCCCAGCGAGCTGCACCTCCCCCGGGGCTGAGCTGCGGGTGGCCCCACACCGTCCCACCAACCTGTGGGCAGACACTTGCAGCCCACAGAGGGGGACGAGGCGGACACGGGGGGACAAGGTGCAGGTCTGCAGACCCAGGTGGAGCAGGGGGCGCCTCAGCTGTCCCAGCATGCTTGGCTGGCCCACCAGGTGCCGAGGGCCGCCCAGCCTGCAGCTCTTTGGAGGACTGCGGCGCCCCGCGTGGCCTGGCCCACGCTGACCACTGGCTGGCAGAAGCTGGCCCCTCGCCTGTCCCTCGCAGCGGCGGCGTCTGGCTGGAGATGCCAGCAGGTGTGTTGACACAAACTCTTAGGACTGCTGACAAACCCTCAGTGTCCCTGAGAGCAAATTTCCAGAAGCTGCCCGACGGCCATGGCTACACAGAGACGGCTTCACAGGCTTAGAAACAACACCCTTCGGAAAACCGTCCCCCAAACTGCAGTCCCGAGGCTTCTAAAGACAAGAGGGAGGACAAGCTGCCCCTGACCCAGCAAACCCCTGCCTGCAGGCCCACCCGCTCTGCACAGCCTGGTCCTCAGGAGGCCCGTGCTGACTGTCCACATCAGGGGTTGCTGTGCGGGGCCACCCGCCACGCTGGGCACTTGGACCCCTCCCCTGCAGGCTGCGCCTCAGCCTGCAGTTGCTTGTTTAGCATTTCCAGGTTTGGGGTGTTCCTTCTCGGGGTGCGGGTCCCTTCGCAGCCCCCTCCTGCTGAGGCAGACGGGGCCCCTCCTCCCCCGTCCTCACATTCCTGCGCCTGTAGGCTGAGCAAACCGGGGGGCTGTCTGCACCGGCGAGAGCTGAGAAGCCCCCACTGCCACCTTCACTCACCCCGGGAGGGAGTCTTGGGGCACTGTGGGGCTGCGCTCCCCACATTCCCGGCCGGGGGTATGAGCCCCGACTCCTCGGGCCTTCGCTTCCGAGAGGTAGTGGCAGATGAAATGCCAGGACGGCAGCCACTTACTGCACCAGTCCTTGTTAAAGAAACCCCGCGTCAACCAGCTCAGTCCCCAGACAGAGCTTCTGGGGAGAAGCTCCCGCCACCTGGAGCCAGGCTCGGCCGGAGACAACAGGCGCCTCCTGAGCTCCCGCGCTCGCACCCCTTTTCCTGTCTGGACTCTGGCCGCCCCCTTGCCTCATCCTGGAGCCAGCGTCCCAAAAGGCAAGTCTCCAGGGCGCTATGGACTTGGAAGAACCTTCTGGAAGCAGGAGCCTGAGGAGGATGCAGGCCTGGGAGAATTCGTTCATGCCCACAGTGGCGTGATCGTGGAGGACACACAGCTCACAGAACTGCTTCAGGGTGAGCGTCAGAATCAAAGTCTGTAAACTGGTCCTAACCTTGGCAGTCGAGCTAGGCTCACCACCGTGGCACCCCCGCCATGGAGAATCTTCACCTCCCCCAAGGTAGGAAGGACCTCGGAGCCTCCTCAGTGCAGAGAAAACAGCGACCACAGGACCACGGCTCCGGGGCCATGAGGGCTTTTCTGGAAACCTATGGAAGCATCCAGAACATGAGTGACTGCTCCTTGGCAGCACTCTTGATCAGCAGCAGAGGCAGGTCTCGTTTCCAGAGCCAGCTGAGCCTGATGCCCAAACGTGTTGGTGGCGAGTCCCCAGGTGCTGGCCCTGGCTGACCCCCTCCGTCCTCCTTGCCCAGCTCCTGGGACAGGCCGGGCGAGGGCAGTGAGAAGGGGCAGAGACACAGAGATGCCCCGGGCACAGGCCACACGCATGCTCTGAGGTCTCCCAGCCCGGGTGGGTCAGGCCCCGCTCCCTGCCGGGCTGGGCCAGCCGGCGTGGGAGAAGTGAGGTGGCCGCGGGCGCCCGGGGCCACCCAGTGGTGGTCAGTGAGCCTGACCTGTGGCCCTGGCCACAGGGCCAGGCTTGCTCCCGATGGGCCCGCGTTCTTGGGGTGCGGTCTCGCCCTAAAGGGAAGGAATGGCACTTCTCCAGTACAAACAGGCCATCCCCTCGCGCTGGCCACGGAGGCAGCAGGTCCAGATGCCCCGTCACCTCAGAGACTGGACAGGCGGCTCGGCCTTCCCGGCGGAGCCTGAGGAACCCACACGCCTGGGGCAGTGCCACCCTCGAGCTCCCACCTCTGCTCCAGCTCCTCGGGTGACAGACACCAGGGGAGGACGCTGCAGTGGCCTCGCCGACCCCACCGGTCAGCGCACTCCCTGAACCTCAGCCTCCAAGCTGCGCCAACGGGATGACAAACCTGAGGCCGCTGGAGCTGGAGTCCTCCGTCCGGGCGGAGCAGGGGGACATCACCTTTATTGACAGACACATGTATGTACACACGTGTTACACAACACGACACACCCATGGGTAAGACCGGACGCTCATGATCCAAGGGATAAAAAAGAGCACCGAGAGGAGGCGCCGAGGTGGCCCGGGGCCACCCGTCCCCACGGCCCCAACCCTCCTTGGGCTTCTGGCGGCATTTTCATTTCCAGGGCACAGGTCACTTAAAGTCTGTTAATAACTTGGCCAGCAAGTTTCTTCACCTTCTCCTCAACGTCCCCTAAAGTCCTCAAGGGGTCCTGGACCTGCGACAGGCTCGCGGCACCACGGAGCGGGACCCGGCGAGCTCTCACACAGTGACTTTCTCCATCACGCTCTCAGTGACGTGGACTTCGTCCGCCTGGACGGTGACGGCCGCCGACTGCCCGCACATGTGCTGGTGGTCCTTCCAGTCCTGAAAGGAAGGACACCCACGTTACCAGGAGCTGCCACCAGGGCCGGAGCAGGAAGTCTGCCCCAGGAGCACGGCCTGTGAGGACTGCCACCCCGAGGCTGCAGTCCTGCGCCAGCCGTGTGCCCAGCCCGCCCAGGGGTCTCTGCCAAGCCCAGCCTTGCCCACCCTCGTGTTTAAGGGACCAGCTCAAAAGGCAAACAGCCCACGAGCCTTGAAACACTGAGACCCTGACACATGTCCATGCTCTGACCCCTGTTCCCTTTCAGGGGAGACAAGAAAGAAGCGTACATGCGGAGAAGCGCTGACAGCTGACACGCCGCCCACGGTGTTATTATAATTGAAAAAGAGAAAAAACAAGGCTGCAGCCAGCCACGTGTCTGCCGGAGGGTTTGGTGGCTGTGGCTCATGGGAAGATAGGGGACGGCGTGGGCGCTGAGCGGGACACCAGCTCCTCCACGCCCACCGTGCCCCCGCTCTGGGCAGGTGCCGCCATCAGCCCGGTACAGGCGGGACCATGGCGAGGGCCGCCCCTCGGCTCTGGAGGAGGCGTGACGGCAGGGAAGACGGCCGGCCGCGTGAGTCAGGACAGGGGTGCCCCAGACACACGGCGGGCGAGGGCTGGCAGCAAAGAAGGACAGGACGGATCACACGCGCGCGCACACACACACGCACACATACGCACACACACAGGAGCATCCCGACGCCCACGGGGGCAGTTCCTGGATGGAGGCACTCCAGCTGGTTGTCTGCTGGCCTGTGTTTTCCAAATTTTCTACAGTAAGTGTACCTGAGTCTCATAACAACAAAGTAAGATTTGAAATCATTATATCAACAGAATAAAACCTTAATTTGAAAATTACCTGAAAGGAGACTCTGATATCTACGCAGTATGTGAAAACGTCAGGCACGCCGGGGCCACGTGCACGGCCTTTCACACCATGCATACAAATTAACTGAAAATGGATCATAAACCTAAACATAAGAGCCAAAACTATCAACGTTTTAGAAGAAAACAGGAGATTTTCCTAACCTTGATTTAGGTAAAAGTTCTCTGACGCCATGGTGTGATCGCCATCAAAAAAATTTTTTTGATAAAGTGGACTTCATCAAAATTAAAAACTTTTGCCCTGCAAACAACACTATTAGGAAAATAAAGAGACAAGCCACAGACCGGGGGAAAATATCCGCAAATCGTACACCTGATAGAGGAACACGGAACTCTCTATGCTCAATAAGAAAAGAATCCAATTTAAAAATGGGCAAAAGATCTGAACAGACATTTCCCCCCAAAAGATATACAACTGCATAATAAGCTATAAAAAGATGATCAGTCAACATCCTTTGTCACCAGGGAAATACAAATGACAACTCCCTGTGACACGGCTGCACACCCACCAGAACGGCTGTCATCAGACAGATAGTCACGAGTGTTGGCGAGGACGCAGGGAAACTCTTATATGCTGCTGGTGGGAATGTAAGATGGTGCAGCCACTATGGAAAACAGTTTGGAAATTTCTTAGAAAAGTTAAACATAAATTTTCTATATGACCTAGCAAGTCTACTCCCAGGTACCTAGCAAAGACCAAAACATACAACCACCCAGAAACCGGTACATGGATGTTCCCAGCAGCATTATTCACAATCATCAAATCGTCCAAACAACTCAGATTCCATCAACTGAGGAACGGACACGCACGTGGTCCCTCCACAGAGTGGAACATCACTCTGCCATAAAAAGGAAGCGCTGACACCTGCTCCGAGGCGGCTGGACCCTGAGGACTTGCTGAGCGAAAGCAGCCAGATGCAGGAGACACCTGCTGTCTGATTCCTGTTACGTGAAATACTCAGAAAAGGCAAATCTCTGAGAAAGAAAGGAGATTCGGGGTTCCCAGTGGCTGAGGGGGAGCTGAGGGGTCTTTTTGGGGTAATGGAAAGTTCTAAAACTGAATTGTGATGTTGGCACAACTACAAATTTACTAAAAATTGTTGAATTGTACCCTTAAATGGGTGAATTTTACGGTACGTAAATTATACCTCAATGAAGATACAGAACACACACGTGTGCACACACACCCCTCAAATGGGATTTGTAAAGAAAGTAAAGTCTGCAAATTAAAACCCAAAACAAGTCATGGTCCTTGTCCAACTCGTGAAAAGTTGAGCGACATGAACCACCTTCCACGTCTTCTGAGGAGCACACAGGGCGATAGGGGAAGCCGGGGCAGGCAGCACCGGGAGGCGTGAGGGCAGCATTCACCATTTATCACAAGTAGCTGGGCTTGTCTCTTTCAGGTCCTACTCACTTTGGATCACTTGTGCTCATTTTGGATACAATATGAGAATTACGGTTTCTGAAGTTCATTTTATATCAGTTTAAGTAAATAAAACCCAGAGCATACGTCTTCATCAAGGCAGCATGTCAAAGGCGGACGAACTTCACCTAATGGAGGGAAGAAATGGATCTCTGTCGACAATTTAACCCGCCTGGTTCGTGAACAGAGGGCCCCAGACTGTAGCGTGCCTTCACACCAAATGCCACCTGGCCACAACAACTCCATCAAGAAATAAACCCACGAATCTTCCTGTGGCAGTTCAAACTCAGGGAAGATCTACAAGCCAACCCCGTTCAGATCACAGCGCCAGCACAGAGCCTGTCCCTCCAGCCACTGCCACGTCTTAGCTGCTCCTCCCGCAGCCCTGGGCACACGCCACAGCCTCGCAACATGCAGCAAGACAACCGTGGATGCCTTTATCTCAGCGCACAGCCTGGACTGAAACTTCAGGGGAAAGCTCCTGGTTCTATTTCCTAAGTCTCCAGCACCCAAGACGGGCCAGGGCTTAAGAGCAAACCTGGGGGGCAGGTCTCGCCCCCACAGATGCACTTAGAGGCCGCAGAGCCCTTGGGGTTCCAAACGCTCTCGCCCACTCTCAAGGGCCGGCAGGCAGGTCCCCCGGGGTCCTGCAGGATGCGAAGACACACTCATTCCTCGTTGTCTGTCTCCCCACAGCACCCCGGGAAGCCCTCAGGCATCCAAAGACCCCAGAGGTGGGATGTGCCACGTGCCCCATATGCTGGCCCACCTCCCGCCTGACACCTGCTCCTCCTGAGGGTCTCTGCTGAGAATGGAAGAGGCTTCAGGAAGCCACCACGTGGTGCACCCCTGGCTGGGGAGAGACTGTGTCCACAGACGCAAGGCCACCTTGTTGAGGCCGCGTGGCGAGGCCAATGACTAGGTGTGCACCGTTCATCCACCCAGCACCCTGCCTTTTTAACTTTGGGCAGTTTCTAATGGGCACAAAGAAGAGAGGCTGACACAGCAGGGCCCACGCTCCTGCACGCAGCCCTCACTCTGAGTAAGCGTGGGAGAAGCTACAACAAGCTAAACTAGCAAGCGCTCCTCTAGAAAATCTGCCCTTTCACTTCCTTAGAATCAACGGCCGAATAATGGAAACAGAGACACGTGTGAACAAGCACTGGGACTTCACGATCTATGACGAGGCGCCCGGGGCCGGGAAGCACTGACCATGACAAGGTCAGAAGCCACTGCGCGCGGCGGCCCCGACCCCGTGCTGCGGCAGCTCGGAGCAGGGACCCCCGTGGGAACAGGGCTCCGGGGCCTTGCACGGCCACGGCAGACTGCACGTGTGGCTTCACAGGGCGTTAACGGCGCCTGCAGGCACCACGGTGGGGCCGATGCCCAGGGGAACGGGCTGCAGTGGACCAACAGCGCTGCTGCGGAGGTGGGGCCCCGCCTTCCGGAAGGAGCCTGGGCGCTCCAGAGAGGCCCCAGGGTGCCCGTGTGCAGCCTGTCACGGCGGAGTGGGGGTGGCAGGGCACGCTACCTTGCGCTGGCAGAAGGTGGAGCAGTAGTTGACCTTGTGACAGCCGGTGCACTCGCTCAGGGCCTCGCGGCCGCAGTTGACACAGGACTGCTGCAAGAAACACACAAGAGCGTGAGCGTGGGGCACCTGCGCCGTCACCCGAGACGCGCCGTGCAGCCGGGGAGCTGCCCCATCTGCCTGCGGACGCTGACGCACGCGTGCCCATCCCCAGGGCTGCCGGACGCACACTCCCTCTTCCTCTAAGGGGACTTGCACTCAATGACTGGGAAATTTGTCCCACGTCCACATGTAACCTTTTCTCCAGATCTCAAATTTCATCTCCACCGAGGACAGAAACCAAACCTGGGAGTAACAGAACTTTCAGCCACCGAGAACATTTCCCAAGCGTTTGTCCAGGCCCTGGAGACGGCCCGCTGGGCCCGGCTGCCGGGGGCCCATTCGTGGGCTCTTGTCAACCGCTGCCCCTAGGCTCCACCCCCTGCACCCCCCAGCCCGAGCTGATCCTTGTGGGGCACCGAAGTCAACGTTTTGTGTGCTTTGTCCCTAAATTACACGACCGGAGCTTTTTCAACCCACTGGGGCCCACACACAGGTAAGGAAAGCCGTCCGCGGTGGGCCTTGGCGGCCTGACTATCCAGGAGCTGTGAGCTCTGCTGTCAATTCTCTGAGGTGGAGACATGTGCCAGGCCCAGGAGGGGCCCAGGTGAGGCCCGGCGAGAACACCCGGCAACCCTGAACGCAGGCGGGGCCTTTGCTGACGGGTCATCGGGTCGGCGTGTGACAGCACAGACAGGTCCGACACGCCTGTTGACAATCCTACCAAATCCCACGTCCACCACAATTTCTGCATGTGTGTACAGAAGAGCAAACCGGTTCTAGTTTCTGTTCTGAATTTCAGCTTCCTTCTTTGCAAAATGTCGTGTTTACTGTGACTAACATTTTTCCACCCATAAAACCACGCCCAGTGTGCACTCGCTCACTTCAGAAAATGTGAGTGTTAGGCGGACTCTGAGGGACGAGCTCAGTGCCCCGGCTTTATTTGTTTTTTTTATAAGTTTATTTATTTATTTTTTTTGTGAGGAAGATCAGCCCTGAGCTAACATCCATGCTAATCCTCCTCTTTTTCCTGAGGAAGACTGGCCCTGAGCTAACATCTGTTGCCAATCCTCCTCCTTTTTTTCCCTTTTTCCCCCCAAAGCCCCAGTAGGTAGTTGTATGTCATAGCTGCACATCCTTCTGGTTGCTGTGTGTGGGACGCAGCCTCAGCATGGCCGGAGAAGCGGTGCGTCGGTGCATGCCCGGGATCCGAACCCAGGCCGCCAGTAGCGGAGCGCGCAGTGCCCCGGCTTTACATGACAAAGTCTGTACCACAGACAGAGGCAGCCAGGGACCGCGAAGGTCTGGCGCAGCTTGTGGCATCCCAGGCGCGAGGCTCCGGGCCCCACACAGGGAACGGCCACAGGGCGGGGTGCTCGGCGGGAGGGCGCCCGGTACACACTGAGCCCACACAGCACAAGCCTTCGTCACCGTCCTCGGGGGCTGCAAGTCCTCTGGTGTCACACTCGTCCCTCTGACGGCCGAGAGCACGCACTCACCTGGACCTCCCCTACTTGTGCCCTTCACACCCAGCACGGTTCTTGGAATACAGTAAGCACTTAATAAACAGCTTTGAACTAAATCAAGAGCCTGCCATAATGAATGAGACCTGACAGGGCTGGCGCCTCTCTTGCAGAGTAAGTACTTACAACCCCTCGGGCCTTCCCCGACACACCCTTTGGGAAAATTATCTTTTAACAAAAAATACCCTGGGGTATGGATCAGAGTCAGACACAGCAGCGTGAACTCAGCTCCATGCACAAGGACAGAGGGCCAGGGACGGAAATACTGAGAGCCGTGTCTGTACACACGTCTCCGTGCTGCCGGCTGAGGCCCAGAAGCCACGACACCCGGGGGCAAGGAGCACCCCCGCCCAGATCTTGGTTCCTAAGACCGTCCTCCAGTGAAGGAACCTGGGCCCCTTGGAGAAGCGGCTGGTTCAGGGCCGGGGCCGGAGATGCCCAAGGTGGGCCTGGAGCTCTTCCAGCGCCAGAAAGGAGGGAGGTGTTCAGAGACACGAGGATGGGCGTGGACACGGGAGCCAAAGGGGCAACCATGTGAGCACAAGTAGCACACGTCTAGGACAGAGCCCCACAATAAAATACATACAAATGAGCCCACCCCGATACAAACAAAGAAATGGACAAAAGACAACTCTCCCATGCAGAAGATTCCAGAAATACTCCTAGCTCCCCCCATCCAAGAGGAGTGGACCAGCTCGGGGACCAAGTGTGGGGAGGGGAGTCACTTTAAGGGGAGAAACCTCTGGGCCCACATACTGCCTGTGATGCCCCCCAAAAGGTATATGCTGAGCCTTTGGGTACTGGGGCCTTTGGGGGTAGATGGGGCCATGAGCCTGGGGCCCCATGCCGGGATCAGTGCCCTTACAAGAGAAAGAAACCAGAGGGCTCTCCCCAATGTGAGGACACGGTCAGGAAGAGGCCTCACCCGCACCCAGCCCGCCTGCAGCCTCCGCTCGGCCGCCGGGGGGCTGAGAATAAACACCTGCTGTGGCAGCTCAGCTGGCCGAGCCAGGGCCCGAGGCGAGGCCCCTGCACGTACCCCTCCTCCCTTCTGCACTATGCTATACTTACCTCTTAAAAGGGAAGTTAGCAAGATCAGAGAAAGCCTGAGAAAGGGCTAAGAGACACGGACACAGACCAGGGGAGGAGAGATGGGGCCAGAGCAGGCACACCGGCCCCAGCCTGGGGCCGTGGCAGTCGGCCCAAGACCTGCAGCCACATGGCCAGCTTCTGCCAGACACCATGCCCTTGATGGGGAAGGGCATCTGCTCTTCTGCCCTGTTTAATCTCTGCAGAGCTAATTACAGACACACGAATGCAAACACCCCATGATTAAAACTGGCAAAAATCTCCTTAATAGTTTCAGCTGGGCTAAACTTGATTTTTAACAAAATCCCAAATAAAATGTCAGGGCAGGCAGCCCCAAACCTTCCCCCCCGCTGCTGCAAGGGCCTGCGTTCTCACTCCAGAAGCTCACGAGGGCGGCTTCGTGCAACCTCTCTGATTCCCACAGCCTTCTCGCGTCCTGTCTTTCTCTCCCACGCCCCCCAGCACTCTCGGGAAGACACAGTGGAAAGCGCCCTACAGGATGTCTCCAGGCCAGCAGTTGTCAGTGTCTGCCTCTCCAGCCCTGGACTCTTTCCAACATTACAATCAAATAGAAGTAGGACTTGCAAATAACAGCATTGTGATGGCATAAGAGCTTCTTCCTGTGCTCCAACGGTAGAGGCTCAGGGAACAGAGATTCATGGCCATTCTGGCTGATGCTGAACTTTCTCGTCACAGCAAATCCCTCAGCAGAAAGCCACTCAGCACTCTCCGTGGGTAACAGCCTAGACGACATGTGTGCCCCACTGGCCTCCTTGCTCCTCTTCCCCACGACCCACACTGTCCCCAGCCCCCGCAGGCTGCTCCTCACCACTGTCTCAGGGGCTTTTAGGGCCGTGGTCTGAGTCCCTTCACTGGCACGCCGCTCACGTCGGAGCCTCAGCAATTCCGACCACCCTGTAGGCCCCGTGAGCTCCCTGGAGAGTGGAGCTGGGGTCATCTGCTCTAACTGGAGTCACCGTCTCACAGGGACCCAGCGCCCAAGGGCTGGGTCATCACGGAACCACAGTGATCAGAGCCATTGCCCCTTGTGAGAGAGGTTCAACACACCATGCTGAACACAGTAACCCTGTGTGCAAGCAGGACCGTCAGCCTGGTCACCCCGAGAAGCAGGGCTTCACACCACCAGCACACGGACGATGAGACTCTGTGTCCGAGCCGCACAGCGTCCACCCCGGCCGGTGACACTGACTGACGGGAACGGACGCATGGCACCTGGCCTCTTACAGGTTATGTGCTCGGCCTTCATAACATTACTCGAGAATGCCACATCCTGCCGACAGCTTGGGAGGACACGCGCGCCTGTCACAGCTCCAGCCTCTCCCAGAGGCTCAAACGGGGGGACGCTGGCAGCGGGGGCAGCGGAGGCTCAGGCTCGGCCCTCTAACTAAAAGGCTTAGCATTCTTCTACCAAAGAGGGGATTTTGAGGATAAAAGGATTTCATGTCGCATTTCTTTCTTAGAAATACATAAAATTACAAATAATATGCAAAGCCCTGCTTTCCAGGGGTGGAGAAGTCGCCAATCCAGCGACAGCAGATGTTCCTGCTGACCCCACAGCCCTGATGTCAGCACCCCCTGCCCAGGGGCGGCCTGGTGATCAGGCCAGGGACAGAGCCGGGAGGCTAGGGACAGACTGCCACCTCGTCACGTGTTTTGGGTCACAGGAATTCAGCTTCTAGACCTTTTAAATGTGAAATGAGGATGAAAGTGACTATGAGCTCATCGGCTGTTCCTCTGCGACAAATAAAACTCACAGCTGACTCACAACATTCCCCATTTCTCCGAAAGTTACCAAGATACCGGATGAGGCTAGAAATACTCCGGTATGTTTTAATCCACTTTCGTTTTCATCCCATGTCTCATTTGGAACTTTCACTGAAGGGAGGAAATGTGTCTAAACTATAAATTTTACTCTGTGAAAGAAAGGTCCACAAAATTGGCAATGAAAAATGTAAAACTGAAAGTCAAAAATACCGTCCTCTTTCATTTCCTTGCCAGCACGAAGTTCAGCTTTCTGTACAGCCAGTGCCCTGACCCCGAGCTGCCCGCCCCATGTGCGTGGGGAGGGAGAGGCCCGGATGCTCCAGGCCTTAACGGGAGGAGGCCGAGGAGGGCGCGGGTGGACACGGCAGGTGTCCCCAAACGCAATCTCAGCAGCGGGGGGCCGCCCTCCACCAGCCACCCTGGGGAGGGGCGAGCATAGCCCAGGTCCCTGGCTGGGAACCCAGGGTTCAGGGAGCGTTCCAAGTCAGAACACAAGTGACTGTTTTCCAGTTTACGCTTTTGCGTACAACCTGAATTAGCGAGACACGTCAGACGCTCCTTCCTTTTCATCCCCTAGACACGCCCCGGGCAGCTGTGCGGAAACAGGCTTCTTTACCTGAAGGAGGGACCAGCCAGGGAGCTGGCAGCTGTCCCCTGCACGGCCTGGGCCTCGGGGCACGCAGGGAACGGCCACACCTCAGGTTCCTGTCCCTCCCTTTAAAATGATCTCAAATCCCTTCTGATTCCGGGAGAAAAATCGCAAAAACCAAAAAGAAAAATTACAAGAACCAGCAACACTTGTTCAGTGACTAGGTACCTGCCACATAACAGGCGATCAATACTATTTACGGAATCAACAAATAACCTTAATTGTTACAATTACATTGATTTTTTTAAAAAGTGCTTTTTCTAAGGTAACATGAATAACCCAATTTTAAAAACGGGCAAAGGATCTGAAGATACGAACAGGACATACAAGTGGTCGAGAAGCAAAGGAACAGAAGCTCAACGTCCTCAGTCGTCAGGGAGATGCACACCAACGCCGCAGTGGACACCACTCCACACCTACGAGGACGGCAATACTCAGAAACACCGTGGGGAGGAACTGCAACCCACACACACTGCTGCCAGGAACAGGAAACGGTGCAGCCCTTTGGAAAACAGGTTGGCAGTTCCTCAAAACGTTAAACATCACGTTACCATATAACCCAGCAATTCCAAAACCCACGAGAACTGAAAACATACATTTCTACAAAAAGTTGTACACAAATGTTCAGAGCAGCATTCTTCAGCAGTATTCACAATAGCACACAACGAAATATCATTCAGCCATAAAAAGGAACGAAATCCCAATACATCCTACAACATGGATCCACCTTGAAACATCATGCCAAGTCAAAGAAGCCAGACACAAGAGAATTCATATTTTATTTTATGACTTCATTCCTAGGACGTGTTCAGAAGAGGCAAACCCACAGAAAGCAGATCAGTGGCTGCCAGGGCCTGAGGGGCGGGGTAGGGAGTGACTGCTAATGGGTCTGGGGTTTCTTTTGGGAGTAATGAAATGTTCTGGAATTAGACAGTGGTGGTGGTTGCACAAGTTTGTGAATATGCCAAGAACTACTGGATTGTGCCCTTTCAAAGGGTTAATTTTTATGGATGTGAATTACATTTCAATGAAGAAAAAATATTTCTGCTCTTTCATTATGCATATTAGGGATTTATCTGAAGTATACGATCAGAAACACGTGAAAATGGGAATGTGTCACAACAAGCAAGACGTCTATAACTGAAAAACCAGACACAGTTAAGTATTAAACGTCAGGACTGGTAAAATATTTATAACCTCAAATACATAGAAATTAAATTATCAAAGATGGGTTACACAACAGCATGGTACCACTTTTGCTACGTGTGTCCCACATACTATTCAAACACAAAAAGCACGACTGCAGACCGACCGTTCTGGTAACGCCAGGGCAGCCCGTGTGGGGCTGACCCTCTCTCAGACAACTGTGGACGTGACACAAAAAACAATGATTCAAAGGCTCAAAAGCAACTAAAAGCACACAGGAACTGGAGAGGATTCAACCCAAGAGAAAGGAATCAGCGGCCACGAAGAATGTGGGGGGCTTTTCCACGAGAGGTATGGGGGGCTACAACACCAACAAGGGGCCACGGTCATCTGGGCTGAAGGGGCAGTAAAAACCTCGGGCTTTCCAGTAAAACCTAGAAAAGCCACACCTCCCCAGATGCAGGACTAAGGAGGTGTCAGACCTGCCCTAACAAAGCATAACGACAGCCACCACAAGGTTAAGATGACTGGCTAGGAATTCAACTGCTTTTTCCAAGGAAGATAACAGAATCCAACACAAGTCAGAGTCTCTACCGTGAATAAACCAAAATGTCCAATAAACAACCAGAAATTACTGGACATGTGAAGAGAGGAAAATAGGATCCATCAGCAAGAGGAAAAGCAGTTAACAGAAACAGACCCTGGGATGATCCCAATGTTGGGATTAGCTAAGATTTTAAAAGACTATTATGAAAACGTGCAATGAACTCAAGGAAGAGATGATCGTACTGAGTAGCCAGCTGGGGAACAGAAGCAGAGAAAAGGAAACCACAAGAAGAACGGAGTAGATTTTCAACTTAGCTGCCTCTCGGCAATGCAGGCAGCATTCACTGTTCTCTGCGACAACACAATCCTCGGGCATCTCTCCTCGCACGTGAGCACGAGGGCATGCTTTCTCAGGAGAGGAGGGGGTGACACAGAAGGAGGGGCTCTCCTGCAGTTCCCAGCACAGGCCAGGGCTGTGTGGGTGTCAGGACACCCAGTGCAGCACTGCCCAGCCACAGCCCAGGACACGGTCCCTCTGCAAACCTGCAGCCTCGGTCTGGCAATAACCTTCCCGCAGCCCCTCACACAGAAACCAGAGCCCCTGCATGGTCCGAAGGCTTCCTGCCCGTGTTGGCGCCCGGAGCCCCTGGCATGCCCGCACCATCAGTTCCTGACTGCCTGCTCCCCCAGCGACACCAGAGGGTTGCCTTTCGCTTGCCCAGAAACTCCAGACCAGCAAACTTCTCTGATATCCTGAGAACCACACCTTCTGCCTGGGAGATGGAGCCCCTTCCTCGTGCTCTTCGCTGGGTACTTTCCATCAGACCTAGCGGGCCATGTAGTTTCTCGTATCCTATAGTAACTCTCTCATCATAGTTGATGATTCTTTAAACTTTCTGTTTAACCTACCATTTCTAGCTCCTGACTGGACTCAGAATGCTAAAGAACCAAACAGAAATTCTAAATCCAAAATTCTAAATCTAGAAAGCACAATAAGTGAAATGAAAAATATACCAGAGGGGCTTACTGGCATATTGGAGACCAAAGGAAGCCTCTGTGAACCTCAAGACTAAGCAATGGCAATTATCCAGTCTGAACAAGGGAAAGGAAAAGGATTGGGAACCAAAGGCCAGAGGCTCATGACCCACAAAGCACTGCCAAGCAGTCAAGACACACGATACCTGTAAGTGAAACGAGGAGACGGAGAGACAGGGCACGAAGAATATTCATAAAAACAGTGACTGAAAACCTCCAAACTAGGGGAAAACCAAGATGAAGATCCAGGGAGCTCAACCGTGTTAACGTTGTCTCTTCATTTCTGCATCTCAACGCCAGAACGTGCCTGGGCCCTGCTGACCCTGGAGGGGCAGTGAGCTAACTCCCGGAAACAGTCAACAACTCCCGGGAGCTCGCCGTTCAGATGTAAACCAGCCAGTCCAGAGCCCACACCCCGACCTCCTCCTCTACAGGGCTCTCACACTCCAGGCCAGTGGGCTTCTGCCCTGATCACCCAGGACAGGTCCCAACAACCAGGGACAGCCCCTAGGCCCCAGAGCCCACTGGCCAACCCTAAGCCTGCTCACCCTGCTGGGTCCTTCCCATGGAAACCACAGTGAAGGCTCTTGCCCACCTTTTCCCTGCTCCCTCTGCCTCCTGACTGACCTGGTGCTTCCTCAGGTGGCCCGGCGTGGCCCAGTGTGGCCCTGCGTGGCCCAGCGTGGCATGGCATGCCTCTTATTTCTAGAGAACTGTGAGTGTAAACTTTTTCCTCGTGACTGTCATCCTGTATCTGCGTCACTTAGCCCACCTGAGGAAAACAATTCCAGACACCCATAAAACATCAGCAAACCCAGGAAGCTCAAATGTGAAGAAAACCGCAGCCAGGCACCTCGTAGACAAACTGCTAAACACCAAAGACAAGAGAAATGCTTGAAGCACCCAGAGGGACGTTACACGTAGGAGACAAAGAACACAGACAACGGCTGAAACCACGGGGACGAGATGACGAATGACATCTTCAAAGTGTTGGAAGAAACAACGGTGACGACTCGGAATTCTGTTTCACTCGAAAATGTCCTTCAAGAGTAAAGGTGAATGGGGGCTGGCCCGGTGGCACGGCGGTTAAGTTCGCGCATTCCACTTCGGTGGCCCGGGGTTCACTGGTTCTGATCCTGGGCACGGACCTACTCACCGCTCATCAAGCCACACTGAGGCGGCGTCCCACATAGAAGAGCTACAACTCTACAACTATGACATACAACTATGTACTGGGACTTTGGGGAGAAAAAAAAGAGGAAGATTGGCAACAGAGTTAGTGCAGGGCCAATCTTCCTCAAAAAACAAAAAAAGAAAAAAAAAAGTAAAGGTAAACTAGAGACATTTCCAGATAGACAAAGGCCGAGAGGACTCCCAGCCACCAGACTTTACCACAAGAAATGCTAAAGGGAGCTCTTCAGGGGCAGGGGAAAGATTCGAACAGCATATTAACCACGCTACTAAAGGCCTCCCAGGACCCCGTCCAATAACTAAGGAAACCTTCTCAAGTGCACGTGGAATGTGCACCAAGATAGAGCATGCACTGGAACATAAAATAAGTCTTAATAAATTTAAAAGAATTGAAATTGTACAGTATATTCTCTAACCCAAACGGAATCAAATTAGAAACCAGTAGTGGTAATAAATCAAGAAAATCCTCAAGTACTTGAAAATGTTAACAGTCATTATCTTTGGGTAAAAAGATTACAGATTTTTTTTTTGGCCTTGATGCTTTTCTCTTTTCTATAAAATTCAGTGTTGAGTATGTATTAGTTTGGAATTATATTTTTTTAAAGTATTTTTAAATTATCTTTCTTCAACAGCAGAAGCAACATTTTTCTTCCTTGAAAACAAATTAAAATTAAATTTTAATTTAAATTAAATTTAATAAGAGATTAAAATCACATATTGAGAAATCATTTCCAAAATTAAGAAGCTGAGAAGTTTTTCTTTCCTCTGATCTATAAAAATTAGGAATAAATGAAAAAATTTTTTCTTATATAGATTTTGTACAAAAAAATCAATTTGACTTTTGTTTACAAACCGAGGTCCCCATTTACCGCAACTGAGAAAGCTCACGTGAAAACACGTCACTACTCTCCCATTGCTCGGCCTTCCACTGCCCACCCAGGATGCCTTCTCCGGGCGGGCTGAGGCGCACAGGCCCTCACTGCCCCCTGTCTCGTCCCAATCCTGTAACTCGCGGGGACTCCCAGGACCACCGCCTTCTCTCCAGGGGACTCTGACTACGCGGCTCATCCTGGGCATCTCAGTGGCGGCCCCACCCGCACCCTCAGTCGCCTGGAGGGCTGCAGCCTCAAGGCATCTGAAGACCTTATAGAAAGAGCAGCCAAGGGGCTGAGTGACTTTTGTGCTGCAGGAACAAGAAGCTGCTGGAAAACATCCTGGACGTGAAGCTTTGTCAACCTCGATGCCACGCACGGGACCCCACTTCTGAAGAACGCGCTGGAAGCCGGCAGTGAAATACCCGTGACGAGGAGGGTGGAGGAGACGGTCTCCGCGGGGCGCTGAGGTGCAGGTGGCAAGAGTGGGGCCATGAGGCTGCGCACTCGGAACCGGGGACGTGCACCTGCCCCGACAGCCGCCACAAAGACCCACCAAAGGACGTTTCTCCAAACTTAACAAAGTACAAGACACACGGCGACTGCACAACGACACCCTGCAAGTGTAAACAACGTCCACTACAGGCAAGCATGCAGAATGGCTGGTGTGTGTGCAACGGTTCTCCCTTTCGAAGCAAACCAGTCTTACTTATGCAAAATGCAAACACTTCACCAATAACAGCTGTCACTTATCTATAAGAAAACCTTAATATATGAATGATTCTTTTTTTTTTTTTTTTTGATGAGGAAGATTGGCCCTGAGCTAACATCCGTTCCCAATCCTCCTCTTTTTGCTGAGGAAGACTTGCCCTGGGCTAACATCCGTGCCCATCGTCCTCTACTTTATATGTGGGACGCCTCCACAGCATGGCTTAACAAGCGGTGTGTAGGTCCATGCCCACAATCCGAACCTGTGAACTCCGGGTCACCAAAGTGCAGTGTGTGAACTTACCCACTATGCCACCAGGCCGGCCCCTATAAATGATTCTCTGAGTCCTCCTTTTCCAGGAAGGCAAGGGGCGGGCTCTGTAAGCCAATGTAAATAACGACTGCGGGCCACAGCAGCCAGCGGAGGCGCAACCACGGCCGCCATCTCTGCTTGTGCTAACCTTACCTCTTTCCGCTCTGCATCTGCCTGAACTCGAGCCTGGGCCACCGCGGCTTCCCGGTAGGAGCTGGCCTGCTTGGCTTGTTCAAACAGCGTCTTCAGTTGCTGTGCAGTATTGAGCAAGGAATTGACCATCTCTTCCAGGTACAGCCAGCTCCGCTGTTCTGACATCTCCAGCCCATTGACCACGGTGGGAGAAACGGCTTTGGTTGGGGTGGAGGGGGGCACCGCCAGGGCCGGCAGCGATGTCAACACTAGAATGTTTGAAGCAAAATAAAATAAGAAATTAACACATTTCCTAGCTTCAGAATGCCCTCCATTCAAAGTTCTCATCAGATGTCGGAAAGGCAGGTGGTGAAGTGATCGCTAGGCATAAATGGCACGTGACCGCCTCCGCAGACACCCCAGCAGAGGTGGAGACACCACGTGTTCAGAGCTCCACGCTTCACAATTCCTAATGCCGCCCCCAGAACACTCCTGCTAAGGCCGCACGTGTGTACAGGCTGGAAGTGGGACGTTCTATATGACACCGACACACCGCAAGCAAAACACGCCCTGGGCAAGGTGCACGAAGCAGCACAGAGCAGCGAGGGGGCAGGGACAGGTGAGGGAAGTGGCTGCAGACTGAATCGCAGCCACAGTACACCAGACAAAGAACTCAAGTCTCCTGGCTGGTTCCGCTCACTAGGAAGTCCTCCCGGACGTCTGTGCTCACACACGGGAAGTGACTAAGGATAACGAGAGTTGGGTTTCTCATGGTTGGAGAGGAAAGTTACAAAGATGGAAAGGGAAGAAATGAGAATGAACCCTGTGGTTTTGGACGGGAAATGGAGACAGACCTAGAACACAGATGCACATGTGGGCGCACACATTCCCTGCCTCTGCCCACTGATGGCTGGGGCAGAGACACCCCAACAGCAACGAGTGCACCCAGTGTGTGCTGTTAAGTGTCCAGCACCCAGCCTTCCAGGAAAATAACCCTGACTTGTAGCATTTGCCACTTTCCTGGTGTCAACACTCCACCAAGGCCTTTTTCCAGCTCCCAACTCGGGGTCAGTGGATGTGGGCTGGAACGAGACACACAGCGCTCGAGAGCCATGACGAGCAGCTCCAGCCCACTGCGAGCAGGGCCAGACCTCGGCTTTGAAACACCATGCCCCGCTAATGGGGTCAGGACTCCTGGAGGAGCCTCCAGCGCCTCCTTGTGCCAGAAATTAAGGAAGTGCTCCAAGAAAGATGAGGCAGGTCAGAGGGCAGAGAACGCAGCAGCAGTTCAAAGGGCTTCCGCTGGCCAAATCTGGGATAATCTGAGCATAAATAATGACACTAACAGGTTACAACACACTGAATACAACAGGAAACCACGAGGCCACACTGAAGAGAGTAAATGAGCACGCAGGTGGGCATGGGCTGAGGGGCGCCCGCATGCAGACCCTGCTGGCCACACAGGGAGGGCACACCTTCATCCAGGGCCGGGCAGGCCCCCTGGCCCCAGCAGATTCACCAGGGACGCGGCATGGCCGAGGGGCTCACCCTGGGCCAGGGGCTGGGGCCAAAGGCAAGGTGTGGGAAGGAGGCAGAGCCACTGGTGAGCTTTCAGGATGGAAAGAGTCTGAACAGGCAAAGGGGACAATGATGAAACAAGTCAGCGAGAATGAGAAGGGAGGGCATGTACTACACTTACGACAAGTTTCTATCTTTGCTCCATCGTCTGTAAGGGAGAGAAACGTAAAAATACAAATGTCCACCAGATGGGACAATGATGCTCCTTCAAAAAAGTCTAATGATACAGGCACGTGTCCAAAATCTGAAGCGAAGTGAAAAACCAAAATCCAAAGGCAGATGCAGTGTGACATCACCTCTAAGTCTCCGCGGGCGCGATGCCACGTCTGTGCCCCTACCCCTTCTCTCAGCAAACGTGAGTGCTGGAGCCGGCTCTGGGGCGGCGGGCCGGCCGGGGAGCGCGCAGCCTCAGGGCGCAGGCAGACGGAAGACCCGGCTTCCTCTGGAAGGGCCCCACAGCACTTAGGCTTCGTGGTCCACGGCCTCTCCGTGAGCACTCTGCCGTCACAGCCGAAGCAGCCTTACACGACACACACACTGACACGGGACCCGACTCACAAACACAGGCGGCCCCCGATCCAGCGCAGCAGTGGAAAAACCCCAAACCAACGGTACCTCACTCAGACCTTCTCTCACAAGAAGAATTCTGAGGCCACACCCCGCGTGCCGTGAATCCTTCCACACTGACCTATTTTGGGATGAGCGGTCGGCAGCGCTGCTTCTGGGAAGGGTGCTATCTGACAGCTGTCCTGATAGCCGGGGTAGTGGGGCTCCGGGTGGCCGACTCTGCACGGCGGCTGCACGCCGGCTTCCTGGACTATCAGAGAGAAAGGGGACAAGACGGCCTCGTGACCCAGCTGCCGGCTGCACAGATTTCAAATCTCAAACTGTCTACAGCTGCACCATCCAACGGGTGGCTTTGGGCCCCGTGTGGCTACCGAGCCCTGGAAATGCGGGAGTCTAAACTATTGAAATGACAGTATTTGGGATATATTGGGTGAAATAAAACACAGTACAAAAGTTACTTCCCACTGTTTGCTTCTACTTTCCCAATGTGGCCGCTAGAATGTTGACAACCACACACCATGGTCACATGTTCCTATCGGACGGCGCTCGTCTAGAGCTGGGGTCCCCAAACTCTGTGAGCACTGTCAGCTTTTCAGGTTCCATGGTCTCTGTCACTCCCACACCCCTACCTGCCCCACACCTACCTGCCCCCCACACACACCCCTACCCACCCCCCACACCTATCTGCCCCCCAACACACCCCTACCTGCCCCCCACACCCCACACCCGCCCCACACCTACCTGCCCCACCGCCACATATACCCTACCTGCCCCCCACACACACCCCTACCCGCCCCCCCACACCTACCTGTCCCACCCCCACATACACCCTACCCACCCCACACACCCCTACCTGCCAGGTGCCCGCACCACTCCCTACCAATGAAACGCCCCTGTTCGAGGCCCCTCTAAGTGCCGGGCAGGTGCTCAGACAACTTGCCTGTGGCTCCCGCGAAGACATCGCCCTGGGCCGGGCTCTCCGAGATCACGGCGGTGGCCTCCACGGTGGATGTCCGGTCAAAGGTCAGGGCGCCGGAGGTAGTGATCTGTCCTGAGGGGGTCACGGTGACTGGAAAGGCAGGAGTGCTTTTCACGGCACGGCCAGGCCCAGGCAGCTCGCCCCCCAGCACAGACCTCAGAAAGACCTCAGGAGCCTAGGGCCAAAGCGTGGACACAGCACACACCCCCCGCACACGCGCCATCCCCTCTGCGAGGACTCATCACACACCGGTGACCCTGGGGGCCTGTGGGAGAAGACCCAGGGCCGAGACAGACTTCCCTACACACCGTTCACACTGTGTGAACTTCGAACGTGTGAATGTACTGCGTCGGTGGGAGACAAAAAATGAAACTTAAAATAATTCAAAAACTACTTTGTAGTTTGAATTAAGAAAAGCATTTTCATCAAAGTTGAAGAAAAAGACATCCACTTCCCCACGCATTTCTGCTGCTCTAGCTCCTCCGGGCTGCCCAGCTCCCAAGGACACTCCTGCCGTTCGGGACGCTGCCCTGTCCGGGGTCGCCCTGCATTTACCACCCACGGGACTCGGGCCGAGAGAGCCAGCAGGGGCTTAGAGACACTTCTCCATAAATGCAAACAACTCAGATCCACAGTCTGACAAGCGCGTGAGTTGCTGATAGACTTTCTCCATTAGGGTCTCTCCCCATCTCTAAATCTTTCCCGCCCACCGTGCGGTTAAAAAAGCCCGATTTTCCCTCCATTCTCCTGACCCCCTTGCCCAGACAACGGCAGCAGATTTACCTATGACGGGGGAGCATTTCTAAGACTGCTAAAACCAAAACTTTTCAAAGAAATCTTCATTCGGATGGGATTAACGCTGTCGCCGCTCGGGGGCCTGGGCTGGCTGGACTAACCAAGGACTAGGTCTCCTGGTCCCCACGCTCTCAGCGGCCTGCACCCGTTTCCCCAGGAAAGCCCCGTCGAGGGCAGGCTGAGGAACCCAGGGAGATGGGGAGGCCTTTCCTGAGTGTGGGCTGCACGCTCGGCACGAGGGAGACCCCCCGCCCGCCTGGGGCCAACCCCCAGGGGCACAGGCAGGGCAGGGAGGGAGGAGAGGGGGTGCTGACTCTCCTGCTGCGCCACGGCGTCTGCTTTCACCCGAGGATCCCACGGCCGAACGCCATACGTGGAGACACACGGAGTAACGAGGGAGAGTGTCTCCCGCGAACTCACAGGTGGTGGCGGCGGTGGCGGGGAGCAGCGTGATGTTCTTCGGCGAATCCTTCTTAACCGGAGTTGTGGGCAGCTCGTTCTCCTTCTTGCGCCTTTTGTAGGGGACAAAGAGCCTGACGGGACCGCTCTGGGGGAGAAAGTGAGACGTATGGAAATGCTCGAGCGTGGACAAGGCCGTCTGTACTCTCGACTCCTGACCAGCGGACAGCCTCACCTTCTGGCTGCACAAGCAACACGGCGAGCTGCGCTCAACCATCTTACCTCTCTCTAAGGCCCCGATTCCTTAAAATGACAGAAATAGTACTTTCGCAAAGAATATATGACGAGGCCGGCCCTGTGGCTTGGTGGTTAAGTGCGCGCACTGCAATGCTGGCGGCCCGGGTTCGGATCCCGGAACCCCGGGTGCGCATCGAGGCACCACTTCTCCGTCCATCCTGAGGCCGAGTCCCACATACAGCAACTAGAAGGATGTGCAGCTATGACATGCAACTATCTGCTGGGGCTTTGGGGGGAAAAAATAAAATAAATAAAATTTTTAAAAAAAAAAAAAAAAAAAAAAAAAGAATATATGACGAACAGTGCTTCAAACCAAGAAAGGGTATCGTTAACATAAGGAATTTTTAGGAATTCCTAGAAGACAGAAAACAAATGGGGACCAAGTGAAGGAGGAAGGAGAGGAGACCACAGCCCAAAACAAGAGAACATTCCAGCAGACGCTCCATCCAGACACACAGGAAAGGAAGACGGAGTGCACTAATGAACTAAAGAGGGAAACCTCAATGGACCAGGGACCACGGAAAACCGAAAGTAACACAAGATGTCCCCTCGAAGGCCCCAGGGCAGCGGTTCACCAGGCCCTCAAGGATGGGACAACCTGCCGCCTGTCGCCCAGCTCGGGAAGGACCGCGCCCCATTCCTGTCGTCCAGCTCAGGGAAGGACCAGGCCCCAACTCGGTGCTGAGCCCCAGGGAGCCCGAGGCCATGCAGGCTCGCTGGCCCTCTCCGCTGCCAGTTAAATCTGCTGTGGAGCCCTCTTGTGAATTTTTCCTGCAGTTACTTTACTTTCAATTCTAGAATTTCCACTGGGTTCTTTTTTATAATTTCTGTCTCTTTATTGATATTCTCCACCTGATGAGACTTTGTCACCATAACCTCTGCCCTGGACTGAACTGTGTTCCCCCAGTGTCCACATGTGGGGCCTGACCCCAGCGTGGCTGTGCTCGGAATGAGGCGGTACCAAAGGTTAACTGAGTCCATGAGGGAGGGGCCCTGAGCGAAGGGACTAGTGTCCTTGTGGGAGGGGACACCAGAGCCTCTCTCCCTCTGCCACGTGAGCAGAGAAGGCAGCTGCCTGCAGGCCAGAAGGGGCCCCGCCAGGACCCCAGTCAGCCCCTGGACCATGGACCCCAGCCTCCAGAATGCTGGGAAGATGCTGACGGAGCCGAGCAGACCGACATCTTCCGGGAACTCCCTCCAGCTTTCGGAAGAGAAAGACTGCCCGGGAGCCTTTGTCTGTCCAAGCCCACACCTGGGCCTCTCACGGGCCATGTCTGCTGCCTGCCGCCTGTCTTCTGTATGGTTCACACCTTCCTGCTTCTTTGCATGTCTCGTACTTTATGTTGAAAACTGGACGTTTTGGGAATCTGCTGTAGCAGCTGTGGAGGCTGACCCCTCTTCTCCAAGGCTCCCTGCCGCTGCCTGTCTGCTGGTGACCTGGCTGCACCCCCCGAGAGGTCTCTCCCCCACAGCGTGCAGCCCTGGGCACACACTCGGTCACCTCTGGCTGCGGGGCTTCTAGCTCCATCAAGGTGTCGGCGTCGGCTGGTGTCACACCCAGCTGACCGCTCCCGTTTCAACAGTGTGCGGCATAAACGGCTCCACCACCGGATCCAGTCGCAGTAGGGCTCCTTGATGGGGTGGCTCCAAGGGAGACCACTGGGGTCTGTCCACCCACGAGGCCTCTTCAGAGCTGTCGCTCTCCCTGCATCTCTGGCTTAGCTTGTTGCTCTCGTGGCTGCTGGCCTCCTCTCACACTCACCTCCACCGTGCACCGCCGCCTCCTCTCACACTCACCTCCACCGTGCACCGCCGCCTCCTCTCACGCTCACCTCCACCGTGCACCGCCGCCTCCTCTCACGCTCACCTCCACCGTGCACCGGCGCCTCCTCTCACGCTCACCTCCACCGTGCACCGGCGCCTCCTCTCACGCTCACCTCCACCGTGCACCGGCGCCTCCTCTCACGCTCACCTCCACCGTGCACCGGCGCCTCCTCTCACGCTCACCTCCACCGTGCACCGGCGCCTCCTCGCACTCACCTCCACCGTGCACCGGCGCCTCCTCTCGCACTCACCTCCACCGTGCACCGGCGCCTCCTCTCGCACTCACCTCCACCGTGCACCGGCGCCTCCTCTCGCACTCACCTCCACCGTGCACCGGCGCCTCCTCTCGCACTCACCTCCACCGTGCACCGGCGCCTCCTCTCGCACTCACCTCCACCGTGCACCGCCGCCTCCTCTCGCACTCACCTCCACCGTGCACCGGCGCCTCCTCTCGCACTCACCTCCACCGTGCACCGCCGCCTCCTCTCGCACTCACCTCCACCGTGCACCGCCGCCTCCTCTCGCACTCACCTCCACCGTGCACCGCCGCCTCCTCACACTCACCTCCACCGTGCACCGCCGCCTCCTCTCACACTCACCTCCACCGTGCACTGCCGGCCTCCTCTCACACTCACCTCCACCGTGCACTGCCGGCCTCCTCTCACACTCACCACTGAAACCTCCACTGTTCTTGAGAGCACCTTAGGCTTGAATGTCCCCACACTCTGTTCTAAATCAAGCCAGTTCCTCTGGGGAGAGCTCTGGAGCTCTCTGTTCTCAGGGCCAGCCTCTCCCTCAGGGCACATCTCTGAGCCCTGCTCCGGAGCTGGAGCAGGAACAGTGCTCACGTCCATCAGAGGGACAGCAGCTGTACTAGTTTTCTCACCTTGCCTCTCTCGGTGTGGCCTCCACCACTGAGCCAGCCGGGATGAGGACAAGTGAGGCCTCGGTATTCTCGCCCTGCTATGCCCGGGGAGAGCCTCTGCCTAGAATTTGGTTCCTGCCACTCGAGGCCGGGGAGAATGAGAAATGCTAGTGGCCTGCCCCTCCCAGTGCAATCCTGCCTCCCTTGACTGGGAGCTACGGGGAGAAGGACCCTGTTTTCTTGGCCACGCCCACCTGGAGTGGAGCCTCTCCCGCTGAGCAGGAGGGAGCAGAGGAGGCAGGTCCCGGCTCAAAGGCCAGGCTCCCACCGTTCTCGCAGAGCCTTCGGAGACCTTCCAGCATGAACGTTCCGCTATTTGTCGTAAGCCCCTAGGACAACTTCCAGAGACCTAAAGTGGTTGTTTTTTAATAATATTCCCAGTTACAGTTATTTCTCTGGAGTGGGCCATGGAGCTCTTCACACCACCATTCCCAAAGTGGAAGCCAACAGTTTCAAACGTGAAGTCTGCTGACTGAGTTTCATTTTATGATGGTGCCTTTGGTTTCACGTCTAAGAAACCCTCAGTCTAGTCCTAGGTCACCAAGATCTTCCCCTGTGTTTCTTCTAAAAGTTTTAGTGTTATGTTTTACATTTGGATCTCTGATCCACCTTGAAGTCGCTTGCGCATCAAGTGTGAGGTTTAGGTCCAGGTTCACTTCTGTGCCTAGGAATGTTCAGTTGAGCCAGCACCACGTGTGGCAGAGACGACCTCGAGTCTCCTTGTGCACGCTCCGGTCTGTGCCCTGGGCCTGCGGGCCTCTCTCTTCACCGGTACCACACCGTCCGGATCGCAGCACCGCAACAGCAGGTCTTAAGTCATGTGCTGTGGTTCCTCCAATTCCAGTCTGCTTTCTCAAAACTGTCTCCGCTACCCCATTTCCTTTGCCTTTCCATGTAGATTTTAGAATCAGCTTGTTTATATCTACAAAGAATCCTGCTGGGATTTTGACAGGAATTGTGTTAGACCCACAGATCCACGTGGGGAGAAATGGCCCCTTTGCTATGTCGAGTCTTCCCGTCGTGGATAGAGGATTTCTCTTCAGGTATCCAGGTCTTCCCTCTGCATCGGCAGTTTCCAGTTTTCAGTATACAAATTCTGCACGTTTTGTTAGATCTACACCAAAGCATTTCAGCATCTGGAGTGACTGGAACAAGTTCTGTTGCCCACGTATCCTCAACTTCCAGGGGAACGAACTCCCTCCTGCTGCTCTTTTATGCCGGGAAGATCTCTGGGAACCCCACCTATTAGTTTTCCCAAATGAACTTTAAAATTACTTGATTTTCACAAACTATCCTATTGATTATTCTACTAGAATCACATTTAATCTATAAACAAACTAGACAATTTTAGAGTATTTAGTGTTTCCACTCAAGTACATGATTTCACTCCAATTAAATTTTCTTTCAAATCTTCTAATAATTAACCAGATGAATAATAAAATCGCATTAAGCAGCTTTTGAGCTAATTTTAAAACATTTTAGGGGGCCAGCCAGGGGCGTAGCAGTTAAGTGCGTGCACTCTGCTTCAGCAGCCCGGAGTTCGCCGGTTCGGATCCCGGGCACACACTGACGCACCGCTTGTCCAGCCATGCTGTCACAGCATGCCATATAAAGTAGAGGAAGATGGGCACAGATGTTAGCCCAAGGCCAATCTTCCTCAGCAAAAAGAGGAGGATTGACAATAGATGTTAGCTCAGGGCCGATCTTCCGCACACACACCACAAAAAATAAATAAATAAATAAACATTTTAAAATAATATTCAACACTAAGGAAGCTGAAACAAAACTGGTATGTTCATACGTTACAAATTAGTATCACACTTCTGAAAGCTATAGAGCCATATATATTAAAATCAATGAAAACATTTGTTCTTTTTTTTTTTAAATTTTTTGTTTATTGCAGTAACATTGGTTTATGACATTGTAAAAATTTCAGGTGTACATCATTGTACTTCTATTTCTGCATAGATTACATCATGTTCACCACCCAAATACTAATTACAACCCATCACCACACACGTGTACCGAATTATCCCTTTCACCCTCCTCCCTCCCCCCTTCCCCTCTGGTAACCACCAATCCAATCTCTGTCCCTATGTGTTTGTTTATTGTTGTTATTATCTACTACTTAATGAAAGAAATCATACGCTATTTGACCTTCTCCCTCTGACTTATTTCACTCTGCATAATACCCTCAATGTCCATCCATGTTGTCACAAATGGCTGGATTTCATCGTTTCTTATGGCTGAGTAGTATTCCATTGTGTATATATACCACATCTTCTTTATCCATTCGTCCCTTGATGGGCACTTAGGTTGCTTCCAAGTCTTGGCTATTGTGAATAACGCTGCAATGAACACAAGGGTGCATGTATCTTTATGCATTGGTGTTTTCAAGTTCTTTGGATAAATACCCAGCAGTGGAATAGCTGGATCGTATGGTAGTTCTATCCTTGATTTTTTGAGGAATCTCCATACTGTTTTCCATAGTGGCTGCACCAGTTTGCACTCCCACCAGCAGTGTATGAGAGTTCCCTTCTCTCCACATCCTCTCCAACACACTTTGTTTCCTGTCTTGTTAATTATAGCCATTCTGACGGGCGTGAGGTGATATCTCCTTGTAGTTTTGATTTGCATTTCCCCGATAGTTAGTGATTTTGAACATCTTTGCATGTGTCTGTTGGCCATCTGTATATCTTCTTTGGAGAAATGTCTGTTCAGGTCTTTTGCCCATTTTTTAACTGGGTTGGTAGTTTTTTGTTGTTGAGATGCATGAGTTCTTTATATTTTGGAGATTAAGCCCTTATCAGATGTATGGTTTGCAAATATCTTCTCCCAATTGTTAGGTTGTCTTTTCGTTTTGTTGATGGTTTCCTTTGCTGTGCAGAAGCTTTTTAGTTTGATGTAGTCCCATTTGTTTATTTTTTCTATTGTTTCTCTTGCCCGGTCAGACGTGGTGTTTGAAAAGATGTTGCTAAGACCGATGTCGAAGAGCGTACTGCCTATGTTTTCTTCTAGAAGTTTCACAGTTTCAGGTCTTACATTCAAGTCTTTAATCCATTTGGAGTTAATTTTTGTGTATGGTGTAAGGTAAGGGTCTACTTTCATTTTTTTGCATGTGGCTGTCCAGTTTTCCCAACACCATTTGTTGAAGAGACTTTCTTTTCCCCATTGTATGTTCTTGGCTCCTTTGTCAAAGATTAGCTGTCCATAGATGTGTGGGTTTATTTCTGGGCTTTCGATTCTATTCCATTGATCTGTGTGTCTGTTTTTGTGCCAGTACCATGCTGTTTTGGTTACTATAGCTTTGTAGTATATTTTGAAATCAGGGAGTGTGATATCTCCAGCTTTGTTCTTTTTTCTCAGGATTCCTTTAGCTATTCGGGGTCTTTTGTTGTTCCATATAAATTTTAGGATTCTTTGTTCTATTTCTGTGAAAAATATTGTTGGAACTTTGATAGGGATTGCATTGAATCTATAGATGGCTTTAGGAAGTATGGACATCTTAACTATGTTAATTCTTCCAATCCAAGAGCACGGAATATCTTTCTATTTCTTTGTGTCTTCTTCAATTTCTTTCAGAAATGTTTTATAGTTTTCGGTGTACAGATCTTTCACCTCTTTGGTTAAGTTTATTCCTAGGTATTTTATTCTTTTTGTTGCAATTGTAAATGGGATGGTATTCTTAATTTCTCTTTCTGCTACTTCGTTGTTAGTGTACAGAAATGCAACTGATTTTTGTATGTTGATTTTGTATCCTGCAACTTTACCATATTCGTTTATTACTTCTAAAAGTTTTCTGGTGGATTCTTTAGGGTTTTCTATATATAAAATCATGTCATCTGCAAATAGTGACAGTTTCACTTCTTCCCTTCCAATTTGGATCACTTTTATTTCTTTCTCTTGCCTGATTGCTCTGGCTAGGACTTCCAGTACTATGTTAAATAGGAGTGGTGACAGTGGGCATCCTTGTCTGGTTCCTTGTCTTAGAGGGATGGCTTTCAGTTTTTCACCATTGAGGATGATATTAGCTGTGGGTTTCTCATATATGGTCTTTATTATGTTGAGATACTTTCCTTCTATACCCATTTTATTCAGAGTTTTTATCATAAATGGATGCTGTATCATGAAAACAGTTAAGAATTAGGATAAGGAACTATTCCAAGACATTAGAAGCTCTATACAGGTATAAGTTCAGTGCAGTATTTTCATGACATAATGTTAAAAAATGCAGAATATAAAATGGCAAATATACATTTGTTGTAGCCATAAAAAAAAAAAAAAAACTGTGTGTGTCTGGTATTGGGGTTAAGACAGTGATATCATGGGAGCTTTCCGTCATTTCAGAAAGTCTCCTTTAACGTTCTGTGAGCAACTACTCAGGCCGACCAGGTGCCCCCGTGCAGGCGTCAGTATCAGAGTAATGTCTAAAAACAATTTGAGGGAGACACTGACAAGAACCCCTAGATGATCCAAAGGGTTGCCAGGGACACAGGGGACAAACAAGACCTAGAGAGGAGCGGGGATGATGCCTCTCCGCGGGGCAGAGGACAGAGGGGAGAGCGCCAGGGAGCAGAGGAGCCCCGGGCTTGCTCACGCCGTCCGCTCACCGTGCACTCTTAACTCTGCACCGGGTTGACCTTCCCGACTTACCAGGGTCATGTCATCGCAGCATGCGGCGCAGGTGCAGGAGGCGGCGTGAGGGTTTAGGATCCCGTCCTGAAATTTAAGAAGCACCGTGATGCCTAAGACAGTCGGCCGGTACCCGTGACTCAGCCACGCTGGAAGACTGCAGTTAGCTCTTCCGCTTCTCTACCGTGCGTAGGTTAAACACTGTGATCTCCACCCTCTCCTCTGCCCACACTTCTCCCTTCTCCAGTGCTGTTACTGTGGCCGGATCTACTCCTCCTTCTAAGGAGTGAGCAGGTTCTACGCGCATTATTTCTTTATCCACACCCAAGGAGCTAAACTAGAAACATGAACAGGCAGCCCTCTCCTCTTATGAGGAAACTGATGTGGAGAGAAGTTAGGTGTCTTTTAAAAAGCCACATGTGTGCAAAGAGAAGCTGCCATGTTGCCTCATCCACTCCTCACAACTGTGTGGAGCAGACATCACCATCCTCCCATTTGAAACATCAGGAAACTGAGAGACAGAGATGTTAAGTAACTTGCCCAAGGTCACACTGCTAGTGAGGGAGGGTTCAAACCCAGTCTGACTCCAGCCTGGGCGTCTCGCCTCTGGGCTGGCAGCCTGGGAATACCCCACAGCCTGAGCCTTGGGAGACGCCCCGAGGCCCCGGAAGCTTCGTGCTGAGGCCGGGGCGAGCGTGTCCCATACCTGAATGAGGCACTGCAGTGGCCGGCCCGCGTAGCGGATGCTCCTCTTCCAGTCTTTGCTGCTGGCTCTCCCCGCCACGGCTTCAAACTCGGTGGGGCTGTACCAGTTCTCGCCCTGCTTGATGCAGCGCCCCCGGCCCCCTGAGACAGCACGCGCCTGTCAGACTGCAGCCACCCTTCCCGCTGCCGGCCCAGCTGGCCGACGCCGGGCCCGGCCATTCTCCTGCCTTCGCCTCTCCTTCCCGCCCCTGCCTGGCTCCTCCTGGGACGCCCCGAAAACACGAGCGCTCCCCTCCCCGGGCCTGAGCTTGCCCACCCCAGAGGCCCACAGGCCACGCAGCCACCTGCACCTCGCACGTGCTCTTGCAGGCTGTGCCTCTGACCGCCTACTCGACCTCTCCAGCCGCTGCCCACGGGCACTGCAGGCCCAACCATGTCCCACACTGAGCCCGTGACAGCTGCCCGCTCCCAGAACCAGCTGCCTACAGGTCACTGAGCTGACCCAGGAACTTAGGGAGCACGTGCCAGCCCTGCCTCTGCCCTTGCTCCTCTCCCTCCCAGGGGTCACCACGTTTTCTCAATGTGCCCCTGAGTCGCCCCCTCCTCTCCATGGCCCTAGCTCCCAGGGCTGTGAGCCATGCACAGCTCCCGTCATCCCAACTAGTTCACCTGTCATGACAGCCCTACTGGGCCCCGGTTTCCCGTGGGGAGCTACCAAGGGCAGCTCCCTGGGATCAAGCAGCGGCCGGGCCGCCTGCCGTCCCCACCTGAGCCGAGCCTGCTCTTGTACAGGGTGCCACTGATGTTGCGGCAGCGCACGGGCAGCTCGCTGTCGTACACTGACGGGTCCCAGTTGTATTTGGTGCCACCCTTTTCTTGGCCAGGAGCCAGAGGAGTCGGAGGAGACTGGGGACCTTGGGCAAAGGAAGCATTTTGAAAGTAAGAGACACCAGATATATCCTAAATAATTAGAAAAGTACAAGAAACTCCCTTGATTCTAACAGCAGACTCTCCAGCTGTTCACGGACCGTCTGACTTAGCAGCACTGCCCCTTCAACTCTGGGAGACTCTGTCTCAGCCTGGAAAATTCCACTCTTGCTGTCACCAAACAGGTGCCTCAAGAAACTCAAGGGTGGGTTTGGAAGCAATTAGCTGTTTTTCCAAGTTGTCTCTTTTCCCTGTGTCTGTCAAGGAGATGTAACCACCAACCACCCTGAAACTGACCGGGCCTCACCACAAGAGCTATGCCCATGACCTTTGCCTTACCTTTAAAGCAAAGATCTCTCCAGGAGGAGCTTAGGCCTCATTATGTGGAAGCATGTTCTCCAGCTGAGCCCGTGCAAGCGCATACCGAATACCGGCCCCTCCCTTTTGAATATTCATTCCCCAACCAAATAAAAGATCCTCTTTCCCTTTGTTTGGGAATGCCATGACTTTGCAAATGGTTCCTCATGACCTCCTATTTGCTGCAAATACACTTTACTTTGTGAGACAACTTCCAGGGGTGTAGAGTCTTATTTAACTCACCAAGAGGAGAGCCCACTTCATTCAGTAACATTTCTACTTAATGATATTTGACATTCCAAATTTACCGCAAAAATAAATAAGTCAAACCCCAGAACAGACTCCATTAACTCTTGGGCGCGTTTTCCTCCAGAAAGCCTGGAGCAGGAAGGGCGGTACCTGGCGTGAGAGGCGCAGCCGGCCCCTTCAGCCCAGCGGTTTCCACGATGCTCCCGTCCGTGTGCACCACAATCAGCGTGGCTTTCTCGGTGTTCAGGCTGTCCCCAATCTGAAGGGCTGTCCTCCCAGACTAGGGGAGAGAACGTCCCATAAGTCATCTCAAGTGACAGCGTGGGCATGTCACCTGGTGCAGAGAGACATGGTCCTACAGTGAGGTTCTTGCTAACCATCACCAACAAAGGGATGCCTACCACACCTCAAGGTCTTTTTAAAGACGTCTCTAAAAGACTTAAACTCAGAAGCGAGAACAGGAAAAGACATGCCAGGTCTGCACAGCCCTGAACAAACGCTCCCCATCCCTTGTCAGAATAAACGTTCCTGGAAACAGGAAATGCCCTCATGTCTACCCGCGCAGCTCCTGTGAGCTGCAAGGCCACAGGTCTCACGGGAGGGTTTCCGAGAGACCATGCCTATGCTCACAGCCAAGGCCCAGGGCAGAACTCCCTTCTGCCGTGTCCCATCCAAGGCTCTTCCCCGATGGCCACCAGAGCCCGGGTCCTCCCAAACCGCACTACTTACAGCCCTCTCCGCACTGGCAGGATGCTGCTGTGACCTCGCCTCCTTCCTCTGGGCCAGACCCGGCCTCGCCCTCCTCCTCAGTAGCCAGACGTCCCTCTCCTGTTCCTGCTGCCCACTATGCGCAGGCCTTGGTCAGTCATCTGCCAAACTCTCAAGGCCTCACTCAGACACCCTGGGGTAGACTAGAAACTGCCAAGCAACCTGTCCAGCCCAACGTTCTGGAATGCTCCATGTTGAGAGGATAAAACCAGCAAAGGCAAAGTTAAAGTTTCTTACATCTGAAAATGCCGTCTTCCAATCAGGGGAAGTGAGTAGAAGTTACCCATGTTGTTGAGGGACCCCCCGACTCCACACACATGCGCACACACATACACGCACACGCACACGCACCCGGGCCTGTGCTCACAGACCTGGAGGGTCAATGCCTCAGTAAGGGCGTCTACACTGCTTGCGTCTGAATCACTGAAGACATGCAGCTCTCTACTGGAAAAGGGGGATGGTTTGTGTTCGTTTAAGAATCACGAAGTATTTTTCTTAGGAAGGCAAGCGGGAAATATAGATATTTGAGACCCCCTCTCCTTGGTGTCCGTTTCCAACAGGATCACACTAGTTCCTGGGTCTGCTGTCCTCAGAGCCCACTGGAAACACCGCACTCAGGAGGCTCAGACCCGGGGTGCACCCTAGCTCCCTGACCCTCTGGCTGCAGCCTAGAAAAGAGGATGAGACAGGATCTGCTGCCGGGAAAGTGTGACCAGCTGGAAGCAGGAAATCGTCCCCTGGCTACTGGCCTGAGTGCGTTGTGACACCGTAATAAATACACCAAGCTTCTTGGATCTGTGCTCTGGGTCTTTCGCTACACTGGGCTAGTCTTTGCTACGGCACTGCGCTATCCTCCACTGTGCGCTATCATGACAGGAGCATGAGGCTTCTGTTGGTTATCATTCCAATGACAATACCTTTGCTCTCAGGGATGTAGGGCCGAGGGGGGTGAACAAGGCTAAGAAAAAACCGTAACCAACAGTCTGGCAAAGGCCTCAGGAAACCCCCTTTCTGAAGACTCTGCCCACCCCTGGCATCTCCCACTTAGACACAAGGCTGTCCCCAAATCACGGAAGGCCTCAGATGTAAAGGTGAAACCAGGGTGATGCAGCATGACCATGAAAGGCTCTGACTCTGGGCACAAAGGCTATGTGAAACGTGCCTGGCTCTTAGCAGCCACCTTAAGAGGACGGGCAGTCACTGTGCAGAACGCATGAGTCGGGCAGGAGACGAGCTGTAAATGCTACCAACAGGATGCTGGGCCAGGCCAAAGACGGTGACCCTTCCAAATGTCGGGAGCTATATGAACGAGGAAAGCAGGCAGGACGGGGCCACTAGTGAGGCTGAGAGAGGCCTGACCCCGGGTGGCTGCCGGAGCTCCCACCCCGGGGGGGATACCACACAGCCCTGTGGCGAGGACGGCACGAGCACTGTCCCTGGCTGCAGGCTCTGGAGGGTCCCTCCCGCTCTCCCACATTCCAGAGGCTGCTTCCACCTCAGCTCTCATTTCTCTACCAAGAGCTCGGCCCTGGGGGCCCCCTGAGAGCAGCAGCCGCACGCCTTCCCGGGGCCCAGGGCACCCGCGCTGCTGACAGAACCCTGACTGTGTCTCTGGGGGACCTGGGGCCACTCTCCTCAGGTCTGGGGAGAAGCCCAGGGGCTGAAGCGCTGCAGAGCGGCTTACCAGAACGTGTCCCGAGAGCGAGGCGGCGTTCGCCACCGACGTGGTGAAGACGTTGTCTGCAGATGCACCCACATTGGCCACCGTCACAGTGGTCACCTCTGCAACACAGGAGTCTGACTCAGCGCGCCATCAGAGCCAGAGGCCCCAACACAGCCTTTCCCAGCCAGGTGTCCCCACTTCCCACCAGAGCTTAATCCACATTTCTAGACCAGAGTCTAAATGATCTGGGTCTTCCAGGAAAAAAGGCAACCTCTCCCTCCCGGGAGACCCTTTTATGCACAGCGAAAAGCCGAGCACAGCAAACCCGCTCCCCACGTGCCCGCTGACCCGGCCACAGGCCCTGCTGAACCACCGCTGGCTTCTCGCTCCCTTTGGGAGAAAACCATGGCCCTCGGAGGCCCCACCAATCCCATACAGACACTGATCGGATCAGACGCAGAGCAGACAGCAACAGCACCACCTACACAGAGTTCCCGCTCTCATTCGCGCCCTCCCATCTGGGTGGAGACCCCTCCTGGCCCCGTTCCCACTGGTCTTCCCTCCCTCCTGGCCTGGCCTCCTCCCACGCCTCCTTCATCTCCAGGCCAATGCCATCAGATGACCTTAGCCTCTTCCTCCTGAAAAGCATGTCCGACCTGCCTGGGCCCCCTGCACCTCCAGGCAGTGTCTACACACAGGTGTTCTGCACACTCCCATGTTCCCCCTCCCACCTCTTAGCCACCTGTCACCCCCAAACAGGCCACACTGCTCCGTCTGTGTCACATCTCCCTTACCCGCTCAGTGCCCACTCCTGATGCAACCACCATTCAGCTCAGGCACCACCTCTGCAGAGCCTTTCCTCAATGCTCCCCAGCCGACAAGTGGGGTCGCCCAGCATTCTAGAATGTTGCATGCCTTGGGCAGTCTCTGGCATGTGGGAGGTGCTCAAAAAATACTAGCTGAAAGAGTCCTGCACATTCCATTAACCAAGCACTCACCAAACTGCACTGAAAATGCCTGTTTCCCAGTCTGTCTCCACTAGCAGACGGCATGCTTATGTACCAGCAAGCCCCACATGCTGAGGAGCCCTCTGTCTGAACACACTCAAGTCTAAAGACCATGCAAGCAGCCGTCTGCCCAGGGGAGGTGGCCTCAGACAATCAACGTGTCCTGCAAAGTTACTCACATCTGGAAACTATGGTCCTCAGGAATTCATGACAAAAAAAGTTTTAGTCCTTTAACACATGCAAAAACACAACTATAAAATTTTGCAAAAAAAAAAAACACGTAACGTCAACACATTTCTCTGATGTCACGGATGGCATCACATTTTTTTTCTGCATTCAGAAAAATATGTGCAGGGGCCGATGGCTTAGCGGTTAAGTGTGCACGCTCCGCCACTGGCGGCCCCAGTTCGGATCCTGGGCGTGCACCGACGCACCGCTTGTCAGCCGTGCTGAGGCCACGTCCCACATACAGCAAGTAGAAGGATGTGCAACTATGACATACAACTATCCACTGGGGCTTTGGGGAGAGAAGGGGAAAAAAAGGAGGAGGATTGGCAATAGATGTTAGCTCAGGGCCAGTCTTCCTCACAAAAAGAGGAGGATTGGCATGGATGTTAGCTCAGGGCTGATCTTCCTCACAAAAAAAAAAAAAAAGAAAGAAAAAGAAAAATATGTGCAAAAAGCAAAAATCTGAAGAAAAACTTCACGGTCCAAAATCCCAATATTAAACCACAGTTTAGCGATAAAAACTGAACCTTCTGAGAACCACAAAGCCTTCTTCCTCTATATTTCGAGGACCCCAAACAAACCACAGGCAGACCAGAGACGCTTGGCAGGGAGGGACTTGGGCTGCTGGCCCCCAGCCAGCACCGATGGGGATGTATAAACCCCTGAGTGACCAGGACCCCACACACCAGAATGGGAGGCTGCTAATTCTGAAAGCTGTGAGACTCCTTAGGGGAAAAGTGCCTTATGGCGCGCCTAGTCCTCGAGGGCCACTCGGGAGCCTCCAGTGGGTCAAGGTACAACACATGGGAAAGTCTACCTCCTCCGGGCCGCTGGTCTGGGGAGGCGCTACCTCTAAAGCGCACTTTGAGGCACTCTCCGAGACTCCATGGGTCACGAAATTTGAGAATAAGAATGTTCTGTGCGGCAAGAAACAACAATGTGGGCCAGCAGCCTCGCCAGCCTTCCCCCGGGAAGGGAGCCTGAGGGGGTCGCAGGAAGGAAGATCTATACAGGAAATGGGGGGCAGACAGGGAGGGCTGTCTGAGGAGCAGGATGTTGACCTCCAGCTTCACTGCCCAGAAGGCTGCCGGCCCTCCCAGGCTGGGTGAGCAGTCTTACTCCCCAGCACTGAGGCCACACCTGAACTGGCCCTTAGGATTCCGGGCAACCAGACACGCCCACCCTCAGGCTCCTCCAGGACAGGATCCATGTCTGACCTCCTGTGTCACCAATACCTGGGACAGACGAAGGAGAAGTCAGGCAGGACAAGAGGCAGGTGCTGAGAAGGTTCTGGAAGGAGCACAGAGTGATGAACGGGGGTGAGGCTGGCACAAGGAAAAGGGGTTCAGGGAGCAGGTGTGTGTACAGGGCAGGGCCAAGCTGGTCACACGGAGCAGGTGTGCAGGGACAACAGGGCACACGAGGTAGGTGTGAGGCAGGTGCTGGGAGAGAATGGGTGGGCTTGTCAGGGCAGGAGCATAGAGAGGACAGGTGTGCAGAGCAGGTGCGTGGGGTAGGCGAGGGCTAGCTGAGAGGTGTGCAGGGCAGGTGCGCATTGGTCCTGCAGGATGCGCGAGGGGCAGGTCTGGACAGGTGAGCGGACTGCGCGCGGTGCAGGTGCGGGCAGGTGCGTGCGGGGTGTGTTCGGGGCAGGAGCGCGGGACAGGTGCGGACAGCTGCGCGGGGACGCGGGCGGCGCACTTGCCTGCGAAGGCGGCGGCCGCGGCGGCCTCGTCGGGGCCAGGCAGGGCCTCAGGGCCCATGTCCATGTGCCCGGGCTCGGCGGCCATCACCGCCACGGCCGTCACCCGCCGCGTCTCGCGCTCCGCCTCCGAGTCCCCGTCCTCTTCCGAGTCCTCGTCTCTGCTGAGCACCGGCTCCTCCGGCTCGCCTCCCGCCGCGGCCGCGGCCGCCGCCGCCACAGCGGCCGCGGCCGCCACCGCCGCTGCTTCGGCCAGGCCCAGCTGCTTGGCGGCCGAGTCCGAGTCCTCCATCCGGACTCCGCCGAGCCTTCCCGAAGGCGCTGGCCGGGGCCGCCCGAAGGCCGGGACCGAGCCCGAAGAGCGCTGCCCGAGGACGGCCGCCCGAGCCGAGCCGAGCCTGCCCGAAGCCGGGCCGAGGCCGCCCGAAACCGCCCGCCGAGCCGAGCCGAGGCCGCCCGAACAGGGGCCGAACCGGCACGAAGCGGCCCAGTCGAGCAGAGCCGACGACCAAGTGACCAGGAACCGAAGAGGGCCGAAGCGGCCCGAAGCGCGGAGCCGAGTCGGTCCGAATTGGTCCGAGGCCGCACGAGGGTTTCCGAGCGGCTCTGCGTTAGCCCTCCTCAGCACCTAGGAGGCCGCGCCGGCTGTCGTCCCCGGCCCACAGGGGCGCCGACTGCGGGGCCGCCTCTCGCCCGCCTCCGACGCAGCGCCGCCCGGCCAGGAGAACCTTGCGCCGCAGGCTCCGCCCGCCCCCGCCGCGAGCGGAAGCCGAGTCGGCCCGAGGCTGAGCCGAGCAGAGCCGAACGCCCCCGAGCCCGGATCCTCCCGAGCCTCGGCTCTCCGCCTCCTCCTGTCCGAAAGTGCCCGAGTGCCGCCGGACGGGCTAATCGGACCTCGGCCGCGGCTCGGCGTCAACTCCCTAAACGCGGCGCGGTCGGGCCCCTTCGGGAGCAGAAGCGAAAATGGCCGAACGGACACGGACGGCGCGGGGCCGAGAGGCTGCCGGGATCGCGGCGGACTCGGCGGGCGGGGCTGGGGGGCAAGATGGCGGCCGCGCGGCGAGGTGAGGGCTGAGGCGGGGGCCGCGGGGGTCCCGAGAACCTGGGGGGCGCCCGCGGTTTTGGGGGCGTCCCGGCGCCGAGTCCGCCCCCGCGCAGCGCCGGCCGGCCCGCGGCTCGGGAGGGGCCCGGGCGGGGATGACCCCGGGAGAGGGGCTCGGTCCGGTCGGGTTCGGTTCTTTGTGGGTGGGACGGCCGACCAGCGGGGGCAGTGGTCGCGGTCTGCCCAGGGTGAAGCTCCGCCCGGGGCTGGGAACCGAGCAGCCCCCTGCCGGGCGCCCGGGCCGTCTGCGTGTCGTTCCCTGCGGCTGTGGCTGGTGCTGCGGGCAGCGCGGGCACAGGTGTCCGTGCGGACGCTCGTGTCCCTTCCCGGGGTCCCCACCCGCAGCGGACAGGTCCCCGGGCTCCCCGGGGCTCCCGCTCCGCGGACTGGAGCGGAGGCCTTCGGGGACCTGTGTGCTGTGCGGCTCTGGGGGGTCCCTGCGGGGGCCCGGGGAAGAGGGGTCGCCGGAGGAGGGCAGGGGCGCCTGTCGCGGCCGCCGCAGCTCCGTGTCCGGGGAGGCGGTGCCGGGCGCCCGGCTGCCCCTGGTCTGAAGTCACAGCCAGTGTGGTCTGGTGCGTTCAGGGACAGACAGTGTGAAGCCCGCCCGGCGCACGAGCCGAGGCACGCCTGAGCTTGGCACGCGCCCTGCTGGGTCGCCGCCCCGTTTACAGGACTGACCGCCCCGTCTGGTGACAGCATCTGTGTGCACAACTTGTGTGATAGAAAGAAAGCATGTGGGCGGGATGGAGGCTGTGTCCCCAGGCCTCGGCATGAGCTGTTTTAGGTTCACGCGGTCAGATCAAGTCCCCTTTCCGTCCCTCCGCTGTCCTGCGCTGGGGTCCCGGGCCGCAGAGGGACGGGGGAGGGAGTAGACCAGAGCAGCAGGTCGGCCTCCGCAGAGGAGCCGGCTCGGTTGTCTGTGTCATTCAGGGCCCTCCAACAGGACGGTTCCAGATGGCCAGACCTTTGTCCCCGGAAGGCCACCGGTAATGAGGGTTGTCTGTATACTTCCACTTGGTGAAAGATGAAGTTTATCCCAGCACAGGATCTCCTCCTCACCTTGTGTGTCACCTCAGGGGGACATTTGTTCTTACTTTCACGTTTAACTTCTGTCTGGGCACACCTGCTCGTAGCCCGTTGTCATCACGGTAAATCATTGACAAAAGATGCCAGGTCCTAAGAGCCACAGCTCTTTGTCACAGTGAGTCCTGTAGGCCTGAGATCGGACAGCCTCTCTGATTATAGCCACCCTTAATGTTCATTATTGAAATCGTGTATTGCTTAAGGTCTCTACACTTGCAGTCTGACAGTAGGCAGCTGGCAAATAGATTCGAAGTGGGTCAGAGGGTGACCTTCCAGAAAAAGATGAGAAAGGAGGAAAACCCCAATTAACATGAAATCCACCCAAATAATAACAGGTATCTAGGCAGCCTAGGTTAGCCAGAGCCTGGAAAAGACGAGATCGGGTTTAAAGAGCACCCTGCCCCTGAGGCGATGCGAGTTCGTAAATGATCAGCACCCCGTTAGCGTAAATGATCAGCACCCCGTTAGCGTAAATGATCAGCACCCCATTAGCGCTTGCTTGGCTTCCTGCTCTCAGCATGTGGCGTCTCTCCTCGAAGCCCAGTTCTGAATCTCTGTCACTAATGTCCTGTGTTGACGCACTTAAGACCCCCACCCAAGTGAGACTCCACAGAGGGCCCAAATCTGCCCAAGGAGGCGTGGGATCGCCCCTTGATGTCCTCACAAAAACTCCCCAAGGCTGGGGGTCTCTCTCCTGCCCCCTCGGGACACAGGAGAAGATTGGGCAGGCAGGTTCACATCGCTGTCCTTGCTGCCTGGCAGTACAGCTCGAGCCTCCTATAGATGGTGTTTGCCAAATTCTAAATTTTTACTGATGTATTTACATATCACAAAGGTGCTACTAGTGTGGCCTCTTCAAACAGGAAATCTGACCCGGGATGCATACGATGCAAGGAAGAGTCCAAGTTACCTTCAAACGCAGAACCTCTGATTCAGGAGACAGTTTCGCCTGCCCTGGGCTCGCTGTTATCTCCATGACAGGATGCTGGAAAAATGTGTGACAGCTCGGGAGCAGAGACTGGCCAAGAGATGCACAGAGATTGGATTGCTGACTTAGGAAATTCTTGTTTTTTGGAGGGATGTTTGGGGCAATGAATAAAATTCCGGAGGAAAGCAAGTGTCTGTTATCAATTACGAAAAAAGACTTGTCATAACCTGAATGAGAAGAGGTTTTCATCTAATTACATACGTGCGGCAAGTATGCAGAAACCACAGAAGATGTGAAAAGCTGCTGGTGGGTTGCCCTCCTGGGCATTTTCCTGCCTGGCTGATGCAGCCTCAGGCTTCACTCCCGCTCCCTATGAGCTCCCTCTGCTCCCAGGACCTGCTGCCTCCCAGCCCTGGGTTCTGAGAAGCGGACTGTCAGATCCTCCTCGGAGGGACAGACGCAGAGGTGATAGAAAAGTACCTACCTGCAGGCCCCAATAAACGTTGGCTTCTTTCTGTAAGTGTGCAATGAAAGGAGGAGGAAGCAGGGCCCGTGAGTGTCGACGTTGACCAGGCCCGGTTAAGCCTCGCGCTGGGACCGTGGGCCTCACTGATGGGTGCTTTCTCTTCCAGGGAGAGCCTCCTCCACGGTGGTATCCTGCTGCGTCCCTGCTGTGTCCCGTGTCCCTCAGACCCAGGCCTCCGCGGGATGGCGCCCGAGCATGGAGTTGCCGGCCCCGTGAAGTCAGCTCTCAGCTCCTGCTTTTTGCTCCCTAAAACCCCGATCTTCTACAAGTTCCGAGTAGTAATTCCACTTTTAAGTGGGAGGGCTGTTCACTAACAGATTTAGAGTTGCTCTGACTTCCTCTGAATGGAGCATGCTGGCTTGTCAGCCTCCCGCTTAATCCTGGGGCCTCGAGGGGGATGGCCCCCTGCCTCCCGCCAGGCCCCCAGGAGCAGGAAAATGAAAACCCCTCAGTTTGAATGCTTAGAGACGTATTTTAGCATAAACTCGAAGTGTACAGAGCTCAGGAAAGTTGGCAGTGGATATTTAACTGCCCCCAAAAAGAAAGAAATATATTTTACTTGAAGAAAACAAAATCTTTGTTTTCTCTCTACTGTGTAACTGGGGCCAGGGTCAGGGTGACACCAACACCACCCGAGACCGTCCTGCCTGCAGTCACCAAGCATGTGCCCAGTCCTCTTGCTCCAGCCCAGGATGTCCCCCGGGACACCAGGAGGAGTGCCGATGGAAGCCCCAGTAGGCGGGGAGCCAGCCGGTGGCCAGGGCTCCGTGGCGGTACCTCCAGGCAGATGCGGAGCAGCCCCCCCCCCCCACCCCGCCCCGGTCAGCCCCCTGGGTGGGCGCCCCAGGCAGCGCTCTGCTGGTGAGAGTCCTTAACCTTGAGCCAGCTCTCGTCGGTCCCTCTTCAGATGCTGCTGTATCTCAGTGGGACGTGGTGCTGCCTGTATTTCCTGGCCACACTCCTGATGATGACGTACAAAAGTAAGTCTGGGAGGAAGAGGCAAAGTGCAGGTGTGGTCGCTGCTGCTGCTGTAACTTGAGTTCTGGTCTGTTGCCCGTTGTCTGCAGGTCAGGTTTTTAGTTATCCTCGTGACTATCTGGTCCTCGACCTGACTCTTCTCCTTCTGATGGGGATTCTGGAAGCAACTCGGTTATACTTTGGTGAGTTGGCTGTGAAAACCGTAAAGTACTTAAGATAACAGAGTTGCTAGCTAAAGGCCATGAGCCTTTAAACAGTCATCATTTTATAATACGGCTCTTAAAGACGCTTTGGATTTAAACCACCTAACCAGTGGCTCTGCAGGCCTCGCCTTACAGTATCATGAAGTATTCATTAGTTTATCCAGAAGCTTTGTCCCAGAGACAAATTATACTGCAGCATCCCTGGGGGAGACACTTCCCCTTTGGAAGCAGATGCTGCACAAGCCACTGGGTAACAAACAGCACTTTGATCAGAACCCAGCTTAGCCATCAACTCTGGAGCCCCAAAATATTCACCTCACCCCCCTTCCCCCTTCCGTTGGCCTCAGCAGTCTGGAGGAGAGGGGTCTGGAAAGTTCTGTCACATCTTGGAGGGGTGCGAGGGCTCCCCCTGTACATTCCTCTAGAAGACTCAAGCAGTACAGAGGCACAGCGTGCACTCTGCCTCCACCCCCGCCCCCCCACCAGAGCTCCCCTCAAAGGGGTCCCGTCTTCCAGCCCTGTCTCTGCCTTCACCTCCGCAGTCGCAGGCAGCCCGTCTGTGTTTTAAATGGGATCATACTGTGCACGCTCTGCTGATACATCTAGGAGACACGCCTGCCTTTGGAATAGCAAGTAGAGCCAACAAGAGCTGGCACTGCCAGGGCCTTTGCACGTGCTGCCTGGCCCCCAACACACCAGCACATTCCACCCAGACATGCCCCCAAGCGACAGTGAGGAAACTGAGGCAGAGAGGGAAGTTAGGCCCCTGCCCATGCCCTTGGCCTCCAACCCTCAGGACTGTGCGGCGTGGACAGAAGCAGGTCTCCTCAGCTGTCCTGTTGAGCGCACTGTGGGCCTGGAGTGTCTGCTGTCACAGACCGGGGCCCGCGTGCGTGGGAGGGTGGTGGACGGTGCTAGAATTGCCGACCTCTGCCCCGTCTGCCCCTCCCCCACCTCCCCGCACACTGCAGGCTCTCGGGCGCCCTGGGCACCTGTGGTCAGCTGGCTGCAGCTGGGGATCAGCATTTCTCGTGACCCATTTGTTTGTAAAATATGCAGTAGTTTGGTGTTTTATAAGTATGCGTGAAATTTCCCAGAACTGGCCTGAGCCCAGAGTGAAGTATTTTTGGAAATTTTAAACAAAATCATTTCAGTCCACTTGTGATTAGGAAAAGGTGTCAATGCAGTTGGGATCGTTTTTAGAAAACCAAACTCCCTCCCACCCACACAACTGAGCCAGAGACGGAGATGAGGAGGGTAGGGCTGTAGTGGCCCTCACCTCCCTGTGGGGATTACGCCCCCCTGTGCCCCCTGCCTCCTCACACTTAGAGTCCTGGGTGGTGGTCACAGCGGGACCCTTCCCTGGAATTCCTCAAGCCCTCGAGGAACGGAACGTGGCTGGGCCCCCGAAGCCTCTCCTCCTCCCGGGCGCGGGCGGTGGGTCCTGAGCAGGCCTCCCACAGCCCCCACGCTCACACGTCACGTCTGTTCTGCTCTCCAGGCACCAAGGGCAACCTGATGGAGGCCGAGGTGCCGCTGGCCGCCAGCCTGGTCCTCACGGCGGGCAGCGCCCTGCTGTCCCTCTACTTCCTGCTCTGGCAGACCCTGGTGCTGTGGGCAGACTTGGTCCTCAGCGCCACGCTCCTGGCCCTCCACAGCCTGGAGGCCGTCCTGCAGGTAGTGGCCATCGCCAGCTTCGTCAGCTAGACGGGCAGTGCCCAGCCCCAGGACAGGCCTGGACAGGAGCCCCCTCCTTGGAGCCCAGCCGTGCCGCAGCCATCCCCTCCCACAGTGCAGGACGGGAAAGGCGTTTTCCTCCTGATTTGCCATCATGTTATAGGGTGGGAGGGTCTGGAGTGGTTTGTGAATCTTCTTGGTGGAGGAGGGGGTCAGGAACCAGTGCGAACCAGGTGCTGGGGCCACATGCTGGGAACAGCGCAGGGAACAGCGCAGGCGGGGTCAGGAACTGTCCTGGGCTGTCTCTGTGGGGAGTTGCAGGGACGTCTGCTCAGTCCCCGTTTTTAGCTGGCAAGGATCTCGCTTCAGTGGCCATCCTGACCTCCGAGGCCAGAGAGGGGACATTGCCACAAACCTCACAGAATCGCCCCATTGCCAGCAGGTAGCCCAGTGGGCTCCACCCTGTCACCTCTCAGGAGAAGCATTTCCTCGTGGTGTCTGTGGCTGTCTCCCTCAGCTGTGTCGGGAGCCCAGCCAGCCTGCTTGGTCACTGACAGCACCAGCCAGGATGGTGCGCACTTGGTTGCGGTGACGGCGCCTTCCTCACACAATTCTTGGCATTCCGTGCTATCCACACGGGTCCTAACTCGTGGTTTTGAAAGCCCAGTGTAGTCGGTGCTGCAGGGCCTGTGCCGGGCGTGGGATCAGCAGTCCCTGCCTTCCCGGGGGTCCCGGAGCTGCAGGGCAGCGTGGGGGCCAGGTACCCTCAGCCGGAGGCAGGCCAAGTTCCTGACGGATGGTGCGCTCTGGCTTCCAAAAGAAAGGAAATAAATGCAGTAGAGCCAGTCAGCTCTGGAGTTTGGGGCCATTGTCTCCTCAGCCACAACTCCTTGCCCCTCGGGGATTCTGAAGGACAGCGGTCTGGAAACCCCAGGCACTGAGGGGAGGGAGCAGAGAAGAACGGCTCCCGCTGCCCCTGCCCCTGCAGGGTTGGTGAGAGCCGCCCCAGTGCTCAGAGTCCCAGCCTCTGTCAAAAGGTTGGTCACGTTCAGTCATATTCGCTCCTAGGGCTGGAGGAGTTCTGTCTCTGACTTGTGCGCTTCACAGCTCTGCTGTCAGTGCTCCTTGAAGACCAAGGCTCATGTTTTCCAGTAACTTTCCTTTGTTTCTATTGCATGTTTTCTCTTGGAATAACTATGTTCAAATATCTAAGTATTTTCTCTTCACCCTAGTTTTTAAATAAATAAATATTTCTACCTCCTTGCTTTTCTCCTAATTAAGGCCACCTACCTCCTCCAGGGTTCTCCCTCCGTACACACGAGCACACGGCCCCGGGCCAGCACAGGTCTGGCCCGGCCTCACCCAGCATCCCCGGGAGAGCGCTTCCCCGCAGCAGCAGGGCCCGTCCTGGGCCTCCATGGGCTGGCACCCTCCACAGTCTCCTCCCTCTCGGGCGAGTGGGAGCAAGCTTCCCCTACGCCCACCTCTCTGGCTTGGGGCCAGTGTGCCCCTGCGGCCCCTCCTGCCCACCCCCAGCCCGCATGCGCCTTCGGCAGAGCTCCACGCCTCTGCCGCCCTGGGCACTGGCCGAGTGGACTCGGAGTCTGGGATGGACACTCCTGCCGTCTGTGAGGACGCTCAGCCCCTCCCCTGCAGACCCAGCGGCATGATGCCTGTTGCCTTCAGGGTTCATGACCACTCGCCTGAGGATCTGGGCCGGGCCCTTGACACCCCCATCACTTGGGCCACACAGAGCTGGCGGTCACCTGTCCATGGGTGGACACCACGGCTCCAGGTAGCTACCGACCAGCCTGGGACTCCAGGCCCCTGCTGCCTCCTTGAGGGGGTCAGTGCTCCCCTCGGCTGCTCCCCCCTGAGCCTGCCAACCTTTTGTCCATCTGAGCTCAGCCTCCAGGAAGGGTGAGGGCGGCATGTGCCTCCCTCTCTGGATGCTCAGTGAGGAGGAGAGAGAACCAGGAAGCCAGGCCTCACCAGGGCCCCAGGACTGAGGCCACTTCCTGTACCTGTAGTGCGCCAGATGGCAGGTGGGGAGACCCACCCCTGGGATCCTGGCAGAGGTGGGGAAGCCCAGTGCTGCCCACCCTGACGGGTGGGCATGCCTCCCCCCCTCCCAGCACGGGCTCCCTGGGAAGTGCTCCCTGCCAGCCCCAGGCAAACGCACGCCGCTGCCCTGCCCTCTGGGACCGCGGTCCTGGGACCCTCCCTCCTGGGTCCCCTTTTCTGCTCCCCCCACCCTAGGAACAATAGCTGGAGCCTTCAGGTCCCTATATGTGCCTGAGGGTGCCCACCACCGCCTGAGTCTGCCGCTGCCCCCTCTTCACTCCCTCCTCGCCCAGCTGCGTGGGCAGGGGCATCCTTGAGTCAGTTCAGAAGGAGGATGGACGCTTGCTCCATGCTGTGGACAGAAGTTGGGGCCTGGGCCTAAGGAGGGGGGCACTGTCCAGAACATACTCCCCACCAGCTCTCTGCCCTGGCACGGAGGACAGCCTAGGCCACAGGCGTCCCCACTTTCCCATCAGACACCTCCGTCCCTCAGCGGGTACCCAGGATGGGCTGTGGCAGCACAGAGAGACTTTGCGGGCTCCTAGATAGTGGAGGAGCCCCACCCCCCAACCAGGTGGGCTCAAAGGCAGGGCAGCAGGGTCTTAAACACCCGCTCACAGAGTGAAGCCTGGCCCTAGCCCTCCCCCAGACCAAAGGGGCGGGCTGAAGAGGAGAGGACCCTGCCCCGGGGCCTGGGGGCAGGATGGGCCCCAGCTGGGGCACCTGAGGTTGGGGGACACCTGGCGGAGACTAGGGTTTGACCGCACCAGGGCACCACGCCACCCCGCTGGGGCGCAGCTCGGCCTGCCCAGGAAGATCTCAGAGCCTCGCCCTGCGCGCCGCCCTGCGCCTCCCCGCGGGGACGAACGCCCGGCCCTGGGGGTTCTGCGCGGGGGGCCGCGGGGTGGGTGTTGGGGGCCGACGGCGGCGAGCCCCGGTGCGGACGGGGGCAGGCGGGCCGAGCCGGCGGGGCGGGGCGTGGCGGGGCGTCCCGCCCCCTCCCCCGCGCCCGCAGCGCCCGGTGGCTCCAACCTGCCGCTCAGGTTCCTCGTCCCGGCCCCGCCCCGGCCCGGCCCGGCCCCGCCGCGCGTCCCTCCCGCCCGCCGGAGCCCGGGTGCCACGGCGAGGCGCCGACAGACGGGCGGACGGACGCGCGGACCACGGGCGGCGCGGGCGCGGCCGCGAGGAGCAGGTGAGCGCCCCGCGGGGTCCCCGACCCAGCGCGCCCCGACCCCGCCGGACGCCCGCCGCCCTCTGGCACAGGAGCGACGCGGGAGCCGCGCGCGCGGACGGCGGGCCCGCCCCGGCCTCAGTTTCCCCAGGTGGCAGTGCGACACGGGTCTCTGGCCTGGGGGGCATCGGGGCGCGAGGGGGCTGCGCCGGGCCCGCGGGCCTCCCCTCGGCCCGTGGCTGGGAGCCCCGTCCCGCTGCGGCCTGGCCTGCCTGGTCCGGTCCTGGGGCGGCGCCGGTGCGCCTGGGTATGTTTCAGCCAGTGGCCCATGAGTCAGCCGGCCGCCTCCCAGCCCTGGGGCTCCGCAGGGGGAACCTCTTCCTCCGGTGAAGGGGTTGGTGAGGGGGTTCTCTGCTGCCCCTCGAAGGCCCCACACCCTCCTGCCGTCGCCCTTACCTGGGCAGGCTGGGGCCTCCTTTGGGGCCAGACCCTTGGGGCGAGCCAGCTGGCTCCCTGTGGGTCAGATGTCAGGACGAACTTCCTGGGTGTCTGAGCCAGAAGGAAACCCAGGGCCAGGGAGAGTTGGGGTCAGACTCCGGGTCAACGTTGGGGTCCGGAAGTTTCAGGGAAGAGGCTAGGGGCCAGGCCTCAGGGGCCTGTGTGGGGGCATATCCAGGGGGCTGGGCTGGCAGGGGTCTGTGGGTGTCCTCCTCCCTGGGCTGGGCTGGTCCTGGGCGGCATCTGAGCATGAGGGTGCCACTGGTGGCGGGGGAGGGGGTAGGCAGGGCTCCTGAGGTGTGCCCACAGCCCACCTCTGCCCCCACCCCAGGTGTAGTCAGCCCAGCTCTGCCGGGAGGCAGGCCCAGCTGGTGGCACCCCCCCCTTCCTCTGCACACCAGCCCCCCAGCCCTGCCCAGGCCTCTTCTGGGCCCTGCCTGGTGCCCTGGCCTCTATGGCTCAGCGCTCCGCCCGGCCTGGTCTGTTCAGCCCGCTCTGCCTGCCTCTGTCTCCCTCTTACACCTCAGCGCCCACTCCCCACCCACGGCTTCCCGGGCTTCTCCCTCCTTCCCACAGGGACGGGCCCTTCCCCACCCGCAGCTCCCAGACCTGAGCACAGCCAGGGCCTGAGGGGATCCCCTCGTTCCAGGGCTCCACCCGGCTCCCCCTGGGCCTTAGGCTCCCTAAGCTCCTCCCCAAGGTCACTGGGCTGCAGAGCTGGAATTTGAACTTGGACCCGGTCCCTCCGCCCTCCCTGGCCTGCTAGTGCCTCCTCCCCTTCGGCTGCCAACTGGGCACCAAGCTCAGCCCTCCCTTTGCACCCGGAAAATGGCAAAAGTGGAACGAAGGAGCATCCTGGGCCCCGGGCCCCTCCAGGCCAGTGTCGTCCCCCGCCTTGGGCTTACATGGCTCCCTGCCCCAGTCCACTGAAGATGCCCTGTCCCCTCTGGAGCAGGCCTGTAGGTGGCCCCAGCCCCGGGTGCTCTCCGACCCAGATGCCTGGACCCGCCTCCCTGGCTGGCCCTGAGGCCCCCCACCCCACCCCAGGGGGCTGGAGGCTGCAGGCTCCCCAAGGGGAGGGCCTGCGTGTCACAGCCTGTGCGTGTCTGTGTGCGCCCGCAGGCCTGGGTTTCGCCCAGGTGTGTGTGTACCTGGACACACGTGCCCGGCGTCCTTGGCTCAGCCTGCCAGGAATCCCATTAAGCAAACACTCAGGCTCACCCACTGAGGTCATGAGCATTCCTGACATTCTCCACGGACAGACGGACAGAGGAATCTGGCCGAGCCCCTCCCCAGCCCCTCCCCGGAGAGCCAGGACCCTCAGTGGCACGTGAGAGGGGTTGGCCCCAGGCCCCCAGACCCCTCACACCTCCTGGGAGCCCTCTCTGTAGGTGGGACCCGGTCAAACCCGAAAGTCCTGAGGCGCTTCCCCCCATGGAAACCAGACCCCTGGTTTGTGCCCCTCAGCCCTGGCAGACCCCCGCACACTGAAGCCACAGAGGGACGGCGTCATGCGTGACGTTTGGTGGGCAGACAGTGTGAGCCAGAGATCCCCGTGGGGCACAGACCCCACAGGACAAGGACACATCAACCTGGCCCAGGGACACCAGGCTCTGCTCACGCCAGAGAGAGCGGCCCCCTCTGGACTTCGCCCTGGGCTCTGGGTCCCCAGGGACCCCCCCCAACCCTGAGCTCCAGCCTCATCCTGTGCTATCTTCCTCTCATGCCCAGTCCCACCCACCTCAGGGCCTTTGAACGTGCTGTTTCCTCTGCTTGAAGATGCTTCCTCCCCCCACCCCACTTCAGAGCCCCCAGGACACCCTTTTCACAGCCCCACCCCAGACAGCCTCTGGGGGTGGGACCCCTCTGCCAGCCCATCCTGGCGGTCCCTGAGGAGGACAGAGGGTCTGGGGCAAGATGAGGCTGCAGTGACGGCCAGCTGGGACATGGGGCAGGGGTGGTCCTGGTGTGTCCTGGGAATCTGGCCAGGCCATCAGGGCTCCAGCCCCTGGATCTGGGGTGAGGGGAGGAGGAGACCCAGGCCCTGAGCTGAGGGAAGTGGGGCCACCAGCCAGGCCCCGAGGAGGTGTCAGCTCAGCTCATCTATCCCCTCAGGTGTGGGCTGGGCACCAGGCCCTGGACTCAGGCCACACCGAGGTCTGCCCTTCCACTGCCGGCCACCACCGAGGACGCCATGAGCCAGTTGGGGTCCGTGAGCTACAGCCCAGGTGCCGCCAAGTGAGTCCTCACCCCTATCCACTCACACCCCCACCCACCGAGCAGTCCCCAGGGAGGGGTGCGGTGTGGGACCAGCCCTCACCAGCCCCTCCCCTGCAGTGGCAGCCTGGGCCGGTCTGACGGTGTGGCAAAGATGAGTGCCAAGGACCTGTTTGGTGAGTGAGGTATGGGTTCGGGAGAGTCTCATCCACTCCCACTGCACGGCTGTGCTGGGCCCCCACAGGGGCGATGCGGGGCAGCCCTGGGAGCCCAGAGGGGGCCCTCGGACCCTAATCAACCAACAGCTGTTCAGGTGGCTTCCCAAAGCTCCCGGCCTCCGAGCAGCCCTCCCCACCCTGCTGGTAAGGGGAGAGGCTTTACTAATAATTCAGGGAGCATCAATATTGATTGCCAGTGCTCTGTGCTGCAACCAGATCGCCGTGGGGGGGGGTTCAGGCAGGACGGAGTGCCAGGTGTCTGCTCCAGGAGGGTGGGGCCTGGCAAGCCCCCAGCGCCCAGCCCCCAGCTCTGCCCCTCCCCCAGACACACACTCCAGCCCTCCCCCCAGACACACTGTCTCTTTTGTGCCTTCGGACCAGGTGCCCAGTTTGGAAGGCAAGGAGCCCCAGGGAGGGGCAAGGAGATGTTAGCTGGCAGCTCTTAGGGTAGGGGGAGAGCCCCGGCCCAGGCCTCCCCCAGGAAGCGGGGGGCAGCCTCTGTGGGAGGAGGCTGAGCTTTCTGTACCCCTGCCAGGACAGACCCCCCCGTCACAAGTGTGCCATTACCACTGTGAGCTGAGGGTACTTCCAAGGGGCCATCCTGGGGACAGAGGGAGGTCCCCGTTCTGCCAGGAGGGGCCCTCACTCGCATTTCATGCCCTTGAGCCTTTCCTGTGGCCACGAGGGGCCTGCAGGGCAGCACCCCTCGCCTCCATCCTGTGGCCCAGCCTGGGGGTCCAGTCCCCTCTGGCCTGGGGCTGCGGATCCTGCCCTCTGGGGTGAGTGACCGGTGTCTCCCCGTTCAGAACAGAGGAAGAAGTATTCCAACTCCAACGTCATCATGCATGAGACTTCCCAGTACCACGTCCAGGTGAGGCCGGCCCCCCACCCCGTGTGGCACCCCCTCCCCAGTGCTCCAGGATCCCCGGGGGGGGGGGGGAAACTGAGGCCCAGGGAGGAGAGGTCAGCCCAGGTTCTGACACCTGCAGCAGGCGGCCAGAGCCGGGGACAGCCCCATACTTGTCCTGGGCTCCGCCACAGTGTGGGGAGCCTCCTTCCAGTCCTGGGGACCTCACAGTCTGTGGGATGCAGGGGGCCCTTGAGCTATGTCGAGAGAGAGGAGACACCAGGAGCCGACACAGGCCAGACAGGACTAGGCTTGGGTGCTGTCCGGCAGCCCCAGAGGGGAAGCCCCGGTGGGAGGGAAATCGTCATCCAGGCCCCCAGACAAGGGACTGGATTAGGACAAGGGACTGGATTAGGGGGAGAAGACGGAACGAGGATGCCTGTATTGAGCTGCTGCAGGGAAGACCAGGGCTGCCTAGGTCTACCTAACTCTGGGAGAGCAGAGACCGGGTGACTGCCCTCTCCAGACAGCGGCCCTCAGTGGGGTTGCTCCTAGGTCAGTGTTAGTTCACACTTACAACTCAGGAAATATGGTTTTTTGTCTTTTTTTTTTTAATAATTTTTTTTATTTATTTATTTTTCCCCCCAAAGCCCCAGTAGATAGTTGTGTGTCGTAGCTGCACTTCCTTCTGGTTGCTGTATGTGGGACGCGGCCTCAGCATGGCCGGAGAAGCGTTGCGTCAGTGCGCGCCCGGGATCCGAACCCGGGCCGCCAGCAGCGGAGCGCGTGCGCTTAACCGCTAAGCCACGGGGCCGGCCCAGGAAATATGTTTTTTAAATGACCTTCCTGCTCTTGGCAGTTGGTCCTGTTTCTGGTTCCTGGCCGGTGTCCAAGCCTGCAGGGCAACAGGGCTAGGAATGGCCGAGGAGGGAGGAAGGGGGGCGCCCGGGACCAGGAAGTGGGGACTGGACCAGGAAGGTGGGGGACTCTGGACCAGGAAGGTGGGGGGACTGGAGCAGGAAGGTGAGGGGACTCTGGACCAGGAAGGTGGGGGACTCTGGACCAGGAAGGTGGGGGGACTGGAGCAGGAAGGTGAGGGGACTGGACCAGGAAGGTGGGGGGACTGGACCAGGAAGGTGGGGGACTCTGAACCAGGAAGGTGAGGGAAATACACCAGAAAGGTGGGGGACCCTGGACCAGGAAGGCAAGGACTTCCCTCCTGACAGAGCCCTCCCTGCCTGTAGAGGGCAGGCAAGTCACTACTTTCTGTGCCTCGGTTTCCTAGTCTGTGCAATGGGTCCACAGGGACATCGGGAGTCCCCAGGCTCTTGAATCGGGCTGTGTTGGGAGCAGCCCTCCCTGCCAGCCCGGGCAGGCTGGGGCTGTTTTGTGTGGCCAGGCTGGTGACTGCTGCCAGCTCAGTGTCCAGGGGCAGGGCACAGGGTGTGGATGGGTCAGCTGCATCCCTTTCGTTCCCAGGCAGCTCGGCCACCTCTCTCTGGGAGGAGAACTTTGCCCTCCTTGGTGAGGAACCCCCTACGCCACCGGGGCCTCCCAGCCCTGCTCCTGGACTTTGGTCCAAGTTGGCCTGTGGAAGGATCCCAGCCCAGGGGCGCCTCTCCTCCCCACCCAGCAGCCAGCAAGGCCAGGGGAGTGGGCAGGGTTTGCCTGCCCCTCCCAGATGAGGAAACTGAAGCACAGAGAGAGGGTGAGAAGTGGGGGCAAGATCAGACCCACCCTGGCAATGGGGGGGCCACTGAAGCCTTGTGGGTTTGTTTTTTTTACTTTTTTCTAAATTAGCATACAGTAAAATTGACGTTGAGGGTGGGGTGTGCAGTTCTGTTATAGGTTTGTGTCAGAACACAGAACAGCTCCGTCACCCCAAAACTCCCTTGTGTGGAGCCTATGTGGTCACAGCCCTGCCCCACCCCACCGCCCGGCAACACTGCTCTGTGCCCCATCACTACAGTTTTGTCTTTTTGAGAATCCCCTATGAATGAAATCATGCAGTTTATAACCGTCTTTGTTCTGCTTCGTAAACTTATTTCAAGAAAATGCGTGTGTAGAGCAAGACTTGTCTACAGCACTAGGCTGCGGGGGGTCTGCACCCGCGTGCCGGCCCCGGCGCCCTTCATGGGGCCCTGCGTCTGTCCACAGGCTCCTTACTGACCGTAGGCGTCCTGTGCGTACATCGTCAGGTGGGTGGCTTGGAAACACCTTCTCCCAGTCTGGCTGGTCGATCAAATGCGTGGCTGTCTTTCGATGAGCAGAAAGGTTTAATTTTGATGACGTCCAGTCGTATCCATTTTTTCTTTTATGATTAGGGTTTTTTGTTTTTTTGGTTTTTTTGTCATTGCTTGACTCAAGGTTCTAAAGATTTCTTCCTCTGTTTTCTTCTAGATACTTTGTAGTGTAGGCTTTTACATTTAGGTCTCTGATCCATTTTAAATTTGTTTTTGGGTATGGTGTGACTCTAGGCTAATTTTTTTCCCACAGGAATGTCCAGTCGTATTAAAAAGACATTCCTCCCTGCATTGAGTTGCTTTGGAGCCTTTGTCAAAAATCAGTGACTTGGAAATGGATGGGTCTACTCCTGGACTCTCTCTCTTTCACTCGTGGCTTTATTACCGATCTTGAAATCAGGCAATGTGAGTCCTCCAGTTTTGTTCTTTTTCTTCAACGTCTTCTTGACTATTCTAAGTTCTTCGGACTTGGATTTCCATTTTAGAATCAAATTGTCCATTTCTACCCCCTAAAAAAAGCCTACTAGAATTCTGATTGGCGTGGAGTCAAATCTGTGGATCCATTTGGGGAGAACTGACGTCTTGACAGTATTGAGTCTTTCCCATCCGTGAACGTGGTGTCTCGCCACTTACCGGGTCTTCTCTCGTTTCTCTCAGAGTGCTTTGTGGCTTCACTGTAGAGACTCGCGTGTCTTTTGTTAAAACACATCCTAGGTATTTGATCCGGTTTTTATATGCTGTTGTAAATGGTATTGTTTTTTAAATTTTATTTTCCAACTGTCTGTTGCTGGCATATAGAAAAACAATTGAAGTTTTATCTAGTGATCTTGCTGAGGCCTTGCCGAATTCATTGGTTTGTTCTGGTGGTTGCTCGTAGATTCATTGGATTTAGTGTGGATACAGTCATTTTGTCTGAAATATTAATTTCTTATTTTTAGCGACTTTCTTTTTCTTGCTTCATTGCCCTGGCTAGGACCACAAGGACAATGCTGAATAAAAGTAATGAGAGTGGGCACCCTTGACTTGTGTCCAGTGTTAGAAAAAAGTATTCATGGTTTCCCCATTTTCTTTCTTTCTCTCTTCCTTCCTTCCTTCCTTCCTTCCTTCCTTCCTCCCTCCCTCCCTCCCTTCCTTCCTTCCTTCCTTCCTCCCTCCCTCCCTCCCTTCCTTCCTTCCTTCCTTCCATGAGGAAGATTGGCCCTGAGCTAACACCCGTTGCCAATCTTCCTCTGTTTTGTATGTGGGGTGCTGCCCCTGCAGCATGGCTTGATGAGCAGTGTGTAGGTCCGTGCCCATGATCCGAACCTGCGAACCCCGGGCCGCCGATGCAGAGTGCAAGAACTTAACTACGACCACCGGGCTGGCCCCGAGGTTTCCTCATTTTCTATGCTGTCTGTCTTTGTAGATACTCTCTATTAGAGTACCCTTCCATTCCGTGTTTGCTGAGAGTTTTTATCATGAAAGATGTTGCATTTCGTCAAATGCTTTCTCTGTTGAGGAATCTGTTGAGATTTATTCACCACTGTTAATGTAGTGAATCACGCTGATTGATTTTTTTTGAATGTTGAACCAACCTTGCATTTCTGGGATAATCCTCATTTATTCATGGTGTGTTATCCTTTTAATGTGTTAACAGACTAATTTGCTAATTTGCTAATACTTCATTAAGGATATTTTGCATTAATGTGTATTAGAGATATGGGTCTATAATTGTCTTTTCCTGTAATGCCCTTGGCAGGTTTTGGTGTCAGAGTTACGTTGGCTTTATAAAACAAGTAGGGACGTATTCCCTCCTCCTCTGTTTTCAGAGAGAGTTTATGAAAGATTGTGATTATTTCTTCCTTGAGTATCTGATAGGATTCACCAGTGAGGCCCTCTGAGAGAGGATTCTCTTTGTGGGAAGATTTATTTCCCACAAAGATTTTCCAAAAAGATCATATTTGTGATTATGAATTCACGTTTATGCCTGTAAGATCTGTAACAAGGTCACCTCTTTTCTTCTGGTTATTGGTCATTTGTGTGTTCTCTATTTTTCTCTTGTTCAGTCTTGCTAAGGGGTTATCAATTTCGTTAATCATTCAGAACCAACTTCGGGCTTTGTTGATTTTTCTCTTGTTTGTCTGTTTATTAGTCTGTTGGTTTCTGCTCTTAATTTCCTTCCTTCCACTTACTCTGGGTTTTATTTGACTGTCTTTTTCCAGTTTCTTAAGGGGACTGCTTCAATCCTTGATATTAAGTCTTCCTTCTTTCCTAACTTATTCGTTTAAAGCTACCAAGTTCCCTCGAAGAACTCTGTCAGCTATATCCCGCGAGGTTTGATGTGCATGTTTTTATTATCGCTCTGCAGAATGCTTTCTCGTTTTCCTGTGGGTTATTTAGATGGCTCTTTTTCCATGTAAACATTTACAGCCAGAAATTTCCCCCAGCACTGCCTCTGCTGCGTTGGGTTTTCATTTTCATCTGTCTCTAAGTGTTTTCTTATTTCCCTACAACCTCGTCTGTCACCACTTGGTTGTTTAAAAATGTGTTGTTTAGTTTCCACAGATCTGGACCCATGAGTTATTTAGAAGTGTGTTGCTTAATTTCCAATTTTGGGGGGGTTTCCGGTTATCTTTTTGTTATCAATTTAATTCCGTTACAGTCGGTTTCAGTCGTTTAAGATTGCTGGAGACTTGTTTTGCAGCCCAGCAGCGTGGGTGTGTGTGGTTTGGTTGTGCTGTGTTTCGCTAGGAACGTGTGTTTCGGGTTTAACCCCGCCTGGCGCAGACAGATGGGCTGCACTCTATCCCATCGCTTGCTTCCGCCCACTTCTCTCTCCACCCTGTTGACGGACGTGTAGGTTGGGTCCAGCCTCTGTTGCTACAGTTGTGCAGTGCGCAGCCTTGTACCCGTGCCATGTTCTGCACGTGTGCGGTTACCTGCAGCAGAATTCTGAGAGGAAAGGGTGTACACCATTACAGGTGTCACTGACTTCTCCCCAGAGCAGTTGGGCATGTACAGAATGAGAGTTCCCATTTCTCTACATCTTAACCCATGGGGACTTGTTAGTACTGGTCAATAGAATAGGTAAAGAATTCAATGGTTGATTCATTCTTAAAGTAATTGTCTCAGAGTTTCAATTTGCAATTCTTTTATTGAATGAGATTGCATACAAATTTCTATATTAAAAAGGTACTTTTATTTTCCTGTAGACTCTCTGTGCATATCTTTTGCCACTTTTTCTATTGGGGTCTTAATCTTTTGCCTATTTACATATTTTTTCACTTATTTATTCATTTGTTGTCGGTATCCTTAATGATTATATTTAGCCATAGAGCTTTTAACAAAGTAAGAACTACATTTGTAATGTATATTGGTCTTTTTGTATATTAAGAAAAGTAGCCTTCATTGTATCTATTATATCTACGTTTTTCCTACTTTTTTGTTTGTTCTCTTTACTTTATATATGGTTTTTCTTTCCAGGCAGAAATTTTTATTTTTTTATTAAATCAAATTTATAGGTCTTTTCTTTTAAGTGTCTGGATTTTCCTCCTTGCTTAGGAAGGTGCCCCGTGAGGAAGGCCTTTCTGAGATTGTCAGGAATCACCCAGTGTTTTCTTCTAGCACTTTCACGATTTCGTGTTTTATGGTTCAGTCCTGACCGCCTGGACTCGATGTCAGTGTTGAGCCAGGTGTCCTGGCGTTGTTTACTGAATTCAGCGAAGGGCAGCGCAGACACTTGGGGAGGCTGGCAGGAGGGGGGCCCGAGCCAGGCTTGGAGCCAGAGGAGAGGAGGACACTGGGAAGGGGAGGGCTGGGCTGGCCAAGGGTCCCCAGGGGCTGCCCCAGACCCCAGACGGCCGCCCAGGACACTCACTCACTCCCTGCATGTTCATTGACGGCCTGCTGCGTGCCAGGCTCCAGGGAGATGGCAGTGAGCCCGGCAGCCGGAAAATAAACAAAGAAGCACGATGTCGGATCACCATAAATGAAAAACAGGGCATGTCATGGGTGTGGTGTCAGAGCAATGCTGTCGCTGGGCAGTCAGGAAGGCAACGTCTGAGCAGAATCTTGGAAGAAGAGAGAGCTGAGGAAGGCCAGGGGAGGGGGATAGAGACAGCATGTGCAAAGGCCCTGTGGTGAGCCTGTGCCGGGTCTGCTGGGGGGAAGGGAGGCTGGTGTTCCTGGATCCCAGTGACAGGAGATGGGGTGGGGTGGGGGACTGTTTGTGTAGGGTTGCTAAGGGTCTTATCAGGGCACGTCCAGGGCCCCCTCAGACATCCACCAAGGCAACACAGAGACCCCCGTAAGGTGGAGTTGTGTCTCTTCAAGCCCCCAGGACAGGGATGCTCCCCCTCAGACCCCCGCGGTTGGCCGTGGCCCTCCAACCCCCAGGGCACAGCCCCTTGGCTCCGGCTCTTGGCACAAGGAGGGCTCTGCCCAGAGTGACCGCCTGCCCCCCGGCCCCCAGCACTTGGCCACGTTCATCATGGACAAGAGTGAGGCCATCGTGTCTGTGGACGACGCCATCCGGAAGCTGGTGCAGCTGAGCTCCAAGGAGAAGATCTGGACGCAGGAGATGCTGCTGCAGGTCAACGACAAGTCGCTGCGGCTGCTGGACGTGGAGACCCAGGTGCGGCCCCGGCAGGGGCAGGGGGGGCGTCCGCCTGTCCCGCAAGGTGGGCAGAGGCCGTGACCCAGACGCAGGGCTCGGCCTCTCTGGGGCGGGGAACAGGACGAGGGCAAAGGGCAGGCAGGGCAGGAAGGACCGGAAGGGCAGAGTCCAAGGGAGCCACGTCCACCTCTGCAAGAGCCTGTCCGCCAGCTGGCCGAGCCAGGGCCTGGCTGTGTCCAGGGCTCTGTGTGCCACAGCTGTGGCCGTTGCCCGGTGGAGTCCCGTGTCTGTGTCCACGTCCCGGCCACGTCCTTTTTCTGTGCTTGCAAATTACGCATGTCTGTGTCGGTGGCACGATCTCCCCAGGCTGGGCCCACGTGTCACGCCCACGCCCACGGCACCACGTCCGTTACTCGGGTCTGTCCCATGCCCACGGCTGTGACCCGGTCCGGGTCCAGGTCTGAGTCATGCCTGTGCGACGTGGCCGAGCCCCCGTCCCCCTGTCCCCCAGGAGGAGCTGGAGAACTTCCCGCTGCCCACCGTGCGGCACAGCCAGACGGTGCTGAACCAGCTGCGCTACCCGTCCGTGCTGCTGCTCGTGTGCCAGGACTCGGAGCAGAACAAGCCCGACATCCACTTCTTCCACTGCGACGAGGTGGAGGTGAGGCCGGTGGCCCGCGGGGCTGGCTGGGTGGGCACCGTGGCCCCCCAGGCCAGCCTGACCCCTGTCCCCGCAGGCCGAGCTGGTGCACGAGGACATCGAGAGCGCGCTGGCCGACTGCCGGCTGGGGAAGAAGATGCGGCCGCAGACCCTGAAGTAGGGCGGTGGGGCACGGGGAGGGAGGGCCAGGTGGGGAGGGGCCGGCACGGGGCTGGGGCCGTGCCCAGGCTGAGCGGGGCCTTCGTCCCCACTCCAGGGGCCACCAGGAGAAGATCCGGCAGCGGCTGTCGGTCCTGCCTCCCCCGCAGGGCCCGGCCCCCATCCCCTTCCAGCGCCACGGCGGGGACTCCCCTTCCCCCAAGAACCGAGTGGGCCTGCCGCTGCCGCTCAGCGAGCCAAGTAGGCCAAGGGGCTGGGCTGGGGGCTGCGTGGGGCCCCGTGGGGGTGGCTTCACCCCGGTCAGCAGCAGCTCTGTCCCCACCCAGGCTTCCGCCGTCGGGAGTCTCAGGACGAGGAGCCGCGGGCCCTGCTGGCTCAGAAGATAGAGAAGGAGACGGTGGGTCTCGCTCGCCCAGGGCCTGGTGGGGCACCCCGCCCACCCCATGCCCCCTGCAGGCAGCCCCCAGCCGGCACCCACACCCTGCCCCAGGCCAGGGGCTGTCCCTGCGGCCGGCGGGGGTGCCGGACGCTGACCTCTGCCCCCGCCCGCTCTGACCCCAGCAAATCCTCAACTGCGCCCTGGACGACATCGAGTGGTTCGTGGCTCGGCTGCACAAGGCGTCCGAGGCTTTCAAGCAGCTGAACCAGCGCAAGAAGGGGAAGAAGAAGGGGAAGAAGGGGCCAGCAGGTGGGGGCACGGGCAGGTGGGGGGCACGGGGCAGGTGGGGGGCACGGGGCAGGTGGGGGCACGGGGCAGGTGGGGGCACAGGGCAGGTGGGGGCACGGGGCAGGTGGGGGCACGGGGCGGGGGCAGGGGCACGGGGCAGGTGGGGGCACGGGGCGGGGGCAGGGGCACGGGGCAGGTGGGGGCACGGGGCAGGTGGGGGCACGGGCGGGGGCAGGGGCACGGGGCAGGTGGGGGCACGGGGCAGGTGGGGGCACAGGGCAGGGGCGGGGGGACACGGGGCGGGGGCGGCATGGCGGCGGGGGCACGTAGGAGCAGGGTGGCAGAGAGGGGAGACCGGGAGACCAAGGTGCAGCAGAGGCGGTGCGGGGGTGGGGTGGAGGTCGGGGTCAGGTTTGAGGCTGGGGGACGGAGTGGCCACTGAGCTGGGGAAGGTCCCGTCCAAGCGTGTGGACTGCGTTGGACTGAAGGACAGACCCACTGGGTGTGGTGACAGGGCCACCGAGGCTCACGGCCACCGCCCCCCCATTCCAGAGGGCGTCCTCACGCTGCGGGCACGGCCCCCCTCCGAGGCTGAGTTTGTGGACTGTTTCCAGAAAATCAAGCTGGCCATCAACCTGCTTGTGAGTGCCGCCGCCCACCCCTCCCCACCCCGTCCCTCTGTGCTGACGTTGTGGGGGTGCAGGGTCCTCGTCCCCCGCTGGTCCCCAGCACCGTCCCCCTACCTTGTCTGCCTGCCGCCTGCTCACCCGCCCCTCCCCCCAGGCCAAGCTGCAGAAACACATCCAGAACCCGAGTGCGGCAGAACTCGTGCACTTCCTCTTCGGGCCTCTGGACCTGGTGCTGGGGCCGGGGTGCAGGCGCTTGGGGTGGGGAGCGGGGCTGCGGGCGGCTGCCCCTGGTGGCGGGTGGGGGAAGAAAGCGCCCACCTTGGGCAGCTGGCTGGGGCCGTGCATCTACCTCCGAGCGGTGGGCGCCCTGGGCCGGCTGTGCTGCTGCGGGTGGGTGGGCTGGGGCTGGGTTCCGAGAGCGTGACCCCCTCTGAACCCCGCCGTGCCCCAGATCGTCAGCACCTGTGGTGGCCCCAACATCGCACACTCCGTGTCCAGCCCCCTGCTCTCCCGAGAGGCCGTGGGCTTCCTGCGCGGCCACCTGGTCCCCAAGGAGATGGCACTGTGGGAGTCACTGGGGGAGACCTGGACACGCCCCCGGTACCTCAGTGGGCGGGGAGGGGCGGGGAGGGGCCCGGGCAGGCCGGCAGCAGGCACGGGGCTCAGACCAGGGTGGGGTCCTGGTGGGGCCGGTTCGGATGGGTGGGCACGGCTCACCCGCGGGACCTCCCACCCCAGCTCCGAGTGGCCACGGGAGCCGCAGGTGCCTCTCTACGTGCCCAAGTTCCGCAACAGCTGGGAGCCCCCCCTGGACGTGCTGCAGGAGGCTCCCTGGGAAGTAGAGGGGCTGGCGTCCGCCCCCAGTGACGAGGTGAGAGCACCCACAGCCCCACCCCAACCTGCCACTCACCTCCTCAGCCCACCTCTGCTCACGGCCCTCACCGCTCCTGCCCTGTCCCGTCCTCCAACCCGGCCCCCACCCCACACCATGCCCAGACGGTCCACTTTCCCCACAGCCCACTCCAGTGAGCCGACAGTCCTTTCGAAACTCCCAGAAACACGGCTTCATACCTGAGCCCACATCCCCGGGAGATGTCAGCCCCCCACATTCTCACAGGTAAGCTCCCCTCAAAGTGAAGGAGTGTGACACTCACCCCTCAAAACACAGAGTCTCTGGTGTATGGGTACACTGCCACCAGGTGGTGGCAAATGCCCTGTTCATGCCATTCAAAATAGCATCTTTCCAAACTAGAGCCAGGTTTTCATTCTCACTTTATAATATACAATTGAAGGAAAAATGTCAAAAGCCACTCAAATTCACTGTTCTAATACATCATCTCTTTTCACGTCTCCTCATTTATGTTTTAATTTTTTTATTCATTTTTTTTTGTGTGTGAGGAAGATCGGCCCTGAGCTAACATCTGCCAATCCTCCTCTTTTTGCTGAGAAAGACTGGCCCTGGGCTAAGATCCATGCCCATCTTCCTCCACTTTACATGGGACACTGCCACAGCATGGCTTGACAAGCAGTGCATCGGTGCACGCCCAGGATCCGAACCGGCGAACCCCCGGCCGCCGCAGCGGAGCGCGCGCACTTAACCGCTTGCGCCACCGGGCCCGCCCTCCACATTTATGTTTTAGAATCATGATTAGAAATTTACTAAACCACTGAACTTAAGTGGTTTCGCCAATCCCTGTTGCCCTCTTCAGCCTGATTAGGCCCAACCTCAGAGCCAGAGAAGGAGACTGAGGGTCTGGGCTAGACCAGCCTCTCCCCACCACACACACGCATTTCCACGGACCACGTCTCGCAGACCCAAGGCCGGGAGAGTCTCCATCCTTCCCCACCTCCCGTCCTCCTTTCTGTTCTCCTGGATCTACCTGGGGAGCCTGCTACCCGGCCAGACCCAGGATTCAGTTCCCAGGAGGAGAGGGGGCCAGAATCTATGTTTTAAATAAGTGTGTCCCGGGGCCAGCTGGCCCGGTGGCACAAGCGGTTAAGTGCGTGTGCTCTGCTGCGGCGGCCTGGGGTTCGCCGGTTTGGATCCCGGGTGTGCACTGACGCACTGCTTGTCGAGCCATGCTGTGGCGGCGTCCCATGTAAAGTGGAGGAAGATGGGCACGGATGTTAGCCCAGGGCCAGTCTTCCTCAGGAAAAAAAAAAAAAAGAGGAAGATTTGCATCAGATGTTAAGGGCTGATCTTCCTCACCAAAAATAAATAAATAAAAAGAAAGAAAGAAAGAAGTGTGTCCCTCTGCTTGCCCCACAGCACCAGCCTGGTGCCCGTGGTCCCTGGCCTAGGGCCACACTTTAAGAAACGTCTTCATCCTCTGACCTCCAGCCCCTGGCCAGTCCACCCTGGCCAATCCTGACAGCCCCTGCCAGGGCTACAGTGGCCACCCCAGCCTCAGCCCCTCACCTCCCCAGTGTCCTGAGGTCTGCACCTGGATAAGCGAGCCACTCTGATGACCAGGGGCCCAAGTGACCAGGAGGAATGGTCCGGCCTGGGCGGCAGCCGCAGGCCTGCTCCGTGCTGAGGCTGGGGCACCCCTAGCTGAGCTGTCCCCCATGGCCCTGCTGCTCGTGGGCAGACCTCCTCCGCTGTGTGTGCCCATGCACTGTCTGCGGTGCTCGAAGGACCATGGCTCTGAAAGTGACTGGCCCTCCTTCTTGGTCAGCTGCCTTCCAGGGATGGCCGTGACCCTGTCATTTCTCAGGGACACGCCTGGCTCTGGTTCCCTTGGGGAACCTGGGGGGGCCGGGCCTGGAGACCTCTGAGGTGGCCTGGGCTGGGGCGGGCCTTGCTGTGCCCACAGGCCCCCACGTCCCACCCACCTCCACCACCCCCACCCCCACGCAGGGGGCCCCAGACGCTCTGGGGCTGTCACACTTTCCATTCCCGGCTGACGAGCCGCAGCCTCTCTCTGCTGCCACCTCAGAGAGCCGAACGGGCGGTAGCCACGCACCAGGGAAGCTGCTCCCCCAGCCTGGCCCCGGGTCCGGGAGGAGACCCCAGCCCAGCCCTGGGCCTCAGCCCTTCCCGTCCCACGCAGGGGCTACGCGCCCACACCAGCCATGGCCAAGTACGTCCGCGTGCTCTATGACTTCACGGCCCGCAATGCCACCGAGTTGTCCGTGCTCAAGGACGAGGTCCTGGAGGTGAGCGGGGGCCGGGCGGGAGGGGCCGCCCGGGGAGGCCTGCAGCTGGAGCAGGCGGGGGCCGGGCTGCGTCACGCTGGGACTGGGCTTGTCTGCCCGACCCCTTTCCCCAGGGCCGTACCCCTGGGCTCCAAGCTGGCTCCACAGCCTGCACCCTCCCCCCAGCACAGCCTGGCTGAGGGGCCTCCCTGTCTTGGGGATCTCGGAGGGGGCTCAGGGGCCCCCATGCTGGGCTGGGCTCGGGCTGGAGGATGGGCTATCTCTGTGCCAAGCGGAGGATCCTCCAACCCAGCAGGGGCCTGTCACTCGTGCCCACCCTTGGAGCCCCCTCGTAGCACCGTCTGTGTTTTTGCCAATCCTAAATCCAGGCCACCCACTGGGGGACAGAAAGTGGAACGGGCTGGGGGGGTGATCTACATCCACAACCAGGCTAGAAGCACCCCCACTCGGGACACTGCTAAGGCGGGGTGGGGGGGGTGGCGCTGGGGGGAGGGCAGCCCCTATGGGTGGGATAGAAGGGCCAGGTGGGGTCAGGGGCGCCTGGAGGGGGTTGTGACTGTCCCCATAAGACAGGGTGGGGGGTGACTCCCAGAACTCTCTCTGGCCCATCTGTAAAGAGGGGCTCACGTGGGTGGTCCCAGAGCCCCACACTGTGCCCGTGGCTGGAGGAGGGGTGCGGACCTGGGGTCGGGGGTGACGGCGGGGTGCACCCACAGGTGCTGGATGACGGCCACCAGTGGTGGAAGCTTCGCAATCGCAGCGGCCAGGCGGGCTATGTGCCCTGCAACATCCTGGACGAGACCCGGCTGGAGGACGCCCCCCTGGAGCAGGTGAGTGGGAGGGGAGGGGCGTCTGCAGTCAGGGCCTGCTGCGTCCCGCAGGTGAGGGGGCAGGTGCAGCCCAGTCTCAGCCGATGACGGGCCCTGAGCCTGAATCCTCGCTGCAGGAGCTAGTGTGGGGGCTCCCCGGGTCATGGCCAAGGTTAGGAAGGGCTGGCCCCTGGGCCAGGTGGGGGCCTGCACAGGTCCTGGGAGGTGGGGGGGGGGTGCCTCACATTCTTACTCCAACCCTGCTGGGAGGAATGGTGAACTGAGCCTCATGGCACCCCTCCCCTCTCCCCCTTCCCCAACCCCCTCCACCTGTCCCCCCACCCCTGCAGGCCGGTCTGAAATACTGGGGTCCTGCCAGTCCGACCCACAAGCTGCCCCCAAGCTTCGCTGGGAACAAAGATGGTGAGGGATGGGGCCACCAGACCGCTGTGGGCACGGGGGTGGGGCACAGAGCCACCTGGGTGGGGCACACCAGGGGACAGGAGCCTGGGGTCGCGGTCGGGGGTGGGGTGGGGGTGCCTAAACCGCCCCCCGTCCCCCCGCAGAGCTGATCCACCATATGGACGAGGTCAACGACGAGCTCATCAAGAAGATCAGCCACATCAAGGCGCAGCCGCCACGGCCCTTCCGCATGGAGCGCACCCAGCCCGTGAGCCTGCCGCTCACCTACGAGTCAGGCCCTGATGAGGTCCGCGCCTGGCTGGAGGCCAAGGCCTTCAGCGCCCGGTGAGTGGCAGCAGGCGGGGCGGCAGGGGGTGGGCAGGTGCAGACAGGTGGGGGCGGGTGTGTGCAGATGGGGGCAGGTGGGGGCAGGTGGTGGCAGGTGCAGGCAGGTGCCGACAGGTGCGGCCATCACGCCCAGGGCCCTGCCCTCACGCCCGCCCCCCTCCGCCTGCCCCCCAGGATCGTGGAGAACCTGGGCATCCTGACGGGACCCCAGCTCTTCTCGCTCAACAAAGACGAGCTGAAGAAGGTGTGCGGGGAGGAGGGCAACCGCGTGTACAGCCAGCTCACCGTGCAGAAGGCCTTCCTGGAGGTGAGCCGGCGCTCCACCTTCCTGTGCCCCCACCCCACCCCAGCGCCCCAGGTCACCCAGAAAGGGGGAGGTGGAGGGACCCTGACCTGCGGCTCTCCTAGGCTGAGACCGCCCCCTCCCCATCTCCAGAAGCAGCAAGGCGGGTCGGAGCTGGAGGAACTCATGAACAAGTTCCATTCCAAGAACCAGAGAAGGATGGAGGAGAGCTAGACCCGGCCGGAGGGGCCCAGCGCCCGCGGCTGGGGGAGGCGCGCGTGCGGAGGGGCCCACCCCCAGCGCCTGGAGTATTATTTTTGTATGTGTATGTATTTTGTACCATGGACACAGGATGGAGTGTGGTGCTGGCTGGGGGCCGGCTCACTTGCCTCGTGACACACGGCCTGTCCTCAGCGCTGCCCCAGCCCACACTCACCCACCCGCCCCAAGGCCCGCCTCAGCCAAACCTGCCACCTGGAGGTACCAGCGCCTCGTCCAGCTGCCCCCTGAGGTCTGTCCTAGACCCAGCCCAGCTCCCTTCCTCCCTCAACCCACACCTGTCCCCAAGGCCACAGAACCCCCAGGGACTTTTCCTCTGGCCTCCCCTGTCCACATGGGGGTCCCCCGGCGCTTGTGACTCTGGCTGCTCACTTCCACACCCACCGGCACGCAACGGCTCGCTCCCCCATACCTCTGGACGGGCTGTGGGCCCAAAGGGCAGCAGATCTCAGTCGCCCAGCTACCCTGGGCTCTGAGCTGGCCCGGCTGGTGACCCTTGCCCTCAGATATTGCCCACAGCACCCACCTAGTGCACTGACCCCCAAGGGTGGCCAGGGCAGGGGGTCTCCAGGCCCCACTGGGGTGGGGTGCATGCTGTACTCCCTCCCCCCTTTCGAGGAGCCAGGTTGGACTGGACGCACACTTACCCAAGCCCTAGCCTGGGGCACCCCCCGCCCACACCCCACCCCCTCGGCAGAGCCCGAGAAAGGAACTTTTTCTGACCGAGTCTCAGGCCAGCCTCGCCCTGTGTGCTGGGCGGGGGGCAGGTGAGTTTGGAGCTCTGGACTCTGCGGGTCACACCCCAGAGATGAGAGGTGATGAGGCTCAAAGGCCAAGTCATTAAACCAGTTAAGTCTCCTGGCAGCCACGTGTCTGTCTCGTGGAGGTGGGGTGGCGTCGCTGTGGGTCCTGGAGCCTGCCTGAGATCGCACCCTCTGTAAGAGCCGTGGTGCAGAGGGCAGGCCGTGGCTAGGCCAGGCCGTGGACGTTCCAAGTAAGGCTGCTCACCCCCTGACCCCAGGTGGGGGTTGCCCAGGAGACCCTCCTCTCCACACCCAAGTCCCTCAGAGCCTGGAGGACATTCCTGGGAGGCAAGGGGCCGAGAGGGGGCCCTGCCCACTCCGCTGGCTTTGTCTCTCCCAGGCCAAATGTCCAGAAGGCCTGAACTGTGGGAATGGTCTGGAGCCAGGTCCGCCAGACCTCAGGGCAGGCCGGGCTGCAGGGCATGAATCAGAGGGGCCAGGTGGAAACCGGATTTGGAGAGCTTAGCCCCAAGCTGAGGGAGGTACCCAGGCGGGGGAGGGGGTTGCGGACCGGCTGATGGTCAGCTAGGATGGTGGCAGTGCGGGGGAGTGTCCCTGAGGAAGCAGTGGACCACACTCTGCACTGCCTGGGCACCTGACCGCCGGCGCCCACAGAGCTCACGGGGCCCCACCCTCGGAGGAGGCTCTGGAGCCCTCTGCTGGCGGCTCTGCGTGCTGCGGTGCATGGTGGCCAGGGGACTGCCTGGCACCTGGCCCGGCCGGGGACGTCTTGACCTGTGTGTCCCCAAAGCAGCCTGTGGACCAACTCTGGTCAGGGTGTCCGGAGGCTCAGTCCTGGGGTCTCCGCCTGATGGGCAGGGGTGACTGCTGGAATTTGGGTGCAGAGAGCAGGCTGCGCCTGGCGGGGCGGGGTGGAGAGGGCTGTCCCTCGGCTGGTCTACCACTGAGCCAGGCCCAGCCCCCAGGCCTGGGGAGCCCTGACTCTCGGCTGGGACAGGCCACACTGGGCCGAGTCTGTCCAGCAGGGCCCCAGTCAAGGGGAGTTGGGGGTGTCTGGTCTCCTCTGGGCCACCACTGGAACTTCACTGCCACGGGCCCCTTTCCCTGGAAAAGGAAGATCCTCCCTCCACCCCCAGGTCATGAGAGGATGGTCCATCCCCCGGGCCTGTGCAGGACCCTACAGAGAGGGAGATGGGGCTCAAGAGGAAAAGAGAGGGAAGAGGGCGTTGGCCCTCCCTCCAGAAACCCGAAGATCCTAAAGGTCCAGAACTGGAACCACCAGGAGGGATGGGTACCCCTGATCAGACCACCTCGACCTGCCCTACTTGCCTGAGCCCCTCCCTCTGGAGAGGGGACAGGCACCGCCAGCTCCACCTGCTCCGGAGGGGGCCTCTGCTAGCCCAGAACCGGAGGTCAGTGGGACTGCCCCCAGTCCAGCCCCCTACCTCCACCCCGGCTCCCACCAGCAGGGCTCTGCCTTCACCGGGACACTCTGGGCTTTGGGGACACTGCCCACTCTGGGCTGGATCACTTGTCTCGAGAGCCTCAGAACCTACACCTGCTCCCTCGCCCTTCCCCCATCCCATCCACAGGCCACCACCTGCTCTGTCCCCCACTGTCCCCACTCTGCTTCCTGGACAGCCTGAGGAGGCCCCAGCCCCCTAGTCCCCGGGGGCCCAGGCTGGTTCCCACTACCCAGGAGCTGCTGGTTCCGAGGTGCCCTGGCCCCGCCCAACTGCTCAGGCCTCTGGGCTCCCGGAAGGGGCTTCCCCACCACCTCCCGGGACCCTCCCAAGAGCCGGCAGATGTGATGGGCCCAAGGTTACACAGCTGTCAGGGTCAGCATGAGGAGTCACTGCTTTCCACCCTGAGGGCATCACTCTGTAGGGCCCCAGATTAGGGGTGACTGAGCACCCTCCCTGGCATCCTGGTCATCTCAGTGCCCAGGAAGTGGGCGGGGACAAAGAACAAGGCACAGAGGGGCCAGGTCACCTGACCCGAGCCCCAGAGCGGGGGAGGGGCTGATCTCCAATGCACTTCATGTCCCCAAGCCTCCTCCCCTCCTCCCACTCCAGGCTGTCAAGCAGGGAAGAGGGAGGCTGTGGTGGCACCAGCCCCAGTGGAGGCCGGGGCTGCAGAACGCTGACCACGGGCCGAGTGGGGAACGTCACGGTCGGCGAGGGGGGGACTGCCGCCCAGCACCCGCTCTGTGCCCAGCTGTGCCGCCAGCAAACGTCCCCAAGAACAAGGCCTGTCTCTGTCTTGGGGACAGGCATGCCTTTGTGGCCTTCCCCCGACCAGCATGGCTCTAGTTGCTCTCCTCTCCTCCCCTACAGCTTGCCTCGGCCCCCCAGCCCACTCAGGCCTGGCCGGGAGCCACCAGGGGCTTCCCAGGCTGTTTAGGAAGAGCTTTTTCTCTGTAACTTGCTTAAAATGTTTGATTTACCAAGAGGTCAATGCATGGAATAGCACAGGGGTAAGATGTCCCACACATCTGGATGGAGCTGCCGGAAACAGAATCAACGCAGGAGGTACACCTGTTACCTGGAGAAGGCGGCACTCGGCAGGGGCACCAGTGGGGAAGGGCTCCCAGGCAAGGTGGTACTGAGAACACAGTTCTGTGTTTAGAGAAAGATAAACAGGACCCCCCTGACCCCTCTCAAAAGTGAATGAACGGAGGAAGTGCCAGACTGACAGGAGACACCAAACCACCAACGTCGTAGGAGAAAATGTGGAAATTGCCTTTCTGATAAAGTTGATGGATGATTTTCTGTACAAAACTTCAAAGTGAGTGGCCAAGTTTGACTTCATCAAAATCAAGGATGTGCGTTCCCCAGAGAGCCACCAGGCCGCTGCCGGGGGCTGCCAGGCTGCAGGGGGCCCTTCTCAGTAGCTAAGCCAGATGGAGCAGACACCCTGGACCACAGCTCTCCAGGTGGGCTCCACGGGGCCCCAAGACCCTTTCATGGGCCCTGAGCTCTAAACTAGTTTCATAACAAGACAGAAGTGTGGGGGCCAGCCCCCGGGCTTAGCAGTTAAGTGTGCGCGCTCTGCTACTGGCGGCCTGGGTTCGGATCCCGGGCGCGCACCGATGCACCGCTTGTCCAGCCATGCTGAGGCCGCATCCCACATACAGCAACTAGAAGGATGTGCAACTATGACATACAACTATCTACTGGGGCTTTGGGGAGAAAAAGGGAAAAAAAGGAGGAGGATTGGCAATAGATGTTAGCTCAGGGCCGGTCTTCCTCAGCAAAAAGAGGAGGATTAGCATGGATGTTAGTGCAGGGCTCATCTTCCTCAGCAAAAAGAGGAGGATTGGCAGGGATGTTAGCTCAGGGCTGATCTTCCTCACAAAAAAACAGAACAAAAAAGACAGAAGTGTGTTACAGGTTGAACTGTGTCCCCCGAAATTCATATAAGAGAAGGTTGTGAGGGTAGGCCCTAATCCAACATTGGTGTCCTTATAATAAACAAATTTAGAGACGTGCGCACGCATGTGGAGAAGGTCGTGTGCAGATGGAGGCAGGGATGGGGGTGACGCATCCGCAAGACAAGGAGCAGGAAGACCGGCGAACCCCAGGAGCTGGGGTAGAGGCCTGGACCGGATCCTCCCCCGCAGCCTCGGAAGGAACCAGCCCTGCCGATGCCTTGATTTCGGACTTTCAGCCTCCAGGCCTGGGAGAGAATAAGTTCCTGGTGTTGAAGCCTCACAGTTTCTGGTACTTTCTTATGGCAGCCCCAGGAAAAACATAAAGTGATTTGCCTTTTTCACTGGGCTCACGTTTGCACAGATGGTGCAAAAGCCCCAGTGGGCGAAGCTATCTGCTCCTTGGCAAGCATCCCGGTGTGGCCCCCCCTGGGCGGGGCGACCTCTTCTTCCCCACCACCCCCCAGCAAAAGAAGCGCCAGAGTCCATTAGGGACTGCCGGGTGAATCAGCAAACGTTCCTAATTTAACGGAATCTAGTCTCGGCCCTGGGGCGTGAGGAACTGGGTGTCCCACGAACGTCCTGCTTGCTCGCACATGTGATGTCGAGGTGTGAGCTGGACTGGCCGTGTGAAAGAACCACTGACCGACGGGCTGTGGTTGCTCAGACCTGGAGTCTGGGCAGACGTTTTCTCCAGAGGGAACGCAGGACCCTGTCACTTCAAGGAAAACAATGGACAGTCTCTGTTGCCATGGTAAATTCAAACTTTCAAGTGGAGATGAGAATTTTGGAACCTGCTGCTGCACAAGAGACAGCTCCCCGGCCTGAAGGCCTATCTGTGGAGGCGCGGCGAGTGCTCCACGCTGGAAATGGGCCGTGCCCGCCTGCGGGAGATCTGTGAAACTCCGTGAACCCGTGTTTCCATGCGACCCACGCGGGCTGTTCCGGAATCAGGACAGAGCGAGATGGACCCAGGGTGGACAGGGCACTGGTGTGGGCTCACGTTCTGGATCGCAGCTCGCCTTAAGAAACTGCCCCTTGTTGGGGTTTGCTGTGCCATCAAAGGAGAAAGCACACAACTATCCAAAAAGGCTGTTACATGCTCCTGCCTTTCCCGAGTACCGTACAAATCTGTGTGAAGCCGGCTTTTCTCCGTGCACTTCAACCAAGACAATGTGTCCCCACAGCCTGAAGGCAGACGCCGTGACGAGGTCCAGCTGCCTGCGGGGAAGCCTGACAGCAAGGAGAGTCGCAGAAACGTCTATTAATGCCGCTGTCCTCACTGTATTTGTGTACAAATAATTATTTTTCATGGAAATGTGCTCTTCATGTGTTGAATGCTGGCTCCTCAAAATGCCACCAAGTGACATGTTGATAAAGCCACATGGACTCACCTACCCTGGGAGTCTTAGCAGGGTCTGAGGAGGCAGGGGCAGGGTGGGTATGTGTGAGGTTCGGGGGTCTGCATTAAGCGGGTCTTTTGGAGGCTTGATTAGGATTGGGCAAATTCGAGACAGAATTCCTTCAGGGTTGGTGGGCACAGAAAAGGTCGGAAGGGAGTTTAGAGACTCAGTGCGCCTGGCTGAGCTCTCTGCCTCCAGGTCCTAGGCAACTGCTTTCAGGAAGTTCCCAAAACAAACATGGCATTTGCAACCTCGTCCGCCCGGGGCGCTTCCTGGTGCGTGTGGGGCTGGTGAGCTGTGTGGTGCAGACGGCTTCATGCAAAGGTCTGTCACTGCTATTGTAAAAGGAAGAATCAATACATGCTGTTACATTTTCAGTTTTATTTTCTAATACAGTAAATATCGACAGAGATAACCCACATAAACAAAAGTGCTTTGGAGCCCTCAATGATTTTTAAAGCAGGTCAAAGTGTCCCGAGGCCCAGAGGTTTGAGAGTGGCTTGTGTAGAATCGACGACGGGAATTCCCGCAGATCAACAGGACACGGAGCCAGCAATCCCGGCGGAAAATGGACAAAGCTGTGAGTGGGGCGTTGATGGGGGAACCGCAGGTCCAGCTGGCCTCGAGCAGATGTTCAAACGCTGCCGTCGTCAGAGAAAGGCCAAGGAGAATGGTTTTCACCTCTCAGGATGGCAGACGTAGGAAGCCAGCTGACACCCAGAGTTGGCAGGGCGGGGACCGTGGGGGCAGGGTACCGCCGAGCTGTGCTGGGCTGAGTCACCAGAGGTCTGCGTGTCCCCCCGACCAGCAGCCCTGCTCCTGGAGCGGGTCCACGGGGAGGGGTGGGAGCACACCCCTGTGAGCGTGGGGAGCAGGAGAGAGAGGCGGTCCATGCCATGGCGAGCCAGGCAGAAAGTAGAAACAATGTGCACATGGCAACGAAGATGCTGGTGGAAGAAAAAATGCTGAGTGAAAAGGAGAAAGCATAAGACGGGCCACGCAAATGCTGTGAATTAAAATACGTGGATGTGAGAAAGAAGAAAAACAAGTATTAGAAACAATACACATTTTTCAAAGACTTGTGCAAACAGAGGTCTTAGAAGAATTCTTTAGGGGCAGGGAGTGAATCTAAAAGGGAATAAATATAGAAATAAAAAATAGGGAGAAACGAATAGGTAAGGCACAGTCCTGTGGACAACCGAATACACACCCTCCAACCTGGGAAATGGAATCCCCGTGACCCTCCCGGTCACATCCCCTCCTACTCCCCAAACGTAATCGCTGTGCTGAATTTGGGGTTCGTCCTTCCAGTGAACACACTTCTATTTTTACAACCCATGTGCATCTCCCCAAATGCTGTTCATGCTTGTTGTGCGTGTTTTTAGTGAACCATTTTATTTATTTACTTATTTGGTGAGGAAGATTGGCCCTGAGCTAACATCTGTGTCAATCTTCCTCTATTGTTTGTATGTGGGACGCCACCACAGCATGGCCTGATGAACAGTGTGTAGGTCCGTGCCCGGGATCTGAACCCGAGAACCCCAGGCTGCCACAGCGGAGCATGTGCACTTAACCACTGCGCCACCGGGCCGGCCTGGTATGCGTGTTTTTAAACAGGAAGTTTAAAAACTTTGTAACAGGAAGTTGAAGCAAGTCTCGCCTGCCCCCACCCAAGACTGCAAACCAAATAGGTGCCAGACCACCTGTGCGGACGGGCCACACCAGGAGAGGCCTGCGTGGCTACAAAGGAGTCCTCCTGCCAAGGCGCTGTGGGTATGACAGTATGGAGGGCTCCTCCCGCCTGGGTCAAGCCTTCAGATGATACAGTCCCAGCTGACAGGCTGACAGCAGCTCAGGACCCAAGCCAGGGCCACCCAGCTGGGATTCTTTTTTTTAAAATTGTGGTAAGATATACATAACGTTAAGGTTATCATTTTAACCATGTTTCAGTGTACCGTTCAGGGGCATTAAGCACATTCACATTGTTGTGCAGTCACCACCACCACCCGTCTCCAGAACTTTCCATCTTCCCAAACTGAAACTCTATCCCCATTAAACACTGACTCCCCCTCCCCCAGCCCCTGGCACCCACCATCCTACTTTCTGTCTCTACGAATTTCACAACTCGAGGTCCTCATATGAGTGGAATCATGCAGTATTTGTCTTTTTGGTTTTTTTGTTTTGTTTTTGTTTTTTGGTGAGGAAGATTAGCCCTGAGCTAACATCTGTGCCCATCTTCCTCCATTTTGTATGTGGGACGCCACCACAGCATGGCTAGATGAGCAGTGTGTAGGTGCATGCCTGGGATCCGAACCTGCGAACCCCAGGCCGCCAAAGCGGAGCGTGTGAACTTAACCACTACACCACCAGGCTGGCCCCCAGGATTTGTCCTTCTGTGACTGGCTGTTTCACTCAGCATGATGTCCTCGAGGTCCATCCATGTGGTAGCAGGTGTGAGGTTCCCATGACCCCCTTCTCTGTTTGGATGAATTTGCTAGAGCGGCTCACAGAACTCAGGAAACCAGTTTACTTACTAGATTACCAGTTTATTACAAAGGATATTGAAGGGGAGGAAGACTATCCTTTACCCACTCTGGATCTTTTTTGGCTGGACTGCAAATTAAATTGACATGAGACCAAGTAGCAGGAGAAAACCAAACAAAGCTTTATAGCACGTATACCCAGGAGAAACCAGAGAAACTGAGTATCTTGACAAAATGGCAGAGGTCCTTCTCTTAAATACAAAGACAAAGGAGGATGTTGGGGGTGGGGGGAGTCAGCTATGGGAGGTTACCAGAAAAGCACAGTAAACAAGACTATGCAGATTTAAGTCCTTGCCTTCCACACTGATAAGCATTTCTAGAGATAAGGTCATCCTCCCTTCTTCCTGGTACAGAGAAGGAGAAACCTTTACAAATGGAGATTTCCCGGGCCGGCCCCGTGGCTTAGCGGTTAAGTGCGCACGCTCTGCTACTGGTGGCCTGGGTTCTGATTCCGGGCGCACACCGACGCACCGCTTCTCTGGCCATGCTGAGGCCACGTCCCACATACAGCAACTAGAAGGATGTGCAGCTATGACAGACAACTATCTACTGGGGCTTTGGGGGGAAAAAATAAATAAAAATAAAATGTTGAAAAAAAAAAACAAATGGAGATTTCCCTTACAAATACAAATGTCTCTTACAAAGGATAACGTCTACTTTTACTTGGAATGGGCTTAGCAAGGACCCTCCCAGTTTATCCATACCCAGAGTTAAATTCTTTTAGGCAGTTAGCTGGGGGGAGGTGGTCAAAGTTTCTTTCAGAGACATATTTTGAGGTGGCCAATTCTGATCCCCCCCCAATATTAAAGGATATGAATGAACAGCCAGATGAAGAGATACTTAGGGCAAGGTCTGGAAGGGTCCCAAATACAGGAGCTTCTGTCCCCATGGAGTTCGGGCCCCTGGGGCCCGGCACGCGGAAGTGTTCTGGCTCACCCACCGGGAAGCTGTCTGAGCTCCCTCCATTTGGGTTTTCATGGAGGCGCCAACCCTCTAATCACGGTTTGTTCCCCTGGCAACCAGCCCTCATCCTTAGGGGGTTTCCAAAAGTCACCTCATTAACATAAACTCAGTTGTAGTGGAAAGGCACTTGTTATGAATAAGAAGACACCCATGTCACCTCCGTGGCTCTGAAGTGATTTCAGGAACTGAGGACAACAGGCCCAATATCATGAAAAAAAGATGCTCCCGTTGCTCTGACAGCTCAGGAAATTCCAAGGGTTTGGGGAACTACGAGCCAGGAATCATGGATGCAGACCAAATACGTATTTATTATAAATCACAATATCACATACAGATATACCATGCTTTGCTTATCCATTGTTAAAAAACAAAATTCAACCCAGTACATCTGAGGCTCTAAGTGGCTTTTTTTTTAAAGATTTTTTTTATTTTTTGTCCCCAAAGCCCCAGTAGATAGCTGTATGTCACAGCTGCACACCCTTCTAGTTGCTGTATGTGGGACTCGGCCCCAGGATGGACAGAGAAGTGGTGCGTCGGTGCGCACCCGGGATCCGAACCCGGGCCGCCAGCATCGCAGCGCGCGCACTTAACCACCAAGCCACAGGGCCGGCCCTCTAAGTGGCTTTATGAAGTGATTCATGAACTGCGCAGCAGCTCACCCAACAACTAGAAGGGGGCTCTGCGGGGCTGCACAGAATGGAAGGTTTTTCTAGGAAGGAGGCTGGGGCAGGGGAGCGACCAGCAAAAGAAAAGGAGGGATTATTTGGGGCCAGGACACCTCCTCCCGGGGGGGGGGGGGGGGGGGGTAGAGTCTTTGTCATGCGGATGCCTCTTCTTTTGGGGAAATGAGAGGGCCCAGGTGACAGATTACCTTACTGGTGTTGACCAGAAAATTCCAGAGTGGTCGGTTAAGATGACATTTCTGGGAGAGGTTGAAACTGCAGTTAGATCAGGCATCAAATCTAGGTGTGTGTCATGGGCTTTAGCACAAACGACACTGTTTGAGGCCTGTGGTTTTCTGTTTAATGCCAGTCATCCACCAATGGACACCTGGGTTTCTTCCACCGTGTTGCTGTTGTGAATAATTCTGCTGTGGACACGGTTGTGCAAATATGTCTTCAAGACCCTACTTTCACTTCTTTTGATTCTATGCCCAGAAATGGAATTGCTGGAGCAGATAGTAACTCTGTTTCATTTTTCGAGGAAGCTCCATACAGTTCCTGCAGTTTCCACAGCGGCTGCACCATTTTACATTCCCGCCAGCAGTGCACAAGGTCCAATTTCTTCTCATCCTCACCAACACTTGTTTTCTGTGTTGTGACAGCAGCCATCCCGATGGGCGTGAGGTGGCATCTCACTGTGGTGCTGACGTGCATTTCCCTCTCGACCAGAGACGTCGAGCATCTTTTCAAGCGCTGTTGGCCAGCTGTAGGTCTTCTTTGGAGAAATGCCTCTTCAAGTCCTCTGCCTATTGTTGAATCGGGCTGTTTGTTCAGTCGCTGAGTGGTAGGAGTGCTTTACATATCTGGATGCCGCTCCCTTAGCAGATACACGATTTGCAAATATTTTCTCCCGTTTCATGGGTTGTCTATGTGCAGAAGTTTTAAATTTTGATGGAGTCCCATTGATCTAGTTTTTTCTCTTATTGCTGGGGCTTGTCATATCCAAGAAATCATTGTGATCCTGGATTCTTGACCCAGAGAAACCGAGAAACAGGAAATGTTTGTTGTTGTTTTAAGCCACTCTGCTCTAGGATAATTTCTTAAGCAGCCGTAGATAATTTATACAATGGTTCTCTTCTCTGGTTATTGCCAATGAGAGTGGTTGCTTAAACCGCCTGCCTCAGCAGTTCATGCCCATCGTCCTGCTCTTAACATTCACCTGACTCACCCCACCCCTACCCCAGCACCTCCCCGCAGGACCTGCCAGCCTCACCACCCGCTGTCCACACTCCCCTCCTCGCCCAGCTCAGCTCCCTTCCCCATCACACCGGCCTCTCTGTCTCGTCACATTCTCCTGGCCAAACCCCACTGCGGTTAATCCACCCTCAGCCCCTCCCACACCCGCCCAGAGGAGCTGGAGGAACAGGTGGCCACACCCAGGTCAGCCACATCTCGCTGGCCCACAACCCGCCCTCTCCCAAGTCCGACCTCACACCCCCCTCCCTCTCCCCCATTGCCCCCGCCCTCTCAGCTGGTGGACTTGCTTCCTCTGACATCCCTGAAGAAGTGAAGCTGTCAGCACAGCCACCAGCAGTCTGCCCACCTGCGTCCGTGCCCAGGTCTGCTGCCCTTCCCTCCCATCAGCCGAGACGTCCTGCTTAGTGACAAAGGCCACCCTTTCATCAGTGCCCTGGATCCCAGCCCTTGTCCACCCAAGGCCCAGGCTGAGCCCGCCCTTCTCCTCTCCTGCCACCAGCCACAAATGCGCTGTCATCTCTCACTCCCCTCCAGACCCACTCCCTTCACAGCAAAACCACCCCAGAGCATCAAGCGTGCGCTGACTCCACACCTCGGCACCCCTTCCTCCCCCCACTGCAGCTGCCTTGGCGAGGTCAGCAGTGAGGCTCCAATAGGAGGCCACACCCAGGGCCCTGCAGCGCCCCCTCCCTCACCCCCTGGGCCTGTGGTTCTCTTCGCTCTCCAGCAGCTCCTCCTTGACTCCCTGATCCCGGCCCACCTTGCCCTGGGCCCCGTCCTTCTCATCTCCCCTGCTCCTGGGTGGTCCCTCCAGCCTTCTGGCTCCAAATGCCCCCACACTCCGTGCCTCTCCCTCAAACAGGCTTCTCCAGGCTGACCCCCACCCTGAGCTCAAGACCCCTAACCCCTGATGCGCAACTCTGGGCATCAGGTACCCCAAACCAGAGACCCTGCCCCCCACCCCTGCCTGGCTCCCTCCCCCACAGCCTGTGGGACTCCAGCTGTGCTGTCCTGGCTCTTCTCTCTCACGCCCACTCCACGCCCACTCCATTAGCAAATCCAGTACTGCTTGCCACCTCATGGCCACACTCTGGTCCCTGTCCCTGCCCCCTGGGGAGAGCAGTGGGCCTCTCTCTGCCTCCAGCTTCCACCTTGCTCCCTCAGTCTGACCCAACACAGTGCCCAGAGGGATCCTTTCAAACCTAAGTTCTGTCCTGTTCCTCCTCTGCCCCAAGCCCTCAGGATCCCGACTCAAGTCCTTACGGAGCACTGGATGGCCTCGAGGGGTCCCCTGCTGCCTCCAGACCTCATCTTTTTACAGTTCCTATGACCGTGTGGCGTCTCCTGCCTTGGGGCCTTTGCACTGGTTGTGTCTTGTCTGCAATGCCTGCTTGGCTCTCCCCTAGGCCCTGGAGTCTGCTGAAGGCCAGCTTCTCAGTGAGGCCTTCCCTGACGTCCCCCCGTCACAGGCCGATGGCCTCTCCCCTACTGGGCTCACTTGTCCACGCCCTCGAATCAGCCCACATCCGGGGACTCAGCATTTGCTGAAAAATGGGCCTTGGGGACACTCCGTGCCGTGCCGTTTGACACGCACACCGTGGGCCAGCCCAGTCTGCCGCTCCTGCTGTTTGGCGGCATGGGGCTGGCGTCCACTCGGCCGCTTATCTTGTTTTCTGTCACTTTCTCTCTGCCTCCACTCGTCGGGCCTGGTTCCCGGGGATGATGCCGCCGGCCTGGCCTGGCTGCAGGTTGGTCCTGGTCCAGCTGGAAGAGGAGTCCTGGAGTGCTCCCTGCTCATGCCCGGCTGTGTGGACGCTGCACGCTGCTGCTTCCAGGGCCTGCAGGGAGGCCGGGCCCCCCCAGGGCAGCCGCTCGCCCGCTGACCCCTCCGGACCCTCGGCCTGTCCCTGGGGTCAGTGTACAGTGCTGGGCACCTGGGGGGGTGCACAGGAGGCACCGAGGCTCCTGGAGGTACCCTGCAGCCTATGCAAGAGTGCCCTGGGGGTCATCCCTGCCTTCCACCGCCTGGGCCGCCCGGCTCTGGGCTCGGGAGTACCCTGGGAACGGGCCAGCCAGGAAGGGCCGCGACAGGTGCTGGGCCCCCAGCCCTCACCCCAGCTCGCCTGGGTGGGGTCAGAGCTGGCCAGCAGGCCCCTGAGTCTTCTCCCCAGCCCCCCAAGCTCTCCTCCCCTACCCCTCTCCTTCCGTAACCCTGAGACTTTAACTTCACCCCTTCACCTCCTCCCTCCAAACTCACATTTCAAAAGCGGGCCCCTCAAGGCTACTGTCTGGGCTGGCACTAGAGCGTCCAGGTGGCAATGCAGGGACTTCTGGGGGTCCTGTGTTTCCTGAGGCACACTGACGCCCTGAGATCATGGGGTTGGCGTAGGCAAGCCAACGCTCCAGCCTGGTTGCCACAATGACACCTCCCCGCTCCCCGCCTCCCGCCCAGAACTGTTTCTCTGGCAGGGGCTGAGCCGGTCCAGGCCCAGCACTGCCGGCCTTCCCAGGGATCGTTCGGACCCACAGAGGGGCCCAAGCCCACGAGCTGCGTGAAGCAAGGCCCGAGGTGTCCGTGGGACAGCATCTCGTGTAAGCGACAGTGTTGAGTGATGATTTGAGGTTTTACCAGCAAAGCCAGGGAACCAGCAAAGCCAGGATAAAGGAAGCTGTGTGGACTGTGCTTTAGGTGTGCTGACGGACGCATCCAACCTGCTTTAATTCGGGTGCCTGGTAACGCCAGCAGCAAGGGGCCAGCTCCCCAGGCTCTCCCTCTCCCTCTCCAGGAGGGAGAGTCACAGCCCCTTTCTGCGAGGCTGGCAGCAAACAATTCCGGCCTGTGTTCCGAGTCAGTGGGAACGTCGGGTGCAAAGTCCGCGGACACCTTCCTCTTCCACCCAGATGGTCAGGCAACTTCTTTTTTTATTTTAATTTCTCATATGCTAAATTCTCTTTAACTTTGCATTCATCAAAATATCCCGCCTTTATATATATATATATATATTTTTTTTTATTGCAGTAACATTGGTTTATAACATCATATAAATTTCAGGTGTACGTCATTATATTTAGATTTCTGTGTAGATTACATCATGTTCACCACCCAAAGACTAATTACAGTCCATCACCACACTCGTGTGCCTAATCACCCATTTCACCCTCCTCCCTCCCCTCTTCCCCTCTGGTAACCAAGAATCCAATCTCTGTCTCTATGTTTGTTTGTTGTTGTTTTTATCTTCTATTTATGAGTGAAATCATACGGTATTTGACTTTCTCCCTCTGACTTATTTCGCTTACCATAATACCCTCAAGGTCCATCCATGTTGTCACAAATGGCAAGATTTCATCCTTTTTTAGGGCTGAGTAGTATTCCATTGTGTATATATACCACATCTTCTTTATCCATTCATCCCTTGCTGGGCACCTAGGTTGCTTCCAAGTCTTGGCTATTGTGAATAATGGGTCAGGCAACTTCTGAGAGTGACTGAGGACACGGCCTCTAGAGCCCTGGCCAGTTGGACCCCAGTGCCTTACTGACCCAGCACCTCCCACTCTTCATCTGAGAAATGGGCCCATGAGAGTTCCTGCCACAGGGAACTGCACCAGGGGTTGGACTCGTGCACTGGCCAGTTTTTCTTACCCTGCAGGGATCTAAAATGTTCTGAGGGCCTTTCTGGCCTTGCCTAGGTCAAGGGAGAGCAAGTGCTCACTGGAGCAGCGCCATGATGGGGTTTCCAGCAGGCGAACAAGCCCAGTCCTTCCCCCGGAGTCATATAATTCCCTCCCCCAGGGGCTTCTGCTTCTGCACCACACATGGGAAAAAAGACAGAGAGAGGGAGGAGCGGGAACACCCCCTGCCCGGACCACCCATCAGGCCCCATCCACCATCGGCCCTGCACCGCTGGTGCGCCTCGCCGATTTGGAGACCTTCTTCTGCGTCTGCGAGATCTTCCACCCAGGACAGCATATTCAGAACCAAGGGATGGATACCAAGCAAGTGTTGTTTCTAAGGGTTTGTATTTTGTTTTGTGTTTTTCATTGCCTTTTTCTTTTGTAAAATTTATGCACGGTGAGATGCGCACTTGGAAGCGTTTTGACAAGTGTCTATGCTGAGTGACCACTACACCATAAAGATACAGAGCTGAGGTTCTCAGACACTGGCCTGCACGGGAATCACCCCGGGCTGTTCCGGAGCTTCTGGCTCCGTGGGTCTGGGCCGGCCGGAGAACAGATGGTTCAAAAAGTTCCCAGGGTGCACTGGTGCTGCTGGCCCCGGATCACACTTTGAAACTCTGATCTAGAACATATGCATCGCCCCAGAGAGCTCCCTCCTGCCCCTTCTCCCCAGAGGCAGCCACCGTGGGGATTAGCACCACGAAGGAATAGTCAGCCTGTCCCTGAACTTCTGGTAAATGGAACCTCGGGCATGTATTCTTGGTGTCTGGCTCCTTCCGTTCTTCGGAACTCACGACGGGCTCGTGACGTTTATCCAGTTGTTGCGGCTTCCATACCCGTTCTTCCCATTGCCGAGTAGGTTACACTGTACACCCCACTTCTGCTGAGGGACACTTGGGCTGTTTCCCGTTTGTACTTTTTATCAATAAAGCTGCTGTGAATATCTGTGTGCAAATCTCTGTGTGATTTTCTATCTAGGAGTGGAGGGGATGGTTCCCACGGTAAGTACACACTTGAGTTTATGAGAAGTCACTGAACTGTCTTCTGAAGAGTCCATTTTGTGCCATTTTGCATCCCCCAGCCGTGTATGAGAGTCCCAGTTGCTCAACATCTTCGCCAGCACTGGGCGTTGTCAGTCTTTCTGTATTTTTGCCATTCGAGTGAGAGAATGGAGATAGCTCATGGTGGCTTTAATTTGCATTTCCCTGGGGAATAGTATATATCTTCTTCTGTGAAGTGTATTTCCTACTTTTGCATTTCAACGGAGACAAGAAGATCCTTTCAACAAAGATGGAAACAGTGGAGAAAAACGATCCTTGACCTCTACCTCATAATATACCCAAAATCAATTTTATTTTATTTACTTATTTATTTATTTTTTCCCCAAAGCCCCAGTAGATAGTTGTATGTCATAGTTGCACATCCTTCTAGTTGCTGTATGTGGGACGCGGCCTCAGCATGGCCAGAGAAGCGGTGTGTCAGTGCGCGCCCGGGATCCGAACCCAGGCTGCCAGTAGCGGAGGGCGCGCACTTAACCGCCAAGCCACAGGGCCGGCCCAGCCCCAAAATCAATTTGAGATCCATCAAAGACTCTAACATAAAAGTCCCAACTAAAATGTTTCTAGAAGAAACCACAGGAAAATATTTTTGTCATTTTGGAGTAAGCAAAGATTTTTTTTTTCCCCTTTTTCTCCCCAAAGCCCCAGTAGACAGCCGTATGTTATAGTTGCACATCCTGCTAGTTGCTGTATGTGGGACACCGCCTCAGCATGGCCCAACAAGCGGCGGGTGGGTGCACGCCCAGGATCCAAACCTGGGCTGCCAGTAGCAGAGCATGCACACTTAACCGCTAAGCCATGGGGCCGGCCCCAGCAAAGATTTTTTAAAGAAAAGATACAAAAAAGAACTAACCATAAAATTAAAAATTGATATACTGAACTTCATCAAAATTAAAAACTTCTCATCAAAGATACTGTCAAGCAAATGAAAAGGTAAGCCACAGACCTGGGGAAAATATCTGCAGTACATGCACATCTGACAAAAGACTTGGTCCAGAATATATAAAGAACTCCTACAAATCAATAAATTAAAAAAAAAAAAAGGCAGACAAGCAACCTCATAAAAACCAGCAGTTATGTTTCCTATAACTGATTTTGTACATAATGCCCTCAGGACACCTTCTGAACTTAGAGCTCCTTATTTGGGACAGATCTCCAGAAGTGGGTTCCCAGAATCAAAGGCGCGAAATGGATAAGGAAACCTAATTCAGAGTTATTATGCAGACACCACTGCAGCAGCTTACCCGACACAGCCAGGCAGGAGGAGGGTAGATTTTCTCCTTACCCAGCAACAACCCAGCCAATCAGAAGCTGCTACATCTCAGCCAATGAGAAGTCGCCACGACCCTGAACTCCTCCCTCTCCCTCTCCCTCCCCCTCCCCCTCTCCCTCTTCCTCCCCCTCCCCCTCTCCCTCTCCCCCAATGAACTTTGTTTTAAAGCCGGCACCCCCTTACTTCCGCTTCTGCCCAATAAAGGCAAGCCCCTCTCCTTCGCCCTCTGGACTTGCCTATGGTTCACCACCACAGTTCAAATGTACCCAATTGCAGTTCCTCGTTTTGTTGGTAAAATAACGGGCCATGTTATTTTTCAGGTTGACAAAGGCAAGGAAGGAACGAACCACATCCCTGTGGCTCTGGATCTGCGCAGGGGTAAATGAACCGCAGGCCCTAAGCTCCAGCCACCTCGCCTCTCCAGGCCCCTTCCCGGGCATCAGGCACGTGTGACCCGAGTGAGGGCCTGGAGGGCGCGGCCAGGGCAGAGGGGAGGAGGTGCGCCCCGGGCTCCCGCAGCGCCACGAGGAAGGGGGGCAGCGACCCAAGCCCAGGCCCGCACGCCCGGCCCACTCCCCCCGACGGCCCCGCACCGCGCACGCCCTCCCCGCGGGGAGCAGCTGCGCAGCACAGAGGCCGGAGGACGAAGGCCGGTTTCACGGTCTGCGGCGGCCGAGGGTTGGCGGCCCAGATTCAGGGTCTGCGGTCTTGTGACTGCTCGCCGGGGGCGGGTTGTAACGACTCACCGGCCTGAACTCTCTACGGCCCTCTCTGCATTTCGCAGAGGAGGAAAGTGGCGGCGCGCCCGTCGGGGATCGCGATGCTCCGCGTCGCATCACTCCGGGGGTGAGGGACACAACGCTGGAGGGGAGCACGACTCCAAGGACACGGCTCCGCGGGGCACCGCTGGGGGGCGCACGGCTACGAGGCAGCACCGCTCCGAGGGGTGTGTCCCAAGGCCCATCCAGACCGCGGGCTCAGTGTGCGCGCAGGGGACGCCGGCCGAGGCCGCCCTGCTCGCCCTCTCGGCGTCCTGCCGCATTTCACAAGGGGGCGGCGCAGGGCCCGGGGACCGCCGAGCTGTCCGCAGCGGCCTCCTGTCTAGCTGGCCCGGGCCCGGGGGCGTGGCGTCGTCTCGGGGGCGGGGCGTCGTCTCCGGAGGCGGGGCGTCGCTCGGGGGCGGGGCCTGGCCGTCGCGGAGGCGCCCCGCCCCGCCCTCCCGCGCCGCTCGCGGATTGGCCGGCGCCGGGGGCGGGGCCCGCGGGGCATTGTGGTCGCCGCGCCGCCGCCGCCGCTCGCCATGTCGGGGTCCCCGGTGAAGCGGCAGAGGATGGAGAGCGCGCTGGACCAGCTCAAGCAGTTCACCACCGTGGTGGCCGACACGGGCGACTTCCACGGTGAGGCCGCGCGGGGCCCCGCCTTCTGGGCCGCGCGCCGGGAGGCCGCGCCGGGCGGGGGCTGGTGGAGGCCGGGGGCGGGCCGGGCCCGGTGGGGACGGGGCACCGGGGGTCCTGAGGGGTCCTCAGGGGCCGGGGGGCCCCGGGGCCGGGGCCGGGCCGGCCGCGCTGGGAGGCAGCCGGGGCGCGGGCGGCGGGGCGGGGCCTGCCGGGCCGGAAGTCCGAGCCCCGCCTCGCCGGGTCCTGCGGCGGCGGGAGCCCGGAGAGCGTCCGCGGGGCGGCGGGTCGGGGCCCCAGAAGCTCGGGGCTCGGGAGAGGCTCGGGGAGGCCGGGGCGCCGATGTCCGCGGGGACCCTTTGTGCGGTCCTGTTCGGCGAGTGCTGACTGCCGAGCAGGAACACGGGTCAGTTCTGGGCCCAGAAAGACCAGAAACCGCCAGTAACACCGCCTGCTTTTGAAACCGCCTGTTGCACGCTTTCCGCCCCTGCCCAGGGGACAGCCCTGGCCGCTGGTGACCGTTTGTGGCAGGGTGCCGCACAGTTGGACACCCACCCCTGGGGCCGCGGAGCCGGGTGGATGCCGCTCGGTGCCTTGAGGAAAGCCGTGGTTATCCTGCTGTTAAATTGACGTTTTCCTGGGTCTGCGTCCTGGTCATTGGAGAGCACGGGGGAGACACAGAGGCAGGAAGAAGGATCCTGCTGTTGGTCCTTAGCTCTTCTGTCCTCTGCGGGGCCCAGACTAGATGAGCCTCCTTTCTGTTCTGCCGTGAACAGATAGGATTTTCAGGAGAATCATGAAATGCCCATGGCTATGAGTACCGTGGACACCATACAGAAGTGACTTCCTCTCTTTTCTGCTTTCTCACGGTGACTTGAGAAACAGGCTTTAATTCCCCTTTGTAACACAGTGTAAGAGGGTTGTTTATCTAGCAGAGCCGAGGAGAGTGAATAAGCATATTTGGCTGCTTAAATATAAAAGATGGAGACAGTGATGGTCTTGAGTCCAACCCGTAGGCTTGCTAGCAGAGTACGTTAAACTCGCTGAGAAAAGTTCCCCACTTGGTCAGAGCTGGGGGACTTGGGGATGCAGAGCTCCTACTCACCCGGGACGTCAGAGTCTCCTCTTCACCCCACCCTTTGTCCTCCAGACCTCTGGGCAATGATGTCAGTAGGATAGAGAGTGCTGGGAAAGCGTCTGCACACTTGTCTGCGCCTGTTTTTTCCCTTCTTAGCCCGTAGAATACTTGACGATCTTCACTTAGCTGACAGAGCCCCAGTCCGTGTTGTTTCCTGCTGGTTGTCCGCGGGCAGCAGCCGCGGGATGGCTAGTCTGTTACCCACTCTGGCAACACAGGGCCACTCAGGCAAGAGGGGACCCGGGAATGCTGCTTTTTTTTTTTTTTTTTCCTTTTTAGAAATATCTAAACCCAAGCACTGACATTTTATATTTTTTAATGAATATTAACAACTTTATAAATACATTAGTTGATAACGTATATCTATAAATGTTACATAGTTGTAAATAGAGTATTCAGCTTTGTGGTCATTTTGTGAAGGGAAGGTTCTTGCCTTTGAGGGGGTCATAGGCCTCCCTGAAAATATAATCAAAGCTGTGGATGCTCTTCCTGGAACAATGCACCCACTCCTCCCAGTTTTGCATTCAAAACTGGGTCCCTGGACCCTGACACCCATGTGTTGACCCCAGATGGGTCTTGGTTTTGTTTTCAATTCTGTTAGAAGTCAGCTTTATCAAGCCACAGTTGTGTATCACGAGAGGCACTATCTCCAGGGCATCTCTCGGTGGGTTTGACACACCTGCATAAGCACCGCTCCAGAGCGCTTTTTCTTAACTTGTCATTTTGAAATAATTATAGAGTCACAAGAAGTTGCAAAATTAGCCCGTAGAGTCCCATGAATCCTTCGCCCACGTCCCCCAGTGGTGACAGCCTGTGTGACCACGGAGTGGTATCGGAACCAGGAACTTGGCAGCAGCACATACTGCAGGCCTGGCTCAGTGTCCACAGTTGTCAGCCTGCATGGGAGGTGGCATCCTCGGTGGTGGTTTTATAACCGTGTCTACTCGTTTAGCCACCAGGACAGTTAGGACACAGCTGTCCCATGGCCACAGAGATCTCCCTTGTGCTTCTGGGAGCTGTCCCCTCTTCCCTGTTCCTGGCAGCCCCTAATCTGTTCTCCATCTCTGTAGTTTTGTCGTCAAAGGATACTTTGAAAATACTGATTTGCCAAATTGATTTACTGAACCAGTTCATCCTAGAGACGATGGGCGGTGTGATGAAGGTGAAGGCCGTGGGCTAGCTCCCCCTCCTTCCATATGCCGTTTTGACAGCCTAGCCGACGGGATTCCTGGTCAAACCCCACTGGTTTCTTGGAATTCCTAGCTTGGTTACCAAGAAAGAACTAATGTGTTAAAAGACGGAATAGTTTAAAGGAGAAAGAAAGCAATCGTTGAAGATGACCGTGTGCGGTAGCTGTCACTGCCTTGGGCGCCAGCGCGCCTCCTGACGGCGGTTTGGCAGCACCAGGCGCCTCTCTGTGCTGTGCGGACTTCTCCCAGCAGCCTCCCTCCTCGCTCTGCAGTGGTAATCACCTCTCGCAGGGGCACATTTGGTCTCTGGCTTTAGTCTGGGTTCTTGTGCGCACAGCTGCCTGTTGCCCAGCCTTCTGGGACAGGGAAGGAGATGCCAGGGAAGCGTGGCTGTGCCCCGGCTCGGAAGACTTTGACTCTGTGTGTTCAGGGCTTTAGGGGACCTGTCACGGGTTTCTGGGTGAAAGCCAGCACTCCACTTACTTTTGTGCTTTCCCAAATTATTTCCCTAGCCATCGACGAGTACAAACCACAGGATGCCACCACCAACCCGTCCCTGATCCTGGCTGCTGCGCAGATGCCCGCCTACCAGGAGCTGGTGGAGGAGGCCATTGCCTATGGCAAGAAGCTGGGCGGGTGAGTACCCGGCCGGGATGCACAGACACACACACACATGCGCACACACAACACTCTGAACATGCCTGCAGGGCCGAGGGGCATAACCAGGCCCCACGCTAATCCAGTTGTTTTCCTCCCTTACTGAATTTTAGTTCTCAGATGTCTTAGACTCAAGGAAAGAAAGCTGTCTTTTTAAGTTTTTATTTTATATTTTATTTTTTATTTTTATCAACTTTGCTGAAATGTTATTTACATGTAGTAAACTGCACCCATTATAAGTGTACAGTTCAAAGAGTCTTGTTTACAGGAACATATACACCCCTATATTTATTTATTTTTTTTTGTGAGGAAGACCAGCCCTGAGCTAATATCCATGCCAATCCTCCTCTTTTTGCTGAGGAAGACTGGCCCTGGGCTAACATCCGTGCCCATCTTCCTCCACTTTATATGGGACGCCACCACAGCATGGCCTGACAAGCGGTGCATCGGTGTGCGCCCGGGATCCGAACCCGGGCCGCCAGCAGTGGAGCTTGTACACTTAACCACTACACCACAGGGCTGGCCCCCATATACAGCCCTATAAACACCACCCCAGCCAAGAGGCAGGACATCTGCAGCACCCGGGAAATCCCGCCTCCCCTTTTGTAGTCAGTCTTGCCAGCCCTGGCAACCACTGACTTGCTTTCTGTCCTTTTATTATCTTTTAACAGCTTTATTGGTGTAAAATTCACTAAGTGCACAGTCAGTCCGATTCGTTTTGGTAAATTTATGCAGTGGTGCAGCTGTTGCCACAATCCAGGTTTAGAATACATGCACCTTCTAGAATGTTCCCTGGTGCCCGTTTGCAGTCAGTCCCTGCTCCCTCCCCCAGGCAACTACAGACAGGTTCTGTCTCCATAGATTTGCCTTTTCTAGATGTTTGGTGGTTGGTTTTGTTTTGTTTTATTTTTGCTGAGGAAGGTTCACCCTGAGCTAACATCTGCTGCCAATCTTCCTGTTTTCGTATGTGAGCCACCACCACAGCATGGCCACTGACAGACAAGTGGTGTGGGTCTGTACACTACAACAGAACCCAGGCCGCTGAAGCAGAGTGCACCAAACTTAACCACTAGGCCACCAGGGCTGGCCCTCTAGATGTTTTAAATTTTCGTCAGGGTGCTATTGCACAGCTGAGAGCAGCGCCTGCAGGGGACAGTGGCCCTGGCTGGGAGCTCACCCTGTCCTGGCCTGTCCCTTTCTGGTGCTCCCGTGTCTGAGGTCTAGGCGATGTGCAGGTGTGTGACGGTTGCTCTGCACTGAGCCTGCCCTGCCCTCCACCCGTGCACCCCCGGTCTTAGCCAGCTTCCCCTTCCCTTCTCCCCTGCCAGGGGGAGAGTGCTCCTGGAATCAGCTGAGGTGGTGGTGGTCTTAGGGATCACCAGGCAGACCCTGCGCCCGGTCCCCGCCGGCTCTAACCTCTGACGCACGCATGTGCTGGAGATCTTCCGTGTGTAGTGGGCTAAGGAGGACCCTCAGACAGTGGTCCACTTTGGAACACCATTGTGCACTTCACTTGTCTGCCTCCAGGCAACTTCAGAGAGATTGAAAAGATTGTTTTTCAAGTGCCAAAAAATGGAGGGATTCAGTTTGGAGTGATGAGACAGTTCTGGAGGTGGGAGGTGGTGATGGCTGCACCACAATGTGAGTGCTCTTAATGCCACTGAACTGTGCACCTAAAAGTGGCTGAGAGGGTCAGTTTTATGCTATGTGTATTTTAGCACGATAAAAAAATTTTTTAAGCAAAAAGAAGATGGAGGGAAAGGAATTTGGCAAAGGAAAAACGGGATTCGTTTTGTAGAATCTCGTGCCCAAGCTTCTAACCTAATTTTTTCCTTGAATTTCAGGTCAGAAGAAGAACAGATTAAAAATGCTATTGATAAACTTTTCGTGTTGTTTGGAGCAGAAATACTGAAGAAGATTCCAGGCCGAGTATCAACCGAAGTAGATGCGAGGTAAGGATTCGGGGCTGCCGGTCGACGGGTTGGGCAGAAGCAGCTCTGGCCGTAGTTTCTCGAGTGGGGCCGAGTGCTCAGGAGGCCTGCTCCGCTCTGAGAAACGGCGGCTGGCACTCCCTGTTCAGCGATTCATCTCCAGCCCACGTTTTGGTATAAATCCCATGAAAGCACGTGATCGGGACTTGGGGGCCTAAGTTGCCCCCCAAGTGAGGGCGTGGCAGGGCCCTGCTCACTGCGCAGCTCACGGCTGGCTTGGGGTCTTGCGCCCGCATCCTGAGGTGAGGCTGCTCCTCATCACGGCCCCTGTCTCTCGCAGGCTCTCCTTTGACAAGGACGCCATGGTGGCCCGCGCCAGCCGCCTCATCGAGCTCTACAAGGAAGCAGGAATCAGCAAGGAGCGGATTCTAATAAAGCTGTCGTCAACGTGGGAAGGAATTCAGGCTGGAAAGTAAGTCCCCCGTGCAGAGGGGGCTGTCGGTTGTTCTGCCTCCATTCTAGGGGTAGGGGCCTCAGGGCTGCAGGCAAGTTGAACCTGCAGCCCTCGGGGGCAGCGTGGAGGACACGGCCCATAGCTCAGACGAGCCATCTCACCACCCAGAGAAAAGCAGAGTCCCTGTGCGTACCCACAGCTGCTGCCTCCCCTCCCCCGTCCTCATCAGCGCATGCTGACATGGACAGTCTGTAAGGAACACATTATCCTTGTACCAAACGTACTCCCGGTGTGCAGGAGAGAGAAAAACGTAAAGACAGAGAACTCCTGTGGTGTTTTCGCCCAGAAGTAGCCGACACCAGCAATGCTCGACCAGCCGTGTCACAGTGGCTCATTTCACACCATCTGTCCCTGTGCTTGCTCGTTCCACGTCCCCCGGCAACCACAGGCCTCCTTTCTGTGTCTGGACGTGCCTCTTGTGGATATTTCACATAAAGGGTCCTACGACACGAGGCCTTGGTGTGGCTTCCCTCACTCAGCATGTTTCCCAGGTTCACACATGTCAGGGCTGCATTCCTTTTAAGGCTAATCCTCCACTGTGTCTACACCGCATTTTGCGAGTCTGTTCATCCTTTGATGGACACGTCTATTTCCACCTTTGGGGCTGTCGAGGATGATGCTGCTATAAACATCCATGTACAGATCTCCCTCCTGTAGGATGGGGTCGCATCCTGATAAACGCATCGTAAGTTGAAAATGCATTCAGTCCACCCAACCTGCCGAACATCCCAGTGTAGCCTCGCCTGCCTTCACCCTGGTCGGGAGGGACATTTAACGTTAGCCACCGGTGGGCAGAGTCCTCTCACACGAAGCCTTTGTTGTGAGAGAGGGCTGAGCGTCTCGTGTGACTGAGCACTGTGCTGACAGGGAAAGGCAGCACGGCTGTCCGCATGTCGGTCGCTCACCTTCGTGATCTGGGGCTGCCATGCCCAGCATCACGAGAAAGGATTGCACCGCATGTCGCTAGTCCAGAAAAAGATCAAATTCAAAATTTGAAGTATAGTTTCTACTGAAGGAGTATGGCCTTTGCACCATCATAAAGTAAGAAAATTGTAAGTTGGGGACCGCCCGTGTGAGTTTAGTGTGGTTGTGTCCCCTCTTGTGGGCACATACCTGGGCGTGGGGCTGCTGGGTCACAAGGTCGCTCAGTGTTTGGCGTGGGAGTTGCCGCAGGCTCTTTCCCACCGTGTCTGTGCCATGTGCCGACCCCCAATGTGGGTCTGGGCTCTGCAGCCTCGCTTCTTGAACACCCCACGTGGCCACGCAGCGGAGGCGCCTCTGACACTGTGCCTTGGGACGGGAACCTGTGCTGGAGGGGCCTGAGCGGAGGCTCAGCTGTCACAGCCCACACCCCGGCCCGTGGCAGAGCGTGGCCATGGCCCTGTCCTCAGGGGTGGACTGTGACAGCTTCCTGCAGGACAAGCAGCGGCAAGGGGCCCAGCGTGGTGGGGCTCCTCTCTGAGGGCTGGAGCGCCGTGGGCTTGCTGCAGGGTGGCCTGGGAAGGGTGAGGGTGAGCGGTGGGGGAGGGGAGGGCGGGACAGAGCTGGACAGCACTGCAGTCAGAGAGGACTCGGTGACCGCCAGCCCTGGTGGGTCTGTGAAGTGAGGGACCCGGGTCCTGGCTACTGGTGCAGGTGTCTGGGTTGTAGAGACCCACTGCATCTTGGGACCTCTCTTGCCTTTACCCTTGTTTTGAAATGAGGGTTTGATGAAGAAACCATCACCCATGACCCACTAGCCAGAGAGAGCCCTAGTGAGCAGCCCAGATTTGCTCTGGACGGGAGGGGCGGCCCTCTCCCGCCTCTCTGGTAATGAATCCTGAGCATCTGCCCACGTTAAAACGACAGGTGCTCACGGGCAGCCCTGAGTGGGAACCCCTGCCACTGCCCGTGGGTCCCACGGGTCCCCGGCCACGCTCACGCCCACCTCATCCCTGTCCCCGTCCCCACAGAGAGCTCGAGGAGCAGCACGGCATCCACTGCAACATGACGCTGCTGTTCTCCTTCGCCCAGGCCGTGGCCTGCGCCGAGGCAGGGGTGACGCTCATCTCCCCCTTCGTGGGGCGCATCCTTGATTGGCATGTGGCAAACACAGACAAGAAATCATATGAGCCCCTGGAGGACCCCGGTGAGCTGCCCTTTGAGGTGCTGGGGCGAGGGGTGCGGCCCCTGCAGCAGCACAGAGGCCGAGCGAGGAGCCTGTGCCTATCTCCCAGAGCCAGGCTGGGGTGCGCTGGGTGTGGGTCAGGTCGGGGCATGGGGTCGGGTGGGTGGGGTCAGACGGGGGCACGGGGTAGCAGCTCCGGGCGGGGCAGCAGGGACTCTGCCTCGGCTGTCCAGGAGGCGTCCCGGAACACAGTGCGTGTCCTCCCAGGAGTGAAGAGTGTCACCAAGATCTACAACTACTACAAGAAGTTTGGTTACAAGACCATCGTCATGGGCGCCTCCTTCCGCAACACGGGCGAGATCAAAGCGCTGGCGGGCTGCGACTTCCTCACCATCTCGCCCAAGCTCCTGGGGGAGCTGCTCAAGGACAGCACCAAGCTGACGCCTGTGCTCTCGGCCAAGGCGGGTAAGCTCCTGGGCCCTCCACATCGGGCCACTGCCAGGACAGCGCCCCTCGGTCACCCGAGGGTGCAGGAGACAGCCGGGCGAATTGCAGCCATGGGGTGACGTCTCCAGCCAGGGCTAAGGCAGCCTGTGTCCCACCTGCCGCGTGGGAGACCCCAGGCAGTGAGGGCTCAGGGTGGCTCTGAGCCCGAGGGTCTGGATGGGCAGGTGCCATCAGGGCGCGGGCAGGCGTGGAAGGCCCTGGTGTGTCCTCCCCCAGCCCAGGCCAGCGACCTGGAGAAGATCCACCTGGACGAGAAGGCCTTCCGCTGGCTGCATAACGAGGACCAGATGGCCGTGGAGAAACTCTCCGACGGCATCCGCAAGTTTGCTGCGGACGCCGTGAAGCTGGAGCGGATGCTGACGGTGAGTGCCCGGGGTAGTCGGCTGAGCTGGAACTCTGCGGGACCCCGTGTGTCCGCGCCTCTGGCAGCCGGGGCGGTGACTGTCAGGCTCTGTGGCCCCAGGAGATCCCCAGGATTGCTGGGACCCTGCCCTGGGTGCAGACCTGGCAGAGGGCCCTCCAGTCTTGTGCCAAAGGCAGGCAGTGAGCTGCCCACTGCGCTCCGGCATCTCTCACACTGTCCGTTTGCAGGAACGAATGTTCAGCGCAGAGAATGGCAAGTAGTGCGGTGCCTGCAGCTGGACATCTTTGAATTGGGATCTGATTGCACATGCCTTGCGATGAATCTTGCATTTTTTACAATTGGAGCGGGGATGGATCATACATTTCTGATTTTATGTAAAATTTTGCCTAATGCATTAAAGCTGTCACTTTTCCTGTGCTGTTTCATTTCACTGGCCCCATCCCCTTGCCCCCTGGCCACCGACGGCCCAGCTGTCGGCTGCACCCTGGGCCTGACGGAGAGGGGGTTGGGTCCAGAGCCCTGCAAGGGCACTCAGTTGGGGTGACAGGCAGTTACAGCCCCTCACCTCAGGAACCGGGCGGCGTGACTTGGGAGCTTGGGAGGCCTTTGACTTGGAAGGTGGGGACCAGCCCAAGCACTTCTGTGCCCAGAGCCCCTGATGAGCCCCAGGCCCGTAGGGGCTGCTAGTGGAGTTGGGGACAGGGAGTCCCAGGGGCCCCCAGCGTCGAAACTGCACTGCGCTTCCAGTTGTGCAGACGCCAGTGCCAGCAGAGAGGAGCAGCACCTGCTCAACCTCCCTCTTGCTTTAGGGACAGCTCATCCTGCCTCTTATCCAGGCTGCCCCCATACCGGCCAGGCAGGCCTTCCTGGGATGCCAGGCTCCCGTGCAGGGCAGTGGCGCCACCTCATGGGGACGGCACTGGCCACCAGCTTAGAAACCACAACATTCTGGACGCACCTCTGAAACTCAGAGTGATGGGCATGGCACAGCTCGTGAAGAGACACTTTCATTGCACTTTTTGGACTTTCCATGCTGCATGCTGCACGGGGAAGGGCTTGGGGGCAGTGACAGGTGATCCACAGAGTAGCCCTTCTCTCTCCCCTGGGGCTAGCCTCTGTTCCTGGAAGGAGCAATGCAGGGTCTAGGTGAGACTGTCCCCAAGCTGGGGGGGGCGGTACCAGGGCCCTGTCTGCCCACCCCCTGCCCTGGTGTAGAGGGCTGGCCACTCTTGGTCTGTGCAGCTGCAGCAGGGTGTCGAGACAGACCTGTTGACACAGTGCCCTGGGTCCGGCTGAGGGTCAGCAGGGAGTCCCCAGTGCCCCTCCCCTGCTCTGGGCAGCCCCTCCTACCCCCTCCCCGGGAGCCCTCAGCAGGCCCAGGCCCCAGTTCCCCACAGCTCTCTGCAGGGATGTCAGGCACAGGCCCTGTGGGTGAGCTGGGAGCCCGTGGTTCTGGAGTGGCCTCTTGGCCGCCCTCCCCAAGGGCAGGGGCAGCACCACAGACAGCACAGGGCTGTGGGGACGGGGCCCACCATGGGCTGCGCCACCTCAGGTGCCCCAGCCTGGCCCTTCTGGGCAGGTCAGCCCATCCAGGGTGCTGAGGAGGCAGCCTTGGGGTGGGCGGGGGGTGTCCAAGTGGTGGGCGGGGCTTCACCCTCTGCCCCGTCCCTCCCAGCCCTCGGCTGCCTGGTGGGATGGGAGGCCAAGGCTTCTCCCTGAGCTGGTCAATGGGCTGCATCCTAGGACACAGAGCTCTCGGGATGAGACTCGGGTCGGTGCCTGCGCAACTGCGGATATGACATACGCTGAGCCCACCACTCGTATACCATCCAATGACTTTTGGGCCCGTAAAGCCATAGCTACCATCTAGTTTTAGAATCTTTCCATCACTCCAAAAGGAGATATCATGGCCCTGTGCCCATTCCTGCCCACAAATGACCTATTTTGTTTGCATTTTCTGGATGTTTCATATTGATGACATAACACACGTGGCCCTTTATGTCTGGCTTCTTTCACTCAGCATGACGTTTTCAAGGTTCACCTATGTTGTAGAATGTTATCACAATTTCATTCCTTTTTATGACCAAATAATATTCCACTGTAAGGATATTAACATTGTCCATTAATAAGAATATTCCAGGGGCCAGCCCGGTGGTGCAAGCGGTTAAGTGCGCACGCTCCGCTGCAGCGGCCCTGGGTTCGCCGGTTCGGATCCTGGTCGCGCACCGATGTACTGCTTGGCAAGCCATGCTGTGGCAGCGTCCCATATAAAGTGGAGGATGTTTTCAAGAACCACTTCTTTTACATTTTAAATAAAATTTCAGCTTGGAAAAAAAAAAAAAGTGGAGGACGATGGGCATAGATGTTAGCCCTAGGCCAGTCTTCCTCAGCAAAAAGAGGACTGGCAGATGCTAGCTCAGGGCCGATCTTCCTCACAAAAAAAAAAAAGAATATTCCATTTACAGGAGCTACAACTTGCTTACCCATTCGTTACCATGAACAATGCTGCTAGGAACGTCCATGCACCATTTCCATGGGGTTGTAGGTTTTTATTTCTTTTGGGCAGACGTCAGTCTGTTTGAAATACCCTGGGCATGTGGGGAAATCCCCAAGGGCACCTGCACCCACTCCCTGCACCTTCCTGGAGGTCTTCGCTCTCCTCCTCCTGCCAGCCTCGTGGGCTGCCCCAGCCCCCAGCCCCGGGCCCTGGACCTAGCAGACCCTGGACTGAGCCACCACGGGGCACCCAGGGAACAGGGCTGGGGGCCCCTCCGCAAAGCCCACCTTGCGCCTTGGTCTGGAAAGCTGAGAAGCACAGATCACAAGCCCTTGGCAAGTGTTATGAGCTCTTTGTAGATAACGTATGTAACGACCCTAAGGCACCATCTTTAAAGATTTATTTATTTATTTTCGCCCCAAAGCCCCAGTAGATAGTTGTATGTCATAGTTGCACAGCTTTCTAGTTGCCGTATGTGGGACGCGACCTCAGCGTGGCCGGAGAAGCGGTGCGTCGGTGTGCGCCCGGGATCCGAAACCGGGCCGCCAGCATCAGAGAGCACGCACTTAACCGCTAAGCCACAGGGCCGGCCCAGGCACCATCTTTAAAAAACCCTTTTGTCCAGAGACGTCCATCACCACGGGGTGATAACTGCAGCCACTGCAGCCATGGGGGCTGACCGAGCCCTGCAGGGGAGCTGGCTAGGCCCGTTCTACGGAGGGCAGGACAACTCTTCCCGGGACACCATCTTCCCAGGAAACACCAACAGAGGGCACGTACAGCGGCATCTCCACGTGGTCTATGTGGCTAGAAGGAAGCGGTCTGGGACTAGGGGGGTGGCCCTGCTTCCTTCCTTCCTTCTTTGCTCTGAAGGGCTGGATGAGGCAGAGCCAGTGAGGAGGGGGGACAGGAAGGTGGGGAACACCCAAGAGGACCCGAGTGGCTCCTGGAGGCCTCACCCCAGGGCCAACGCCCAGGCGAGACGCCCGGGGAGGCTGGAGCACGAGCACGCTGCGCTGGGAGGGAGCCGGCTGGACAGCTGCACGGCATCCCCAGCAAAGTCCTGGCCAGGGCCTGGGAAACGAGGACTGAGCGCCACCCCAGCTGACCCAGGAGGCCACACACCAGGCCTCCTTCCAAGTGGAGCTTACACTTCCGTCACTTCCACCCCGAAACCTGCGGAGCAGCTGCAAAACTGGGCACGGCCACGTGACCTGGGGCTATCGGGCAGGGCCTGGTGAGCAGCGCTGTCTTCTTAAGAAACCCACGGTGTTGTATTCACAATTAAACGTGTTTCTCTCAATGTCAGAAGGGATGCGGCCACAGTGCGGTGTCCGCCCTGAGGTCCATCCTGGCCTCACATGGGGTCACCATCCTGTTTTGAAACCACTCCCCAGGCAAGGTTAACATTCAGACCCATCCTTCGGCACCACCCAGTCTGGGGATTAGGAGCTGTGGCCCCCAGGAGACCCTCTTCACCTTCGGGGAGTGAAAGTGCTGAGCAAGCTCCAGCCAGCTGGCCCCACCCCACAGGGCCCCACCAACGCCCAATGGGGTGGGGGGCAGCACACAGGCCTAAGCACAGCCCTCACCACCCGGAAGCGGGCTCCCAGAGCCCTGGCCCAGCTGGCATGGTCATCCTGGCTCCTGGGGAGGCTCAGCCCCTGCTCCACCCGGGTGGACAGGGACAGGCAGAGGGGAGAGACTCGGCCATCCAGTGCCGGCCCCAGGAAGACCAGAGGGGCGAAGACCCCATCCCGGGACCCCCAGAGCCGACTCACTCAGCACCACCTCCCCAGGGAACACTCAGCCTGGACTTTTCAGTGACCGCCTGGGGCCAGTGCAACACCTCAGCACTGTCTGCCTCTGCCCCAAGGAGGACGTGCTGGAGGCTGGGGCCGCCCCCACCCACCCCGAGCTGACGCCCCTCAGGGCTGCTCCTTGGAGGCCTCCAACAATCCCACTGGGCCAGGTCAGGAGGTCTGAAAGTCACTCTCCGAGGCTGTCACAGAGCGGGGTCCCTGGAGGCCTGAGGAGGGCACACCTGGGCCGTCTGGAGGTGGCGCTGGCAGGCGGGCTGGCTCAGCCTCACTTCCTGCAGGACAGGCGCCGGGTCAAGGCTCAGGCACCGGCACCAGAGCAGGACTGCCAAGCTGGCCCAGCAACAGGGCCGCTTATGAGCCAGGAACCGACCCCCGCCGCCGCCCACCGCCCCTCACCTGCTGCCACAGAGGAAGAGCAGATTCTGCAGGGCCACGACGGTGGAACTGGCATTCTGGCCGGTGATGAGGTGGCGGTCCAGCACGACATGCACGGCATCAGGCTCACTGGCTGCAGGAGGCCCGAGGACACAGGCCTCAGGCCATGCCACTCACCAGGCTCGGCCCCAAGAATGACCCCCACCGACCATCTCAGGAGCCACGAGCTCCTGGTGGACTCCGGCGGCCACTGAGTGGGTCAGGCTGCTGGGTCTCAGAGCTGCCGGCCACCAGTGTCGACTGGACACTCAGCTCTGGGTGGCTGGCCTGGCCGTTGTTGCCCACAGGCTGCAGCAGGCAGCCCCACTGCCTCCAGTGAGTGCCCGCCCAGCTCACCACTGAAGCTGGCACCCGCGTCCTTCACGAAGTCCTCCACGATGAGTGGCAGGCGGGCAAAGCCAGGCGCCCTGATGAGCTCGTACACGGAGGGCTGCGGGGAAGCGGGCACCCGCCCCAGGTCAGGCAGGTCCAAACCAGGGCAGGGGGCCAGGCCCTACACGTGGGGGTGGGGATGGGGGTGTGAATCACTGCTCCATGACTCGGACCTCTGGGCTAAGGTAGACAGTGCCAGAGGCTGGGGCCGAGGGGGAGGCCCTCCCGCCATGGGACGTCTCGGGGTCACAGGGCCGCTGTGGGGGAGGGGATGGCTGTTATCTGCTCCCCCAGAACCAGGGCACATGGGTGACCAGAATGAGCTGGGCAGGGGGCCTCAGCTGAGCCTCTCGGTGGCTGGAAGGGTGGGGAGAGGGCGCCGAGCGACACGAGGAGGCCGTGGAGCTCGACTGAGGAGCCCGGCTCCTCTCCTCCCGCCCTGCCCTGAACCCCACACCAGGCTGGCCTCGGGGCTCACCGCACAGACCCTCCCTCCCCAGGACCCTCACTCTGGCTCCCGGGCCACCCAGGCCCTCCACCCAAACAGCAGCACCACCTCCTGGAAACAAAGGGCATCGTGCCCTCCACAGGAAGGGAAGCAAGGCCTCGGCCCGAACCCACCTCCCCCTGCAGCAGAGCCTTCCTGCCGGACTCCCTTCCCATGCGTCCACAGCTTAGTGACCAGGGCTGGGGCCCTGCGCCATGGGGGCGGCGTGGATGATGTCAGCAGGGAGGGGGGCGCAGAGCACAAAGAACCGCTGGCCTGTGCCAGAACTCCAGAGGGGACCATGGCCCCGCTCTCAGGCACAGGTGCAGACCTCTGGGCTCGTCTGCAACCAGGGACCCTGCGCTGCACTCACCCCTGTCATGCTGTAGCCTTGGAACACCCAGGACCTGTCCTCGTTGGTGGCACAGCAGAGGGCAGCCACACCGTGGCCAACAGCACAGATGGGCTCTGAAACAGTGGGCAGGGCGAGGCCTGAGGCCCTGGACGCCTGCCCGGGCCTCCTGCCCTCTCCCAACACCGCCACCAAGGAGCTCCTGGAGGCCACTGCCCCCATCTGCCCTCCCACTCCCCTTCCTCTGCCCGGAAACATCAAGGGCTGTGGCTTCAGGACCAGGCTGGGCTTAGAGCCCAAATCTCCTCACGTCTTGGTGGCCAAGAACCAGATACAAGGAGTCACAAGGGCGCTCAGGTCCATTTGCCAAACCCAGGAGGGCTCCACACCCACTGCCCCTCCTCCCGTCCCTCTGGAGACGGTGCCCCCGTCCCGCCGAGCGGTCACCCTGGCTCCAAGCCTTCCTCCCAGAAGGGCCTGGCACAAGTGCGTTCCCATGGCCGAGGCGGCCAAGAACAATCGCTGCCTGTCCAGACCACGCTGGGGAGAGGAGGCTACGTCCCCACCAACAAAGAACACCATGTGCAGCCCCCAGCTTTCTTCCTGTTGGTCCCTAATGAGCATCCCGCTCCCGTCCTGCCAACATGCCCATCACAGCCCAACACCAGACCGGGCCGGCAGGCCGTGTCTCCACAGAGCAGCCTTCCTCTCAGCCCCTTGCTGCCCTGGAACCCCAAACCCCACCAGGAACAAAGCCAGTATCCTGCCCACCCACCTCGGAGGAGCCCAGTGGGGGGGCACAGTCACCAGTCCCAGCAGGGGACAGGCAGAGGGCCCGCAGGCATGGTGACCTGAGGGCACAAAGTCAAGGAGGAGGGATGGGGTGGGGGCACCCCACCCCCGTGTGTGTGGACAGCCAAGCAAGCTTGTCCACTCACTGGTCAGAATCAGGCTCCTCACATCGGCTCTGTCTGGCTCCTGAAGTGACCCCACGTTTCCAGCTCTGAACCCTGAACCCTGCGCTCCACGGCCGTCGTTGCCCACAGCCCTCCCCCACCACATCCCGGCGTCTTCCTGCCTCTCCTCCCCATTGGTGGAGTCCCGTTTCTCAGGCCTCTACAGAACCCCCACCCCTGTCCCAGAGGTCACCTACTGCTCTCGGAGTGGAAGTGCTGCAGGATGCGGGCCAGGGACCCGCTGCTGGCCAGGTCGGACAGGGCTCCCGGACAGCTGGGGATCAGGAGGGCGTGGTACCGGGCACCTGGGGGAGACCACAGGCCGGTCAGTCACAGAGAGCGGGGTCGCTGGCGGGACCAGGCCCTCCACAGGGATCAGCCCGGCTCCTCTCTGCTCCGGCCGGCCAGCTGCCGTCACCTGTCACTCTCCCTGCATGGGCTGAGGCTGCCAAGGCCCGGGCACCACCTTCCCACGTCTCCATGTGCCGCCACCTCTCTCCCCAGACGGAGCTTGGGAACCCCGGGCCCAGGACGCAGGACTGGACGCTGCCCCGGACGGTCACGGCACCTTGCAGCAAGCCCCAGAGCACTTCAGGAGCAGAGTGAGGGAGTGCTGTGGGAGCCACAAACCCACCTGGAACCCCACACACCCGACCCTCCATGTTCTCAGGCGCCCGCAGCCCCTCACCGTCGATAGACTCGAGCTTGGCGGGGCTGGCGTAGGCCTTGAGGCGGAAGTCCTGCACCCAGCGCGAGTTGGTCTCGTTCACGTCCACAAAGTCCATGGCTTTCCCCTGCGGAGCCCAGAGACCAGGGTCAGCACCGGACACCCGCTGTCGGCTCACAGGGACTCAAGGAAAGGCTGACGAGGGCTGAGACGACAGCAGCCCCTCGGGGACAAGGTAACCAACAGCCCAGCCCCCTCCGGGGCCTCGCCACACCCAACCCCCACTTGCCCCTCCCTGGCCCTCAGTCTCCCACTATAAGCAACAGCAGCTGTCCCCCCCACCTCGGGGGTAACACTGAAAAGGTGCAAGTGACAAACACATGACACGTCATGGCCATGACCCCCGAGTCCCGCACCAGTGGGAGGTGAGAACTCCTCCTGGTGGAAGCTGTGCCGTCCTTCTCTCACACGTCCAGAGATACCAACCCACGACGCAAGGTCCCCTTTCACCACGGGCTGGGACCAGAGCCTGATGATGCCACTGAGAGTCCTGGCCCCTCGGCGCAGGCCAGCTCCCCTGGGGTCACAACCTCAGGCTCCCTGCTCCTCCCAGGGAACAGCACTCTCCTGGCCTCGCCCCCCAAATTATGGACCCGGCACATCTCGTTGGAGAAGGGGTGGCTGGACTCACCCCAGGGGTGGCCACTTGCAGGTTGAAGGCAGAGCTGGCCAGCGTGAAGCAGTGGAGGAAGGACTGGGCCGACACACCTGCGAGAAGGGCACATCCCTGGTGGGTGCAGGGCGAGACAGCTCCACCCCCACCCACGCACGCCGGAGGCTGCCCAGACCCCAGGGCTTCTCCTGGCCCCAGAACTACCATGGGGAGCAGCCCCCAACCCCCCAACCCGGGGCCCACCTCTCACAGCCCTGGGCACCAGCCCTTGCCCACTGGGCCCTTCATCCCCAGGGTGGGCTCTCTTCCAGGCCTGGCCACTAGAGGCCTGTCCAGAAGGCAAACCCACGTGTGCATCTCCCTCACACAGCTCGCTCGCTCACAGAACCACCAGGGAGGGGCGGCAGTGAGCAAGGCCTGGGTCCAGGGAGGTGGGGCTGAGGCAAGTGTCAGCAGTAGGACGTGTGAATCCCGACCCCTCCCCACAGGCGGAGATACCACCTCACCCTCACCCAAAGACATGCTGCCCCTTCCTCACAAGAGCTCCCGCATCCCGCCCCCATCCCCCACGCTGCTCCTAGCCCTCTGCCCTGGCCCAGCAGGAAGGCTCCTGGCTGCTAGAGGCTGCAGCCCCAACAGGGACGTCTACTTCTAAATGGGCTTGACAGCGTTTCCCCATCTTTATTTTAATCCTAGGACCCAATCCCTAACCCTTATTTTCATTTTTATTCACTCTTACAAATTAACACATATTCATCATAAAGAGCCCACATGTTGAACAGAGACAGTCTCCCCAAATCATCTCTGGACTTTGCCCAATTCTGCCCTCCCAGTTCCTCAACCCTCACTTCCCCACTCCCATCGGCTTCGGCCCAGGGCCCCCTGAAGGAATGCTGGGGGGCCCACCTGTCCTGCCCACAGAGCCTAGCGGCCTTTTCAGAGCTGTGCCCCCACCCCATGTCCTCAACATCCCCTCCCTGCGGCACAGTCAAGCTGATGCGACCCCTCCTCACTCTCATCCCGTTCCAACTAGCCACCTTTGGAGATAACCCATAACCTGCCTCTCCAGGACTGAACTCCATTCTCAGTGGCTCCTCACACCTCGATCTCCCCATGTAGAGGGTGGGGGGGACCCCGCCTCCTCCCGCCCTTATTCTGGAAACCCCACTCAAGGCCCCTGGGGCTCAGCACCCCGTGACCTCATGACCCGCAGCCCTCTCTACCTCACCCACTTGGGCAGCTACAGAGGCTGAGAAAGAGACCAGGCTCCAGAGCCAGACCCGAGGGCCCAACCGTGGCCCTCCACCTCCCCGAGATGCCACCTTGGGCTCATCACTGCCCTCAGCGACAGAGGAAGCACAGGTGAGGATCTGGGAAGTGCTCAGAGCAGCGCCGGGCGCCCTCCGGCCTACCTGCTCTGCCCCCACACCTCCCCGTCCACCAGGACCGTCCCTTCCCCAACCCCTCGCCCTCCTGGGGGTGTGCTAGGCGGGGCGGCGGAGCGGTGGGCACGGAGGACACGCTCCTGACCTACCGCTCAGAAGGGCCGTGCTCCCCAGGCCTGCCGACCCCGCGTCCTCCGCACACCCTCCCCGGGGCCCTGGGGCAGCGGCCCTGCCGCACGGAGGCCCCCGACTGACCGGCTCCTTCTGCCCGGGGGGCCCCCGCTGAGCACTCGCAGGCCGCACCGAGACCGTCTCCCCGCAGAGGCCCGGGCCCACCCGCGGCTGCCCGGACCAGACGCTCGGAGCGGCTCTACTCCCTCCCGAGACCACGCGCGCGCCCGGGTGCTCGAGGCCGGCCTCCCGGGCGCCCGCCCTCCCGCCCGCGCGGGCCTCACCCTCGGCGGCGCTGCTGGCCACCAGCAGGCAGGCCGGCCGGCTCTGGAGCCTCTCGGACGCCATGAGATCAGCTGCAGCCGGCGCGGACTGCGCGTGCGCGGAGCGTGCGTGTGCGCGCGCGGCCGGAAGACGCGGGTCACGTGCCGCCCGCGCGCATGCACCCTCCCTCCTCCCGCGGGCTCCGCCCCCTCCCTCCCAGCGTGGGCCCGGGTCGGAGTCCGCCGCGCGCGCGAAGTGCTTAGCCGTTTCCCGACACCTGCAGCTCTGTCCCGCAGAGCCTGCAGAGGGCTCTGAGCTGGGCCGCGGCGGACGGGAGGGAGCCCCGCGGGTCTTCCCGGGCCGGAAGTCTCAGCAGCCCTGAGTAGACCCCTGGCACGGGCCTGTCGCGGTCAGGACACAGTTCCTTCCCCTTCCCTTGTCCCTTATTCGGGCAGGGCAGTGACCCGGGAGAGAAGCCCCCTGCTCCGTGGACGAGGGTCCCTCCCCATGGATGAAGGTCACTACCCGTGGACGCGGGTCCCCTCCCTGTGGACCAAGGTCCTTCCCTGTGGATGAGGGTCCCTCCCCATGGATGAAGGTCCATCCCTGTGGACGAAGGCCTCTCCCCTTGGATGAGGGTCCTCTCACTGTGGGTGAAGGTCCCTCCCCATAGATGAAGGTCCCTCCCCGTGGATGAGGGTCTCTCCCCCTGGATAAAGATCCGTCCCTGTGAATGAGGGTTCCTTCCCTGTGGATAAAGGTCCCTCTCCGAAGACAAAGGTTCCCCCCGCCATGGACGAGGGTTGCCTGCCTGTGGATCGAGGCATTTAACTCGATCACTGAGAACTACCTGTGTCACCATCCAAGCTGGCACTGGGGACACAGCATGAAATGTCAGGGCAAAGTGCCCTGCCCAGTGGGGCTCCTGTCCTGAGGGTAGGGCTGGACTGTGGATTCATGGAAGATGACTGCACAGTTTGTTAGAGGGTGAGATGGGGCGGGGGAGCTCAGATGGAAATAACGGAGGCCTGCGTCTCAGGAGGCGAAAGCTGCAGCTCCAGGCAGGGGGGCGGCCTGCAGCGGTGGGTCCCTTTGAGGGTGAGGGTGGGAGCCCAGAGACGGGGGAGGGGTCTGCAGGTGTCTGTGGAGGTGGGAGGTGGATGGGTCCCACCTCACCAGGATGGTTTCTGGGAGACAGGTAACGGGGTCACTGGGTTCAGCTGAGCCCCTGGAAGAATGGGGGTGTTCTTCCTGAGGTGAGGGTGCTTCAGGGGTGCTGAGTTTGGTAAGGGAATCAGGGTGCTGTTTGGCAGCCTGCATTTGAAGTGGCTTTTCCGGACTGGAAGAGGCAGTTGGGGGTGGGGGGTGTACAAATGGGTCCTCAGCAGATTGGGGGGTGCTCTCTAAGGCCTGGGCTGGAGAGAAGAGAGGCCCCCCTTGGCCCCCATAGTCCCCCTTCAGGGCCCCCAGTGTGGAGGGGCTGCCACAGGGTTCCCCCAAGGTCCTGCCAGCCTCTGCTCTGACCAGGGAAACCTTTGTCATGGTGAGAACTGCCCAAGTGGGCAAGTATAGGCTGAGGCGCTTCCCCTGGGCGCCCCCTGCCTCCACAACCCCTGGTTCTGCCCTCTGCCCAGCCCAGCCCCATGCCCCCACAGGCCCTGACCGCCAGCTACACAGTCAGGAGCACCCCGCCCTCACCCACTACGGGGCCTTCCCGCCCCGGGGTGAAGCAGGAGCTGGGGGTTCCTGGCACTGGCGGTGCTTTCAGACAGGAGCCTGGGGCCTGCGCTGGGTGGGTGGGGGAGACTGGATGGAGACCCACAGGCCTGAGATCAGACCACAGGCTGGGCCTAGCCGCGCGGAGAGCTTTCTGGGTCTAGGGAGGGGGTGTCCTTCCTCCCCCATGCACGTCCATGAGTGTCAGACCCAGGAGCTGGAGGGGCCAAGGGGTCCCGGTGGATTGAGGGTCCCTCCCTGTGGATGAAGGTCCCCTACTGGCCCAGCCCCACCTGCACGGCCCCAGGGCGTCCCTAAGGCACCAGAGCTGGCTGAGCCGGCCCAGGTGCAGGAGGGAAGGCCCAGGTGCAGGAGGGAAGACGGGTGGGGAAGAGCTGCGTCTCCAGGAGCCTGCCCACCACCGTCTCCTCCAGCACACGGACTCAGTAGCAGAGTTGTTTCTGTTTCTTAGGAAGAGGATGCCCCGGCCATGACACTGTGTGACAAGGCTGGTGTGTGCGTGCACATGTGAGCGTGCCCCTGTGCTCACAGACGATGTGTGCCCTAGTGTACACTTGGGACCTCTCAGGATGCCTGCCCGGTGGGCCCACATGGCTGAGCAGGGGGAGCAGAGCTCCGAGGCCAGGTCTCCTGCGTGCGCATAATCTTGGGTTCAGATCTCGTACGTGCGTGACCCAACCTTGATCCAGGCCACATGTGTGCGTGTGACCCCCGTCCACAGCAGAGTGCTTAGGCGTGTCGCCAGCTCCCAGCATGGGCAAGCCTGTGGGGGTATAGGTCCCCCATGGCATTTGGAGTTGGGGTGGGCAACCTGCACAGGGGCAGGTGGTGTGCAGCCTTGCCAACCAGAAGCCTCATTCTGGGGCTGGCCCGGTGGCTTAGCGGTTAAGTGCTCGAGCTCCGCTGCAGCGGCCTGGGGTTCGCAGGGTTGGATCCCGGGCGCACACCGACGCACCGCTTGTCAAGCCATGCTGTGGCGGCGTCCCATATAAAGTGGAGGAAGATGGGCACGGGTGTTAGCCCAGGGCCAGTCTTCCTCAGCAAAAAGAGGAGGATTGGCACGGATGTCAGCTCAGGGTCTTCCTCACAAAAAAAAAAAAAAAAAAGGAGTTCTGTAGTTAAAATAATTTAAACCAGCCCGGGGCGTCTCCGAGAGGGTTTTTCATTTTGGAAGGGTCCCTACATTACTCAGGTTTAGGACACGATAAATGAGAACCCCGCACGGGGCCCCAGGGACCTCAGCTAACCGGCTCTAACATTCCTGGGGAGGGGCTGCCAGTCACTGAGCATGTGCGGGAGGTTAAAAGAAGAGAACAAACTGCATCGTTATGAGGTGATATGACAGAGCTACAGTCGCTGGCCCAGCATGGCCTTGGGCAGTGCGGGCAGACCCCGGCTCAGAACAGGCCCCGGCTGTGCCGGGAGGTGACGGCGAGAGGATGGGGGACCGTCCACCTCCCGATGCTAGGCCACCAGATCTGCTGACAGCACAAAAATGACATCAGAGCTCCAGCTTCCTCCACACACGAAACTCATGAGCCAGATGGAGTCAAGCCTGCACGTGCATCGATGCTGAGAATATGAGACAAGTACAAGGAGAACACCCTTCTAGCCAAGATTCCGAGAGCTCTCATGGTAGAAGGGACAATGGTCACGTGTGATAAACGCAGACTGTAGAACTTCTGTCATCAGGAAGCAGAGCGAGAGGCAAGCCAGCCACCGAGTGAAGATATTTGCCACATGGCCAAGGCTTAGCATGCAAAACACTTGAAGAAATCCTCCCCAAAATGAGAAGGAGGCATTCTACCCAACAGAAAAATAGACATGCCACCCACGGGAAAAATCACCAAAGGCGAGACCGAGGTGGCGGAGAACCATGTGAAAAAGAGCACATCAGATCTGTGCAAGTTTAGAAGCCAGTCTGTCCCGCTGGGACTGGGATAATCTCAAGTGCTTCACCCCACCCCGTGGTGCCAGGGCGAGGGGAACAGTGGGCCTCACAGCCGAGCAGCTGGCATGAGATGGGGCAGCAGAGTTTAAGATGCGCACGCTGCAGAGGCAGCGAGCCCACCTCTGGGAATACATCCAAGAGAAGGGAGAGCAGGTCTCCAAGAGATGTGTGCACACGCGTGTTCACAGCAGCATGATTCACAACAGTAGAAAGGTGGGCGTGACCCAAGTGTCCATCAACAGGTGAATGGATGCACAAACCGTGGTCTATCCGTACAACAGAATATTACTCAGCCCTAAAAAGAAAGGAAATTCTGACACATGGATGGAGCTGGAGCACGTTATGCTGAGTGAAACAAGCCAGTCGCCTGTATGATTCCACTCATAGGAGGTCCCTAGAGTCAAATTCATAGAGACAGAAAGCAAAAGGGGGCTGGGAGAGGGTATGGGGAGTTGGTGTCTAATGGGGACAGAGTTTCAGTTTGGGAAGATGGAAAGTTCTGGAGATGGATGGTGGTGATGCTTGCACAACAATGTGAATGTGCTTCACACCACTGAACTGTGTGCCTGAAAGATTAAAATAAAATGGTAAATTTTGTGATGTCTATTTTCCCATAAGAAAACAAACAGAAGCAAGATGTGTACACAGTACACACACTCCCAGAGACACAGGGAGCAGGGGCCATACAAGGATTTTCATCACTCCTTTGTCTAAAGTTACAAAAATTTTGAAACAACCTAAACATCCTTGAACAGGGAATTGATAAATAAAACGAGGCAGCATCATGGGTGGAATATCACAGCATCAAAAGGACCAAGTCCTGGACTTCTGGTTGAAGATGACAGAGCCCACCCTCACAGTCACCTCTGCTCCCTCCCCAAGCCCCTAAAATGTCAGAAAGGTAGGCAAGCCACGGAGTAGAGAGAATGGGAGAGGGGACTGGACGGCAGGAGAGGTTGGTGAGTGACCCCACAGTGCCTGAGTGGCGGCCCTGGCACCTGTGGGGCAGGTGGGTTGGAAGCTGGAGGTGTGGGCAGTGGCCGCTCTGCTGGGTAGCACTTCCCCTCAGTGTGGCAGCCCCTCCCCTTGGTGTGGGGGGCTCAGGCCCCAGTGGCCCCGGGGCAGGTGGCCCCCTGGACTCAGAGGAGTCCAGCACGGGCAGTGGTCAGGCTGCAGGACTGGAGGAGGGGCGGGTCTGGGCCGAGGGTTCGTCGATCTGTTAAGGATGTTTCATCCCAAGGAAGCTCTCAGGACTCATCTGGGCCTGAGATGTGGGTGGGCCATCCTGTGAGGGTGGGTACTGGGAAAAGAAGGGCAGGACATGCCCCCACCCCCCGAAAGCTGGAAGAAGGTTGGGGGGAGGAGGGCCCCAGGGTCACAAAGCCCACAGGAGCACTTTTGGGGCCCAGTGGGGCCTTGCTTCCCCAGCCTGCACCCCAACAGCCTTGTCCGCAGCTGGGGTCACAGGCAGGCCTGGCCAGTTGGACGCCTGGCCAGAGTGGGCTCAGGGAGCTGTGGGCGGGAGGTGATGAGAGGAGGAAGCCGCCCAGCACCCCGCCGCAGCCTCTGCGCCACCCCCCCACCCCCAGGGATGGGGAGCTCACTGCACAGAGGGGTGGAGAAAGGGGCCCCCTGGCTGGAGAGGTCAGCCTGAGGAGCCAGGTCCCCCTCCCACTCCCGCATCCTCCCTCCTCCAGTGCCAGCTCTGCCCCATGCACTGTGGCTGGCAGCCCGGGCCTGGGGTAGATCCTGCAGCCCCTAGGCCCTGACCAGCAGGAAGGCCTGGCTGTGGCTGCATGGGATGGGGCAGGGCCCGGGCAGGGCCATGGGTAGAGCCCATTAGGATCAAGCGCATGGTGTTGGCAGGAGGGGTTGGTGAGGGGCACCCGGGACTCCCCACCCCTCCCCGAAAGCCCGCAGTGTGGATATGTGACCCGCCATGTCCCAACAGGAAGCTCCTGCCTCTCCCGGCCCCGTGCAGGCGAGGACACCAGCCCAGCCTTTAGACAACAGAGTTTATTTCAGATTCAGCCTCCACTCAGGCCCAGGGTTCCAGTGGCCGGCTGGCCAGGCGAGGGCACGTCAGGCTCCCACAGTGTCCACCGCCACCCTCCAGAACCTGCCTGCAGCCACCGCCAGGGACCAAGCTGGGACCAGATGTGCTAAGGAGGGGCTGCGCAGCAGTCTCCCTGCAGGTGCAACGGGGCAGTGGACGTGGGTGCCGGTCACCCACCAAGCGGTTCTACTCTACCTGTTATTGCATTTATACGCTTGTTAGACTCGAAGGACACGGGGTGAGGCAGGAGGGGCCACCTATGGGGGCTGGGCAGGCTGCCGGGCAGGTCCTCGATATGGCCCCCCCCCCCCCGCCAGGCTCTCAGCTGCCCCCAGGACAATTGCCAAAGGATGGGAGGGGGCTCAGGGCAGGAAGTGCGGTGGTCCCAGCCTCAGGGGCTCCCCTGGGTCACAAGCTAGAAGGAGAACTGCAGGGGGGCCCTCCGGAGACCGAGACCAGCCTTTGGGCTCAGGTGACGAAGAGCGGAGGTGGCATGGAAGCTGTGTCGATGTGACCGCCGGCCTCAGGTCAGCCCCGCTGCATCGGGCCCACCCAGACGGACCCCCCCAGCTGCAAGCAAAGAGCAGAAATGGGAGAGTGAAAGAGCCACACCCTTTAATGTCCCCACAGGGGGAGACCCAGGTCAGAGCCCATCCCGGACCCCTGCCCACCCTGAGGGCTCCTGCCCACCCTGAGGGCTCCTGCCCTGGGGGGTCATCAGGACGCTGCTGCCAGGAAGCTCACAGGACCACTGGGAACTCTCGGGACAGGCTGGCACACGTGAGCATGTCCGCTGTGGACACACCTGCCGTGGGCGGACGGGCCACACTCAGAGTCCACTCCTTCTGCTGCCCCCGGGTGCCCTGGCCCAGGCTGAGCCCTCCACCAGAGGATGTCAGAGCTCCGCCCCATGCTGCTGGGTAAACCTTCTGCCTCAGAGGGGGGGAGGGGAGGTGCTGGGGGCCAGCCGAGGGGGCTTGGTTTCCACTGCCGGGGGCCCTGTCCGTCGCTCTCCCTCTGCGTGTATGTGGGGGTATATGTAGATGTACTATGTATGTACGCATGTATAGATAGCTGTGTGTGGAATTGGCATGCACGAGATTCCCAAGGTCTGTACAGGAAGCGGCTGTGCCCACAACTGGGCACGAGCCATCATTTTTTCCGGGTCAGGAAGGCCACACCAAGAATCAGGGCTGCGGCTGCCACAGCCACCCCCCCGGCCACCAGCACAGGGGTCAAGTTCTCGAAGGGGCAGGGGCCTCGGCCCCCTGGACCCCCGCTGGGGGCCTCGTCCTCCTCGGCCCCATCCCCAGGGCCCTTGGGCTCAGAGGTTACATCCGGGCTGCTGGGGGCCACGGGGGCCGGCTTCAGGTTGCTGTGGTTGTTGAGAAGGGCGGGGTCTGCCTTGGCTGGGGTCTTCTTGGCAGGCGGTGGGGTGGGGGCCGCTGGCGGCTCCTGCTTCTCCGCTTGGGCCTCCTTCTTTGCTGGCTTAGCCGAGGGAGCTTTCCCATCTGCAGCTGGGGGGGCTCTAGCCTCAGCAGCGGCCTGGGGCACCTTGGTGTCGGGCTTGGGGCTGCTGGCTGACTTCCCTCTGGATTCCATGGTGGGCAGTGCTGGCAGGCTGTGTGGGGCTGCGTGGACGGGCAGGTGGCTGGACCACAGCGGCTCAGGACAGCTCACCCCTGGGCATTATATGGGCCTAGAGGGAGACACAATGAGGCTGTGCAAGAGACTCGGCCCTCCTGTCCAGCACCCCCCACCGCCTGCTCTCCATAGACAACCGCCCAGTTCTCTGCAGCCCCCCAGGAACCTCAGCTCAGGACCCTCCTCATCCAGGGCCTGGCCTCCATCCGTCCCCTGCTGCTCCTTGAGAAGCCCCTCCAGCCGCACAGGCAGGGGCTATGGGCCCTGAATAGGCTGGGGGGGCGGGATGAGACCAGCCAGAAGCCTCAGTTTCCTTGTCTGTAAAATGGTCTTGCCCACACATGTGCTGGGTCCACCACTCCAGCCCGGGGGAGTGAGGCCCTGACAGGGGAATGAGAGCCCAACCAGCCCTGAGAAAGGTATGTGGTCAGGGGAGGTGGATGGCAGCCACGGTGGGCCTGGGCAGAGCCGACCATGTACCCTTCTCAGGAGAGAGGCTGAGTCCACGTGGAGCGGGGGCAGGGCAGAGCAAGAACCCAGGATCTGGGCTCTTGGGCGCTGCTGGGGTGGGAGTGGGCCCAAGGCCACTAGGACCTGGATGTGACAAACCTGAGGTGTCTCCCCAGGGGGCTGGAGAAGCCAGGCGGGCAGTGACAGGCCTGTGCCTCCCGGCCGGCCATCTGCCCCTCCCCAGCTCCTGGCGCCCACCCCCAAGACCGACCTCGCCTGCTCCAGCTCAAGGGCAGGGAGTCCTTCCTGGGCCTGAGGCTGCGCCTGCCTCTAGGGGCAGAGGGGTCCGTGGCGTAAGCCTGGGGTGGGCACACGCTGTGTCAGCCAGCATCAGCATCCCCGAATCTGGGCCAGGTCAGAGGCCGAGGGCTCTGGGCTGCAGGAAAGGCGGGGCCCAGATCCTCAGTGTCCAGGGGTTGGGGGAGAGGACTGTGGGGGCCTGAGTCGTCTCTCCCTGAAGACCTAGACACACCTGTCTGCCTCTCCCCCCAGAGGATGAGAAACCCTACCCTCACCCACAGGGAGAGGGAGTCTGAGTGTGAGGCGGCAGCTCAGGTTCCCCACCCTGGCCACGCACACTAACCACACCGAAGGTCGCCTGAAGGTCACAGCCTGATGGGCTGTCCTGGTGACAGGCCCAGCTGCACCCCCCTTCCCAGGAAGCTGCAGCAGCCCCTCACCCCAAGGTGTTCTGGAGGGACACCCAGCTGCTGGGAGTCAAGATTGCAAAAGGCAGGTGGTTTGCTCTCCCCCGCAGACCCTCGGTTATTTTGGGCTCATGCTGACGTCACCCGGCTGCCCCCTCCCCCTCCCCTGGCCGCTGTGCTGAAGAGAGCAAGGGGCCGGCGCGCCCCCCGGTGACCTTCAAAGTAGGAACCGCCACTTTGCCCCAAGGGGCCAAGCGCCCCATCCGCCCTGGGCCCAGGCCACGGAGCCCCGCCGCCTTACGCTGCTGTTCCTGGCGCTCCCACCTCGGCGTTGGGCGCTCTCCGCGGGTCCACGGCCGGCGGCTGCAGATGCAAGGACTGGGAGTTTCCCACAATGCACTGCTCCCGGCGCAGGAAAGGGGGGCGGGGGCCGCATCAGCGCCGGCTCCGCCCGCTCCGTCACCGCGGCGCCCCGGCTGGCTGGCAACTCAGGGGCCCCCGAACCCAGCTCCGTTTTTTATCCCAAGGGCGGCTTAGGGCCAGTGAGGCGAGGCACTGAGGCTGCACTTCCTGCACCCCAATCCAGACGGCGAAGGAGTCAGGTCAGGAGGCAGTTCCGCCCAGGACCCCCTCCAGGCCAATGTGCCGGTCAGTGGGTGGCCGGGCGCAGGAGGTGGGGAGCCAGTTAGAAGAGGGGGCTGCCCTTCCCCCCTCACCCCAACAGAGTCTGAGAGAGGAGGCATCTACTTAGAATATTTATTTATGTTCTTACATGACAAGACACAAAAAGTTACAACTTCTTAAAACTCCTCAAAAGAAAAAAATATAATTCTGTAAGCAGCAGCAGCAGCTCCCAGCGTACAGATGTGGTGGGAGAGGGCAGCTCCCAGCAACAACCGTGAACTGGGGGGCCCAGGCCTGAGCCCCAGGTAGTGTCACTGGAAGGGGCCTCCGCGGAGGGGCCCGGGTGGGGGGACACAGCACCAGGTCAGGGTCAATCACCAACACGATCACATGACCGGGGGCGGGGCAGGGCGGCCTGCCTCAATTCACAATGTCAGTGGGCTGGGACTGGGGGGGCGGGGCTTTACAGAGTGTGGTCCCAGGCCTCGTGCAGAGGCCCAGAGAGCAGGATGGGCCCTGGGAGGACTGAGGGGGCAGCACCTAGCCCCTGGAAAGCAGAGCAGGTGCCCAAGCTCCGTACTGGTCCTTATGCGCGCCCTCCCCCTGGCCACTTGTGGACCCGGGGTGGGAGTCTCAGAGGAGAGGCCAGGCAGGCGAAATAAATTTCTGGACAGGATCAATGGGGAACCTACAGCGCACACAACATGCACGCACACACACTGCACACACACATACACACTGCCTGGCCACGTGGGGGAGGGCAGCAGCCCCCCCACAACCCCATCCCTGAGGGGCCAGGCCAGCTGAGGGCTGGTGGGCACATCCTGCTCCCCACCACACTCGCACACGCACACAGACCTCACACGCTCTGGGCCCCCAGCCTGGGGTGGGGGCAGGGGGCCCACTAGGAAGGATGCTGGGTCCCGCAGTGGAGGGGGCTTGCCCTGGGAGTCAGAACTCAGTGTGACCCCCGCCTGGGGTTCTTGGCTCAATATGGGCGGGCAGGAGACCCTGATCCTCCTGCAAGGCTGGCCGGGGTGTGGGCAAAGTGGAGTCCTGGCCGAGGGCAAGAGCAGCAGCGGGGGGGGCTGGACCGCTGGACGGAGGGACAGACACGGCCACTTGTGCCCGGCAAGTTAATAAATACGTTTGTGCGGGGTCCCCTTTGTGGACTAGGGGTGAGCCTCGGGGACGAGAGCTGGTAGACTGGAGGGTAGGGTCCAGCTTGCCCAGCCCAGGCCTGGGACCCCCAGCCCAGAGACCAGCTCTGTCTCTGGGGGTGTTCCGGCTGGGGCGGAGCTGGAGTCGGGGCTGGCTCCAGGAATGTAAAGATTTCTGTGTTTTCTACATAAATAAGACATTGATCCCAGTGATAGCGCAGACAAAACCCCACCAGAGCCTGCGTGTGCACCACCTGCGTGGACCCTGTGCCCCTTCCTCTGCCTGCCCCCGTCCATGTGGGGAGGGGTGGGGAGAGACTCTCTCCTGCTCAGTTCTGGGCTGGCTGCCCGGCCCCAGCCCCACTCTGGTCCCGCTCAGCTGTGGGCGTGGGGCGGCCCTGGGCTCAGGGCTGGGGGCGCTGCAGCAGACCCAGTAGGGTCTCGGCGATGCCCAGGAAGTAGACCACCTGCGCGATGCCGAACAGCGGGGCGATGACCAGCGCGCGGCAGTAGGCGCCCTTCAGGAAGGCCGAGGGGCCCTCATGCCGCAAGATCTTCCTGTGGGGAGAGGGGCGTCAGAGCTGGTGTTGCGGTGCCCTGCCCCCTGGGGCCACGCCCACCTGGGGTCCCACCCCGCCCCCCTCGGGCCTCGCCCACCTGGGGTCCCGCCCTGGCCCCTGGGGCCTCGCCCACCTGGCGCAGTCTAGGAACCCCGAGTAGGTGTCCTCATTGACACCACGCTGAAGGGACTGGAGCCGCGTCTTCACCACTGTGGGTGGAGAGGAGGTCAGTGTGGTGCTCACCTCCGACCCCACCCCCTCACAGACCCCGTCTCCAGCCTGGCGCACTGACCATCACAGGGGTTGACAGCCACAGCAGCCGCACACCCGGCCACACAGCCCGCCAGGAAGGACACATAGAAAGGAGACTTCTCCCCAGATGCCGGCTGGCCCAGCTGGTTCAGGTTGGCAAAGAGGGGGAAGTAGACGATGGAGAAAGGGACGTCCCTGCAGAGGAGGGCAGCAGTGACTGGAAGGTGTGGGGTGGGCTGGTGCACCTTCCTCCTCCCGCTCTCCCCGTCTCTCCCACCTCAGCAGCGTGGCCCCCAGCCCCTTGTAGAGGCCGGCAATGCCGCGGCTCCGCAGCAGGTCCCGGGTCAGCTGGGTGGCCGTGGGCCGGGGGGCAGCCGGAGCCTCCACCAAGGGCTGGGCGCGCCCCTGGGCTGAGAGCTGGGCCTGGGCAGCCAGTATCTTCTTCTGGGCGGCTGGGAAGAAAGGGGACAGGCCTGTTGGCTCTCTCTCCTAGCAGTGGGGGCAGGGGACAGGGGTCCAGCTGTTGCCCCACCCTGGCTCTCCATCCCTGCCCCCATGCCCTCACCAATGCGGCCTGCGTCCTGAAGCTGGATCTTCAGCATCTCCATGGGGGTGGTCACAATTACCTGGCAGGTGCCGGCCCCGCAGCCTGCCAGCATCTCCTTAAACAGGGTCAACTTCTGCCTGTAGCGGAGAGGGGGAGCCGCAGTGAAGTCAGAGGCCCCTGCCGCCCAGGGGCTGCCCGCTGTGCCTGGGTGTGAAGGGGGATGGGAGTGGTGGAGGCAGACGCAGCCCTGTGGGGTTACAGTACCCTCCCAGCCTCAGATACCCCTCCAGGCCCTCCAGCTACGGGCACCGAGCCCGACAGACAGATGGCCCCACGGGCAGGGCCTGGGAAGGGCGGTGGTCCCATTCTGGAGCAAAGAGAAATGGAGAATTGGGGGGGGTGGGTCTCAAGTGCCCCAAGAGGCTACCATTTCCTCCTCGCTCTCTGGTGATAGGGAAAAGCTGGTGGGTGCGCCCCAAATCTCAGCCTACAGGGAGCCGGCAGTGGCTTGGGGCCAAGGACCACTGAGGCCTGAGCAATACTGACACAGCATCTGCTTCACTCTTCCCCAAGTGCAGGCAGGGAAGACGGAGGAGGAGGACGGGGGAAGAAGGTAGAGCAGGAGGAGGAGGAAGAAGGCAGAGGAGGAGGAAGGCAGAGGAGGAGGAGGAAGAAGGCAGAGGAGGAGGAAGGCGGAGGAGGAGGAGGAAGGCAGAGGAAGAAGGTAGAGGAGGAGGAGGAAGGCAGAGAAGGAGGAAGGCGGAGGAGGAAGAAGGCAGAGGAGGAGGGAGAAGAAGGCAGAGGAGGAGGAGGAGGAGGAAGGCGGAGGAGGAGGAAGGCGGAGGAGGAGGAGGAAGGCGGAGGAGGAGGAGGAGGAAGGCGAAGGAGGAGGAAGGCGGAGGAGGAGGAGGAAGGCGGAGGAGGAGGAGGAGGAAGGCGGAGGAGGAGGAAGCGGAGGAGGAGGAAGGCGGAGGAGGAGGAGGAGGAAGGCGGAGGAGGAAGGCGGAGGAGGAGGAGGAAGGCGGAGGAGGAGGAGGAAGGCGGAGGAGGAGGAGGAAGGCGGAGGAGGAGGAAGAAGGCAGAGGAGGAGGAGGAGGGAGGAGGAGGGAGGAGGAGGAGGGAGGTGGAGGAGGGAGGCGGAGGAGGCGGAGGAGGGAGGCGGAGGAGGCGGAGGAGGAAGGCAGAGGAGGAGGAAGGCAGAGGAGGAGGAAGGCAGAGGAGGAGGAAGGCAGAGGAGGAGGAGGAAGGCGGAGGAGGAGGAGGAGGAAGGCGGAGGAGGAGGAGGAGGAGGAAGGAGGAGGAGGAGGAGGCGGAGGAGGAGGAGGAAGGCGGAGGAGGAGGAGGAAGGCGGAGGAGGAGGAGGAAGGCGGAGGAGGAGGAGGAAGGCGGAGGAGGAGGAGGAAGGCGGAGGAGGAGGAGGAAGAAGCGGAGGAAGGAGGAGGAAGAAGCGGAGGAGGAGGAGGAAAAGCGGAGGAGGAGGAGGAAGAAGGCGGAGGAGGAGGAGGAAGAAGGCGGAGGAGGAGGAGGAAGAAGGCGGAGGAGGAGGAGGAAGAAGGCGGAGGAGGAGGAGGAAGAAGGCGGAGGAGGAGGAGGAAGGCAGAGAAGGAGGAGGAGGAAGGCAGAGGAGGAAGAGGAAGAAGGTAGAGGAAGAGGAGGACGAGGAGGAAGAAGGCAGAGAAGGAAGAGGAGGAAGAGGAAGAAGGTGGAGGAGGAGGAAGAAGGCAGAGGAGGAGGAGAAAGAAGGCGGAGGAGGAGGAGGAAGGCAGAGAAGGAGGAGGAGGAAGAGGAAGAAGGCAGAGGAAGAGGAGGAGGAGGAAGGCAGAGGAGGAGGAAGGCAGAGGAGGAGGAGGAGGCGGAGGAGGAGGAGGAGGAAGGCAGAGGAGGAGGAGGAGGAAGAGGAAGAAGGCAGAGGAAGAGGAGGAGGAGGAAGGCGGAGGAGGAGGAAGGCAGAGGAGGAGGAGGAAGGCGGAGGAGGAGGAGGAAGGCAGAGGAGGAGGAGGAGGAAGGCAGAGGAGGAAGAGGAAGAAGGTAGAGGAGGAGGAGGAGGAAGAAAGCAGTGCAGGAGGAGGAAGAAGGCGGAGGAGGAGGAGGAAGAAGGCAGAGGAGGTGGAGGAAGGCGGAGGTGGAGGAAGGCGGAGGAGGAGGAGGAGGAAGGCAGAGGAGGAGGAGGCGGAAGGCAGAGGAGGAGGAGGAGGAGGAAGGCAGAGGAGGAGGAGGAGGAAGGCAGAAGAGGAGGAAGAAGGCAGAAGAGGAGGAGGAAGGCAGAGGAGGAGGAGGAAGGCAAAGGAGGAGGAGGAGGAGGAGGAAGGCAAAGGAGAAGGAGGAAGAAGGCAGAAGAGGAGGAGGAAGGCAGAGGAGGAGGAGGAAGAAGGCAGAGGAGGAGGAGGAGGAGGAAGGCAGAGGAGGAGGAGGAAGGCAGAGGAGGAGGAGGAAGAAAGCAGAGGAGGAGGAGGAAGAAGGCGGAGGAGGAGGAAGAGGAGGCTCTGCAGGCCAAGGTGAGGGCCCGCAGGAGGGCAGAGCCTTTGTGCTTTGCCTGCAGGCACCAAACGGCCCCCCCACGACCTTGGCCCCCAGCAGCTGGGCAGGCCCAAGCCCCTCACCCATCCTTGGAGAGGTGATAGCGGAAGAAGTCGTTGGCTGCCAGCTTGATGGCCTTCTCCGGGGTGACAAGGGTCAGGTTCACGGCGGCTCCTGTGGGGCACATGGGGCAGGCGGCACGGCTAGGTCAGTGGCCCGGTTCAGGAGGCTCTCAGCCTGCACTTGCCTCCCAGCTGGCAGAGCCCGACTCCAGTCACTCCTTGGCTGCCTCCTCCTGCCCTCTCACACACATTAGTGCCAGGCAGGCGCAGGGACCAGGAAGGGATGGGGCAGCGCCTCCTCCTCCAGGCACTCTGCCACCCTTCCCGCTTGATCCCTCCAGGTGGGCCTCCCCAAGGAGCACCTCCCCTGGGGGACAAAAGGTGCTCGCACTGGAGGGGGTGCCAGGTGAGAGAACTCAGGCGTCCTTGGCCGCGCCTGGCCTGGTGTGGGTCGGAGCCATGGGGGCAGCTGCAGGCCTCCTCAGTGGTGAGAGCTCAGCACTGCACGGCGTTCGGGCAGATCCAGACTTGGGGATTGTCTCCTAAGCCGCTTTGCGGTAACGCCCCCACCCCTCCCAGCCTCCCAGCACAGATGGGGTCTTGACTGTTCCAGAAGGCAGGGGAGGAGGCTGCAGCCACCGCAGTAGAGCCATTTGGGGAGGTGGTGCTGAGAACTGCCATTCCCCAGACGTCCCACCCCCAGTGCAGGTGCAGCCAGCCCCCAGGGACATGTCCACATGTCCACTTACACACCAGGCCCAGACACGCTGCCCCGCCTTCCCACCTGCCTCCCAGCCGGCTCCCCTCTGCCAGACCCCTCTGAGGCTGCAGGAGGGTGCCACCCAGGCCTGCCCATCCGAGGGTTGAGCCTCACCGCGATACATGCCGAAGTAGCCCTCTGAGCGGATGGTCTTGATGAGACAGTCAGACCTGCAGCCGAGGGGATGGCGGTGAGCTGGGGCCAGCCCTCCCCTCAGTTTCCCCTTTTCTTAAACAGGGTGAGGGGACGCTGGAGCCTGCACCTCACCCTGTCCCCACATCACACGGCCCCACGACCACCGCCCCCCCCCACACACCAGGCACACTCACATGCTGGTGTACATGCGCTGGCCATTCTGCTGGTTCTGCAGCCTCGTCTTGGCCAGGTCGATGGGGAACACGCAGGTGACCCCGATCAGCCCAGCGATGCCGCCATTGATGAGCTTGGCTGGCAGACTGTGGGCAGAGGGAGTGTCAGGACCAGCCTCCTCAGCCACAGGTCAGAGGGGCAGGGTGAGATGGGGCAACGACCGAGGGCACGGTTGCATTCTGACCTGATCTGCTTATCAGCCATTTAACTCCAGCACGACCAGGGAGGAGCCGGGGAGGAGGATGGCCAGATGGTGGAGGTGCTGCTGGAGGACAGGGAGGACGGAGGCCAGAGGGAAGAGAGGCGGTCCTCCACTTTCAGGGGATTTTTTTTTTTTTTCCAGGGGATTTTCAAAACCACTGCTTTGGTCCTAGAGGGAAGAGGGACTGTTATCAGCGGGGGTGGGGCAGACCACTCAGAGGCCCACGCACCAGAGAAACACACTTCCCCCAGAGCCCCCTCCCCAGGTCTCCTGCACCCACCAAACCCCTCACCCACCGCCCGGCTGGGCCATCAATGTGTCCTGGGGGTGCAGCGTGGGGGGAGGTGTCTGCCACTGGCCCCATCCCTGGGGCCACCTGGCTTCCCCTCAAGGTCCCCCCACGGCAGCGTCCTCCCGGCTGGCCTCGCACACGTTCACACACGCACGCTTCTGCCAAGCCTTTAAAGGGCCAGGCGCCTCTGAGGGCAGCAGCAGCAGGGGCCAATCGGCCAGTGGGGGCACCTCGACCCGGTCTGGGGCTGTGGCAACCCCCTATCCTTGAGCAGAGGCAGCTGGCGCCTGCCCTCTTCAGGATGGCGGAGTCTCTTCACAGGCTCCTCCCTGGCGCCCCAGGACCCCCCACCTGGGCTCAGCTCACGGCTGCCCGGGTAGACGCTGCCGCCTCAGGTGCAGTCCCCACTCCCACAGCAGCTCCACGCTGGACTCCAGACATCCCCTCTCCTCAGAAGCACCGTGCTCACCCACACCCAGCCTTGCGTCCAACCTCCTCTCCCCACTCCCAAGAACTTCACTCCCAGACAGACAAACACACCCACACAGAGGAGCCCAGCAACCAGGATCTGGGAGCTGTAGGAGTGTGTGGGGCATGGGCGAGGGGACAGCCGGGAGGAGGGACGCTGGCCTTCTGAGGCTCCCTCTGGTTGGCACCCCCATCCACTCTAGGGGTGAGAGGAGAAGGGGCCCCTCTCACTAGGTGCAGGGCTGGGGAGCCAAAGCCAGCCTCGGGGGCCTCCCAAGGGGAACACAGCCAGAAAAACAGAGCTGTGAGGGGCCTCCCCCGGAGCCCCCTCTGAGGCCAGCTGTCACCAGCTCGCCCCCGCAACGCTGCCACCCAGGGTCACACGGCTGGCTCACACCCGCAGTCCCTCCAAGGACTGGTGACCTTCACCTCGGCTTTCCCCGGCCAGGCTGTGCCCCCTCTCCTGCTCCTGCCATCCTGGTCCCACTCACCCAGAGATGCAAGGACTTGGCTCTTCCACCACTACAGCCTTCAGACTGACTACAGCCTTCGGACTGGGGAGGAGATCAAGGGGCCGAGGGAGGTGCCAGCCGCAGGGATTGGCTGTCGGGTGGGGCGGTCCGGGGTGCGGGGGGAGCGACTTTCTCTTTCACTTCGGGCAACTGAGGCTCCCTGCAGCTGTGGGAGAAGGGATGAGGGGTATGACAGCTTCTGGGAGGCAGGGCCTGGCCTCAGAGCTTCCTCAGCCTGCGGGCAGTGGGTCTGGTTCAGGCTGAGCCAGCCAAGCGAAGCCACCTGCCCCAGGGACCCTAGCCCCTGGCTACCTCACCGAAAGCTGCCCCGTGGGTTCCTGTCAGCAGCCTGCAGGCTGATCTGTCTAGGGCCCTGGAACCCAAGGATGGGGCACTCTCTCTGCCCGGGCACCCTGTGTGCCTCTGTGTGGGGAATCCAGTGCCGTGGGGTGGAGATGGGTCCGTGCCCATCTCGTGTCTGTGTGACCTCTGTGTCTGTTGGGAGAAGGTGCGCTTCAGGGAAACCTCAAGCTGGGGCAGAGGAAGACACGCCTGGCGTCTGGAAAGGCTGGGGAAGGGGTGGCTGTCTCAGAGGCCACTGGCTGCCACCCACAGGCCAGCTCACCTGGCAGGTCCACAGGGCTTGGGAACTGGCTCTCCCAGAGGCCTCTCCCTGCCAAGCTGCCCTCCTCCCCCCAGGGCCTCAGTGCCAGGGACCTGCTTCTCCATTCCCCAGCCTGCAGAGAAGAGTCTGACCTCTGAACTTCACATGGCTTCTCCCTTCCCATCCCCACCACCCCCTCCAGGTGTAGAGTGGCCGGAGGCCAGCTCTCTCTGCTGCCCCAGGCCCTCGGGGGCAGGGTCTCCATCCTCACTCTGGTCTCCCCTGCCCTCTGCTGACGGAGTGAGCCCTGCCTCCCCGAGCATCCCCATACCCCACTCTCCTGTCTGAGGAGGGACACCTGGATGATGGGGGGTCTCGGAAGTCAGACAGACTACCTAAGGGGGGAGGGGAGCAGTTGTCCCAGGAAGAGGGAGGCAGGCTGGGAGATCCCAAGCCTAGGAAAACAGTCGGTCACAGGACTGAGAAAAGTGAGATCGAAGGGGTGCTACCTGGCTGCGGGGGGGGGGGGTACTGGCAAAAGGTCCTCTGACCCTGAACCCCCTTTTTCTGTCCTCACACTGTGGTCCCATGAGACAGCTGTGGAAGGCCTTCCCCCTCCCCCTATGTTGCCATAGAAACTCTGCAGCCCCAGCCAGGCCTGAGGCCCCAGGGCTGTCAGCCCTCACTGTCCCACCCACTCTCCACTTCATCAGCCAGGTAAACTGAGGCCGCAGGCAGGCTGTGCCCCCCCCCCCCGCCCGCCCAGACCACTCACAGGACGATGCTGCTGCATCCAGACCCTCCCAGGGGTAAAATCTCCCACAAATGAAGCCGCTGAGCTCCCCCACCGCCCAGAAAGGTGATGGGGGGTTGGGCTCAGAGTCCCGGACTGGCCGCTAGATCCCCGTTCAATCCCTCCCAAGTCCCAGACCCCTAGGGAGGCGCTTTCTGTCCTGCCGTCTGTGGGGGCCAACCTGCCGACAAAGGAGGCATGGAGTGTGGGCTGCGGGATCCCCTCGGAGGCCGACTCAAACCTCTGTCCAGCTGGAGAGGGTCCGGATGGGGCTCCAGATGGACACGCTATCCCCCGCCAGGCGATGGCGACTCCAGCCACGCACGTGTCCACACGCGTCCGGCTGAGTTGCACGTGTGCGCCCCCCACGGCCTGGCCTCTGCTCCGTGGGCTCTGGCCCCAGGCTCCCACCCCGCGGGGACACGTGTGCACGGGGAGCGCGCCCGGCACCGCCCGCGGCCGAGCACGGCCTCCCACACCCGAGCGGCAGCGGGTCGGAGCATCCGCCCGCCCGGGCCCCGCCGGAGCCGCCTTGTCCGGGTACTTGTCACCTCCCCCGGACGCCTCGGCGCCCCTCGCCCCCACAGCCGCGCCGCACTCGGGTGGGCGCCGCGTAGGGAGCAGCCGGCGGGCACTCACCGCGCACTCCGCCGCCGCCGCCGCGCTCGCCTCCCCGCCGTGCCGCGCGTCCGGCTGCACCTAGGCGCGGAGGCGCGTCCGCTCGGCGCCGCGCGCGCTCCGCCCCCGGCTCTGGGCCGGCGCGCGGGCTCCGGCTCCCCCTCCCGGCCGCCGAGGCCACTGCGCCCGGCCGCATCCCGGGCCGCAGGTCCCCAAGGTCTTTCCTTGGTCTCTGGGCCTCGCGCCCCTGCATGGGGCTGGGACCCAGGGATTAGGGCCATCGGGCCAGCAGGTGGCAGGGAGCGCTGCAGCGAGGGGAGAAGCGGTCCGGCGACACGGTAGGTGCTTGGAGGGGACTAAGTGGGCCAAGCGCCCGCCGCCAACAGGGCGGATGCACAATCCCGCATACAGGTGACTTTGTATCCATAGGTGCTGGGGCAGCTGCAGCGGCTACTTTGTAGCAGAGCTCCTCTCCCTCCTGGGGAAAATCAGGACCAACAGGAGGCGCTGGGCATGTAGGAGGTGGGAGAGGTGAGGGGTAAGGAGCAAGGGCTGTAGGGGAGTCTGCATACAGGGCCCCTCCCCGCAGGCGCTGCCCCTGCCTTCCAACCACCCCTCCACCCAACAAATAAACTGAGCTCGGAGACAGCGGCCAGAACAGGGCACGTTTGTTAACACACTGGGGTTACTGTCCCCACACACAGGGAAGCCTGTTTTGTTTGTTTTGTTTTCTTTGCTGAGGAAGATTCGCCCTGAGCTAACATCAGCTGCTAATTCTCTTTTTGTATGTGAGCCACCTCCACAGCACGGCCACTGACAGACGAGGGGTATAGGTCTGTGCCCAGGAATTGAACCCCAGGTCACTGAAGCAGAGCACGCCCAACTTAACCACTAGGCCACCAGGGCTGGCCTGGGAAGCCTTGAAAGTGGGGGCCTCTGACCACTGGCCAGGGCATGGCAGAGGGCAGCCCAAAGTCAGTGGGGTCTAGGCCTGGGCAGGCTCTGGGGTCTGTGATGCCGAAGGGCCAGGTGGGGTAAGGTCTCCAGCGGCCAGGCTTGTGCGCCGGATGCCATCCTGGTACTTGCGGCGGCCGAGCTCCAAGACAGCCCGAACCTCTTCGGCCACGTCCTGCCGGTCGCTCTGCTCCAGGGCCTGTACCAGGAGCCCCACAGCCCCTGGCTGACCAGCCTGGCGCTCAGCCCAGGAGAAGAGCATGTGGCGGATCTGCCCATCCAGGTCGTCCCTGGGAGGAGGGGGAATGGTGATGGAGGGGCCCAGTGCAGGACCACCCACCACACCCAAGGTCCTGCCCACCCTCCCAGGGGGGGTTCCCTGCTCCCTGGACCCCCCCTTTCCTGCCTGTTTGCCCTGCCCCACCGCCCCTGGGTGGAACTTCAGGCAGCCTCAAGCAAGGCCTCCCTGGCAGCCAGGACCCAGGCCTGAGGCTGGCCCGGGGCCCGGGAGGCTCAAAGGAGCTCACCGGAACTCGTGCCGAATTCGCTGCAGCTCACGGTAGGGCAGGCCCAGGTGCAGGGCCACAGCCGGCCAGTCAGGGCCCAGACGCCCGGCCACATTCAGCAGGTTGCTCTGGGTCAGGAAGCCAGTCTCAGCATCGCCCAGGTTCAGAGGTCCCAGGGAGAGGCTAGCCCCCGGCCCCTGCCCAGGTCCCTCTGACCCCCGCAGTCTCTGTTGGGGGGAAGGGGTGCAGTGAGCCCTGGCCTCTGCCCCAGCTCCACCCCGGTATCTCTGGCCACTCCCGGGCCTCTCTGCACCACCCCTGCCCCCTTCACCACACTGCCCCCGCCAGCCCACACCGGCAGCTTGATGGGCAGAGTGGCCATCCACAGAGCGTCCGCGCCCTTTCTCCGCCGGGCGGCCTCAGCCTCCTCAGGCACCTCCTCGGGCACTGCTCCCCGGTAGAAGGACACCTGCGGGCGGGATGAGAGGGGTTCAGTGCTCTGGCCTCTGCCCAGGCAGCCCGGAGGGCCCTACCCCATCGGCCCACCTGGCCCCTCACGGCCTGAGCCTGCCGGTCCAGGGTGGTGGTCACATACACCTCCTTGACGTTCTTCAGGTGCGAGTAGAAGACAAAGCAGACCCTGCCCTCCACGCAGTCCGGGCGGTCTGGGGGTGGGGGACGGCTCAGTGGGGAGCCTGGGGGCGGACCCCAGGGTCCCCTCTCTGTGGGCATGGGGCATACCGGCATCCACATCAATGCCCCTCTCGAAGGCGGCAAAGAATTTCTCGCCCTCGAACATCTCCACGGTGTCGGAGGGCTCGGGGCCGTGGTACCGCTCCAGCAGCCGCCGCAGGGTGGCATCCACCTGGGGGGACACCCGCCAGCTCAGAGCCCAGCGCCCTGCAGCCCCGCCCTGGCCCTCTGGACCCCGCCCTGCTGCCCTCCCAACCTGACCCTCCTGACCTGGCCCTCCCAGACCCCTGACCCTGCCCCCACCTTGTTGAGGGGCAGACACTGCAGCAGGACCTGCTCGGGGTCCCGGCGCCTCTGCAGTGCGATGAGATTCACGCGGTGCAGCCGCAGCCGCTCCCAGGCCTTCCGCGCCAGGCCCCCCACACAGGTCTTGGTGGTGTACCAGAGCCAGTACCTGGGAGGGCTGGGGGTGAGGTGGGGCTGGACGGACAGGGGTGGGTTGGGGAGGGGACTGGGGAGGCTGGAGGGGTGCACTGACCAGGAAAAGTGCGTGACCTGGAAGCGAGCATACAGGTGGCTGAGCTCCAGTGCCACCTGGGCTGTGATGTCATCCCAGGTGGCTGCAGGAGGGGCCCAGTACAGCAGGTGCAGGCGAGAGCGGTCCAGACTCAGGCCTGGGGACGGGAAGGGGCCACAGGCTCAGGCCTCCCTGGCAGGGCTCCCCTTCTGAGCACTGCTCCCCCATCCTGTGGCCACGAGTCCAGGTATGCCACACGGCCGCCTCTCACCTGTGACGCCAGGGGGCAGAGGCAGCTGCACAGTGACTGGCCGGAGGAAGCTGGCGGCGCCGCTCTGCGAGAGGCACAGCAGGGGGCTCACGGCCCCCTCGGGCTCCTCCAGCAGGGCTCGCAGCTCTCTGCTGGCCATATGCACCACCTGGGGCAGACAGGCCCCCCTGAACGCTCACCTTGTGCTGAGGTACCACCCCCTACCCTCGGTGGCCGCCCCGCTCGTACCTGCATGCGGACGTGAAGAGGCTCCTCGGTGGCCCCAGGGGGGAATGTGACCTTGACCCCAGGATGTCCCGAGGAGCACAGCAATGTCCCCTCTGGTGGCACCAGGCAGGCGTCAGACACAGGGCGTGAAACCACGAGGAACCACGAGAAGTGGGGCACCTGGCAGTGAGCCCAGAGCCGCTGGGCGGGGGGGTGGGGTCAGAGGGAGCAGTCAGAGGGGAGTCAGGGTCAGGGCAGAGGGGCAGAGCTGTCCGGCAGGGGTGGACGGGGGTCTGGGCGGGGCCGCTCCTGGAGCTTCCTCCCAGGCAGGCAGGATAGCCCTCACCTTGGGTGCCTCTTCCTCCAGGTAGGTCTCCAGGTCACTCCAGCCGTCGTCACTCAGGGTCCTGACCACCACCTCACGGCAACGCCAGGCCCGCGGTGGCACAAAGAGCAGCCACAGGCCCACCTTCTGCAGGCCAGGGTGGTGTGAGTGCTGGGGCCGGGCCTGGGCCCTCCTCACCCGCCCCCGCCCTGCCCTGCCCCGGCCCTGCCTGCTGGAAGGCCACCCCGTGGGGCTGCAGCTCCAGGACGCCACTGAGCAGGGAGTCGTGGGGACCCAGGGGGACGAGGCATGGCTCCGGCAGCCACAGTCGATAGCGGATGGTGACGGGGGTAGCGGTGGCCCCAGCAGGGAACTGCAGGCGCACGCCACAGGCCAGGGTCACGGAGCAGCCTTGGGGGGTCACAGGGAAGCTGAGCGAGGACAAGGTGAGCATCAGGTCAGACACAGAAGGGGCTGTATGTCTGAGTCTGGCACTGGGGAACCCTAAGAGAAGACCCCCGAGGCATGGGCAAGGTGTCCAGCATGGACAGGGTGACAGGGTGGACAGGTGCCCCTCCAGCCCCACCCCTCCCCCACCTCACACCTGTCCAACTCTGAGCTCAGGAACAGGCTGGGCATTTCCGGGACCGTGGGTGTCCCTGCGGAGAGACAGATGAGTGGTGAAGACAGTGATGGTGCCTGCATCCTGCCCGTGGTCTGCCCCTCCCCAGCAACAAGCTTACCTGGGGGACTGCTGGGGTCTGGCAGGGCCTCGCCCAAGGGGTTCCCCTGCAGTCGCACAAAGGGGGCGTCCAGGAGCTCGGGGGGCACGTCCCGGAGCTGGTTGTCCCTCAGGTCCAGCCGGGTGAGCAGTGGGAGGTGGGCCAGGCCGGCGGGCACTGAGGCCAGGCAGTTGCTGTGCAGAACAAGGAGCCGCAAGGACCGCAGCCCCGCTGCAGGCAGGCACCGGCTTAGGGCCAGCAGAGGACCACTCAGGGCCACCCGGGCCCTGGAGCGTCAGGCCAGGCCGCTCATGCTAGGGCCTCCCGGAGAAGCCCTGCCCTGTGGCTGGACTCAGAGACTAGGGCAAGTCTGCGCAGGGAGCCTCGAAGGCGAGAGAAGTGGGGAAGCAAACGAGGGCTGCCTACGAGGAGCGGGGGCTCCAAGGTGGGCCGAGCCTGTGTGTGCGGGCCCCCCTGCAGACGCTGGGCAGTGGCCGAGGGGAGCTCCCATCAGGCCCAGTGAGCCCAGGGGTGTGTGGCTGCTACTCACCAAGGGAGGCCGGGAGGGTCTGCAGCCGGTTGGAGGCCAGATTGAGCTCGGCGAGGCTGCTCAGGCCTCCGATCTCCGGGGGCAGAGTGTCCAGAAAGTTCTCAGAGAGATCGAGGCGCTGCAGGGTGGACAGGGCCCCCAGGGCCATGGGCAGTGTCTGCAGGCGGTTGTGGGTGACAGCAAGGAAGGTGAGGGCGGGGAGGGCCCCCAGGGCCTCAGGCAGCTCTGAGAGGCAGTTATGAGAGAGCAGGAGGGCACGCAAGCGGTGCATCTGCGGGACGCAGGCTGGCAGCGTCTCCAGGTTGTTGAAGCTCAGATCCAAGTGAGCCAAGCTGGCCAGGCCACTCAGGCTGGCTGGCAGCGTGGTCAGGGAGCCCCGGAGGCTGGCACCCCATGCATCCCAGCGTTGCCCACCTGGGAAGGGGGAATGCAGATGCGACTCAGAGCCAGAGTCCCAGGTCCCAGCGTGGCCCTGCCAGCCAGGGAAGGAGCTTCGAGGAGGCACAGATCTCCACCCCAAGCCCACCCAGACAGACAGACAGACAGACGGAGATACTGGAGAGACACCAGCAGACGGAGGGAGGCAGGGACAGAGACTGCAGGCTCGTCTCAGCTGATGGCCATCACCCATAACCCACCCCAGGAAAAACCCCCACACTGGGGTCTGCTGGGAGACCCCACTGAGCAGCTGCAGCATCCAGGAGCTGCGGCTCTGCCAGCTTCACCTTGGTGAGGGGGAGTTGGGTAGAGCTGCACAGAGAATAGTGATGGGGCTGGGACCAGGTGGGGCTCACCTTTGAGGACCAGGGAACGGAGGCGCGGCAGGCTCCACGGCACCCGGGCCAGGGTGGCCTCCAGCAGCTGAGGGTCCTCGTGGCCACTCAGCTGCAGGAACTCCACCTCCAGCAGCTGACGGGGCTGCTGGGCACACAGGTGCAGCAGCCGGTGGCAGCCCCCAGGGTACAGGTCCAGGCTCAGCCGGTTCCCAGCCAGGAGAGGGGGCACCCCGAGCCCTGCATCCACAGCATCTGTAGCGTCTCTTGCAGCATCTTCTGCAGCAGCCGCCTGGGGCTCCAGCCCCTCCGCCACCGCATCCATTGCCCACCGGCCGTCCTCGGGGGCCAGACATGTCCCAGCTTGCCAGGCAGGCCTGCTCAGGCAGAGCCCAGGGAGGCTGCAGAGTCAGGGGGAGGAGGGGGTGGGAGTGGGGCTGGGCCCTCCTCCCAGTCAAGGGAACAGGGACTCTGGCTGGGAGGAGCCCTTCAGCCAGGCCAGCTGGTCCACAGAGCCCAGAGCCTAGGCTGGACAGATTATGGCTGAAATGGGGCTGAGGAATGGGACCCCCAGGTCTGGGAGGGCAGCAGATAGGGAGACCCTTGTGGGCAGAGTAATCTGGGGAACCTGCTTGCCGTGGGAAGGAAGTGAGGCTTCACATCCTACTTCTGGGCATTTGGACAAGTGACTCTAGAACTGTCGGCTCATCCTGGCTGTCCCTCCCTCCCCTCCTGGACGAGAGGCCAGGGTCCTGCCCCACCTCCAGACTTCACGCTCAGCAGCTTTGACAGGAGGGCCAGAACTCTCATCCACCACGTGGGGGCGGTGGCCCAGGCCAGGGAGGGTGTGATTGTGCTCGCCTATGTCAGAGACGTGAATGGGAGAGGGAACCTGGGGTCTGAGCCACTGGGTGGCTTTGGGGTCCCGGGGACGGGACCCCACCTCCTGACCCCTGGAGGAGGGCTGGCCCGCCACCTTCAGTTCACCCCTCCGTCCGCTAGGGACGGCGGTGCCCGGCGCCTTTGGGGCTCACATGGCCTGGATCCGGTTCCGGCCAGGAGAGCGCGCCTTCCCCGCACCCCCGCCGTCCCACGGCCGGCCTGGGGCCCGCGGTACCTGCGCTCCAGGCCGGGCGCAGTCCCGGGTGCCGGCTCCGCGCCCAAGTTCCCGCCGGCGCGCTTCCGGGCGGGCTGACTCCGGGCGCCGCCCCCTCCGGGCCCCGCCCCGTCAGAGAACGCCCCTTGCTCCCGCTGGGGTCCGCGGGATAGTCCTCAGGGTCCCTCCCCGCCTTGCCTGCCCTCTGCGGCCGGCCGCCCTGGAGACGCGGCTGAGACCCCATCTGCCGAGCCGCCCGCCCCGCCGCACTGTTTCCTGTTATCTGCGTCTGTCGGTGCCGTCCAGCCTTCCCGTCCCGCCGGGAAGGCCCGCTTTGCGCGCCACGAGACCCGCCCCTTCAGAGGTTCTTGGCCCAAGGCCCGCTCTGCTCGGGGCTGTGCATTCCTGGCCCCATGTTAAAATGAGCTGGTGCAGTCTCCGGGCAGGGGGGAGGGGGGCTTGGGGGCTTTGGTGGCTGATGGCAGCTGCTGCCCCACACCCACCCCCTGCCAGAAGCTAGAGCTCTCAGTGTTGTGTCCTTCCCCAGCCAGCCCCAATGGCCTCTTTCTCCAGAAGGCCTTCTGGGGCCTCCTCTCAGGCCCTGCAGAGTGGGGCCCCAGCTCCATGTCCTGACTTTATGGGTGATCACTCCGGGCCAGGTGCTGGGCGTCCTCACATGCTGCCTCCTTCAGTCTCTGTGTGCATCTCACCAGGGAGGAAAAGGAGGCTCTGAGAGATCAGATTTTGCCCCAGGCCACGTAGCTGCTGCATGCCAAAGCCAAGACCCTCAAACCAGGTCTCTGTCTGACTCTCAAGAGAGCCCCCCGCGGCCTGTGCTCATTCTCCCCTTCCTTCACCCAGTAGAGTAGGTGCTCTGCAAATGAACAGATGAACACATCTAGTTCTGCCTGCTCTGCCCCAAATCACATCGTGTGCACCCTCTTTCCTCCACCTCCCCAGTGACTGCCATCCCCCCCGCCAGGATGGGCAGTTCCTCCTAGGCATCCATTCTCCCCAGCTTCTGTCCCCCATTCAGTTTCTGCCTAGCTGCCAGAAGAATCTTCTATAAAATCCCTCACAGGAATATTATTCAGCCTTGAAAAGGAATTAAATTCTGATACATGCTACAAGATGGACGAACCTTGAGGACATTATGCTGAGTGAAATAAGCAAATCACAAAAGGACAAATACTGTGTGATTCCACTTATTTGAGGACCTAGAGTCGTCAAATTCATAGAGACAGAAAGTAGGATGGTGGGTGCCAGGGGCTGGGGGTGGGGGATGGGGAGTTAGTATTTAATGAGTGTGGCGTTCAGCTTGGGAACATGGAAACAGTTCTGGAGATGGATGGTGGTGATGGTTGCACAACAGTGTGAATGCACCTAACACCACTGAATTGTGTGACTAAAATGGTAAATTTTATGTTGTGTTATTTTACCACTCAAAAAAATAATCTCAATGTGCCCCTTCCCTATGTGATTGCAACAAATTCCTATCCTTGTGAGGATGGTCTCCCTGCTTGACCCCAGCTGTGTGACCTTGAGCAAGAAAACCCTTCTGTGCCGGTGCTCCTCCTCTATAACATGGGGGGAATGACTACATGACGCCTAGGGCAGCTGTCTGTTTTGTGTTAACACACAAGCGCTTGATGCCTACACACGAGGGCTCGCCCTGTTAGAGCCCCCATGGGCCGGCTGCTGCCTTGGGACCCATCTCCAGCCACTGTGGGCCTCTGCATCTCACTCCTCTGCCTGCTGCTCGCCCCAGATCTTCGCAGGCCGGCTCCTTCTCGTCTTTCAGCTCGGGGTCAGCGCCTCGTCCCCTCAGCGTCTCTCTCAGCCTGGGACTGCCTCGTTTATTCACTTTGCACCCCTCGCACTAGAAGGTACGTTCTGCGGAATCACGTCAGGCTGTCCCCTCTCAGGACGCCAGCCTGCAGCAGGGTCCCTGACACGGAGGAGTGACATGTGCTGATATCCGCGTGGATGCTAAGGTCAGTTCAGAGCCGACACGGCCAGGGCGGGGGCCGGTCACTCGGACCTGGCCACTCCTGACCTGGGGGGCAGCCACTAGGCCCAGGCGCCTCGGTTATGCGGTGTGAATGTGAGGGACGGCTCGCCCGCGTCACCCGGCCCGGACAGGATGAGCGCCACCTGCCCCCGCAGAACACCAAGCCTCTGTCCCAGCGGCAGGGAACTACCGAGAGCCGGAAGCGAGGCGGCCTGAGCAGCCTCCGCGCAGCCCACGTGCAGCCCGTGCACGCAGCAGCGCGCCGGCGCTTCCGGCAGCCGTGCACCACGGGACTTGTAGTTCGCTGGCAGCATCGGCCGCTCCCAAAAGGGGATACGTCCCAGGCGTGGCGGCCGCGCTGCTTGCTGGGAGCTGTAGGCGCCGCATGGCATGCTGGGAGCTCTCAACGAGAGCTGCGGCCTCGCGCCTTGCTTCGCCCCGCCGTCCCAGAGATTTCGGGGGACCCCCGCCCCACGCTGTACAAGAAGGCTGCCCCGGAACTGCCCTGAACTGCCCTTCGTCTTTGCTGTGGCGGCTGCGGGACGGAACGGGACGATGGCTTCTTCTGCGTCCTCATTGGCTGAGCGCCGCGTGACGCCACTCGCAGGCGCCCCCGCGGGGCGCGGCGCGCGGGTCCCGGAGGCTTCTGGGTAGCGGATTACCCCCGCCCCCCGCGCCGGCGCCTTCCTTTCCGTCCCGGACGCCGCCGAGGTCGCACGCGTGAGGCCTCTCCACCGTCGCCGCAGCCGAGTGAGTGGGGTGGCTGGGCCGCGGTGCGGGCCGGGTCGGGGCCGCGGGGCGCGGGGCGGGCTCGGCGGGGGCCCCGGGCCGGGCCACGCGCGGCCGGGAGGGACCTGGTCACGCCGCCGCCCTGTCCTTCCGCTGCAGGATGCGCTACGTCGCCTCCTACCTGCTGGCCGCCCTGGGGGGCAATACCTCCCCCAGCGCCAAGGACATCAGGAAGATCCTGGACAGCGTGGGCATCGAAGCGGACGACGACCGGCTCAACAAGGTAGCCGGCCGGCCCGGAGCTCCGCGCGTGGGGCCCACTCCTACCCGGTCGCGTTTACCTTTGGAAAGAGCAGTTTACGTGTCCGCAAGTTTGGGGGAGGCCTGTGCCTGTCCACGTGGTCGTGTCTTGGCTTGCGTTTTGGGGCCCTGATGCAGCCCCGAGGGAGCAAACGTGGGTGTGAGGCCACGTCCCACCCCGCGTGGCTTGGTAGGAGTACAAGGCAAGTCACGTGTAATTAAAAAGTCGTTAGTAGCTACACTTTTGCAAAAGGGAAGAGGGCCGAGCACACTTCACTGCCGTCTTTTTTTCTACTACTTACTGAAGGCGTTATTTCCACGGGTAGTAACGAGTCTTAGAAATTTGGTACAGGTTCTCACTTGCAGCCCGTTTCCATTCAGAGATTCTGCGTGTGGGTATTAACTGCAGTGGGTGGTGCAGGCCCAGAAGCCTCAAGGCGTCTCCTCGTTGTGCCCGAGGCCAGCCCTCCCCTGGCTGGAGAAGGCGGTTAAGTCCCACGGGTGTGATGGTGGGTTCCTGGTAACTGCTGGCTCTGGTTGTCTGCTCTAGGTCATCAGTGAGCTGAACGGGAAGAACATTGAAGACGTCATTGCCCAGGGTGAGATTGTGTGTGCGTCAGGTGGTGGGGCGCTTTGTTTTCATCGTCCATCCTAATCCCTGCTGGTCAGCCTGTGGCCTGCCAGGTTTCGCTTGTGGACCAGAGCACCGTAGGAGCCTCGCCCGGAGGAGTAGGCAGGGCTTCAGTGGGCTCATGCCACGGGTGCTTCTAGACACTCCTGGGGGCAGGGGGCGCCCTCATTTCCTGGGCGTGGTTGCTGTGCCTGCAGTGTCTGGGGACTGAGATCTTGTAAACAAGTCTGACCACGTGCTTTGGATGGGAGGGGGTTGGGAGCAGAGGCTGGGGGTGCCAGGGATGACCACAGGCCCATGCTTCCCTTTGCTGGGCAGATGGTTTTGTGGTGACATCAGGTTGGAGCTGAGGGGACCTGTTTGAAAGCTGAGTTGTTGGGGCAGCTGTTTCTGTCCCTGGGCACGTGATGGGGCAAAGCCAGCTTCCCAAACAGTCTCATTTATGAGCTCACTGCTGGGGACGAGGGTCTGGACACAGGCAGCAGGCTCATCGCTGCCTGGTTATAAACGTGTTCAACTCACCTACAAGGTGGGGTGCTTTGGCCCAGCGGCTCCTGGAGGGGTACCTGGAAGCTGAGTCCCCAGATAGAAAGTTTCTGGGGCTGGAGGTGTGTGTGGCAGAGCCTTCTGTCCAGGAGCAGGGGAGCCTGTGCGCTGGCACTTGGGGATGGGCCTGATACATTGGGCAGATGGTTTCGTCACTCTCCTGGATTAGCCTTCAGGCCAAACACCTGCTCTGGTCTCACCTCCCTTCTCTGGTTTTGGTAGGTATTGGCAAGCTGGCCAGCGTGCCCGCCGGCGGGGCTGTGGCCGTCTCTGCTGCCCCGGGATCTACAGCTCCTGCTGCTGGTTCCGCCCCAGCCGCAGGTAAGTGGAGGCTCAGGCAGCTGTGGTGGTGGGTGCCCTGGGGTCTCTGCTAGGAGTCTGCCCTCCCTGCTGGCCTCGCTCACTGGCCTCTTCTCTCCGCAGTAGAAGAGAAGAAGGAGGAGAAGAAGGAGGAGTCCGAGGAGTCAGACGACGACATGGGATTTGGCTTGTTCGATTAGAGTCCCACTCCCCTGCAAATAAAACTGTTTTTAAGTATCTCTCCAGCGGTCCATGAGCACTTGGTCAGAGTGTGGCCTCTGCACTCTGGCCTCAGTGCAGGGCAGGTGGGGGCCCCATGGTGGGTGGGCAGGCCTCATCCAGGAGGGGCCCATCCCAGTGAGGGGGAGCAGCTGAACCCTGGTTGGGGGGGTGCTGACGATACAAGGGTCTGGTGCAAAAATGAATGCTTGGGGGGTGTGTGTTGTTTTGGGTGTGGCCAAGCCTTGAGCGGGCTTGGGAGGGTACATGAGCCCCCTTCTTGGGCATGGTCCTGGCTCTTGAGGTCTGCCAGCGCCTTCCCATTGAGTGCAGCCTTCAGGGGGACACCCAGGAGAACTTCAGAAGCAGCAGTGGGTGGTCTGCACTGCTCATTGAGGTGGCTCCGGCTGGGCAAGGCCAGCACTTCTCCCAGGACCTGTGATGGTCTTCAGTTACACGAGAGGAGGTGTGGGGGTGGGTGCGTGGACCCTGCATTTCCCTGCAAGGGTCAGTGCTTCAGCTCTACCTTAATCCCTGAGCAGCTTGGAGCACTCATGTAGTTTATCTGAGCCTCAGTTTCCCCAGCAGTCTGATGGGCCAACACCTGGGCACGTGTGGAAATGGCTTGTGGGCAGTGACGTTGGGCCACGTGCTCACTGGGTCCTTTTGGGGTGGGCTTGCCCATACCCTTCCCACCAGGCTCTGTCCTGGAATGGTGGGGGAGAGGGCAGAGGCCCTCCCACTGTCCACCAATGCCAGGCCACCTAGGAGACAGTGCTTCCCCCTCCGAAGGCTCTGGGTTGGTTGGCTGTGGTATGGTGTGTAGCTACTGTGTGCAAGGCCACAGCACTGGAGAAGCACCTGCCCCTGTGGAGAAAATAATCAGTATGATAGCAGACAGCTGGGCTGGGGAGGCTTCCCTTGGGTAAGGCTCCAAGACCTGAAGGAAGAGGCCGGGGGCAAGAGTGCAGGGGTGTGAGGGGAAGAAGGTCTTGAGACCCCTCGGGTTACCCAGAGGAGCGGGGACTCGGGGAGAGGGAGAATCCGTGCTGCGGGGGTGTGGGACATGGAGCCAAGAGAAGGACCACTGCAGAGATCCTGGCAGCGTGTGCTGTGAAGGGGGATGAATGGGGCTGTAGATGCCGGGGGTCACAGGTGGTGGGGGACCACAGCCCTAGGCTGGGGTAGAGGGCCCCCCAGAGGAGTGGACCTAGGGTCCAGGGCAGAGCTCACCATCCCAGCCTCAGACTCCCCTGTGTGGGCTGGAGGACACCATGGGAGTGGGGACAAGACAACTGCTTGGTAGAATCATCACACACCAGACCCCAGGGCTTCTCCACCGGGCCCACCTCCCACCCCCACCCAGGATTCCTGGAAGGGCCGCCCTGTTCCTGGCTCCAGAGCTGACAGTCCCAGGGGCCTGGAGGGAGGAAATGTACTCAAAACAGTTCAACCTTGTGTGGAAATGGGGGCAGAGATCTCCCTGCACTGGGGCAGCACCACCCTCCAAGGCCCCAAGGCCCCTCAGAAGCAGGGAGGGCCTGGACCCTGGCCTCTCCTTGGAGCAGGTCTGTAGGGGACCTTCTTGGGTCCCGGGCTCAGCCCGCCCTGCCCGGTCCCATCTTGGTTGTTATGCTGGTGACCCCTGGACTTTCCTGCCCAGCCTTGGGTTCCACCCCATCCCCACTGTGAGGCACTTGTGCCCCTGCTGTCTCCAGCAGCACCCCCAGGGCTTGGTCATTAAGGGCCCTGATGGTCCTAATGGGACCACACCCTCTCTGTGCTGTTCCTTCATCCATACCTCCATGGGATGGGGTCCCATGCAGGGAGAGGGACAAGTCTTTGTAAGTCAAATTTGGTCAGATCCCGACTCCTGCTTTCTCCTGTCCCAGGGCCCAGGCCAGGGCTCCCCTCTCCTTGCAATCCCCCCACCCAGGGCCTTTGCACATGCGCTTGGGTGGCTTGGGCAGCCCTGTGCGCTTCCTGGGTGAACTCTGTGTCCACACACGTTTCACTCCTCTAGGTCCTCATTTTGAGCTTATGTAAACACTGTCTGTTCCCTGCCCCCCATAGGGCCGGGTCTTCATTGACCCTGCTCACTGTGCTACCCTGTGCTGGCGCACATGCCAGGCACACCATCGGTGCTAACAATGGTGGTAGGGAGCACAGAGGCTGAGAGCTGGACAGCATGACCCCAGATGGCCGTGTCCTGGGGAGGCCCTGGTCTGGCTTCTGGGCCTGGGCCTGGGCCTGGGTGGGGGGGCAGTCCCATGCCGCAGCCAGATTGGCCGCAGCCCTGGCACCAGCTGCGTCCTGAGCTGAGCGCCCGCCTAGGAGTGAGTGTGTCTGGGGAAACACGCACACTGCCCCAGGAGCCTCCCCACCACCTCAGCATGGATCAGCCCCTTTGCGAGGTGGCGTGAGGTGCAGGGCTGGCTCCTGGAACCAAGCCAAGCGAGGCCTGACCCACACGCTCCAGGAGAAAAATGCGGAAAAGGGGTGGCAGGGTGACATCATCCGGGGTGCTCCACCCGCTGGGGCAATTCGCGGGGGCGGGCAGGGCCCGAGTCATACCCAGGTAGACCCCACAGCCTGAGGAGCCGGCGTCGGACGCAGGTAGGACCCGGGTTAGTGCCCAGGAAGGGGGGCCGCGGCCGGCAGGGCTGGGGCCCGGATGTCAGGTGTGGGTTCGCGGCGGGCGCTGGCTCTGAAGTAGTCTGTGTGTGTGTGTGATTCGCATCCGGCCCTGGATGTCAGGGGGTCAGGCTGTGGACGAATCGGTGGACACTGGGGGTCCCTGCCCTGGGCGAGCTCCTCAGTGTCCCGGGCGGGTGTTGTAGGCGGACCCCCGAGGGAGGGGTCAGCAGATGCTTAGGCAGCAGGGCCCTCCCCTCGCGTGGTCTCGGGGCCGAGGGCGAAGTCTCGGGCCGAGCTGGGCCACCGGGGCGGGAGCGGGGTCCCGGGGTCGAGGTGAGCCTGGGAGGCCGAGGTCGGGTCTCCAGGGCCAGGGGCGGGGTCTCAGTGGCCCTCTGGGGCGGGGGCGGGGCTCCAGGGCCGGGGGCGGGGTCTCGGGCTGAGGTCTCAGGCCCGGGTGGGCGTCTGGGCCGGGGGCGGGGCTCCACGACCGGGGGTTGGGGTCTCAGTGGACCTCCGGGGCGGGGGCGGGGTCTCGGGCTGAGGGCTCAGGCCCGGGTGGGCCTCTGGGCCAGGGGCGGGGCTTCAGGGTCCGCCCCGAGGGCGCGGCCGTTCCTCTCGCCCACGATTGGGCCGCGCGTGCCGGCCCCGCCCCGCCCACTTCCCCCGCGCCCACCCCCACTAAAAACACTGCCTCCGCCCCCGCCCCGCGCAGTGTCGCCGCCTCCGCCGGCGGAGACCCCGAGCGGGAGTGACCGAGGGACCGCCGCGTCCGGCTCCAGAGCGAGCGGCGAGCGCGCGGTGCACACCAGCCGGCCGCCCGCGGAGCCCCGGAGCCCGGCGGCCGCCGCGATGTTCCCCAAGGAGGCGACGTGGAACATCTCGTTCGCGGGCTGCGGCTTCCTCGGCGTCTACCACGTCGGCGTGGCCTCCTGCCTCCGCGAGCACGCGCCCTTCCTGGTGGCCAACGCCACGCACATCTACGGCGCCTCGGCCGGGGCGCTGACGGCCACGACGCTGGTCACCGGGGCCTGCCTGGGTGAGCGGGGCGGGCGGGGCCGGGGGATGCTCTTCGTGAGCTAGAGCGCCCCCCATCCCTCCACACAGGGGCGCTGGCCCGGCCGCGGGTGCCACCGGAGCTCCGGGTGCCGCGGGGAGGGGTCTCTGCTCAGGCCGAGGGTCCAATCCCGGGCGCCGCCCGGGGGGCGGGGCCTGGTTTGTTTTGCTCGGATGATGCTCAGGGATTGGGGTACGGCCCCGGCGCGCTTCTGGGCCTGCCTCTGGGCGCAGAGGTTGCGGGACGGGCAGGTGCGGCGGAAGCTGTCAGTGGAAAGAGAAAGTAAGTCGTGGGCGGGACCGTGAGAGCCGGGGGAGGGGCCTAAGCCGCCCCCCCTCGCTCCCGGCATCGGGCATCGGACCGAGAGCCAGCGGTCACTGCGTCCTGGAGCCCAGGGCCTAGTATGGGGGTGGCTTCTGAAGAGCGCATCTGGGCACTGTGGCCTGGTGCCTCCCGAGGGCCCCTGGAGAAGGAGACCCACAGGTTAGGCCTGGGCATAGCAGACTCTCTCCCGCCCTCTCCTGCCTTGCACGCGGCCCACCGTGGGCCTGAGTCCCCAGCTGTGGCCAGCCGTTTTTGCTCACCCCATGGGTGGGAGGTGCTCCTGGACTCTCCAGCCCGGGCCTCAGGTGGTCTGTGTGTGCTGGGATGGGCTCCCCCACTCACATACTTCCGGCCTGCGTCTGCGAGGGGTGTTTATAGCATGCCGAGTCTTAGGAGTCCTGGGAATGCTGCCCAGCCCCCAGCCTACTAGAGCAGCCCAAGTGACAGAGGGGTCATCAGGTTCTTGAATGTCTTGCCCAGCAGGGGCCTGTTAGGGTTCTCCCCTGCCCCCTTCTGATGACCTTTGACCTGAGAGGGGTGGGGTGGAAGGAGCACAGCTTTATATTCTTGGGACCTGAGGATTCACGCTGTGGCCCTGCCCCCCCCCATGGAGGCCCGCAGGCCAATGCCTCTCAGACCCCCATGCTGGCCTCAGGACACACCTAGGTCCCTGGCAACTAGTTGAGGACATGGCTCCCGCAGTGCCTCTTCCACCCCACTCCCAAGAAGCCTCTTTCTCACCATCCGTCTTGAGCCACTGGAGTCCCCCCAGAGTGGAGGTGCTGGTCCCACACTGCCCCACTCGTGGGCAGGGTGCTGCTCCTGGAGGAGGGCATGGTCCTCAGCTCCTCCCCAAGGCCTCCTGCTCCCTGACCACTCCTGGGCCTGCTCCCACTCTGGCTTTGTCCTAGGCCAGCACCCAGGGTCCCCCAAGGGGGATGTTGGGGGTTGCCTGCTCTTGGCTGCCGTGGGACACAATCACGTTTTCTCAGCAGTGGTGGGGCCCCACTATTTCCAACCTCGTGTCTCCTGGGCTGTGGGACCCCTGGGCTGCACTGGGCTCTGCGGGTCTGGATCTGGCCAAGTGGGTGAAGACTGAGTCTGGTCAGAGTTGAGCTGCTGTCTTCCCCCTTCCCAGGCTGGGTGCCACACCACGCCAGGCTCAGTGACTCATGGATCGGGGCAGGCAGAGTTGGGAAATACTGGCCAGAGGGCAGGCTCCGGCCCCAGCTGTCTGCCCTCCCAGGGGTGGTGGCCTGCCTCTCTCTCCCCAGGGCAGGTGGCAAGAGTCCCACTTGTGGGCTGCGTCCCATGGTAGGCACTGGGAATCCTCCAGGGTAGATGGGGCGACACTGGGTCTGTGTGCCGGGGGACCTCGGGCATGGAGCCGTGGGGGGTGTGCTACAGCCAGGAGTGCCAGCCCCTGACCCTTGGCCCTGCTGCCCCAGGCGAGGCCGGTGCCAACATCATTGAGGTGTCTAAGGAGGCCCGGAAGCGGTTCTTGGGTCCGCTGCACCCCTCCTTCAACCTGGTGAAGATCATCCGTGGCTGCCTGCTGAGGATCCTGCCTGCTGAAAGCCATGAGCGGGCCAACGGGCGCCTGGGCATCTCCCTGACCCGTGTCTCTGATGGCGAGAATGTGATTATATCCCACTTCAACTCCAGGGATGAGCTCGTCCAGGTGGGCCCTGGTGGGGCCGCGTTGGGGGTGCAGTATGAACCCCGAGGCCCCTGCTCATCACCCCCTCTCTGCCCCCGCCCGCAGGCCAATGTCTGTAGCACCTTCATTCCTGTGTACTGTGGCCTCATCCCGCCCTCCCTCCAGGGCATAGTAAGTACCCCCGGGCACCTTCCTGGGTGACAAGTCAGCTACTGTGTGGGCTACGGGACAAGAGTGGGGGGAAGGCCATCTGTGCCCCTGCCACTACCCCTCACTCCTGCCACGGACCGTTGCTCCACTTCCCCCGGGGTTACTCAAGAGCCAGGCCCGCCCGTGGAGATGCACAATTTCTGTGGCTGCCTCCCCTCCCCCCACCACTGCTGGCTGTCTGCTCAGTGGCCAGGCAGCCCACGGCCAGTGCCCAGTGGGTGAAAGGCCCAAACGAAATAGCCACTGGCTAGGCCCGTGGTGGCTGGTGGGGCAGCTGGCTCACCCTGCAGGCCTCTGACCGTGTGGTGGTGTTCCCTGCCGCAGCGCTATGTGGACGGCGGCATCTCGGACAACCTGCCCCTCTACGAGCTCAAGAACACCATCACAGTGTCCCCCTTCTCGGGCGAGAGTGACATCTGCCCGCAGGACAGCTCCACCAACATCCACGAGCTCCGGGTCACCAACACCAGCATCCAGTTCAACCTGCGCAACCTCTACCGCCTCTCCAAGGCCCTGTTCCCTCCCGAGCCCATGGTGAGCCCCCTGGCCCGCACAGCCTCTCCTCGCTGAGCACTGGGGGAGAAAGCTGCCCGTGTGACCTCTCCTGAGTGACCACGGTGGGGTGGGGATCCGGACGCCCTCTTCTGAGGGCTGGGGATGAGTGCTGTGTCCTGTACAGCTTCTCCACCGGGCGGCAGCCTGTCTAGCCTGGATCTGGATCCAAGGTACCTTGGTGGTGTGTGCGTGTGTGTGTGTGTGCAGGGAGTCTAGGGGGCAGAACAGGGCATGTCTGGCTCCTCTGCTCCATTTTATCCATCCCCCTGCCTTAGGTGCTGCGAGAGATGTGCAAGCAGGGCTACAGGGACGGCCTGCGCTTCCTGCGGCGGAACGGTGCGTGCGCGGCCCTGCCCAGGAGCTGGGAGAGCGCTTGTCCAGCCCCTTTGGCCAGGCAGGTGGGCTGGGCTGGCAGGCAGGCTCTGTACTACTGGCCCCTGCGGGCCTGCCGGGCTGCGGCCGCGCTGATGGCGGGTGCCGTCCTCTCCACTCAGGCCTCCTGAACCAGCCCAACCCACTGTTGGCGCTGCCGGCCGCCCACCCCCAAGCCCCGAAGGACGAGGACGCGGAGGAGGCCGAGGCGGCCACGGAGAGGGCTCCAGCGGAGGGCCACTTGCAGCCGCCCGGGGAGGATCACATCCTGGAGCATCTGCCTGCTCCGCTCAATGAGGGTGTGAGGGGGTGGAGTGGGGGGAGAGGGGCGGGACCTGGCCTGCGCGGAAGCCGAGGAGCAGAGTGGGCCTGGCCCGTGCCTCCCCGACCGGCCGCCAACTCCCCTTCTGCACCCCACCCGCAGCCCTGCTGGAGGCCTGCGTGGAGCCCAAGGACCTGCTGACCACGCTGTCCAACATGCTGCCCGTGCGTCTGGCCACGGCCATGATGGTGCCCTACACCCTGCCGCTGGAGAGTGCCGTCTCCTTCACCATCCGGTGCGGTGGGGAGGGGAGCGCAGGGCACCGGGCTTTGGGGTCATCCATGAGCGGTGGGCACCCCGGGGGAAGAGGCAGCTGGTTGGGGGCGCTGCGGAGATGCCGGGTCAGGGGTTCCAGAAGCCGGGGCACAGACTGGGGTGGGGTGCGGGTGGGCGTCAGGGCCCAGCCATAGCCGCTGAAGCCATGCCTCCCAACCCCGCCCTAGCTTGCTGGAGTGGCTGCCCTACGTCCCTGAGGACATCCGGTGGATGAAGGAGCAGACGGGCAGCATCTGCCAGTACCTGGTGATGCGCGCCAAGAGGAAGCTGGGCAGCCACCTGCCCTCCAGGTGAGCCCCTGACTGCCGCGTCCACCGGGGGCCGCAGCCTCCGTGGCCCCCACTAAGACCCTCCCTCCTTGGGTCCCTCCCGGCTGCAGGCTGTCAGAGCAGGTGGAGCTGCGCCGCTCCCAGTCGCTGCCCTCTGTGCCGCTGTCCTGCGCCGCTTACAGCGAGGTGCTGCCCAGCTGGATGCGCAACAGCCTCTCGCTAGGGGACGCACTGGCCAAGTGGGAGGAGTGCCAGCGCCAGCTGCTGCTGGGTCTCTTCTGCACCAACGTGGCCTTCCCGCCGGACGCCCTGCGCATGCGCGCCCCTGCCGATCCTGCCCCCGCGCCCCCGCAGCCCCCGCCCAGCTTGCCCCCTTGCTGAGCGTCCCTGCTCCGGCTTTCCCCAGCCCCCTGGGGTCCCGGTGCTGAGGGCCGGTCCCCCCAGCTTCCCTGCCCCGTGAGGCGGGGCCCTGCGGGGGTTGAGATTCCCCCCTCCCGGCCTCTCTCCATACCCCCTGCGGAGTAAGGAGAAGGGGGCTTGGCTGTCAACCCTCCACCAACCGCTCACGGGCTGCACTGAGGAGGGCGAGGTGCAGAGGGCCCCACTCACCTGTGCCTTAATCTCCCCCTCCAGGCCCCACCCTAGGGCTGAGGGGGCGGGGCCCGCGCCTGGGGGCTCCTGGACCTGCGACCCCCGCCCGAGGCCCCCGCCCGTCAGCGCAGTATTACTTCTGAGAACTTTGCAGCTGCTCCTGCCTCTGCATTTTTCATGTTTGCTGAAGAATGTTTGTAAAGAATTATTTATTTTCGCCAAAGCAGATGTAATAAATGCCACAGCTCACCCCTGCCTTCTCGGTTTGTATGTGACTCGCTGGCCCCAACACCCTCCCAGCTGACCAGTGTCTCTGCAGCTTCAGGTCCGGTCTTCCCCGGTGAGATCCTTGAACCTGGCATTCTGGGCCTGCCCGCCAGGCGGCCTGGGGCTCTCTCCTAAAAGCACCTGTGGGTCTCTTGCCTCCAGCCCACTCCTCTGGCTGGGACCCATATGTTTGCCCCCTACTTTGCCCTGAGGCGTGCTGGCTGACCCTTGGGCTCAGCTTTCCAAGGGCCATGGAAATATTAGGGGACCAAGCTCCCTGCTAAATAAAAGCTACGCAATGTTTACAAAAGGTGGCGTCTGCACTTCCACTCTGCGGTGACACGGGGCGTGGGGCTGATTTCAGGGTTGGACGGCTGCGGAGGGTGAGGTTCCGAGCTGAGCGCTGGGGACCTGGGAGCCTCCACTTTGCGCATTTGGCCCAAGGCTCTGTGTGAGGTGCAGGTCTTCCCCTTGTCATCACAAGCCTCACTGGCCAGGTGTGCACACCTTGTTCCCCTGTCCCCTTTCCCCAATGGGTACTCAGTCTCCTGCCACTACACAGGAGGGGTCTGGAAAGTTAGGCGGGGTGAGATCTGGGCAAAAGGGGGCTGGATGTTGTTCTGGGGGACAGACGGTTTCCTGGAAGCGTCCTCTGCCCTGTGCAGTGAGGCAATGTGGCCAGCCCTCCTTGGTGACTACAAGGGCCCAGGGGGTGAGGGGTGCTGGGGCAGAGCCGGGCACTTGGCTGGGTGTCCTGAGCTCTTAGTCCTGCCTGGTTCAGTCCCCACCTGCCCCCCTCCCCCAAGGCATGGGGCAGCCCCCAGCCAACAATAACGGTCGTAGTGGGACTGTAGGACTGGGAGAGCCGGCCGGGCAGGTCCCAGGTGCGTGTATGCCAGGGGCCGCCCCCCTCGCGTTCTCAAGGTCTCGTACCATAGGCCCAACCTGTTCTAGTTCAGCAGGATCCCAAGCCCCTGGAAAGACAGAGGCCTCCAGCCCCCAGCGCAGCCAGGTGGGTGCAGGGGCCAAGCTGGGGCTGGGAAGGGGGACCCGAGGGAAGAGGATGGGATTTTCTCCCCCCACAGGAAGGTCACACGCAGGCCCCACCCAGCTCCTCTTCCCAGCCCTCCCCCAGTGGAACCATCAGGGCTGTGCCCCCAGAGGAGTGCTGGGGGGGCTGCCGAGGTGACAACCTCCTGCCCCATCCCACTCACTTGCCTCACACGTGCAAGGCATTTATGCTGCTGATTTAAAATACTGTTTGCTAGTATATTACATGTTTATTGTTTAAAACTGGGAAAAACCCAAATCAGGAAAAGATAGGGAAGAAAGTAAAGTCACCCCACTCCACGAGAACCACTGAAAATATTTTGGTCTATTTCCTCCTTGGCTTTTTCCTACACACACTTTTGGTGCCTTAAATCCAGATCCTCAGGACAGCCCCCCTCTTCCCCTTGGCCTTGCTCAGGAAGGGTCCCCAGGTCCCCGGGGTCATCTGGGCCTCACCGTGCGCTCTGGCTCTGCTGGGACAGGCACTCGGGCCTTGGGGGTCAGGGGCGCGGCGGGGTGTGGGGCGAGAGCCAGCTGCCCAGGCAGCGCCGAGAGGCGGGGACACGGTGACAGCAGCGGCTGCAGCTCCGCCCGGGGCCGTCCCACGCCAGGGTCTTGGTGCCTGCAGGGCAGCAGGAGCCGCTCCGGTCCACGCTCCCCGTGCCGGCGGCCTTTCCGGGAGGATCGGCCGGGAGCGCGGCAGGTGCGGCGGTGCAGCTCGCAGGTAGGTGCCTCTCGGGTCCGCAGCCCGCGCCCCCAGCCCTCCCAGTTGCCGCAGGGAGCGCTGACCCCCGTGTGTCGAAGTCGGGGACTCTGGGGCCCCTCGGGGCTCGAGGCGGCAAGGGCGAGGGCGGGCCCGGCCCCCCAGGGGCCGGGGCACAGCGGCTCCCGGCCTGGCGGCCCTTCCTCCCTGCTCCCCCAGCCCGGCGGAGGCGCAGCTTCCGGCTGGGATGGACCTCTGGTCCCGTGGAGCCCGCCGGCCGCCAGAGGGGTGGTGCACCCGCCCGGTGAAAGGTCGGCATGAGGGGGGAGATGACTCTGGCCCCGTGTCCCCTCCTCTTCCCCTTCCTCAGACCTGCCCTCTTTGGAGATCGCCCCCTCAACACAGGTGGGGAGGCAATCACATCCTGGACTGAGGGGAGACGACCCCAGAGTCCCAGGTGTGTCTATGGTGGAGTCGCCAGGCTGGGGGTTAGCTTTGGGAAATCCGAGGCCAGGGTGCTGTGGGAAGGACAGGTGGCTCTGATTGGGGGGCGGGGCAGCCCCCTCCCTGCGGGGAGGGAGGCCCAGAGGAGGCTCCGGGGACTTGGAGGGGGTGGGTCTGGTGGAGGGGAGGGCCCTAGGGTAGCGGGAGGGGCTGTTAAGCCTAGAATCTGAAGGTGTTCCTGACAAGGGCCATGGAGGGCGCCCTGGACGGACCCTACACCTGCACTCCTGGGGCCTGGCGCCCGGTGGGAGGGGTTGTGGCTGGGGAGGAGCTTACCTGCCTGCCAGCTGGCTGAAGGTGAGGGCAGCTGAGGCCCAGACACAGGGGCTAAGGACTTAGTCACAACTGGCCAGTTCCTCCCACCAGCCCAGCCGGGTGAGCTCGGTCTCCAGGTCCCCAACTCCAGGACCTGCTCAGCTCCTCCCCCTTACCACTCCCTCACCCAAGCCCTCTCCCCTCAACTGCCAGGAGCCCCCTCCTCCTCTCTGTCCATCACAAGGTCTTTTACAGCTGTCCCCCCACCGAGATTGCACCCTCCCCACAGCCTATCCTCTCCTGCACTGGCTCCCTGAGCGGCCCCCACAGGCCCTGAGCCTGCTTCACCCCACGGTGACACCTGTGCCTGCAGCACTACCCCATTTGGGCCACACGCCCCCAGCTGCCCCTCCTCTCTGGACCTCCGCCATGCCTTTTTCCCTCTTGCCCCCCGGGTGCAGAGAGGCCCCTCTGCTCTTGCTGGCTCTGCACTGCTGGCTCAGCCCTCAGACACCCTCACTCCTCACCCTCTCGCTGCCTTCCCTTCTCCTCCCCTCTCCTTTCCTCTGAGCTCTGCTCAGGCCCTGACTCCTCCTTGGCTTCACAGCACCTCACGGCCGAGACCTCCACTCCCATGGCCAGCCCTGGGAAGCCTGGGGCTGGGGAGGTCCAGGAGGAGGGGGAGGAGGAGGGGGTTTCCATGGAGCCACAGGCAGCGATGCTGGAGCAGGCCCAGGAGCTGTTTCTGCTGTGTGACAAGGAGACCAAGGGCTTCATCACTCGGCACGACCTGCAGGTGAGTCCTCCGACCCCAGAGGCTGCCCCAGCCTGGGGCTGACCTCGGCTACTGAGCCCTGCCATCCTTGCCCGGCCAGGGCCTGCAGAGCGACCTGCCACTCACGTCCAAACAGCTCGAGGCTGTGTTCGAAAGTCTGGACCAGGCCGGCACAGGCTTCCTCACCGCTTGGGAGTTCTGCCTTGGCCTGCGTGAGCCCGGCCCCTGAGCCCCTCTCTGCCGCCCCACCCCTGAGATCCTCCACAGCCCACATAGACGACAGCCCGAGCCTCTCCATCTCCCGCGTCTATACACGCAGGCACCACGGGAAGCCCCCCAGCTGCTGTGGCTCGTGGGGAGCTGACCCTCCTGCTTCCCCACCTGCTCTCCTCTGCCAAACCCAGGCGGGGCTGGGAGCCAGGCGTGCCTCATTCTGGCCCGAGCCTGGCTGTCACCTCCCATTCCCAGGCCAAGAATCGGACCAGAATAAGGAAGAAAAACAGGAAACTGGGCTCAGAGAAAGGGCAGGATATGTGTTGGGGGCAGGCGGGTGAGTGGAGTGGTAATGGACAGGCCTGGTAATCTCTCCCTCCCATGCCCGCAGGGAAGTTTGCGGGGGTGGAGTCGGCTCAGGGCACACAGCCCTCCCCACCTCCCGAGGAAACCTTTGAGTCGGGCTGGTCGGATGTGCAAGGCACCGGGGGCTGCCTGGAGGAGGAGGAGGAGGAGAGATTCTGCACTGTGCTGGAGCAGCTGGGGGTGGCCCCGGTCCTGGGCGAGTGAGTTGGTGCTGGTCCCGCTCCCAGTTCCCTCGTCTTCTCTCTCTCCCTCTGCATGCTGCCTGTCCACGTCGCCCGTGTGTCTGTTCGCCCCCAGGGTCCCTAGGCCGGCTCTGGCCCAGTGGTTCTCTTTCAGCTGCAACTACCTGGGAGGAGCCAGGCGTGATTTCCCGCAGAATTTGCATTTCACGAGGCAGCAGCCAGGGCTGCGGGGAGGAGGGAGGGTGCCTGGCACACAGCCACGTACACACGGGCTCAGCCCCGCGTACCCGCGACACCTCGCTGCCCCACACACGCACAGATTCCAGGCTCAGCGAAAGCACCACGAGAAGGATGCCCTGCATGCGGCAAAGGCGCATGGCTTGTCCAGAGCTGCAGGGGTACATCTTACCCTTCGGGGTGGCGTGGGGAGCCCCCGCTTCAGCTTTAGCCCCTGTCCCCTCCCTGCAGGCAGTGGGCGGTACGGACGTTCTGGACCCGGCTGCAGCACGAGCGACCCGAGCTGCTGGGCTCCTTCGAGGACGTTCTGATGCGCGCGTCGGCCTGCCTGGAGGAGGCGGCCCGAGAGCGGGACGGCCTGGAGCAGGCGCTGCGGCGGTGAGGGCGAGGGACTGGGGCGGGGCCTGGGAGCCGGGTGGCAGCGCCCCGGGAGACGGTGGAGCGGGGGCTGGGGGCTGCAGTGCTGGCAGGTTCTAAGCAGCTGTCCCCCTCCCCATTTCCCCCCACCCCCGCCTGTGTCTCCCTAAGGCGGGAGAGCGAGCACGAGAGAGAGGTGCGTTCTCTGTACGAGGAGATGGAGCAGCTGCTTCGCGCGCAGAGCCAGCGCCTGCGGAGTCAGGTGGGCCCGCGGCCCCGCCCCCGCGCGCGGCCCAATCGCAGACGCGCGTGTCTCCCTGGCTCCGCCTTCTCTGAATGGGTCCCACCCCGGCCCCACCCCCGGCCCCTGCCCCTCCGCAGTCAGCGGAGGCTCAGGTGCCCCACGCGCGTCCCAGGAGCTCCCCCGGGAGGAGCGGAGAGGCCGCCTGGAGCTGGAGCTGCAGAGCCGCGAGCAGGAACTGGAACGCGCGGGCCTGAGGCAGCGGGAGGTGAGCGGCCGCCGGCCCGCCCCAGCACACGCCCCCGTCACGCATGCACTCGCTCTAGCCTTGAGGTCCCCTGGGCCTCAGTGTTCCCAGCCCCGGATTTATTGGGGGTCAGAGGCAAAGGCAGCACCGCGGGGAAGAGGGGAGGTCCCCTCCAGCCTCGATTCCCCCCACATCCCCCCAGTTGGAACAGCAGCTGCAGGCCCGGGCTACCGAGCAGCTGGAGGCGCAGGCGCAGAACGCCCAGCTGTGGCGGGCCAACGAGGCGCTGCGCACGCAGTTGGAGGGGGCGCAGGAGCAGCTCCGCAGACTGGAAGGCGAGGCGCGGGGTCGCCAGGAGCAAACCCAACGGTGCCTGGGGGGCGGGGCTGGGGCGGGCTCTCAGGGGCGGGTCCCGGGGAGGGGGTGGAGCCGGCGGGCGTGGCGGGGCCGGGACGCCCTTGGGGCTCAGGTGTGGGCCGCTTCCGTTCCCATTCCACGTCTCAGCCCCGCCTCCAGTGTAGGGTCGGGTAGGGTCCTCTAGGGGGTCGTGGAGCGCCCCAAGGAGCCTCCCTGCATCCAGGTCACCACCTACCTCTCACCTCCCCCCTCCTCCTGCAGAGACATGGTCGCGGTCTCAAGGAACATGCAGAAAGAGAAGCTCAGCCTCCTGAGACAACTGCAGCTCCTCAGGTGCGGTCGGGCTCAGGCCAGGCGGGAAGGGGCTCAGCGCATCTCAGCTCGGGAACTCCTAGCTTCCAGCCATTCCTGACCACTGCCCAATCCCACTTCGAGCAAGTGTCTGCCCGCCATCCCTCATGCTGCAGCCCCAGACAGATACCTCTCTTCTGGTCTGAAGGAGAGCCAGAGCCCCCACCTTCCCCGCCCAGGAATGCTGCCCCTTGAGGCCTCTCAGAGCCTTTGGACTCCCCTTCCCCAGGGAGCTGAACACTCGGCTACGAGACGAGAGGGACGCCTGTGAGGCCAAGCGGCTGGGCAGTGGCCGCAGGAAGGCTCTGGCCACGGCCCGCCTGCCCGGGCCCATCTGCTGCTGCTGCTGCTGCTGGGCTCGCCCGCCCAGATGTGGCTCTGGCCACCTTCCCAGTGCCCGCTGACCAGCCCCAAGTGACTCACTGAGCGTTACCTGGAGAAGCTGGCCCTTGAAGGTGACTCGTCATGGCTGGGGGCTGCCCATCCAGGACATGGGCTCTATCCACTGAACTGGCCTGCCTGCCTGCAGACATGAAGGAAGTAACCCTGGGGTGATCAGGGTCTCATGTACCCCGCTGCGGGTCCTCGTCCTGTCCCCATCCCATCAAGCCCATCTCTGTCCAGCAGAAAAGCCCCCTCCTCCAAATAGAGTCCACTGACTGCACTTCAGCCTCCTCTGCCTTCTGTGTGGGTGAGCCACACCGTTTGTGTGGTACACGTGTGATATGTCACATGTGTACTGTGCATGGTACATGTGTGGTACAGGTCCATGGTCCCGTGGTGCTAGGGCTGTGGGTGTCCCTGGTCATGCCCCCCAGCCCTCACCGTCCAAAGTTGAAGCCCCAGGGGCCCTCTGTAGCGACGAGGGGACTGAGGCCCACTGTCTTGCCAGGGAACCCCAGGTGGGGTCTCCTGCCCACTCTGGTCTCCATTGGCTCCTCCCTGCCCATCCCAGCCCTGGCACAGCCTTGGGTGGACCAGCTCAGTTCCCCAGAGTCTGGCGGGTCCTGAGGGGAGCCTCACGGGGTGGGCCTGGAGCCGCCTCCCATGCCCCTCCACCCTGCCTGGGAGCTGGGAGCTGCCGGCCGGAGCTGATGGAGCTACCGGCGGAGCTACGGGCAGGGAGCCGCGGGGGAGTGCTGCCCACTGTCCAAGGAGAGATGCTCCAACCCTAATCCTGCAGACTCAGACTCGCCCCCTCCGCCCCCCAGGGGCTGGGGATGAGCCTGGTGGGTCGGGAGTCTTCTCCCCCTCCTTACTCCCATTCTCAGCCTCCCAGTCCAGCAGGCTAGCAGGCTCTGCCCTTTCTTCCTCACTCCCTCCCCCACTCCCAGGCCCCGTACCCTCCAGACTGGACTCTCTCTCGCGGGGATCCTAGGCCTCCCCTCCACACGGCCCTCCACACTGCACCAGAGAGGCCCCCACTCCTGCATCTTACCGCACCTCCAGACCCTCCCCCCAGGCCAGCATCTGTTCTGCCGACCCCTGCAGCCTCCGGTGGTCCCTGAGTTGGGGGGAGAGAATGGGGTGTTAGGCGGGGGGCGGGGTCTTGGACACAGTCCAGGGTCTCGGCCAGGCTGGCGGGCGCCTCCCGCCGCCGCCGGCCCCGCTCCCCAGTTTCCCGAGGGTGTGGGCCCTGGCTGGGCTGTGCACGTCCCCGGGCCGCAGCTCGCCCGGCGTCCGCAGCCCCGGGCGGACCCCCGCGCCGACCCCCGCGCCCGCGCCGGCCGGCGTCCCGCCCCGCGCGCCGAGCCCTGCCAAGACCTGCCCGCGGCCGCCGGCCGGGGCGGGGCCTGCGGGCGGGGCGGGGCGGGGCGGTGGGCGGCCCGACGCGTCTCCCTCGCAGGCCCCGGGCCGGCCGCGCATTCCCGGCGCTCGGAGCCGCCGCCCCCGCCCGGCCGACTCAGACGCGTGGCCGGTGAGTGCGCCGCTGGCCGGGGGGACCCAGTGCCCTGAGCGGCCCGGATCGGGGGCCCGGCTGCAGGCGCCGGGAGGGCCGGGAGGCCGGGCGGGCGGAGCAGGACTCGTGGCGAGGGCCAGGCGCCTCCCTCTCGGGTCTTCGGACAGGCCTAGCGGCCCCTTCGGGACAGGAGCCCCACTGGAGCACCCCACTCCTTGTCCCCGGACACCAGTCCCCTCCCTCCGCCGCAGGTCCGCCCACCGTCCGGGTGTAAGGGGGCAGGCCGTCGGCCTCGCCCTGGCGGGGGGCGGCGGCGGTGACTTCACCGCGGCCGCGCGGGGATTCCTCGCCGGGCCTGGCTGGAGCGGGGTCCGGGGTCCCCTCCCTGGGGCGCGGGCCGCCGAGGGGCCCGGTGGAGTGGCGGGCGCCGGGGCGGGGCAGCTTTGTTTCAGGCCGCGGGAACTATTTCTGGCCGCCCTTTCCCCGGGGGATCACATCCGCCAGGCGCGCCCGGAACGACGGGCCCCTCCTCAGCCGGCCGCCCGTGCGCGGGCCGTGGGGGCTGGTCTGTGTTCGGAACCAGCCTCCCCAGAAGCCCGGCACCTCGGAGCAGGCCCAGGGGTGCGTGGGCGGGGAGTGGGCTCATGCCCGCTGGCTCCGTTATAGGGTCTGCGCCTTGTTTTCTCCCTGGGCTGCAGCTACTGCTGCTTGGTGGGGGAAGGGGCAGTGGCAGGTCTGGTGTTGAGGCCCAGGGTGGGGTGCCTGGAGAAGGTGTGTGGTCCCTCTCAGGATCTGACTGTCCAGAAATGTCCTCTGTCCTGCCCCGCCCTGGCCCAGACCAAAATACCGGGCCTGGCCGCTCCCTTCTGTGCCGCTGGGAGTGGACGCTGCCTGCTCTGGAAGCCCAGCTCGGCCCCATTGCCTGGGCAACCACAGGAGGGGTGGCAGGATCCTATCCTGCCCATCTGGCGTGGGTCAGACCTGTGGCCTCCTCTTCTAGTAGAGCCTCCTGGGGAATTTCCATCTACCCGTCTTACGGAGGAGCCGTTGGGCCAGCCAGGTGAGTGCTGGGCGGGGTGGGTGAAAGTCCAGCCCTGGGCAGCCCTGAGCCTGTCTGGAAACGTGGCTCCGGGGCTCAGCTGCCGTCTGTGCCCAGCGGCGTGCCCCGCCCTCCCCAGTGCAGAGGCTTCACCACAGAGTGGGCAGTGTCCCCGGGGTGCCTCTGGGAGGAGCACAGCCTCTAGCTGCACTTCTTGCTGGTGTTGGTGTGGCTGTCCCCTTTCCAGTGATGGGGACCGGCAGAGGAGGAACCCCAGGTCTGGGGAGTGTCTACCAGCCCTGCCTGCCCAGCACTCTCCATTCTCTCCACCCTGGCTGGGAGAAAGGAAGGAAGGCTTCCTCTTCAACAGAAGCCTGAGGAGCGTCCCTAAGGCCACACAGCTATTCATGGGCAGGCCAGTCTGCCTGAGTGGCTCTCTTCCCCTCCAGGAGCTATAGGTCCCTGTCACGGTCCCTGCCAGCCTGTGACGTGGAACCCGGGGAATGCTGTGGGGGGGCGGGTGGGGCCTGCATGAGCTCACCTCAAGTGCCTGCTGGGGCTTCCTCCCTTGGCTGCCAGCAGGGGTGAGTCAGCCAGCGATGGTTAGGGGTCCCCCATGCCCCCATGAAGGGCTCTGGTCAGGGAAGCCAGGCCCTCTGGCCATCAAGGGACTGGCTTTCAGTTCGCTGTGGGCCCCACATGTCAGCCCTGCCTGCAGTGGGGGTGGGGGCTCCTGAGCTGCCCTCCCAGGAAGTGTCCTGGTTCCGGTGAACACTCTCCCAAGGCCTTCACCCAGGGCAGCGGTTGGCTTGCCCCATCTGTGTCCCCTCCCCCTGTCCCCACTGGTGTCTGGCTGTCCTCCCGTCAGGCCCTGGTGTTGTGGCTATCTGACCTCCCCCGCCTCCGGGCCCCAAGATGGGCGAGTTCAATGAGAAGACGACATGCGGCACCGTCTGCCTCAAGTACCTGCTCTTCACTTTCAACTGCTGCTTCTGGGTGAGCAGCGGGCACACCTACCCTTCCCCTGTCCCCTGTCCTCCACCATGTCTCCACTGTCATCTCCTCCCTCCCATCCCTGGTTCACGGAAGGAGCCTCGGCCTGGGGACTCAGCCCTCTCAGACCTAGGGCCAGATGTGGTGACCGGTGTGCACTGCCCACAGCTGGCTGGTCTGGCCGTCATGGCAGTGGGCATCTGGACGCTGGCCCTCAAGAGTGACTACATCAGCCTGCTGGCCTCGGGCACTTACCTGGCCACAGCCTACATCCTGGTGGTGGCTGGTATTGTTGTCATGGTGACTGGTGTCCTGGGCTGCTGCGCCACCTTCAAGGAGCGGCGGAACCTGCTGCGCCTGGTCAGCAGGGCTTGGCCAGCACTGGGTGTGGGGGGATGGGGGTACTGGGGGGGGTGCTCCCCACCAGGCTGCCAGGGGCTGGATCTGGGGCCCTGACAGGGGAAGAAGAGAATGCCAGGGGTCGAGCGTGACATTGCAGGATAGTGTCTGCTGTGGTCACCTCGGGGAGTGTCTCTCCCCACCTGCCTAGCCTTGGGAGTCCCCACGTCCCAGTGGGCTGACACCAGCTCCAAGAGAAAGCCTCGGGGAGCGTGGCTGTCCCCAGCCCCCACCTGCTGCCTGGAGCCCCACTCTGGCCACTTGGGAGCTGAGGGTGGGGGCTCTGCTCCGTTGTTCCTGGACACTAGCGGTCCTCACAGAATGGGGGTGTCTGGGTCTCACCCCACCTCACCGGGTCCCTGCCCCCCCAGTACTTCATCCTGCTCCTCATCATCTTTCTGCTGGAGATCATTGCTGGCGTTCTGGCCTACGTGTACTACCAGCAGGTGAGGGCCTGGACGGGCCACACGGGGACACGGACACAAGCACACCAGGACACACACATGCACAGGCGGTGTGTGCACATGCAAAGGCACACACATACACACTGGAAAGAACACAGGCGACACGCGCACACAGGGACATGCACACACGACCCCCACCCCCCCATACTCCAGAGTTGACCATGGTGCCACCAGGCCCTGGAGGTGGCGGCTGGGTCACAGGAGGGAGAGTGGACGGCAGGGGTGGGCAACCTGCCTGCAGCACCCAAGCTGCCCACCTGGGGCTCACGGGGGGAGGCAGGTGTCTATGGGATCTGGAGCTCCCTCCCCTGGGGGGAGGCACGTGTCTATGGGATCTGGAGCTCCCTCCCCATGGCCGCCGGGGTGACTCTCCCAGCCCGCCGGGCCCCCAACCCCAGCCCTCCCTGTGCCTCTCCCTATCCGTGCCCGCCCTGCTCTGTCCACCTTGGAGGGTCTGACTTTGTGGCTGAAGCTGTCCCCCCTCACCCAGCTGAACGCGGAGCTGAAGGAGAACCTGAAGGACACCATGACCAGGCGGTACCACCAGCCAGGCCACGAGGGCGTGACCAGCGCCGTGGACAAGCTGCAGCAGGAGGTTGGTGGGTGGCGCAGGGAGGGGCGTGCACGGCCCCCTGGCCTCCCCAGACCTGGCCCGTCCCCATTGCAGGGGTGGGGGGGTGGGGGCTCAGCCTGGCCGTGTTCCCGCTGCAGTTCCACTGCTGTGGCAGCAACAACTCCCAGGACTGGCAGGACAGCGAGTGGATCCGCTCTGGCGAGGCGGGCGGCCGTGTGGTCCCCGACAGCTGCTGCAAGACCGTGGTGGCGGGCTGCGGGAAGCGGGACCACGCCTCCAACATCTACAGGGTGGAGGTAGGCTGGCGGGAGCCTGGGGCCCCAGGTGCCCAGGATGCTGCGGGCGGGTGTGGCCACACCCCAAGGGGGCCTGGCGCTGTGGCTGGGGGACTGGGAGCCTTGCCTGTCTTCAGCGCCCCCCTCCCCCACCAGGGCGGCTGCATCAGCAAGCTGGAGACCTTCATCCAGGAGCACCTGAGGATCATCGGGGCTGTGGGCATCGGCATCGCCTGCGTGCAGGTGTGGGCAGCGGGGCGGGGTGGGCCCTGGGGGGTGCAGGGACATGAGCTGGCTGGTGGCCGTGGCCTGCTCATGCCGGCTCTGTGCCACAGATCTTTGGCATGATCTTCACGTGCTGCCTGTACAAGAGCCTGAAGCTGGAGCACTACTGACCGTGCCACTCCGGCCCTCCGTGCATGCTGCAGCCGCTGCAGCTTCGCGCCGCCCGTGACTACTGAGCTGAACTACTGACGGCCTGGGCTGGGGTCCCAGGATGCCGCTCCCACCCCTCTCCCCTCTGCCAAGGAGGTTGTCTTCTCATGCCTCTGCGCCCCCGTGACCTCTGGGGACCCCCACCCCCAGGAGGAGCTTCAAGTGCCTTTTGCTGCACACCAAAGCCCTGAGGCCTGAGGCAGGGTCCCCTCCCGCGGTGGGGCGGGGCGGCACTTCTGCCTGTCTGCTGGTGGGGGTCCTGGTCTGGCTGGTGGGGTAGGACCATTGGGTTCTGACAATAAAGTGCCCCCTCCCAGGCCACCTTCTTTGGGGTGGGGTCATGAGGCCTTGGGGTGCTCCCTGATGCCTCTGCTGAGTCAGAGGGGTTGGTTTGCAGGCAAGTTGGGTAGAACGGGGCTGGGCCACCCTAGGAGTCCCCCTCACCCCGTCCTGTGCCTCTGTTGCCCCCTCTACTCCCTGAACCCCCGTTTCTCCACTGCTCTCAGCACCGTCTAAAAGGCCACATACTCACATGCTCATTGTCTCCCCTTCCCGGTGCAGAGGGTTTGTGGGTTTTATTAACTGCTGTGTTACAAATGCCTGGAACTGCTCCTGCCACCTAACAGGTGCTCAATAAACGTGTGTGAACAGACGGGTGAACTCACTACTGTCAGTGAAAGACGGTTCTGGTCCTCAGGGCCCTCCCACCCAGCAGGGTGGACAGACCCCACCCCCCCAGTGCCATGACAAAGGAGAAGGGCAGGGGGCCAGAAGGGCACATCCCGGGGTCCAGGGCAGCCGGGTGTGACCTGAGAGCTGATGGGTCTCAAGGGGGAGGAGGCCAGTGGCAGGGACACTGAGCACAGGCCTTGAAGCAGAAGAACCTCCCCCACTCTTGGGTGGAAAGATGGTGGTGTGGGAGGAGCTCGCAGAGAGGAAATGGGGACAGACCTCAGGAGGGCTGGATCTACTTGTGGTTCCCAAAGATCCTCTGGCCACCGTGTAGGGACAGGTGCGCGAGAAGGCGGAGGCGGGAGGGCGTGGAGCGGGGCATCTCAGGAGTCGTGCAGGGGAGATGCGGTGCCTGAGGCCTGGCAGGACGTGCTGCCAATGGCAGCTGGGGCTGGACAAAGCAAGAACACTGAGCCTGGAGGGCAGCCAGGGCTTGGCCACTGTGCCCTACAGCTTGGGCTGTCTACCTCCGGGCAGACCCCATCTTCCCCTGACCAGTTTCGTCATCTGCACTTGGAGGACCCTGCTTCAGATGGCTGAGTATCCAGGCCTGCCCTGAAGAAGGCTGCCTCTCTCCTAACCACATGTTCCTGCCTGCTGCCCGCGGGAGGGCACCAGGGCCTGCCTGACCCCCGCCCAGGGTCACAGCTGCCAGCGCTAAGGCTCAGCCTGAGTTGGAACAGGACAAGCCCCTGGGAAAGAGCTCTTCTGGCCTGTCCACAAGATAAATGCTAATGCCCAGGACCCTGGGAGCTTGGCCAGCCCTGATACCCAGCAGAACCTCTCCAGGGCGACCCCCGACCTGCTGTGGGGGTCTCAGGGCTGGTTGTTGGAGGCCAGGCCCTGCTCCTCGCCCTCGGCAGGAACTTGGCCAAGGGGAGGGGCCTGCTGGGCTTGGGGGGAACCTGGAAGCTTCTGGCAGCAGGACCCTCAGGAGGGACAGCTATGACCACAGTGGGCACTCTATTCAGGGCCCAGAAAATCTGGTTCTTGAGATCCTGGGAGAGAGGATGTGGGGAACTCTGTGCTCTGCCTAAAGGGGGCTCAGAACCTGGGCATGGGGATGCCAGTGTCCTCCCCCCGGCATCTCCCCTACCCCCAGGGTTCCTGGTTGTCTGTGGCTTTGTTGGGCTGTGACAGCACACACCCCAGAGGAAGACCCTCCAGGCTGAGGAGCAGCTGCCATTTGGATGGCTCTCCCGCCTCCTGGGCAGCGAGGGCTGCATTCACCCCCAAGGGGCCTCAGGCATGAGACAGGACACAGAAATGCAGGCGGTGGGAAGTCCCACAAAACCAGGCCAACTGTTAGGACCTCCTTGTGGCTCTGCCAAGACCTTTACTGGATGATTCCTTCCAGAGTGGGAGACGCACGCCCACACAGCTGGGGGCAGGCATTGCTCCTGGTTGCCCACCCCTGGGTGGAATGAACCCTGGGCAAGTGGTCAGCACGGCAGGCGGGCGGGCAGACTCCAGCGCAGTCACTTCTCCAGGGGCGCATAATTGAGCAGCTTCTCGATCAGGTCCACATGGGCCAGCAGCATGCGGCGGCAGCAGTAGCGCTTCAGGCCCAGAGCATCCAGGGCGTCCCTGCCGGCAAGGAGAGAACGGGCTGTGGTCAGTTTGTCCTGGCAGTCCCTGGCAGACAGAGGGCCGTGCACAGGCCATACCAAGTCCCACTCAGCTGCTGTGGGATCTTTCCTCAGCCCCACTCCACTCCAGGGAGCCCCCTCTCTCATTTCCTGAGCCAATTAGAGCTCTCAATTTCCCTGCGACCCAGCCCCAGTCACCCTCAAGGCCTGAATATTTCCACATCATTGCCTCCAACGTGCAGAGATAGTAGTTTGGGAAAGAGGAGGCCAGGCTGGGAGGTCCCTGCCCATGGCATCCCAGGGAAGGGGTCTCATGCAGGCTGCCAGCCATTCCCTAGTACTCTCGTCACTAGCAGCCTCATCAGGGCTTGGCGCTAACACTCAGCCCACCTATGGCTTCCCCGTTCATCCAACATACTTGCACTGAGAGCCTATGGCGTGCTGGCATGCCCCAAGCCCCAGGGGTTCAAATTTGATTAGGACACACGGCTGTCCACACAGGGCCCAAAGTTTAGCCTCTAGTAGGGAAGAGAGACTAGAATAGGCATGGTGGTAACTGTAGTGCTAAAGGGCAAGCACAGAAAAGGGACCCACAACAGCCTGATGAGGACGGCTGTGTGGTCACAAAGCTTATCCTCCGTCCTAAAAGGAAAGTGGGTTTGCCGGGTACAGATGTGGACCTAATGGCAAAGAAACAAGATTAGGAAGCAAGCACAGGGAGAGGAGGCTGAGAGTTTTAACTGTGGCAGAGAGGCACGGTAACCCACCAGCATACCTAGGTGTCCCCAAGACACCAGTTGCTTGATGCCCAACACCCCATCTCTCCCCAAGCTGGGGGGCAGTGGGAGGCAACGCTGTCCTGAGGGAAGGTCAGGCTGGAAGGTACCCCGGAACTGCAGCGTCACCTGGCATCTGATGAGTGCCTCTGCCCACCTCGCACGCCGGGACCCTCCCAACTTCCCCGCTCGCAGGCTGGGACCCCCCACCCCCGTCCCTTTCCCACAGGCCGGGATCCCCCACCCCTATCCCCGTCCCGCAGGCCGGGACCCCCGACCCCGTCCCGCAGGCCGGGACCCCCCACCCCCCACCCCGTCCTGCAGGCCCGGACCCCCCTACCCCGTCCGCAGCCCGCAGGCCGACGGTCCGGCAGCCTCCCCTCCCGCGCCGGCCCGCGCCTCACCCCTCGGTGTACTCGGCCTGCAGCAGCCCCAGGTAGGCCTCCCACTTGTTGCCGACGATCTTGCCGCACGTAAAACAGCGCACAGGGATGATCATGGCTGCGGAACAGAAAAGCAGAACAGCACTGCCCGGCGACGCTTCCGCGTGTGGCGCCGGCCCCGCCGCGGGCGCACTTATAGAGCAGGCGGTGACCGCCCCGCCCCGGGCGCGCCTATGGAGCGGGGGGTGACCGCCCCGTCCCCGGCCGCCGCCAGCCCGCCCTGCCCGCTCCGGGCGCCGCCGGCGTCCGTCTCCCGCCGCCTCGAGTTCCCTCCGCGCGGGTCGGAGGTCCCGGGCCCCGCGTGGCAGCGGCAGGAACAGGAGGCACCACCCCGTCCGCTGCTTTGGTACGTCCCGGCCTACGGCGGCCGCGCGGGGCCTTAAAGGGTTGTCGTCGGCGGTTCGCGTTTCTCGTGTCCGCATGACTGACAGCTGCGCGGCGGGCAGACGGCGCGCTCAGGTACTGCCCTGGTCGGGAAGATGTGGCCGGGGTCCTGCCGCCGCAGCGGGACCGGGACCGGGACCGGGCCCAGGACCAGGAGCGGGCCCAGAGCCGAGCCGGCGCGGAGTTCGTGCCCCAGCGCGGAGCCCCGAGCCGAGCCGCAGCAACAAGTGGCGGGGCCGGGGTCGCGGAGACGCGCTGCGGGGCGGAAAGGGGCTGACCGGCCAGCGAGGCCGGCGGGAGCGGGCGACCACGGGCAGGTCTTCCCGCTGCCCCTCCCGCCCGGCCCGGACGGGGGTCTTCCTGCTGGCAGCCTCTTCCTGCGAGTGCCCGGGGGGGTCTCTGCAGCTGATTTGGGGGTCCCATTCCCAGCCGCGGCCTGGCTCCTCGGGGCACCGCCCAGCCTACTCCCCCGCATAGTATCGGTCCCAGCCGGGTAGTTACCTGCAGCCCCGACGGCTGAGGGCGCGCTGGGAGCAATCGGGCCGGTGCCGGGCTGGGCCGGCGGCTCCTCCCTTCTTCCCAGGGAAGGGGCTGGGAGGGGGTGTGGGATGGGTCTGCACTTGTCCCAGGCCAGGCTGCGCTGGATCGCCCGCGATCTGAGGGCATCGGACTTCTGAGGACCCCGAGGGGAGCAGAGGCTAG